>NC_136433.1:162533190-164933190 GCF_052849685.1 Lactuca virosa | reverse complement strand
AACACGAACTCCACCACCTATAGTTACCATAAAACCCCTTTTTCATAAATCTCCGAATTACCAGAATACCCTCAGAAGTCAACTGGTCAACCCTTGGTCCAAGTCAAAGTCCACAGTCAAAGTCAACAGCCATGTTGACTCGTCGAGTCCTTCCTGAACTCGAGAAGTCGTGAAATCCTTGATTGGCTCGTCGAGTTCCCCTTTAACTCGCCGAGTTCATATGTGTCCAAGAATTGGGAGAAACCCTAGCCGACTCGCCGAGTCTTCGAACGACTCGCCGAGTTCAAGGCAATCTTCAACGAACTCGCCGAGTTGTTCATCAACTCGTCGAGTTCATGGCCATCTTCAACGGACTGGCCGAGTTGTTTATCCAACTCGCCGAGTCCTTGCAGACCTTTATCCATGCAGACGCTTTTTAAGCCATGGCAAGGTTCCAGATTACAGATCCAAGCTTCTAGGGCATGTTTATCACATAAAGTCGCAAACTTTACGTGCATGCAAAGATTTAAGACCCTTAAATGGAAAAACTAAGCTTGCAATGAAGTCTCACACTTGAGGGAAGGCTCCTACTAGGCAAGGCTGATGACTTTATGGATCTAGAGGTCAAAGGGAGTCCAGATCTGAAGTTACAACTTCAGATCTTAGCTTAAACATGGGGAGCCTTTCATTAAACCCATCCAAAAGAGGTTAAAAGAGAGATGAGCTAAAGGAACAGCTTAATACCTTCCAGAGAGTGACAACTGATGAATCTCTTAGCTCCCCACGAGTTCCTAGCCTTGATTTCCTTGCTTCCCCAAGTGTTTCCTTCTCCAAAGTTCCTCCTCCAAGCTTGAACACACCAAAGAACACACACACACACGATTTAGGGTTTGAGAGGGACAAGGGGCAGTAAAGGGGAGGCTGGGGGAGGCCAATGACCCTTTAAATAGGGCGCAAAACCCTGAAATTTAGGGTTTCGACTGCCAGCTTCTACTCGTCGAGTTCATTCTTGGACTCGGCGCATAGGTCACTAAAATACATGGACCAATCCGCTGCTACTCGGCGAGTAGGGCAACCAACTCGTCGAGTAGACCTTAGAAATCAAGGAATTTCTTATTTAAATCAATACCTGAGAATCGGGGCGTTACAATTTCTTTTAAAAACCTAATTCGTTCAAATTTCGTTTTTCGATGGTGAAATTGGTAAATCGTCATTTACCTACCTTTATATAATTTGCAATTAGATTACAACATCCATTTTCTAAGTTGTGAATTATCTAGTTGGATCTTAGCGTTGATATTTCATTGTGTGTGTTATATTGAGGATTATTGTTATCTAACTAAAATTGTCTTTCTTTTAAAGATGTCTACTCCAACTGATGCTTATGGTTCCTCCTCCTCCTCCTCCTCCAACAACTCCTCCTTGTTGAACATCTGCTCTAAGGTGCAATTGGATGGCACCAACTATAATGATTGGATGCACAACATTAAAATGACCCATCATTTTGAGGACAAGGAATATGTCCTCGAGAGACCATTAGATGAGATCGACGAAGAGAAGGCCACTCCTGAAGAAATGGTCGCCTATAAGAAACACTATAATGATGCCACAAAAGTTGTGTGCATCATGGTGGCCACAATGACTCCAAATTTGCAAAGCACTATGAGGATTAATGGTCGTACGAGATGAACAAGTACCTTATGGAGTAATACCATAAGCAAGCTCGTCAGGAAAAGTACGAGGTGGTAAAGTCCCTCATTTCTAGCAAGATGAAGGAGGGAGAGTCTGTTAGTAGCCACATTCAGAGAATGCAACGATACGTGGATAGGCTCATCAAGCTGAATGTGAATTTTGATGAAGAGTTGGTAATTGACATTGTGTTGAACTCTTTGCCTAGTTGTTATGATCAGTTCATATTGACCTATCATTTAAACAATAATGAAACTACTTTGTCTCAATTTCACAACCTCTTTCAAACAGCTGAAGCAGGAATGAAGGAAAAAGTATTGCCTCCACTCCTTCTAGTGCTCCTGTTCTGGCCATAGGGCAAGGGAAAAGGAAAAAGAGGAAAGGTCCTCCCAAGAAAAACTGGAAGGGAAAGTCCCAAGCTAGGCCGTCAAGTACAAGACCCAAAAATCTAGTTCTGATCTTCCCCCTGTCTCTGACCCCAAAGAGGCCACTTGCTTCTACTACAATGACAAGGGGAATTGGAAATGAAGCTGCCCAAAATACTTGCAAGATATCAAGGATGGCAAGGTGTAGCCAACCTCATCAGATATTTACAATATCTTATCTAATAACTCATCATATTTTCGTTCTTGGGTCCTTGATACAGGATGTGGATTTCACATTTGGTTTGATTTGCAGGGGCTAAAAAGAAGTGAGGATGTGGAGCATGGAAGGATGAACTTAATCATGGGGAATAGGTGATCTTCACCTATCACCAAGATTGGAGTTTATGGATTAGTGCTTAGTAGTGGGTTAGGATTAGATTTAATAATCTGTTTCTTCTCGTCAGAGATGACACGCAACATCATTTCTTTTCACGCATTGTTTAAACATGGTTTTAGATATTCTTTTGATGATGAGAATGGTTTTATTTATGCTTATAAAAATGGTGTTTTTTATTTTGAAGCTTTACATTGTGATGGAGTGTATGAAACTGTGATGATTGTAGACAATGTATGTAATAGTGTTTTTCAAATTGATTCGTCTAATGGTATAGACAAAGCATGCTTGTGGCATTGTCGTCTTGGACACGTAATCGAACCTTGTTGGACATGGTTCGTTCCATGATGAGTCGATCTTCTCTTCCAATCTCATTTTGGTGGTATGCCTTAGAGACTGCCGCCTACATTCTTAATCTTGTCCCAACTAAGAAGGTTGCAAAAACACCTCAAGAAATGTGCACATGGAAAGTTCCCTCGTTAGCACATATCAAGGTTTGGGGTTGTGAAGCTTTCGTTAGACAAGAGACTCACGATAAGCTTGAACCTCGAAGTGAGAGATATATTTTCATCAGCTATCCATGGAAGTCCTTTGGATATTTGTTATGCAGACCTAGTGAGAACATGGTCTTTGTAGCACGAAGGGGAGTCTTTCGCGAGAGAGCTTATATGTAAAGAGGACAGTGGGAGTACAATTGATCTTTAAGAGATTCATGAATCAAGCAATGAAGGAACCTCTAAAGACGCTAGGGCTCAACCTGAGGAAGAAGTTCTGGTTGAACTAGTTGATGAGTCATTACCTCTTAGGCGTTACAGTAGAGTTAAAATGTCATCTGAGTTTTATGGTTTCCATATTACTATAGATGGTGATACGTTTATCAGTGACAGTACACTGGTAAATTTGGATGAACCTTCCAACTACAAGGAAGCAATGGCAAACCCTGAGGCTGCCAAATGGCAAGAGGCAATGGACAGCGAGATCAAGTCCATGTATGACAACCAAGTTTGGAATTTCGTTGATAATGTACCAGGTCGTAAGACAGTTGGGTGCAAATGGATCTTCAAGAAGAAGACCGACATGGATGGAAAGGTACACACTTTCAAGGCTCGACTGGTTGCGAAAGACTTTACTCAAACCCCATGGGTTGACTATGATGATACCTTCTCACCAGTAGCTAAGATAAAATCTATTAGGGTAATGTTAGTCATAGTTGCGTTTCATGACTATGAAATTTGGCAGATGGATATCAAAACCACTTTCCTTAATGGGAAGTTGGTTGAGGATGTTTACATGAGTCAGCCATAGGGTTTTGTGGATGCAAAGTATCCAAATAGAGTGCGTAAGCTTTAGAAATTAATCTATAGATTGAAACAAGCTTCTCGCAGATGGAATCTTTGTTTTGACGAGAAGGTCAAAGAGTTTGGCTTCTCTAGAAGTGAAGATGAATCTTGTGTATATGTCAAAGATAGTGGGAGTGCAGTAACCTTCCTGGTATTGTATGTTGATGACATACTTCTTATAGGAAACGACATTCTAAATTTGCAAGAGGTTAAGTCTTGGGTTGGAAAGTGTTTCGGTATGAAGGATCTGGGAGAGGCTGCTTATATTCTAGGAATAAAGATTTTGAGAGACAGGAGTAAAAGGCTAATAGGACTTAGTCAAAGTACATACTTGGAAAAAGTAATAAAACGTTTTAGTATGGAAAATTCCAAGAAAGGAGAACTGCCTATACAGGGTAATACCTGTCACACCCGGCCGTCGGCTAAAACATCGGGCGGTGTAAGGTCATTCCTAGTATCACAGTTATATAACATATATTGAACAGTACAAAAGAGTTTTATAAACTACATACCTCTATTGATAATAGAAAGTTAAATTAATCCAGCTTATCAAGTTCCTGAAAACATATGCATTTTAAAAATACGTCAACATAAAGTTGGTGAGTCCATAGGTTTTGACTCGGAGTAAAAATAGTACTTTTTCCCAGTTTGAAAAGTATAAAACATAGTTTGAAAATATCATTCTGACTCATACTTGTTTCTAACAAATAGTATATATATATCCTAGGTATAATGGTTTACTTAGTAGTATACCTATAAGTTTCATATATTATGCATGTAAGTGTTTGTAATCCCATACAAACGAAGATTACTACGTATAAATCTTATTTCAATTCTATACGAGTATAACCGCTACGTATAAATCTTATTTCAATTCTATACGACTATGACCGCTACGTATAAATCTGATTTCAATTCCATACGAGTAAAATTGGTACGTATAAATCTTATTTCAATTATATACGAGTAAACTGCTACGTATAAATCTTATTTCAACTCTATATGAGTAAAACCTCTACGTATAAATCTTATTTCAATTCTATACGAGTATGACCGCTACGTATAAATCTTATTTCAATTTTATACGAGTATAACCGCTACGTATAAATCTTATTTCAATGAATAAGTAATATACCTACAATTTCCTTATTCCTAGAGTATAAGTGTTTGGGAAACTTATACTTAACATTAATACTTATATATCGACAAAGTATAATGCTTCTAAAATTGTGCTACCATGAGTCCATAACCGCTGCTAATACGACGCCACTGCCTTTAAATGGTTCTACAAGTATCGCACCTTGTGATAGATTTCCACACGCTTCATCGACGTCGGAATAGAATAAATTGGGCAAGTTTGTCACCCGAAAAACGTTGGGTTGTAGCTAGCAACCACGGGTGGGGTGGTCAACCCGCATAGATCTACACCCAACTTCGTCGTTGGAACAGTGGGCAAGTTCTTCACCCGAAAAACATTGGGCTGTTGCTAGCAACCACGGGTGGGGTGTTAACCCGCATAAATCTATACACACAACTTCCTCGCTCACATGGGATTAACGGTTACGGTCAGAGGACTTCCACTAAGATTTCCAGTCCTAGTTGATGAATATAATAGCTCATGTAGACTTTGTCGACCTCCTATGCTTCTAATAGTGAAATCATATTCGTGTCTAAAACCCTAAGTTACTAGACTATGCTTTAAACGTTAATCCTAATTTCTATAACACTTAGGGAGTACAACAACTATAACTTGAAGTAAAACCAGGTTTTATCTAACATAAAACTAATAATAACAACATACTTAACAATTAGTATATATAGAACTCCCGAATATGCTCCGGGACTATATCGTACATAATATATATATATATATATATATATATATATATATATATAGAACTCTCGAGTATAACTCAGGGTCTACATTAGTATAATCTATGATAATAACATGCTAATCAAGTTTACGATAGTTGTATGTTTTCAAAATATCATATACAAAACAACTATATCCCGGTTAATATAATTATATATGTTGATACGAATATACTATCATATAGACATAATATTAACTTATATACAATATTTAGCATGCGTTTTCTCCCAAAAACATTAAAAGTGGGGCCGTGAAACTCACCCTAGTAGCGTGATTTTATGAAATCTAGTTGGAAACGGTTAGCGGTTCGTGATCGTCTGGCTCGGGACGTAGAATGCCTTTAGAAAATGTGAGAGAGAGAAGAGATTTAGGTGTAAGGAAGCTTAGGGTCGAACTTGCTATTTATAAGCTGTCCAAGACAAGTACACATCGTGGGCTTTATGTCCACGTCATGAATCTGAGCTGCATCACCTCGTAGACATGCCATTTGGGTCCTAGCTTCGGAAGGTGTCACGATACTGATTTCATGTCGTGGCATTTATGTCCACATCATGGAGTTTCAACACCTCACTTCCGTAGGCTTGCCATCTGCATACTAGCATTGAGAGGTGTTTTAAATCACTTTCACGTCGTGGACCTTATCTCCATCTCGTGGAGCCTGGCTGATTTAGGGTTTCTGCCACGTGTGATGTTCTTAGACTGCTATATCTTCGGAAGGTCATAACTTTTGCATATGAACACCGTTTTTGACGTTCTTTTTATCCACGCGTAGGTATTTACGAGTACTACAACTATCTATTAGATTCCTATGGCTAACTCTTACTATATTTTAATTTCTTCTAATTATAGAGATTTATAGTGTTAGAGTTTATCATAACTTCTTCACGCGAAGTCAGATTTAGACTTTCTATATATTTTTGGAATCATATGGACGTGTACTTTGATTTATACTATAAGGTAGGTATGAAACTTCATAATTGTGTTAGAATTTTCCATGAACTACAAAGTAAGCTTATTATATTATAATCATATGCTACTGTTGTTGACCTATTTCGACTGGTGTTATATTCTCCCCCTGTTAAAGTAATTTCGTCCCGAAATTTATTTTGTACCAGATACCACCGAAGGGTCCTGGATAGCTTTCCTCCTTCCTATTACGAATGCCCTGCCGTGAGCATTACCTCCCTGGTTCCTCCATTTTGGACACTCCCTTCTGAAGTGTCCAACTTCTCCACACTCGTAACATGTTCTTTCTACACCAAAGTTTGTTCCTGCATTTGTTTCCTAATTTACTGTTGCAGGTGTCATGCTTCTGCAATAGTTAACTATGTGTCCCTTCTTTTTATACTTCGTGCAAACAATACAATCACCTAAGTGATGACGGTTGCACCGATTACACCATGGATGATTTCCTTCATATTGCTTTGGTGGTGTGAGTGTTGTTGTTGTTGTTGTAGCAGCATAAATATTTGCGACTTCTTGTCTTTTCTCAGACTATTTTCTGGGATTCTTCCCATTAAATTTGCGCTTGTACGTTCCAGATTCGGGAGACTCAGCTTTTGTGACCATAAATCCCACTTGGATTTATGTGCTGGTTAGCTGATGAGCTATGCGCTTTGTACTGTCATATGTTGCAGGCTTTGATGCGATCACCATTCATTTTATTTGTGATGATAGACCCCAGATATATCGCTCGATCTTCTTGTATTTCGGGCTTACAAGTGCTGGACACATTACTGCAAGGTCATTGAATCTAGCGGTATAAGCATTTATCTCTGAACCCTTCATTGTAAGGTTCCACAGTTCTTGTTCTAGCTTTTGTATTTCCTCCCAAGGGCAATACTCCTCTACTAGCATCATCTTCAACTCCTCCCATTTCATGGAATTTGCAGCATTAATTCCCATTGTATTTTCATGGTTGTTCCACCATGTTAACGCCGCATCAGCGAAAGTACATGCTGCAAATCATACTTTACAATCATCTGGACAGAAGCTTATTTGAAAGACGGATTCTGTCTTTTCAATCCACCTGGTCAAATTAATGGCTCCTTAAGTTCCATGGAAGCTCTTTGGTTTGCAATTCATAAAGTTTTTTTAGGTACACATTCTGGCGGTTCCTACATTGCCTTCATTCCTAATTCCACCTATTATGACATTAGCTAGAGCTGCAGCTATTCTCTGAGCTATAATTTCTTCAAGTTCTGCTGAATTTATTGAGGGGTTTATTTCCGGTGGTGGTGGTTGTGTTTGTAGTTCTGATTGTTGGTTAAGGTTTACCCGAGCGCTACTTCTTATAGGCATTTTTATTTATTTCCTATTATAGATAGTAAGACTATTATGAGTTTTACGAAGTATTTTAATTAGTCATTAAGTTACGAGAGTTAATGACCTCAATTATTCTTCAAGGTATAGGGCATAGTGGACGACACTATTTGGCACATGATTATTGTAATATATGCTTCATATTTATTACTAGTGGTTACACCAGTTTATGATAGGTTTATATAAGAAAAGTTTCTAAAAAACAAAATTTCCAAGGTTTACTACACCCTTGCTAGAAACTTTTTCCCTATTACCTTAACTAGTCTGATTTTTGTCTCTTATCTTACACAACCACTAGTTCTACTATATCTACCAGTATCCTAAGTGATGGCCTAGTACGTCAGTGACATGAGTCACTTGCTTCTCAAGTGCATGATTTCTCTGCTCAAGCTCTCCAGTACGTTCCTCGTTTTCTCGAGGTTTGATTGTAGAGTTCTAGTTCTGCAATCCTTGCATCGTGAGTAATCATATCGTTATAAGCGAAATTAATGCGGTGATGGACATCCATCACTGCCTCTTGATCTCGTGTTCTCTGTCCTTCTAGCCCCCTCATCCTTCCCGAAAGATGAGTAGTCTTCCCTTCGATAATTTCCATCTTGTTTTTGATTCTCACACTTTTCTCAAACAACTGAGATAAAGTCTCATCTTCGGAAGAAGCTGAGAGATATGGCCGGGATGATTGACCAGTCTCATACTTGTTAGCAGCTCTCTTTTCTGCTACCCACCTATCAACCGTTTTTGCAATCCTTTCACGTTCATCTTGAACTCTATGGGTGCCCGAAGATGTCCCTTTTGGATTCTTCTTAATCCTTATCCATTTTGGTATGGACTTACGAGCTGTGCGTTTCATCTTCGCTCCTCCTGGAAATTGACGATAAAGGGTGTTCATTGTGGGTAAGGAAGATGCCACCGATTCTATCTCTTCCATTGGCTCGCTTTCTTCCTATTCATTGGAAGGTAAATGTGCTCCATCGTCAGAAGGTATCGGGTTGAAATTAGTTGGGTTCATAGGGTATTAAGGATCATCTGCCAAAAGAGGGGATGGAATATATTGTTTTTCATCCGTATCCTCTAAGATTATCCATCTTCGAGACTGGGGAATGTAGAATTCCTATTTTGATTCACCAAGTATTTAGTCTACCAAATATTACTTCCAATTTGATTAGTTAATATGATCTGATCATAATAAAATCTAGTTGTGCACCTACACCTAGTTGTGATAGGATCTACGCACATATAAACTTTAGTTGGGATATTTGATCTAAATCCTTGAGATCAAAAGTATTCCGGGTGTTTTAGGTGTATTTTTATCAATGGTTTGAGTCTTTATATATGACTCTATATTTCTTATTTGTTGTATTCATGCTTTATTAATTATTGTTTGTTACTTCAGGTCTATCTGATAAGGCACCGGCCAGTCAGGACAGTCAAAAAGGCAAGATCATTTTAGCATATAGTCGTTCTGAAATCCAACAACCCAAAGCGACGTGTCTATACTGTCACCGCTCCCGTAAGTAGTCCTTCAGCAGAATAATTAATAATACTTTTTATTGTAGTCTAAGAGATATACCTAAACCTAATAGAGTAAGTCGTATACTATAGTCGTACTTTCCTAAGAAAGTACCAGTTCTCTATAGTCAATAGCTCTGATACCAATCTGTCACACCCCGGTGTAACGCCTGGTTCTTGTTATGAATTTAACTCATTAATTTATTTGTTTTGAAAGGGTAAATCGACGAGTTGGTGGCCCTAACTCGTCGAGTAGAGGGTAGAATATACGCGGGGTTTAAGCTATCCACTCGACGAGTCAAGAGCCCTCGACTCGGCGAGTAGGTCGGCCAAAGTGAAACCATAATTTTGGGGTTTTGCACCCTATTTAAGCTCCTTAACCCCCACCCCTTGGCCTCATTTCCAGCCTCCATGTCCCAAACCCTAATCCACGAAACCCTAGAGCTTTATTTGAGAGTGTGAGCCATTTTGAGTGATCTTTGTGCACTTTTGAAGCTTGTGAAAGAAGAAGAAGATAGAGGGCTCAAGAGGGAAAGAGAAGATCCAGAAACTACACTCCATTTGCTACATTTTCTGGTAATCAAGTTTCTATCTTGGTCCAAGAATGATAGCTTTTGGAGAATGATCGAACCAAGTGGGTATTCTTCTACATCTAAGATCTAGAGGGGCTGATATGACATAAAGGTGCAAACTTTATGCCTTTGGAGCCCCCATGCAAGCTATAGAGTGTCATATTGGCCTTTTTAGCCCCAAAAGGCCATGTATGTGGAAAAGGTGGGAACTTAACGTGTCCAAGTAGTGTTAGGGTTTAGATCCAAGGTTGTAAGCTTTATTTGGGTGTATGGACGGCTTAAGGACCAAGTTCTAGGTCCCAAGGAATTAGGGTTTGAGCTAAACCCTTTAAGAAGAGGTATTAATGGGTAAAGTCAGAAAATTTACCCTTAAAAGGACATTTTTAGGGTTTATATGAAGTATGAATCTTGGATCTGAAGTGTAGGGGCTTAATCTATTAAGATAGCCCAAACAGACAGGGGAACTCGACGAGTCCAGAAAGGGACTCGACGAGTTAAAGTCGGGTTGTCCCGATTCTATGCCAGGTAGAACTCGACGAGTCTGTGAAGGGACTCGACGAGTTGACTCGGTTGATCACGAGTCTGAGTAGTATTGGAACTCGTCGAGTTAGGAGGTAACTCGACGAGTTGAGTTGACTGGGAGTTAACCTTGACTTTGACTTTGACCAGGATGTTGACTTTGACCAGGGGTAAAATGGTCATTTTACCCTAAGAAGGATTATCAGATTTTTGATTAAGTGTTATTGTGAAATTGATAGCCGGGGAGTCGTTGGAGCAGCCGTCAGAGATTCCTCACACGAGATTTCACAGGTAGCATACGAGGTGAGTTTCCTCCAGTAGGAACGGGTCTAAGGCACCAAGGCCGGCCCGTTTAGTTAGTAGTAGTTCCGGACTACGGTCCGATGCCGGGCGGGGCCCGATGTAGGTTTATATGCATTTCCGGATTTCGATCTGATGCCTTGGCGGTCCCGAGGAATGCTTGTATGCTTGATGTCTTTGTGATTCTTGCATGTGTTTGTACTTGTATGTTTCCGGACTTCGGTCCGATGTCGGGGCGGTCCCGAGGAATGTTAGTATGTTACCGGATTACGGTCTGATGCCAGGCGGGGCCCGAGGAATGTTTAAATGTTAATGTTATACGCTTAGGTTTATGTGTATTATTTGATTATGCTCGCATGTATTCCTAGATGTGCTCGATGCCGGGCGTGGCCCGATGCCGAATAGGGTTCGATGTCGGGCGGGGCCCGATGCCGGGAAAGTCGATGTCGAGCCTGACTCGATGTAGCAGGGGCGGGGCCCAAGATATGTTTATGTTATATGTGTATGGTATGTGGTAGTTGGGGAGACTCACTAAGCTTCGTGCTTACAGTTTTCAGTTTTCGTTTCAGGTACTTCCGCTAGTAAGGGGAAGAGCTCAGAATGACTACATGGCACGCACCATAGTTTTTAGCCTGGGAGGATTTACTCTGATTTTTGACATATGATTTTGATACATTGACAAATATTATGATATTTTTGAGATACATGGTTTATGTCTTTTATGTGATGGATGATATCGATGGTTTTTACTAATGAATTAAAACGAAATTTTTTAACTATATTTTTGGGATATTACACCCAGCCATCGGCGGAAACACCGGGCGGTGTAACGTCATTCCTCGTATCACAGTTATATAACATATATTGAATAGTAAAAGAGTTTTATAAACTACATACCTCTATTGATAATAGAAAGTTAAATGAATCCATCTTATCAAATTCCTGAAAACACATGCATTTTAAAAATACGTCAACATAAAGTTGGTGAGTCCACAGGTTTTCACTCGGAGTAAAAATAGTACTTTTTCCTAGTTTGAAAAGTATAAAACATAGTTTGAAAATATCATTCTGACTCATACTTGTTTCTAAGAAATAGTATATATATTGTGACATCCCCATTTTCACGGCCAGAAAAAACCGATTTTGTTTATGCTTTATAAAAATCAGAGTACCTCTTTTAATAAAAGTGTTGCGGAATTTGTTCCCAGAAAAACATGATAAATACGTTATCAAAGAATTTCCTAAGAAATGTATTTTATTCATTTTAAAACATTTGGGATGTCATTGTCAATACATAAACATAAGCATAAACAGAACTTACATTTATTTACACTACTGATCTACATCTCTTTAATCTCTCGGTGTAATGTAACTTCATATCGACACCTGTGATACAAATAAGCTTGAGTGGGTCAGGTTGGGAAACCTGGTGAGTACATAGGGATTTCAATCCCACAATATTATATCATATATATAATTTAGAACTCACAAATATACAATTCCCCCATATTTATAATCAACTCTTACCCCACCCCGTCTATCCTCACAACGAGACTATCCATACTCTCGGACCTTAAATTTTACCTGTTACTCCCAGATCTAATCCATGTTTTCAGATCAATAATTGTGCCCATTCCATACTCTCAGATTAGGGACAAGTGTCTACGTCTAAATCCATACTCCCGGATTAATGACGGATAACTATGTCCTGTCCAAACTCCCGGACTAAGAACAACTGACTATGTCTTAATCCGTACTCCCAAATTAATGAAATTTGACTATGTCCAATCCATACTCTCGGACTAGGGACAATGACTATGTCTAATCCATGCTCCCGGATCAATGACATATATTAAAGTTCTATTCTCTGAGTATAACTCACTCGTACTCGTAAGAAGATACTACCCAATATTCCTCATAATTAATTTAGGTTTACTCTTTATCCTAAATCATCATATATAATCAGGTATGTTCTTTAACACGTATTTCAGGCAACATCAAATAACTCGCACATAAACATATATTTAATACTTCAATCAATACTTGTATTAAAATCATGTTCATGAAAGGGACTATGCACTCACTTGTTAAAGTGATGATTCCAAACTCGGGCAACGCTTCACTTCTAACGATTCTATTTTCCTTCGACGAAACCTAGCATTATTATCGCTAAGTTTTAGTCTAATCTTTATTGCGACTAGTTATTAGTCTAGATTCATCATTAACTCAAAGTCTACTTCATGATCTATCAAGTAAAGAACAACCAGGTAGGATCATATCGGAGGTAGGGTCCGTTTGGTATACGAAGTATACTGTTTGGAAATCCCACTTTAAACACCTCACTAAATCACAGCCTAGACATCATCCCCGTAAGTAGATCAATCAGTATAACGACTTTGAATCACTGATAAATCTTATTTATAGGTTCATAATAACGATATTATATTTAAATATAAGCTATATTTAAAGTAGGGTATGCGTATCTCACTTACAACGGGTTTTGCTAAAAATCGGGCTTCGCTGGAGTAGCATTTCCGTGCCAAAAAGCTCTTTTTCTCGGAGCCGTCGGGAGCTCCGGGGCTTCCTTCTCGTGCTAGGGAGTTACCCTAGACTTTGGGGGGGTTTGGGAGGCTTAGACAGAGTTTCTAGAGAGAGAAAGAAGGGATTGAAGGTGTGAGGAATGAGGCAGCCCCAACACCTCTATTTATAGGCTTCCTGGAGCGTCACCACGTCGTGGTGTTGCGTAGGCTCCACGGCTTCGCCTGGTGCTGACACGTGGCGTCGTACATAGGGGTGAAACAGCCGATTTTCAAAAATTCATAACTTTCGCATACGAGCTCCGTTTTCGACGTTCTTTATATCCACGCGTAGGTAAAAATAAGATCTACAAGTTTCCTTGCGACGCTTAGACTCAGGTCTTTTAGAGTCAAATTCCAGACTTGAAGACAACTTCCTTCATGCTCTAATGTGATATAATCACATTCTAACATGTAGCACTTCTACCTACAAGCTCTTACAATGATCGTGATACTTCTATTGATCGCTTCGATTTTACTTCAATCGTGTGGCTTAAGTCAGGTGCTACATCGATCTTGGTTCTCTGAACCATGTAACATACTCATACTAGTCGAACTCGATATGATATGACCTCTAGGGTCGGAATAACAATCATCTTCTCAGTCATTACCGAAAAGATGGTAACGACATACTTGAATAAACCGGAATCAATTACTAGCTTCTTGGTAACCTTCTGACTTTCCCTATCCAAGTGTGAGTCCTGTGCTTCCTGTAGTATAGGCCTCTACTACCATTCACACCTACTCATACTCGTCCCAAGTATTGTCTCGTAGTTTTCCAATTCACCATACAATAAAATCACATAACACACCAGGTAACAAAACCAAGGTTTATATTACTTCTTGAAACGATTACACAGATGTTCAAGTTCAACCTATACTATGCCTCTAATAGGCTACACCTCCTGATACTATCCGCATGGCTAATTTACAACTTGGTCTTCGGGTATCAATCCTCATTCCTGATTCCTTGCATTGTCATCTGCTTCATGAAGGATCATATGGAATGCTTTTGCCTTCAGTTTTGGTGGTGCATTTGGCTTTACGACTTCTTCTTTCCTTGGGCAGTCTTGCTTGAAGTGTCCTTCCTCACCACACTTAAAGTAGACTTCTCTCTTTGGTGGTGCATTTGCTGGCATAATGACCAGTCTTCCCGCATTTGAAGCAGGTCATTTCTTTAGAGCATCTCCCATTGTGCTTCCTTCTACACTTGTCACTCCATTGTGCTCCTTCCCCAGACTTCGAGAATTTTCTCTTCTCGTCGGACCTTGTGGATCCTTCAAAATTTCTTTTATCGCCAACTTCAACCTTGTTGGCGGCTCTTCCCTTGATCATATCTTCAACAGACTTGGCAGCCCAGATAGCTGCCTCTAGAGTAGGTGTCTGATGTACCGGCACCGCATACTCACAGGGAAGTCCTTTTGCGTACTTGTCGACTTTTTTAGCTCGTCTGGGACAAGGTGCAAAGCAAACTCCATTTTTTCTGTGAAGTTGTTGGTGTATTCATCGATGGACATGCTTCCTTTCTTCAAAGTTAGGAATTGGTTCTCTAGCTCGAGCAGGTTTTTGGGCTGAGCAGTACTTGCGCTTGAATTGCAACAAATACTCTGCCCAAGTCATTTGCAGGGGCTCATTGGGGCTTAGAATCTTCCTCGGGGTGTTCCACCAGCGAACAACGCCTCCTCTGAACTGACGTACTGCAAACGTGGTTTGTAGCTTGCCTTTGCAACCACATGTCATGAAGGCTAATTCCATCTCCGAGATCCAATCCATGACTCCGATCGGATCCACCTTCCCAGTGAAAGTCGATGGCCTACAAGTTAGAAAATCTTTGTAGTTGCATCCATTCCTCTCGACTCCGCCATCTTGATTGTTCCTCCTAATCACCGGTGGATCAGCTTGACCAATGGTCCTGCTGCCGTTCCCTTCCTCAGACTGCCCGTCATTCAGATCGGACTGTTCAATAGGCACCGTAAGTTCCTCTCGATTTTGTTGAAGTAAACGACTTGTTTCCTCCATTTGACGATTCAATATCATCTGGATCAACGCTTGCACTCCGGCCATCGTGATTAGCTCAGGAGTGACTACTACAACAGGTATTTGCTCAATCACTGGTGGTTGATTCCTGTTTCCATGTACGTTCCCGACTCCACTTCGGGTTCTTTCCATTTTAATCTATACACCAAATCAGACGTTTGGTGTGTAATGACGAGAATTAAGATAGGAGAGATTTTATTTACGATCGACGTGTAAACCTCCCCATTACTCCGAAAAGATACATGTCAGTTCTAATACCGTATTTAAACGTTTAGAAATCTGAACACATAAAGTTTCCAGATCCGGTCGACAAGAGACCATAGATTCGATCATACATTTAGCATCATAAATCATTTAGCACATAAAAGCATGTTAGGCATTTTCCCTAAATTAGCTAGTGCTTGTGTCTATTCAGGTGTACTACCTAAATATATTAGACACACTCAACTCACAATCATTTCTTAGCATTCAAAGTTTAAGTCTAGAAATAAATCTTTATTCCTAGTTCGCCTAAACTAATGCTCTGATACCAACTGTGACATCCCCATTTTCACGGCCAGAAAAGACCGATTTTGTTTATGCTTTATAAAAATCAGAGTACCTCTTTTAATAAAAGTGTTACGGAATTTCTTCCCAGAAAAACATGATAAATACGTTATCAAAGCATTTAATAAGAAATGTATTTTATTCATTTTAAAACATTTGGGATGTCATTGTCAATACAGAAACATAAGCATAAACAGAACTTACATTTATTTACACTACTGATCTACATCTCTTTAATCTCTCAGTGTAATGTAACTTCATATCGACACATGTGATACAAATAAGCTTGAGTGGGTCATGTTGGGAAACCTGGTGAGTACATAGGGATTTCAATCCCACAATGTTATATCATATATATAATTTAGAACTCACAAAATATACAATTTCCCCATATTTAAAATCAACCCTTACCCCACCCTGTCTATTCTCACAACGAGACTATCCATACTCTCGGACCTTAAATTTTACCTCTTACTCCCAGATCTAATCCATGTTCTCGGATCAATAATTGTGCCAATTCCATACTCTCGGATTAGGGACAAGTGTCTACGTCTAAATCCATACTCCCGGATTAATGACGGATAACTATGTCATGTCCATACTCCCAGACTAAGAACAACTGACTATGTCTTAATCCGTACTCCTGGATTAATGACATTTGACTATGTCCAATCCATACTCTCGGACTAGGGACAATGACTATGTCTAATCCATGCTCCCGGATCAATGACATATATTAAAGCTCTATTCTCTGAGTATAACTCACTCGTACTCGTAAGAAGATACTACCCAATATTCCTCATAATTAAATTAGGTTTACCCTTTATCCTAAATCATCATATATAACTAGGTATGTTCTTTAACACGTATTTCAGGCAACATCAAATAATTCGCACATAAACATATATTTAATACTTCAATTAATACTTGTATTAAAATCATGTTCATGAAAGGGACTATGCACTCACTTGTTAAAGTGATGATTCCAAACTCGGGCAGCGCTTCGCTTCTAACGATTCTATTTTCCTTCGACGGAACCTAGCATTATTATCCCTAAGTTTTAGTCTAATCTTTATTGCGACTAGTTATTAGTCTAGATTCATCATTAACTCAAAGTCTACTTCATGATCTATCAAGTAAGGAACAACCAGGTATGATCATATCGGAGGTAGGGTCCGTTTGGTATACGAAGTATACTGTTTGGAAATCCCACTTTAAACACCTCACTAAATCACAGCCTAGACATCATCCCCGTAAGTAGATCAATCAGTATAACGACTTTGAATCACTGATAAATCTTATTTATAGGTTCTTAATAACGATATTATATTTAAATATAAGCTATATTTAAAGTAGGGTAGGCGTATCTCACTTACAACGTGTTTTGTTAAAAACCGGGCTTCGCTGGAGCAGCGTTTCCGAGCCGAAAAGCTCTTTTTTTCGGAGCCATCGGGAGCTCCGGGGCTTCCTTCTCGTGCTAGGGAGTTACCCTAGGCTTTGGGGGGGGGGGGGGTTGGGAGGCTTATAAAGAGTTTCTAGAGAGAGAAAGAAGGGATTGAAGGTTAGAGGAATGAGGCTGCCCCGACACCTCTATTTATAGGCTTCCTGGAGTGTCACCACGTCGTGGTGCCTCTCTCCACGTCGTGGTGTTGCGTAGGCTCCAAGGCTTCACCTGGTGCTGACACGTGGCGCCGAACACAGGGGTAAAACAGCCGATTTTCGAAAATTCATAACTTTAGCATACGAGCTCCGTTTTCGACGTTCGTTATATCCACGCATAGGTAAAAATAGGATCTACAACTTTAATTTTGACTCCATCGGTTAATTCTTGGCCGATTTGAAATTTAACAGTATGAGGAGATAATACTGTTATACGACTGCGAAATATTCGTAACTTCTACATACAGACTCCGTTTTCGTCTGTCTTTTTATCATTGAGATCCTATTAATGAGATCTTCAATTCTCATTTAGGTCGCGTTGGCCAAAAACCGCTCGATCTAAAATTCGAGTTTTGGGGCTGTGCACTACTAAGCCAAATCTTAGAAAAATCATAACTTCGTCATACGAAGTCAGATTTGGGCGTTCTTTTTATGCACTCTCTCGGTTTAACGTATACTACAACTTTTGTTTAGATCTATAAGGCTAAAAAGTAGTATATCAAAAAAATCACTTTTTATGATTCCCGGTGTCGTGTCGGTTTTGCCGTAAAACTTCGACAGATCATAACTTGTTCGTTATAACTCGGATTTCGGCGTTCTTTATATGTATGGAACCCTTGTGACATATACTATAACTTGGTTAAGATTATTTATTATAAATAATCTTCTATTAAAAAGTCATTTTTGACGCTTATCGTCTATAAATTGACTAGCCGGAAGCTGCGAGCGTTACAATTATCCCCCCCTTAGGATGATTACGTCCCGGAATCATCAATAAAACAGGGCTTGTATATTGACTCCATACGCTATCTCTTCATCCTAGGTAATAATCGTAACTTCTATATTCCTTCGAATCATTATCTATCTCTTAGACTCATTGGCTGCAAGTAGTACTCGATCGTGCACCCACTCTCTATCTCACGTTAGTCTTCCAATCATGACCTTCGAGTCACAATCTCAATTCCTTATTGGAGACTCCTTCTTCTTAACAAACTTAAGATAAGTTCTTTGATTACCACCATGGACCAATGGGTCATGTTCTAATGACATCTCGCCGTATGATGCGACGCTTAGACTCGGGTCTTTTAGAGTCAAATTCCAGACTTGAAGACAACTTCCTTCATGCTCTAATGTGATATAATCACATTCTAACATGTAGCACTTCTAGCTACAAGCTCTTACAATGATCGTGATACTTCTGTTGATCGCTTCGATTTTACTTCAATCGTGTGGCATAAGTCAGATGCTATATCGATCTTGGTTCTCTGAACCATGTAACACACTCATCCTAGTCGGAATCGATATGATATGACCTCTAGGGTCAGAATAACAATCATCTTCTCAGTCATTACCGAAACGATGGTAACGGCATACTTGAATAAACCGAAATTAATTACTAGCTTCTTGGTAAACTTGTGACTTTCCCTATCCAAGTGTGAGTCATGTGCTTCCGGTTGTATAGGCCTCTACTACCATTCACACCTACTCATACTCGTCCCAAGTATTGTCTCTTAGTTTTCCAATTCACCATACAATAAAATCACATAACACACCAGATAACAAAACCAAGGTTTATATTACTTCTTGAAACGATTACACAGATGTTCAAGTTCAACCTATACTATGCCTCTAATAGGCTACACCTCCTGATACTATCTGCATGGCTACTTCACAACTTGATCTTCGGGTATCAATCCTCATTACTGATTCCTTGCATTGTCATCTGCTTCGTGAAGGATCATATGGAATGCTTTTGCCTTCGGTTTTGGTGGTGCATTTGGCTTTGCGGCTTCTTCTTTCCTTGGGCAGTCTTGCTTGAAGTGTCCTTCCTCACCACACTTAAAGCAGACTTCTCTCTTGGTGGTGCATTCGCTGGCATAATGACCAGTCTTCCCGCATTTGAAGCAGGTCATTTCTTTAGAGCATCTCCTAATGTGCTTCCTTATGCACTTGTCACACCATTGTGCTCCTTCCCCAGACTTTGAGAATTTTCTCTTCTTGTCGGATCTTGTGGATCCTTCAAACTTTCTCTTATCTCCAAATTCAACCTTGCTTGCGACTCTTCCCTTGATCATATCTTCAACCTATTTGGCAGCCAAGATAGCTGCCTCTAGAGTAGGTGCTTGACGTATCGGCACCGCATACTCCCAGGGAAGTCCCCTTCCGTACTTGTCGACTTTTTTCAGCTCGTCTGGGACAAGGTGCAAAGCAAACTCCATTTTGTCTGTGAAGTTGTTGGTGTATTCATCGATGGACATGCTTCCTTTCTTCAAAGTTAGGAATTGGTTCTCTAGCTCGAGCAGGTTTTGGGCTGAGCAGTACTTGCGCTTGAATTGCACCAAAAACTCTGCCTAAGTCAGTTGCAGGGGCTCACTGGGGCTTAGAGTCTTCCCCAGGGTGTTCCACCAGCGAACAACGCCTCCTCTGAACTGATGTACTGCAAACATGGTTTGTAGCTTGCCTTTGCAACCACATGTCATGAAGGCTAATTCCGTCTCCGAGATCCAATCCATGAATCCGATCTGATCTACCTTCCCAGTGAAAGTCGATGACTTGCAAGTTAGAAAATCTTTGTACTTGCATCCATTCCTCTCGACTCCGCCATCTTGATTGTTCCTCCTAATCACCGGTGGATCAGCTTGACCAACGGTCCTGCTGTCGTTCCCTTCCACAAACTGCCCGTCATTCAGATCAGACTGTTCAATAGGCACCGTAAGTTCCTCTCGATTTTGTTGAAGTAAACACCTTGTTTCCTCCATTTGACAATTCAACATCATCTGGATCAAAGCTTGCACTCCGGCCATCGTGATTGGCTCAGGAGCGGCTGCTACAACAGGTATTTGCTCAATCACTGGTGGTTGATTCCTGTTTCCATTTGCGTTCCCAACTCCACTTCGGGTTCTTGCCATTTTGATCTATACACCAAATCAGACGGTTGGTGTGTAATGACGAGAATTAAGATATGAGAGATTTTATTTACGATCGACGTGTAAACCTCCCCATTACTCCGAAAAGATACATGCCAGTTCTAATGTCGTATTTAAACGTTTAGAGATCTGAACACATAAAGTTTCCAGATCCGGTCGACAACAGACCATAGATCCGATCATACATTTAGCATCATAAAGCATCATAAATCATTTAGCTCATAAAACCATGTTAGGAATTTTCCCTAAATTAGCTAGTGCTTGTGTCTATTCAGGTGTACTACCTAAATATATTAGACACACTCAACTCACAATCATTGCTTAGCATTGTAAGTTTAAGTCTAGAAATAAATCCTTATTCCTAGTTCGCTTAAACTAATGCTCTGATACCAACTGTGACATCCCCATTTTCACGGCCAGAAAAGACCGATTTTGTTTATGCTTTATAAAAATCAGAGTACCTCTTTTAATAAAAGTGTTACGAAATTTGTTCCTAGAAAAACATGATAAATACGTTATCAAAGCATTTAATAAGAAATGTATTTTATTCATTTTAAAACATTTGGGATGTCATTGTCAATACATAAACATAAGCATAAACAGAGCTTACATTTATTTACACTAGTGATCTACATCTCTTTAATCTCTCAGTGTAATGTAACTTCATATCGACACATGTGATACAAATAAGCTTGAGTGGATCATGTTGGGAAACCTAGTGAGTACATAGGGATTTCAATCCCGCAATGTTATATCTTATATATAATTTAGAACTTACAAAATATACAATTTCCCCATATTTATAATCAACTCTAACCCCACCCTGTCTATCCTCATAATGAGACTATCCATACTCTCGAACCTTAAATTTTACCTGTTACTCCCAGATCTAATCCATGTTCTCAGATCAATAATTGTGCCCATTCCATACTCTCGTATAAGGGACAAGTGTCTACGTCTAAATCCATACTCCCAGATTAATGACGGATAACTATGTCCTGTCCATACTCCCGGACTAAGAACAACTGACTATGTCTTAATCCATACTCCCAGATTAATGACATTTGACTATGTCCAATCCATACTCTCGGACTAGGGACAATGAATATGTCTAATCCATGCTCCCGGATCAATGACATATATTAAAGTTCTATTCTCTGAGTATAACTCACTCGTACTCGTAAGAAGATACTACCCAATATTCCTCATAATTAATTTAGGTTTACTCTTTATCCTAAATCATCATATATAATCAGGTATGTTCTTTAACACGTATCTCAGGCAACATTAATCAACTCGCACATAAACATATATTTAATACTTCAATCAATACTTGTATTAAAATTATGTTCATGAAAGGGACTATGCACTCACTTGTTAAAGTGATGATTCCAAACTCGGGCAGCGCTTCGCTTCTAACGATTCTATTTTCCTTCGACGAAACCTAGCATTATTATCGCTAAGTTTTAGTCTAATCTTTCTTGCGATTAGTTATTAGTCTAGATTCATTATTAACTCAAAGTCTACTTCATGATCTATCAAGTAAAGAACAATCAGGTAGGATCATATCGGAGGTAGGGTCCGTTTGGTATACGAAGTATACAGTTTGGAAATCCCACTTTAAACACCTCACTAAATCACAGCCTAGACATCATCCCCGTAAGTAGATCAATCAGTATAATGACTTTGAATCACTGATAAATCTTATTTACAGGTTCATAATAACGATATTATATTTAAATATAAGCTATATTTAAAGTAGGGTAGGCGTATCTCACTTACACCGGGCTTTTCTAAAAACCGGGCTTCGTTGGAGCAGCATTTCCGAGCCGAAAAGCTCTTTTTCTCGGAGCCGTCGGGAGCTTCGGGGCTTACTTCTCGTGCTAAGGAGTTACCCTAGGCTTTGGGGGGTTTTGGGAGGCTTAGAGAGAGTTTCTAGAGAGAGAAAGAAGGGATTGAAGGTGAGAGGAATGAGGCAGCCCCAACACCTCTATTTATAGGCTTCCTCGAGTGTCACCATGTCGTGGTGCCTCGCTCCACGTTGTGGTGTTGCATAGGCTCCAAGGCTTCGCCTGGTGCTGACGTGTGGCGCCGAACACATGGGTAAAACAACCGATTTTCAAAAATTCATAACTTTCGTATACGAGCTCCGTTTTTGACATTTTTTATATGCACGTGTAGCTAAAAATAAGATCTACAACTTTCCTTTTGACTCTGTCGACTAATTCTCGACCGATGTTAAATTTAACAGTATAAGGAGATTATACTGTTAAACGACTGCGAAAAAATCGTAACTTCTACATACGGACTCCATTTTCGTCTGTCTTTTTATCGTTGAGCTCCTATTAATGAGATATTGAATTCTCATTTAGGTCGCGTTGGCCAAAAACCGCTCGATCTAAAATTCGAGTTTCGGGCTGTGCACTGCTAAGCCAAATCTTAGAAAAATCATAACTTCCTCATACGAAGTCAGATTTGGGCGTTCTTTTTATGCACGCTCTCGGTTTAAGGTATACTACAACTTTCGTTTAGATCTCTAAGGCTAAAAAGTAGTATATTAAAAACAATCACTTTTCACAGGTCATAACTTCTTCGTTATAACACGGATTTCGGCGTTCTTTATATGTACGGAACCCTTGTGACATATACTATAACTTGGTTAAGATTATTTATTCTAAATAATCTTCTATTAAAAATTCATTTTTGACGTTTATCGTCTCTAAATTGACTAGCCCGAAGCTGCGGGCGTTATATATATATATATATATATATATATATATATATATATATATATATATATATATATATATATATATGTCCTAGGTATAATGGTTTACTTAGTAGTATACCTATAAGTTTCATATATTATGCATGTAAGTGTTTGTATTCCCATACAAACGAAGATTACTACGTATAAATCTTATTTCAATTCTATACGAGTATAACCGCTATGTATAAATCTTATTTCAATTCTATACGAGTATGACCGCTATGTATAAATCTTATTTCAATTTTATATGAGTAAAACCGCTACGTATAAATCTTATTTCAATCCTATACGGGTAACACCGTTACGTATAAATCTTATTTCAATTCTATACGAGTAAAACCGATACGTATAAATCTTATTTCAATTCTATATGAGTATGACTGCTACGTATAAATCTTATTTTAAATTCTATACGAGTATAACCGCTACGTATAAATCGTATTTCAATTAATAAGTAATATACCTACAGTTTCCTTATTCCTAGAGTATAAGTGTTTGAGAAACTTATACTTAACATTAATTCTTGTATATCGACAAAGTATAATGCTTCTAAAATTGTGCTACCATGAGTCCATAACCGCTGCTAATACGACACCACTACCTCTGAATGGTGCTACAAGTGTCGCACCTTGTGATAGATTTCCGCATGCTTCATCGACGTCGGAATAGAATAAATTGGGCAAGTTTGTCACCCGAAAAACATTGGGTTGTAGCTATCAACCACGAGTAGGGGTGTCAAACCGCATAGATCTACACACAACTTCCTTGTTGGAACAGTGGGCAAGTTCGTCACTCGAAAAACGTTGGGTTGTTGCTAGCAACCACGGGTGGGGTGTTAACCCGCATAAATCTATACACACAACTTCCTCACTCACACGGGATTAACGGTTACAGTCAGAGGATTTCCACTAAGATTTCCAATCTTAGTTGATGAATATAATAGCTCATGTAGACTTTGTCGACCTCCTATGCTTCTAATAGCGAAAGCATATTCGTGTCTAAAACCATAATTTACTAGACTATTCTTTAAACGTTACTCTTAATTTCTATAACACTTAGGCAGTACAACAATTATAACTTGAAGTAAAACCAGGTTTTATCTAACATAAAACTAATAATAACAACATACTTTACAATTAGTATATATAGAACTCCCGAATATGCTCCGGGACTATAGCGCACATACTATATATAGAACTCACGAGTATAACTCAGGGTCTACATTAGTATAATCTATGATAATAGCATGCTAATCAAGTTTATGATAGTTGTATGTTTTCAAAATATCAGATACAAAACAATTGTATCCCATTTAATATAACTATCTATGTTGATACGAATATACTATCATATAGACATAATATTAACTTATATACAATATTTAGCTTGTTTTTCCCCCGAAAACATTAAAAGTGGGGCCGTGAAACTCACCCTAGTAGCGTGATTTTATGGAATCCAGTTGGAAACGGTTAGCGGTTCGTGATCGTCGGGCTCGGGTCGTAGAATGCCTTTAGAAAACGTGAGAGAGAGAAGAGATTTAGGTGTAAGGAAGCTTAGGGTCGAACTTGCTATTTATAGGTTTTCCAAGACAATTCCACCTCGTGGGCTTCATCTCCACGTCGTGAATCTGAGCTGCATCACCTCGTAGACTTGTCATTTGGATCCTAGCTTCGGAAGGTGTCACGATACTGATTTCACGTCGTGGCCTTTATGTCCATGTCGTGGAGTTTCAACACCTCACTTCCATAGGCTTTCCATCTGCATACTAGCATTGAGAGGTGTCTTAAATCATTTTCATGTCGTGGATCTTATGTCCATGTCGTGGAGCCTGGCTGATTTAGGGTTTCTGCCACGTGTCATGTTCTTAGATTGCTATATCTTCGGAAGGCCATAACTTTTGCATACGAACTCCGTTTTTAACGTTCTTTATATCCACGTGTAGGTATTTACAAGTACTACAACTCTCTATTAGATTCCTATGGCTAACTATTACTATATTTTAATTTCTTCTAATTATAGAGATTTATAGTGTTAGAGTTTATCATAACTTCTTCACGCGAAGTCTGATTTAGACGTTCTATATATTTTGGAATCGTGTGGACATGTACTTTAATTTATACTTTAAGGTAGGTATCAAAGTTCATAATTGTATTAGAATTTGCCATGAACTACAAAGTAAGCTTATTATATTATAATCATATGCTACTGTTGTTGACCTATTTCGACTGGTGTTACAATACCAAACTGAGTAAGACTCAGAGCCCGAGTACTGATGTAGAGATAGTAGAAATGAGTAGAGTTACGTATGCTTCTGTAGTTGGATCTATAATGTATGCTATGAAATGTAATCGTCTTTATGTGGATTTTGATTTGAGCATGGTCAGTCGTTATTAGGGAAATCCAGGTAGAGCTCACTGGATAGCAGTTAAGAATATTCTCAAGTATCTGAGAAGAACTAAGGATTGGGTACTTGTGCTTAGTGGTAGTGATACGTTGAGAGTAACTGGGTATAGTGACGCCAGATT
Source organism: Lactuca virosa (assembly GCF_052849685.1). NCBI lineage: Eukaryota > Viridiplantae > Streptophyta > Magnoliopsida > Asterales > Asteraceae > Lactuca > Lactuca virosa. The sequence goes on along the minus strand of NC_136433.1, from coordinate 164,907,288 downwards.
TCATACAGACAGATACAACTTTCGTTCTCAGTCAGGCTAGGTGTTTAACCTAAATAGAGGAGTGGTAACCTGAAAAAGTTCCAAATAGGAGACGGTGGCTGATTCTACCTATGAATCATAGTACATAGCGGCAAGAAAAGCATCAAAGGAGGTTATTTGGCTAAATAACTTCATCGGAGACCTTGGAATTGTTCCATCCATCAAGGAGCCAATGGATAATTTTTGTGAGAATGAAGGGGCGGTTTCCTTAACAAAGGAACCAAGAGATCATGGCAGATCAAGACATATCGACAGAAAATATCATTTCATCAGACATAGAGTAGAAGAAGGTCACCTCTCGTGAAGAGGGTATCATCAGAAGAGAATCCTACAGATCCCCTCACAAAGAGTCTGAGTAGGTTCAAGCAAGTTCAACATGCTAGGAGCATTAGTCTGAAAGATGATATTAGTTTTAATAGTTAGATAGTTATTTTGAAACTTGTTACAAAATAAATGTAAATGACTTTTGGTGATTAAATAATGGAGATTTATTTATGAGTTGGATTACTACCTTCTATCTATTGTTTATTTTGTGTTTCATTTTGCATGTTTTACTTTCTGATAATTGGATTATTCAAATATCCACAGTCGATCATACTTGTGGAAGTAAGTAGTGAATCAAGACTATCATGAATTGAATTGTAGCTTGTCTAAGAGCTTTTAGACATGGAAATAGTGCTGCTGCAATATTCATGAGTACTTTAAAATAGAGATTTAAGTATAGGATTAACCCACGCTCAGAGAATTACTTCATGGAATTTATCAAAAGTAATTTGTAACATCCATAAAATTTTGAAAATTTTAAAACATTTAAATAAATCCAAAAACCATCATTTATTACAAATTGTTTTCAAAATAAGTTCAACATCAGAGGAATCCCATAAATCATGAAACAAATATGAGGAGGTGCACGATCACGTCTTCGCCTTCCCGCGATCCTCTGAAGTACCTGAAACATAATCCAAAACTGTAAGCCCGAATCTTAGTGAGTTCCCCCAAAATACCAATCACAAAACAAAACCCAGAATAATATCACAAACAACATGCATTCAGAGCCTTCAGTCTGACAGGAATGCCCCACCGGCCTACAGTCTATCTGGTACGCTCACAGAACCTACAACATGACTTGTACGCTACCTCGGGACTTCAGTCTACCTGGAACGTTCTCCGGGCCTTCGGCCTGACTGGTACGCCCTACTGGCCTTCAGTCCATCCGGGACACCCTGGGTCTGTTGGCCTTCAGCACAAAGCAGGTCCGCCTCAACCCAACTGCACATAACATGTTAACATATACATAACAATTAAACATATAACCAGTCAATCAGGCAAACAGACAGATCTTACAAATCACTAAGTATAGCATCATCCTATTATCAGGATACAAATCTAACAGATCACTACAATACTCAAACATGCACTAATCAAGATGACAATCTAAAAGGACCGGCCTTGGTGCCTTCGACCCAACAAGTACAATGAGGAACACTCACCTCACAAGTACTGCTGAACCGGTAAAATCCAACTCCAAGAATTAGCTTCGGACTCAAATGCCTACAACCACCATCTGACCAATACTATCAAAACCCCAAAATACCCAAAATGCCCTCAAAGTCAAACTTGATCAACCATGGTCAAAATCAATGTTAATAATCAAGGTCAATAGTCCATGTTGACCCAACTTGTCGAGTGCACATACCAACTCGTCGAGTTCCTATAATATCCAGAGAAGCGGGAGAACCCGAGTCAACTCGCCGAGTTGTCAGGATAACTCGTCGAGTTTTCCCAATCTAACACATTCAGTCCTTTTTCATCAAGTCTAACGCTTAAGAATATAGACCTGATACCCAAGAGCTGGAAAACCACATAAAGTTGCTAACTTTACGTCCATGCATGTCACCAAGAGGCTCCAAAGCTTAAAGAAGGCTTAATAAGGGACCTAAAGCATCAAGGGGGATTAGAACTTGATAAAACTTTAAAATTTAAGCACAAAGAGGCCAAAAAACATCCAGATCTAAAGTGATAACTTCAAGAAATGCTCAACCCCATGAACGATCCCAAAATGAGCCAAAAATGACAATAAACTTCCAAGGAAGAGATCTAAGCAACAGATAAGCAAGTTTTTGACTTTTTACCTCAAAAGAGTAGCTAAAATCAAGGAGATTCTGAATCTATGGCTTTCCCCTTCAAGCTAGGCACCACCAACTTCAAGCTCTTTCAAAAGAACACCAAGAAAACACTCTTTAAGCTCACACACACTCAAATATGGGAGAGGATGCACGAGACTAGGGTTTCTGGAAAAGGGTGACGGGTAAGGAGGCCACCAAAAGGGTATAAAGCCTTTAAATAGGGTGCAACATCCTAAAAATTAGGGTTTCTTAATCAGCCACCAACTCATCGAGTTGGTCCAAAAATATACGCGGCCCATAAGTCTTCAACACGTCGAGTTGAGGCCATCAACTCGACGAGTTTCAAGGGGAATTTTCCTTTTAAGGAGTAAATCTCATACGTGGAAGTCGGGATGTTACATAATTCTGAGATGATAATATCTTATAATTTTTAAACGGATATATATGATTTGTAGGTTACAAATTGGTTGTGCATTGATGAGACATAAACGCATCAGTAACTTGATGTTATAAAATGTATTGTTGTGCATGATTTGATGAGTAAATGGTGCAAGTATATAAGTCAAAGTTTATATGTTCCTTTTGCCTTAAAGGGAAAAGCGATATCTATAGGCCCCTCGGTGATTTGGTGTTGACTTATAGTGGCGGGCCCGACCAGGACTTGATTGATGTGTTCGATTTGAAGTTCTATGTCATTACATATTAGAAATTGGGAAACAAATTATTGGACAATGATATTGATTCTGTTTCATGTCTCATGTCCGGATGATATCTTGAAGAACGGAGGATTAGATGATCACTTATCTTAGGACAAGTAACTAACTGGGTCAGAGTTCGGCAATGGCTTTTGGTAGCTACAATTTGCTAATCAATTTGGAAGATTGTACTAGCAATTATAGTTATTAGACTTATCCAAGTGGGAGATTGTTGGATTAGGTGTCTAAGACCATAACCATAATTGATATAAACTTGAATTTATAGTAACACACTCCTTTTGGATTGCCCTTAAAGCTAGCAATTGGACACGATTATCTTGGAGAGAGAGAGAATGATTTATTATTTGATTAATAAATTGAAATATATAATTGGTTAATATATTATGAGAATAATATATTAATTAGAAATTATGATATTTGTTTAATAAGTAGTCAGAAATTAATTAGAATTAATTTTGGATTAATTGGATTAATCTATAGTGCAGGGGTTGTTTGGCAATTTATTGATAGTTGAGGAAAAGGCTCTAGAACCTCCTTGAAAGAGGTTGGAAGAAAACTTATAGGGAGGGCCAAGACTTTTCGTCCAAAGACTCTTCGATGGAGGCCTGTGGGCTGCTTGGTCACCAAGCAAAGGGATTAGGGTTTCCTCCCTTAAACCCTAGCTTTGGCTCTAAGCTACCTCACCTATATAAGGAGCCTTGGCCTTCACAATTTCGACACTCCTAATCCTAAGAGACTTCTATCCGAAATTCTCCTCTTCCCTCTCCATAATCCTTAGTTGCTAGCCTTGGGTGTGAACCGTCAGAGGCACGACGCTTGTGGTGCTAGCTACCAAAGTTTTGAAGAAGAAGGATACAAGATTGTTTACAATAACAATCTAAAGGTTAGTTTTCTTATCTTATGAATCAGTTTCTTCATAGGAAAGTTTTTGTATGCTAGTGTTCATAGTATGTTGCTAATAGATGAAAGACATAGATCAAACTATGTTGCATGTGCCCTAATCAATTGAATTGTTTTGATTGTTTTCCGCTTATGGCATTGTAGATGTAACATAGATTCCCCATTAGTGGTATCAAAGCCTAGGGATTTCTTTCATGTATTTGCACATTTGTGAATCGAAAAAGAAAAGTGGTTTTGGTTTAGTCGCAGGTCAGGACGTGCGTTGTGAGGCTCACGACGTGACCTTGGTCAGATCTTAAAATTTGGACCAAATCTGCCAAATTCGATTTTACTGAATATATCATGATCATATGCATGCCTTAAAGTTAGGAGATTTATATTTGACTTGATTAATTGTTTTGTGATTAATATGATTGATTTTTTAAATGGTTAAATAATTCATTAAGATATTAATGCAACTTAATAATTAATGTAAAATATTATTTAGTTTATTTTAAATTTAAAATTAAAAGGTTTAATTTTTGAAAATTTTAAAAAAAAATATAAACTAGTATTTTTGAAAAGTTTTAAAAATACACCCTTATACTATATGTAACATTAAAATTCTAATATTACAATATGTATAAGACAAGTCAGTCGAACCACTAGTACGCCTCATTCACAAAGCCGATCCACAAGGGGGTTATAAGGAAACTGCTTATAAAATGATGGTCGAATGGGTATCCACTCTCATTCACCGCTTCCTTAATCGATGGACGGTCGTTAGCCGAACGGGTTTGATAGGAAAAATAATTTCTCATTAATAAGTATAATGAGTGAAAAAGTAACTAAACATTTATTTTTTAATTCGCAATCTTAGTTACTTTAGGAAAATGTGATATTGTATGCTAACCCACGAAATTGCACATTGCACTTTATAAGTCGTTAGTGGAGCGTGTGTAGTTAACCAACACACTAATATGGACAAATAAGGAGTGGCAATGGGTGTCTCGAAAATTATCATTGATTAATGGAACGCGTGTGACTAACTGACTCTTTAAAATGAGATGATAAATGACATCGATAGAACCAAGCTAATTTGCATAGTTATTCACATCTTGTTTGTGATCTTCGGTATCCCAGTTACAAATGGAAGAGCATAATCGAGATTAAACGTGTCATTGAAAAGTTCAATGAATCTCAAAAGATCTAGGAATTTAATTTAAAAACCTAATTCGTTCAAATTTTGTTTTTCGATGGTGAAATTGGTAAATCGTCATTTACTTAACTTTATATAATTCATAATTAGATTATGACATCCATTTTCTAAGTTGTGAATTATTTAGTTGGATCTTAGCCTTGATATTTCATTTTAGGTGTTATATTGAGGATTATTTTTATCTAACTAAAACTGTCTTTCTTTTAAAGATGTCTACTCCAACTGATGCTTCTGGTTCCTCCTCCAACACCAACAATAACTTCTCCTTGTTAAACATTCTAAGGTGCAATTGGATGGCACTAAGTATAATGATTGGATGCGCAACATTAAAATGGCCCTTCGTATTGAGGACAAGGAATATGTCCTCGAGAGACCATCGGATGAGATCGACGAAGAGAAGGCCACTCCTGAAGAAATGTGTAACACCAGTCAAAATAGGTTAATGGACAATCACATGTGATTATGCCAATCATGTAATGTGATTTTGTTAAACTAGTAATGTGATAAGAGTGCTATGTAGTTCATTATAAATTCTAATACAAATATGAACTTTCTTTATGATACAACTCAAAGTATACGTCCATACGACTCCAAAAATATAGAAAACGTATGAATCTGACTTCGCATGAAGAAGTTATGATAAACCGAACACTATAAATCTCTATAATAAGAGTAATTTAAAATAGACTTATAATTAGCTATTATAGTCTAAAAGAGAGTTGTAGTACTTGTAAATACCTACGCGTGCATATAAAGAACGTTAAAAACAGAGTTCGTATGAGAAAGTTACGACCTTCCGAAGATTCAGTTGTCAGAAACCCTAATTTGACTAAGCTCACGACGTGAGCACAGAACTCACGACGTGAGGAGTCATTTTGCCACATCTCAGAATCTAGAAGGTGTATGACGATGCTAAGAAGGGATAAGATCCAAACTCACAACGTGAGCAAGGATATCTCACGACGTGAGGAGTCACGTGGCCACCTTCCGAAGCTAGGGACGCAAATGGCAAGTCTACGGGGTGACCAGCCATGGCTCACGACGTGAGACTATATGGCTCACGATGTGAGAGGCCAAAAATCTTACTATAAATATCAGGTCCGACCTTGACACTTCCTTACACCATTTCCCTTTCTCCTCTCTCATTTGCTGAAGCCCTCTTGCATCCCGAGCCCCGACGACCTTGTACGCTGACCGTTTCTGCTTAGATAACATAAAATCATGCTACTAGGGTGAGTTTCACGGCCCCGCTTTCTAATATTTTCGGGGGAAAACGCATGCTAAATATTGTATATACGTTACTATTATGTCTATATGATAGTATATTAGTATCAACGTAGATAGTTATAATAACCGGGATATAGTTGTTCTAAATATAATATTTTGAATATATACAACTATTATCAACTTGTTAGCATGTTATTATACTAATGTAGATCTTGAGTTATACTTAGGATTCTTTATATATGTTGTGTGTGATATAGTTCCGAAGTTATATTCGGAAGTTCTATATGTTAATTTATAAAGTATGTTGCTATTGTTAGTTTTATGTCAAGATAAAACTTGGTATGTTATGTGTTGTTGTTATTGGTTTTATGTTAAGATAAAACCTGGTTTTACTTCAAGTTATAGCTGTTATACTGCCTAAATGTTATGAAGTTAGGAGTACTGTTTAAAAGCATAGTCTAGTAACTTAGGGTTTTAGACATGAAAATGCTTTTGTTGTTAGAGCTATAGGAAGCCGTCGAAGTCTACATGAGTAATTGTATTCATCAACTAAGATTGGGGATCTTAGCGGAAATCCTCTGAACTATAACCGTTAATCCTGTGTGAGTGAGGAAGTCGTGTATAATTAGTATACGGGTCGACCACACCACTTGTGATTGTTAGCTACAATCAACCGTAAGAAAGTGACGAACTATCCTTTTACTTGTTATTGTTCCGGCATCGATGAAGCGTACGGTGTTGTTCTCATGGAAATCATGAGTGTGTTATTTCTCATGGAAATCATGAGTGTGTTTTATCAGAGGTATTATGTCATAGCAGCGGTTACAGGCTCATGGTAGCAAATTGTTAGAAACATTATACTTTGTCGTATACAAGTATTAATGTTAAGTATAAGTTTCCCCCTACTTATACCTTAGGTTTAAGGAATGTTTAGGTATAATACTTAATTCATAAGTAAACTATTATACCTAATATACATACTAAATGTTGGAGAGTCAAAATGATACTTTCAAAACAATACTTTTGAACGTGGAAAATGTATTATTTTTATATGGAGTCAAAACCTGTGGACTCACCAACTTTATGTTGACGTATTTTAAAATGCATGTGTTTTCAAGAACTTGAAAAGCTGGTATGTATTCGAACAGGAGAAGTTTTACTATTACCTTTCTGTTCATTAAGAAGTATGCCATAGTCGGATATTATGTAATAGGTTCTAGAAAAACAGTTATGTAACTTTCAATTATCAATAAAGGTATGTATTTTCTTTAGTACTGTTCAATGTATGTTATATAACTATGATACGAAGAATGACGTTACACCACCCGGTGTTTCCGCCGATGGCTGGGGGTGTGACAGAAATTGGTATCAGAGCTATTAACTATAGTGAACTAGTACTTTCTTAGGAAAGCACGTCTATAGTTTAGGGCTTACTCTATTAGGTTTAGGTATATCCCTTAGCCTACATTAAAAAGTATTATTAATTATTCTACTAAAGGACTACTTACGGGAGCGGTGACACGGATAGTCATGTTAATTTGGGTTGCTGGATTCCAGAACGACTATATGCTAAAATGATCATGCCCTTTCGACTGTCCTGACTGGCCGGAGCCTTATCAGATAGACCTGAAGTAACAAACAATAGTTAAAGCGTGAATACAATAAATAAGAATATAGAGTCATATATAAAGACTTAGACCTGCAATGAGAATACACCTTAATACCCGGAATGTTTTTGATCTCAAGGATTTAGATCAAATATTCCAACTAAAGTTTATATGTGCGTATATCCTATCACAATTAGGTGTAGGTGCGCAACTACATTTTATTATGATAAGATCATATGAACTATTTAATTTGGGAGTAATATTTGATAGACTAAACTCTTGGTGATCCAAAATGTATAGGAATTCGACATGACACATTCACGAGAATGGATAATCATCGAGGATACGGATGAAGAAGAGGAAGTTTCATTCCCCATGATGGTAGGCAATCCTTACTACCCTATAAATCCAACCACCTTTCATCCAATACCTTCTGACAATGGAGCACCTTAACCTTCCAATGAATGGGAAGAGAGTGAACCAATGGAGGAGACAGAATCGGTGGCATCATCTTTACCACCAATGAACACTCTTTACCGTCAAGTTCCAGGATGAGCAAAAATGAAACGCACGGCACGTAAATCCATACCGATATGGCAAAAGATTAAGAAAAATCAGAAGGCGACATCTTCAGGAAGTCATAGAGTTAAAGATGAACCTGCACGGATCGCACAAACCGCTGATAGGTGGGTGGCGGAAGAAAGTGTTGCTAAGATGTATGACCTAGCACGTCTCCCACATTCTTCTGAAGTTAACACTTTATCTCAATTGTTTGAGAAAAGTGTGAAAATTGAATATAAGATGGAAATTGTCGAAGGAAGGGCTACTCATCTCTCCGGAAGAGTACGAAGGCTAGAAGGACAAAGGACGCGAGATCAGGAATCGGTGATGGATGTCCATCATCGTAAATTTTTTTTCTTATAACGACATGATTACTCACGATGCAAGGATTGCAGAGTTGGAGCTCTACAATCAAACCTCAAGAAATGAAGAACGCACGGGAAGTCTTGAGCAGAGAACTCAAGCACTTGAGGAGCAAGTAGTTAATGTCACTGACGTGCTAGGTCATCACTTAGGTTTCTGGTAGATAAGTTAAAACTAGTGGTTTTGTAAATAGAGAAATCAGACTAGTTAAGGCAAGAAGAGTAAAGTTTATAACAAGGATGTAGAAAACCTTGCAAATTTTGCAATGTTTATAGAAACGTTTCTCTTTTAAGCCTAAATAAAGTAATGTAACCGCTGGTAATAATATGAGGCATATATTACAATAATCATTATGTTATCCATTATGTTTTACACTTTGAAGAATAATTGAAGTATTTAGTACTTGTGTATTAAATGACTAACAAAACTCATAAAATTCTTATTATTTATAATAGGAACTAAAACAAATGCCTAGAAGGAGTAGTGCTCGGCTAAACCCTAACCGACGATCAGCACCACAACAACAACCACCAGAACCAAACCCCCCAATGAGTACATCAGAACTAGAAGAAATCATAGCTCAAAGAATTGTTGCGGCTCTATCTAATGTTACAAGAGATGGAGTTAGAAATGAAGGCCATGTAGGGACCGCTAGAACCTGTACCTACAAAGATTTTATGAATTGCAGGCCAAAGAGCTTTCATGGAAATGAAGGGGTTGTTAATTTGACTAGGTGGATAGAAAAGACAGAGTCCGTCTTTCAAATAAGCTTTTGTCCAGACGACTGTAAAGTACGATTTGCAGCCTGTACTTTCGCTGATGCAGCACTTACATGGTGGAACAGCCATGTGAATACAATGGGAATTGATACTGCAAATTCCATGAAATGGGAAGAGCTAAAAATGATGCTAGTAGAAGAGTATTGTCCTAGGGAGGAAATACATAAGCTGGAACAAGAAGTATGGACCTTAACCATGAAGGTTTCAGAGATAAAAGCTTATACCGCTAGATTTAATGATCTTGCAGTAATGTGTCCAGCACTTGTAACCCCTGAATATAAGAAAATTGAGCGATATATTTGGGGTTTAGCATCGAAATTCAAAGGAATGGTGATCGCATCAAAGCCTACGACCTATGACAACACCAAGAGAATAGCTCATCAGCTAACCTTCACAGAGATCCAAGGAACAGAAGTGGTCTCAAAGGCTGAGTCTCCCAAATCTGGAACAAACAAGCGCAAGTTTAATAGGAAGAATCCCAAACAATCATCTGAGAAAAGACAAGAAGTGGCAACCAATTATGCAGCCACGACAGCAGTACCCACACAACCAAAATCTTCATGGTGCAATCAGTGCAACCGTCATCATCCAGGTGATTGTTTTGTCTGCACGAAGTGCAAGAAAAAGGGGCATACTGCTAGTTACTACAGGAGCACAACACCTGCAACAGTAAATCAGGGAACAAATACTGGAACAGGCCATGGTGAAGGAAGAAAGTGCTATGAGTGTGGAGAGGTTGGACACATCAAGAAAGAATGTCCAAAGTTAAGGAGTCAAGGAGGCATAGGGCGTGGCAGGGCGTTTGTGATCGGAAGCAGAGAGGCTATCCAGGACCCTTCGGTCGTATATGGTACGTTTCTCATAGATAATTTATATACTACCATACTCTTCGACTCTGGAGCAGATAGAAGTTTTATAACTCCGACGTTTAGAAAATTGTTAAGTCATGAGTCTAGCAAATTAAAAGAAATGTATGAAGTAGAAATCGCTAACGGTCAAACTGAGAAAACACATGAAATCCTAGAAAACTGTTTGTTAACTCTTAATAACTACCTTTTTCACGTCAACCTCATGCCAATGCCTATCGGTAGTTTTGATGTCATAATTGGCATGGATTGATTATCTTCACACCACGCCGAAATTCTATGCCATGAGAAAGCCATATGACTACCCTTACCAAATGGCGAAGCCCTTATTATCTATGGTGATAAATCTGGGAAGAACCTCAAAGTCATCTCTTGTACCAAGACCCAGAAATATCTACATAAGAAATGTAGCGCATTCTTAGCCCACATTGTAGATAAGAAGAGAAAGACAAAAGAAATCAACGACATACCTCAAGTATGTGATTTCCCTGACGTGTTTCCTGAAGATCTACCTGGAATCCCTCCCGTCCGACAAGTTGAGTTTCGAATCGACTTAATTCCAGGAGCAGCACCAGTAGCGAAATCTCCTTATCGGTTGGCTCCATCCGAAATGCAAGAATTGTCTAGCCAACTACAAGAACTTCTTGACAAAGGCTTTATTAGGCCAAGTTTTTCACCTTGGGGAGCACCAATCTTGTTTGTCAAGAAGAAGGACGGATCCTTTCGAATGTGTATTGATTATCAGGAGCTGAATAAGCTAACGATCAAGAATCGTTACCCGCTTCCAAGAATTGATGATCTATTCGATCAACTGCAAGGATCCAGCTACTACTCAAAAGTAGATCTCAGATCAGGATACCATCAACTCAGAGTACAAGAAGATGATATTCCAAAAACAGCGTTTAGAACTCATTATGGTCGTTATGAGTTCTTAGTTATGTCTTTTGGATTGACCAATGCCCCAACAGTGTTTATGGATCTCATGAATCGTGTTTGCAAACCATACTTGGATAAATTCGTGATCGTATTTATCGATGATATATTGATATATTCACGAACCAAGGAAGAACATGGTCAACACTTATAAATAATCTTGGAGCTACTGAGAAAAGAAAAGTTGTATGCCAAATTCTCAAAATGTGAGTTTTGGATTAGAGAAGTACGATTTTTAGGTCATGTAGTTAGCAACGAAGGAATTCATGTTGACCCATCCAAAGTTGAAGCAATTAGGATTGGGAAGTTCCAAAGACGCCAACAGAAGTGCGTCAATTCCTAGGACTTGCTGGCTATTACCGCAGATTCATAGAGAATTTCTCCAAAATAGCCAAGCCGCTTACAACACTAACCCAGAAGGATACGAAGTTCAACTGGGAAGACAAACAAGAAGCTGCTTTTCAGAAACTGAAGCAAATGTTGTGTAGTGCACCAATCCTATCCCTTCCAGATGGGACAGAAGATTTCATCGTATATTGCGACGCATCAAATCAAGGATTGGGATGTGTGTTGATGCAAAAAGGAAAATTTATTACCTATGTATCACGACAACTTAAGGTACATGAGAATAATTACACTACCCATGATCTTGAATTGGGAGCTGTAGTTTTTGCACTAAAAATCTGGAGACATTACTTATACGGTACTAAGTGTACTATTTTTACTGACCACAAGAGTCTCCAACACATCTTCAACCAAAAAGATCTTAATATAAGACAACGAAGATGGGTCGAATTGTTAAATGATTACAAATGTGAGATTCGTTATCATCCCGAAAAGGCAAACGTGGTAGCAGATGCCTTGAGCCGGAAAGAATATATTAAACCCCTTCGGGTACGAGCATTAACTATAACGATCCATTCTAACTTTACGACACAAATTAGAAAAGCTCAACTTGAGGCTCTAAAAGAAGAAAACATCAAGAACGAAGCTTTGCGAGGAATGGAAAAGCAACTTATACAAAAAGATGACGGAACGCGACACTTTATGAACCGAATTTGGACGCCTAAGTTCGGTGGAGTCGGGGACTTTGTCTTAGAAGAAGCCCACAAGTCCAAATATTTCGTGCATCCAGGCTCTGACAAAATGTACTTAGATTTAAAAGTACATTATTGGTGGCCAAACATGAAGGCAAAAATTGCTAGTTATGTGAGCAAATGCTTGACTTGTTCTAGAGTAATGGCAGAACATCAAAAGCCTTCATGTTTATTTCAACAACCGGAAATACCTGAATGGAAATGGGAGCAGATATCAATGGACTTCATCACTAAGTTACCTAAAACTCCTAGTGGGTTCGACACTATTTGGGTAATAGTCGATAGATTAACTAAGTCCGCCCATTTCTTACCAATTAAGGAGAACGACAAGATGGAGAAGCTGACTAGAATTTATCTTAAGGAAATTGTCAGATTGCATGGAGTTCCAAATTCTATTATTTCTGACCGAGATAGTAGATTCACTTCACGATTTTGGCAATCTCTACAAAAATCCTTAGGAACACGTCTAGATATGAGTACAACTTACCATCCACAGACTGATGGTCAGAGTGAGAGAACCACTCAGACTTTAGAAGATATGCTCCGAGCCTGTGTAATAGACTTTGGAAATGCATGGGATACTCATTTACCGTTAATTGAGTTTTCCTACAACAATAGTCATCACACCAGCATCAAGGTTGCACCGTTTGAGGCTCTTTATGGACGAAAATGTCATTCCCCAGTATGTTGGGCAGAAGTTGGAGATACGCAGATGGACAGAGAACGTATAGGCGATACCTTACGTACTGGACCAGAACTAATTCATGAGACAACTGAAAAGATCGTGCAAATTAAGGATCGATTAAAGGCTACACGTGATCGTCAAAAGAGCTATGCTGACGTAAGACGTAAGCCTTTAGAATTCCAAGTTGGAGATAAAGTAATGTTGAAAGTCTCTCCTTGGAAAGGCGTAATTCGATTCGGGAAACGAGGCAAACTAAACCCACGGTATATAGGACCTTTTGAAATTCTAGCAAGAATTGGTTCTGTCGCATACCAACTCAAGTTGCCTCAAGAACTAAGTAATGTGCACGATGTTTTTCACGTATCAAACCTCAAAAGATGTCTATCCGATGACACTCTTATTATACCTCTCGAAGAGATACAAGTCAATACGAAACTCAACTTTGTAGAAGAACCTGTTGAGATCATTGATCGAGAAGTCAAACGATTAAAGCAAAGTCGTATTCCCATAATGAAAGTTCGATGGAACTCTTTACGAGGACCTGAATTTACTTGGGAACGTGAAGATCAGATGAAAGAAAAATACCCCCAACTGCTTGACAAAACCCCGTCCATAAGATAAGTTTCGGGACAAAATTATTCTAACGGGGGGAGAATGTAACACCAGTCAAAATAGGTCAATAGACAATCACATGTGATTATGCCAATCATGTAATGTGATTTTGTTAAACTAGTAATGTGATAAGAGTGCTATGTAGTTCATGATAAATTACAATACAAATATGAACTTTCTTTATGATACAATTCAAAGTATACGTCCATACGACTCCAAAAATATAGAGAACGTCTGAATCTGACTTCGCATGAAGAAGTTATGATAAACCGAACACTATAAATCTCTATAATAAGAGGAATTTAAAATAGACTTAGAATTAGCTATTGGAGTCTAAAAGAGAGTTGTAGTACTTCTAAATACCTACGCGTGCATATAAAGAACGTCAAAAACAGAGTTCGTATGTGAAAGTTACGACCTTCCGAAGATTCAGCTGTTAGAAACCCTAATCTGACTAAGCTCACGACGTGAGCACAGAACTCACGACGTGAGGAGTCATTTTGCCACATCTCGGAATCTAGAAGGTGTCTGAAGAGGCTATGAAGGGATAAGATCCAAAATCACGACGTGAGCAAGGATATCTCACGATGTGAGGAGTCACATGGCCACCTTTCGAAGCTAGGGACGCAAATGGCAAGTCTACGGGGTGACCAGCCATGGCTCACGACGTGAGACTATATGGCTCACGACGTGAGACTATATGGCTCACGATGTGAGAGGCCAAAAATCTTACTATAAATAGTAGGTCCGACCTTGACACTTCCTTACACCATTTCCCTTTCTCCTCTCTCATTTGCTAAAGCCCTCTTGCATCCCGAGCCCCGACGACCTTGTACGATGACCGTTTCTGCTTAGATTACATAAAATCATGCTACTAGGGTGAGTTTCACGGCCCCACTTTCTAATATTTTCGGGGGAAAACGCATGCTAAATATTGTATATACGTTACTATTATGTCTATATGATAGTATATCAGTATCAACGTAGATAGTTATAATAACCGGGATATAGTTGTTCTAAATATAATATTTTGAATATATACAACTATTATCAACTTGTTAGCATGTTATTATACTAATGTAGATCTTGAGTTATACTTAGGATTCTATATATATGTTGTGTGCGATATAGTTCCGAAGTTATAGTCGGAAGTTCTATATGTTAATTTATAAAGTATGTTGCTATTGTTAGTTTTATGTCAAGATAAAACTTGGTATGTTATGTGTTGTTGTTATTGGTTTTATGTTAAGATAAAACCTGGTTTTACTTCAAGTTATAGCTGTTATACTGCCTAAATGTTATGAAGCTAGGAGTACTGTTTAAAAGCATAGTCTAGTAACTTAGGGTTTTAGACATGAAAATGCTTTTGTTGTTAGAGCTATAGGAAGCCGTCGAAGTCTACATGAGTAATTGTATTCATCAACTAAGATTGGGGATCTTAGCGTAAATCCTCTGAACTGTAACCGTTAATCTCGTGTGAGCGAGGAAGTCATGTATAATTAGTATACGGGTCGACCACCCCACTTGTGATTGTTAGCTACAGTCAACCATAAGCAAGTGACGAATTATCCTTTTACTTGTTATTGTTCCGGCGTCGATGAAGCGTACAGTGTGGTTCTCATGGAAATCATGAGTGTGTTTTATTAGAGGTATTATGTCATAGCAGCGGTTACAGGCTCATGGTAGCAAATTGTTAGAAACATTATACTTTTTCGTATACAAGTATTAATGTTAAGTATAAGTTTCCCCCTACTTATATCTTAGGTTTAAGGTATGTTTAGGGATAATACTTAATTCATAAGTAAACTATTATACCTAATATACATACTAAATGTTGGAGATTCAAAATGATACTTTCAAAACTATACTTTTGAACGTGGAAATGTATTATTTTTATATGGAGTCAAAACCTGTGGACTCACCAACTTTATGTTGACGTATTTTAAAATGCATGTGTTTTCAGGAACTTGAAAAGCTGGTATGTATTCGAACAGGAGAAGTTTTACTATTACCTTTCTGTTCATTAAGAAGTATGCCATAGTCGGATATTATGTAATAGGTTCTAGAAAAACAATTATGTAACTTTCAATTATCAATAAATGTATGTATTTTCTTTAGTACTGTTCAATGTATGTTATATTATTGTGATACGAAGAATGACGTTACACCACCCGGTGTTTCCGTCGATGGCTGGAGGTGTGACAAAATGGTCGCCTACAAGAAACACTATAATGATGCCACAAAAGTTTCATGCATCATGGTGGCCACAATGCCTCTAGAATTGCAAAGGTAATATGAGGATTACTAGTCATACGAGATAAACAAGGTCCTTATGGAGAAATATCACAAGCGAGTTCGTCAGGAAAAGTACGAGGTGGTAAAGTTCCTCATTGCTAGCAAGATGAAAGAGGGAGAGTCTGTTAGTACCCACGTTCAGAGAACGCAACGATACGTGGACAGGCTCATCAAGCCGAATGTGAATTTTGATGAAGAGTTGGCAATCGACATCATGTTGAACTCTTTGCCTAGTTGTTATGATCAGTTCATATTGACCTATCATTTGAACAACAATGAAACTACTTTTTCTCAATTGCACAACCTGCTTCGAACAATTGAAGCAGGAATGAAGGGAAAAAGTATTGCCTCCGCTCCTTCTAGTGCTCCTATTCTGGCCATAGGACAAGGGAAAGGGGAAAAAGAGGAGAGGTCATCCCAAGCAAAAATGGAAGGGAAAGTCCCAAGTTGGGTCATCAAGATCAAGACCCAAAGGAAAATCTAGTTCTGATTTGCCCCCTGTCTCTGACCCCAAAGAGGCCACTTGCTTCTACTGCAATGACAAGGGGAATTGGAAACGAAGATGCCCAAAATACTTGCAGGATATCAAGGATGGCAAGGTGAAGCCAACCTCAGCAGGTATTTACACTATCTTATCTAATAACTAATCATATTATCGTTCTTGGGTCCTTGATACAAGATGTGGATTTCACATTTGTTCTTATTTGCAGGGGCTAAAAAGAAGTGAGGATATGGACCATGGAAGGATGAACTTAATCATGGGGAATAGGCGATCTTCACCTGTCACCAAGATTGGAGTTTATGGCTTAGTTCTTAGTAGTGGTTTAGGATTAGATTTAAGAAATTGACGCACTTCCGTTGGCGTCTTGGGAGCTTCCCAATTCTTAACCGCTTCTATCTTGGAAGGGTCGACATGAATTCCCTTACTGCTCACCACATGCCCAAGAAAGTGTAGTTTTAACAAAAATTCACACTTAGAGAATTTGGCGTACAACTTTTCTTTCCTTAACAGCTCTAGGTTTACTCGAAGGTGTTGCCCATGATCTTCCTTGGTTCGTGATTATACCAGTATATCGTAGATGAGTACACACTCGATTCATAAGATCTTAGCGTGTCCTAAACGCAGTCTTTGGAATGTCCTTTTCTATGACTCGAAGGTTTACACACTCGATTCATAAGATCCATAAAGACCACGTACCATTCTCTCAAATCAAACGGTTGAAGTTCAATTGAAATGAACAGTAAATTCTCCTCACAAACCTATTTTGCATATATATATATATATATATATATATATATATATATATATATATATATATATATATATATAATTTTTACAAAAATAATTATTTTTTGGATTTTTTAATAAACGACAAACTCACATGCTTTTAAATACCACTTAGACCGGAGGGAGTGGAGTGCAGTTTCAGCCTACGTGTCATATGAAACCGCAGTGAACACCCCTCCCCCTATGCGGTTTGGGGTGTGCGGCCAAAAATGGAAGTGCTCCTTTCTCTCTCACTCTTCCTCCTTCTCTCTATCTCTCTCTCTTCTTTCTCTCTTTTTTTTATTTTTTTTTTAAATTATGGAATACCTCTCCTTGGGTGTGGCAAGAAAAGTGTGGAAAAAAGAGGGAGTGTGACACCACTCTCTCCAACCTTATATCTCTCAGTAAGATTTGAACACTAACTTCTTATTTAAGAAACTTACTTCTTATTGCTAAACCAAAGTCAATAACTATTTTCCACTAAACTGTTAAGATTCAAACAAAACGTGAAATGCATATACAAGTTGTAAAAATGTTGTATTTTTACAACTTTATTTAAACAAAAGTATTTCTTAAATGTTCGAAAAATGATTAAAAAAATATTATTTAAATGATTTTAAAACTTTTTTAAAAATAAATAAATTATAGGAAATTATATTTTTTATAAATATTTTAATTTAAATTGTATAAAAAGTATGAAGAAAGTTATACAAAAGTTTTATAAAAACTTGAAAAAAATAAATTTGAAAAAAAATAATTTTAGAACAAATTTATAAAAGGAAAATTTTGACGGATAAAATTTAAAATATAAATCAAATTCTTAATAAAGTTTAAAAGCTGATTAAAAAATATAAAATTAATATTTGATTTTTTGTATTTGATATAACATGTGGAAAAAATATTTATTAACCTTTTATAATTTTTTAAATTTATTGACAATTTATAAACATAAATTTTGTAACATCCCAAAAATCATGACCAAAAAAATTTCTTTTAAAACATTACCAAAACATAACATTAAATCATTTCAAACATACTAAAAAGTGTTATATAACAAATCAGAGTATTTTTCCCAAAACACATATTCATTTTATCAGAGTAAACATCTCAGGCTAAACTTCTTGGTGTGTGCCATGCGATCATCCCGAGCTCTTCATTCCGCTACCGGGAATACCTGAAACCAAAACTGAAAACCGTAAGCACGAAGCTTAGTGAGTTCCCCAACCTACCACATACCATACATATCTACTGATCCAAACATACCATACATAACTCTGAGCACATAACAACATACTGGGCCTCGCCCTCCATCGGGCCCCGTCCGTCATCAGGCCCCGCCTGGCATCAGGTCCCACCTGGCATCGAGCCCCGCTCGGTATACAGATATGTATCCCTTAGGTTCCGCCTGTCTCTGGGCCTCGCCCGCCAAACACATACATACGATCAAATAACATACATAAACATTCTCTAACCATACCCTGATCTAAGGCCTCGCCTAACTTGGGCCCCGCCCCTGGTCTGCTGCTGAAGTAGTGGAACCCCGTCCACACTCCTACTAGTAGTAAGATACGGGCCCTCGCCCACACTCACATCCTTCCTATCACGGGCCTCGCCCCTGTTCTGCTAATATCGAGATATGGAACCCCATCCATACTCAGCTAGTGATGAGATACGGGACCTCGCCCACACTCACCTTCCTACCAGTTACATACAAGTATCACGAAGACAACAAGTATAATCTAACATAAGAATCTTCCTCGGGTTTACCCCGACATCGGACCCCCGGTCCGGAGACATACTATTATCTAACATACTTCGGGCTTACCCCGGAATCGGACCCCCGGTCCGGAACCTATCATACCGACACATGCAAGAATCACAAAGACCTCTAGCATCCTAACCTTCCTCGGGCCTCGCCCCGCATCGGGTCGTAACCCGGAACATATATCAATAAGTGCCTAGGGCTAACCCCCGGGTCTTCCTTCTATACGCAAGCATAAGCATAAACATAAACATATAATAATGGGCCGGCATTGTGGCCGTAGACCCATGAACACAGTGAGGAGACTCACCTCGCACTGCTGAAAACTCGTTGAACACTTCTGACTGCTAACCGCCAACTTCTGAACCGCTGACCCTTCGGCTTCCCGAACTATCAATACCCAAAACAACATTTAGACCATAATAATCCAAAAGTCAACCCTAGTCAAACTTGGTCAAAGTCAACTTCCAGTTGACTTGACTCGCCGAGTTGTTCTACCAACTCGCCGAGTCCAGCTCCTCAAATGCCAAAACAACCCCGACTCCACTCGTCGAGTCTAGCGAGAACTTGACGGGTTCTCCTTCATCTAACACTTCGGGACTATCTTCAACCGACTCACCGAGTTCATCCTTGAACTCGTCGAGTTCATCATCATCGCATGAATATCTAGGCCATGACTCGCCGAGTCGTATGAACAACTCGTCGAGTTCATCTTCATAACTAAGAAGATTGCCTTGGACTCGCCGAGTTCCTCTTCGAACTCGTCGAGTACTATGATCTTCATGTCCATTACGGACCCAGACTGGTTGGATCCTTTACTAACTCCACTCACTGTTCCGAATCATGAACAGAAGGGTTTGGGTTTGCGACCCGACTCGCCGAGTCCATGAACTGACTCGCCGAGTCCACCTTGTAACATCTCTATTCTGTCGATTACAGTCCATTCCAACACCTTCAACCCATAGATCTGGACTTCCAATGATAGCATTGCACGTAAAGTTGCTAACTTTACGTGCATGCAAGGTGCTATGGAGCTAAAACTCTTAATCCAAGCTAAAATGAAGGTCTAGGACATGAATGGAACCATAGCTGGATAAAGCTACCCACTCAGAGCTCCTCAAGCTCAGAAATGCTCAGGTCTGAAGTCCTTTTTCGTCCTCAAAGGCTCAATACTCAGATTGGCCTTTGAAATGGCCCAAAAGTGGGAAAATACAAGCTAGAAAGGGAATCTAGATGAACAATAGCTAAGGTATAAGCTGTATACCTCCAAATCATTTGAAATCCCACCCAAGCTCTGGATCTACTATTTCTTCTTTCACCACCAAGGTCCTTCTTCCTTTTCCATGCTTCAATTCACTCTCAAGGCAAGAACTAGCTCAAAAATGGAATTGGGTGGCTAGGGTTTCGAGTTTTGGACAATAGGGGCCGCAAATGAAACCCTAGGGGAGAGAATAAGATGCTTAAATAGGGCACTAAGTCCCGAAATTAGGGTTTCCAAACCCAGACCAGACTCGCCGAGTCCACTTGTCGACTCGCCGAGTCGGTCACTTAATCTTTGACACGGAACCCGCTCCCACTCGTCGAGTTCCTCCTTAGACTCGACGAGTTGACCCCTTTGACTTGGGGTTTTTCTTTCCTTTCCGGGTCTTCTGGATTCTAGGTGTTACAAATTTTTTTTTTCTAAATACAATGGTAACCAGACTTTAAATATATGGTAAAATGACAAATATTATATATATATATATATATATATATATATATATATATATATATATATATATATATATATATATATATAAAGAGTTCATTTGAGACGAACATAATTTTGTGAGACCGTGAGACCAAAATTTTTTAGTAAATATTCTAATATTCTATTGTTCGTAAAAATAGAAAATGCAATATATATTCTAACACACACACACACACACACATATATATATATATATATATATATATATATATATATATATATGTTGGTTCCCTTGAGATTAATAAAAAATTAGAGATTGTGAGATAGGTGGATAGCCCTTTGATGTTATTATCTTTATTTGTAAAATGTGATGGTGGCATAATTGTAAATATATTGGTAACTTTTCAAATTAACGTCGTTAGTAAGCATTGTAGGGCTAGTATTGTAAATTTGCAAATAATCATTTCAGTTTTGCAGAGGCTACGATACTGTAACCGCCTATACTCTTGTTTTGTTTCTCGATCAAAATCTCACTTAGAAACTCACACGAAAACCCTCTTTTTCTTTCTTTATCGCATTTTCCCCTAGTTTTCGTTTGTTAGTTGTGCAAATTAAGTTTGAAAAATCAGTAAATGTCTTCAGGAGAAAATCTAAACGAAGTCGCATCTTTGTTAAGCGGAATGAAAGGTTAGAATGCGAGTAATTTTTCATTTTATTGATAATGCATGTTTGTTTTAATTAGTTAACTTTAGTTTTATGTTGATAATGATGATTTTTGTTTTGATTCAGTAGTTTTTTCGTCATTTTTACTTGATTTTGATGTTTTTCTCGTTTACAGTTCATCTGTTTTTTATTATGTTTGTTTGTTGTGGTTTTTGATGTAACTAGTTGTTTATATTTTTACAGATAAGGATTTCAAAGGAAACTATGTTCGAAAAAAGTTCAAAAATCAAAAAATCTCGAAGGCGGTAGAAGTGGCGTTCTTTCGGAAGGTACAGTTCAAATAATCGATGTATAAAGAGGTTTTTGTGATATATTTTGTCTCATTTTCTTCAATTATTTTTTTATTCATAAACGATTCTCATATTTTGTGATTATGTATTTCTATGTATCAAACGTGAATATGAAGATCTTTCTGGAGAAGTTAAAGAGAAAATTTCAAAGAGAAGAAATGTTAAAGGTATTTGTCGTAATCATAACTGATTTTGTGATTTTTTCAGTGGATTGAACATAACATTTAGTTATATGTTTATTTCTAGTTCTAATCATAAATGATTTTATACGTTTGTTTATAATCATTAGTAAATAGTAATGATAAATGTATGTTTTTATAATCATTAGTGATTGTGTGATTTAAAATCATAGTTTATTTTTTTATTCATAATTGATTAGCATATTTTGTGATTATGTATGTCTATGTATCAAATGTGAATGTGAAGATCTTTTTGGAGAAGTTAAAGAGAAAATTTTAAAGAGAAGAAATGTTAAAGGTATTTGTTGTAATCATAACTGATTTTGTGTTTTTTTTTCAGTGGATTGAACATAACATTTTGTAACACCCGGAATCTAGAAGCTTAATTGTGGAATTATGCCAAATTCAAGTTGAACTCGGCGAGTTGGAGGAGCCAACTCGTCGAGTTGAAGATGAAGAATCATGGGATTTAGTGGGTCTACTCGACGAGTTGAGGAGCCTCAACTCGGCAAGTAGAAGTTAGCTTGACCGCGAAGTTTAATGAGGCAACTCGATGAGTTGAGGAGCCTCAACTCGGCAAGTTGGCCTCTCAGAAGGAAACCCTAATTTTCAAGTTTTTTCACACTATTTAAAGGCCTTAAACTTCCTTGACCAACCTCC
Organism: Lactuca virosa; assembly: GCF_052849685.1. Classification (NCBI taxonomy): domain Eukaryota; kingdom Viridiplantae; phylum Streptophyta; class Magnoliopsida; order Asterales; family Asteraceae; genus Lactuca; species Lactuca virosa. The sequence goes on along the minus strand of NC_136433.1, from coordinate 164,884,713 downwards.
TTATCAGCCTCCTTCTACTCCTGAAACCCTAAATCGAGTTGTGAGCCTCTTGTTAGGAATCTTGTGGTTTTGAGTGGATTTTTGTGTGATTTTGGTGCTTGGTGAAGGTTTGGAAGAGCTGGAAGTTGTTTAGCTTGGAAGGAAGCTTTGGGATCCAGAATCTATCACACTTTTAGCAACCATTTGAGGTAAAAAGTCTGGAACTTGGTGATTGATAGCTTAGTTCTTCTCATTTGGGTTTTATTGTGATTTTAGCCTCCTTTTTGAGTTTATGGATAAGATAGGTGGTGTAAAGGTTCATCCTTTCAGATATGAGTTTGTTTTGCTACCCTTGAGCTTAAACGTGCAAACTTTAGGAGGATCTTGATGTCATGCATGCATTAAGTCGAGTTTTAAGTTCATTTGAAGCTTAAGAGCTTCATCTAGACATGTATGGACATAAAGTCAGCAACTTTACGTGGTTTTCCAACTCAAGGAAGTCAGATCTATGCTTTGTGGCCATGCCTTTATGGATTAGGTGCTTAATTAATTAAGTTGTTGGACTTTAAGCGAACTCGGCGAGTTTATAGATAAAATCGACGAGTTGGCTCGGTTTTCCCTGATATTTTCAGATGAATAGAGGAACTCGGCGAGTTGTTGGGTAAACTTGGCGAGTTGACCTGGTTTTTCTTGATCTGTGCAGATTTATTGAAAAACTCGGCGAGTTGAAGGGGTCAACTTGGACAGTTGACTTTGACTTTCGATTTATGTCCTTGACCAAGTTTGTCCCGAGGGGTGTTTTTGATAACCTGATTTAGATTTAAGGAAAATATGGGCTTAGGATAAGACCCATATGGGGTTGGGCCCAATTTGGAAAATTAGGCCATTAGTGGGTCATTGTGGATCTTTTGGTTTTGGGCCTCAGTTTTGGTGCATGTTGGGTTAGGGGTAAAATGGTCATTTTACCCCAAGTATGGATTATGGATTATGGCATGGAGCCCAATTGCTAATTGGGTGTGTTGATGGTATTGATAGCTCGGAAGCCATCAGGACAGCAGCTAGGGATTTCTTCAGTGAGCTTCTCCATTCGAGGTGAGTTTTCCTCACTGTACTGATGGGTCGAAGGCACCAATGCTGGCCCTTTTGGATTCTTATCTTGGTTTATATTAGGACTGAGTGTTGTTATGATCGGTTAGATCGGTATCCTGGTAGAAATGATGTTTCTATGCTAATATGATCTGTTAGATCGGTATCCTGGTAGATAGGATGATGCAGTGCTTATTGATCTGTATGATTTGTGCTTGCATGTTGATTAATTATGTGTTTATGAGTTATCTATATGTCAACATGTGTATGTGGGTGAGTTGAGGTGGTCCTGCTTTGTGTTGAAGGCCAACAGACCCAGGGCGGCCCGGATAGAATGAAGGTCTGCGAGGCGGTTCAGTCAGGCCGAAGGCCCAGCGAGCGGTCCAGATAGGTTGTAGGCCCTGCGAGGCAGTCCAGTCATGCCGAAGGCTTGGGAGCGGTCCAGATAGGCTGAAGGCCCAGCGAGGCGGTCCAGTCAGGCTGAAGGCTCATTTATACATGATATTGTCTGTTACGTTTATGTGGTGGTATTTTGGGGAAGACTCACTAAGCTTTGGCTTACAGTTTTTGATTATGTTCAGGTACTTCAGTGGATCGTGGCAAGGTGAATGTGTGACCGTACACATCCTCGTGTTTTGGACTTATGATTCCTGGGAAACCCTGATAATGTAAATGTTTTGAAAACTATGTTGAAAGAGATTCTGATTTTTAAATAACGTTTTGGGAACAACGGTTTTTGTAAACACTTCTATAGAAAAGGGGTTGTTTTGAAAAGTTTAAATTTTATTAAAATTTTTAGGATGTGTACATTTAGTTTTATGTTTATTTCTAGTTCTAATCATAAATGATTTTATACGTTTGTTTATAATCATTAGAAAATAGTAATGATAAATGTATGTTTTTTATAATCATTAGTGATTGTGTGATTTAAAATCATAGTTTATTAGTCATATGCATTTTTGTTCTGTATTAATTACTAATTATGTTAATTTTTTTGTAGTAAATGATTCTGTTTATGAGAAGGAAAGTGAAGATATTATAGAGAAAAATTCCAAGGTTAAAAATGATAAAGGTATATTTTTTGCAATCATAAGTGATTATGTTTCTTCATTTGTAACTGACTATATGTATTATGTTTTCTTTTTTACTAACACTATTTTTTATAATAAAAATTGTAGTTAAAAAAGGTAAGTTAGAGAGCTCAAGGCAGACATGATCATCTATTAAAAAAGAAAAGGCCAAGGAGGTGGTGCAAACACAGTCAAAGCAATCCAAAAAAAAACAGTTATTGAACAACCAAAAGTGAACCTGACTGTTAAGGGAAAGAAATTAGTTTTTGAGAAGGTCAAAACTGTAAGCAAGAAACGTGAACTATCTGATGAAGATGATTCTGATTTTTAGAGTCTTCCTGGATGTTCAAAGAAACCAAAGAGAGAAGCTAAAGTTCTGAAGAAAGATAAAAAAAAAGTTGTTGTTATAAAAGAATTTCCTTCATTGAAGAACAGATGTTCACCCGGGTCATTGTTGGGTGTTATTCAAGGTTTAAGTAGAAAACAGAAGGATTGTGTTAAGGCTATGAGATTTGGGAGTTTGGTACGGATGAAGATGATTGACGTACCGTTAAAGATTGTTTATTATGTTCTTGATCATTTTAATTTTGAAACTTTGAAGGTGGAGTTTGAGAATTGTCAAGTTAGTGTTGATAGTAAATCTGTTTATGAGATGTTAGGATTACCATCTGGTGGCTCATTACTTTCAAACATGGATTACATTTCCGAGAATAATGAAGAGATTTGTATGTTTAAGTGGAAGAAATAGTATGGAAATATTGATAAATTGAGATTGAAACAGCTAAAGAATGAACTTGTTCGAACTAGTGCAGCGGATGATGACTTTAGAATCAACTTTTTGGTTCTTTTTATTAATACATTATGTGAGTCTACAAGCATGGGTAAATGTAATCTGAATCCATTGTATTTAATCATAAGAGATACAGATTTAAGTAGCATTGACTGGTGCGATTTCATTGTCGATTGTTTGGTAAGGACGAAGAAGGTTTACAACCCAGAGAAAGATTCTTCTTTCTTTTATGGACCAGCAGCATACCTTATGGTACGTGAGCTAATTTTTAATATTAAATCTTCTTTTTAGTTGTAAAAATATGTTTGTTTTTATTTTTAAGCATATATGATTGTATAATCATATATTATTATTTATATATCACACAGCATAATCATATAAGATTATTCATATATATTATGATTAATGATATATTTGATTTGTATAAATCATATATAATTGTATAATCATATATGATTATATAATCTAATTTTTGTTAAATTATATATTACACATCATAATCATATATGATTATTCATATATATTATGATTAATTATATATCACACAGCACAATCATATATAATTATTCATATATATTATGATTAATGATATATTTTATTTGTATAAATCATATATAATTATTCATATATATTATGATTAATGATATATTAAACTGTATAAGTAAATCTTTTTAGAAAGTTAACTTATTTGTTATATATGTTTTTTTTTGTAGTTGTTGTATGTGGATAGTTTCAAGTTTGCTCATTTGCAAGTCACTCGTAAACGTCCAACTATTTTTTATTGGACGTCAGATAAGATAAGGTTTCTTGAGGATATTTTACAAGAGAATGGAGGATTTGGATGTGGAGATGTTAATGAACCATATGTTGAAGAAGAATGTCAAAATCTGAGTATAATGAGGAGGAATCAGGTGGTGATGAGGATGAATTTGATGGTGATGAGGATTTATGTGATGAGGATGAAGAAGAGTTTGATGTTAATAAAGTTAGTGTTGTGGAGGTAATTTTATAGTTTTATTCATTTATTATTTTACTAGTGTTTTCATTTATGACTTTTTATGATTAAGTATTTTATTTTTAAGTATATTTTATCTTATGTAGGTGTATGAAACTAAAATTTCATATATGTATCAGAAGATGGAGGATTTGAAAAAGGATCTTGTTGTAAATATAGATGAGGGAGTGTTGAAGTTTCCTCAAAGTCAAAATTTGAAAAATAGGAAATTATTATTTCATGTTGAAGATTTAAACACTTAAAGTTTTGATTTCCATTATGTTTCACAACAAAGTAAAGAACCGATATTGACACCTGCTTTTGTTCAAGTTAATGATGATGAAAAAATCACAGAAATAAATCATGATGAAGATTATGGGAATGATTTTCTGAATGATCATGAAAATGTTGAAGATGATGATCAAGGGAAATGTTGTGGTGCTCAGGGGGGTGGGAGTTGTCCACATGAGGGCAATATTGGTAAAAATGACGTTGAAGGTAAAGGTGATGTTAATGATCATGCCTATGAGGACGATATTGGTAAAAATAAGGATTTGTTGAATGAGAAAGATGATGAACAAGGAAATGGAAGAGGATTCAATGAAGAAGAGGCCATGAATTTAAATTATGTTGTCGAAAATGTTAGTAAGAGTGTTGGTCTAATTGATAGCCAGGAAGGTGTATCTTTTAGTCAATTCATGTGCGATCCATTTGTTGAAAGTTTTCTTAAAATTATGGATCAAGGTAAGCATATGTTTTTATTATATATAGTTTAATCATATATGATTTTAATTTTTTATATTTGAATTTTATAGGTACTGAAAACTTGGTTGATGGTTGTATAAATCAGAAACGAGTGGAAGATGATGTGAATGACAATTTGACTGGTTTTGAGAAAAATGAATTTGATGATGGTAAGTATTTATTTATGTATTTTTTATACATAAAATATATATGAATATGTTATATAGTTGATTCACTTATGATTTTAATAATTTAGGGACTATAAATTTGGGTGATCATAAGAAAGAAGTAATTTCAGATCATATTGTTGACAAAGTTATTGTAGAAAAGAAGAAAGAAGATGAATTAATTCATCCAAGTTTATTTAAAGGTTTTGCTGAAGTGTTAGTTGAACTTTCTAAAGCAAAGAAGGATGGAGAAGGTGTGGTAGAAGGTGAAGGTGTTGAAGTTGATTCGGATTTAGGGAAAGCAATAGAAGATTGTTCAAATAAAAATAAAGATGGAGGTAATTAGTTTATAATTAATTATTGTTTATTCATATATGATTGTGTTAATAATTGTTGTTTATTCATATATAATTTTTATAATTTTTTTGGTAGAAACTGCTAAAGAAGCTTTACAAATTATACAATGGAAGGATTCAAACGAGACTTCATCATTGAAAATGGACAATGCAGAAAGGAAAGTTGAGAAGTTTTCTTGTCCAAGTTTTAGTCTTGGATTTAGTCAAGATTCTCAAGGTTCCAAGAAGGCATCTCAAAGTCAAAGTTCACCTGAACGGATGACTAAGAAAAAGATTAAGGATAAAGTTTATTTGGAAAAACCATGTGGTGGGCCAGAGTGTGTTGTTCCAAATGTTGATGTTATTGATGCTAGTCCAGTTTCTTTTGCACCCCTTTGGGTACACTAGAAGGACCATCAAAACCAATTTCTAACCATGCTAGAGTGTTAAATGAAAAAGTCCATCAAAAGCAAAGTCTGGCAAACCTAAAGATACAAATGAAGAAGGAACATCATAAGTAGATGTCAAAGGAAAGAGAGAAATGAAGTTTTCTTATGTTTATAAGTCACCTTTTAAGGAAAGGTTAATTGATTTTAAACCAAGTTTGACACAAGTAGAAAATGTTGTTTGTGAATGGCTTTTCAGTCTTCAAGGAAATCCAAGGTAATTTTTTTAAATATAATTTTTTATTTTTATAATTATAATTTTTTATTTTTAATAACATTTAAATAAATATCTACAAGGATATGGTCTTGCTTATGGAATCATATCTTATGGGTTTTAGAGCTAATTATAAAAGTATTTATAAAAAAAACCTATTGGCATGTAAGTGTTCTTGATTCATGGTCTCGTATACTAAATCATGAAGAGAAATTCGGAGATGTTAATTCTCCACTCAGATTGTTCATGAATGTTGATACTGTAAGATTTTATATATTTTTTTTCTTTTCATATTTTCATAATCATTAATAATTTTTTTATTAATTATTTACATTTTATTATATAATCATTTCTGATTTTTTTATATTACAGACTTTGTCATTTGAATATAATCATTTGAAGGAAACTGGAAAATATAAAGTTTTCAAGATAGAGACTTGAAGGTTTTGAAGGATGTTGATATGGTATATTTTGTGTTTTTATACATTTATATATATATATATATATATATATATATATATATTAATGTTTTCTTTCTAATATTATACATGTTGATGTTAGGTATTTTTCCCTGTTTTGAGGCAAAATCACATATATCTTATTGTTATCAATCTGAAGAAACCTGCTTTTGAGGTTATTGATAATGGTGCAGATGATGTTGATTTCGATGATAAGTATGGTGTAGTTTTTAAACCTCTTGTAAGTTTCAAATCATATTTAATCTTTAGATTTGAAATCATATATTATATGTTTTATAATTAGTATACTTATATTTTTCTGAGCTCAAATCATATAAGATTTTCAGGAAAAGTTTTTTTTGAAGTATCTAAAAGAGATCAATCATGTTAAAGCAAATGAAATGACTGATAAAAATCTTACACCAGTAAGACTGATAATGCCATGGAGGACAATTTAGAACAAAGTGGATTGTGGTGTTTTTTCTATGAGACATATGGAGAGTTATTTTGGAGAAAAAAGTTCTAAATGGAAATGTGGTCTTCCAAAAGAAGGTCATCTCAAGAAAAAATTATGGAGAAGTTGAGAATGAAATATGCAACAACAATTTTAACTTCTGAGATTAATATGAAGCATGATGATGTGTCGAAAGATGCGTATGTGTATCAAAAAGTTGATCCAAAGATTTGTTGTAAGCATTCATACCATGCTCAATAGAATATAGAAACAAGGCTGTCAAGTTTTTTTTTATTGAGGATTTTAGAAGTAAATGGATGATGTTTTAACAACAAGTTTGTTTATGTTGGTTTATGTTGTCTTTATGTTACGGATATTCTGAAGAATGTTTGTTTTTATGGTGATGGAAAACAAATTTATATGTAGTTTGATGGATTTTATTATGTAAGTTTGTTTTTATGAATTATGTTATTGAATGTTAATCATAAGTGATTATGTTATATTTTTATATGTAATTATGTTTTTGGTACCGATTATATGTTGTTTATATGTAATCATTAGTGATTGTATCAATTAATTTTTTCTCTGTTTTTGTAATCATAAATGATTACATATGTTGAACAACACATTATAATTTATTATATTTTTTCTTGATAATTGAGCTTATCTTGAGTGCATTGAATACATCACCATGCAGAATCTTATATTTTTTTAGATTTTATTTTTGTTTTGTAGTGTTTGTAGTGAAGAATCTTGGCATTATAAATCAAAACAAATCACGTCTTTCATTGAGTTGTGAATCTATTTTTATCAAGGGGGTAGCCTCGTGCTACCCCTTAGATTTGATCAAAGATGAGTGGTTATAATTCTCTAATGGTTAGTTTTTTATATTAATTTATTCAATTTATAATTAAATTTTTTATATATTACCATTACTTATTTATGATGTAAACAACTTCCTTTCATTGCAGGTAAATTATGGACTCTATAAGTCAAAAAGAACTAATTTTGCTGTATCTAATAACATGTTCCCCATTTTTTCAAGATTCTTGTTCTTTTATTTGTAGCTAGATTTTCATAGATATTGTAGCTGACTCCAAGAACGCCACTTCCACCATTACTTAAAAAGTTTATTTTTATTGAACATATCATATCTTTACTAGATGTCTTTAAAGTAGAGGAATGTTGTTCATTTAAAGAATATTTCTTTTCAATGAACAACATTTCTCTACATCAGATATGTAGTAAAGATTTTGTATGTTTGTGACAACCGTCAATTTTTGGCAAAGTCAAAGTCAACTAAAGTCAACAAGTCAAACCGGTCACCTCATCTAACCCTTGTATATTAGGGTTTCCATTATGTTCCTTACCGAACAACTCGCAATCTTAATAGAAAATATCACTTAGAGTTTTCACGTGTTCGGAAACTCTAAACCCTAATCAGGGCAAGTGACGAAACTACTCGATAAAACATTATTCCTTAACCCTCGGGGGCATATAACAATCATAACAAGACTTAACGAGGTTTACAAACCTTGAATTACAGAGCCAAACACTCAAAAAGGTCACAAAAGAAGTCTCTCCCAATCTCTTCCACTCCAACTCTCCCAAAACTCTCTAAGTAGGAAGAATCTCTCCAAGTATGTGAAATCTCTCCCAAATCTCTCTCTGTATGAGAAATCTCTCCAAGAATGTGAAATCTCTCCCAAATCTCTCTCTGTATGAAAAATCTCTCCAAGAGTGTGAAATCTCTCCCAAATCTCTCCAAGAATGTGAAATCTCTCCCAAATCTCTCTCTGTATGAGAAATCTATCCAAGAATGTCAAATATCTCCCAAATCTCTCCAAGTATGTGAAATCTCTCCCAAATATCTCTCTGAATGAGAAATCTCTCCAAGTATGTGAAATCTCTCCCAACTCTCTCCAAGTATGTGAAATCTCTCCCAAAATCTCTCTATGTATGTCAAATCTCCAAGTATGTCAAATCTCTCTCAAATCTCTCTCAAAATCTCTCTCAACTTCTTATTAATCACTCGGGGCATCCCGGCCCTTAATTTAGTCGAAAACCGCTTGAAAACGGAAGTCTACGCGAGAAACAGCCTTAAGGAGCCGAAACTCTTTTTAGGGACCGAAACTCCTCTTAGGAGCCGAACCTCCTGAGAACCAAAACCCTCTCAACCGAAATGGACCGAGCGCTCGGTCTATTTCGGTCCCCTGATCATTTCGAACCGAGCCTGACCTTCTGCTCTTCTCTTCTCACCTTCGCTCCGAGGACCTGACCTTCGGTCCGAGGACTTGACCTTCGGTTCCGAGATGCGAGCCTGGACCGAACCTCGTAGATAGCCACCGAGACCGAGCCTCGCCTTCTGTTCCTTCTCTTCGCACCTTCGGTTCCTCTTCCCCTTCTCTCGGTTCCTCTACAGCGACCGAACCCTCCTCTCGGCTCCCACCTACTTTCGGTTCTAAGCTCCTAAGGAGCCGAGCCTTCGCATTCTCGGCCTGAACTTCGGATTTTCGCCTATTCTTCCCGGTTTTTGACCATTTTCACGTATTAAGCCCGTTTTTCGAGATTTTAACGCAGGATTTTCACCCAAACTCGTATTTTAACATAATAAACCCCAAATATTCATATTTTAATTATATTTTGGGGAAAATCCTTGCCAAAGAATAAAATCTAGTTGGTAAGATATTTAGGATGAGTATTGACTTATCCTTTGAACAAGGACACAAGCAACCTCCCCATACCTTCATAGTACAACCCCTAGTCACTATTCACCCATACCTAGTCAATCATTGTCCTTTCCCCACTCTTTTTCAACCATAATGTTGAACAAAAGCTGGAGATATCCTCCTCTCTCCTCCCACTTTATTCACTCTTTCTTAAGAAGAACAAACACCTCTCTTCCACTTTCTCTCTCTAAAAATTCGACATTCAAAGGCTGGTCTTGGGTTTTTCCTCCACATTTGGTAAGTATCTTCCTCCCACACTTAGATATTCTACTATCTTTCATCCAAATCGTAGATTGCTTACACAAATATCGTCATATTTGTGTTAGATCTTCAAATCTTCAAGCACCTCCCAAGTGTTCTTGAGTTGAGCACTTCTTTACTCCATCATCCATCTACTGAAATCACTCAAGGTGAGTTCATACCCCTATCTTTTCATGTTTTTCTTAAGTTTTAAGGGGGGGGGGGGGGAATACAAGATTAAACACCAAGAACACAACTAAATACATTTAACAGCCTTCATCAGAAACGTTCAACTCTATTCACGGACTGTTTTGGTCAACTTAAACATTTTAGTTTTCAAAACTGTATTAGGTGAAAATAGTTCAGGTTCATAAATTTAAAATGACTACTTGCACATCACCATACGATTTTTCTACGATTTATGGTGATTTTTACAAAACTGCCTATCATTTCAAAAATGAATTCGGACCAGTCTGTGAATATGAACATTTTAACACAAGTTAAAGACTTCCAAATATGACAATAAAAATTATGAACAAACTAGACACATTTTTTGAACTCTCAGAACTTACGGATTCAGTTTTTGACTTCGTATGATTTTTCTATGATTTTTCTAAAACAGTGTTGAAAGGTTAAAAACTAGTTAACAGCTTATAACTTTCATAACACTTTGTATTATGTTGAGCAAAGTGTATAACAATAAGTTCTAAATATTGAATGTATTTTCTTGTTAGTTTATCATCTTAAACTGAAATTTAGTCATTCATGATAAGGTTTACTCATTCATTTCGAATACATATAATAAACTTCAATAAGCATAGTTTATGGATTTTTACTACATGAAAAAGGTTTTACTCTCAAAACAAATGAGTTTTTCATATCTTACGTAATAAACTATCATAGTAATAGTTTAAGGATTTCATATCACTAATGTATTTTCATAAAAGGTGATTTCACTTCCTCCACGGAAGAGGTTTTAATATCAAACTATGTGTAAACTAGTTAACTTAGGTTGTGAGGCAATTCTCTCCCCGTACGTTCGAGTACGGGATCCTAATTCCTATAAGTTATAACCAGAGTCTCTTGTAGGGAGAGCGTGATAATTGTGTATAGATCTATATTGGGTTTGACACCCCACACCTTGCTGCTAGCTACAGTGGGACCTGCAGGTCTACGGGTGACAAGAGTCATAGTATCTTAACGTCTGAAAAACGTTGTGCAGGTTATTTTTCGTCATAGTATGGTTATAGCGACTCACATAGGTAGTTAACAATCTTTCAAGTTTACATGGAAACTTCTACTTTAAAAAGGGGTTTTACTTCTAAACTAAACGTGTTTATGCCGATTTAAAACCACTTTTATATCTTTAAGTATGGAAAATACTTGTTTATTTCCGGTCCTGGGATTTAGGACCACATAACTTTTATAAGGAAAATATAGGATTTTCTTTGGAATCATATCTCTGTTAAAACTATATTTCATCTAGAATTGTTAGACTTCAGCTATAATTGCTAAGTGTATATGCTAGAGTTATATAAGAATCTAGTCATAATCGACTTAGAATTGGTGGGCCCGCCTTACTTCCTGTTCCTTGTTTGGTTGTGGACCTAGGGCAGACCCATTATATTCGACGGTTTATTTAACTTAAATTTTATATAACTTATATACACTGGGCGATTATAGAAGGAAATCTATGGGCCTTTCTAGGGTTCATTATCGCATAACATAGAAGCATTCATTTCACTTAATAAAGAAAATATTAGATTTTCTAGAAACATACTTTGTCGCTTTTACAAGGAAAACGGTTTCTTTCTCGAACAAAACTCTTATGAACTCACCAACTTAATTGTTGACACTTTTTCAAAACTACTTGTATTCTCAGGAAATCAGTGAAACAGGAAAACCAACGGCATTTTGAGGATGGGACGATAAATCGTCAAATAGTTCATTTTGTCATCATAATGTAATTGATTTCGAAACATGTAAACTTATTCTATGGTGTAATCTTTTCAATTATATTTATGATGGTTGTATTACTTTGAGCACTATTATACTCGTTGTTGTGATACTATACATGAAGTCCTCCACCCCCGGACGTTTCCGTCATCCTTGGTTTGGGGGCGTGACAGATTGGTATCAGAGCATTGTTTATAGTGAACTAAGTATATCGAACCACATAAGATATACAAACTATAAATGCATTGGGACTAAGGTCTCTGATGTAACATTTTCAAATAACTATACTTTTAGAAATAAATAGTTTCTTGTTAAAAGTATACATGCATGCATACATACTAAGGTCAGCATCATACTAGAACAAAACAAAAGTTGTGATTGTTGAATGGTACAAGTAGGCTTGGGGATGTATGGTCAGGTCTGGGAATGACATAGCCTGATCAACTATGTCTAACCCAGAAGTGATTAGCATATGCCCGGGAATGGTTGTGTTGTTGCAACAAGTCTAAAAACTTACCAACTCTATCTACAAACAAACATTGAAAAACATAAGTTAAACATTAAAATACTATAGGAGTATTTGGTGATACTATAACCAACTTATGTGAAAACTAAAGACCCCTATTAGTAGGCCTATGATAATTGAGTGCATACGCCAAGGTTATACATAATTAAAGATATTATAGACTCAGAATCTATGACTATTACTCTACTTCCTGTTCCTTGTTTGGTTGTGGACTTAGAGTAGAGTCATTTATTCGAAGGTCTATTCTATCTCAGATTATGTATAACTGGTATGCACTATGTGATTATAGACGTGACTAATAAGGATCACCCCCTATAAGTAATTATAGGATTAGGCGTCTATTAATTATCTCTTCTACCCCTATTCTCGCACGAGCAACATGATGGGTAGATCTTAACGCCCGTACAAAACCTACTTCTACCCACCACCATAACTCCGTCCCAGGGACGTTATTACGAATGATTTGCTTATGGTAACTCTAAGATTACTTAACGTATACCTCAAGGTTATGTGTAATTAAGAGACGATCGGCTTAGTAATGGTAAGTCCGCCTTAGGTCTTGTTCCTTGTTTGGTTGTGGGCTTAGGGCAGACTCATTAAGTTCAACGGCCTATTGGACCTTAATTACACACAACTGGTATACATTGGGTGATCTTAGGAGTGGATCGGGCATGGAACAAATCACAAGATTATAATCGAGTCATTTCTACTAAATTCATAAGTTTATTTATATAGACCTCTGGTATGAATTGTTTTCCACATTCGAAAAATCGGGAAACACTATACTTAAAAACTAATAACCATTACCAAAAGACTTGTACTCATTACGTCTTTGAAATTCTATAACAGAAAGATGTCGCCTCGAAGGTCTGTTAGACGCACTAACAGAACGCAAGCAAATCCACCACCGCCGCCCCCCCCCCCCAATATGATCATGTTATGTTCCAAGCTGTGGTCACGGCCGCAGCGCCAGCTGCTATGTCCCAAATCAGTATTGATGGTGCAGGACGGACCGGGAGCGGTACTAATAACTCTACTCAAGGAGATAGCCAAGGGCGTTCTAAATAATGCTCCTTTAAAGACTTCACCAATGCCAGACCCGATTCATTCAATGGCAGCGGGGGAGTCATCGATTTGATGCAGTGGTTCGAAAAGACCGAGTCTGTCTTTGAGATCTGTGCGTGCCCCGAAGCGATCAAAGTCAAGTTCGCAGCTCGCACTTTCTCCGGTCGGGCCCTTACTTGGTGGAACGGCCACGTTAAGTCATTGACGCTTACAGTAAGTGGCTAACTCGATGAGTTAGGAGGACTTGAAGGCAAGGATGCTGAAAGAGTATTGCCCAAGGGGCGAGGTGCAAAAGCTAGAGCAAGAACTGTGGAACCTCAAAATGACAGGCTATGACCTTGCAACTTATACCGCCCGATTCTGTGACCTAGCACTCCTTTGTCCCGCTATGGTCACCCCGGAAGACAAAAAGTTGGAGCGATACCTCTGGGGATTGTCCTCCGAAATTCAAGATAGCATGTTGGCCTCAAGACCAACTACCTTTGAGAGTGCCAAGGAATTGGCACAACAACTCATCGACCATCGTGCCAGCCATGACACGGCGACAACCACCCCGGATCAAGCAAGAGGAGGAAACAACAAAAGGAAGTTCGGGGACAACAAAAAGGACCAACCAACCCAGGACTTCACTAAGAAGCAACAGAGCGTTGCTGTTCATGCTGCCACAACCCTCGCCACGCCAGCTCCCATAAATCGATATGCTGGAACCCTTCTGAAATGCAACAAGTGTAGCTTCCATCACACTGGGGCTTGCCGGGAGTTGCATTGCATAAATTGAAACACGAAGGGACACACTACCCGTTTCTGTAAGGCACCAGCACGACCCATCAACCAGGTCCCCGGCATTGGAGCAAGCCCAACTTGTTACGAGTGCGGTGAAACGGGACACTTCAAGAGAGACTATCCAAGGACAAGGAATGCCGATGATGGTGGAAGGGTGCTTGCGATCACCACAGGAGAGACCACCCCAGAACCGCCCGTAAATATCAGTACGTGTTTCTAACATCGACGTTTAAATTCTAAATTTCTTTTTATTACCAAAACTAGCATCGATTAAAGTATATCAACCATGAATCTCAAGAACACGGCAAAACCCAAATAAGTATTATCATCTATATAAAAACACAGGGTTTTTACTAGTGAATCTATGATGGCTAGTGTAAACATTATGGTCATATATAATTAAGATTCTATGGACTTAGAATGTGTGATTCCGCCTCATTCCCCGTTCCTTGTTTGGTTGTGGGCTTAAGGCGGGGTCACCCATCCGAATTCCCTTGCAATCTTAATGATGTACGACTAGTTTACACCAAGCGATTATAAAAGAACTAGTAGGACTTATATTGCAAATCCATCACAAATTGATGAAGCATTCGTAATGCTGGAACTCGCTAACTACGTTATAAAATATTCATAGTGGTGATACCAAGGATAAAACAGGGAGCATAAAAGCACACTTAGAATACTCTATCATTCCAAAACAATAAACTCCTTTTAAATTGACTCAGCTCAAGTTACAATAAGAAATTCCAAGGTCGTCATGTGACACCAGGCGGGTTGTTCCCCACCATAATCAATTTCTTTTACCACGAAAAGTTCCCCCATCTTTCCTCCAAACTCTTGAAGTCCTAGTCGAAACACTAATTTCGGGACGAAATTCTTTCTAACGGGGGGATGATGTGACAACCGTCAATTTTTGGCCAAGTCAAAGTCAACTAAAGTCAACAAGTCAAACCGGTCACCTCATCTAACCCTTGTATATTAGGGTTTCCATTATGTTCCTTACCGAACAACTTGCAATCTTAATACAAAATATCACTTAGAGTTTTCATGTGTTCGGAAACTCTAAACCCTAATCAGGGCAAGTGACGAAACTACTCGATAAAACATTATTCCTTAACCCTCGGGGGCATATAACAATCATAACAAGACTTAACGAGGTTTACAAACCTTGAATTACAGAGCCAAACACTCAAAAAGGTCACAAAAGAAGTCTCTCCCAATCTCTTCCACTCTAACTCTCCCAAAACTCTCTAAGTAGGAAGAATCTCTCCAAGTATGTGAAATCTCTCCTAAATCTCTCTCTGTATTAGAAATCTCTCTCTGTATTAGAAATCTCTCCAAGAGTGTGAAATCTCTCCCAAATCTCTCCAAGAATGTGAAATCTCTCCCAAATCTCTCTCTGTATGAGAAATCTCTCCAAGAATGTCAAATCTCTCCCAAATCTCTCCAAGTATGTGAAATCTCTCCCAAATATCTCTCTAAATGCGAAATCTCTCCAAGTATGTGAAATCTCTCCCAAATATCTCCAAGTATGTGAAATCTCTCACAAATCTCTCTCTGTATGTCAAATCTCTCCAAGTATGTCAAATCTCTCCCAAATCTCTCTCAACTTCTTATAATCACTCGGGGCATCCCGACCCTTAATTTAGTCGAAAACCGCTCGAAAACGGAAGTCTACGCGAGAAACAGCCTTAAGGAGCCGAAACTCCTCTTAGGAACCGAAACTCCTCTTAGGAGCCGAACCTCCTGAGAACCAAAACCCTCTCAACCGAAATGGACCGAGCGCTCGGTCTATTTCGGTCCCCTGATCATTTCGAACCGAGCCTGACCTTCTGCTCTTCTCTTCTCACCTTCGCTCCGAGGACCTGACCTTCGGTCCGAGGACTTGACCTTCGGTTCCGAGATGCGAGCCTGGACCGAACCTCGCAGATAGCCACCGAGACCGAGCCTCGCCTTCTGTTCCTTCTCTTCGCACCTTCGGTTCCTATTCCCCTTCTCTCGGTTCCTCTACAGCGACCGAACCCTCCTCTCGGCTCCCACCTACTTTCGGTTCTAAGCTCCTAAGGAGCCGAGCCTTCGCATTCTCGGCCTGAACTTCGGATTTTCGCCTATTCTTCCCGGTTTTTGACCATTTTCACGTATTAAGCCCGTTTTTCGAGATTTTAACGCGGGATTTTCACCCAAACTCGTATTTTAACATAATAAACCCCAAATATTCATATTTTAATTATATTTTGGGGAAAATCCTTGCCAAAGAATAAAATCTAGTTGGTAAGATATTTAGGATGAGTATTGACTTATCCTTTGAACAAGGACACAAGCAACCTCCCCATACCTTCATAGTACAACCCCTAGTCACTATTCACCCATACCTAGTCAATCATTGTCCTTTCCCCACTCTTTTTCAACCATAATGTTGAACAAAAGCTGGAGATATCCTCCTCTCTCCTCCCACTTTATTCACTCTTTCTTAAGAAGAACAAACACCTCTCTTCCACTTTCTCTCTCTAAAAATTCGACATTCAAAGGCTGGTCTTGGGTTTTTCCTCCACATTTGGTAAGTATCTTCCTCCCACACTTAGATATTCTACTATCTTTCATCCAAATCGTAGATTGCTTACACAAATATCGTCATATTTGTGTTAGATCTTCAAATCTTCAAGCACCTCCCAAGTGTTCTTGAGTTGAGCACTTCTTTACTCCATCATCCATCTACTGAAATCACTCAAGGTGAGTTCATACCCCTATCTTTTCATGTTTTTCTTAAGTTTTAAGGGGGGGGGGGGGGGAATACAAGATTAAACACCAAGAACACAACTAAATACATTTAACAACCTTCATCAGAAAAGTTCAACTCCATTCACGGACTATTTTGGTCAACTTAAACATTTTAGTTTTCAAAACTGTATTAGGTGCAGATAGTTCAGGTTCATAAATTTAAAATGACTACTTGCACATCACCATACGATTTTTCTACGATTTATGGTGATTTTTACAAAACTTCCTACCATTTCAAAAATGAATTCGGACCAGTCTGTGAATATGAACATTTTAACACAAGTTAAAGACTTCCAAAAATCACAATAAAAATTATGAACAAACTAGACACATTTTGTGAACTCTCAGAACTTGCAGATTCAGTTTTTGACTTCGTATGATTTTTCTAAAACAATGTTGAAAGGTTAAAAACTAGTTAACAGCTTATAACTTTCATAACACTTTGTATTATGTTGAGCAAAGTGTATAACAATAAGTTCTAAATATTGAATGTATTTTCTTGTTAGTTTATCATCTTAAACTGAAATTTAGTCATTCATGATAAGGTTTACTCATTCATTTCGAATACATATAATAAACTTCAATAAGCATAGTTTATGGATTTTTACTACATGAAAAAGGTTTTACTCTCAAAACAAATGGGTTTTTCATATCTTACGTAATAAACTATCATAGTAATAGTTTAAAGATTTCATATCACTAATGTATTTTCATAAAAGGTGATTTCACTTCCTCCACGGAAGAGGTTTTAATATCAAACTATGTGCAAACTAGTTAACTTAGGTTGTGAGGCAATTCTCTCCCCGTACGTTCGAGTACGGGATCCCAATTCCTATAAGTTATAACCAGAGTCTCTTGTAGGGAGAGCGTGATAATTGTGTATAGATCTATATTGGGTTTGACACCCCACACCTTGCTGCTAGCTACAGTGGGACCTGCAGGTCTACGGGTGACAAGAGTCATAGTATCTTAACGTCTGAAAAACGTTGTGCAGGTTATTTTTCGTCATAGTATGGTTATAGCGACTCACATAGGTAGTTAACAATCTTTCAAGTTTACATGGAAACTTCTACTTTAAAAAGGGGTTTTACTTCTAAACTAAACGAGTTTATGCCGATTTAAAACCACTTTTATATCTTTAAGTATGGAAAATACTTGTTTATTTCCGGTCCTGGGATTTAGGACCACATAACTTTTATAAGGAAAATATAGGATTTTCTTTGGAATCATATCTCTGTTAAAACTATATTTCATCTAGAATTGTTAGACTTCAGCTATAATTGCTAAGTGTATATGCTAGAGTTATATAAGAATCTAGTCATAATCGACTTAGAATTGGTGGGCCCGCCTTACTTCCTGTTCCTTGTTTGGTTGTGGACCTAGGGCAGACCCATTATATTCGACGGTTTATTTAACTTAAATTTTATATAACTTATATACACTGGGCGATTATAGAAGGAAATCTATGGGCCTTTCTAGGGTTCATTATCGCATAACATAGAAGCATTCATTTCACTTAATAAAGAAAATATTAGATTTTCTGGAAACATACTTTGTCGCTTTTACAAGGAAAACGGTTTCTTTCTCGAACAAAACTCTTATGAACTCACCAACTTAATTGTTGACACTTTTTCAAAACTACTTGTATTCTCAGGAAATCAGTGAAACAGGAAAACCAACGGCATTTTGAGGATGGGATGATAAATCGTCAAATAGTTCATTTTGTCATCATAATGTAATTGATTTCGAAACATGTAAACTTATTCTATGGTGTAATCTTTTCAATTATATTTATGATGGTTGTATTTACTTTGAGCACTATTATACTCGTTGTTGTGATACTATACATGAAGTCCTCCACCCCGGACGTTTCCGCCATCCTTGGTTTGGGGGTGTGACAATGTTCAATGGAGATAATCTTTCTAAGTAATGGTGGAAGTGTTCTTGAAGTCAGCTACAATCTGTATGAAAATCTAGCTATGAATACGAAGAACAAGAATCTTGGAAAATGCGAAACGTGATATTTGAGGCTTATGAAATTATTTGTTATTGAAGATTTTATCATGTTTGATGTTATTCTATGATGGGTGATTAGAAGTTTCGTTTCTAGATGAATATGGTTATGTTTATATTTTTTATGAACAATGTTGCTGTATATTTGTTAGGAACAATGTTGTTGTATATTGTTATATGTAATGAGATTTGTAGTAGAACTGTGATGTTATTTATATGTAATCATAAATGATTAGATGTATTGAATAACATTTTATATGTAATAATAAATGATTACATGTATTGAATAACAGTTAACAAATTACATAATTATTTCTATTTGTATAATCATAAATGATTACGTAATACCACTTCATATGTTTTCTTTAATCATAAGTGATTATATACTTTTGTAATCATAAAATACATAAACTTAGATAGAAGAAGGTTTAAGATAGAAAAATTTCAAGAAAACTGATTTGTTGTACTACTAATAAAATCAAAGAAAGAGTTATCAAAGTAGATAGAATTCAGTATACAAAATCATAGTAAATTCTGTCTTGTAAAAAGAGTAAAATGCATAAAAAAAGGATATTATTTAGAAAAAAAATCTTGACTTATTCATTACTGATTAAACTAGTAATTATCTATTTGGCTTTTGATTATTGTTCTACTGCAAGTTTGATTGGGAATGTACGCAAGTTATGAGGAGCCCTTTCTCCACATCCTGAGCATCTTCTTGTTTGTTTGTTTGAATTTTTATATGCTAGATCTGCTGCACTTTGAATTCTATTTTTCTTTCCACTTCCTTTATTGCTTTGAACATTTGTAACATTGATGTCAATGTCTTTTGGAATAGAAATGCCCATAAGCTTTCCTACTTCTTCAACACCTATCCTATTTTTCTACATTTCATTTGTAGGATCATTCTCGTATTCCTTCAACATGTTTTATGTTTTCTTAACAAACAAACCCATTTTGTCTTTATTTTTTCTTACGTATTCTAAACATGCTTCAAAGTTGTAGTATGCTTGATTGACAGATCTGTTAATTTCGCTGTCTCCTGTACCAAAGTGATAATGCCTTGATATCACATCCTTTCTCCAACGATTCTCAATGTACTATTCATGTATTTCCTTAATTCCATGTTTCCTGAGTATGTTGAATGCATGTCTGCACAAAGTCCCAAAGCGGTTGAAGTGTTCACAAGTACATTTTACATCATTTGTTGGAAGTTTTATTTCTACCTGTTCAAAATAAAATTAAAGCATTAAGTGTTTTTTCTATTGAATTAAATATAGTTCTATATATTGTTTTATAATCATAACCGAATATAGTTGTATATTACATTTTGATTCATCAAAATTTAAAATAATAATATATTACCTCAAATTTTGTTTTTAAATCGTTGTTTTTGTTCAGTTGTTCCACTTTGTATAACTCTCATCCGTTTTTTGTTCCAACATGTTTGTAATGGCAGTACCTGGAACCTTTGTAGATTTCTTTATGTACTTCATAAAACAATGTACTTGTATAAACTTTTGCAGCATGTTATTCTATCGGTCACGGTGAAATAAATTTATATTCTGCCTTCTTTGTTTCATTATCAAGCTCCGTTTGTGTATTTCTTTGTTTTTGAATTGTAGTGTCATAGTTCATCATGAAATGTAAAAGTAAATTTCCAGATTGCGAGTAAGTGTTGAAGAAGGAATTCATGCTTTCTGATCTTGAAGTGGTTTTCATCAATCCAGACATTCTAGTGTCACTGAAGTATGCAGGTATCCATTTGTCATATAATTTGAACATATCATTGAACCATCTTTTATCTTCCAGATTGAATTCATTAATAATCAACTCCCACTTCTTCTCAAATTCAGCAGGTTTGATATGCGTGTTCCAAACAAGCTTGTTAAATCTCTTCTTGAAGTCCTTGTTTTTAAATAAATTAACAGTAACCTATGCATGAACAATTTTACTTATATAATTATAAATTCTATACTTATTTGGATATATCATATATGAGTAATCATATATGATTATGTACTGTAATGTATGATTAATCATATATGACTATACAATATTATATCTGATAATTCATATTATTAGAATACTTAATCATATATGATTATACAGTATGATATCTGATAATTCATATTATTAGAATACTTAATCATTTATGATTAATCATATATGATTATACAGTATGATATCTGATAATTCATATTATTATAATACTTAATCATATATGATTACATAGTTTTTCTTATAAATCATATATGAGTTATCATATATGATTTATATTATAGTTTATTTTTATTATACTTTTGCTTGCAGTTTTTTCATTATGTGCCACATGCATAATCTGTGTCTTGAATTTGGTAAGACAGATTCAACTGCTTGTTTTATTGTTGGATCTTGATCAGTTAAAACAATTTTTGGTGCTTTCCCTTCATGAGCTCTAAGAAAAGCTTTAAGTAGCCGTTCATAGGACTCAATTGTCTTTCTACTCAGCAACCCAGTGCCATCAGTAACTGATTTCTTGTGGTGGTCAACTGCTGTGAATGAAACAAATACTATTTTATACCTATATAAAGAAAATATGTTTAGTACAATCATATTTGATTAAAAGTATGTTTAAATTTAATTGTATAATTTTTTTTTGTTTTAATCATATATGTACAAATTGTGTAAAGTATATACATTAACTTACTTGTTTGTTCTAAGAGTTGCATCAAAAGATATATCTTCTCCAAACTCTACATAAAAAACCTTTTCTCTTTCATCTGCCCAAAACATAGCAGCCAACTGATCTCCGTCATGTAGGAACTCAAATGATAATTTGGGTAATGATCTCTACAATCATTCATTTTGTTTATCATTATTTGAGCAACCTTGTAACATAATATTCTATTTACTCCTCTCCTCAAGTTTTTGTAGTATGTTACCTAAGCCCCTACATATTCGTATCCTCCTTTTAAAAATGCTCGTATTTTGTGAGCCATTGTTGGACCAATTTTAGCTTTTGATGCACGTACTACAAACTCTATTTCAGAATATGACATCTTTCTTGCCATTTTCATATAAGGTCTATCCTGAATACTTACCAGTGGGTGGTTGTGAAATTCAAAGAATTGCTTAACTTTGTAATATGTTGTTCGATAAACATTTTCAAATATAATCTTTGTTGTACACCTAGTAATTATCTTGTTCGAATTTGGTTTCCTCTTGACAGAACTTGTAGCCAACGTATCACAAGGTTTTGGTTTATCCTTGCCACCACTATTGCATATAACATATTTGTTTTTTATTATTTGTCTATTGTATTTTGATTGGCTACTCAGTCTTGTATGAAAACCTGCCATTTCTGCATAATCAGTATACATTTTTACTGCCAAATTTAATGATTTGAAAACGTTGTTTACAACTGGTATAAATTCTGGAGGGACATCTGGTTTATATTCAGATTCTTCAGTTATGTTACTGCAATACGATTCATGTGTTGAATTGGAACTTTCACTTGATAAAAGAAGGTAATGACAAATATGTTATTATATATTTTTATGTTGTAATAGTCATATGTGATTAATGATATGTATTTATATAGTGTAATATATTATTAATTATATTTTAGGATTAAAAATCATATATGATTATAGAGTTTAATATATAATTAGTTATATATTTCAATGCACAATCATGTATGATAAATATGATTATACGTTGTAATATATAAGTAATCATATGTTATATTTGTTTAATCATTTATGATTAATCATATGCATTTATACTTTTTAAAATAATAGTAATTATATATGAGGATGTATAATCATATATGATTATAGATCTTAATATATATTTCAATGTAGAATCACATATGATAAATCATATGTGTTTGTACAATGTCTTATATGATTAGTCATATATTGTACTGATTACACGTCTTAATTTATAGGTAATCATACTTGATCCTATTTAATCATGTATGATTAATCATATGTATTTATAGTTTGTAATATATGATTAATCATATTTTATGATGTATAATCATATATGATTATTCATCCTAATATATGATTAATATATATTTCAATTTGAAAACACATATGATAAATTATATTTGTTTGTACAATGTCTTATATGATTAATCACATATTATATTGTTTAATATATAATTAATCATATATTTAGATCTATGAACACATATGATAAATCATATGTTTATTTAAATTCTTATATACGATTAATCAAATATTATTATGTATAATCGTATATGATTATACATCCTAATATATAATTAATCATAAGTTATACTGTATAATAAGTTACAACATATAATTGTTTATGATTATGCATTGTAATATATTATTAATACAAGATCAGTTATATTTAGATCCATGAACACATATGATAAATAATATGTTTTTTTTTAATTGTTATATACGATTAATCAAATATTATTATGTATAATCGTATATGATTATACATCCTAATATATAATTAATCATAATTTATATGTATAATAAGTTACAATATATAATTGTTTATGATTATGCATTGTAATATATTATTAATACAAGATCAGTTATGTTTTTTGTTTATGACTGAATAAAAAAATCAAAATCAACTTCATAAATTGTAATGTAATATGTAGTATTAAAACAAATTATTTGTACCTTGAATACGAATCATATTTTGAAGTTCTTCATGTTGATTATCAGAAGTCAAAGAAATTGAATCGATTTGTTCGTCGTTACGAGATGAATTGATTTCAGCTACAATAGTATCAGTTGCGATCGACTCGTCAATTTCTTTTGAATTCGATATCATTTTGATTCAATTTTCAAATGCTCTGTCGCTCTCTTGAATTTCATTGATGAATGCGATGTGCTTGTTTCTTCGATTTGAGTATTATGTCTCGTATTTATGAAAATATGAACCGATGCTCTGTTTCGATCCTTTTTTTCAATTTGAAGATTGCGATTAATTTGATACCAGATTCAGTAAAAATAAGAACTTTAAAATGATATTGAATGATTTTTGAAGCTTGAATGATATGATTATGTGATTGATACTGAGAATCGATGATTTAGCGATAAGATAATTTTTAGAGAAGGAATGTGTGCGCTTTCTAAACATTAAGTTAAGATTTACTGTTATACCCCTTCATCATTTAACAGTTCACGGAAGTGGAGGTTAAGTTCCATTGGCTGATGTTTAATCTCACAATCTCTATTTTTGTATTAATCTCAAGGGAACCATCCTCTCTCTCTCTCTCTCTCTCTCTATATATATATATATATATATATATATATATATATATATATATATATATATATATATATATTAAGAACCCTAACAACCCCCATTAGTTAGTAAATATTTACATTATACTCTTATTAAACATGTGAAAATCCTGATTTTTTTCTCTTTTTGATACAAAAAGGGCAAAATTGTAATTTTTGTAGTTTAATATTTTCATTCTTATATGCTCTCATATTTAAACACAAAAACTTATATAAAATACAAGTTTGTACAGTCCATTTATAGTTTAATTCACAAAATTCACAACTTAATACAAACCATTTTACAATAATTCACAAACTCAAAGAAATCAAAATTTCAAACTCTACTACTACCACCACCACACGCTGCCACCAACCACCAACCACCTATACCAGCATCGCAACCATCATTTTCTTCTAAATCAGATTTGTAAATAAAGTCATGCATTAATAACTTAAATACTACATTCACACTCTAATAAAACCATTTATTTCACTCATTTTGAATTTAATGCAAAACTATTATAAAACTAATGCATTCTTACATACTTATACAACACAAAAAATAAATATATTCAGAATAAAATTAACAAAAAAAATTATGCATGAATCATTCATATTTTAACACAAATTATAAAAAATTCACAGCAAAATACAGTCAATTCACATTTTAAACAGAAAATTCACAGTTTAATGCAGTTAATTCATATTTTTAAACACAAAAATCAAAGTTTATTACTCAAAATTCACAGTTTAATATAGTCAACTCACAACTTAAATAGAAAATTTACAGCTTAATGCAGTTAATTCAAAGTTTAAAACATAAAAATCATAGCTTAATACATAAAATTCACAGGTTATTACAATAAATTCATAGCTTAATACACAAAAAATATAAATTCATAGCTATATTATCAACTTAAAACTCTTAATAAAATCAAATTCATACGTTAATTTACAGTTTAATACAATAAATTCACAATTTAATACAAAAAAACTATATTCACATCCATATTTTCAAATTAAAACTTAAATTTTACGTTAATATATAGAGGCATTTCTATGTATTAAATTGTGAATTTAATATATGAAGTTGTGAATAAAATTTACAGTATTTCAAAAGCAAACAAAAAATTATAAAATAATAAAATATTAATGTCAACTCATTCACAGCTTAATACAATCAATTTATAATTTAACACACAAAATTCACAGCTTAATATAGTCAATTCATAGTCTAAGAAGAAAATTCATAGTTTAATGCAGTCAATTCACAGTTTAAAACACAAAAATCATAGTTTAGTACACAAAATTTAAAGTTTAATACACAAAAAGTATGCATCCATAATCATATTTTCAACTTAACACTCTTAATATAGTCAATTCATAGTTTAATACACAAAATTCATAGCTTAATACAAATAACTTCATAGTTTAATACACATAATTCATAGCTTAATCTAGTCAATTTACAGTTCAAACAGAAAACTCACAGCTTAATGTAATCAATTTGTAGTTTAAAAAGAAAATTCTGAGCTTAATGCAGTCAATTCATAGTTTAAAACACAAAAATCACAGCTTAGTACACTAAATTCACATTTTAATACACAAAAAGTAGTATTCACATCCATACTATCAACTTAAAATTGTTATTACAATTAATACACAATTTAATATAGAAAATTCACAGACTAGTATAATAAATTCAAAGTTCAATTCAAAAAAAATTATACATTCACAACTTAATAGCAGTTAAAACTAAGATTAACAAAATTATACGATAAATAAGAGATTAAAACATCAAATTCACACTTTAACAGAAAAAAAAACTATATCATAGAGATTTACAACAGATGTAAGTAGAAAAACAAATAGAAAACAAAATTTAAAGAAGAGTTATCTATAAAAATCGACATACCTGATTTTGTTTGAAGATTTATCTTCAAAAATCAGATCTAATGCAAGCTAACATGAAATGCACCAGATACATCAGATCCATACATGAAATGCATTGTACACATCATATTTGATGTAGATCTGGTGTTAGGTGGTAGATATGTTGTTCGGAACTTCGTTAATCTCGAGATCTGGTGCGCCGATCGTATGAGAAAGAAAGGATGGTTCGTCGATGGTGGTTAGTCAGATCTGAAAATGAAAAAACACATCTCTGATGCATATCTGGTGGTTCTATGGAAATCAGAGAGAAAACGAGTTAGATGCGGTTGTAGATCTGGCAGAATGGAGGCAGAGGATGACGAAGGATGTAGCGGCAGTAGTCGTTGACAACAGATCTGAAGGTTTCCGGTGAAGATCCGACCAGATCTGATCTGAATAGATCAGACGAAGTAGTGCTTTGTCGGTGGTGGCCTTCGGTGATAGAGCTTTTCATTCCAGATCTGAGATCAGTGGCGGTGGACGGTGGATTTGAAATGAAAACCTTGGCTACTCGACATTCCAGCGACGAAAGGCGGTAGATGACGACGACAATAGGCGGCAGGTGACTGAGCAAGTGTTGGGTTTTTGGGAGAGTTTGAGAGGGTTTGGGAAAGTTTTCTTGCAAAACAAGTTTGAAAGAATAGACCAAAATAAATGGTTCCTATGGTTCTTAACATTTACGGGTTCTCATTTGAACTTTCTCTCTCTCTCTCTCTCTCTCTCTCTAAATATATATATATATATATATATATATATATATATATATATATATATATATATATATATATATATATATATATATATATATATATATATATATATATGTATATGAAAATCTTTTTGCTACATGTCACACTCTCATTGATTTGACCACATGTCATTTTGTGGTTATTTTCAATTAAAATTTTTCCACATGACATTTTGTAGTTTTTTCATTTTATTAAATTTCACATAATATTTAAATGTAATAATTAAAATAAATGTAATAATAAATGCATATCAAATTCAATAATTGACTTTCCTTCTAATTTTAAATTTTCTAATTAAAACTTCATTGGTTTTCTTCGTTTATTTATCTAAATTATTTGTTTAAGTTTAAAAGAGAAAAAAAACACTTTAATTCTAATAATTCAATATTTTTCTAATTTTTCTTATAAATTCAAACTTTTTTAAATGTTTAGAATTTTCATATATTTTTTAAATGAACTCATGTAATACATGGGTCTTACACCTAGTGTGTGTGTATATATATATATATATATATATATATATATATATATATATATATATATATATTTATATAATTTTAATTTTATCAGACCGTGAGACGCAATCTAAAAATAATTTTAAAAGGAAAAATCTGAAAATTCTTTTTTTAATTATTATTTTCATCATTTTCTTTTCCTAAAAAATAAAAAAAATTACCGTTTTTTTTTTAAAAAATACGTGAAATATTCTAATAGAATATTACAATGTAAATATTCCAATGTGATTTTTAGAATGTTAGAATATTCTAGTATTCTAGTAGATTTGTCAGATATATAAAATATTCTAATATTCTATTATAATATTTCAAAAAAAATGGTAATTTTATTTTATTTTATTTATTTATTTTTATTTTGTTTTGGATAAAAAAAAGTGACGAAAATAATATTTTTTTAAAAAATCGAAAATTTTCAATTGTTTTGCATTTTAATGGCTTGTACGCTGCGCGTACTTGCTTGTACGCCCAGTGTACTACCCTCTAGACCCACTTCTGCCATTAAGCACTTAATTCTTTAAGCCATAAGTTCAAACCACAGATCTGAGTTCCTCTTAACGTCTAAATCCATAAAGTCACGGACTTGGTGACTTTGCATGTCCCATATAAGCTCAAACTCCAAAAATGATAATCTACTTCCATGAAAATGGTCTTAACTCATGCATGAACCCATTAAGACCTCCAAGATGGCAACTTTCTGCTTTAGGGACTCATTTAACACTGAGAGTGGAAACTCTAAGCCTAAGAATCGAATTTGAACCATAAAGCTTCATCCTTGGGACCAAAAAGGTCCAAAAACTCAACATAAGAGATCTAAGGAAATAACCACCAAGTTTAAGACTTTATACCTCAAATGAGAGCCAAAAGTCGGTGTAGTTCTGGATCTAAAAGCTCCATCTTCTTCAATAAGTCTCCAAGAATGAACACCTTCCTCAAAAGCACCAAAATACTCCTCTAATGGCCATCCAAGCTCCAAAATCACTCAAATGAGGGCTAAGGGCCAATTTCTAGGGTTTAGAGGGATGGAGGCTAAAGATATTAGAGTTAGGTTATGAGATAAGGGGCTTAAATAGGGTCCAAGACCCTAAAATAGGGTTCTGATCTGACTGGAGTACGCCCAGCGTACATATGGTACGCCCAGCGTACTCCTGGAACCTTCGCGACCATCCTGGTCAATACGCCCAGCGTACTCCAAGGTACGCCCCGCGTAGTGCCTTCTTCACTAGTACGCCCCACGTACGCTTTGTGTACGCCCAGCGTACTCCGCTAAGTCTGAAAATCACGAAACTTTCGAAGACCATAACTTCTTCGTTCTAAACCCGATTCCGACGATCCTTATATCCACGGAAAGGTGACGAGAAGCCATACACTTCTATCAACTCATACCTTCCTTAAGACCTTCCGAACAAAAGTCCATTTGCCACAAAAGCCCAAACTGCCACTTTACCGAAATACCCCTAGGCCTCAAAACACGAACTGAAGACCCGGATCACTTCTAATACATCACCCGCACCCACATGGGCCTAGATCTTACCTTCTCAAAATCCCTAATCCTGATGATGACCGATCTTCGGGCCACAGCCTCAGACTAGGAATCGATTCGGAACAGAGCGTTACACGCATACACACCACCACCAAATTCTTCGTTCTTCAAGGAATCAAAGGGCTTCAAGAGACTATGCAGGTACCGAATAGTTGTAGGTTCGGATAGTACACCGGTTGCCCTCGCTTTCTTAATCAACAGCTCTACCACCGACGACTCCAGAATATGTTGTTCTTCAGTCGCATTCGCAACTAGGTATATTGATTTTTCCTTTATTATAATTTCTCTATATGAGGCCTAAACCTTCTAATCAGTATTCTTCCTGTTGTCTTGATTTAAGTGCTAGTGCTTTAATCGTTAGTTGTTCTGCAACAATTTATTTATACAAGTTTGTTTGTGTTGATACATCTCTAATTAGGTGGTCCGCCTTGTTTGATTGTCAAAAGTGTTAAATTGCGTAATATCACTGAATCGTTAAGATGTTAGTTCCATTACTAGATGTTGAATACCCATGCCCCCGAGGTGCTGTTGAACATCATCCATGGAAGCTTTAAAGTCTTCGTTCCAAAACCCAATACAGTTAAATCCTCACCCTTCAAATTATGAATTTTATTTTGATTATCAAAATGATTTTGATCAATTAAGAATTTATTTTTTACCTATTGATTCACAAAAAAATTTTGGTCACTTCTTTTATTTTAATATAGTAGTTTTCTGTTGCACTCACATCTCGAGGATTGAATCCAGTTTTTTTGGTTTGTTTAACATTCTAAATTTTCATTTTGCATTGATATATAATATTGGTGACGGGTCATTCTGCCAGAATTGAATCCAGTTCTGTCGGAATGGAATCAAGAATTTCAATTCAGTTAGAATGGAATCATGATATTTCATCACTAATTTGTGCATTTTCTACAATTCTTGGTTATGGATTTTGATGCAATTCACAGGTCTTCAGATTTGTACAAAAGACTTTAGTTTTTTATTTTTCATTTCCTAATGTATTATTGGGTTCTAAACTACAATTGGATTTCGTTTCATAGATGCTTGAAGATCGGACTGCAAAATTGAAAGTGATTCTCAGCAACAATATTCTTTTAGAATGTATTAGTGTCTTTTGTTAGATTTTGATGTTTTTTTTTTAATTTTTAACCGTTCTTAGTTTTATTTTTTAACAATAAATGTAATTATTAGCAATTGTTACCCATATTCTTTAAGAATTAGTGTAATTTTTGTTTTTATTCTTCAATTGATGGTTCAAGAATTTGTTATTTTTCAAGAAGTTCATTCCGTCAAAATATGTATTATGTCAGAATATTTATTCTTTTATGGTTCAAGAATGTTTCAAGATACTCATAAACATATTCTGTTAGAATGACCTGAAATAAAAGAATGTTTCAAGATATGAACTGATATTCATTCTATAGGAATATGTATTATAGCATTCAATATGTATTATGACATTCTCATAGAATATATCATTCTAGCAAAATGTCATTCTGACAGAATAAATTCGGTTATTATAAAAAATACATTAGAATTAAATCAATTAATATTGAATTACTTTAAAAAATTCAGATTTTTAAAATTAGGAGAATTAATTATCCCTAAATTTTTGAAAATTTCTTTTTTAAAATATAGTTAATTGTCCAAAATACCCTTATGCTGAAAATTATGTGATTATATGGTACATGCTACCTTACTGTAATATTATAGACTCTCAGATCAGGATCATTGATTATATTCCATCCGATGATCCAGATCTGTGCATTCTCTCACACAATAGTTAGTAAAAACAAAATAACCTAAGCCTATATATATATATATATATATATATATATAGATGAATAGTTTTAATCTCCTTTTCCCAAGTGTCACCATAATACAACTCTTCATTAATATTATGTCATGTGTCATATAGATATATTAGGCAACATATTTTAAAATTCAAATTTATATTTTCTAATTATATGTTAAATTTGAAGTTATAATAACTTTAAAATTTTGATATATCTCTTAATTAATAATTTATTTAAAATAATTGATTAACAATTATAAATTTTATTATAAAAGTTTAATTAATTTTATAACCGTGGTTCCCACGGGTTATATATATATATATATATATATATATATATATATATATATATATATATATATATATATATATATATATATATATATATATATAAATGAAACCTAAAAATGACACGTGTCAGTTTTTTAGAATGCCTCTTTGACACGTGGCATTTTTCTATAATTTTTATTATTATTTTTCTTTTTGTAACAAATCAAATTCAATCCAAACTTTGAAAATACAAAATTTTATCCTAATAACATTATTATTTTATTTTGCTTAACAAATTAATTCATAATTACTTACAATCGACAATATCTTGGTTTTTTTTACATTTATTATTATTTTTATTTATATATAAATTTTAAATATACCGACCGTGATTTCCAAATGTTATAACCTAATATATATATATATATATATATATATATATATATATATATATATATATATATATATATAACTATCATCTCTCCCTCAGTCCATGACGAAAGACCACACACACACACACAAACCAAACCATATAAAACATCATTTCTTCAATCCATTCAATCCCATTCTCTCATTATTAATAATATACTCACACATACAGACACACACATTGACTTCAACTTTCTCCATGAATTCTTCATCTCCAATTTCTCTCCCCCTCAATCTTCAATCTCTCTCATACCCATTTCTCTGATCTGCAAGAATCACCCCTAAAGATTGCAACCTTTTCATCATGTCATCAATCTTGGCGTCAAATGGGATGGTTCTAGCCACCGCCATGGTTGCCGGAACCGCAATTTTCATCGCCTTCTGTCTCCAGAAACAACCCACAACCACCGCCGGCGCGACCCGGTTCCCGATCATCCATCACCCAAGACCCTGCATCTCTTCAGGTTCCTCTATTTTTCATTTTTCTTGGGTCAAACTTCTACTCCCCCGTTGACGTTTTGGGTCAAAATTGAAAATTTCTTTCTGGGTTTTTGGATTATGATGCAGATGGGAAGAAGAAGAAGAAGAAGGGAGAAAAGAAGAAGAAAAAGGTACAGTTTGCAGAGGATGTGATGGAACCAAGTGGAAATGGCGATGAGTTTAGAAGACTAAAACGTAACAATCATCAGCTAAACAGGAATTATTTGACAATACTCAAAGATGAAGGGGGCAAAAAGAAATTGTCAAGAAATCTCAAGGGTCTTCCTGAAAATAGGATGGCTCTTTACTCTGGAATTCTCAGAGATCGAGGTGTTCACCGGGTTGCTTATTGTTGTTAACGATTGACTTTATTTTTACAAACTAGTCCTTTACTTCTTACCATTTCAAAGTTTGGCCCCTCTTAGTTTTCTTCGTTTAGGATAACGTTTTTTGTTTCTTGATTTTGCATTTGTCAATGGGGTTTGTATCATTGTGTACAATGTGAAAGCAACAAATTTGTAGAAAATTTATTGGTAAATTTGTAATTGTGGGTTAAAGTTTGTTGTAATTGACTTTGAAGAATCATATTATCGGCCCTCAATTATCGAAACTCTACACTTTGTTATATTGCATTCTACATTTTTTTAGAGCATTTCCTATCTACAAATAACTGTGATGTGTAAGAATTTCGGGGTTATAAAAAAGGCTTGGAAATTTTGAAAATTGTGGTTTTCACTTATATTAAAGTATTTGGGTGGTAAACCCAATCTTTAATTGGATAAGACTCAGAATTGAGAAACAGAAGAGTGAATGTTCAAGATGTTATGAACAAAAAGTGTACCAACAACAGATTTCGGATATTATCATATAACCAGAAAAACTTCCGGTCTTAAAACTGTCACATGACAGTTTAATCGGATAAGGCTCTGCCCCTTGGACCCCGCTCCCAGGGGCGCTGCCCCCGGACCCCCGTCGGTTCAGGGGCTTCCCCCTAAATAACAGTATACTTTCAACAAATACAAAATTAAACAAATGTGTACTCCGCACCATACCGATTTGTTCAATAATTGTTAAAGTGACATTGATCAACAAATTAACCTAATTACACTTAAATAACATTAGTGATATAAAATCACCAACATGATGCTTAGTAAAATCATAATAAAGAAAAAAAAAGTTTTTGTTAATATTTGGGGGAAATAAATAACCTCCTATTATATATATATATATATATATATATATATATATATATATATATATATATATATATATATATATATAGAGAGAGAGAGAGAGAGAGAGAAAGAGAGAGAGAATATGATCATGTGAGAACTTTTTTTTCGGTAAGGACTCGTAAGGATATTTTAAAAAAATAAAAAAAATCCAAATCATATAATCGAGCACACTACTATATAGGAAAGAAAAAAAATTGGAAAAAAAATTTGGATTATTTAAATTGAATCATGATTACTTTTTATGATCCATTATTCAAATTTAATGATCCAAAAAAAATTTCAATTTTTTTCTCTCCAATATAGTATTATGCTCGATTTTATAATTTGTATTTTTTAAATTTTTTTTAAGGTGTCCTCATTAGTAGTCATCGAAAAAAAAGTCATCACCGAAATCGGAATATATATATATATATATATATATATATATATATATATATATATATATATATATATATATATATATATATATATATATATATATATATATTATTGTGTTCTAACTAATTATTGTATGGATGTATGAATGATTGTGAGCCAATCATTTTTATTATTTTAAGAAAGTGATTAATATATATTATTGAATTAAAAATAATTGAAAAATATCATCTAATTTATTTATAAGGGTATTTTAGTCAATTAAAATAAATTTAAAAAATGAAAATTCTAGATTTTTTGGGATAATTAATTCTCTTCATTTAAAAATTATGATTTTTTATTAATTAAATTTTAATTCTAATGTAATTTTTAATTATACTCAATTTTATTCTATCAGAATGAGATTCTGTTAGAATGATATTCTACAAAAATGTTATGTTATATATTTCTGACAGAATATATATTTTTCTTAAATGAATTTCTTCATAAAAAGCAACATTTTTTAACCAATGGTTGAAAAATAATAATATCCTTATATTTTCATAGACATTTGAATATAAATACGGATTCATACATATTCTTACAGAATAGTCGTCGTAAATATTTTATTACAATTACACATATTCCAACAGAATGTCATAAAAAATAAATAAAAATCGTAAAAAATAACATTCTTAAATATATAATTCGTGAACGCACTTGATCATCTTCAATGGTCCATTTTGAGAAAATGACATTCTATGAGAAAAACATCGGTAAGAATGATTTTTTTTGTATAAATACCATTCGGTGAGAATATATTTATCTTCATCATGTAACATTTGCAACGCACCTATCTCTGCAATATATATATATATATATATATATATATATATATATATATTATTGTTAAACCATGGCGAGATGATGGGAAGTAACATTAAAAAATCAACCTGTATAAATGTGAGATATTTTAATTGCCAAAATTCATAACAAGTCAAGAATCTTTCCAATTTCTTTTTAGTTTCTATCATAAACTGTAAAAAAAATTCATATTAAGGTATTGTACCTCAAAACTCTATCAGAATTATAGTAGTGTATTTTTAGATTATTTTCTTTTAGATTAAGCATATATACACCCCCAAACAATAAATCAATATCTGGATGAAAAGAATCTAAGTTATTTATTCTCTAAGATTAGTCAATTTAATAGAGAAATTATAATATTTAAGAAGGAACTATATATATATTACATCCAGCAGGTAAGATCAACCATGTGTCTGTATCACTCCTCCCTCATTGCCATTGCCATGAACTTCCATGCCTATTATCTGCATACTATATATATTAGATGAATTGCATAAAGATTACAATGTATTAGATGAAATAACTTTTTAAACTTTCATATACATTATTGCAATGATAGTAACCACCTAATGCTTTTCTTCTAGTTCACTGAAGTAAATACAAGAAAGAAAAAGATACAATCAACTCATATTTGAACTGAATGAAATAAAAGGGAACATCAATTAATTGCTCAAATTATACATCAATGGCTAAAATACTCAAGGAAATAGTAATAAGACAACTATATTTGTCAAATCAACAAATAGGTGACCACATAAAACACAAGAAATATGTTCTGGTATGTTTACACATATCACTGCACAGGCTGGTCAAATTCGGAGGAATTCTCGAAGGATATTTGAATAAAAACTAAAGGTTCTTTCTAAATCTACCTCTTCCCTCTTAAGAATCTTTCTTTCTCAAACTCTCACATGTCTGTATCAATCAAGCTAAAAGGGAATGTTAAGAAATTAAAATAGACGAACCCTAATCATACCTGAAGGCATATTCGATGGAGATGGGTTTTTAAACCCTTTCCGGTGAAGATTGGTCCAACAATGTTGTAGGAGGAGGTGAAAAAGATTGCATCCATAAGAACTCGATTTAAAAAATCTCTGATCCAGATCCTTTACCGGTTCCGTTTTAGAGTTTTTCATCAAAATGGTGGAACTTATGTGACACCCCGAAACTTGGTCCGTTTCCGTTACTCGATTTCCGTTAATAAAATTTCGAATTCGTTAACTTTTCCATCAAACTTCTTGGTTTTGAAAATAATCTAGTTATATATAATTAAATTATTTACGATTCGGAACCAAAAATCACGCGGAAACCTGAATATCTCGAAAAACCAAACATTTCCGGTCTAAGTAAGGTTACGACCGTAAACTTGTTTACGACCGTAAACTCGTTTACGACCGTATACCCGTTTACGGTCAGTAAAGGGTGGACCCCCACCACCGACCACAACACCCATATATATACGAGACCTCCACCTTCATTAGAACGTTTCTAGCCAAAAACTCTCTCCTTCTCTCTCTAAACCTTGACCGTAAACACCTGAAAACGCCTTCAAACTTCGGGAAACATCGAGAAACACCGTTTGAGCCACTTCGGAACGTCTGGAAACGCTTATCTCTTCGAAATCAGCACCATTGTTCTTGAGTTTACGGCCGTAAACTCACCGAGCCTTCAGAAACCGTAAACCCTGTTCACGGCCGTAAACTGTCTGTCGACCGTAAACTCTTGTTCACAGCCGTAAACACCTTTTAAGTGGTGCTTTTGACTGAAAACTCACTTTCATCGATTCGATCAAGTCCCGGTAACATTCCTCAACCGAATACAAGTGTTCCTCTAACACGTTATCTAACGAAATCGCTAATTTAGATACATATATGTATTTATTTGATAATAGGATTCCGTTAAGTGTCACGTGCAACAACTCGAGGATCTTCATTTCAGTCAACGCTTTCACACAACAACTGTGAGTTCATACCCCTACATTTTCCGCATTTTTAATGTTTTCAGGGGGGGGGGGGAATACAAGCTAAACATAAATGTTTTCAAGAATATACATAAAACTTATGCAAATCACATACTTTGATTCCCTTTTGTACTATGCTGAGCATAATGGACGTTTTCACTAAAATTGCATAGTTTTTCCGGACACGCTATTCGCTACGATTTACATGCAAACTATAATCGGTATAGTTTGGGATTTTTCTAAAACATATCAAGCATAGAAAACTTTCACTACTAAACATATGCACTAAGGCAGAAACCGTTTACAGTTTACATCACTACTTTATCATGGTATTCATAACTGTAATTATCACTATATACGGTATACATACGGATTTTCACTACGGTAGAACATACGGATTTTCACTACGGTAGAACGCTACTACACTACATGTAAACTAGATTGTACGATACTGTGAGGCGCTACTTCACTACTGTACCCTTAGGTGTACAGCAATAAGAGTTTTAAGTTTATACTATACAAAGCTACTGAATGTAATTCAAACAAAGTTTCAGACAAAGTTTCAAACTGATGTAAACATTTTTATTTAAGTATTCACTGTAATGGTTGTGTTGCTATGATTGCTGTTATTCATTGGTTGTGATGCTACATGACGTCCTCCGCCCCGAAACGTTTCCGCCATCGGTTTCGGGGTGTGACAGATTGGTATCAGAGCCCTTGTTTATAGCGAACTAGTATACCGAACCTTACGTGGTATACAACTATAAACACTAAGGGGCCTAAGTGCTCTACGCTAAAAGTATACTTTCAAAATATAAAGTATTTTTATAAAAGTATACGAGCCTGCATACATAACAAAATTTGTGTCGCTAGTAGAACAAAACAAAAGTATTTGGATGTTGAAACACTGCGGTTAAACCTGGGCAGTTATGTAATCATGTCTAGGGTGAATATAGCCTGATCAACTATATTCAGTCGAGACATGACCAACATGTGCTTGAGAGTAACTGTGGTGTTACGGCAGGCCTAAAACTTACCAAAATCATATCACATAAAATACTATAGGAGTATTTTCGCTAGAGCCAAACTCGGTATACAGATTCACTCCAAGTGTTGCTACCTCTTCTTCCTTAAGCGATAACTTACTTGTGTTAGTAACCTTTCTGTACTTATCGCTTGGTAGAATACTTTTATTATCAGGATGAGATATATTTTGTTTTATATATATCTCGAGGACTTACCATCCTCTTCTTCCTGATTATTTCTAGAACAAGATGCCTCCTCGACCAAGACCCATCAGAAGGAACGACATCACTCCGCCACCACCACCACCCCCTCAGTTCGACCTTGTCATGTTCCAGGCAGCAGTTACCGCCGTCGTGACTGCAGCAATGGCACAAGTGAACGCTGGTGGGGCTGGAGGTGGAACCGACCCACAGAGACAAGATAGAAGTCAGGGACATCAAAAAGAGTGTTCCTACAAGGACTTCATGACTGCGAAACCCAAGTCCTTCGACGGAAATGGAGGTGTCATCGCCCTGACTCGATGGTTCGAGAAGATCGAATCCATCTTCGAAATTTGCGTCTGTTCTGAAGCAAACAAGGTGAAGTTCGCCGCCTGCACCTTCACCGACAGAGCCTTGACCTGGTGGAATGGTCGAGTCAAAACCCTAACCCTGCCAGTGGCTAATGTCATGGGTTGGGAAAGAATGAAGGAGCTCATGCTCGCGGAGTACTGCCCGAGGGGAGAAGTGCAAAAGTTGGAACACGAACTCTGGAATTTGAAGATGAAGGGTTCCGACATCGCTGCCTACACTGCTAGATTCTGTAATCTGGCTCTCCTCTGTCCGGGAATGGTTACCCCGGAAAGCAAGAAAATCGAAAGTTACATTTGGGGACTGACACAACCAACAAAAGGGAATGTCTTGGCTGCTAGACCGATTACTTTTGAAAGCGCCAAGGATCTGGCACAGACTCTGATCGATCATGGAGTCGATCTAGATGAGGTGGTAGCTGTCTCCGAGCCACAAAAGGAAAGCGGTGGAAAGAAGAAGAAGTTTGGCAACAAGCGAAAGGGTCAGTTTTCATCGGAGCCCTCCAAGAAACAACAAATAGTGGCAGTTCATGCTGTTACTGCTCCTGCTGCTGCTCCCACTGCTGTTTCAACCACCCAATCTCCTACCGGTGGTTATGCTGGAAAGCTACCCCTGTGCAACAAGTGTAACTTCCACCATCACGGACTCTGCTGTGAGTTGAGTTGCAACAGCTGTGGAAAGAAAGGACACACAGCTCGATACTGCAAGACACCGGCTCAACCAACCAACCAGGCTCCGGGAGCGGGCGCTGGTCAAACTTGTTATGGATGTGGAGAGGCTGGGCACTTCCGGAGAAACTGCCCCAAGGCAGCAACTGGTGGCAATACAGGAAGAGTTTTGGTGATGGGACAGGAGGAAGCAGTTGTTGATCCTACCGTTGTTACAGGTACGTTCCTCCTTGACAACTCTTATACATGCATTCTCTTCGATTCTAGTGCGGAGAGAAGTTTTGTTAGTCATACATTCAAACATCTAATCAAATGTAAATCCCAACCTCTAACCGAAACATTTACCGTCGAGATGGCTAACGGAAAGAAGGAGAGCACTAACGACATATTCATAGGCTGTACTCTTACCCTAGACAATTATTCTTTTCCTATCGATCTTATGCCTGTGTCCATCAAGAGCTTCGACGTCATTATCGGCATGGACTGGTTAAGCTCCAATCGTGCTGATATTCTTTGCTTCGAGAAAGCTATCCGTCTCAATCTTCCCTCTGGCGAAACCCTTATGATTTATGGTGATAGGCTCGGTTCGAACTTCCGTATCATTTCGTGCATCAAAGCTCAGAAGTATCTGCAGAAGGAGTGCCATGCATTCCTAGCTCATGTTGTCGACGAAACGCAAAAAGTTAGAAACCTCGAGAGCATCCCCGAAATCTGCAACTTTCCTGATGTCTTCCCTGAAGATCTCCCAGGAATCCCTCCTGAGCGCCAAGTTGAGTTTCGTATCGACTTGATCCCCGGAGCTACTCCTGTAGCTAAGTCTCCTTACCGTTTAGCACCAGCAGAAATGCAAGAATTATCCAGTAAGCTCGATGAGCTGATCAGCAAAGGATTCATAAGGCCGAGTTCCTCACCCTGGGGAGCTCCGATCTTATTCGTGAAGAAGAAAGACGGATCATTCCGGATGTGCATCGACTACCGAGAGCTGAATAAACTTACCATCAAGAACCGATATCCCTTACCCAGAATCGACGATCTCTTCGACCAACTTCAGGGAACCAGTTATTTCTCAAAGATAGATCTAAGATCAGGGTACCATCAGTTGCGAGTTCATGAGAATGATGTGCCCAAAACAGCATTCCGAACCCGCTATGGACACTACGAGTTTGTAATAATGCCCTTTGGTCTAACCAACGCACCGGCAGTATTCATGGACCTGATGAATCGGGTGTGCCGCCCTTTCTTAGACAAGTTTGTGATTGTGTTCATCGACGATATACTTGTCTATTCGCGGAGTGAGAATGATCATAAACAGCACTTAAGGCAGGTGTTGGAAACATTAAGGGCAGAAAAACTATACGCGAAATTCACGAAGTGCGAATTCTGGATCAGGAAGGTACATTTCCTTGGTCACGTGATTAGCAAGGAAGGAATACACGTGGACCCTTCCAAGATCAAAGCGATTGATAATTGGTCGGCACCAAAGACACCCACAGAAATCCGACAATTCTTGGGTCTCGCGGACTATTATCGCAGGTTCATCCAGAACTTCTCCAGAATCGCTAAGCCTTTAACTACCCTGACACAGAAAGGTGTAACCTTTAGTTGGGGAGTTAAGCAAGACACTGCGTTTCAAACCTTGAAACAGGCCCTATGCAGCACACCTATCTTGTCCCTGCCCGAAGGGACGGAGGACTTCGTTGTCTACTGTGATGCATCCAATCAGGGCTTAGGGTGTGTGCTCATGCAGAGAGGAAAGGTCATCGCCTATGCCTCGAGACAGTTGAAAACACACGAGGTCAATTACACAACCCATGATTTGGAGTTGGGAGCAGTGGTCTTTGCGTTAAAGATCTGGAGACACTATCTCTATGGAACCAAGTGCACTATCTTCACCGACCATAAGAGCTTGCAGCACATCTTTGATCAGAAGGAGTTAAACATGAGACAGCGACGATGGGTCGAGCTACTCAGTGACTACGAGTGCGAAATTCGCTATCATCCCGGCAAGGCCAATGTGGTAGCAGACGCCCTCAGTCGAAAGGAGTATTTTGGGCGTAAGGTGAAGGCACTAACAATGACCATCCATTCCCACCTGTCCGCGCAGATCAGAGAAGCTCAGTTGGAAGCCTTAAAACCGAAGAGCATGCCAGGAGAAGCATTGAGAGGAATGGAAAAGAATCTAGAGATCAAGGGGGACGGAGTCTATTATTTCATGGACCGAATCTGGACCCCAAAGTTCGGTGGTTAGAGAGAGGTTGTCATGAATGAGGCTCACAAGACTAAATACTCCGTTCACCCAGGTTCGGATAAGATGTATCTGGATCTCAAACAACTCTATTGGTGGCCAAACATGAAAGCGGAAATTGCTACTTTCGTGGGCAAGTGCCTGACTTGAGCCAAGGTAAAAGTAGAATATCAAAAGCCCTCAGGTTTACTTCAGCAGCCGGAAATACCTGAGTGGAAGTGGGAAAGGATAACCATGGATTTTATCACCAAGTTACCCAGATCTCCGAGTGGGCACGACGCCATTTGGGTAATAGTCGATCGGTTGACAAAATCCGCCCACTTCCTACCAATCAAAGAAAACTTCAAGATGGAGAGACTCACCCGAATATACCTTCAAGAAATAGTTCGCCTTCATGGTGTACCTGCATCCATTATCTCCGACCGAGATAGCAGGTTTACCTCGAGATTCTGGCAATCACTACAGAAGGCTCTTGGAACTAAGTTGGATATGAGCACGGCTTATCATCCGCAGACTGATGGACAGAGTGAGAGAACAATTCAGACGTTGGAAGACATGTTGAGAGCCTGCGTCATCGATTTCGGTGCGTCATGGGACACTCATCTTCCTTTGGTTGAATTCTCCTATAACAACAGCTACCATACCAACATCAAGGTTGCGCCGTTTGAAGCCCTCTATGGCCGTAAGTGCAGATCCCCTCTGTGCTGGGCTGAGGTGGGTGACACGCAGCTAGCCAGGGGTCAAGTCCCCGACAGTACTCTCACTGGTCCTGAGATCATCTGAGAGACAACTGAGAAGATTGTGCAAATCCGGGAACGACTGAAAGCCTCACGAGATAGACAAAAGAGCTACGCCGATAAGAGACGAAAACCCTTGGAGTTCCAGGTTGGTGACCGCGTCCTTCTGAAGGTCTCACCCTGGAAAGGCATGATACGTTTTGGGAAGTGTGGAAAGCTAAACCCAAGGTACATTGGACCGTTTGAGATCCTTGCTAGGATCGGTCCCGTAGCATACAAACTCCAATTACCACGGGAGCTCAACAACATCCACCTTGTTTTCCACGTATCGAACCTAAAGAAGTGTATGTCCGATGAGACACTTGTGATTCCTCTCGATGAGATTGAAATCAACGAGAACCTCAACTTCGTGGAAGAACCTGTCGAAATCATGGATCGGGAAATCAAACGAACGAAACGAAGTCGCATCCCGATAGTGAAGGTTCGCTGGAATGCCAATCGGGGACCTGAATTCACTTGGGAGCGCGAAGATCAGATGAAACAGAAGTATCCGCATCTTTTTCCTAATCCATGATTTGTGTTCTATGTTCAAATTTCGGGACGAAATTCCCTCTAACGGGGGGATGATGTGACAACCCGAAACTTGGTCCGTTTCCGTTACGCGATTTC
Source organism: Lactuca virosa (assembly GCF_052849685.1). Lineage (NCBI taxonomy): Eukaryota > Viridiplantae > Streptophyta > Magnoliopsida > Asterales > Asteraceae > Lactuca > Lactuca virosa. The sequence goes on along the minus strand of NC_136433.1, from coordinate 164,842,579 downwards.
CGTTAATAAAATTTCGAATTCGTTAACTTTTCCGTCAAACTTCTTGGTTTTGAAAATAATCTAGTTATATATAATTAAATTATTTACGAGTCAGAACCAAAAATCACGCGGAAACCCGAATATCTCGAAAAACCAAACATTTCCGGTCTAAGTGAGGTTACGGACGTAAACCCGTTTACGGCCGTAAACCCGTTTACGGTCAGTAAAGGGTGGACCCCAACCACCGACCACAACACCCCTATATATACGAGACCTCCACCTTCATTAGAATGTTTCTAGCCAAAAACTCTCTCCTTCGCTCTCTAAACCTTGACCGTAAACACCTGAAAACGCCTTCAAACTTCGGGAAACATCAAGAAACACCGTTTGGAGCCACTTCGGAACGTCTGGAAACGATTATCTCTTCGAAATCAGCACCATTGTTCTTGAGTTTACGGCCGTAAACTCACCGAGCCTTCAGAAACCGTAAACCCTAGTTTACGACTGTAAACCCTGTTCACGGCCGTAAACTGTCTGTCGACCGTAAACTCTTGTTCACAGCCGTAAACACCTTTTAAGTGGTGCTTTTGACTGAAAACTCACTTTCATCGATTCGATCAAGTCCCGGTAACATTCCTCAACCGAATACAAGTGTTCCTCTAACACGTTAACTAACGAAATCGCTAATTTAGATACATATATGTATTTATTTGATAATAGGATTCCGTTAAGTGTCACGTGCAACAACTCGAGGATCTTCATTTCAGTCAACGCTTTCACACAACAACTGTGAGTTCATACCCCTACATTTTCCGCATTTTTAATGTTTTCAGGGGGGGGGGGAATACAAGCTAAACATAAATGTTTTCAAGAATATACATAAAACTTATGCAAATCACATACTTTGATTCCCTTTTGTACTATGCTGAGCATAATGGACGTTTTCACTAAAATTGCATAGTTTTTCCGGACACGCTATTCGCTACGATTTACATGCAAACTATAATCGGTATAGTTTGGGATTTTTCTAAAACATATCAAGCATAGAAAACTTTCACTACTAAACATATGCACTAAGGCAGAAACCGTTTACAGTTTACATCACTACTTTATCATGGTATTCATAACTGTAATTATCACTATATACGATATACATACGGATTTTCACTACGGTAGAACATACGGATTTTCACTACGGTAGAACGCTACTACACTACATGTAAACTAGATTGTACGATACTGTGAGGCGCTACTTCACTACTGTACCCTTAGGTGTACAGGGATAAATCCTACCACTGTATAACCAGAGTCTCCTGGAGGGAGAGCGTGAGATTTGTGAATAGATCTATTCGGGACTGACAATCCCACATCTGGACTGCTAGCTACAGTTAGGCGGGCACGCCTGAGATGTACAAATGTCATTTAACTCGACGCCTGAAGAACGTTGGAAAGGTCTCTAGTCATATCAAGCATGGTTATACGACTCACAATATGTATAAATCATCTTTAGTTTACAAATCTGACACTCTTCAACGGTTTTATTTATACTAAATAGAACTAAAACTCACTACGTATACTGGCCAAGCCAGGGTTTTCAAACAGAACCAATTATGCTATGGCTTTACATACAAAATATTTATACTTCATGATTAGCTTTAGCTAGTCACATGAGGTAGTATTTTCGCATATCACTACATTTTTCAGTAACGAACATTCATGGTTTTATACGTAATCGATAACGCTACATTTTCACTAAAGAAAATATCGGATTTTCTTGGAAGCATACAGATATTCATGGTTTATTACAGAAGTGATAACATTACATTTTCATTAAAGAAAATATCGGATTTTCTTGGAACTATACAAATATTTTACGAACTCATCAACGATTTTTCACTACAAATCATCGCTTATGAACTCACCAGCTTTATGCTGATACTCTTTCAAACTGCTTGTATTCTCAGGAAATCAGTAGACAGGTACTAACTGAAGCAATAAGAGTTTTAAGTTTATACTATACAAAGCTATTGAATGTAATTCAAACAAAGTTTCAGACAAAGTTTCAAACTGATGTAAACATTTTTATTTAAGTATTCACTGTAATGGTTGTGTTGCTATGATTGCTGTTATTCATTGGTTGTGATGCTACATGACGTCCTCCGCCCCGGAACGTTTCCGCCATTGGTTTCGGGGTGTGACAACTTAGACCCATTTAACTTGCGGAACCAAATAATCAACCAAGATTACTACCATTGCTTAATCTCGCCGAAGCCTTTCTCGAACTTGGCAGCGTCATAATAGAAGGCAATCCTTCTTCTTGTTGATCTCGATTGAAATAGGAAGCACTGGTGGAGGCGGTGACCTGCTGGTGACAGAGTGGTAAGAAATGTCGATCATTTGAGCACTGGATTCGGACATCGGCCGATAATGGGGATTAGTGGATGTAGTGAGATGATTGTGAGGGATGAGGCGGTGATTGTATCGAAGAGGCACAAAGGATTGGATTATGCGGTGGCGGAGCTATGTCCATCGATTGCGACGGTGGTGAATTTTCATCGATGAGGACTCTGTGCCGATTTGCTTCTTGTCGATTTGGGTATGCAGTATTTAGGCGTGTGTTTGTGTTGATGGTGTTCATCGGTGGAAGTTTTTTTAATGGTGGAATAGGGTTTTTGATAGTGAACGGCCGTATATAATAACGAGAAGAAATTAGGTCAAAGTCAAAATAACTAGCATAATTATAGGAAGTATTTGTGGAAGTTATTTATCAAATTACTTAATTACCCTTATTTATTTATTTAATTTTTTAATTTTTTAATTTTGATTGGTTGACAATCAATCCGACATCCACACAATAACTAGTTAGAATACATGAGCATATCTCTCTCTCTCTCTCTCCCTCTCTCTCTCTCTCTCTCTCTCTCTCTCTCTATATATATATATATATATATATATATATATATATATACCATAATTAACAAAGAACCAAGGAACTAAATGTTAGCGTCAAAATTTAAAGCAATCAACAACCAAGGAAATGTATGTATACTTGTATATTGGACGTACATACACCGGATTATACCATAAAACTCACCTCTTTACCAAAAAACATACATCTTTTTTTGTTTAAATTTTTTTAAGTCACGATTTTTATCAAAAAAAAAAACAGAATAAGCCATTGTTTACGATTTTTCGTCCTATTTCCATAAAGATTCATGTTAATATATAAAAAAACAAACTTTTTTTCGAAAAAAAATCCACTTCGTTTTGTTGTTTTTTTCAATATTTAAGTTTATTTTTATAAATAAAAAACCAATTATACCAAAAATCTCAATTTTTTGTTCTATATTAAATACATCATCAACGATTAAAAAAAACTCGATTAGTTCATATTCACATTGTGAATCTAAACTGTAAATATTTCAATTTTAACATTTACAATATGAATCTAACTTAATATTATTCACAATGTGAATCTGTATTTTCGTTTTTACATCAATATGAATCTATATTTGAAGAGTATCAAAAAATATGAATTTTGATATATTTATTAAAAATTTTCAATAAAAATATGTCTTAACTTTTCAAAAAACAAAGAAATAAAGTGAGTTTTTTTAAAAAAAATCATTTTTTGTATATAAATATAGATCTTTATGGAAAGAGGACGGAAAATCATGAACAATGGTATATTCAGTTTTTTTTTTCGATAAAAAACATGGCCTAAAAAAATTTAAACGAAAAAAAAGGAAGTAAGTTTTGTCATAATTCGGTGCATGTGCGTCAATTGTAAAAGTCTACAACCCTTCATTTTGCTCTTGATCGCTTTAAATTCCGACGATTTAGATTGGTTTCTTGATTAATAATGGTTCTCTATTTAACTTCTCTCTCTCCCTCTCTCTCCCTCTCTCTCTCTCTCTCTCTCTCTCTCTATATATATATATATATATATATATATATATATATATAACCTTTGCCAATAATAATAATGTTTTCTTTTATTTTGTTTAGTGATAATAGCAACTTATTCACATGTTTATTGGTAAAAGGAGTATATGAGTTCATAACTTTTTTTGGAAAATTTTGCAAATACATGTAAGAAAACTAGTGAGATACTTAGGTATAAAAGTTATGCTAACCCTCATGTTTGAGATTATGAAAGATGGGATTAAGAGCTTCAAATCAATAGTTTCTTAATTTCAAAATGCATACATGAAAATCAAGAATGCATAAAAAAATAATCAATTAGATTGGAGTTGAGACAATGAGGTTATGATATATAGTTTGAAAATGGCATGCTACTTGCATATAATGATAGAAATATGCAGCACCCTTTGTTAATAGCCATATAACTCGATATTTATATCATAAAATCAATAACTTTCTAAAAAAATTTGTAGTCAACACAACAAAGAACAATTATAAAAGAATATCACCTAATCAAAGTTTGTATGAGAAAGTTTTAAGTGTTTTAGGTTGAGGAAAAATTATGCATGATTTGATGAAAGTATGTTGCCTAAATTAGGAAGTATGGAGTAAAACACGGTCTGTATTTTTTTGGGCATGAAAAACTTGGCCCGTGTAACTTGTCCGAACAAAAGTTATGGGATTAAAAGCCTATGTCAGTCTAATTGTCTCCAAAAACATTCCTAAAACATTACAGTGACATGAGGATAATTTCTAGAGTTTTGGAGCTTAATCTTGAAGCAAAGCAAGTGATTTCAAAAGGGAAAACAAAAATTAATCATCATCTACTTGAATCAAAGGTGTGTTGTTACTCTTTTGTAGCTTTGGTGGAAATATTGAAAGAACACATGAAAATCCTAGAATGCATATGTTCTTGTACGTTGAGAATCTTGGAAAATTAGACCACTAAGTGTTATATATATATATATATATATATATATATATATATATATATATATATTATTGAGGGTTTAGAATGTAAATATCTCTTATATATACTTTATATTGTAATCGTGATTTACATGCAATAATACAACATATTTATTACTAAGTTTATCTTGGTATCAGAGCCATATCCCGGAATCCCTAAAAGCTGATGAGTACCATCTCTTCTTTCTTCCATGTCGTTGACTACAAGACATATGTCTTTTTTTTCATGTCCTGTCTATTAATCGCTCTTATTACAGCCTTCACCTCCGATGAGAAACTACACATAAAACCCATAAGTTTGGCTTCACTTTATCTCCAAATAAAACGGCTACTGGAAGTAGGGGTGAGCGTGGGTGGGGTTGGGTCGGTTTTGGGGTAAAACTGAACCCAACCCACATATTATGGTTTTTGGGTTTTAGAACCCGTTGGGTTCGTTTTTTGGTCGGTTTCGGTTTTTGGGTTCTTGGGTCGGTTCCATTGGTTTTTAGGTTCAACCCTTGGGTTGATGGGTTTTGGGTTTAAACCGTGGGTTTTAGGTTGTAACCCATTTTCCAGCAAATCTTTATAACTTAAAAATGAAACAAATTTAGCAACCTAGATTAAAGAAACTAAAAAAACCATTACAACACCAACACAACATCAAATTTAACAACCAAGTTTAACAAGATTTTAGAAACAAAAACAAGTAGCGAACAACCGGGTCATAATCTCGGTTTCACTAAAACAACACCACAACCATATATTTGGTGTAATTTAGTACTAAATCCGCCTCCTTTTGCATTTGACGTATATTACCTTTGACATAGAAAGTCAAATTATAGTATATCATTGAAAAACATGTAATAATATCGGGTTGGGTCGGTTTCAAACCCAATGGTTTGGGTCGGTTTGAGGTACTAAAACCGAACCTAAAACCCATTTTTCGGTTTTTAAAAATTTAAACCCAAACCTAATGGTTTGGGTTCGGTTTCGGTTTCTCGGTTTCGTTTTTGTCGGTTTTTAGGTTTTTGGGTTCGGTTTGCTCATCCCTAACTGGAAGGCAATGGTTCAACCATTCCTTTTCACCAACTATCTGTTCAGTTTTATTGATGTCATAATCCTTTGTCCTTCTATGACTATCTCATCATCATCATCATCATCATCATCATCATCATCATCATGTAAAGATGTTGACGGCACCATAGTGTTGCCACCACAACCTAACCCTCATTACATAACATGGGTTTCTAATGATGCTCACGTACGGATGCTAATTACTTCTACAATCTGTGAGGCATCATTCTGAAACGTTCAAGGAATTACTTTTCATGATTTCTGGTTGTCTCTCAAGCGTGCTTATGCTCCTCAAACACCCTCTAGGGAATACACCATAAAGACTCAATTTCTCAAACTAAAGATGGCAGGCGATGAAACCTCCTTTGCATATCTTACAAAGGCTCAAGAATACTATGATGCGCTTGCCACTATAGGAGAACCAATGAAAGACAAAGATTTGGTGATGCTAGTTATCTTGGGTCTTAGTGAAGAATACAACGGGTTAAAATCAACCCTTCTTGGTTTCCACTTCATAATTGTGTTTGCATAATTTCATGGTTTGTTATTGACCATGCTTACATGATCAAGAAATCAGCAACCGATGTCTCTCCGGCTTAAGCATTCACGACTGTCACACACAATCGCACCTCAACGATTCCATGTGTCACTTGTTTTACTCCTCAACCGGATTAACTCCATGTTTTTCAACAGTTTATGTCACAACTTGGTCTTCAAGGTCGTCCATGCATAACATGCACAAACCCTTTACACAAATAGATCTGAAAATAACTATGCTTATGTTCGTGATACTAGACGTGGACGAGGAAACTACAACACCAAAAATCAAGGTGGAGGTAATTGTAATCAATTTAGTTGGGCTTCTAACCAAAATACTATTTTTGGCACATGCAACAGATGTGAGATTGGTCATATCTTGTCTCAATGCCCTAATTGTGATCCAACTACTATAAGGACAAAACAACCACCTTCAACCAACTTTACAGACTACCACTCACAAACGAGAAGCTTTTGGCTTCCAAATACTGGCTCTAGTTATATTGTTGCACCAGACCTATCTACCTTCGATAAATCTGAGGCCTACTAAGGTGATGACAACTTTCACATTGGCGGTAGTAAGGTTTACCTATTCTACATATTGTTTCCTCTCAATTTCTCTCGCCAAACAAAACCTTTTTCCTTCAAGATATACTTCATGTACCCGAAATAAAACAAAACCTACTTTTTGTCTAAAATATTCTCTTGATAATCATGTGTACTTTGAATTTCAATCCATGTTTTTTGTTGTGAAGGACAAGCATACACACATTATCCTTCTCATGGGTCCAAGTAGTGGAGGTATCCACTCCTTCTGTCTTCCTCAAACTCAACACGTTCACAAAATAACATTTTCTATGAGTCGTGATTCTTCCACCACATGACACCAAAGACTTGGACATCCAAATCCTCGGTTTTTTAAGTCCGTGTTACGTTTTGTGATTCTTGTTCTATTGGAAAATCGTCTAAAACTTCATTTATCACCATCTACTTATAAAAGTTCGCATATTTTGGATTTAGTTTTTTTTCATGGTGTATAGGGTCTCGCTCTCTATACCTCTTTTTATGGTCATAATTATTTTATGTTGTGTGTTGATCATTACTCCAGATTTATGTGGATAGTTGAAAGACGGTTTCAAACCAAACTAAAATCAGTCTACATCGAACGAGGAGGCGATTTTCGGAATCTCTCCCATTTCTTGTCTCCTTGCAGTATCACTCATTGCCTTCATGTTTGTATACTAGCAAAATAAAATGGTTTTGTTGAACGAAGACGATTCGTTGCCAAAACCGGTCTTACTTTACTCACTCAATCATATTTTCACAACCGTTTTGTCATTTTGCTTTTGACACCTTCGTATATATTATTAACCGAATGTCGTCTAGAACAAACTCCAACAACTCACCCTTTGAACATGTGTTCAAGCATAAAACCGAATTTTCATTTATTCAGGTTCTTGGATGTCAATGCTTTCCTCATCTCCATCCATACAATAAACACAAAATGGACTTCCGTTCTACAACTTGTGTGTTTCTTTGTTACATCACCACTCATCATGGCTACCAGTGTTTAGACCCACAATCTGGTCGCATCTATGTGGGCATGACATGTTCGATTTAATGAACAATCATTTCCTTTTGAAAAACCTCCTACAACCACTCTTACTATAACCATTCCAAATCCCTATTGTGACAATCGCAAAAATTAACCCCGAAACACTAATCGCAACAAGTTAAAAGACTTAGAAAGCGATAGTTACCAAAACACAAGATTTTGAGTTCCAACACGTAAGAAAAATCAATCCAATTAGATAAAAACATTGAAAATAAGTGCATGAAAAGTTATATTATCTTTAAGAAATAAAACCATGTTCCAAGAGTACACGATGTCCCGATCCTGGAATATAAATTTCATAAAAATCCGACTCCATATAAAATAGATATGATTTTTATAAAATATAAAAATCAATAACGCATAAGGAGTTGCAATGTCAAAAAGCTACGAAGAGAACAATTGAGCTTTGGATAAAGTCACCAAAAGAATAATCGTATTAGTTCCCGAGATAAGAATTTTGAGAAAAAGAAAACAAAAAATGGAGTCCGTATAAGAGTGATATGATTTTTACAAAATCATTTAGAATTATAAAAATAAAGGCTAAAATTAAAGTTAGAATTAACCAATACAACCTAAATGAAAGTTCTAGTACTCAACAATAACTACGTGTGTGTGTGTGTGTGTCTATATATATATATATATATATATATATATATATATATATATATATATAAAGACCGCCGAAAACAAAATTCATACGAAAGAGATAAGAATTTATGAAAAACATTTTCATGCACCGTGCACGACACACACTTCTGACGACCGGATTCCTTGAGATACGGGAAACATGGGCGAACGAGAGAGTGACACGTGTCCAATGTTGGATGGAGCCAACGTGCACATGTGTGTCACACATATGAAGGTGTGTCGTGCGCACATCATAACCTAACACTATAAATAGAGAGCCTTACCCTCTCTCTTTTCACACCTCACATCACTCTCTACTCTCTCCTATTCAATCGATAAAATTTCCCTTCTCCCGAATGGCTCAAGCCTCCCGATGCGAAGCTCTAGATCAGCCAAATCACGCTACAAGGGTGAGTTTACGGCTTCACTTTTATGATTTTCAAATGTTTTACCAGTAAGGGGGATTACATTTTATAATGTTACACTATCGATTTTACAAAATATTATTATTTGTATATCAAGTTTACAAAATGCATGAAACCTGAGGATGATATTATGCCTGGTAGTTACCATGCCAAAATTTCAGGAATAATATTATGCCTAGTCGTTATGCTACACAAAATCATAGGATAATATTATACATGGTAGAAACTCTGCCCAAAACTATATGATAAATATTATACTTAGTCGTTATGCTGGCAGATGCTCTAGGGTAACATAATACCTAGTTTTTATGCTGACCAAACCTAAGAATAAGCATAGTACTTAGTTGTTACTCTGTCCTAATATCCTATCAAAAACATAAAAAAACTATGATAATAAGTATAGTACTTAGTTGTTACTCTGTCCTAATATCCCATCAAAAACTACGATAATATATGTATATATATATATATATATATATATATATATATATAAGTATATATTAGTATAATTATGAAAGAGAATAACATCAAAGGAAAACTAAAGATAAACAAGATCAATAAACATACTATAAGGTTAAACAAAGCAGTTGTTAATTGAAAACAACAATTCATCCTTTAGCTGATTAGTTTTCAGCTACCCCGACCTATAATCGTAAAATCTTAGGTGAGCGGGAAAGATATGTATAGATCTATACGGGATTAACAACCCCACTTGTAGTTGCTAGCTACAACCCCTAACGGTAAAGTCACAACAGACATAACTTTCTAAACTATATAACGACGTTCGATGAAGCGTTGTGGTGGGCAAATATCTAGTCAAAAGCTCGATTATAGGAATTGATTGTAACAAATGCTCGACCAACCTTAATAAAATAAACTACCTAGAGGGGAACGCCTTAAGGTATTAATATACTCGAAACTAATCGAGTGTATAAATTCGAACATTCCTGAAAGAAGGAGGAAGTAAAATGAAAGTGAATACTAAAGGAAAGATGACGAAACACAAATTAAAGATAATGAAAGAAAACACTCCCTAGAGACATAGAGTATAGGAGTAGTTATGAGAACATATATATTCATAAACAAATATCCTATATTGAAAACTTTTGCAACGAGTATTTTCAATTAGACTATAAAAATTTGTGAAATGTTTTCAAACCACATGTATTCCTAGGGAGCCAAAACAAGGGAAGATCATTTCAAGGAAGTACAAGATGTACTATTTACACGGATCACAAGAGCCTGAGGTATTTGATGGACCAGCCAAATCTGAACATGAGACAACGACGGTGGTTGGACGTGGTGAAGGATTACGATTGTGAGATCCTCTACCACCCGGGAAAGGCCAATGTTGTGGCCGATGCTCTCAGCCGCAAGGCGGTCGCAACTTCGATTCGGGATATATGCCTGAGGATGACAGTGATTACTCCGTTGTTGGAACGGATTTGGGAGGCTCAGGTCGAGGGTATGAAGGAGGAGCGTCGGAAGTGTGAGCGGATCATAGGGCAGGTGGCTTCCTTTGATTATGACAACCGTGGGTTGTTGACCCTGCATCGGAGGGTCTGGGTGCCATATCAGGGAGGTGTATAACAGGTTCTGATGGAGGAGGCCCACAAGTCTAGGTCCTTTATTCATCTCAGGGTGAAGAAGATGTATCAGGATCTTCGCCCTGATTATTGGTGGCCCTGCATGAAGCGGGACATAGCTTGGTATGTAGAGAGATGTTTGACTTGCAGGATAGTCAAGGCCGAGCACCAGCGACCACATGGCAAGATGCAGCCGTTGGAGATTCTCGTGTGGAAAATGGAAGACATCACCACGGATTTCATCACAAAGCTTCCCAGGACTGCACGTGGAGTAGATTCAATTTGGGTCATCGTGGATCGGTTGACCAAGAGTGCACATTTCATCCTGATCCAGGAGAGAACCGAGAAGTTAGCTGATATCTACGTCCGCGGGGTAGTGGCACATCATGGAGTGCCAGTGTCGGTCGTGTCAGACCGAAATGTTCGCTTCACTTCCAGATTTTGGAAGCGGTTCCATGACGAGATGAGTACTCGTCTTCACTTCAGTACCGCTTTTCACCCTCAGAAGGATGGGCAGAGTGAGAGGACAATTCAGACTCTAAAGGATATGCTACACGCATGTGTGTTGGATTTTGGTGGGAGTTGGGATACGTATTTTCCGTTAGCGAAATTTTCGTATAACAACAGTTATCATGCTAGCATAGATCGACCTCCCTTCGATATGCTCTATGGAAGGAAGTGTAAGACCTCGATTTGTTGGGCTGAGGTCGGTCAAAGAGTCATGGGGAGTACCGAAGTGGTACTCAAGACCACTAAGATGATCCAGCAGGTCCGGAGCAGGCTCCAAACAACTCAGAATCGGCAGAAAAGTTATGCCGACAAGCGACGGTCAGACTTAGAGTTTCAGGTGGGTGACATGGTTCTCCTGAAGGTGTCACCTTGGAAAAGTGTCATCCGATTCAGGAAGCGGGGCAAGCTGGGCCCCAGATACATCGGTCTGTTCAGGGTTTTGGCTCGGGTGGGCCAGGTTGCTTATCGTTTGGATCTTCCAGCAGAGCTCGGTCAGATCACAGCACCTTTCATGTATCTCATCTATGGAAGTGTTTAGTGGATGATTCCGCAGTTGTACCCTTAGAGGATATTCAGGTGGTCGAGTGCCTGAACTACATTGAGAGGCCGATAGTGATTCTCGATCAGATGGAGAAGACCTTGAGGAACAAGGTCGTGGGGATGGTCAAGGTACAATGGCAGCACCGGAAGGGTTCAGAATGGACATGGGAGCCCGAGGATGAGATTAGGGAGCACTATCCGGAGTTGTTCAGGGCAACGGACTTCGAGGACGAAGTCTGATTCAAGTGAGAAGAATTGAAATGCTCGATATTCTCCAAGGTATTATTTATTCATATATTGGGTTAATTAATTAAATTGGTTTGGGCTTGGACCCATTGGGTCCTTATAATTGGGCTGAGGAGTGTCGTACGCGGGGTGTACCACTCTAAGTACGCGCAACGTACTCACGAGTTATAGACGCGGATGCCATGCGCGTACATGCAGTGTACGCATGCAGTCCCCAAAACCCTTAAATTTAGGGATGATCCCTATATAAAGAACATTATGCCCTAAAGCCCAGCCACCCTCTCATCCTTAAGCCACTCCCATGAAACCCTAATCCATATATTGTGTGTTCTTGTTCTTGGAAGGCCTTTTGAGGGCATTTTGGTGTTTTGGATCCATTCTCCAAGGAAGTGAAGAGCAAAACAAGGTGGTGGTTCAAAGGAGAAATTGTAGATCTAGGATTGTTGCTTCATTTCAGACCTTTTCAAGGTATAAAGTCTTGAACTTGATCCTTGACTGCTTAGATCTCCTATGTTGAGTTTTTGGACCTTTTTGGTCCCAAGAATGGAGCTTTATGATTCCAAATCTGTTTCTAGACTTAGGGTTGCCACCCTTTGTGCTATTTGAGCTATGGCCATGTGGGTGGAAGTAGATTGCTATACTTTGAGTTTGGGTTCATGTGGGACATATAAAGTCACCAAGTCAGTGACTTTATGGATTAAGACGTTGAAGAGGACTTGGATCTGTGATTTTAGCCTTTGGAATAGAGTATTAAGTGCTTAATGGTATAAGTGGATTAACAGAGCAGTACGTTGGGCGTACAAACATGTACGCGCAGCGTACAAGCCATGCAGACTGTACGCCTAGCGTACAGTGGAGTACGCCCCGCGTACCCACTGGATTTGGGCCTTGCGTCATTTGGGCCTCGGCTTAGGCCATTCCTTGGACTTTTCTATTTTGGGCCATAGTGGGCCATCAAAAATCGGTTATTTTGGGCTAAGAATATGTTGGGCTTAAGAGAAGGCCCATTTGAGGAGTTGGGCCCAATTTAGAAAATTTGGACATTGGTGGCCTACTAGTGGGCTTGGGAAGGCTATCTAGATTTGGGTCTTTCATGATATGGTTTTGGGCCTTGAGCATGGGCCAAATTAGATCAGGGGTAAAATGGTCATTTTACCCTAAGAAGGATTATTAGTTTTTGACTAAGTGTTATTGTGGTAATGATAGCTCGGGGAGTCGTCGGAGCAACCGGTAGAGATTCCTTACCGTGAGATTCTGCATTCATCTTTGCGAGGCGAGTTTCCTTTTATAGGAACGGGTCGCAGGCACCAATGTCAGCCCGTATGTATGATTATATGTTTCCGGATTTCGATATGATGTCGGGCGGTGCCCGATGAATGTTTATATGCTTTCCAGACTAGGGTCCGATGTCGAGCGATGCCTGAGGAATGTTTGTATGCTTGATGTCTTCATGATTCTTGCATGTGTTTGTATTTGTATGTTTCCGGAATACATTCTTATGTCGGGCAATGCCTGAGCAATGTTAGTATGCTTCTGGATTTCGGTCTGATGCCGAGCGGGGCCCGAGGAATGTTTATATGTTTATGTTATGTGAATATTTTATGTGTATATTTTTATATTTTATTATGTATACCGAGTTTTGCTCGATGCCGGGCACGGCCCGATGCCGGACTATGTCCAATGCTGGACGGGGCCCGATACTGGACATTGTCCGATGCCGGGCGAGGCCCACGATATGTATATATGTGATTATGTGATTATGTGTATGGTATGTGGTAGTTTAGGGAGACTCACTAAGCTTCGTGCTTACAATTTTCAGTTTTTGTTTCAGGTACTTCTGGTAGCAAAGGGAAGAGTTCGGGATGACTGCAGTGCCCACACCATTATGTTTATCCTGGGATGATTACTCTGATGTTTGGATTCTCTGATAATAATGTTTTTGAGATTGTTTGACTTATGTTTCGATGAAGTGTTTTGATAACTATGGTTTTATTTAATGATTTAAAATGAAAACTTTTGGTCATGATTTTTGGGATGTTACAAATTTAGTGCTATATTGGTTTATTCTATTAACACCTTATTCACCACCAAAGAATCGGTAGAATTTTGATCAAGAAAGCATTCATTTTCTATTAGTTTGCCCTACATTATCTTAATTTACTTATCCGAGGTAAGTTGATTGAATGCGTATCCAAATAAGGAAAAAAATCTAAAAAAAACAAAAGAAGAAAAATGCATCTTACACACTAAACAATTAACTCAAATAAACATAGCGTCCAAACCTGAGTATTCTCTTTAGATGCACTATTAACAACAATTGAAACCTAAAAAAAAGACTAATCAAGATTAGATCTCAAATCAGAATCAGAAAACCAAAATGGAGGCAAATAAAATTAAATTTTAAACTTGTTTAACAACAAGAAGCTCTCCAGAATCCAGATTCATGCCTATGTGTGTGTGTATGTGTGTGTGGGTGTTGAATCTTGGGTAACTAATTAAATGTCCCCAAGTAATAAATATATGTGTAAGACATGTATCAGAGCATGTACATATATTTAGAGTATATATGGGGTATACTTTAGAAACATGTAGCAGATCATGTAAGTATACCTAGAGTATGTGAAGCAGATGAGAATGGTATTTGTTAATACCCAAGAGATACTAGATAGAGACAGAAGATGATTATATGCAGTATAGTCATAAAGGTATGTATGTATGTCTAGATATTAAAGGTATTATGTAGAATACCTATATGTTATTAGATATAGATAAAGATTATGTACTTAATGTATTAAGTACTAGAAGAGTGATAGAAGATCTCTTAATGAGATAAAGAGATAGATTGTCCATGTGACAAGTGTTATGTGATGAGTCACATAACAAAGATAGAGATGCAAGGAAAGATGGTTCATTCAGGGACAAGAGATAGAGTATGGTTCCTATGGGCACAAGAGTATGATTCGTTCGGGAATAAGGGCATGGTTCCTACGGGGACAAGAATATGATTACTTCGAGAATAAGAGTATAGTTCTTATGGGGATAAGAGTATGGTTCCTTCGGGAACAAGAGTATGTTTCCTACGGGGACAAGAGTATGGTTCCTTCGGGAATGAGTTTATGTCCATGAGTGGAAATAGATGATGAGATGTGGATAGATAATTCACGTGGGAATTTAGATTGTGTATGGTTAGAAAAGATAAAGAAAGATTCCTTAAAAGGAACAAGATAAGAGAGTGCTTTGTAAGAACTTAGATGTAATTTATGAAGGATTAAGAGTAAGGAACCCATGAGGGACTCAAGAGAAGAAGAAATATTAAGGATCTATGAGGGATTATAAGAGAGAGAAGTAAAACCGAGTGGTAGTATCCGATAAAGATAATGGGATGTTGTTTCCCTTAGAAGATATATGAGATTAGAGTATGATATGTGATCACTGTGTCTAGATGAGAACATAATGTTGAGGCATTAGAGAAGAGAACAGATAGAGTAGAGAAGAAAAGAGTATATAAGACAAATAGTATAGAATATACACAACAAAGAGAAGCGTTAGAGATAGAGTATGAGAAGAGCCTAAGAATAGGCTAAGTAAAGAGTATGAGAAGAGAAAGAGATAGATGAGATGAGAAAGAACAATTAGAGGAGAAAGATAAAAGAGATATACGAGAAAAGAAAGAATAGCAGCATACGATATTAAGAGAAAGAGTTAAATGATATAGTATAAGAAAGAAGAAAAAAGAAAGATAAGAAAAGACATAAAGTATAACTCACTAGACATAGTGTCTGATGTAATAGAGACTTATGTTTTGCATGTTCAGATAGAAGCATTTGTGGTACCAAAATAGAAGACATGAGCACAAGGACAAGAATTAGATAGTAGGATAATATTTAATGTATTTTTCGTGTTGTTCAAACTTGTATGAAAGATTTTTATTGTAACCTTGTGATTTGTCTTGGGAAGTAAAATGTTTTAATTTTAGTAGAATTCCGCAACTGTAAGAAAAACTCTTATATTTCCTTTAGAATACATGTTAGAAAATTCGGGTTGTTACAAAAAACAAGTTTTCAATCATTAAACAACTAAGATGAATCATAGAGACGATTTGGGAACTTTGAACCAAAACCCTAGTTCTCATATCTTTGTGAATGTTCAAAATCTTAATGTTTTAAGTGTTAAGGATGTTGCAAGCTTAGTATATCAAAGATGAAACATGCAGTTTAGAACTTGGTAAATTGGAAAGTCTTCGAGAATTTTTAATCAGACATTATTATTAATCATGCTTAATTATTTCATATTTTAATATTGAACCGACTTTTTACTAAGTCAATGGTCATGGGTTCAACCGGTTTTTTGATAAACATGTCCGAGTCATTTCGAGTAGTAATTAAGCAAAAACCCGCTTCTAGTAGGCTCGGTCTCTTCACTTGGTCACGATCCAACCGGTTCGACCGGCCAAGCCAACCCAGACACCCAGTTATAAAACATTGTAAACATATGGTTTGAAAAAAAAGTATTTGCATCTATGTTGGAAGAAAAAAAATATGCATATATGTTTTGGAAATAATGTATTTGTATCCATGTTGGAAAGTTAAGTATATAAACATATGTTTTGGAAAGAAAATGTTAGTATCTATGTTGGAAATAAAAGTATATAAAAAATATGTTTTGGAAAGAAAATACTTGTAATTATGTTAGAAAAAAAATATGTGTATTATGTTTGAAAAGAAAAGGTATGTGAGCCTATATTTTTGAAAGAAAAACATATGAGAAATTAAATATCCTTCTATTTTTTTTCCTATAAATCCTCCTACCCAATTAAATTGTGAGATGTGTAACATTTAATGCTAATTTAATTATATTTTAATATAATAATGTGACACATATCATATTTTAATGGGTATGAGGATTGGTAGGAATAAAAAGTAGGAGGATATTTAATTTTTCAAAACATATATATTTGTCTTTGAAAAGAAAGGCATATGAGCCTATATTTTGGAAAGAAAACATATATTTATGTCTGAACAGAAAGACAAATGAGCCTATATTTTTGGAAAGGGAAGTATACGCATTTATGCTTAATTATATTTTGGTAGGATAAGTATATATATTTATTAGGCTATCACATGTGGAAATCACATGTGGAAATCACGATTGATAAAAAAATCTATTTATATAATAAGATAATGAAATATTTAATTATATGATTGGTAAAATTATATATAATATTTGATGTATATTGGTATATTTATAATATTATGTACAGATAATATTAGAATGGTTACAAAAATAAAATATTTGTATTCAATTTATCATTAACAAACGAATTTCTTCTAACTTGATTTTCTTAGGCGTTTGTAGTATTCATGGTGATTAAAGATGTTGTAACATTCCAATTTTCAAGGCCAAAAATTTCATTTTTAATTGAGTAACTTATAAAATAGTTTACCAAAAACATTGCAAATGTCATACTAATTTATAAAACCGTAACAACGCGTCTCAAAACCTATCATCAATAGTAATAAAAATCAGAGTAAAATCCCAGAAAACTCAATGCGGAAATCATGTGTGTGAGTGTGAAGTGCTGCTACACCGCCGGCTCCTTCCCCTTAGATGAAGAGGTACCTGAAACCAAAACTAAAAACCGTAAGCACAAAGCTTAGTGAGTTCCCCCATCATACCCATACCAGATATTGCAAAATCCTCGGTATCTTTCAACCGGTAACTGTCAGGCATAGCCGGGAGCTGGACTCCCCCTCGGTATCTTTCAACCGGTAACCGGGAACTAACCTCCCATTCGGTATCTTTCAACCGGTAACTGGAAACTAACCTCCCCTTCGGTATCTTTCAACCGGTAACCGGGGACTATTTCACCCCTACTACTGCTAACACATATTAAGCATAATAATCATATCAAGCACATTAATCATATCAAGCACAGTAAGCATATCACATATCAATCCTAGATAATTATCACAAAGACAATCATCTATCCAACACTCTCACTTGTGGGCCGACATTGTGGTCGTAGACCCACCCCTACTAGAAGGAAACTCACCTCAAAGTCGTGTAGTGTCTGCACTGATCTCAGTGTGGAAATCGACTCTCCCCGACTCCTCAATCCCTACACAACAAATCTTCTAAGTTATCAACTCATACTCGTAACCCTTACAAGGGTCACTCAATCCAAGTCAAAGTCAAAGTCAAATCCATGGTCAAAGTCAACTCTTGGTCAAAGTCAACATCTGGTTAACTCGACTCGCCGAGTTGGCCCGTCAACTCGTCGAGTCCCCATTTCCACAAAATGTCATAATCCCGTCCCTACTTGTCGACTCTAGCAAGAGCTCGACGAGTTCGCCTTCAACAACATATCAGACAACCTTCAATCGACTCGCCGAGTTTGTCCTTGAACTCACCGAGTTCATCTTCATCCATAAGAAGATGTTCAGTCTATGACTCGCCGAGTTCCCTTTGAACTCGCCGAGTCCGTCTTCATGTGGCTGGGACATTGCCTTGGACTCGCTGAGTCTGTTCATCCACTCGTCGAGTCCTATGATTTCCAGGTCCCTAGTGAACCTAAACAACTGGGGAAACCTTCGATCTTAACAACTGGTCCATAAACAGAAAGGGTTTGGTGGAAAAATACACCCCGACTCGCTGAGTCCCAAGAACGACTCGCCGAGTCCCAAGAAAGACTCGCCGAGTCCCTCTATGTCCAAAACTATACAGTCGATTATAACGGGTCTTAACGCGTCAAAACCATAGATCTGGCCTCTTAGGGTCCATTTTATACGTAAAGCTTCAAACTTGATGTACATGCATGGGGCCTTTGGCTCAAAAAGCCATAAAATGAGGTCTACAAGATGCATGGGTCTCCCATGGCCATAAAGTTGGCACCTTTATGCCATGGGAACCCTCAATGGTTCCAGATCTGAAGCACAAACCCACTTCTACACCCAATCCCGAATATAACTTCACTAATACTTAGAAAAATATAGAAAATAGCCCCAAATCAATATCTAAGCAATGAGTAGCCAAGGTTTCAGCTTTATACCTCAAATAAGCTGGGAATGTGCCCAAAACTCTGGATCTTCTTGCTTCCTCTTGATCTCACAAGCTTCCTTCTCCTTCTCAAACCTCAATCACACCAAAAATGGCACCACAAAGCTCAAGAACACTTAAATAAGGCTTAGGGTTTCGTGGACAGGGTATGGAGGTGATGGAGGCTGGGATGGAGTCCTCATAAAGTGTTTAAATAGGGTGCAAACCCTCAAATTTAGGGTTTCACTCAGACAGCTCCTACTCGCCGAGTCGGTTTCCCGACTCGTCGAGTAGGGCACTTAAAGCCCCGATAAATGACGAGTCTACTCGACGAGTCGGGCCTCCAACTTGTCGAGTCCAGAGTAAATTGCAACATTTCTTGAATTTAAATACGTACCAGGAATCGGGTGTTACAGATGTGCAAACAAAATAATTTCTTCTCAATTAGAATGTAGTGTGGTTTAGTGAATTAAGGAGATGTAATTCAATAGGAGATCCATATCTCTGAAGGTAAGTATGATAATGTATCCCTGGTTTTTTGGCATATATTAAAATTTTGATATAATTAAAATCATAGACTTTGTTAGATAAGAAAGAATTTGAAATTTATATTAGGATAAGATTTATGTTTACAATTTGAATGTGATTTGAAATCTGGAAGCAAAAAATGAGTCTAGAAAAAAGACATGTGACATGGTTATGTTTTATTTATTATAATAAATAGATATTTTTTTTAAAAAAATGTGTTGATGTTTTGAAAAGAAAAATATTTACATGCTTATAATTGGGAAAAATGTACGTTTGAAATTTTGAAGTAATTGAATGTTTTTTATATCAAAATATGAGTGTTTCCCTCGATGACTTGTGTTTGGACCCTAGTCGAAGACATATAAATTGGGTTACACGAGGGTTTGACTCTCAACCCTTATATTTTTTCTTGACATTAGCCGAGATGTCTAACAAGATCTAGGGAAAGTACTTTGGTGTATGTTTTTTTTTTTTCCGATGACATAATGTTGGTCTCGAGTCAATTTTGATTTTTTTTATGTCGGTTTCAATTATCTCACAAGTTGACTTGGCCCGATAATACCCTTCAGTGTTATTTAGAAAATCATGGAATTAAACACATGCATATACATATAAATTATGATTATGCAATGTCAATGAAAGTAACATCTTTATTGTGATTGTGAGCTATAAATTTATGAATTTGCTAGCCGGCTACATTATATCGTATTTTCTAATGTACTAACTTTAACTTTTAAAAATTAAAAACTATCAACTTGAGTTCCAAAATATATTTTGTACTGTTATTAATGAAATTGTTGACTTTTTGTATTTCAACTCAAACGTTCCTTTCAAACTGTCATACAGTTTCTAGTCAAATCATGATCAAACTTTCATCAGGTAATGGAGTAACTTTAACTTTAAAATCACGGGAACCCTCATGATTTTTATGTGATTAATTAATTGTTACTTATTTCTAATTGAATAATGTATATTTCGTAAAAGGTTAGGTTTGATATTAAAGATAATGAAAATTAGACATCGGAGTAAAACATGCACATGCACATGCTTTGTTCTATCAAAAAAAAAAAAAAAAAAAAAAAAAAAAAAAAAAAAAAAAAAACTATATTTTGCATAAAGCAAATAAACACATGGGATGGGAGCCCTTCCAAAATACATCCATCCTGGCCATGTTTTGAGAGTAGCGTGACATTGGCAAGCACGTGAATGACACATGTTTTATTACGTCATTAATACCTATATAATCTTTTACCTTTTTAGTACAATCTTACAGAAACAGTCCTTGTAATTTGATACAAATTGCATATTCGTTCTAATTAAAAAAAAAAAAGAGCTTGTAGACCTCTTAAAGTCTAATATCTTATATTGTTAATATGAAAAAAATAATAACAATTTAAATAATAGTATTGAGTAATGAATGAATATAAATAAATCAAAATTTCCGAACTGGTGACTCGACTCGTGGTGAACAAAATTTGTAAAACTTATTCGCCAGGTGGCATACCCTTATTGGTTGTGAGTTATAGTTATAGTGAATCGGGTTTAAGCAGGTGAGGGGATGGGGTCAGGCTGCAAGGCTTTCTTGACCAACTCCGACTGTTCAGTCCCGTGAACTCCATAGAATCCGGTGGCGGTAGCAGCAGAGGTTCCACGGCCCACATACTTGATATCATATATCGTACCCCTTCCCAACACCTTCATGGCTGTAGCAAGCCGATGAGAAATGTAGGAATATGCCCCCATGTTCATCGGCTCCTCCTGACACCAAGCAATCTCCGCATCTAAACAAATAATTGTGTATTATTATTATTAGTCAATAAAATAATTTCAAAGATATTAAAATTAGTTTTTAGTACTTACTTGGGTAACGCTTTAATTCACGCTGGATTAGGTCATATGGGAAAGGGCAAAGCTGTTCGACCCTACAAATCGCAACGTCTTTGCTTCCCGTTGACTTCCTTGCTTCATCAAGCTCATAATACACCTACACCAAAATACAAACA
Source organism: Lactuca virosa (assembly GCF_052849685.1). Taxonomy (NCBI): domain Eukaryota; kingdom Viridiplantae; phylum Streptophyta; class Magnoliopsida; order Asterales; family Asteraceae; genus Lactuca; species Lactuca virosa. The sequence goes on along the minus strand of NC_136433.1, from coordinate 164,821,002 downwards.
TAACAGATTGTAAATGCCCTTTTTAATCCTGATAATTACAAAAATGGCCATTGGATGTACCTTTCCAGAGCAAAGAACTAAGCGTCTAATGCCCTCTTCGAGATCCGAGTGGCCGTTTTGATCCTTGATAAGTCGCTTAAAGCGGGTCCCTTGTTTGTCATAGCCCGGGTGGCCTTCAGCATCATCGAATTCTGATAAATTTGACTTACAGTCTTTATGTCGAAGCAAATTTTTAGGAGACATTACAATAAGCGGCTTACGGAAATCCCTGTGCAGCTGCAATAGCCAATATGTTAAAAGTTATATGATGTATTTAAAAAAAAAAAAAAGGATGAGCTTAACTTACTTGTCTACGCAAGACATGGAAATAATTTGCTGGGGTTGTGACATTGACGACTTGCCAATTGCATGTTTGGATTTGTGTACGGAGTGTGGGGTCCATTTCGGGGATCACAAATGGATCATCGTCGCTCATCTGGCATCATCAAATTAAAGTTTAGAAAGAGATTTCAGATTTATAAAGAAATAACGAAAAGAGGAATGAGGAATGAATTAATACTTGAAGGAAACGTTCGAGCCTTGCACTGGAATGTTCAGGGCCCTGACCATCGTAGCCATGAGGCAGCAATATGACTAAGCCAGTCTGACGTAGCCACTTGGCCTCCCCACTGCTTAAGAATTGGTCAAACATGACCTGAGCTCCGTTTGAAAAATCACCAAATTGAGCTTCCCATAACACCAACGAATTTGGATTTTCCATTGAATAACCCAATTCAAACCCTAGAACACCAAACTCCGAAAGAGAGCTGCATACATGTATTCATCCATCCATTCAAAAATACTGACACGAGTAGTATCGATTCAATAGTTGATTATTAAGCTAGTTACCTACCTGTTGCTGACTGTGAACATTTCGGGATGCTGATTGGACATAACATGATCCAACGGACAGTATCGTTCACCAGTGTCCTGATCATGGATGACAGAATGACGATGACTGAAAGTACCTCTCTCAACATCCTGACCACTCAACCTCACGTGATTCCCCTCCACCAACAGAGTCGCGAAAGCAAGAGCTTCTGCAACCGCCCAATCAACACCCTCCCCTGATTCGATCATCTTTAATCGGTCGCCAAATATCTTTTTAACAGCTCTGTGAGGCTTGAAGCTTTCTGGAAGCGTTGTGATTGCCTTCCCAACATTCTTCAAGATTTCAGGCTGGACCCTGACAACCAAAAACATTTAACCTTTTTAGTAATTGGGACCAAAATTTCAAAAATCTGCTCTGTTCAAGGACCAAATATGTAATTTTTTTACCCGGTGTTACGAATGCGTGAGAGTTGTTCAGGGGACTTGAAACCTGTCCAGTAAGCTGAAAGCCAATCCCTTTTCTTTTGGGTATAATCTTTACTTGCCATGAATTCTTCATTTAATATTGTGGTTACCTTCTTTTGCATTCTGTCGATGTCTTCTTTTGTTGATTGACCACTTTCCAACAGCTTCTTTTGGTAGATTTCAAGTGCAGATGGGTGGCTTCTGATAACCTATAGTAAAAAATGAAGCATCTGGACTAAATCCGTAACTTTTGAGAAAATATAAGGACTAAAGTTGTAACAAGAGAGTTAGAGATTCTAGATGCTGACCTTGTACATTTTAGGCTGAGTGAAAAAAGGTTCATCAATTTCATTATGCCCAAATCTTCGATAACACGTAATATCAACCACAACATCGGAATGAAACGTCTGCCGCCACTCAGCCGCCAGCTCACAAGCATGAACAACCGCTTCCACGTCATCACCATTAACATGAAAAATCGGAGCATCCAAAGCTTTAGCAACATCCGTACAATACTGTGAAGATCTTCCCGATTTCGGATCAGTAGTAAACGCGACTTGATTATTCACGACAATATGAATTGTTCCACCAGTTGTATAATTAGGAAGAGCACTCAAATGCAAAGTCTCATAAACAACACCTTGTCCAGCAAAACTCCCATCTCCATGAATCAAAATCCCCATGTTCTTCGTTCTATCGACATCATTCGAATAGTATTGTTTTGCTCTTGTTTTCCCAATCACAACAGGATCAACAGCTTCTAAATGACTAGGGTTTGCAACTAACGACAAATGGATATGCTTTCCACCTCTTGTGGCTCGATCATATGAAGTCCCTAAATGATACTTCACATCACCAGTTCCTGTATAAAGTCCGACTTCATCAATTGGTTTTGTTCCACCACTAAATTCGCTGAAGATTTGTCTTAATGGCTTCCGAACAACGTTTCCTAAAACATTTAATCTTCCTCTGTGGGACATACCAATGACGATGTTTTCAACTCCAAGATCTGCTGACCTGTCAAACATCTCTTTCATACCTGGGATTAGGGTTTCACCACCTTCAAGACCGAATCTTTTTGCAGCTGTCCATTTGGTTGCTAGAAAGTTTTCGAATTGTGTACTCCAAATGAGTCTATCAAGAATGACTTCGCGCCTTTTACTATTGTATTGACTTGGAGATGGGGTTTCTATTCTGTCTCTTAACCAGTTACAATGATCGCGATTTGCAATGTGCATGTATTCGTAACCTATGCTTCCACAATAAGCTTGTTCGAGTCTAGTCAAGATTGCTCTTAGGGTTTGAACAGGGCGATTTTCGGATAAAAAACCCGACATTTTCCATACCCCTAGGAAGAATTCACGGTCTAGATCGGATTCAGTGAACCCGTAGAAACCCGGGTCAAGATCACCTGGGATGTCTCGTTGTTCGAGGCTTAATGGATCTAATTTGGCTTTCATGTGGCCATGAAATTGGTAAGCTCTCACGAGTAATAACAATTTCATGGATTCTTGAATGGTTTGACCGGATACTCCATGGGACATGGAGGCTTGGCCTACGAAGTTTCTGAAGAAATTGTCCCATGATTCATCGACACTAGTGGGGTCCGCCTCCCAGGCTCTTTGCATTTCTTCCAAGTAGACACTGCTGGTTCCATCTAAGAAGTTGTCTGATAATTTGGAAAGTGGAACAGATCGTGGAATGGGTGATTGTGGTTTTGATTTGGGAATTGTGGTGTGAAAATGGTGGATTCTTGATGGAAGGAGTCGGGGTCTTGATGCGTAGGATCTGCCTTGTGTTAGAGTTTTCCTAATTGCAAGCTTTGCTACACTAGTTCCAGCTCTCAACCATGCCATTTTTAACCTTCAGGTTTGTGTTCTAAAGCTCAATTCCTGCTAACACAAAATTTGGACATAAACCAATATAAATTTTGAAAATCTGCAGTAGAAGAGGGAAATCTCATAATCAAAAGTTTTTTCTCCATTTAACACGCATAATAATAAACAAATGAAAAGGATATACTATGCTGTAACAGAAGGGGAAACAGTTTATAGACTTTTAAACAACAAAAATTTCATATAAGAGGTGTCTGAAGTGATATAAATCGAATGATTGTAGGATGAGGATGATGATGAACACAGAAATCAACAGCAATTCTAACCCCTTGGCTTGGAGAAAGAAGTAAATCAAATAAGGATGATGAGAAATGAAAAGACTCAGTTTTTCTGATTTCTGATAAGGGGAAAAATCAGAAACAAAATAAAGGATCATAACAAAACAATACAGAATCTAATATCAACATCAAATCCCAATCCCTTGGATCGGAAAGAAATAATCTAAGGAGAATGCAGAGAAAAAGAACAAACCCTAGGTTTATGGAAGTTGAATATGCGCTCTCATTTCTCCTTGCGCAGATTGTTTACATTCTGAGAGATTAGAGATCTACGTAAACAAATTTCTTCATGAAATAACACGTAAACAAATTCAAAAAACAGCGTAAACTTGCATGCCATACAACATTACATTCAGAAATCAGGGACTATACACACACTGACACACATGAATTCGTTATCAAAATAGCAAAATTCCAACATACTACGGTTGATTCCGAAAAAAATTAAACATAACGAGGATGAACGAATACGAACAAACCTAGTTCTGTGAGAGATCAATAACCGCTTGGGTTTCTCCTTATGAAGACTGTTTGCAGATAAGATTATACAGATCTCGATTTATTCATTCATTGCGGCAAATAGCTTCTCCCCATTTGCACCTTAACCAGAGCATAAGAACAGTTGCCACTACAATTCTGTTTCTCTTTCTAGAGACGACGATAGTCCATACGTTCTACTACTGCCCCCTGTAGTTTAATATATTTTCATTTTCATCATCCTAAGTTTTCTTTTTGTTTACATTCTTCCGTTAACCTTTTTGCTTCTTCCACATAAAAAATAAAAATAAAAATAAAACAAAATAAAAAAAACAGTTTATAATAATCAACTTTTTATATGTAAAAAACACCACTCTTTAGGAAATTGAAAAATGGTTAAATATTATTACAAGATGATAATATTTCATTCTTTTTTATATATGTGTATATAAAAATTATTTTAACAAATGGTTTTCTCTAATTTACCAAATACCAAATGAAAATGTGGCCTTGTGTTTTGAAAATAAAAGAAAAGTATAGGGAGGGTTAGTGTAAATATTTTAATTTATTGGTTGAGAAATTCTTAAACCGAATTTAATGTTTGATCATGAGAGAAAAGGCATACACGTGTAATATCTTTTTTTTTGCATATTTTCCTTTTATAATACAAGCGGCAGAAATGGTAGCCTTTCTTTTAGCGAAGAACAATTCTAATTTTTCTTAAAAAAATGTATTTTGTTTTAAGTTCCAAAAAAAAGTGAATAAATTTGACAAATATAACTTTAATTAAAGAATTAGAAATCATTAGAATCGACATTCGACAATATAGTAAAAATATAACCAGATCACACTAAAATCAATTTGTTTTTGTATAAGATATTTTCTAAAAACCTATTAGCATAAAATATTTACTTTATTTATCTTATTCTTTGCAATCTTGTAAAAGATTACAAGAATAAGCTAAATACAATAAAAATGTTATGCTAATTAAAACCGGTTCTCGGTTCGATCCAGATCACCGTTAACATCCAGAAACCAAAACGTGGCCAAATTGAAACAGAAATGTTTAATAATGGTATAAAGTGAAACTTCAAAATATATGTGTAGGAGGTGAATATCTCGTACATCCCTCAAATATGAGGGACCAGCTTTGAAAATATTCCCCAAATCCGCGATAGCGAAGGCCATGGGCTCTGCAAAATCAACAATTTTCGAAAATGTATTTTGGCCATTTGCCCCAAGACTACAAGAAAAAGAATGTTTTTGAGATTTTACATGTTCTAGAAACTATCATAGTTCTCTTTAATAATTTGTAAATCTTTTACTTCATGGAGCTATCATTTATTGAAAGAAACATTTATTAATGGCTACTTTTTGAGGTGTCTGGGATTGCTTTTTGAACTCCAAAAGTACTTTTGGACAAAAGTGTTTGTTGACTCGTAGTAGTGACAAAAAATGTTTTGAAAAAAATGTTTGGATTGGTTTTTATCGTGTCAATAAGTTTTATAATTGTAAAATGAATAAAAATGGCATGGAAAGAAATGAGAGAAGAAAAGAGAGTGAGAGAGTTCATTAAGGGTAATATTGTCATTTTCAGTTCAAAAAGCCATAAGATTCACCAACTTTTGGAAACCTTCATTTTAAAACACGTCAAATAGTTGTTTTGAAAAGCACTTATGCAACGGTCAAACACTTTTTTAAACTTATTTGTTTTTTGAAAAACCAATAAGTTATTAAACTATTTTAAAAAGCAATTCCAAACACCTAGAGTACTCAAAAAGGGAGGGAGATTCCTTTGCCTTGAACTCAGCTATGTTGAAGCTCCAGTTTTCAAGCAATTGTTGATATTCTTTGAACTCACACTTGAGTGCTTGCAAAATATAACAATGTACTCTCATTCATTTGTTATTATAGCATTCTACTTTAAGTTTCTTTCTTTATAACATTATACTTTAAAAAACTACCAATTACAGCAATGCCATCCAAATGCAAATCGATTTTCACTATATTTTTCAAAATATAATGTCAAAATAAGTAAAAAATAAAAAGTACAATGGCTAAATAAAAAAAGTACAATCCCATGGTTTGGGGTAATTTGCGTGTTTGGTCCCTAACTTATTTTTTTAACTCAGAAGGTCCCTACTGTTTGTTTTTATTACGCGTTTGGTCTCTACTGTTTGTTTTGGTTATGCGCTTGGTCATTGTCTTACCTAAAAAGACTATTATTTAAATAGGAAAAAATGGTGGGGTACGTAAGGTAAGGTGAGGGGGTGGGGTTAGGGGTGTGTTTATTTAAATAAATTAAAAAAACAATGTCAAAATAGTCTTTTTAGGTAAGACAGAGACCAAGTGTGTAACAAAAACAAATAGTATGGACCTTCCGAGTTAAAAAAATAAGTTAGAGACCAAACGCACAAATTACCCTAAACCATAGGGACCATTCGTGTAATTTACTCTAAAAAAAATAGAAAGAAACCGAAGTAGGATACTATAATACACATATAAATAAAAGTAAGTTGATATTTTTTACATTACCCCCTTTTATGAATCGTCAATCGTGGTCAGGTATCTTTTGTGGTTTGACTTAAAAACATCTTTAATGTTGACCTGAGCTGACCTTGATGAAAACAAAACACAAAAATATTTCAAAGATTGTTGTAATTGTAATTTCCAGGAGATGTTTGTTTTATTTATTATTATTATTATTATTATTATTATTATTATTATTATTATTATTATTATTTTTGGAAAGGGAACTTCCCTAACGAGGGTTTCCGGGCCAGCTTTCGCGCACCGACTAATCCTCCGTTGCAAACATAAGACTTTGCCTCATGCCCTAGAGTCACTGCAGACAAACCTCCATGCAGGGGCGGAACACGGGCATTGAAACTAGGGGAGCCGACACAAACACTGTTAAAAACGGGTTATACAACATCGTTAAAATGGGTAAGACAACCTAGTTTTGCAACCGGGTCTTATAGTTATTCAGATTGAATAAATGATTTAGGTAGTCATATTAAAGAATTAATAAGGGTTTTAGCCAAACTACCGGTGATCAAGTGGTCTATCATATTTTGCGGATTCAGTTATTTCCTCCAATGAATTATATCAACACTTAATACAAGTAAAATAATCAAAATGATAACATAATAATTTTGTAAATAGTACAAAATTAACTAATAACTGATGAGAAGTTAACATGTAAGATATACATTAATACATCTCTAACAAATAAAACTATCTTAATTTTTATTTGAATCTTCGTAATATGCATTTTTGAATTGCATCCATCGTAGGGCTGAAAGATAACTGACATATAAAACCAATCCTATTCTATATAAGCCACATATTATAAGTTAAAAAACCAGGGGGGCCATGGCCCCCCTAGCCCCTTCATAGTTCCGCCCATGCCTCCATGGCCACAAGGGCTGAGTAGTGTCGGCATTTGAACATGGGTCAATAGGTTATCCACAATATCTTCCACATATCTTACCAATACACCACAACCCAAGTGGTTGAGATGTTTGCTTTAATGATTCGGGATGATGGATTTCAAAAAGTTGAGTATGAGAGTCTTGTGGGAGGAGTGGTGGCAATCCATTTTGGGTTGAAACTTTGGATGCTTGCGGACTTTTTATTAAACTTTAATACAGATACAGAAGTTCGATGAATATCATAGGAAACATAAGGTTGATTCTATTAATGTCTTGTATAAATATGAAACTCTTTAAAAACATGGTTTACAATAAAAGTGATTTTAAAATTAGTTAATTACTTAATTTATATACAAGTAAACTATTGGATACATATTTAAATAAAATATCCCTTGAAAATTGAATTCTTTATTTCAATATATTCAATTCAATTCTTATATTATATTAGGATCCAAAGATCTTAATAACCCAATGTAATCTCATCTCTTTAGTATTTATTCTATTGTCACGTCTTTATTCTACTAAACTTAGAAAATTCATCATTTCTACTACTAAAAAAGTCCATTCAACTTGAAATTGAGTATAATAGATTGCAAGAAGCCTCATAGAGAATCATAGCTTCACCCAAGCTCTGTTTTATTCCGTGTAGTGTCTCGTTAACCCATTTAATTTTCGTATAGGTTTACATAAATATTATTTAACATAATTTGTAAATATTTCCCCCAAGTTTTTCTAGACATCTTCAAATACTCATCCATTGAGTTGGCAACTTTGTTGTATGCTATCTGACAGAGCGCCGATGTACAATTTTGTAATGGAGTAAAGCCCTTTCTACCTCTCGCATCCCATCCTAACCTAAAAAATGGCACCTCTCTCTCCAAATCATTTACCATCTGCATGAAGAGTTTGCTCATCGAGAACCATTGTCTAAACATTTTAGCATCGTATATGGCTTCATCACCAAAAGTAGTACCACACAAGTAAATATGTACAAAACATATGTATATACACTTAGCATGTTGTACAACACTAGCTTTTATATATATATATATATATATATATATATATATATATATATATATATATATATATATATACTCCTTGGGTCAGCACGTCATTGTTCTGTATATAGAAGAGTTTGGCAGTCCCTCTTTTGGCTTCCATATGATATGGTCGAGTTTACCACAGAAATCCTTATAGAACTGACATACATAGATAAACGCCGATAAAAATAATCATTACAATTTTCAAAACACAACACAACTTTTGTGTAAAGAGAAGGATGAAGTTTGTGTTTCTTGCCTTATGGTATTCGAGAGTATCTCCAGCAGCCTTTCGAACATCCACCATGAAAAGAGATGTTGCCACTTCATACACCTTAATTAATAATTATATATGAAATTTGTAACCCACTTTTCCAACACCAAACAAAAAAAAAAGGGGGGGGGGGGGTAAAATGTAAAATAGAATGATAGTCAAGAATTATACCTCCAAAACAACAGCAAACTGTCCAGCACGATTCACGGATGCACCCTCGAGTCTAGTCTGTGGAACATTACATAACAATTTTGGAATCTAGTTTGAAAAATTTAAGAATTTTGTTTCTTTTAAAATGTACCTTGTAGCCACGTCTAATGACCTTAAAACCCAACAATTCTGCAACTGCTGTGATTGCTGAAATGATATCTTTAGCAGGCTTACGGGATACAAAACGAGTTTGTCGTCTTACATGATCCTATTTTGGTCTTTATTGTGATCATTATCCCTACATATGATATAAACATAAAAATCAAACAGAAAGTTTTAAATATACCTGACGCCTATCAAATAAGGCAGATAGATTCAGTCCTTGAGAGAGAGTGATCATCTCAAATGCATTCATTGTTAAAGGCGCAGCTTTCTCCTCTGATCTTTCCATTACATATTGATCCTACAAATATATGTTTAGGGTTTAGGGTTTAGGGTTTATATGTGGTATAAATAAATACCAAACAAAGTTGAAAGTCCAACCTCAATGTCATCAAAAACTGCACGAACATCATCTAAACTCGCATCACCTTCTTCACCCTGACTCATTGATACATAGTTCATTTGGAACCATGGATGCTCCCTTATTCCATCAATTCGAATACGCTAAAATAACAATGTTATGTCAAAAAAAATAATAAAGTAAAAATAAAAATAGCATCATACTTTGAAAGTACAATGCTATTACAGATACTCACAGTTTGAGGGTTGGGATCCAGAATCTTGTCTAGTAATGACTTTGCACCAGAAGGGAACCAGAAAGGATATGAAAACTCAGCAGCACTGACCTGAGTGAGTAGTTGCAGATCTTAACAACTAAATATAAAACCGTTTTATAAAATAATGATGTTAATAAAAGTCTTTGATATTTAACCTTTTTATACAAAGTTGGAAGATCTGACTCCTCAAATGGAAGATATCCAGCCAACAGGACATACAGGATGACTCCACATGACCAGATGTCAGCTGCCCCACCATCATATCCGCGTTTTCTTAAAACCTAAAAGTCAACCATGGTAAAAATCTTAGTCAAAGATTAAAAATTAGAAGAAAATTGTTGATAAAAAATTGATATTGTTTTGGTGAACCTCTGGTGCGATGTAATTTGGGGTTCCACAAGTGGTATATAAAAGTTCAACACCCTGGAAAATAGTTTTATATTAGGAAAGAAATATAAACACTGAAAAAAAATATATAATTATATGCTTACTTCGTGTGGGAGTGCACTGAGTCCAAAATCTGAAACCTTTAGCCTTTCTTTGGAATCAAGAAGGAGATTTTCAGGCTATATAATACAAGAAACACTGTTAGTAGAAAATAAAACATTTAATATAAATCCTTACACCTTAAATGATCTGATTATTCTTAAATGTTAAAACTTTGTGTGTCTTACCTTTAAATCCCTATGGTAGACACCCTTGGAATGGCAATGGGCAACTGCATCAATAAGCTGTTGAAAGTATCCCCTGGCTTCCTTCTCTGAGAGCTTTCGTTTGTGAACCTAGGGTCACGAGGGTAGTTTAGGTATTTTATGTATCAAATACTACTTCTATCAAAAAGTAGAGCTTACAATTCTGTCAAAAAGCTCTCCTCCAGTGACAAATTCCAGTATTATATATATCTTTGTATGGCTTGACAAAACCTAACAGAAGGAAAGGATCATGGCATTAAAAAAAATTATAAATCATATCAAGATATGTATTTGCTGAGATAGGAATTAAAATGTATTTCATGATTTCATTTATACCTCATGCAGTCTCACAATATTAGGATGTCTCACTATCTTCATAATGGAGATCTCTCTTTTAATCTGCAAATCAACTTAAATAAGTTATATACTATTAGCAACTTGATATAACTAGGAAAAATCACAAGCATCATACTTTGCAGAGTCACATTCACTCTGTCTAGACTTCTAGTTAATTGCAGTGTTTGCTAGTATATTATTGGTGACTTCTTATTTAGCCTTATTTTAGGCCTCACACTCTTAATATTCTTCTATTCAGAAAACCTAAAAGCATTTGTTGCATAAATTTGTTTACTTGCATGCTTGAATTCTGGTTTCTCTTGTTCAACTAAACAATTCACTCTGTCTACATAATTGTAATATTGTAATGTTTGCTGATATAATCTTGGTAGCATGATATTCATCCTTATAATGCTAATTATGTGCATATTTCTTAGGTCTCACAGTTGTATCTTCTATTCATGAAACCTAAAAGCATTTGTTGCATAAACTTGTTCAAAGTGTATGCTTGAATTCTGTGTTTCATTTGTTCAACCTCTTCAGAGCAGTTGAACTTGTTTTTCTCCATTATTTTAGTTATGATGCTGTTCAAAACTACAGAGAAGCTAAAAGGCCATATTCCATGGTTAAAATACAGGAAACAGAAAAGAGGGAAGATTGAACCATCTATGAGATACAAGCAAGATTACTAGATTAGTTTAGAATATATCTAACAGATGCGTCTTTGGTATATGTTATGTAAGATTTTGTGTTGAAGAGAATAATTGTAAGTGAAAATCAAACCTGATCCACCATTTTATGCTTCAGTATTGTGCTTTTAGCCAGAACCTTAACAGCAACAGCCTCACCAGTCTCTGTGTTTTTCGCAAACTTGACCTTTGCGAATGTGCCTTCACCAATTGTTCGACCAATCTCATATTTCCCGACCTTCTTTGTAACCCTCTTCATCGTTTACCCAAGGCTCAAAGAACATATAGATCATCCACAATTTCTGACCACTGGCTGAACCGCTGAAGACAATGGAAAAACTACACAGCATTCAACATTTATAACTATCTATGTAAAATAACAAAAGTCAAATTTATAAAGTAAGTTCTATTGAAAGGTCATTCTAATCCAAACAGTTCTACAGTATCATTCACGATGATAACATTTTTTCTTCATCGATGTGATGTATCAGAATCTAAACCTAACTATTAGCTCCTTTCACGCCTTTCACATAGATTAAATCGGAATCTCACTAAGCACGTGGAGGAAACGTGAACTTAATAATTCCATTTCGAGCTCATTGATCCTCTTCAGCACAATATGACACAAGTTTTAACAAAAGAATACCAAAACATTATCATTAGTCTCTTTAGACCTGACGAATCGTTCTTATCACAAGTAATTGCAATTTCTAAAATTACACAAAATCACAAATCCAAACGACACACAACGACTCCTAATTATATATGCAGATACACAAAGACATATACCTTTAGCTAGGTACACTTTTTATACATAAGTAAAATTCAGTGCAATTAAATTGAAGAAACTCTTCAGCCGCCGCTTACATGGAAGAAGAAGCGTGTGACCGGAGTTGCGGCAGAGATAGAAACCGGTGATTGGATCGTCTGGAACTCCAACGAGTACACAAACTGAATCGATACGGCGCGTCGAGAGAGAGAGATGTGGGCCAATTTGGCTAGCAGCCTGCCTAGCCCGCTCAAAGTGGAAAACAGCAAAGCAATAAGCTTTTCAGGGGAAACACATGTATAGAAAGGTACAACATTCAATGCATAAAGTACGTGTTTTTCTTTTCATAAGAATACTGTTATTCAATAAATACGGCTCTGGACGAACGAATGGTTAACAAAGTTGGGTACTTTTCCTTGATTTATTAGTGTTTTAATATTATTAAATAGCCCTTAAATTACTAAAATAACGCTTGCTTAGCTACATGAAGCTTGTAGAGCCATGACGATGACGTGGACACGGTCCCACGACTATTACAATAATAGGTTCTGACCGTCCATATATTAATTTGTTGCTATATATGAAAGATCAAAATCAGAATTAAATAGTTGTAGTAAAATGATTAAATATAAAGTTTAAATGAATGATCTTATCTTTATTTTTAGAGTAAACTATATGTTTGTTTGCGGAATGATCTTATCTTTATTTTTAGAGTAAGCAACCTATTTGTTTGCGTTGGTGGTAATGTACTTGACTAATATTGCATTTGTAAAATATATATGAATCTACCGTTTATCCTTTCTATTCTAATAAAAGAATAAGTTTATTCTTTTTTTTGTTATATGTCATCCTATTAAGTCTCATAATTAATGTAATGCTAATTAATGTTTGGGCCACTTTTGGACTCTAGGGTTTTGGGCTCTTGATGGACTAGAAGTCTTTTTGAGTTGAGTCATTGTTAGGCCTTGGGTCATTGCAGATTTAGGCCATATTGGGCCTTGAGTGTCTTTTGGACTTTAGGCTAGTTTGGGTTTGGACCGTGATATGTTAGGCCCAATTAGGGAAGCGTAAAACAGTCTTTTACCCTTAAGATTCGAGATTAAGGATTTGGGCTCTCAGTTTAGGTTAATGACCTAATTGCTAATTAGGGTTCTATTATTTGTCAGTAGCCCGAGTGTGATTTGTTTATATTCTGAGGTGAGATCCTTCATTGTACTCGTGGATCGAAGGCACCAATGCTGGCCCACTGGTGTAACATCCCAAAAATTAGAGTAAATTTTTCATTTTTCCAAAGCAACCCTAAGTCAATAATTGTTTACAAAAACGTCGTTTCAAAAGTATAGTTCGTAAATCAGAGTATCGCAATATCCAATAACATAAAATCTGAAGGATGTACACGATCACGCCTTTACTTTTCCCGATCATCTGAAGTACCTAAAACCATAACAAACAACTGTAAGCACAAAGCTTAGTGAGTTCCCCCAAAGTAGCACCGCACAAACAGATAACATATACAACAAGCATTCATACAGTGTTTGTTGGTCCTTGACCTCAACCCAATCATATCGGGTTTGTTAGTTTACATCATAGAGCGGTAAGACCTCAAACCAACCGTCCAAGGTTTGTTGACATGTGGACTCAACCTTACCATATTGGGTTTGTTGACCTCCAGTCTCAACCCAACCACACGGGGTTTCTTGGCACGTTGCCTCAACCCAACAATCAAGGTTTGTCGGCGCGTGGCCTCAACCTTACCATACCAGGTTTGTTGACTGGAAACACAAAGCAGTACAAGCTCAACCTAACCACATTATGTCGACATATGTAATAGATAAACATATAGCCAGTAAACAGATAAACATGCAGATATACAAATCACTACCGCATAGCAACATCTTAAATACTAGGATACAGATCTAACAGATTACTACAACATAACAACATCCTATATACCAGGATACATAACCTAGTGGGCCGGTATTTGTGCATTCGACCCACGAGTACAGTGAGAAAAGCTCGCATCTCGGTCTGAAAAGATCTCCGGACAGGGCACAACTCCGAATGTCAGCTCGACTGATCACCTATTCACTAAATAATGACCAATCTCAATTACCACTTTGAATACCCAAAATACCCTTAGGTCAAACTTTGTCAAAGTCAAATGTCCACAAAAGTCAAAGTCCAAGATTGGTTGCGTACGCCCAACGTACTCCATGTATGCCCAGCGTACGCGATTCAAGTCCAGTACGCCAAACGTATTCCCAGGTACGCCTAACGTTTTCTGGTGTACTCCCAGATACGCCCAATATACGCTGGCTGATCCCAACATTCCATTGAGCACTTTATCCCTTAAGACCTTTTGTCCATAGCTCATATATAGACGCAATACATCGTCTTAAGTCATAAATTTTCCACCTTTATGACTTCCCATGGTTAAAAAAGGTCCAAAAGTCAAAACCCTAACTTATTAATCCATTAAGACATCATAACTCTTGCATTGAAGGGATAGAAGGGCCAAGATCACATTTTTATGGTTCCTAATAACTTCATAATGGATAAAGTTTCCAACTTTATCTATTAGAATGGTCCACACAACCAAGATCTAGTCTTTAAGTCTTCCAAGGGACCAAAAGTGCATATTTTTCAACTTAATCCATTAAGTCCAAGTCTCCAACCTTCAAATCTGAATCAATATGATGTTTAGATGGCTAAAGTTTCCAACTTTATCCATAACATGGTCACAAACTTTCAAGATCTAAACTTTATGCACTAAAATGACCAAAAGCTCATAAAAAATGACCAAAACTTTCAAGTTTCCAACTTTATCCATAACATAGTCACAAAATTAGCTAGATCTAAAAAATACACCATCAAGATTCAAGCTTTATACCTCTAGAAGAAAGATCAATGTGAACAAAGTCTAGATCTATAAGCTCCAATGCAACCAACACTTCCCCAATAAGCTCCTTATTCTACAAGATGCACCAAGAACACTCCAAAGCACTTAAAAACACCTTCTTTTTGCTCACAAGGCTCAAACCAGGGTTAGGTGTAACACTTGAATCCTGGTAAGTTTCTCTTTTTCCCTTGTTGAATTTATTTGTGCATTTTTAGTCCTTGAGTTATACACGGGGCGTACCACAAGGTACGTTTAGCGTACAAGCTATAAAGCAAGTACGTGGGGCGTACCAAATGGTACGCTTAGCGTACTCATGCGAAGGCTTGGTCGGGGTTCCGGATGCGTACGCGAGGCATACGCATGACTTAATGAAAACCCTAATTTCAAGTGTGGACTATATAAACATCATTATGGACCATGAAACCCTTATTTATCAGCCTCCTCTATCCTCCTAGCCCTATACTCGAAACCCTAAGCCTCTCTATTTCATTTTGAGCTTATAATGTCTATTTTAGTGTGTTTTGATCCATACTCAAAAAGTAGAAGCTTGGTGCAAGGTGGTGGATTAAGGAAGAGCTTGTGGATCTCGACCTTTTGCTTCATTTCCAACTTATTTGAGGTAAAAAGGTATGAACTTGCAATGATGGTTTAGATCTCTTATGTTTGAGTTTTTGTACCTTTTGGCCCATAAATGAGATATAGTGGTTTGATACCACTCTAGGAGCTTTGAGTTGCCGCTCTTGGTGTTTCTGAGGTTCTAGATGCACAAAGTTGTCACATTTAAGGTTTAGATCCATCGATGCATGAGTTGATGCCATTTTTATGAAAGTATACTGTTATATCTTGAAGTTGGGATCTTTTGGGGCATGCAAAATCACCAAGTCAGTGACTTTATGGTTCTAGACGTCTTTTAGGGCTTAGATCTGTGTTTTGGGTTGTTGGTCTTAAGCATTAAGAGCTTAAGACAGATGGCTTCATACGTTGGACGTACAAGTCCGCACGCATGACGTACAACCTAGGTTGCATGTACGCTTAACGTAAAACCCAGGTTGCATGTACGCTTAGCGTATAACTGAGTATGCCCCGCGTACTCAATCTGTTGGGTTTCACATCTTTTGGGCCTCGGTTGAGTTACTTCTTTGGACCTTGTTGCTTTAGGCCTTAACGGGCCATCTGGAATCAAGCTTTTAGACTAAGGAAAATTATTGGGCTTTTGGGTAAGGCCCATATAAGGGGTTTGGGCCCAATTTGGAAAATTGGGCCATATATAGGCCATGGATGATTATTTGGTTTTGGGCCTTTTAGATTGTGGATTTGGGTCTTATTCTTGGATCAAACTAGGTCAGGGGTAAAATGGTCATTTTACCCCAAGTTTGGATTATTGGATATAGATTGGAACCCAAGTGTTAATTGGATGTTATTTTGTACTGATATAGATTGGAAAAAAATATCAATTTTGACACGTTAGCATGCCACGTCATCAAACTGACATGCCATCATGCCACATCAACAAATAACCGGGTTGACCGGTTAAGTGGTTAGAATTGTAACAAATTGGAAAACACAGTGTCAAATTTAAGACAAAAAATAACATAATGTCAAATTAGAATTTTGATGTAAACTTAGTGTCTTTTGTGCTATTTACCCTTATTTTTAAGCTATTTATTTTAAAATTCTTAATGATTATAAAAAATAGTTTCATGAGTTTTTTGTTAATTTAAGATTACAATTTATGTTTAACACTATAATTTATAACTTTTAACTATTTAAAAAATGACCTCTCGATTTTTTTTCAAGTTTAACTGAAATTTTGATTTAAGTTAGTCGTTTAACATCATATTGAAATTAATAATTAAACTATTTCTGCATAAAATCATAAAGGGATATATACACTAAAGTCCCAATATTTTCATCGATTTGACAAGAAAATCCTAAACTTTATTTTTTTGACAGTAAAGTCCATATTACCGGCAATTTTAGACACTTTTACTCTTTTTTCCCGGTTAGCCGGTAATTAGGACTTTTTTTTTTCAAAAAAATAAAGTTTAGGACTTTCTTGTCAAATCGTCAATTAGGACTTTACTGTCACAAAAATAAAGTTTAAGACTTTCTTACTAAATCGTTGAAAATATTGGGACTTTAGTGTATATATCATTTTTTTGTTAGAAATTTAATGGTATGATACTCTTTAAGCATAAGAGTTATTGAAACATTCTCTAGTCAGTTGGATCCTATTGAAATCCTCAACGTTTGCTTCTTGTTAAATCGTTATTTTAATCTCAACAAACTGACATTGAAAAAATAATCAAGAAAGAAAGAAAGAACCAGGGTTGTGTTGGCTTTTTGCAGTCCCAAAAATGGAGAAATAAGATACCGAAAAAAAAAAGAAATTGCCCTTCTTTCCCTTCTCAACATTCACACCCTTTTGACTAGGCATGTGTTGTTTGTGTTTATATAATCTGTTCCCACTTTTTAGTTCAAGATTTGGCGGAGAAGCAAGAAGAAACTTTTACAAGGGTGAAAAGACTTGTAAAAGTTTCTTCTTGCTTCGCCGCCAAATCTTGAACTAAAAAGTGGGAACAGATTATACAAACACAAACAAATCATGCCTAGTCAAAAGGGTGTGAATGTTGAGAAGGGAAAGAAGGGCAATTTCGTTTTTTTTTCGGTTTTTTATTTCTCCATTTTTGGGACTGCAAAAAGCCAACACAACCCTGGTTCTTTCTTTCTTTCTTGATTATCTCCATTTTTTTCAATGTGGGTTTGTTGAGATTAAAAAAACGATTTAACAAGAAGCACACGTTGAGGATTTCAATAGGATCCAACTAACTAGAGAATGTTTCAATAACTCTTATGCTTAAAGAGTATCATACCATTAAATTTCTAACAAAAAAAATGTATACACTAAAGTCCCAATATTTTCAACGATTTGACAAAAAAGTCTTAAACTTTATTTTTTGACAGTAAAGTCCTAATTGACGATTTGACAAGAAAGTCCTAAACTTTATTTTTTTGACAAAAAAGTCCTAATTACCGGCTAACCGGGAAAAAAGGGTAAAAATGTCAAAAATTGCCGGTGATTTGGACTTTACTGTCAAAAAAATAAAGTTTAGGACTTTCTTGTCAAATCGATAAAAATATTGGGATTTTAGTGTATATATCCCAATCATAAATTATACAAAAGTTGTGACTTTAAATGACAACCGTTTACATATGACAAAATATCTAAATTAATAAATTAATATGTTAAAAAGTTAAAGTCATAATTTTATAAATAGAAGTAAAATATGATATTTTAATATTACAGTTTAGTTAATTTATGATTAGAATTTAGTTTTTGCATTAATTTAACATTATTAACCAATTTATAATAATTATTAGAAAGAAATTGAAAATACATAAAAGTTTCAAATGCATGTGATGCAAGTAAAAATGCCTCCTTTGTAAGTATATATAAATATAGATATAGATATATAAATATAGATAGATATAAATATATATAGATGTTAATGACTTGTAAAAGTAATAAACTTTTCCCTTGTATATATTTAGTCACGTATGTTAATGACTTGTAATGGTTATGTGCTCAAAAAAAATAGTGATTAAGTGTTCAACCTTGATAAAATTTATTTAACTTTAGGCACGACAAAGTGGGGGTCAAGAACCCTCAGCGAATCGCGAATCCTACCTGGACTCGGCAAACACCGTGCCACAAACTTGGCGTGTTGAGTTCGGTGGCCAAACTTGGCGGGTTTCTACTGAGCTAATCCTCTATCTTCTCCTTTCTTCTTCCCCATTCGACAACCTCTTTTTCTCCACTCCATCTGTTTG
This sequence comes from Lactuca virosa, assembly GCF_052849685.1. Classification (NCBI taxonomy): domain Eukaryota; kingdom Viridiplantae; phylum Streptophyta; class Magnoliopsida; order Asterales; family Asteraceae; genus Lactuca; species Lactuca virosa. The sequence goes on along the minus strand of NC_136433.1, from coordinate 164,802,121 downwards.
GTATTACAAAGAAGAAAATGTTGTTCGGCTGAAGTGGAGGTCGGTGCACTCGACACCACCCCAACCTTACAGGTAATTAACTCTTCCTAGATGTGATCAGTTTCCTTATCATACTTACTAGGTGTGAGACCCGTATATTATACGGGTTAATTTAAAAAAAAAATAAACATTAAAGTTTAAGCAGTAAATATTTTTTGATGTAAAACTTTAAAATAAGAAAGGAAGAAACGTATTCGTTGCAATTTAATTTCATATATATTATATTTAATATTTTACATATATAACTATATGACTTTAATTTTAAAATTTGAAACAAATCAGAAAGGGAAAATGACATAAAAGCCCTTAAGTTTTCACAAAAATGTCGGTTTTACCCTTGGACGTGTTTTATGTCCAGTAAAGCTCGAAGTTTTGTTTAATTTGTTCATTTTTACCCTTGTAGCCGGTTTCCAGGTAACCGGTAATGCCATTAAAGCCCTTGAATTTTCAAAAATGTTTGGATTTACCCTTAAGTTTTTCAAAAATGTTCGGATTTACCCTTACATTGATTGTTGTTGTTATTATTATTATTATTATTATTATTATTATTATTATTATTATTATTATTACATTTTTAATTGTATAAAAATATTTTATACATACATTTTTAAATGTATAAAAATATTTTATACATTTTAATATATTTTTAAATGTATAAAAATATTTTTACTAATATAAATATATTTTTAAAAATATATGTACTTGTATTTAGTATTTATATACATTTGAAAACCCTAAATCTTCATCTATAATTGTTGAGTCGAACAGAAAAAGCTTGATAAAGTAAAAAATATCGTCAATGACTGATTTTGCAAAAACAAATGCTTTAGATCAATTGATGCATTTCGTGATCTTTTTTGTGAACTTACAACAATCATAAATGAAGTTTACACTCGTATTTGACATTTCGTTATCAATTTTTGAGATAAAAACAGTTAATGAATGATTTTAAGTTGATAATACTTAATTTTTACAATGATCAAGTGTTTTTGTTGAGGTTTTTTTGAATTATATTCTGTATATTTTCCATTTACAAGTGTTATTTGTTTGATCATTTATTGTTATCTACTCACTATTAACCTAATATAGTTGAATATTAGAGGTTTTTTCAAATTTTATACTAAATCTTATCTATAACCGAGTGTTTTTATTGAGGTTTTCTAATTATGAGGGTTTTATAATTGTTACGTTATGTTTTTAATTAATGAATATTTATTTTGCTTATCTATTTAGTATGATGTTTGATAATAAATACATATTTATACTTGGTAATATGTACAAATACATATAATTATATCTTTTATATAATATAAACCATATAAATACATATTTTTATATTTATATGTATATAATATATTTTTATATGAAATAAATATATATTTATACTTATACCTACTAAATATAAATAAATACATTTTTAATATATAAATACATTTATTTAGGAATACATGGGCTTTCAAATGTATATATAAATATTAAATACAAGTAGATATATTTTTAAAAATATATTTATATTAGTAAAAATATTTTTATACATTTAAAAATGTGTGTATAAAATATTTTTATACATTTAAAAAGGTATTAAAAAATAATAATAATAATAATAATAATAATAATAATAATATGTATAAAAATGTATTAAAAACGTATGAAATATTTTTATACATTTAAAAATGTATGTATAAAATATTTTTATACAATTAAAAATGTAATAATAATAATAATAATAATAATAACAACAATAATAATAATAATAATAATAATAATAATAATAATCAAAATAACAATCAAGGTAAGGGTAAATTCGAACATTTTTGAAAAACTTAAAGGTAAATCCGAACATTTTTGAAAATTTAAGGGCTTTACTGGTATCAAGTAACCTAGGTAACCGGTAGGTTACCTGCAAACCGACTACAAGGGTAAAAATGAACAAATTAAACAAAACTTCGGGCTTTACTGGACATAAAACACGTCCAAGGGTAAAATCGACATTTTTGTGAAAACTTAAGGACTTTTATGTCATTTTCTCAATCAGAAATTGACAAGAGGATAATATTTATTTCAAAAATACCATAAAATGACAAGTGTTAAAACTCATGAGAGATTGACAAGTGGCAAAATTATTTTCATTTATTAGGAAGGATGAGACGAACACCAACAAATGATAAAAACATCATGACTAGAACGTTAAACATTAAAAATAACCAAATTGACAAAAAAAAAACCCCTTAAAACTATATGTTGTGCATATTATACATAAATATAGAAATTCCCCATGATGTTATTTTTAGGAATCCAAACAATAAAAATCAACCTTTTTTAAAACATTATAAATTAACTATTTTGAACCAACACAAAAAAAGTCAATGACCTACACATAGGGTGACAACTAGTAAAGGGACGAGATTTGTAGTTTACTCTTTGCTTCTTGTTGACATATCGATAATCATTAATCTAAAATTGTTACTCGAAAAAATTGACCTATAACTTTTTAAATTATCTAGTTTGAAAAACATTTAAAAAAAAATCTAGTTTGGAAAAGATTTCAAATATTTAATTTATTCTATCCAAAATTTTGTAAACCAATGTACGGGGGCATATGAGAGTAAACTTAAAAGTCTTCCGAAACTCATTAAAATCCTTTTGGTTTAAAATTTAGGGGAAAAAACACGTAGGTAGAGAGATGGAGAGCGCTAAGCCGTCGTCTTCGGCGCCGCCGTACTCAGGAGGACGCGCCGGTGCCGGCGGGAAATTCAGGAAGCCTCCTATTTCAAGGAAGCGGGCGTCTACTCCTTACGACCGTCCATCACTGACTACTGGTAATAATAAATCAGACGAGCCTCAAGACGGCGGCGGTAGCTGGTTGTCGAAGCTTGTTGTCAATCCTGCTCGTCGTCTCATTGTCGGTGGTGCTACCAGAATACTGCCATCGTTTTTCTCCAAATCAGACTCTTCTTCTGCTGACGAGTATGAGAACGATCCCCCTGGTGATCGCGGTGAGTCACAATGACGATGTCACGCATACAATATTAATTAAAAATTAGGTTTTGAAGTGAATTAGGGTTTCGTTTCTACTTGATTAGTACAATACAATTAGAATATGCGTGTTTTAAGATTGATTACACTGGTATGTTTTATTGAAGTGGCAGTGGCACAATCTCATAACAAGTTCTTTTAATATAATCCATAAACAGCAAGTAGAAATTATTTTTTGTTACTTATTGTAGCAATCAGTTTGATTCATGCGTTATTGCATATAAAGTCACCCCTTGCTTACATGCAATTGGTAGATGTTAATTGCTTGTGCCAAAAAAATCTTTGGTCTTTATCAGATTGTTCATGGTTCTGGTTGCATCAAAAAGATTTGGAAGGGCACTGGAGGATTAGAATTCATATGGAGTTTTAGAACCATAGGAAAGATGTTAAAAAAGGTAAAAGAGGAATATGTCATAATGTAAAGTCTTCCACTCTAAAGAGAGATACCAACATAGGGTGAAAAATAGCTAATTATGTTTCTTGTATGTCATTTGCTAAAACATGTAGTTTTTTTTTTTATTGACAGATGATCAACATATAGATGCAACTGAAAATGCAAAAAGTGATGCTAAACATACTTTAGAGGCAAGTTTTCTTATCCTTTTATCCTGGGACTTGTAAACATATAAACATTCATGTGGATATCTGAAATTTTCTAGAATGTAATCATTAAGAATACTAGGATGTATGTTTATATGTCTCTGTTGTAAGTAAATGTATCCCATTATGGTTATGCAGCTTGGAGTATCCAGTAATGAAAGGGACAAATTGAAGGGAAGTTCAGAACATAATATTCTCCAACAAGATGAATCAAAGAACTCACCTAGCAATCATGGTTTAGCTAAAATTGAGAACATGTTGAAAGGGAAACAATTTTCTAGGTAATTTGTTATATACTTATATTATAATCATTCTCTTTCTAAAACTTAAAGTATAATGCAGGGATGAAAGGAATCGTTTGATGGAGATATTGAATTCTAGATTGGTTGATGTTTCTAATACTGAAGAGGAGAAGAAAACACCAGAAGTAATTTCTCTTTCTCATGGGAAAGCTAAAGAAAATGTGGTGGAAATCCCAATGCCTCATTTGCAATCAAATGTAAGGACAAATGTTACTAAATTTTTATTACTTGTATTGTATTATATGATCTATGAATTATGATGCTGTTGTGAAACAGGTGAAAGATGAAGTTGGTGCTTCACCTATTGATATTGCAAGAGCTTATATGATGGGAAATCGAACATCAGAAAAACTAGGGTTTAATACTTACACTATTAAGTCAAAAGATGAAAGGGAAAGTCAAAATCATGATTTGATTCCTTCAAAGCTACATAACATCTCACCTTCATCAAAGTCACCCACTTGTTGGCCAGGTGTCATGGTTCAAGAACAACGTGGCTATCTGACCCCACAGATTCAAAGAACCAGATATGGTCTTCATGGTTTCCCAAGAACACCATATTCTAGAACCATCTATTCAACTACTAAACCAAAGGTATGTTTTGAAGGAGAGACTAAATGACCGTTTTACCCTTGTTATGTTTAATTTGTATATTAATTTTATTAACAGGTGAATCAGATACAAAGTGATAACAAGCCTTATAATGTTTCTGTGACACCATTCCAACATTCGCGTACTCCTATTTTTGGCCAGGTATTAATTTATTAAATAATTTTTAAAAAAAAGAGAAAAGAATGGGAGCTTATTTTTTTTATTCAACACAGATGAAGTCAAGTGGTGATGTCTATGGATCAGTGGGGCCAATTCGTCGTGTAAGAAACAAGTTCCCATTTGAACCACAATCTGAAAGACGTAGTAGTGCTTCTAGAAGCTTTGTGCCTGATTTCCAGAAGAATCTGGAAGCTTCTGGAAGTAGTATTACTAGTGGAGCATCTAGTGAAACAGTTAGAAAAATAATGGAACAACTTGATAGACACAAGCCTACACCTAAAGAAAAAGCAGATGAATTGAAGCTTGCAACTGAATGGAAAAAATCATCTTCTGAAAATAATTCCAATTTGATTATTCCCAATTCTAAGGAAAGTAGCATTTTAGGATCTTTTGTTAAAAGAAATGATGATGGAGTTGACCCAGTCAAAACTTTACACAAGGATGCAGAGCCTTCATTTGGTTTCAAGAATACAAGTGCTGCTGATGATGAGGTAAAATTTTTATTTATTTATTTATTTATTGTTAACTAATGTTTTACATTGGGAATTGTTGTGATTGGTTTAAAACTGAAGGAAAAAGGAAAAAGTCAACCATGGTCATTTGACAGTCAAATCAACGGTCAGGATGCGAGTAAAAAGAGACAATCTCAACCAATGTTGAAGCCGATTTCCTTCAAAAGGCCGGACCCACAACAAGTGATATCATCGTCGGATAACAGCCGTGGATTCACCTTCCCATTCTCTGTCACCGCCAGCTCAGCATCAGAGCCGCCTACACCATCCATCATGCCATCTTTTCCGGCGACCGGAGTAGCACCGCCGGTTATACCAAGTTACAGTTTTGGAACAAAGAAATCTGAGCGGGTGGTTTTCAGTTTTCCTTCTACAAGCAGTGGTGTTATACCTATTGGTGATGGTGAGTCTGACCTTAAGTTCAACTTTGGGTCGGATAAAAAACGGGTCTCTTTTGGTTCAATAGGAACTGATGCTATTGCAATTAATTGAACTTTTGTTTGTAGTGGATTCTAGCCATAACTTTTTTTTTTTTTTTTTTTTTTACGTATCTGATTGATTTTTTTTTTCCGATAAATATATTTTGAGTATGGTATAATGAAGAAATAGTTAAGAGTTTGGGTGTCTGTGTTCCATCTGTATCTGATTTACATCTCACAATGTGGTGTGGTAGCTTGAGGAATAACCTTTTCGTAAGCCTATATGCAACAAAAGTCTAAAAAGTGTTGGATGAATATTGATAACTTTTACAAAGCTATATGTTATTACTCCTAATTAAGAAATTTGAGATTTATTTTGACGATATATTTACTGGTCTATATATGATATTTAGTAATATGGAGTTTGCTTCATAAGGTTTCGTTAGTTTTTTCCTTTACGGATTGACGTTTTCATGCGTTTGATTGATTATAAGTGCATTTTTATTAGCACCGAGAAAAACTAGAGTTTTCATTTTTTAAGATGAATTACTAATTATTCCAAGTCACTCAAAAACGACTACCATATATTTTTTGAGTAAATTATAAATTTGGTCTATTTGTTTTAAATCTTAACATAAATATAAATTTTGAAAATGTTTTAATGTGGTTCTTTATTTTGCTTTTTGTTGCGGACATAGTCTCTGTGTTTTGCAAACTTAAAGATAACATTAGGACAATTCTAAAATTCAGATTGAATTTAAATTTTTGGGTAAAGCGTAGGATCCAATTTATAATTTGCGTTATCTTTTAACAATATCTAATTCAAATTTATATTTAATATGTTCTAAGACCATCTCCAACCCACTTCCATTCTCCCCCCCCCCCCCCACACCCCCAAAAAAACAATGGAGTAAAAAATGGGGGCAAATAGTGTTTCATCTCCAACCTACTCCATTTTTTACCCCATTTTTACTCCCAAAAAGTATATTCCATTATTCTAACTTATATAAATTGTCAAACACACCCCTTCTATTAATTTGGTTTTAACAAATATATAATCTATATTTTTTCATTACAATAATTTTAAATAAATAAGATTATATTTATAACACTTAATTACAAGCTTTTGTAAAATACGTTATCGTGTTTTAAAATTTCAATATGTATTTAAATTTTAATATGAATTTGATAAACAAAAAACAAACACTATATTTATAATTAATTAATATAATTTAATATATAACACAATATTATAGGTATTAAATATTACACTTAATTCTAATTAGTAGATAAAAATAAACTAGAAATGTATAAATATATAAAAAGAGGGACTAAAATCGACAACTCAAAGTTCATCCCCATTTTGGGGGAAATGTGTAACGCCAGTGTTTCTAGGCTAGGAATTAATATTGACATAATGGTCTAGGTTAACCTTTGTAACTCATTTTGAAGAAATGAAAAGGAGTTATGTGAATTTTATGTGAATTATGTGTTTTATGCTTAATTATTAGGGTTTAATTAATTAAGAATAAAAATGAGCGTCAAAATTAAATATTAGATAAAGCCGATATTTATTAAGAAACTTGAAGTGGGTGTGACAAGGATTACGGATATATAAAGAATATCGAAATCCGAGTTATAACGAAGAAGTTATGACCTGTCGAAGTTTCGCGACAAAACCGGCACGGGGCCGAATGTCGTAAAAAGTGAGTTTTTGATAAACTACTTTTTAGCCTTAGTTATCTAAACGAAACTCGTAGTGTTCGTTAAACCGAGAAGTTCGATAAAAAGAACGCCAAAATCTGACTTCGTATGAGGAAGTTATGATTTTTCGAAGTTTCAGCTTAGCAGTAGACAGCTAAAAACTCGAATTTTAGATCGAGTGATTTTTAGCCGACACAACCTAAACGAGAATCGAAGGTCTCATAAATAGTAGCACAACGGTAAAAAGTCTGACGAAAACGGACTTCGGATGAAGAAGTTATAAATTTTTAACGGATTTCCTGTCCCGGTCTATTAAAAATAATAATTTAAAAATTAAAGTCAAAATTAGCCGACGAAGTCTAAACGAAAGTCGTAGAGCGTAATTTTACCTACGCGTGCATATAAAGAACGTCAAAAACGGAGCTCGTATGCGAAAGTTATGGATTTTAGAAGTTTTGGCGCGAAAATCGAGAAATTATTTTAAAATCCGAGAAATTTCGCATAGGCCACGTCACCTTCGCTGTATGAACAGTATTCACGTGCTCGCTTCTGATTCGACCGAAGGGAGGCCTAACCGAAGCAAGCCGCGTGTCGCCCTTGTTCCGATCTGCTGAGTCACCGAAGCAGCTGAGTCATCCGAGCTTCGCTGGTCCAATCCGAGGGTGTCGCGTGCCCTTCGCGTGTCCGAAGCTCGCACCTTCCACCTGGCCTCGCTCCGCGGCTGCCACCTGCTGCCTTCGCATGTGCGACGCGTGTCGCGTCCGAACCCTCGCTGGCACCGCCTCTTCTCGGCCGACTCCGGATCTCCCCTCCTATAAATAGAGGGCATGCGAGATTGCCCGGGTACTTTTGGGAATTTGGCATTTTCACACCCTTTTTCAATATTTTAGCCATTTTTGCTTCCCCCGATGCCCCAAGATCATTTCCAATGCCCGGAACACGTCCCGGAGTGCCCGAGAAGCCCGAAAAATTTATCTTTTCGATTTCGAAGCCCGACCCTCGCAGAGCTCGGTTTCTCAATAAAACTCCCGGTTTTATTAGAAACGATCGTTTTAGGAAACGAATTGCTGCCCGATTTTCATTAAATCATGTGAGTGTATAGTTACTTTCACCTTACACATAGATATGAAGTATTTACCTTGAAATACGTGCTATGTGTAAATATATTAATTGTTTATTTGAGGTGACTGTTGAATTGATGTTTTATATAAGTTTTAAACTGTATATATATTTTTATCTACAAATATGTTGGGTAAAACATGGGTAGATGAATTAGATGATGTGTGATGAAATAAAAGTAATGAGAGGTATCGATGTTTAAGATGATCTAGTCATCTAGCAGAGTATAGACAACGGCCACAAACTATTTTAGATAGTCCAGTGGAACGTTAGTAGACTTGTAATCGGTACGTATGTTTGAACTATATGTTCATAAAGTGTTCTTGAACTATATGTTCATTAGGTGTTTTTGAACTATGTGTTCATCCATTAGTTCTTCCTTTTGACACTATTACGTGTCGGGGTACGGGAGCGTACGAGAGTACTTTATCAGTATTTTCCCTATACTTTTATTTGGAAGAGCTTTGGAGTCTTTGTTCTTTTATGAAGTGATCGGACTAGCTTCATGAGTTAGTGATATAGATCATGAGTTAAATAGTGGGCGTGTGATGAAAGGTGAGTTGGATAGATGAGATGATCAGTGATATAGATCATGAGTTGAGACTGATTGGTGAAATATGGGAAAAGCTTTTACCCAAATGTTGGCGTGAGTGGTTCAATATGAGAAAAGCCCTTACCCAACGTTGACCCCCGTCATTCAGCAGAGTAGGGATGACAACCATTGACTGTTCTAGACGGTCTGCAGAACACTAGCAGGCTCGCAACCTGTAGGTGTTAATGGACTCGATTGTTCATTCGTTGTACTCTAAGACCCCCGTCATTCAGCAGAGTATGGATGACAACCATCGACTGTTTTGACGGTCTGTGGAACACTAGCAGGCTCGTAACCTGTAGGTGTTAATGGACTTAAGTGTTCATTCACTGTACTCTATTCCCCTCATGAGTGCCCTTAGGGCAAGTAAGGCTGGGGAAACCCCTTAAGTATGTTCATCAGCTGTATGGAAAACCCATTGACATGTATTGCGGGGGGAACTCCCGTGGGAAATACCGTCGATGAATAAGAGCTATGGACTAGCACATGACGACGATGTGACTTCGTGCCTATTTGAGATAAATTGCTGAAGGAAAGCAATGTTGTCACCTTGTTGGTTGTTTTATGTTAGGATGTCTTGTTTGACATAACTTGCTGAGGGAAAGCAATGTTGTCACCCCGATGTTTGTTTTATTTGACATAACTTGCTGAGGAACCCCCAAAGCAATGTTGTCACCCCTAGTGATAATCCTTAGGCTAGGTCCCTTGTGATAGTTGTTTTAGGGACGTAAAGTGAGGATAATGGGAATAGGTAATTATTAGGGTTATTTTTGGTTGATGAAATTAATAAATTTATTATTGACTGAGAACTTAATAAGTTTATTATTTATTGTGGGTTGAAAACCATATATGCTCACCAGACTCCCAAGCCTGACCCACTCAGTTTAATTGTATCACAGGTATCGATACGAAGTTGCTTTACACTGAGAGATTAAAAGAGAAGTAGATCACTAGTGTAAATGAATGTAAGTTTTGTTTATGCTTATGTTTTTGTATTGACAATGACATCCCAATGGTTTAAATGAATAAAATACATTTCTTCGGAAATGATTTGATAACATATTTATTATGTTTTTCTGGGAACAAATTCTGCAACACTTTTAATCAAATGATTACTCTGAAATTATTTCAAAAGCATAAATTAAACCGGTCTTTTCTGGCTGTGAATTTGGGGATGTCACAAAATGAATAGTACTATTCATTTCCTCCAAAATGGGGGAATAAATGGGGTATGGTTGGAGAAGAATATGAGAAGAAATGAGGGAAATAATGAAGAATGGGAGTGGGTTGGAGATGCTCTAATACAGTAATACTTATTATTTTTCCTTTGTAAAATTTGTTTTAATGGCTGACATACTAAAAACTACTTTTATCAAACTATGCAAGATATTAGAGCATCAACAGAAATCTATTTTTTTTTTTTTAAATTTTTTTTTGTTTTTTTAATACATACTTATCAATCCAAAAATCTAAAAAATAATCTTTATATTAATAGATTTTTTTCATTAACTTATCCATAGGACCCACATATATGTATTTATATATTTTATTGTTTTTGTATAAGTTTGTTATATTACAAGATTGGTGATATTTTTAATTATAATTTTGATTCTTCCACTTAAAAATAAGGTGTTTTGACTTATATATTCTTCATCATGTTTTTATCTATTAAATTAAAATAGGGGTAGAAGTCAAATCATCTTGTTTTTATGTGGATGAAAAAAAACAAGATGATTTGAATTTTATACCCTATTTTAGTTTTTTTTTTTTAACCGGCAAATACAAATATTATAATCTATTCATAAACTACCACCTAATTCCACCCATGTCCAAGAAAAATAAAAAAGTAAATATATCTTCTTTATAGATACCGTCTTACATAATATTTATGTATAATAATAACCTAGGCTAAATGGAGTGGCCATTTTAAGGCTCTCCCCAAGGCCTGTGGCTTACTTCGCTATAGACCATCCCTTGCCTCTCGCTAGGATGTATGCCAAGAAAGAGTCCCTGCCGGAGTATAGTGAGAAAAAGAAAAGAGACTGAGAAGCATTGAGGGTTTGATCAAATGTTTTTATTTTTTTTTATTTTTTTATTTTTTTTGTGGAATACTCTCTTGCTTTATGAAATACATGGTCATCAATTTGTGAAAGCATGGAGTATTATTTATTTATTTTGTTTTGAATAAAGAGTTCCAATAAATTATGTTTATTTAAATAAGAACTATCAAAGTATTAGTTTGTTAATTACCTTTTTACAAGCACTTAAATAATAAAAAACATAATTTACTTAAGTTTTTGTTTTTAAAAAAAGTTATTTAATATGAAATATGTGTTTTAAAACGTATAATTTACTAAAGTTTGAAAAAAAAAATCAAGAAATGCTAGAGATACTACCACTTTCTATAAAATGTTAAAAAAAAGTTACTAACGAGGTGAGAAAAAATGACATAACAACAAAATAGACATTATATTTACAGTTTTTTTCTATTTAAACCAAAAGTTTTACTTTTTTCCTAAAAAGACCACATTTTTGGAGGATCTTTGTTATTTAGAAGAGATAACCGGTTGACTACGTTAATAGCCGGTATCAAGGTATCAAGTACGTATGTATCTCATCCCCTCCATTATACGTCACTTCTCTTCTTCTACACTTGTTGCTAGGTTTCATTGTTGCTCTTCAAGATACACAAGTCCATATGCAAAACTAGGGCTTTTTCTGAAATTGCTCAAGGAGAAAGCCATGACATCTAACAACGATGCCAAGAAGAAAACTAAGAAACACAAAAAAAAATACGCTGATTATGAAGATCCCGAAGATGAAATTCTCGTATCAGACATGCCCATGGACTATGAGAGGGAAAAGGTAATAACTGTTTCATTCCAATCTGTTAAAGATCCTTTTCTTACCAAACTTTTTGAAGATGAATCTGAGTTTTTTGGTGAAAAAGATGAATATGTAGATGATTTAGTTCATCTAGAAGATGACGAGAATGACATTGGTGGTTCCAATTCTGTCCATGATCCCACCATAGAGTGGAATCTCATGGAACCAAAGGTTGGAGAGAAATATCAAAATTTTTCTCAATTGAAAAATTGTCTTATTAACTACGCTGTGGCCCATGGGTATCCCCTAAGGTTTGAGAAACTTGAAAGTACTAGGTTAGTAGCTAGATGTGGTAGAGATACAGACAAAAAAATGTGATTTTCGTTTGTATGCATCATGGATGAACGCAGAAAGAACAGTCCAAGTAAAGTCAATGAAAAAGAAGCACTCGTGTTCAAGAAAGGTTACTTTTGGACACCTTGTATCCCCTCAATGGATTGCTTCTCATCTTCTGAAGGAGATTGTTTTCAACCCATCTATTAAACTTAAAGAATTGAGGGAACTCATTAGGACAAAATTCAAGATCACCCTATCTATCAGTAAATGTAACAGGGCTAAACATAAGGCAATGGTGATGATTGAAGGGAAGGCTAGTGATCATTATGCTAGAATTTGGGACTATGCTGCAGAAATACAAAGATCCAACCCTGGTAGTACTGTGCAAGTGGGTGTAAACCTTAATCCTGATGGAAAACATTACTTCCATAGATTCTATGTATGCTTTCATGCATTGAAAACAGGATGGATTGTTGGATGTAGGAGAGTGATAGGATTAGATGGGTGCTTTTTGAAAGGGCAAGTAAAGGGTCAACTCCTAACAACTATAGGAAGGGATGCCAATAACCAAGTATATCCTATATGTTGGGCTATGGTAGACATTGAGAACAAGCAAAACTGGAAATGGTTCTTGGAGCTTCTTAGTGAGGATGTTGGAGAACAAGAAGGTGGAGGTCTTACAGTTATATCAGACCAGCATAAGGTATATTGTTATTCTTGTCCCTTATGTCATAAATTTCAAAAGTTTCTTGTCCATTTTTTCATAAAAAAGGTGTCAAATAACATTATTATTCTTTTAGGGGCTACTTGAAGCAGTAAAGGAGATCTTGCCAAATGCGGAGCATAGACAATGTGCTCGCCATATATACGCAAACTTTAAGAAGTCATATAAAGGAAAAGAGTACAAAGATCTGTTTTGGGTTGCTTCTGGTTACACTGTCGAACCTCAATTCATATCTGTGATGGAGAGATTGAAGGCTACAGATGTGGGTGTATATGAATACTTAATGTCCCATAACCCGAGCTCATGGAGTCGTGCTTACTTTTGTCAAGGTAAGTATTTCATTTTCCTTTTTACTTAAATTTGTTCTTTATACTTTAATATAACACTTAACATTTGGTGTTTGCACTTAACATTTATGGTTTGGACGTTTTTACCCTTGTTGATGTGCTAGATTGAATAAAGGAATGAGCAATTCCAATGCAACCAAAGTGGATGAATTTGTGAATAAAAGTGGATAAGTTTGTTGTGATTTATGTAAAGCTGAAAACAGAATTTTGAAAACAAAAATCTGAAATCTGAAAACAACAATCTGAAATCTGAAATCTGAAAACAGCAATCTGAAAATCTGAAATCTGAAATTATAAATCTGAAAACAGCAATCTGAAAATTTGAAATCTGAAAACAGCAATCTAAAAATCTGAAATCTGAAAACAGCAATCTAAAAATCTGAAATCTGAAATCTGAAAACAGCAATCTGAAAATCTGAAAAAAAAAATTTGAAATCTGAAAAACATAAATCTGAAAAACAGGTATGTTTATTTTTTAACAGATAGAGCATGTGAGGCTTTTGAGAATGGTGTTAGTGAAAGCTTCAATGCGATGATTGTTGATGCTAGAAAGAGGCCATTGTTAACAATGTTGGAGATGATACGTTTAAGTGTCATGGAGAGAGTTTCTTTTATGTATAACCTACAACAAACGTGGGAGGCTCCTATTTTCCTTGCAATCATTACGAAATTGGAAACATTTGGTGAACATTATGTTGGATTAGGTGTCTAAGCCCATAACTATAATTGGTATGTACTTGAATTGATAGCAGCACAGTCCTTTTGGGTTGCCCTCAACCTAGCAATTGGACAAGGAAATTATGAAAGGAGAGATATTAATTTATAAGATTAATAAATTAATATATATATATATATATATATAAATGATTTATTAATATGTTAGTGGATTAATATATTAATAAGAAATCATTATGTTTAATTAATTGTTAGCCAGAAATTAATCAGAATTAATTTTGGGGTTAAAAGAATTAATTATAAAGTGTAGGGACTAGTTTGCAATTAACTAATAGTTGAGTGGAAGGTTCCAGAACCCCCTTGGAAGGGGGTGGACGAAAACCCTAGGGGAAACCCTAGAGAATTCGTCCAAGGGCTCCAAGATAAGGCCTTGGGTCTTGCTTAGGCCCTAAGCAAAGGATAACTAGGGTTTTCCCTAAACCCTAGTTCCCTCAACTATTTAAGGAGCCTCCTGGCTCACATTTTAGTGTACTGATTCTTTGGAAGAATACCCTGGCCGAAATTGCATACTCCCTCTCCTCTCTCTCTCTTCTACTTTCCTTCTTGCTAGTTCTTGGGTGTGATTCCATTAGAGGCATTACATTTGTGGTGCTGAGCTTCCAAGAAGATCAAGATCAAGATCAAGGGAATATCAATTGTTTGCTATAACAATTGAAAGGTATGTAAACCCTAAACCCTAGTTTACTATTTTCGATAATAGCCTCTCTCCTCTAGGGTTCTTGTATTGCAATTCAAAGTTGTATGTTCAATAGTTAAAACATAGATCCAAAGTAGGTTGCATGTGAACTTAGGAATTGTTTTCTAGTTTACTTGTTGTACCTAAAACCCATCAGTGGTATCAGAGCCATTGTTTGTTTTAAATTGAATTGCTATAATAGTTGAATTGCAAATTAGGGTTTATAGCCATTAAACCCTAAAGGCCAAATTTTCGCAATTAGGGTTTTGGATTGAAGGGTTTTCGAAAACCCTAGCCTCCAAAGAACCCTAATCGAAATTAGGGTTAGGGTTTTGAAAACCCTAGCCTCCTCCCTTATGAATTTCGAAATATGCTAGAGGATAACTAGGGTTTCTTGTTTTTGGATAATTGTTACTTAATTAGATTAATTGGATAATTATCCTTACCCTATTTTTCGAAATTTAGAGGGATAAGGATTAGGATTAAATTAATGGATTAATTTAATTAGATAATCCTTACAAGATTTAATAATTTGATTAATAGTTAATTAAAAGATAAATATTAAATCTAGTTAATTGGTTTATTTAAATTTAAATTTAATAGCTTAAATTTCGAAATTTATAAACCCTTGAAGTTTTAAAATGTTTTAAAACACACCTTATATATATATATTATAATTAAAAGTTTAATATTATATATGTATAAGAATATGGTCAGTCAAATCGCTAGTATGCCTCATTCACGAAGCTAATCTATAAGGGGGGTATAAGGAAACTGCCTATAAAATGGTAGTTGAATGGGTGTCCACTCTCACCCACCGCTTCCTTGATTAGTGGAGGGTCGTTAGCAGAACGGATTTGATAGGACAACTACTTCTCATTAAAAGTATAATGATATTAAAAGTACTAGAACATTATTTTCAAAAATCCCAACTCTAGTTACTTTAGGAAAAATGTGAAAAGTATGCTAATCCATGAAATTGCACATTATGCTTTATTAGTCGTTAGTGGAGCGTGTGTGGTTAACCAGCACACTAAAAGGCACTAATAAAGAGTAGTAATGGGTATCTCATAATTGTCATTTTGATGGAGCGTGTGTGGTTTACCAGCACATCAATAGTTAATGATAAAGACAATGAGGTTACCAAGCACATTTGCATGGTTATTCACATCTTGTTTGTGATCCTCGGCATCCCAGTCATAAATAGAAGAGCATAATCTGAGATTAAAACATGCCATTGAATAGTTTCAATGTATCTCAAAAGAATTAGGAATTTCACTTCGTTTGTTTCGTCTAATGGTGGAATTGGTGAATCGTCATTCACCTACCTTTATGAAATTTGCACTTGGATCTCGGCATCCCATTTCTGAGTTGTGAATCTTCATAGTTGGATCCTAACCTTGATATTATATCTTTGGGTTATTCTATTAAGGTATCTTGAAATCTAACTAAAACTTTCTTTCTTTTCAGATGTCTACTCCTGGAAACACTTCTGCTTCGTCCTCCTCCAACCAAAACTTCTCTTTGCTCAATATTTGCTCCAAAGTCGTTATGGATGGCTCAAACTATAACGATTGGATGCGCAACATCAAGATGGCTCTTCGTTTCGAGAACAAAGAATATGTTCTTGAAAAGGAGCTCAAAGAGCTTGATGAGAATGAAGCTACTCCTGAAGATCTTGCTGCCTACAAGAAACATTACGATGATGCTACCAAAGTGGCATGCATCATGGTGGCAACTATGTCCCCAGAACTGCAGAGGTACTATGAGGACTACTGGCCTTTCGAGATGAACAAGGACCTTATGGAAAAGTACCATAAGCGAGCTCGTCAAGAAAAGTTCGAAGTAGTCAAGTCACTCATGGCTTGCAAGATGAAAGATGGGGAGTCGGTTGTCTCACATGTGCAAAGAATGCAACGCTACATAGAGCGTTTGGTCAAGCTCAATATTCACTTTGATGAGGAATTGGCCATTGACATGGTCTTGAACTCACTTCCTGAATGTTATGGTCAGTTTATTCTAACTTACCATTTGAACAATACTGAGCAGACCTTGGCCCAATTGCACAACTTGTTGCAGACAGCTGAGGCAGGGATGAAGGGTAAAAGTATACCCTCCACACCTGCGAGTGCCCCTGTTTTGGCTATTGGACAGGGAAAGGGGAAAAAGAGGAAAGGTCCTCCCAAGCAAAACTGGAAGAGCAAGGCTCAAGCTGGGTCATCTAGTAATGGCCCAAAGGCTAAGCCCAATGGTTCCACTCCCCATGTTTCTGATCCAAAAGAGGCAGTTTGCTTTTACTGCAACCAAAAAGGGCATTGGAAGAGATCTTGCCCACAATATCTGCAAGATATCAAGGATGGCAAAGTGAAGCCATCTTCGGCAGGTATTTACACTATTTCTGCTAATAACTCATTATCTTCTCGTTCATGGGTCCTTGACACAAGATGTGGTTTTCATATCTGTTCTGATTTGCAGGGTCTAAAGGAAAGTGAGGAGATAGAGCGAGGAAGGATAAACCTGATCATGGGAAACAGAAAGTCTTCACCAGTAACCAAGATCGGAGTTTATCAGCTTCTGCTTAGTAATGATGTTAGATTAGATTTAATAAATTGTTGCTATTCGTCTGAGATGACGAGAAACATTATTTCATTTCATGCATTGTTCAGACAAGGTTTTACATATTCTTTTAATGATTTGAATGGTTCAATTTCTGTTTATAAGAATGGTGTTTTTATGTTTGAAGCTTTGCCTTGTAATGGTGTGTATGAAACAGTGACTTGTGTTGATAGCTTAGGAAATAGTGTACTTAATATTGACTTGTCTAATAGTGTAGACAAGGCATGCTTGTGGCATTGTCGTCTTGGACACATCAACAAGAAACGCATAGCCCAACTCCAAAAGGATGGAGTGTTGGAATCATTTGACCTAAAGTCAGATGACATGTGTGAATCTTGTCTTTTGGGAAAGATGACAAAATCACCATTCACAGGGTCTTGTGAAAGAGGTGAAGGTCTGTTGGATCTCATACACACGGATGTGTGTGGGCCCTTCAGATCAACTACAAGAGATGCTAATCGATTCTATGTGACTTTCACTGACGATTATAGCAGATATGGATATATCTACTTGATCAAGCATAAGTCAGAAACTTTTGAAAAGTTCAAAGAGTTTAAGCATGAAGTCGAAAATCAATTGGGCAGAAAGATAAAGATACTTAGATCCGATAGAGGCGGGGAGTATCTTAGTATCGAGTTTAACGACTATCTGAAAGAATGTGGGATAGTCTCACAATTGACTCCTCCTAGGACACCACAGTTAAATGGTGTAGCTGAGAGGCGCAATAGAACCTTGTTAGACATGGTTCGTTCTATGATGAGTCGGGGTTCGCTTCCTATTCACTTCTGGGGGTATGCCTTAGAGACAGCCGCCCACATCCTCAATCTTGTCCCTACAAAGAAGGTTGCCAAAACACCTCACGAAATGTGGACAGGGAAAGTTCCCTCGTTAGCACATATTAAAGTCTGGGGTTGTGAAGCTTTCGTAAGACGAGAGACTCACGACAAGCTAGCAGCTAGAAGTGAGAAATGTGTTTTCATTGGTTACCCAAAGCAGTCTTTTGGATATTTGTTCTACAGGCCTAGTGAGAACGTGGTCTTTGTAGCACGAAGAGGAGTCTTTCTTGAAAGAGAGCTCATATTCAAAGAGGACAGTGGGAGCACTATTGACCTTGAAGAAATTCAAGAGTTAGCCAATGAAGGAACCTTAGATGACACTAGCACTCAACCAGAGGAAACAGTTCCTGTTGAACCAATTGATAACTCATTACCTCTTAGAAGATCCACTAGGGTGAGTGTGCCACCTGAGTTGTATGGTTTTCATATTACTTCAGATGGTGACACATTCATAAGTGACAGAACACTGGTAAACTTAGATGAACCAGTCACTTATAAGGAAGCAATGGCAGGCCCAGAGGCTTCCAAGTGGAAAGAGGCAATGGACAGCGAGATTAAGTCCATGTATGAC
The DNA here is from genome assembly GCF_052849685.1 of Lactuca virosa. Classification (NCBI taxonomy): domain Eukaryota; kingdom Viridiplantae; phylum Streptophyta; class Magnoliopsida; order Asterales; family Asteraceae; genus Lactuca; species Lactuca virosa. Next base: position 164,783,360 of record NC_136433.1, on the reverse strand, counting down.
AACCAAGTTTGGAATTTGGTTGATAGTGCACCAGGTCGCAAGACAGTTGGGTGCAAATGGATCTTCAAGAAGAAGACAGACATGGATGGGAATGTGCATACATTCAAGGCTCGACTGGTTGCAAAAGGTTTTACTCAAACCCCAGGGGTTGACTATGATGAGACTTTTTCGCCAGTGGCTAAGATTAAATCTATTAGGATATTGCTCGCCATAGCTGCCTTTCATGATTATGAAATCTGGCAGATGGATGTCAAAACTGCTTTCCTTAATGGGAAGTTGGCTGAAGATGTTTACATGAGTCAGCCAGAGGGTTTTGTTGATGCAAAGTTCCCCAATAGAGTGTGCAAGCTTGAGAAATCCATTTATGGATTGAAACAAGCATCTCGCAGTTGGAATCTTTGCTTCCATGAGAAAGTCAAAGAGTTTGGTTTCTCTAGAAGTGAAGATGAGTTCTGTGTGTATATCAAGGCTAGTGGGAGTATAGTAACTTTTCTGGTGTTATATGTCGATGACATATTACTCATTGGTAACGACGTTCCAACCTTGAAAGAGGTTAAGTCTTGGCTTGGAAAGTGTTTTGCAATGAAAGACCTTGGAGAAGCTGCCTATATTCTTGGGATTAGAATATTGAGAGATAGAAAGAAGAGACTAATTGGACTTAGTCAGAGCACATACTTGGATAAGGTACTAAAGAGGTTTAGTATGGAAAATTCCAAGAAGGGAGAGCTACCTATCCAGAGCAATACCAAATTGAGTAAGACTCAATGCCCGAGTACAGATGTTGAAATAGATGACATGAGTCGTGTACCTTATGCTTCCGCTGTCGGATCGATCATGTACGCTATGACATGTACTCGCCCTGATGTGGCATTTGCTTTGAGCATGGTCAGTCGCTATCAGGGAAACCCAGGTAGAGCTCATTGGATAGCAGTTAAGAATATACTTAAGTATTTGCGAAGGACAAAGGACTGGGTCCTTGTGCTTGGTGGCAGTGATACCTTGAGAGTAGATGGTTACAGTGATGCCAGCTTTCAGACGGATATAGATAACTTCCGTTCTCAGTCGGGCTGGGTGTTTTTACTGAATGGAGGAGCAGTTACTTGGAAGAGTTCCAAGCAAAATACGGTGGCTGATTCTACTTGTGAATCAGAGTACATAGCAGCAAGTGAAGCGTCGAAAGAAGCAGCTTGGTTGAGGAACTTCATCGGGGATCTCGGAGTTGTTCCAACCATCCAGGAGCCTATGGAACTGTTCTGCGATAATGAAGGAGCGGTTGCCTTGACAAAGGAACCGAGAGATCATGGTAAGACCAGACATATCGACAGAAAGTACCATTTCATCAGACATAGAGTAGAAGAAGGCCATCTTATAGTAAAGAGGGTGTCATCTGAAGATAACCCAGCAGATCCTCTCACAAAGGGTCTGAGTAGGGCTAAGCATATTCAGCATGCTCGGAGCATAGGACTGAAAGATGATATTAGTTTTAGTAGTTAGATTAGTTTTTGAAACTTGTAACAAAGTAAAAGTAATTGACTTTTGGTGATTAAATAATAAAGTATTATTTATAAGTTTGGCTACTACCTTTTGTCAATTGTTTATTATTGCGTTTCATTTTTGCATGTTTTACTTCCTGAATAATGAGATTATTCAAACTCCACAGTCGCTCGTACTCTTGGAAGTAAGTAGTGAATTAAGACTGTCATGAATTGGATTGCAGATTGTCTAAGGATAGACATGGCAATAGAATTGCTGCAATGTTCATGAGTACTCAGAAATTGAGATTTGAGTATTGGATAAACCCACGCTCAGAGTATTACTTCATGGAATTCATCACGAGTAATACTGAGACGATAATATCTTATAATCTTGAAACGAAGATATATGAGTTGTAATTTACAAGTCGGTTGTGCATTGGTGATACGAAAACGCATCAGTAACTTGGTGTTATAAAACGTATTGTCATGCATAATTTGATGAGTAAAAGATACAAGCATATGAGTCAACGTTTATTCGTTCCTTTTGCCCTAACAGGAAAAGCGATATCTGTGGGCCCCTCGATGATTTGGTGTTGACTTATGTGCTGGGCCCAGCCAGGACTAAATTGATGTGTTCGATTAGAAGTCCTACATCATCACAAATCAAGAATCGGGAAACATAGATTCTGGACAAACAGATTGATTACATTCCATGTCTTTTGTCTGGGGATATCAAGCAGAACGAAGGGTTATATGATCACTTATCTTAGGACACGTAACTGACTGGGTCAGAGTTCGGCAGCAGCTTTTTGGAAGCTACAATTTGCTGGTCAAATTTAGAAGGCATACTAGCAATTATAGTTACAGACTTATCCAAGTGGGAGACTGTTGGATTAGGTGTCTAAGCCCATAACTATAATTGGTATGTACTTGAATTGATAGCAGCACAGTCCTTTTGGGTTGCCCTCAACCTAGCAATTGGACAAGGAAATTATGAAAGGAGAGATATTAATTTATAAGATTAATAAATTAATATATATATATATATATATATATATATATATATATATATATATATATATATATATAAATGATTTATTAATATGTTAGTGGATTAATATATTAATAAGAAATCATTATGTTTAATTAATTGTTAGCCAGAAATTAATCAGAATTAATTTTGGGGTTAAAAGAATTAATTATAAAGTGTAGGGACTAGTTTGCAATTAACTAATAGTTGAGTGGAAGGTTCCAGAACCCCCTTGGAAGGGGGTGGACGAAAACCCTAGGGGAAACCCTAGAGAATTCGTCCAAGGGCTCCAAGATAAGGCCTTGGGTCTTGCTTAGGCCCTAAGCAAAGGATAACTAGGGTTTTCCCTAAACCCTAGTTCCCTCAACTATTTAAGGAGCCTCCTGGCTCACATTTTAGTGTACTGATTCTTTGGAAGAATACCCTGGCCGAAATTGCATACTCCCTCTCCTCTCTCTCTCTTCTACTTTCCTTCTTGCTAGTTCTTGGGTGTGATTCCATTAGAGGCATTACATTTGTGGTGCTGAGCTTCCAAGAAGATCAAGATCAAGATCAAGGGAATATCAATTGTTTGCTATAACAATTGAAAGGTATGTAAACCCTAAACCCTAGTTTACTATTTTCGATAATAGCCTCTCTCCTCTAGGGTTCTTGTATTGCAATTCAAAGTTGTATGTTCAATAGTTAAAACATAGATCCAAAGTAGGTTGCATGTGAACTTAGGAATTGTTTTCTAGTTTACTTGTTGTACCTAAAACCCATCACATTACAGGTTAGTACATTGCTTGTATTTGGAAACATGTGTTGGCCTATTACACCTTCTAATAAGTACATTTAATGTATTTGTAGGTCATGGTCTGTCATACCAAGTGGCGGAGGGGTATTTGAGGCAAGGTCAACCTATGAGTCCTACTGTGTAGATTTGCAGTCCTGGTACTGCTCATGTAGACTATGGGAGTTATCAGGAATTCCTTGTGTTCATGCAATAGCTGCAATGTTTTACAATCAGCAAAATCCAGAGGATTTCATCAGTCCTTGGTTTTCAAGTGAAAAATTCAAGGAGAGTTATGCTACTTTTTTTACAACCTATGAATGGTAGCAACCTATGGCCAACGACTCCTTATGAAAAACCTTTGCCACCTATGTCTAGGCGGATGCGTGGGAGGCCTACTGTGAACAGGAAGAAGCATGCTAGTGAGAAAGGAGACAGCGGATCTAGGAAAAGAACTGTTAAGTGTAACAATTGTCAAGAGTTTGGGCATAATAAAAAGTCATGTAAGAATCCTACAAAGGAGCCTGAGCCCAAACCAAAAAATAAGATAGGAAGGCCAAGTATGGAGAAGATTGAAGGTACTTCAAAAAGACCAAGAAAACAAAAAAAACTAAAGTTCCAAGTGCATATTCACAAGCAGTTGCTGATTTGAGGGAGTCTGGATACATTTCCCAAGAAATTGAGGAGCTAATGGGTACCCAAGAAACTATTACCCAAGAAACTGTGCAACTACCAACAATGGATGATGTCATTTTTGTCCCTGAAACTGTAGCGGTAACAACAATGGATGATGTCACACTTGAAGTAGAAGGCAATGAAGAAACACTAATGGGTGATGTAACTTTTGTACCTGAAACTATTGCACCTGGGTGACCCCGACAGAACCAATGCCATTGGAGTAGTAGAGTAGAGGTGATTGTATTTTTGTAGAGGGGGTGGGGGTATTTTTGTATAGTACCATTAATATGGCCATTTTGGTCTTTTTGTTGCAACTTATTATTTGGCCTTTTTGTAATTGTTAATGATGGCCAAGTTCACACCCACATGTTATTTAGAAACTGATCCACTTTGGATTAACATTCCCCTTTGTAAAATGTTGATGAAATGTTGTGTACTTTGTTTATGTTCTACATTCCTTTTTGTCTTTTTCTTATTAGGACATTCTACTTTGGATTAGCATTCCCCTTTATTATTTAAAGACTAATAAATACTAATATATATTATATGTTGTATACAATTGTATATATTATTTAAAGACTAATAAATACTATTGTATATATTATTTAAAGACTAATAAATACTAATATATATTATATGTTGAATTTGAAGTACGTAGGGTTAACATTAAAGGATTCCAAAACATTTAAAAGAAATCACACAAGTTTGTGAATCAGTAAGAATTTCATAGTGTGTTTATTTATTTATTATTTTATTTTATTTTATTTGGTAGTGTGTTTATGTTGGACGCTGGTATTTAAATGGAAATATAAAATGTCATTATTCTCTTTATTTTTCCAATTAATATGCGAAAACAGTCCATGCATATCTCCCATGGAAATCAGCACTTGGATCGGGTATCACTAGCAGATAGCTCTTTCTCAAACAATGGAATCAATGATTTTAAACTTTAAAAGGGTAAAATTGGAAACTGAAAATAACATATATAGAAAAGTACTTATATTCTCATACAAAACATAGTCAAGTATCTTGCCATACAAAACATAACCCTAACATACCTTAATTCATCAAAAGTAACACAACCTTAAGATGACCTATGTCACGACAACTACCAAGAATACCACAATCCTAACATTCTTTACTCTTCATTCTTCACATTCCAAACATGCTTTTTTCTTCAACTTTAACTTTAATTCTTTGATCTCATCTTCCATACCCTTCATATCATGGTGCATATTGAAGAGTAGATCCTAGTACCTTTGGATTGTAAGTTCATCATCAATCCACATAAAATACTTGCAATTCATACTTTCATCCTGCAAAAGAAGCAACAATTTACCTTGTAATTTGGACATCCATAAGTTTAGGTTTATATTTGGACATCCAAAAAAAAAATTACAAACATTTTACCTTGTAATTTGTACATCCTTAAAATCTTCTACCATGATTCTTTGCAGTCCATGATGTAAACATAGGAGCTTCTTCATTACACTTGCACAATTCAACTCCATCATTCCTTACTATCCTTCTACTTCTGATGCTCCTGATGCTTGAAGAAGATGACATTTTCGAGGACTAACAAGTTGGTGAATCAAGCAAAGAATGATCAATTCAGTTTCATATAGCAAAGTTTTCAGCACATTACTGATATGTGCATACTAAAAAAAACAGATAGCATTTTTCCAACTCCACCGTTTTTTTCTTTAAATATAAACCTGAATCAACATCAATTAACATACACATCCAAAAGATGGAATCAGAAGCTAAGAAGGCAAACTGTAACACCCAAAAATTTCAAACCAATTTAAACTTTCGAAAACAACCCAAGTTCCATTAGTTATTACAAAAAGGTTTCCAAATGGTTTATTATCAGAGTATCCCAGAAACAAAATCATAAAAAGTGAGGAGCGGTACGATCACGCCTTTTCCTTGCCACGATCTCCTGATGTACCTGAAACAATAATCGATAAATGTCAGCTCGAAGGCTTTGTGAGTTACCCCCCCCCCCCAAATACCTATACACACATAACCATACACATACAGTAACAAACAACACACTATGGGTCCAGTCAACCATCGGGTTGGAATACCCCTGGCCCTCAACCATCGGGTTGGAATACCAACATACTACGAGTCCAATCATCCTTAGGATGGAATAATCTCGGCCCACAACCATCGGGTTGGAATGCCCACACACATACACATACAACAACTACTATGGGTTCAATCATCCATCAGGATGGGATACCCCAGGCCCTCAACCATCGGGTTGGAATGCCAACCTACTATGAGTCCACTCATCGTCGGGATGGAATACTCTCAGCCCACAACCATCGGGTTGGATTGCCTACATACTATGAGTCCAATCATCCTCGGGATGGAATACTCGCGACCCACAACCATCGGGTTGGATTGCCCACATAACCAATCAAACATGTGCACCTATATCAGATAATCATATAACAGTCTACCAGAAAACATACTAGGGCCCTATCTGATGGGTTTCGAGCAATACATCATTCCTATGGTGTGCACATATAACATGTAATCTCCTACCAGCATACAGACAGTCAGACCACTATAGGTCACTAAGCATAAACACATCCGCTCTCACAGGATACAGATCTAACCGATCATACAAACATATAACCATCCTATCTACCAGGATGTCTAACTAACATATCGCAATAGTAACTATCTCAAATAACAAATCAAAGGGCCGGCCTTGGTGCCTTAGACCCTTGGGTACAGTGAGGATAACTTACCTCGCAACTGTCGAATGGAACTAGAAAGCTCAACCCTCGGATCACCAACACGAACTCCACCACCTATAATTGCCACAAAGCCCTTTTTCATAAATTCCCAAATTACCAAAATGTCATCAGAAGTCAACTGGTCAGCTCTTGGTCAAAGTCAAAGTCCATAGTCAAAGTCAATAGTCCATGTTGACTCGACTTGTAGAGTGTAGTTCATCGACTCGTCGAGTCCTTCCTGAACTTGAGAAGTCGTGAAATCCTTGGTTGGCTTGTCGAGTTCCCCTTTAACTCGCCGAGTTCATACGTGTCCAAGAATTGGGAGAAACCCTAGCCGACTCGCCGAGTCTTCGAACGACTCGCCGCATTCAAGGCAATCTTCAACAAACTCGCCGAGTTTGTTCATCAACTCGACGAGTTCATGACCATCTTCATATGACTCGTCGAGTTGACTATGCAACTCGCCGAGTCCTTGCAGACCTTCATCCATGCAGACACCTTTTAAGCCACGCCAAGGTTCCAGATTACAGATCCAAGCTTCTAAGGCATGTTTATCACGTAAAGTTGCAAACTTTACACGCATGCAAGGCCCTACAGGCTCTAAATGACCAATCTAAGCTTCTAATGGAGCTTTACACCTTAGGAGAGTCTCATCCTTGCAAGAGCTGGAAACTTTATGGACTTAGGACTCAAAAGAGGTTCAGATCTGCAGTTTCAACTTCAGATCTAGCTCCCATACCAAAATCCCTTCATGAATAACTAAAGAAAGCCCTTGTTTTCACATATGAATGATTCTAGAAGAAAAGAGATTAAGGTAACAGCTTATTACCTTCAAGACGTGCCCAAACTGAAGTAGACTCTAGATCCACAAAAAATCCTTGATGCTAGCCTCTTGATCTACAAGTTTCCTTCACAAAAGTCACCTCTCAAAACTCCAAAACACTCTCCAAGCTCTCACTCACGGAAATTAGGGTTTCTGGCTCTCAAGGGGTAACAAAGAGGATGGGGTGAGGACATAAGGTCCTTTAAATAGGGTGCAAACACTAAAATTAGGGTTTTCTCTTCCCAGCACCGACTCGTCGAGTCCCACCGCCGACTTGGCGAGTTGGTCACTTAACACGTGGCCAAAACCCGCTCCGACTTGACGAGTTAAGATACCTACTCGTCGAGTCTACTCCTTTATTTACACATAGCACCCCGAACTTATATTCCTGAATTTGGGATGTTACAACTCTCCCCCACTTAAATTAGGCTTCGTCCTCGAAGCCTGCTGCAGCACACAATTCCGGATAACACTCCTACATTGCAGCCTCCGGTCTCCCAAACCAGCCCCAATCTCTTCAGGCGCTACTACCGTGTCCCTTCTAAGGACAACTCCTTCCTGTCCTGAACACACTTTCATGACTTGCGAAGTTAGATACTACTATAATTCGCTGGGCTCTCTCACAGGACTAATCTATATTTCCCTTTCCAAAACTGGCGATAACCCGAGTAACTTGCAATATTGGAAACTCATCTTGTCCCCTTCCTGAATCTAGTCCCTTTCCACGCTGACAGGATATGCATCCTTCAGCTTCCGGGCAACTCCCATGAACAACCGGCTATATCACATAAACGCTCATACCTGGCCCAATCAGCCTCGGGCTGGAATACCAGGTATGCCTACGACGAGTCCAGTCATCCCTAGGATGGTATACCCTCTTATCCTCACACATGTTTGGCCCAATCAACCCTCGGGTTGGAATACCAAACACATCAGGTCCAATCAATCACAGGGTCCGGTCATCCTCATTATGGAATACCCTAGATTGGAATACCACTACATACATATCCCATGTCTACAACCATACTTGGGATCCAAGGATCTATCCTTTCATCTCCTTCAAACTCCTCTGATTCGACACAACTGAGTTCAACTTACCCAAATCTCAACAATACATCTACCTCAAACCCGCTACAGCAGGAAAATAACTATCACGATCTCTACGCCCACGACCTATGACTGGAATACCCTTACGTGGTCCTCAGCATAAGTCTGGATTGCCTCTGAGCCCACATCATGAGTCTGGTATGCCCTCCCCGGCCCTCAGCTCATGACTGGAATGCTCCCGATGACCGATCGACACTACTGTTGTCACTTCAGTTTCCCAACACTTCGACCCTACAGATATCCACTTTCCTCCGCCACTCGAAGGGCCTAATCAACGCTCCTCTCATCAACGCTCAACATACGATGCGAAAACTACTACTACACACGAATCACAATGGCTCAAACCAACAACAACATACCTACTACTACCGGCCAACCAGCACGGCCCTCATATCTAACCCATACCACCCCCTTCGGGTTAGCATAACAACATGTCTAATCAATTCAACTATCGAGTCGAAAATTCTCAGGGTTTGTTGCCCTAACGCCTCAACGCTACTTCTCCCTTCGAGCCTTCGTGCCTACGACTTACAGTCGGCCCGCACCGGGTATCTTGGCCTACTGCATAGAGCAGGACCGCCTCAACTCCATCCAAATGCCATAACCGATCAAGAAAAGACCTAACTCGGTTTCCAAAACCTGAATGACATGATATTCTAATCCTAAACCTTACCAAAACCGACTAATACCCATTCGGATCCACTCTCAGTCCCCAACTGGAGTATTACCCGACCCAAGAAGATGAAGCCTTGGAGATACTCCGAACTGATGGGACCGCCAAGATCCTTTGAACTCCGTCCGACCTCTAATAACAACTTCCAATCAGCCAAAATACACCGCAGTCCTCAGTATACCGGACCGCCTCATTGCACCCCTCTAGTAACCGTCATCCAAACTACATCAGGCAGTACCTTTCAGAGCAAATACCGCATCCGAGAATTTCCAATTCTCCCCCACTTAGAGCACTAACTATTGTCTACTGGCGGCGAAGCTGGTACGCGACTCAACTATCCCAATCCGAGGCAACGAACTTCAAAGAACCCGAGCTCCTACTGATGATTTCTGAATCCTTGAAGCACGACTGCTCGACCTGGTCTGGCGATTTCTCTGTCCTATCCCTTTCCCTTGAATGCACCACTGGATCCTACCCATCTAAGATCTCTTAACAATACATTCCCCCTAGCATCTCCTACGCCCTAATAACTCACGTAGAAAGAAACAGAAACTCATAATACAAATATGAACAAAAGATAGGAAGAAAGACATACCGGCCGTCACCTCTGGAGCTGTCCCGGTCTCCTCGGCCAAAAGCTGATAGGCACGCCCTTGAGCCCTCGGAGGCTCTGCTCTACCCTGACCCCCGTCAGTAAGCCTCAAGGTGGTTGGTGCTGGGGCCTGCACTGGCCTGGCAGCCAAAAGAGGACACTGGGCCTTCATATGGCCCACCTGCTCACAATGATAACAAAGTCGGACTCCGGCCGCTGGTGTCTGCTGTCTGCAGTCCCTGGCTATGTGACCCTCCTTGCCACACTTGTGGCACCCAGAAGAAGACCGACACCCTCCATCATGCACCTTGCCGCACTTCCCACAAGTGCGACTTCTCTGACTCCCCTGTCGATAATCAGTGGCCCTCAACCGTTTCGGCGCAGGCTGTGACTGCATCGGGGCCTGTCTCTGCTCCCTCAGTTGGAGCTCAATCTCTAACTCGCAACGCCTGGCAGCCTCCTGTAACTCCAACACAGTATCACATCTCTGTGTGGACACAAACTGTCTAATGTCCCTCTTGAGCATGCTCAGATACCGGGTCATCTGAGCCTGCTCCGAAGCAAACTCAGGGCAGAACATAGCCCTCTCCGTAAACATCCTGGTGATCTCCGTCACGGACTCTGAATCCTGTTTAAGCTCCAAAAACTCCTGAGCCAATCTCTCCCGCTCTACTCGCGGAACATAACGAGTACTAAACATATCCCAAAACTGATCCCAAGTCACCGCAGCTCGCTGCGCGTCAGAGTATGATCCCGTAGCCAACCTCCACCAATCCTTCGCCCCGAGCCTCAAAAGGTTCATAGCACACCTCACCCTCTGCTCGGCAGGGCACGAACACGTGAAGAAACATCCCTCCACATCCGACAACCATATCATAGCAACGATCGGATCCTGAACCCCGTCGAAGGTAGGGGGCTTCATATTATCGAAGTCCCGGTACTAGAAGCCCCGTCCGTCTCTTCCCCCTGCCACTGCTATAGCTGCTGTAGCTGCCTCGACATCCGTCTCAGTAAGAGTTGCATAACGATCATCGAAGTACTTCATCATAGCGGACTTAATAGTCCCGAACAACTCCGGAATCTGACCACGGACAATCTCGACCACCTCCTCGCGAATGATCTCCCTAACCCGATCCTCTGTCAACATTGGCCCCTCCTGGCCGATCATCTCAGGTGCCACTGAGGCCTCCTTCTCACCCTGTCCTGATCCCGATCCGGATCCAGTCACGACACGCCTCGTAACCACCATACTGAAAATAGAAGAGGAAGATGTTACTCAATCCGCCTAGATAACCGGGGACCAACTCCCTTCTAAACCCTAGGGGTTGTGACTTCCTTTCTACGCGTATGGGTCTTGTGCTTTCAGTAGTACGGGCCCATAATACCTTCCACACCTACCCATATTTGTCTCAAGTATCATCACAATACCCTAACAATAAACAAAACATAGCGAGCACTCAATCCTCACTCCTAGAGGAAAGCTAACCATCTCACAACTGACCTACCGGTCCCACACAACTCACCCATCCATCAAATGCCACACGACCCTCCATTGGTGTCAGTTAACTATTGCATGAATACAATCACATACCGCACAGCTTAAACAATCTCAGACTAAAAGATTTAATCCCACAACGGTTGGACTCAGACAAGAGCTGCGCAGCAGGACCAAATCCCTTACCCTAAGACCATTTAACCCATGTAGCATGTGACTTAGAGTATTCACCCAATAGTTAGTTCACACGCGAAAGAGTTATAAACAATCAATTGAGGTACAAAACATAAGATAAGGCATCAAAGATCAGGCAATTCTATCATACGATTCTTGAGGATCCCTATCTTATTACTAGCATGCTGTTCTAACATATCACATAATATCACATAACTTGTATGGTATTTTGGGGTCTACTTACTGGCTCCGGCTGATCGTACACCCTGCATCCTCCTTTACTTATTTGAAAACCATTCGAAAATTATTTTGAAAACATTTCCTTACTTTGAGACTGGATTCACACGAATGTTCCTCCAATTCACTCAAACCAAGGCTCTGATACCAACTTGTAACAGCCAAAAATTTCAAACCAATTTAAACTTTCGAAAACAACCCAAGTTCCATTAGTTATTACAAAAAGGTTTCCAAATGGTTTATTATCAGAGTATCCCAGAAACAAAATCATAAAAAGTGAGGAGTGGTACGATCACGCCTTTGCCTTGCCACGATCTCCTGATGTACCTGAAACAATAATCGATAAATGTAAGCTCGAAGGCTTAGTGAGTTACCCCCCCCCCCCCCCCCAAAAAAAAATACCCATACACACATAACCATACACATACAGTAACAAACAACACACTATGGGTCCAGTCAACCATCGGGTTGGAATACCCCTGGCCTTCAACCATCGGGGTGGAATACTAACATACTACGAGTCCAATCATCCTCGGGATGGAATACTCTCGGCCACAACCATCGGGTTGGAATGCCCACACACCTACACATACAACAACTACTATGGGTTCAATCATCCATCAGGATGGGATACCCCAGGCCCTCAACCATCGGGTTGGAATGCCAACCTACTATGAGTCTACTCATCGTCGGGATGGAATACTCTCAGCCCACAACCATCGGGTTGGATTGCCTACATACTATGAGTCCAATCATCCTCGGGATGGAATACTCGCGGCCCACAACCATCGGGTTGGATTGCCCACATAACCAATCAAACATATGCACCTATATCAGATAATCATATAACAGTCTACCAGAAAACATACTAGGGCCCTATCTGATGGGTTTCGAGCAATACATCATTCCTATGGTGTACATGCAAACCCTAATAGCTTTTGGATCTAGTTTGTCTAATGAACATGCAATTGAATATCCAAAGCTATAAACCCTAGATCTATCATATAAGAACTGAAATAAGGGTTTAGTAATTACCTTTGATTGTTATATAGTAATAACAATCAATTCCTTGCTTTGATTGGCTTCAGAAAGCTTAGTGCCTCAAGTGTTGCACCTCTAATGGAGTCACAAACACCACTAAGCAACTTGGATGAAGAGGGAGGAGAGAGGAGGCACTAAAAACGGCTGGAAACCCTAAAGGATTAGTTGTCCATGTTTTTGGGGCTTAGGGGCTCCTTAAATAGGTAGACTATTAGGGTTATCTAACAAGGAAACCCTAATTTGACTGCTTAAGCCCTAAACAGCCCATTGACCCCTTCTGGAACATGCCTTGGACGATTTCTAATGGGCTTCCCCATAGAATTCGTCCAACCTATTATTCCAAGGTGATCCATAGCCCAATTGCAATTATCCTATAATTACAACTCCAATCCCCTAAGTTTAATTAATCTCTTTTAGTTACAAAATTAATTCTTAATTAATTATTGACTAATATTAATTAAACAATATGATTTCTCCTTTAATATATTATTCTTATAATATATTAATAAATCATAATTAAACCTTTCTCTCCTTAATTCATCCTACATATTGCTATGGTGAAGGCAACCCAAAAGGACCATGCTCATACTCGGGTCAAGTACATACCAAAATAGTTATGGACTTAGACACTAATCCAACAGTCTCCCACTTGGATAAGTCTAATAACTATTTTGCATAACTTCAGAACCTGATCAACAATCGTAGCTTTCAAAATCCACTGTCAACTCTGATCTTATCAGATACGCGTGTCCTTTAGATAAGGGATCATATATTCCTCCATTCTACAAGATATCGTATAGACACAAGACATGGATTTAAATCATTCTCTCTGTCTATGTATTGTTTCCCGACTTCCGATTCATGACGACTGACAACAGACTACAATTGAACACATCAACTTAGTCCCGGCTTGGCCAAGCGCTTAGGGTGTCATCACTAAATCATCGAGGGGCCCACAGATATCGCTTTTATCCCACTTTGGGTAAAAGGAATGGATAAACTTCGACTCAAATGCTCGCTTGCATTACTAATCGAATCACACACAACAATAAGTTTTATAACACCAAGTTACTGGTGCGTTTACTTATCATCAATGTGAAACCGACCATCAAATAACAACTCACACGTCTCGGTTTCAAGAATATACAATGTTATCGTCTCAAAATTACTCGTGATAAAATCCATGAAGTGATTTAAGTGAGCGTGGGTTTAATCCAATACTTTAATCTTATTAAAGCACTCATGAACTCTGCAGCAAACTTGTGCTATGTCTAAACACTTTAGACAATCTACAGACAGATTCATGACAGTCTTCCTTCATACCTACTTCCAACGTATGACCGACTGTGGAGGTTCAAATAACCCAGTTATTCTGGAAGTCAAAACATGCAAAGTGAAACACAATAATAATATTAATCCTATATGGCCCCAAAACTTTTGAGCGTAAATAAAAACACTTTTATTTAAACACCATATTGATTACTCATTATTCATTGCTTACTGTTTCAGAAAATCAACTTATTACTCGAATTATAACCACAATTGTCCCATGCTCCAAGCATGCACACTATGGTTTCCTATGGTCCATACTTTGTGAAATAGATCAATTGAAAAACTTTTCTAATGAAACTCATTTCACAATCCCCAATCCTTATTATTAGTATAAGAATACCAAATTCTTGCTACTTTTAGAATATGTCAGATTCTAATATTTTATGCAACGATCCTTTCGTAAAGTCATAGCACAAAAGTCATCAAGACTTGGCCAATGAAATCACAAAGTACTCTATCGGAAATTGTTACAAGATAATTCCATAGACGTGAAGTCTCACATTCAAAGTACATTCCTTTGAACATCCTTCTCACATAAAAGTTTCTAATCTAGACATACTTCTTAATATCCAACTCCCATTAATGGAAACATTTCCATATTTTCCATATGACAACTCATTCTTAATAGAATCTTATCTATTCATAATAATGTCAATATAGTCCATCCAGTACTATACTTCCAACTACTCACAAGCGACAAATCCTCAGTGAACCTCAGATCGTCCTTTGATAGTTGTTTAATTATTTTAGTCAAAACCGATTCTAGTCCCTTTTTCCCTCTTAATGCCCTAGGCATTTGGAAAATTTTAGAATGGTCAAATATTATAGCATATGCAATCGATCCTATACCCGAAGCGTATTGGACACGATGCATAATGTCTCACATAAAGACGTGATACTTTATCAACCTTCTGCCATAATATTTTATGTGCCCTGTTCCCATAATTTGAACTATGAAGAGGGATGCCGTAATCATAATCGAATTTTGAGAATGCACTATGTATCCTTGACTAAATTTATTAACTTTTCTCGATCTAAGCTTTAGAATTTTGAAACGAAGTATAATATTCTCTCCCTTAATTATAGCAAAACAACTTTTCAACCCTTGCAACTTTGCAAAGTGAATCTTTGTTTTCTATAATTAATATTGCTAACTTGCAATACTTACCATAATAATCATGCTCCCACTAACATGATGATTATTTTCTTACCAGCATAACACTTATGCTCCCACTAGCTTTGACATGTATTCAGAAAACAATTGAACTTCCAGAAAACAATGCTTATTGAATTCCTTAAGTTCATATTTCTAATACCTAATGCTTTGATAAGCCTTTATCTAAGCTTTTTAAGCTCATACACCTTTGCCTTAGATAGCTCACATGTGTGTCTAAATAATTCAGAATTTATGTTACTAAGTCGCAAATGTTCAGACCAATTGCCAAATCTCACAATTCGAACTATGAAAAGGGATGCCTTAATCATAATCGAATTTGAGAATACAATTTTCACAATTGCTATCTTCTTAAAATCTCTCTTAGTGAAAGCATTTCCTCACAATCATTTTCATGAAGGAAGGAAACCTTACGACACTTAGATTTTAAAGTGTATGTGTTCCTATCCATGTGAATTTGTCAAAACCAAAGTTTGCTACAAATCCAAACTCATATGGACCGAACGTGCTCAATCTCGATTTCTTGCCTCATGGTAACATGAATGCCCACCATGTCTTCCAAGCAACTAATCCTTTCATATCAATGTACTTTCCATTGATCAAGGTGCTTTGTATTCAAATGAGAACTCATAAAACTCATATGCATATTAACTCAATTGGAATGGCACAGAAAAAAAGTATGTCATCCACGATAGGCTTTAAACCTCAAGTCGTGTGCTAGTGATGATCAACTAGGTTTAACTCTTGATTTGTTCTTGAAACCTTTCAAGACCATTAAGACTCCCACTGACTCCGTGACATATAAGATTCTCTTGTCAAGAAACATTCCTTGACAAAACAAATATTCAAGAGTTAGTGTAGTTTTTATCAAGACTATCGCTTCACATAATTGGTTCTAGTTGGTCTTTGTCTTATCCAAGACATCATAACTTACCAATCTCAAATGTGCAGGAATAAGAAGACTTTTTCCAATTCCACATTTGTTGAGTGTTATAAACCTACTAAAGACTTGTCACTCAATTCACAATCTTGGAATATAACTCTAAGACTTGATATTGGAACGAAGTATGATTGACTTCTTGATTTTAACCATTTCTACAATTCTCGATTCCTCTTCTTAGACATACAAATGCACTAAGACTCACTTAGAGGATCAATTGAGATATGGTTCTTAATCATTAAGACTTATCATAAAACACAATAAAAAGTACTCTCCCTTCTTCTTAGAATAGAGAAACTTTTATCTTTCTGCCTACTTGATTCTTCTTATTCGTTCTGCTATTGATTGAAACTCTTTTATTCAACTTAGAATTATACTTAATCTTATAAGTATAACCATATTTACTAAACTTTGGTAAATCATGACGAATATCTTTATCACTCTTGTGGTGGACTTGATCAATGTACAACCTAGTGTACTCGATCTCATAGTCCTTCTCTTGACACTTTGTCAAAGAATTAGTCTAATTTCCAAATATGAAGTTTCTCATTCATCACGCAACCAAGTTGCATGACTCCAAGTTTCTGTCCAACTGAAACTTGGGCGATGAGAATCTTCCCTTATTTGACAAATTCTCGACATTTCCACAAATAACATAATAAAGAATCCATTATTGCTAACAATAGAAACAATCAAACATCAATTTTTTCATACACACCATTGCAAGGATAAATAAATAAGACAAAATCAAAATTTATTTTATTGCGGAAAAATTTGTCCTTACAATGCAATTCAACTGAAAAACTATGCTATTTCATATTTCTTATCATTCTATCCTAACTCTAGAGTAGCAGCTCAAAAATCTGATCCTCGAGTCCATGCGATCGAAATCCATTTCTTCATGATCAGATTCAGCACGCTTCTTCCTTAAGCTTCCTCTCTTTTCTTCGATCCTGCAAAAACATCAAAATGTAATCTTATCACATCATGTATTAAGAATCAAAGAATAGGAACTTATAGAGTTAGTTAATAGATTTTACCTGAAGTAGAGCCATACGTCTTGACTCTCCCATCTCTTAGATCTCTCAGGTAAACAGGGCAGCTTCGTCTCCAATGCCCCTTCTCTTGGCAGTAGAAGCAAATGGACTCCTTTGGCACATCACATGGGACAATCTCATGCTTAGTACTTTCTGAACTTCCAATGTTGGCTAGTGTCCATTGAAGTTTGGGAGTTTGATTCACCAGACAAATTTGCTTGACCAGCATGCCAAATCATTGCTGATTCAGCAACTATAAGCAAATATGTCAAATCAATGAGGGTCACGTCATGGTCCATCATATAGTACTCTCTAACGAACTCACTATATGATTCAGGAAGCGACTGAAGAACCCAGTCAACAGCCAACTCACATGAAATCTCGACACCCAACATCCTTAACCTGTCAATGTGTGACTTTATCTCCAAGACGTGTGCACACACAGGTTTCCCATCTTCGTGTTTACTTGCCAATATGGCTTGAGTGAGCTTGAACTTTTCAAGCCTTTGAACTTGTGGGTTAGGGAGAATAATTGGAGGAGGTGGAGGAAGTGAAGCATGACTCTCATTTCCTTGATTGTATCGTGGAACGTCATCTTCATTTGGAAAGCTTGTTCCAAGGGACTTGGGAAGACCATTGTTAGATTTAGACATCTACAAAACGGGAGAAAATTCAAGTTAGTTGATAAGAATCCTTGATGTGACACCCAAATGAAACATCAAGGCTAAGATCCAAAACAATACTCCACAACCTAGAAGAGGGATGCCGTAATCTAGTTGCAGAATATTTGAAGGTAGGTAAATGACGATTTACCAATTTCCACCATGAAAAACGAAAAGTGAAGTTTAAGTTTGAAATGAATTGAAACTCCTAGATCTTTTGAGATTCATTGAACTTTTCAATGGCATGTTTAATCTCGATTATGCCCTTCAATTTGTGACTGGGATGCCGAGGATCACAAATAAGGTGTGAATAACCATACGAATCTACGTGATGCACTCAATGATACTATCACCTAATCAATGTGCCGGTTAACCACACACGCTCCATTGATCTATGATAAACATCGAGCCACCCTTCGCCACCAGTTTCAATCCCAAATTAGTGTGCCGGTTAACCACACACGCTCCACTAACGTTTGACAAGGGTACGAAGTGTAATTCCATGGATTAGCATACAATTTCACATTTTGCCTAAAGTAACTAGAATTTGGGAATTTGTAAAAGCATGTAGTTACTTTGTACTTCATTATACTTATAATGGAAGGTTTCGTCCTATCCTACCCGTTCGGCTAACGACCCTCCACCAGTCAAGAGTGCGGTGGGTAAGAGTGGATACCCATTCAATCGCCATTTTATAGGCAATTTCCTTAAACACCCCTTATAGACCAGCTTCGTGAATGAGGCCTACTAACGGTAAGACTGACTGTTTACTTATACATATATAATATTAGACTTTTAATGTCATATATACATAGTATAGGGTGTATTTTACACTTTTAAAATACTAGGTGGTCTAATTTAATTAATTATACTTTTAATTTAATTAAATGTAAACCAAAAACTTTATGGATTTATTAACTCTCTTTTAATTATACACTTTAATTAATTAACAAAACCATAAGGGTGTAATTTGAACTTTTTCAAAATACGAGGGTTTTAGAATTTAACATTTCAAAATTAAACTTTTAATCAACTTTTAAATTCCAAAACTTGAGGGCAAGTTTTGAAACTTTTCAAAACATTTGGGATTAGAATTTAAATATTTCAAAATTAACTTTTAATCAAAAATTAAATTCCAAAACTTGAGGGCAAGTTTCGAAACTTTTCAAAACATTAGGGTTCATCCATTCAAATTTCAAAAACAAAACTTTTAAGTTCAAATTTAAACTATAAAACCTAAAGGGAAAAATAGAAACTTTTTGTAGCACCTGGTTCCTGGTATGTAAATTTATCTAAGTATTTTGCATTTTAGCCTTGGACTCGGCGAGTTGTAGGCCCGACTCGCCGAGTAGAGCCGGGACATGGAACACGCTTAAGTTGGCGACTCGGCGAGTCCATATTCTGGACTCGGCGAGTCCCCGCTGTCTGGTGAAACCCTAATTCCAAGGGTTTGCACCCTATTTAAACCAACCTTATGTGCCCCAAGCCCCCCCCCCCCCCATTCACCCTCAGAGCCCCCTATATCGTTCTAACATCGTTCCTTGTGAAATTGAAGTGCTTGGTGTGATTTCTTGAAGACTTTGAGAGAGAAAGGAGAGTAGATCAAGAGGAGAGGAAGGAGGCCAGGCATCTTGGTGTTATTTCAGAGATTTCCTTGAGGTATAACTCAGTTTCCCTCTGTTTTCATGCTTATAGTCCCTTAGAGCTCCATTAAAGTCCTTCTTGAGCCATTTCCAAGCTTGGGTATGAACTAGGGTATGTGATAAGCTGATTAACCTTTAGATCTAGGCATGATTGAGCTCCAGGAGCTCGGATCCACTGCCTTTATGAAGCCATATTGCATGAAAGCCCTAGATCTACTCTTTTAGTGCATTTTGAGCCCTAAAACCTTCATTGGTGTTTATTTACACGTAAAGTTGGAAACTTTACGTGTTAATCAAGCCCTAGGAACCTAGATCTACGTATGGAATGAGCTGGATCCAAGCAAAATCGAGTATATAATAGTGGCATGTGGCCGACTCAGCGAGTCGTTCATCGGACTCGGCGAGTCATTCATCGGACTCGGCGAGTCGAGTCGCGAGTCCTCGAGTTTTCCCCTTTGCGTGTTGCTGAGTGGAGTCGTGAGTCATGGGGGGGGGGGGTGACTCAGTGAGTCGGAAGCCAGACTCACTCATGGAGGAACTCGGCGAGTCAATGCCCTGACTCGGCGAGCCTCAAGAACAGACTCGGCGAGTTATTCATACGACTCGGCGAGTCTCAGCATAGAATGTTCTTCGGTTGAAGATGAACTCGACGAGTTGTTCATACAACTCGGCGAGTAGGATGAAGGACTAGTGGTCATCGGTTTAGAAGGAAACTCGTCAAGTCAATGCCTAACTCGACGACTAGAGACGAGATTATGGTCAATCGAGTGGATAGGGACTCGGCGAGTTGGCAAGCCAACTCGGCGAGTCGGGTCAACTGGAAGTTGACTTTGATTTTGACTCTTGGTTTAGTTAGGGGTAAATGGTCATTTTACCCTGAGGTCGGTTAGCAGTATTTGACTGAGTGTTTTTGTGGGAATTATAGCCGGAGGATTTCCGGAGCAGCAACAGCAGAAGTCAGTCAGTTCCCACGCAGATCAGCAACCACTTTGAGGTGAGTTACCTTCTAGTAGCGGTGGGTATACGACCACAATGCCGGCCCACCAGTAGGAGTTGCATGATAGATGATTGTCTCTGTGATATTCATCTAGGGTTGTTACTACCTGTGATATGTTTATGTGCTAAAATGACATGATGCTATGTACTAGTGACTGTAGGGGGAGATAGTCCCCAGATTACCGGCCAATAGGGTCGAAGGGGCGGTCGTGCCCAGCCATGCTAGATAGATTATGTGATAAATGTGTTATGTGGTAGTAGTAAGGGGGTGAAATAGTCCCCAGTACCCGGTCGAGAGGACCGAAGGGGAGACCAGCACCCAGATATGCTAGTTAGTACCTGGTCGAGAGGACCGTAGGGGAGGCCAGCTCCCAGATATGCTAGACAGTACCCGGTCGAGAGGACCGAAGGGGAGACCAGCACCCAGATATGCTAGTCAGTACCCGGTCGAGAGGACCGAAGGGGAGGCCAACTCCCAGATATGCTAGACAGTATCCGGTCGGGAGGACCGAAGGGGTAGGTCGGGCACCCAGATATGTCGGACAATATATGTATGTTATGTAACTGTATGGTAGGTGGTATGATGGGGGAACTCACTAAGCTTTGTGCTTACAGTTTATAGTTTTGTATTCAGGTACCTCTTCGTCGAAGGGGAAAGAGCTGGCGCGGTAGCGGCACATCATACACACACATTGATTTCCACATCATGAGTTATTCCGGGATTTGTACTCTGACATTATTATGTTTTTATAAAATGGTTTCCGGACACGCGACATTTTTATGAAATGATATGATCAGTGAATGTTTTATTTCTAATGTTTGCTAAGTATATGTTTCAAAAAAGATTTTTTTTTTTTGCTCGTATTTTGGGATGTTACAAGTTGGTATCAGAGCCCTGGTTTGAGGGATTCGGACACACCTTCGGGGGATGTCTGGACTCAAATCGAGGGATTAAAAGATTTTTATAAAGAAATGATTTTCTAAAGACTGAGTAAAAGAGTTTCGAGAAAGAACGAGGTGTGTGATGTGCGCGACCGGCCGAGCTCAAGTAAGTTTTCCCCAAAATACCCATACAAGTTTATGTTATGATTATCAGTTTCAGTTTCAGTAGAACATCATGCTAGAATAGGACTAAGGATCTAGGAATGATGCCTTATGTGCCTGCTTTATGTGTTCCAGCTTTATGAGAATTGCATGCTAGTACCGAGTAGACAGTAGTAGGATAACCTGTTTAGGTTATGCCTGATAGTATGAGCTTAGCAGTGTATGCTAGTACAGATCAGTCGATATGATAGCCAGAGTAGTATATACTTGATTATGTGTACTCAATGTCCGAATGCTGCTTGCTATGTGTTTTTAGGAGTTCTAGTTGTCTTCACTAACTAGTAAACGAATATGTTAAGATACATATTGCAAGGACTAAATAATTTCAGAGGGTTGGGTCTAGCCCTATTTCGCAGCTCTTGTTTGAGTCCAACCGTTGTAGGGTAGGATCCCTTATTCGAAGAATTATCTAGTCTGAGTAATATGTAATAGTATTCGCGAGCTAGTTAGGGGAAGAAAGCAGGGACTTCTTATACAGCTGAGGGCGGAGAGTGGGTTGGCGACTTCCTAGGGCGAGCCTAGGATGAGATTAGCATGAGATCAACAGTAGTAGTAGGGACTTGGTGGAGTCGAGGCAGTTCTTGAGGAAAGTACGGATAGATGTGGAAGGTAGTATGGGCCCGTACTACTGAAAGCAGAGGATCCGTACTTGAATTAAGGAAGGCTGAGGCGAGACCAGGAACCTTGCAGTAGACGTGATCCCTTTAGATGTATCAGTACCACTGGCAGTTGTCGTTATGTATTGCAGAATGGTGGTACTACGCTCGAGGCCAGCAGTTGGCAGTTCAGGAGAGGGATCGGGTTCGGGATCAGGTTCCGAGCCAATAGACGAGAGGCTACGCGAGTTCATCGCGTCAGAGATCACCAGAGGCATCCTTGATTCGACCCCCATTATCTTCGGGTCGATCAAGGAAGGGGTAGTGGAGTTGATGGAGGATCGCCTCAGGGCATTCAGGAGCGACATGGCATTTGGCCAGTCAGGATCTCGCACACTGTCCTTCAAGGACTTCCGGGGCAGTGGTTCGCCGGATTTTCACGGGGCGAAGGACCCCATAGCTGCCAGGCGATGGATTGCAGACATTGAGTCTGCACAGTTGACTAGCTTCTGCCCCGAGGGGTCGAAGGTGAGATTTGCAGCAGGATGTTTGAGAGATCGAGCTAGGGATTGGTGGGAATCCGTTGGTGACTCGTTGGGAGCCTCGGCTGTCGAGGCTATGACCTGGTCGGACTTCGTGACCAGGTTCAGGGCAGAGTTTGCGCCGGCTGTCGAGCTTCAGCAGCTGGCCAGGGAGTTCCTAGATATGAGACAGACGACGGAGACTGTGGCGGAAATCACCGCCAAGTTCCAGGAGAGGGCGTTACTGGTGCCCCAGTACGCGGGTGATGAGGATATGAGGAGGACCCGCTATCATGACATGCTACGAGCTGACATTCGGAAGCATGTCAGTTTTTCAGCTTGCCCTACCCTGGACTCTATGGTTGCCAGGGCAAGGGAGAGGGAGATAGACCTGGAGCACATTCGGAAAAGAAAGGCGGAAGAGGGGCATGTTATGGGGGCTTCGGGGAAGAAGCCCAAGGGACCAGATGCGGGGCCGAAACGCCAACAGGGGCGGGGCCGCTGCAGGAAATGCGGCAAGACGCACGAGGGAGCGTGCAAGTTGGGATCGTCAGGCTGCTACAAGTGCGGCAAGTTAGGGCACTTCAGCAGGGATTGTACCGCTCCTGCACCCGTGTTACAGACGTCAGAGTTGCTGTGTTTCCACTGCAACCAGAGGGGCCACAAGAAGGCCAATTGCCCCCAGTTGACAGCAGCAGCGCCAGTAAAGGCGCCAGCTCCAGCGGCCCTGCGGATTACCGATGGCCGGCAGGGCAAGGCAGAGGCTCCAGTGGTGAGGAGTCGGACATTTCAGCTGACTACCGAGGAGGCACGCGCTGCACCCGATGTGGTGATGGGTATGATTCTTTCCCTCTGGTTTATTTTTATGATGTTTATGTTATTAATATGTGCTCTGTTTAGGATCGTTCCATGTGAACGGTATCCCAGTACAGGTACTGTTTGATTCGGGCGCTACCCGATCATTCGTTTCTCTTGCGCTTAGCAAGAAGTTTTCTGAGTCTTCGGGTATGTTGGATTGCCCTCTAGAGGTCGAGATTGCGGACGACCGATCAGTGCGAGCATCTGAGGTCTTCCGAGATTGTGTGCTGAAGTTATTTGAGGAGCGCTACTTGGTAGACTTGGTTCCCATTCCATTGCGTGGGAACAAGGTGATTATAGGCATGGATTGGCTCAGCCCTAATGGGGCAGTGATCGACTGCGCGCAGCAGTTGGTGCGGATCAGGACCCCAAGTGGGGGAGAGCTGGTGATTCAAGGCGAGAGGCCACAGCGAGGACCGGCCTTATGTTCAGCAGCGAGAGCTAGGCGTTACCTTCAGCAGGGTTGCGCATGTTATGTCGCGTATGTTATGGATACCCGGGAGGCGGGTAGGGCGACGGTGGGCGATGTGCCCGTAGTACGAGAATTCGCGAATGTATTCCCCGAGGAGTTGCCAGGGATACCTCCGGAGCGACAGGTGGAGTTCAGGATCGACCTAGTCCCTGGTGCGGCTCCGATAGCCAAGGCACCGTATCGGTTGGCTCCTCCTGAGATGCAGGAGTTGTCTACACAGCTTCAGGAGTTGTTAGACAAGGGTTTCATTCGACCGAGCAGTTCACCCTGGGGAGCCCCGATTCTGTTTGTGAAGAAGAAGGATGGGTCGCATCGTATGTGTATAGACTATAGGGAGCTGAACAAGGTAACGGTGAAGAACCGTTACCCACTTCCGAGGATTGACGACCTCTTTGACCAGCTTCAGGGAGCATCTTGGTTCTCCAAGATAGATTTGCATTCAGGGTATCATCAGATGAGGGTCAGGGAGGAGGATGTGCAGAAGACGGCGTTTCGGACGCGTTATGGCCACTATGAGTTTGTGGTGATGCCTTTCGGGCTCACCAATGCTCCTGCCGCGTTCATGGACCTCATGAACCGCGTGTGCAGATCGATGTTAGACCGGTCTGTGATAGTGTTTATTGATGATATCTTGGTTTACTCCAAGACGCAGGAGGAGCATGAGGAGCATCTGCGAGAGGTTCTAGAGACCTTGAGGAGGGAGAAATTGTACGCCAAGTTCTCCAAGTGTGATTTCTGGTTGCGCGAGGTGCAGTTTCTTGGGCACCTTGTCAACCAGAACGGGATTTCGGTAGATCCGGCCAAGGTAGAGGCCGTGATGAGATGGGAGGTTCCGAAGTCTCCATCTGAGATTCGGAGTTTCCTGGGATTAGCTGGCTACTATCGGAGATTCATCCAGAATTTCTCCAAGATAGCATTACCCCTGACCAGGCTAACGAGGAAGGCTGTGGTCTTTCGTTGGGGGCCTGAGCAGCAGGCAGCGTTCGAGACACTGAGGCAGAGATTATGTGAGGCGCCAATCTTAGCCCTGCCAGAGGGCATGGAGGATTTTGTTGTGTACTGCGATGCATCCATCTCAGGTTTGGGCGCAGTATTGATGCAGAGAGGGCACGTCATCGCCTACGCGTCGAGGCAGCTGAAGCCTCACGAGGCGAACTACCCGACGCATGATTTGGAGTTGGGGGCTGTTGTGTTCGCCCTCAAGATGTGGCGACATTACCTCTATGGGGTTCGATGTACGATTTACACGGACCACAAGAGCTTGAGGTACCTCATGGATCAGCCAAATCTGAACATGAGGCAGCGTCAGTGGTTGGACGTGGTAAAGGATTACGACTGCGAGATCCTTTACCATCCGGGAAAGGCCAACGTGGTGGCCGATGCGCTTAGCCGCAAGGCGGCACCGATCAGGGATATCTGTCTGAGGATGACAGTGGTGACTCCGCTTTTGGAGCGGATCCGGGAGGCTCAGCAGGAGGATATGAACGAGGAACATCGGAAGAGCGAGCGGATTGTGGGACAGGTTTCCTCCTTCGACTATGATAGTCGAGGGTTATTGACACTACACCGTAGGGTGTGGGTACCGTATCACGGGGGTGTGCGTCAGGTTCTGATGGAGGAGGCGCACAAATCCCGATTCTCCATTCATCCCGGGGCAACGAAGATGTATAGAGAACTTCGTCTAGACTTTTGGTGGCCCTGCATGAAGCGGGATGTAGCATGGTATGTTGAGCGGTGCTTGACCGGCAGGAAGGTCGAGGCCGAGCACCAGAGGCCACACGGAAAGATGCCGCCGTTGGATATCCCGCTGTGGAAATGGGAAGACATCACGATGGATTTTATCACCAAGCTTCCCAGGACCGCACGGGGAGTGGATTCTATATGGGTCACCGTGGATCGGTTGACCAAGAGCGCTCACTTCATACCGATCCAGGAGAGTATCTCGGCAGAGAAGTTGGCCAAAATCTACATCCGAGAGGTGGTGGCGCGGCACGGAGTGCCAGTCTCCGTGATTTCAGACAGAGATGTACGGTTTACTTCCAGGTTTTGGAAGAAGTTCCATGACGAGCTGGGTACTCGTCTACATTTTAGCACCGCTTTTCACCCGCAGACCGATGGTCAGAGTGAGCGGACCATCCAGACTCTGGAGGATATGTTGCGGGCGTGTGTACTAGACTTCGGTGGTAGCTGGGATACCTATCTTCCTCTAGCTGAGTTTTCGTACAACAACAGCTACCACACGAGTATCGACCGACCTCCCTTCGAGATGTTGTACGGGAGGAGGTGCAGGACCCCGATATGCTGGGGTGAGGTAGGCCAGAGGGTCATGGGGAGCACCGAAGTGGTGCTCAAGACGACCGAGAGGATCCAGCAGGTTCGGAGCAGGCTTCAGACTGCACAGAGTCGGCAGAAAAGTTATGCTGACAAGCGCCGATCAGACCTGGAGTTCCAGGTCGGGGATATGGTCCTACTGAAGGTGTCACCATGGAAGGGTGTCATCCGATTCAGGAAACGGGGCAAATTGGGCCCCAGGTACATTGGACCCTTCAGGGTTCTGGCCCGGGTGGGCAAGGTGGCATATAGGCTGGATCTGCCAGCCGAGCTCAGTCAGATCCACAACACCTTCCATGTCTCCCAGCTGCGGAAGTGCCTAGTGGATGATTCAGCGGTGGTGCCGTTAGAGGATATCCAGGTTGACGACAGCCTGAATTACATTGAGCGCCCAGTCGCAATCCTGGACCGGAAGTCGAAGGATCTGAGGAACAAGAGGGTGGAATTAGTGAAGGTGCAATGGCAGCACCGAAAGGGTTCAGAGTGGACTTGGGAGCCGGTGGAAGAAATGATGGAGCATTACCCCGAGCTGTTTCAGGACCGAGCAGCAGACTTTGAGGACGAAGTCTAAAATAAGTGGGGGAGATTTGTAGCACCTGGTTCCTGGTATGTAAATTTATCTAAGTATTTTGCATTTTAGCCTTGGACTTGGCGAGTTGTAGGCCCGACTCGCCGAGTAGAGCCGGGACATGGAACACGCTTAAGTTGGCGACTCGGCGAGTCCATATTCTGGACTCGGCGAGTCCCCGCTGTCTGGTGAAACCCTAATTCCAAGGGTTTGCACCCTATTTAAACCAACCTTATGTGCCCCAAGCTCGCCCCCCCCCCCATTCACCCTCAGAGCCCCCTATATCGTTCTAACATCGTTCCTTGTGAAATTGAAGTGCTTGGTGTGATTTCTTGAAGACTTTGAGAGAGAAAGGAGAGTAGATCAAGAGGAGAGGAAGGAGGCCAGGCATCTTGGTGTTATTTCAGAGATTTCCTTGAGGTATAACTCAGTTTCCCTCTGTTTTCATGCTTATAGTCCCTTAGAGCTCCATTAAAGTCCTTCTTGAGCCATTTCCAAGCTTGGGTATGAACTAGGGTCTGTGATAAGCTGATTAACCTTTAGATCTAGGCATGATTGAGCTCCAGGAGCTCGGATCCACTGCCTTTATGAAGCCATATTTCATGAAAGCCCTAGATCTACTCTTTTAGTGCATTTTGAGCCCTAAAACCTTCATTGGTGTTTATTTACACGTAAAGTTGGAAACTTTACGTGTTAATCAAGCCCTAGGAACCTAGATCTACGTATGGAATGAGCTGGATCCAAGCAAAATCGAGTATATAATAGTGGCATGTGGCCGACTCGGCGAGTCGTTCATCGGACTCGGCGAGTCGAGTCGGGAGTCCTCGAGTTTCCCCCTTTGCGTGTTGCTGAGTGGAGTCGTGAGTCATGGGGGGGGGGTGACTCAGTGAGTCGGAAGCCAGACTCACTCATGGAGGAACTCGGCGAGTCAATGCCCTGACTCGGCGAGCCTCAAGAACAGACTCGGCGAGTTGTTCATACGACTCGGCGAGTCTCAGCATAGAATGTTCTTCGGTTGAAGATGAACTCGACGAGTTGTTCATACAACTCGGCGAGTAGGATGAAGGACTAGTGGTCATCGGTTTAGAAGGAAACTCGTCGAGTCAATGCCTAACTCGACGAGTAGAGACGAGATTATGGTCAATCGAGTGGATAGGGACTCGGCGAGTTGGCAAGCCAACTCGGCGAGTCGGGTCAACTGGAAGTTGACTTTGATTTTGACTCTTGGTTTAGTTAGGGGTAAATGGTCATTTTACCCTGAGGTCGGTTAGCAGTATTTGACTGAGTGTTTTTGTGGGAATTATAGCCGGAGGATTTCCGGAGCAGCAACAGCAGAAGTCAGTCAGTTCCCACGCAGATCAGCAACCACTTTGAGGTGAGTTACCTTCCAGTAGCGGTGGGTCTACGACCACAATGCCGGCCCACCAGTAGGAGTTGCATGATAGATGATTGTCTCTGTGATATTCATCTAGGGTTGATACTACCTGTGATATGTTTATGTGCTAAAATGACATGATGCTATGTACTAGTGAATGTAGGGGGAGATAGTCCCCAGATTACCGGCCAATAGGGTCGAAGGGGCGGTCGTGCCCAGCCATGCTAGATAGATTATGTGATAAATGTGTTATGTGGTAGTAGTAAGGGGGTGAAATAGTCCCCAGTACCCGGTCGAGAGGACCGAAGGGGAGACCAGCACCCAGATATGCTAGTCAGTACCCGGTCGAGAGGACCGAAGGGGAGGCCAGCTCCCATATATGCTAGACAGTACCCGGTCGAGAGGACCGAAGGGGAGACCAGCACCCAGATATGCTAGTCAGTACCCGGTCGAGAGGACCGAAGGGGAGGCCAGCTCCCAGATATGCTAGACAGTATCCGGTCGGGAGGACCGTAGGGGTAGGTCGGGCACCCAGATATGCCGGACAATATATGTATGTTATGTAACTGTATGGTAGGTGGTATGATGGGGGAACTCACTAAGCTTTGTGCTTACAGTTTATAGTTTTGTTTTCAGGTACCTCTTCGTCGAAGGGGAAAGAGCTGGCGCGGTAGCGGCACATCATACACACACATTGATTTCCACATCATGAGTTATTCTGGGATTTGTACTCTGACATTATTATGTTTTTATAAAATGGTTTCCGGACACGCGGCATTTTTATGAAATGATATGATCAGTGAATGTTTTATTTCTAATGTTTGCTAAGTATATGTTTCAAAAAAGAATTTTTTTTTGGCTCGTATTTTGGGATGTTACACTTTTTCACAAGATAATTCAAATCTAAATTACAAATAATCAAACTTTATCTAATAAAACAAATGATTATCTAAATTTCGACAATTATCTTCTATTTTGGCCAAGATAATCACCATGTATACATAAAATTCGGATTTTATTGATAAAAACTGTTTTGGTAATTATCCCACAACAAAATAGGCAAGAAAATCGCAAAAACAGGCTGCCAGATCCATGGACTCGCCGAGTCAGGGACTGGACTCGCCGAGTCAGCAAGGCAGAAGGCGAAAAAACTTCGTTTTTCATACAAAAATCGATCAATCAAGCATCAAATTCACTAACAAACAGCCCTAGGCTCTGATACCACTGATGGGTTTCGAGCAATACATCATTCCTATGGTGTACATGCAAACCCTAATAGCTTTTGGATCTAGTTTGTCTAATGAACATGCAATTGAATATCCAAAGCTATAAACCCTAGATCTATCATATAAGAACTGAAATAAGGGTTTAGTAATTACCTTTGATTGTTATATAGTAATAACAATCAATTCCTTGCTTTGATTGGCTTCAGAAAGCTTAGTGCCTCAAGTGTTGCACCTCTAATGGAGTCACAAACACCACTAAGCAACTTGGATGAAGAGGAAGGAGAGAGGAGGCACCAAAAACGGCTGGAAACCCTAAAGGATTAGTTGTCCATGTTTTTGGGGCTTAGGGGCTCCTTAAATAGGTAGACTATTAGGGTTATCTAACAAGGAAACCCTAATTTGACTGCTTAAGCCCTAAACAGCCCATGGACCCCTTCTGGAACATGCCTTGGACGATTTCTAATGGGCTTCCCCATAGAATTCGTCCAACCTATTATTCCAAGGTGATCCATAGCCCAATTGCAATTATCCTATAATTACAACTCCAGTCCCCTAAGTTTAATTAATCTCTTTTAGTCACAAAATTAATTCTTAATTAATTCTTGACTAATATTAATTAAACAATATGATTTCTCCTTTAATATATTATTCTTATAATATATTAATAAATCATAATTAAACCTTTCTCTCCTTAATTCATCCTACATATTGCTATGGTGAAAGCAACCCAAAAGGACCATGCTCATAATCGGGTCAAGTACATACCAAAATAGTTATGGACTTAGACACTAATCCAACACTATCATCCTCAGGATGGGATACCCTCCACTACTGCTCAATCATGTGCACATATAACATGTAATCTCCTACCAGCATACAAACAGTCAGACCACTATAGGTCACTAAGCATAAACATATCCGCTCTCACAGGATACAGATCTAACCGATCATACAAACATATATCCATCCTATCTACCAGGATGTTGAGCTAACATATCGCAATAGTAACTATCTTAAATAACAAATCAAAGGGCCAGCCTTGGTGCCTTAGACCCTTGGGTACAGTGAGGATAACTTACCTCGCAACTGTCGAATGGAACTAGAAAGCTCAACCCTCGGATCACCAACACGAACTCCACCACCTATAATTGCCACAAAGCCCTTTTTCATAAATTCCCAAATTACCAAAATGCCATCAGAAGTCAACTGGTCAGCTCTTGGTCAAAGTCAAAGTCCACAGTCAAAGTCAACAGTCCATGTTAACTCGACTCGTCGAGTGCAGTTCACCGACTCGTCGAGTCCTTCCTGAAATCGAGAAGTCGTGAAATCCTTGGTTGGCTTGTCGAGTTCCCCTTTAACTCGCCGAGTTCATACGTGTCCAAGAATTGGGAGAAACCCTAGCCGACTCGCCGAGTCTTCGAACGACTCGCCGCATTCAAGGCAATCTTCAACAAACTCGCCGAGTTTGTTCATCAACTCGACGAGTTCATGACCATCTTCATATGACTCGTCGAGTTGACTATGCAACTCGCCGAGTCCTTGCAGACCTTCATCCATGCAGACACCTTTTAAGCCATGCCAAGGTTCCAGATTACAGATCCAAGCTTCTAAGGCATGTCCATCATGTAAAGTTGCAAACTTTACACACATGCAAGGCCCTAAAGGATCTAAATGACCAATCTAAGCTTCTAATAGAGCTTTACACCTTAGGAGAGTCTCATCCTTGCAAGAGCTGGAAACTTTATGGACTTTGGACTCAAAAGAGGTTCAGATCTGAAGTTTCAACTTCAGATCTAGCTCACATACCAAAATCCCTTCATGAATAACTAAAGAAAGCCCTAGTTTTCACATATGAATGATTCTAGAAGAAAAGAGATTAAGGTAACAACTTATTACCTTCAAGACGTGCCCAAACTGAAGTAGACTCTGGATCCATACAAAATCCTTGATGCTAGCCTCTTGATCTACAAGTTTCCTTCACAAAAGTCACCTCTCAAAACTCCAAAACACTCTCCAAGCTCTCACTCACGGAAATTAGGGTTTCTGGCTCTCAAGGGGTAACAAAGAGGCTGGGGTGAGGACATAAGGTCCTTTAAATAGGGTGCAAACCCTAAAATTAGGGTTTTCTCTTCCCAGCACTGACTCGTTGAGTCCCGCCACCGACTCGGCGAGTTGGTCACTTAACACGTGGCCAAAACCCGCTCCGACTTGACGAGTTAAGATACCTACTCGTCGAGTCTACTCCATTATTTACACATAGCACCCCGAACTTATATTCCTGAATTTGGGATGTTACACAAACAAAATTGGAAAACATGTTTTCCTAAAATGCACAAATCACAAACTCAGAAAAGTGAACAACTGGGGAAACAAGTCAGATTTACGATTGGATGTTTATGAGATTGGTATAGTGAGAAAAGTGACACAGTTATTGATTGATTACTCCGCAGGGGTTTGTATTTACACAAAGAAGATTTTGGGGTTTACAAAGCGAAGCAAGATTTAGTGTTACGTGGGAATATTCCATGGAATTGGAGAAGAAAAGCCCTAATTTTGCATAGCCTTCTTGTTGAACAAAGCCTGAGATTAAGCTGAACAAAGCGTGAGATCGAGAAAAGAACTTACTTCAGTGATTCCTGGATGCCATAGCCTTCTTGTGCGATTTCTGGAACTGAGAATTGGAGAAGAAAAGCCCTAATTTTGCATATGGACTTGTGTATCTTGAAACGCAACCATGAAACTAGCAACAAGTGTAGAAGAAGAGAAACGACGCATAATGGAGGGGATGAGATACATACGTACTTGATACCTTGATACCGGCTATTGACTTAGTCAACCGGTTATCTCTTCTAAATAACAAAGATCCTCCAAAAATGTGGTCTTTTTAGGAAAAAAGTAAAACTTTTGGTTTAAATAGAAAAAAACTGTAAATATAAGGTCTATTTTGGAAAAAACCCTGTTTTTATCTATTAAATTAAAACAGGGGTAGAAGTCAAATCATCTTATTTTTATGTGGATGAAGAAAAAACAAGATGATTTTTATTTTATATCATATTTTAGTTTTTTTTAACCGACAAATACAAATATTATAATCTACTCATAAACTACCATCTAATTCCATCTATGTCCACCACGGGACTTGAACCCTATTTTAATTGAATAGATAAAAACATGATAAATAATATAAAAGTCAAAACACTTTTTTTTTAATCTATTAAACGTATTAGATAATTGAAAATAAACTTTTTACAATAGCTTGTAAATTTACAATGTTAGATATCGAGAGCTTTTCATTATTTATTTTAAAATGAAAAAATCTTTAAAAGTTTAAACTCCTATTGTGCAGTAAGATAATGGGTAAATATTAAGAAAAATAAAAAAGTAAATATATCTTCTTTATAGATAGTGTCTTACATAATATTTATGTATAATAATAACCTATTTTTAAGGCTAAGTGAAGTGGCCATTTTAAGGCTCTCGCCAAGGCCTGTGGCTTGCTTCCCTATAGACCATCCCTTGCCTCTCGCTAGGATGTATGCCAAGAAAGAGTCCCTGCCGGAGTATAGTGAGAAAAAGAAAAGAGACTGAGAAGCATTGAGGGTTTGATCAAATGTTTTTATTTATTTTTATTTTTTTATTTTTTTTGTGGAATACTCTCTTGCTTTATGAAATACATGGTCATCAATTTGTGAAAGCATGGAGTATTATTTATTTATTTTGTTTTGAATAAAGAGTTCCAATAAATTATGTTTATTTAAATAAGAACTATCAAAGTATTAGTTTGTTAATTACCTTTTTACAAGCACTTAAATAATAAAAAACATAATTTATTTAAGTTTGTGTTTTAAAAAAAAGTTATTTAATATGAAATATGTGTTTTAAAAAGTATAATTTACTAAAGTTTGAAAAAAAAATCAAGAAATGCTAGAGATACTACCACTTTCTATGATATGTTAAAAAAGGGTTACTAACCAGGTGAAGAAAAAATGACATAACAGCAAAAAATAAATAAATTAATATGACAGTATGTTAAGAGTTCCTTTTAGCCTTAAATTAATAGTACGGTTGAAAGGATATAATATCAGCCTAGACAATGACATAGTTGTCAAAACTATTTCTCTAATTCTCTAGTGTTTTTGTAAAGTTAAAATAATTGGTTCGCATGTGAATTATGCAGTGATGAGACATGAAATGACTTTTCAGATTCTGCTTCTTCTCATGCCTTTTAACTCTACTATAGTTACTTTTTTACCCTCCACCCATAGTCTTTTTTGGAGGCATTCGAAAAAATAATACATTCTAATATTTGAAATGTATTTTAATATATATATATATATATATATATATATATATATATATATATATATATATATATATATATATATAAAAGTTAGTAGGACCGACAAATATTATCTTTGTTAAAATGAAACTATAAGCTTTTTAGATACACAGTTTTTTAAATCTTTTAACTTTTTGATTTAAAAAAAGAACTCTAAAAAAGATTTGTTTTTTTGTTTTTTTAATACAGTAGAAGTTTTTAACTTTTATTTATTCAAAAAACTCAAAACCAAAAAGCTAAGTAGCTTTTAGCCTTTTTAAACTTTAGTTTTTGTTTTATGTAATTTTATATTTTTAAAAGTTAATAACTATTTTTTCGAAACACGTATAAATAAACTACAACTTCCAAATTGTAGGTACCAATTAACAACTTCCATCTATTAGTTAGTTTTGCCAAAAACATCCTGTATAACAAAAAAAAAATGCTCCTATTACATAAAAAAATATATTGTTTAAAATAAAAATCAACATAAAATATAGCAGTTATTAATGCATCAATGTTTTATGTACAATTATTTAAAATTAATAATGTTTACACAAAGGTTGTTTAAGAGATTTTTGGGAGTGTCTTTTAACCTTAAAAGAGCTTTTAGGAAAAGTCTTGTTGGCTTTTTGAAAAAACTAAGAATCACTGGTTTTTTAAAAGTTCTTTATTTTGCCTTGCCAAAAAGTCAACTAAAATACTTTTAAAAAAGCCAAACATTTTTTTAACTTATTAAGTTTTTAAAATAATCAATAAATTAATAACTCATTTTAAAAATATTCCCAAACACCCACTTAGCTTTAAAGTGCAACATTTTGCTTGTTGACTTCTGATTTTTTGCATTTTGGATACTAGGTGTGAGACCCATGTATTACATGAGTTTATTTTAAAGAAAAACTAAATATAAAATTCTAAACATTTAAGAAGTATTAATTTATAAGACCATCAATTATTGTGTGGGTGTATGATCAATTATGTTACAATCATCATTTAAGGGTAAATTAGAAACATTGTAATATTAATTTAATAACATAAAATTAGGTTCTTATATTTTTGATAACTAAATTTTTTATTCAAACCTATATAATTATAACATCCATCACCAATAACTTTACACGATTAAGCAATGCGGCCCCAATCGATATAATCGATTTTTTTATCTCTTTATATAGAAGATGACATCATCATTTCTCAAAAACCATTAAAGGTGAAAGTTTTATAAAATTGATATGATCGTCATTATTCTCTCCAAGATGTGTGTGTCGATCGCTAATAAAGGAAAAAGAGGGAAAATTAAGGAAATTAAAAGCAAGAGCAACAAGAGCAAATACGATCATTCATCTTGATCGTACATCATCACCATCGTTGGCTTCATCTTGTTCGTACATCTTCGTCATATTTTGGTTACCATTTGTATTCAATCTACTATAGAATTATCATGAAGTCGATGTTTCTGATGTCGTTGAACTTATCCTACCAATATATTAAGCGAGGTAACTCTCATAACACATTATCTTTCATTATTTATATAACATGCTCTTAAATGATATCATATATCTAATTAGTTTTATGATGAATATGGTAAAGATGCTAAACCAAGATAAGAAGTTAGGCTAATTACCAAATGGCTTTTATGGTGATGTAGTTTGAAGTGGAGGACGAAATGTTAATTATAAAGAATTATGTGCTTGATATAGTTACCTAATTTGATCAAATCCAAAATTTTACCTAAAATGTTGAAATTCTAGATCTATATTATTGTATGATCATTGGAAATTCCAAATTTCAAATGATTTTCCACCTTTAAAGTAAAACATATTACTAGAATGGAATGGACAGAGGCCAATAAAGGCAAGGAGAGATTGGAAATGGAATTATATCAATTCAGAACTAATCTTGCTGAAATGGAAACATTAGTTGGTTCTTTGGGATGAGACATTTGGATGGAAGATGAAGGTTTCTTAGGATCAAGTTTTATGATATAAAAATGATGAATATGCAATTATTCAATCTAGGTAGAGGAGGTAGAGGCAGAAAATGATAAATTTCATAACTGAAGCATGAGTTGTCTAGCAAAATTACTGTACTTGGATCAACTCAGGAACATATGGCCTTCTTACCAATTTATGATAATTCACAGAAAGCCAAGATTCTTGAAATCAAAGAGGAAGCAAACTTATAAAACAAATATTTATGTGGTGACTTGGTAAGGCATATTGACCCATATTCAAATCATAGCACTACTCAGCTCCCGTGGTCATAGATGTTCGTCTGTAGTGACTGCAGGGCATGATGCATAGCCTCATATTTGCAGTGGGGGATTAGTCGGCATACGAAAGCTAGTCCAAAACCCTTGTTAAGGAAGTTTCCTTTCCAAGAGGAAGCAAACTTATAAAGAAAATATTTATGGAATGGAATTGCTTTTAAGATATATTAAGTTTTCCATTGTAGTTGATATTTCCTCTTATGTAGTAATTATTCTTAAAATATCTATAATACTAAACTGTCATATTCCTTGCCTTAAAATTCTTGTCCATTAAATGAATACACTGCTCTTGCTATTTCGTATATAGACCACCTGTCATAAAAAATATGAACCATTCTAGAGTTAGACTTCACAATATCTACATATACATGAGAATCATAATGAACTTCTTTTTAGATTTTAGAAACACATGATGGAACCATCACCTGGTTAAAGGATATGGAAATAATTATTGGTCTCTTTTGAATGAGTTTTGTATTTTTGTCCCACATCCTAATTTGCTTACTCGTGTCAAAAATATTTAAAAAGGTTCCTGCATATCATAACACCAACACTAAACAGAAGTATAATGATGTTTATATAATAACAATTCTTGTAAATTTAAAGGTATATGATCTTCCTTAATTACTTAGCCAACTGGACAAATATACAAAGGGACATAAGATCATCACTCATTAATTCAATTATTAAATTTATAGTGTTGATGTATAATTCTTCATCACCGTAGCATTTGTGCAGGGATACAGATCATGTAAATTATGACACCGTTGATGAAAAAAGTAATTCTTTAATAGCCAAGGTAAACTAACTAGATAAAAATAGTTTGTTCTTCCATGTAGTTTGGGAGATCAAAATGATCAGTAATTTATTGCGTGTTTTAAAAACTTAAAAAGTTGTCCCATTATAGGAAAACTATAAAATAATTATATAAATTATTTCATAATTTGGAAATTATTTGTATGCTTTCTAAATTGCTTTAGAAATTGGCAAATTGCCCTTATAACTTTGGAATAAATATTTTTTTTCATATTTTTTTAAAGGTTGTCATATTAACATTTTCTCACTTCTTTCAACCCATAAAATATGAAAACTCATCTTTCTCATTATTTATGTTTTTTTTATTTTTTAAATTAAACATTTAATGATTTGAATTTAAATATAATAATAATACTTTTTTATTAAAAATGAAAAGAGAGAACATATATAGTAATAAGAAGGAAAGATAAAGAGATTTGTAATTGTAGCGGTTTAAGTAACTCGCATATTCAACCACTAGTTGTGAGACTCATGTATTACATAAGTTAATTTAAAAAAAAGTTAAATATAAAATATCAAAATATTTGAGAGCTTTGAATTTATAAGAAAATAAGAAAAATAATGAATTATTATAATGGAAATGTTTTTTATCTTTTAAATTTAAACAAATAATTTAAATAAATAAAAGCAATTAATAAGCTTTAATTTTGGGAATTTTGAAATTAAAAGGTAAACCCATTAATGAAATTGATATCAATTTATTACTACATTTATTGCAATTATTACATTAAAATATTATGTGAAATTTAATAAAATAGAAAAACTCATAAAATGATATGTGGAAAAAGAATTAATTCAAAATAACTACAAAATGACATTTGGCAAATTGAATGAGAGTGTGACAAGTGGTAAAAAAACTTTCGTTTATTAGAGAGGATTTGTGTAACGCCCGGTTCCCGGTACGTATTTTTAATATAAGTTTTTGCATTTTTACTCCGGGACTCGACGAGTTGGAAGCCCCAACTCATCGAGTAGATGCGAATTTTGGGACGCGGGTGGAAGAATCTACTCGCCGAGTCGGAAGCCCCGAATCGACAAGTAGACGTGTCTGGATGAAACCCTAAATTTGAAGGTTTGCACCCTATTTAAACAACTTATAGGGTCTCCACTCCAACCTCCATCGCCCTCAGACTCTCTTCACGAAACCCTAATCGAATATTGAGTGTTCTTGAGCCTTTTGTGCCATTTGTGTGTCTTTGAAGCTTGAGAAGAAGGAGGAGGCTTGGGAGATCAAGAGAAAGCAAGTGGATCTAGAGGTTTTGGCACATTTCCAGCTCAGTTGAGGTATAAAGCTGATACCTTGGCTATTCATTTCTTAGATCTCCATTTAGGGCTATTTTCTACCTTTTCTAAGTTTTAGTGAAGCCATATTCGGGATTGTGTGTATCAATGGGGTTGTACTTCAGATCTTGAACCTTTAAGTGTTCCCATGGCATAAAGGTGCCAACTTTATGGCCATGGGAGTCCCATGCACCATGTAGACTTCATTTTGGGTTCTTATGAGTTAGTTAACCCATGCATGCACGTAAAGTTTGTAACTTTACGTGCTATATCGATCCTAGGAGGTCAGATCTATGTTCTGGATGCATTAAGCCCAACTGAAATCGACTTGGTAGACTTGGACTTTGGGGGACTCGGCGAGTCGGGTCATGGTTCCCCAACCTTTTCTGTTTCTGATCGATCTGGTTGAGTCTAGAAGAGGACTCAACAAGATGGACGTGATTATGAACTTGAAGATCAAAGAACTCGACGAGTTCAAGGATGAACTCGGTGAGTTGAAGGCAAAGTTCCAACTTATATGAAGAAGAACTCGACGAGTTCAAGGAAGAAATCGACGATTCAAGGGCTAAACACTTCAACTTGTATGAAGAAGGACTCGACAAGTCAATAGCAAAAAGGTACCGATTCTTTATAAAGGAGAACTCGACGAGTTCTTGAAAGACTCGACGAGTAGGATCGAAGTTCCAGTATTTTGTGGATTATAGAACTCGACGAGTTGGTGGACCAACTCGGCGAGTCGAGTCAACCAGATGTTGACTTTGACAAAATGTTGACTTTGACCAGGGCGTTGACCTTGACTTTGACTTTGAACTGGGTTGACCCTTGGAAGGGTTATGAGTATGAAATGGTAATTAAGGAAGGTTGTTATGTGTAGGAGTTTAAGTGGAGTCGATTCCAACACCGAGGACCGTCAGTTACTGTACGACATCGAGGTGAGTTACCTTCCAGTAGAAGTGGGTCTAAGGCACCAATGCCGACCCACTAGTAGGTGATTGTAGTTGAGATGATTGTCTTTGGGATAATTATCTGGTATGCCACTACCTGTTATGATTTATGTGCTAGTATGCTATGTGATTATGTGGTAGTGGTTAGGGGTGAAATAGTCCCCGTATCCGGTTGAAAGAGACCGAAGGGGTAGGCCAGCACCCAGATATGCTAGGCAGTATCCTGTTGAAAGAGACCAAAGGGGTAGGCCAACACCCAGATATGCTAGGTAGTTACCGGTTGAAAGAGACCGAAGGGGTAGGTCGGGCACCCAGATATGTCTGACAGTATGCTATTGTATGATATGTGGTATGATGAGGGAACTCACTAAGATTTGTGCTTAGAGTTTTCAGTTTTGTTTTCAGGTACCTCTTCATCGAAGGGGAAGGAGCCGGTACGGTAGCAGCGCATCACACACACATATGATTTCCGCATTATGAGATTCTTGGGATTGTACTCTGACATTGTTACTATTTTATGATATGGTTTTGAGACACGTGACTATGGTTTTATGAAATAAATTACTTAATGATGCTTTTTTACAAATTGTTTTATGAGTCGCTATATTAAAAATGAAATTTTTGGTCATGATTTTTGGGATGTTACAAGTTGGTATCAGAGCTTTGGTTTGAGGGATTCGGGCACAATCTTGGGTGTGTCTGGACTCAAACTGAGGACTTGGTATGAAATTTTTCAAAAGAAAAATCATTTTATAAAAAGAATTTTGAAAAGAATTTGAAAAGAGAAAAGAACTTGAAAAGAACAAGGTGTGTGATGCGTGCAATCAGCCGAGCTCAAGTAAGTTTTCCTCAAGATACCCATACATGTTATGTTATGATATGATATGATTATGAGAACTGAATGCTAGATTAGGGCTAAGGATCTAGGAAGGATGCCTTATATGCCTGTTGTATGTGCTTGTAGACTTGCATGCTAGTACTGACCAGTCAGTGATAGGATAGTCTGTTTAGGTTATGCCTGATTGTATGAGCCTTAGAATCTCATGCCAGTATAGATTCCTGATAAGAGGATAAAATGATTTGATTAGAATATGTTGGTTAGATTTTCCATTGTCTGAATGCTGCTTGCTTTGTGCTTTGTGGGACTCCTAGTAATGTGAGCTAGCTATTAAGTGAATATGCTAAGTCACATGTGGCATAGGCTGGATAATCTCAGAGTGATAGATTTGACCCTATTGCGCAGCTCTTGTTTGAGTCCAACCGTTCTAGGGTTGAGTCTTTTACTCGAAGGATTATCTGATCTCTGATGCTTGTGGTTATATTCACGAGGTAGCTAGTTGACATTACTGGGAATCTTTCAGCAGCTGAGGACTGGGTGAGGTCGAGAACCTAGGAAACCCTAGGAAATGCTTTAGTGGATATGGTTGCGCTGTTAGCGAGCATTCGAGGTATCGGTTTGAGAAGGTGACTTGGAGGATTCGGGATGATTCTTGAGGAAAGTATGGATAGGTGTGGAAGGTAATATTTGATGGGTTTTAGGTACAACAAATAAACTAGAAAACAATTCCTAAGTTCACATGCAACCTACTTTGGATCTATGTTTTAACTATTGAACATACAACTTTGAATTGCAAAACAAGAACCCTAGAGGAGAGAGGCTAATTTCGAAATTAACAAACTAGGGTTTAGGGTTTACATACCTTTCAATTGTTATAGCAAACAATTGATATTCCCTTGATCTTGATCTTGATCTTCTTGGAAGCTTTAGCACCACAAGTGTAATGCCTCTAATGGAATCACACCCAATGACTAGCAAGAAGGAAAGTAGAAGAAGAGAGAGGGGAGGGAGTATGCAATTTCGGCCAAGGTATTCTTCCAAAGAATGAGTACTCTAAAATGTAAGCTAGGAGGCTCCTTAAATAGTTGAGGGAACTAGGGTTTAGGGAAAACCCTAGTTATCCTTTGCTTAGGGCCTAAGCAAGACCCAAGGCCTTATCTTGGACCCCTTGGACGAATTCTCTAGGGTTTCCCCTAGGGTTTTCGTCCACCCCCTTCCAAGGGAGTTCTGGATCCTTCCATTCAACTATCAGTTAATTGCAAACTAGTCCATGCACTTTATAATTAATTCTTTTAACCCCAAAATCAATTCTGATTAATTTCTGGCTAACAATTAATTAAACATAATGATTTCTAATTAATATATTAATCCATTAACATATTAATAAATCAATTATATATATATATATATATATATATATATATATATATATATATATATTAATTTATTAATCTTATAAATTAATATCTCTCCTTTCATAATTTCCTTGTCCAGTTGCTAGGTTGAGGGCAACCCAAAAGGACTGTGCTGCTATCAATTCAAGTACATACCAATTATAGTTATGGGCTTAGACACCTAATCCAACAGTCTCCCACTTGGATAAGTCTGTAACTATAATTGCTAGTATGCCTTCTAAATTTGATCAGCAAATTGTAGCTTCCAAAAAGCTGCTGCCGAACTCTGACCCAGTCAGTTACGTGTCCTAAGATAAGTGATCATATAACCCTTCGTTCTGCTTGATATCCCCAGACAAAAGACATGGAATGTA
The DNA here is from genome assembly GCF_052849685.1 of Lactuca virosa. Taxonomy (NCBI): domain Eukaryota; kingdom Viridiplantae; phylum Streptophyta; class Magnoliopsida; order Asterales; family Asteraceae; genus Lactuca; species Lactuca virosa. The sequence continues at coordinate 164,741,441 of NC_136433.1, read as the reverse complement.
ATCAATCTGTTTGTCCAGAATCTATGTTTCCCGATTCCTGATTTGTGATGATGTAGGACTTCTAATCGAACACATCAATTTAGTCCTGGCTGGGCCCAGCACATAAGTCAACACCAAATCATCGAGGGGCCCACAGATATCGCTTTTCCTGTTAGGGCAAAAGGAACGAATAAACGTTGACTCATATGCTTGTATCTTTTACTCATCAAATTATGCATGATAATACGTTTTATAACACCAAGTTATTGATGCGTTTTCGTATCACCAATGTATGACCGACTTGTAAATCACAACTCATATATCTTCGTTTCAAGATTACAAGATATTATCGTCTCAGTATTACTCGTGATGAATTCCATGAAGTAATACTCTGAGCGAGGGTTTATCCAATACTCAAATCTCAATTTCTAAGTACTCATGAACGTTGCAACAATTCTATTGCCATGTCTATCCTTAGACAATCTGCAATCCATATCATGACAGTCTTAATTCACTACTTACTTCCAAGAGTACGAGCGACTGTGGAGTTTGAATAATCTCATTATTCAGGAAGTAAAACATGCAAAAATGAAACACAATAATAAACAATTGACAAAAGGTAGTAGCCAAACTTATAAATAATACTTTATTATTTAATCACCAAAAGTCAATTACATTTACTTTGTTACAAGTTTCAAAAACTAATCTAACTACTAAAACTAATATCATCTTTCAGTCCTATGCTCCGAGCATGCTGAATATGCTTAGCCCTACTCAGACCCTTTGTGAGAGGATCTGCTGGGTTATCTTCAGATGACACCCTCTTTACTATAAGATGGCCTTCTTCTACTCTATGTCTGATGAAATGGTACTTTCTGTCGATATGTCTGGTCTTACCATGATCTCTCGGTTCCTTTGTCAAGGCAACCGCTCCTTCATTATCGCAGAACAGATCCATAGGCTCCTGGATGGTTGGAACAACTCCGAGATCTCCGATGAAGTTCCTCAACCAAGCTGCTTCTTTCGACGCTTCACTTGCTGCTATGTACTCTGATTCACAAGTAGAATCAGCCACCGTATCTTGCTTGGAACTTTTCCAAGTAACTGCTCCTCCATTCAGTAAAAATACCCAGCCTGATTGAGAACGGAAGTTATCTCTATCCGTCTGAAAGCTGGCATCACTGTAACCATCTACTCTCAAAGTATCACTGCCACCAAGCACAAGAACCCAGTCCTTTGTCCTTCGCAAATACTTGAGTATATTCTTAACTGCTATCCAATGAGCTCTACCTGGGTTTCCCTGATAGCGACTCACCATGCTCAAAGCAAATGCCACATCAGGGCGAGTACATGTCATAGCGTACATGATCGATCCGACAGCGGAAGCATAAGGTACACGACTCATGTCATCTATTTCAACATCTGTACTCGGGCATTGAGTCTTACTCAATTTGGTATTGCTCTGGATAGGTAGCTCTCCCTTCTTGGAATTTTCCATACTAAACCTCTTTAGTACCTTATCCAAGTATGTGCTCTGACTAAGTCCAATTAGTCTCTTCTTTCTATCTCTCAATATTCTAATCCCAAGAATATAGGCAGCTTCTCCAAGGTCTTTCATGGCAAAACACTTTCCAAGCCACGACTTAACTTCTTTCAAGGTTGGAACGTCGTTACCAATGAGTAATATGTCATCGACATATAACACCAGAAAAGTTACTATACTCCCACTAGCCTTGATATACACACAAAACTCATCTTCACTTCTAGAGAAACCAAACTCTTTGACTTTCTCATGGAAGCAAAGATTCTAACTGCGAGATGCTTGTTTCAATCCATAAATGGATTTCTCAAGCTTGCACACTCTATTGGGGAACTTTGCATCAACAAAACCCTCTGGCTGACTCATGTAAACATCTTCAGCCAACTTCCCATTAAGGAAAGCAGTTTTGACATCCATCTGCCAGATTTCATAATCATGAAAGGCAGCTATGGCGAGCAATATCCTAATAGATTTAATCTTAGCTACTGGTGAGAAGGTCTCATCATAGTCAACCCCTGGGGTTTGAGTGAAACCTTTTGCAACCAGTCGAGCCTTGAATGTGTGCACATTTCCATCCATGTCTGTCTTCTTCTTGAAGATCCATTTGCACCCAACTGTCTTGCGACCTGGTGCACTATCAACCAAATTCCAAACTTGGTTGTCATACATGGACTTAATCTCGCTGTCCATTGCCTCTTTCCACTTGGAAGCCTCTGGGCCTGCCATCGCTTCCTTATAAGTGACTAGTTCATCTAAGTTTACCAGTGTTCTGTCACTTATGAATGTGTCACCATCTGAAGTAATATGAAAACCATACAACTCAGGTGGCACACTCACCCTAGTGGATCTTCTAAGAGGTAATGAGTTATCAATTGGTTCAACAGGAACTGTTTCCTCTGGTTGAGTACTAGTGTCATCTAAGGTTCCTTCATTGGCTGACTCTTGAATTTCTTCAAGGTCAATAGTGCTCCCACTTTCCTCTTTGAATATGAGCTCTCTTTCAAGAAAGACTCCTCTTCGTGCTACAAAGACCACGTTCTCACTAGGCCTGTAGAACAAATATCCAAAAGACTGCTTTGGGTAACCAATGAAAACACATTTCTCACTTCTAGCTGCTAGCTTGTCGTGAGTCTCTCGTCTTACGAAAGCTTCACAACCCCAGACTTTAATATGTGCTAACGAGGGAACTTTCCCTGTCCACATTTCGTGAGGTGTTTTGGCAACCTTCTTTGTAGGGACAAGATTGAGGATGTGGGCGGCTGTCTCTAAGGCATACCCCCAGAAGTGAATAGGAAACGAAGCCCAACTCATCATAGAACGAACCATGTCTAACAAGGTTCGATTGTGCCTCTCAGCTACACCATTTAACTGTGGTGTCCTAGGAGGAGTCAATTGTGAGACTATCCCACATTCTTTCAGATAGTCGTTAAACTCGATACTAAGATACTCCCCGCCTCTATCGGATCTAAGTATCTTTATCTTTCTGCCCAATTGATTTTCGACTTCATGCTTAAACTCTTTGAACTTTTCAAAAGTTTCTGACTTATGCTTGATCAAGTAGATATATCCATATCTGCTATAATCGTCAGTGAAAGTCACATAGAATCGATTAGCATCTCTTGTAGTTGATCTGAAGGGCCCACACACATCTGTGTGTATGAGATCCAACAGACCTTCACCTCTTTCACAAGACCCTATGAATGGTGATTTTGTCATCTTTCCCAAAAGACAAGATTCACACATATCATCTGACTTTAGGTCAAATGATTCCAACACTCCATCCTTTTGGAGTTGGGCTATGCGTTTCTTGTTAATGTGTCCAAGACGACAATGCCACAAGCATGCCTTGTCTACACTATTAGACAAGTTAATATTTAGTACACTATTTCCTAGGCTATCAACACAAGTCACTGTTTCATACACACCATTACAAGGCAAAGCTTCAAACATAAAAACACCATTCTTATAAACAGAAATTGAACCATTCAAATCATTAAAAGAATATGTAAAACCTTGTCTGAACAATGCATGAAATGAAATAATGTTTCTCGTCATTTCAGACGAATAGCAACAATTTATTAAATCTAATCTAACATCATTACTAAGCAGAAGCTGATAAACTCCGATCTTGGTTACTGGTGAAGACTTTCTGTTTCCCTTGATCAGGTTTATCCTTCCTCGCTCTATCTCCTCACTTTCCTTTAGACCCTGCAAATCAGAACAGATATGAAAACCACATCCTGTATCAAGGACCCATGAACGAGAAGATAATGAGTTATTAGCAGAAATAGTGTAAATACCTGCCGAAGATGGCTTTACTTTGCCATCCTTGATATCTTGCAGATATTGTGGGCAAGATCTCTTCCAATGCCCCTTTTGGTTGCAGTAAAAGCAAACTGCCTCTTTTGGATCAGAAACATTGGGAGTGGAACCATTGGGCTTAGCCTTTGGGCCATTACTAGATGACCCAGCTTGAGCCTTGCTCTTCCAGCTTTGCTTGGGAGGACCTTTCCTCTTTTTCCCCTTTCCCTGTCCAATAGCCAAAACAGGGGCACTCGTAGGTGTGGAGGGTATACTTTTACCCTTCATCCCTGCCTCAGCTGTCTGCAACAAGTTGTGCAATTGGGCCAAGGTCTGCTCAGTATTGTTCAAATGGTAAGTTAGAATAAACTGACCATAACATTCAGGAAGTGAGTTCAAAACCATGTCAATGGCCAATTCCTCATCAAAGTGAATATTGAGCTTGACCAAACGCTCTATGTAGCGTTGCATTCTTTGCACATGTGACACAACCGACTCCCCATCTTTCATCTTGCAAGCCATGAGTGACTTGACTACTTCGAACTTTTCTTGACGAGCTCGCTTATGGTACTTTTCCATAAGGTCCTTGTTCATCTCGAAAGGCCAGTAGTCCTCATAGTACCTCTGCAGTTCTGGGGACATAGTTGCCACCATGATGCATGCCACTTTGGTAGCATCATCGTAATGTTTCTTGTAGGCAGCAAGATCTTCAGGAGTAGCTTCATTCTCATCAAGCTCTTTGAGCTCCTTTTCAAGAACATATTCTTTGTTCTCGAAACGAAGAGCCATCTTGATGTTGTGCATCCAATCGTTATAGTTTGAGCCATCCATAACGACTTTGGAGCAGATATTGAGCAAATAGAAGTTTTGGTTGGAGGAGGACGAAGCAGAAGTGTTTCCAGGAGTAGACATCTGAAAAGAAAGAAAGTTTTAGTTAGATTTCAAGATACCTTAATAAAATAACCCAAAGATATAATATCAAGGTTAGGATCCAATTATGAAGATTCACAACTTAGAAATGGAATGCCGAGATCCAAGTGCAAATTTCATAAAGGCAGGTGAATGACGATTCACCAATTCCACCATTAGACGAAACAAACGAAGTGAAATTCCTAATTCTTTTGAGATACATTGAAACTATTCAATGGCATGTTTTGATCTCAGATTATGCTCTTCTATTTGTGACTGGGATGCCGAGGATCAAAAACAAGATGTGAATAACCATGCAAATGTGCTTGGTAACCTCATTGTCTTTATCATTAACTATTGATGTGCTGGTAAACCACACACGCTCCATCAAAATGACAATTATGAGATACCCATTACTACTATTTATTGGTGCCTTTTAGTGTGCTGGTTAACCACACACGCTCCACTAACAACCAATAAAGCACAATGTGCAATTTCATGGATTAGCATACTTTTCACATTTTTCCTAAAGTAACTAGAGTTGGGATTTTGTAAATTATGTTCTAGTACTTTCTTTAATATCATTATACTTTTAATGAGAAGTAGTTGTCCTATCAAATCCGTTCTGCTAACGACCCTGCACTAATCAAGGAAGCGGTGGGTGAGAGTGGACACCCATTCAACTACCATTTTATAGGCAGTTTCCTTATACCCCCTTATAGATTAGCTTCGTGAATGAGGCATACTAGCGATTTGACTGACCATATTCTTATACATATATAATATTAAACTTTTAATTATAATATATATGTAAGGTGTGTTCTAAAACATTTTAAAACTTCAAGGGTTTATAAATTTCGAAATTTAAGCTATTAAATTTAAATTTAAATAAACCAATTAACTAGATTTAATATTTATCTTTTAATTAACTATTAATCAAATTATTAAATCTTGTAAGGATTATCTAATTAAATTAATCCATTAATTTAATCCTAATCCTTATCCCTCTAAATTTCGAAAAATAGGGTAAGGATAATTATCCAATTAATCTAATTAAGTAACAATTATCCAAAACAAGAAACCCTAAAACTTCTAAGCAAATTTCGAAATTTACAAGGGAGGAGGCTAGGGTTTTCAAAACCCTAACCCTAATTTCAATTAGGGTTCTTTGGAGGCTAGGGTTTTCGAAAAAACCCTTTGATCCAAAACCCTAGAAATCGAAAATTTTGGCCTTTAGGGTTTAATAGCTATAAACCCTAATTTGCAATTCAACAATTCTAGCAATTCAATTTAAAACAACAATGGCTCTGATACCAATGATGGGTTTTAGGTACAACAAATAAACTAGAAAACAATTCCTAAGTTCACATGCAACCTACTTTGGATCTATGTTTTAACTATTGAACATACAACTTTGAATTGCAAAACAAGAACCCTAGAGGAGAGAGGCTAATTTCGAAATTAACAAACTAGGGTTTAGGGTTTACATACCTTTCAATTGTTATAGCAAATAATTGATACTCCCTTGATCTTGATCTTGATCTTCTTGGAAGCTTTAGCACCACAAGTGTAATGCCTCTAATGGAATCACACCCAATGACTAGCAAGAAGGAAAGTAGAAGAAGAGAGAGGGGAGGGAGTATGCAATTTCGGCCAAGGTATTCTTCCAAAGAATGAGTACTCTAAAATGTGAGCCAGGAGGCTCCTTAAATAGTTGAGGGAACTAGGGTTTAGGGAAAACCCTAGTTATCCTTTGCTTAGGGCCTAAGCAAGACCCAAGGCCTTATCTTGGACCCCTTGGACGAATTCTCTAGGGTTTCCCCTAGGGTTTTCGTCCACCCCCTTCCAAGGGAGTTCTGGATCCTTCCATTCAACTATCAGTTAATTGCAAACTAGTCCCTGCACTTTATAATTAATTCTTTTAACCCCAAAATCAATTCTGATTAATTTCTGGCTAACAATTAATTAAACATAATGATTTCTAATTAATATATTAATCCATTAACATATTAATAAATCAGTTATATATATATATATATATATATATATATATATTAATTTATTAATCTTATAAATTAATATCTCTCCTTTCATAATTTCCTTGTCCAGTTGCTAGGTTGAGGGCAACCCAAAAGGACTGTGCTGCTATCAATTCAAGTACATACCAATTATAGTTATGGGCTTAGACACCTAATCCAACAGTATTGGGCCCGTACTACTGAAAGAACATGATCCATACTCGAATCGGGGAGAGTCTTGGAGAATCCAGGAAGCCTGTGGGATAAGGATTATTGGGTATATTCGGATCTCTTGAATGTCAGTTCGGAATGGTGTTGAGCACTCAAGAATGGGATTCAGATTCTGGTTACGGCTCAGGAGCAGGACCTGGACCAATCGATGCGCGATCACAAGAGTTCGTCTCATCGGAGATTACTCGCAGAGTTTTTGGAATGGACCTCGGTGGTATTTCGTTCATCCAAGGAAGGGATTTCGGAGCCTTTGATAGTCGTCTCGGGGCCTATCGGGCAGAAAAAATAGTCGCAGGGCAGTTAGGGGCTCACCCGGAGCCCAAAGCATGTGGATCCTTAGACTCCTTCAGGAAGGAGGTCATATTTTTAGTTCCTGTCATCGGGATCGGAAGGGAGTTTTGCACCATGATCTCAGGAGGGTCGAAGTATCTCTGGAGAAGGTGATCAGGATTCCTCCAGATATTGCGGGTATGTCATCTTCTACTGCTGCTAGGTGGATGTCTGGAATTGTACCACTTTGGAATTTGATTGAGTTTGGACATGTTAGATATCGACTCAGTTCTCTGCCATCGTCTGGGTTATCAAGGATTGTTATATGCCATTTTGTATGCCGAAAAGTCCTTTGATGAACCTACAAATGGACGTATCTTGCGGAGTGGGTTCCGCATGTACCGTTACTATTCCGGATCTTTGTTGGGATCCGTTCAGAAGTATTATTTGGAAGGTCCTTTGGTCAGGAATTAGTGGGATAGTTCTCCAGTGAATTCATAGTTCAGTGGTTCTATCATTGTTCGAGTATGGTTGAAAATTGCTTATGGAAGAACTTTGGAATTCAAGACACTACCATTGCTAGGAAAGGACTGGTAGCATGAAGATGGTGGTGTCAGTTACGGGTGTCGATGCATGGGTGTTCGGTCAATGGGTGTTCAAGAGAATTGCATTTCTTGCATGGGCTATGTTCGGTTAGAGTTCAGTGGTGCTGCGAGATTGGAAGTGGGAACGAGGATTCGTCAGCCAGGGTGAAGATTAAGGCCTCTAGTTGTCAGTATGAGAGGTGGATTGGAGTGTTAGGCTGGACCAGATTTCAAGAGTACTCTTCAAGATTTCAGAGGATGGGCGATCTTAGAGTTTAACTGGAAAGTGATCATTAGCTTTAGGAAGCATAGGTTGTCAACAGCGGGTTATTAGAAAGCAAGAAGGATTGGAATCCTTCAATTCTCACGTGCCGTGAAGAATTAGTCGAATCTAAGTGGGGGAGAATCGATTAGGTATTCAGGAGCAGAAATATGTGTGAGACTAGGATGAGTTTCACATCCCCGTCAGGGAGGAAGGCGGTCGAGTGGCTGTCTTGATTGAGGATTGGGTGAGTTGGGAGTTTAGAAAATGTTCCAACTTTTGGTTCGTGTTTTTACTTGGCATCAGATAACAGGTTTAGGGAACCAGGTTAGAGGTCCAGTTAGGATTCAAGTTCAGTTTTGGATGTTAGATCGTGTGCGTGTGCTCTATGTAGGATGTGTTTGGGTTGGTAATCAACAATTGAGATAGTGTGGAAAGTGTTGTAAGTCTGCGGGTGTAGCCGTAGCATTCAAAAGGTTGTCAAATAGTGCTAGAAGTGTTGTAAGTCTGCGGGTGTAGCCGTAGCATTCACGAGGTTGACAGATAGTGCTAGAGTGTTGTAAGTCCGCGGGTGTAGCCGTAGCATTCACGAGGTTGGCAGATAGTGCTAGAGTGTTGTAAGATTGCGGGTGTAGCCGTAGCATTCACTAGGTTGGTAGATAGCATGGGAGCATTGTTAGAACGCGGAAGGAACAGTAGTACCCACCAGTTCGGGTGTAGCAGTGAGGGAGTGGAAAATCCACGGATTGGTTTATGGATTCCCCAGGGAAATTAGACCTGGTGGAGCTAGTGATAAGACTGTAGGAACGCCATTACAATTATGAGATCAAGGAAGCAATGGACTGCTTAAGGTCGTTCGTGATATAAGGCTACCATTGGTCAGGTATCAATCATTTTTAGACTTGGATTTGGTGACGTCAGGATTCGACGTATGGATCCGATCGGTTAGATCAGAAGGTTGTTAGAGCCTGAGATGCATGATAACTAGTGGCAACTAGTTCCAAAGAAGGATTTCGTTCGGAAGCCGTGTGAGGCGACTAAGTGGGAGTCCTTTAGCTCCGCAGATGGGTTGGAACCTGGTATTTCAGATGACTGGAAAATGAATAGGGACCGGGGAAGGCCAATGTTATGGTTGATGCTCTTAGCCGCAAGGCAGCCCCGATCAGAGACATTTGCTTGCGGATGACAGTAGTGACTCCACTGTTGGAGCAGATCTGAGAGGCCCAACAGGAGGCTATGAAGGAGGAACATCGGAAGAGCGAGCGTATTGTGGGTCAGGTTTCCTCCTTCGACGATGATAGCCGTAGGTTGTTGACACTACACTGTAGAGTGTGGGTTCCATATCATGGAAGGGTGCACCAGGTTTTGGTGGAGGAGGCGCACAAATCCAGATTCTCGATTCATGCTGGGGCGACGAAGATGTACAAAGACCTTCGTCCTAATTACTGGTGGCCCTGCATGAAGTGGGATGTAGCCTGGTACGTTTAGAGATGCCTGACCTGTAGGAAGGTCAAGGCAGAGCACCAGAGGCCTCACAGAAAGACACAGCCGTTGGATATCCCTATGTGGAAATGGAAAGATATTACTATGGATTTCATCATGAAGCTTCCCAGGACCGCACGAGGAGTGGATTCGATTTGGGTCATCGTGGATCGATTGACCAAGAGCGCCCATTTCATTCCGATCCAGGAGAGCATTTAGGCCGAGAAGCTGGCCGACATCTACATTAGAGAGGTAGTAGCACGACATGGAGTGCCAGTCTCCGTGATCTCTGACAGAGACGTGCAGTTCACTTCCAGATTCTAGAAGAAGTTCCACGACGAGTTGGGTAATCGTCTGTACTTCAGCACCGATTTTCACCCGCATACAGATGGTCAGAGCGAGCAGACCATCCATACCTTGGAGGATATGCTGCGGGTATTTGTTGTAGACTTTGGTGGTAGCTGGGATACCTACCTTCCATTGGTAGAGTTTTCCTACAATAATAGCTACCACGCGAGTATCGACCGCCCTCCCCTCGAGATGTTATACGGGAGGAAGTGCAAGGACCCCGATCTGCTGGGGTGAGGGTGGGCAGAGGGTCATGGGGAGTACCAAGGTGGTACTCAAGACGACGGAGAGGATCCAATAGGTTCGGAGCAGGCTTCAGACTGCTCAGAGTTGGCAGAAAAGTTATGCCGACAAGCGCCGTTTGGACCTGGAGTTCCAGGTCGGGGATATGGTTCTCCTGAAGGTGTCACCTTGAAAAGGTGTCATCCGGTTTAGGAAGCGGGGCAAGTTGGGCCCCAGGTACAGTGGACCTTTCAGGGTTGCAGCCCGGGTGGGCAAGGTGGCATATAGGTTGGATCAGCCAGCCAAGCTTAGTCAGATTCATAGTACCTTTCACGTCTCCCAGCTGCGGAAATGCCTGGTAGACGACTCTGTAGTGGTGCCTCTAGAGGATATTCAGGCGGATGACAGTCTGAACTACATTGAGCGACCAGTAGCTATCCTTCACAGGAAGTCAAAAGCTCCGAGGAAAAAGAGGGTCGAGCTGGTGAAGGTGTAATAGCAACACCGCAAGGGCTCAGAATGGACTTGGGATCCGGAGGACGAGATGAGGGAGCACTACCCTGAGCTTTTTCCAGATGCAGCAGCAGACTTCGAGGACGAAGTCTAAAATAAGTGGGGGAGATTTGTAACGTCTGGTTCCCGGTACATATTTTTAATATAAGTTTTTGCATTTTTACTCTGGGACTTGACGAGTTGGAGGCCCCAACTCGTTAAGTAGATGCGAATTTTAGGACGCGGGTGGAAGAATCTACTCGCCGAGTCGGAAGCCCCGACTCGACGAGTAGACCTGTCTTGATGAAACCCTAAATTTGAGGGTTTGCACCCTATTTAAACAACTTATAGGGTCTCCACTCCAGCCTCCATCGCCCTCAGACTCTCTTCACGAAACCCTAATCAAATATTGAGTGTTCTTGAGCCTTTTGTGCCATTTGTGTGTCTTTGAAGCTTAAGAAGAAAGAGGAGGCTTGGGGGATCAAGAGAAAGCAAGTAGATCCAGAGGTTTTGGCACATTTCCAGCTCAGTTGAGGTATAAAGTTGATACCTTGACTATTCATTTCTTAGATCTCCATTTAGGGCTATTTTCTACCTTTTCTAAGTCTTAGTGAATCCATATTCGGGATTGTGTGTATCAATGGGGTTGTACTTCAGATCTTGAACCTTTAAGGGTTCCCATGGCATAAATGTGCCAACTTTATGGCCATGGAAGTCCCATGCACCATGTAGACTTCATTTTCAGTCCTTATGAGCTAGTTAACCCATGCATGCACGTAAAGTTTGTAACTTTACGTGCTATATCGATCCTAGGAGGTCAGATCTATGTTCTGGATGCATTAAGCCAGACTGAAATCGACTTGGTAGACTTGGACTTTGGGGGACTCGGCGAGTCGCTCATAGGACTCGGCGAGTCGGGTCATGGTTCCCCAACCTTTTCTGTTTCTGATCGATCTGGTTGAGTCTAGAAGAGGACTCAACAAGATGGACGTGAATATGGACTTGAAGATCAAAGAACTCGACGAGTTCAAGGATGAACTCAATGAGTTCAAGGCAATGTCCCAACTTATATGAAGAAGAACTTGACGAGTTCAAGGAAGAACTCGGCGAGTCAAGGGCCAAACGCTTCAACTTGTATGAAGAAGGACTCGACGAGTTCATGGACGAGCTCGGCGAGTCAAGAGCAAAAAGGTCCTGATTCTGTATGAAGGAGAACTCGACGAGTTCTTGAAAGACTCGATGAGTAGGATCGAAGTTCCAGTATTTTGTGGATTATAGAACTCGACGAGTTGGTTGACCAACTCGGCGAGTTGAGTCAACCAGATGTTGACTTTGACCAAAAGTTGACTTTGACCAGGACGTTGAACTTGACTTTGACCTGAGTTGACCCTTGGAACGGTTATGAGTATGAAATGGTAATTAAGGAAGGTTGTTATGTGTAGGAGTTTAAGTGGAGTCGATTCCAACACCGAGGACCATCAGTTACCGCACGACATCGAGGTGCACGACATCGAGGTGAGTTACCTTCCAGTAAAAGTAGGTCTAAGGCACCAATGCTGACCCACTAGTAGGTGATTGTAGTTGAGATGATTGTCTTTGGGATAATTATCTGGTATGCCACTATCTATTATGCTTTATGTGCTAGTATGCTATGTGATTATGTGGTAGTGGTAGGGGTGAAATAGTCCCCATATCTGGTTGAAAGAGACCGAAGGGGTAGGCCAGCACCCAGATATGCTAGGCAGTATCCGGTTGAAAGAGACCGAAGGGTTAGGCCAACACCCAGATATGCTAGGTGGTTACCGGTTGAAAGACACGAAAAGGGTAGGTCGGATACCCATATATGTCTGGCAGTATGCTAATGTATGTTATGTGGTATGATGGGGGAACTCACTAAGCTTTGTGCTTACATTTTTCAGTTTTGTTTTCAGGTACCTCTTCATCGAAGGGGAAGGAGCCGGCACGGTAGCAATGCATCATACACATACAGGTTTTCCGCATTATGAGATTCTTGGGATTGTACTCTGACATTGTTACTATTTTATGATATGGTTTTGAGACATGTGACTATGGTTTTATGAAATAAATTATTTAATGATGTTTTCTTACATATTATTTTATTAGTCGCTATATTAAAAATGAAACTTTTGGTCATGATTTTTGGGATGTTACAATTTGATGGTATGATCAGGCCACGAGGCGGTGTATCTGACTGTAGCATCCTTAACTTGCTGAAAAAATTACACGACTGTGTGCACCCTTATAGATTATTTTTTTGGTGCCATTGTCTTGATATGTTTTGATTCCACACAAATCATTTGATTTGGATAAACACTAGTAGTCTCCTTTCCACAAGACCAATCATGACCTAAGTTTAAGGACGATCCTTTCCTTGAATTGAATTTAGGGAAAAATAATAGAAGTACACCTCTTATTAAAGTTATTTTTCCATAGATCATCTTCTTTAAGAAAGATCCTTTCCTTGGATTGAACTCGGAGTAAAACAATAGAAATATATCTCTTGTTAAAGTTATTTTTGATGGGTTTTGAGCATTCTAACACTTCCTAAGTGTACATGCAACCCTAATAACCTTGGATCTATGTTTGTCTTATAATCATGCAAAGTTGAATTCCAAGGTTATATTCCTATCTAGCATACATGGGGAACATTTTTAACTTGAATGAAAGATAGAATAACTTACCTTGTTGTTGATTATGATCCTTGAAACCTTGTGAGCCTAGCACCCCAAGTGTGATGCCTCAAATGCTTCACACAACACCATATGCAAAGGAGTAAACTTTGAGAGAATCTTACACTTGCAAAATCGGCTCTAGCCCTCTTGTTTCTTAGTGTAGCCTATTTTGGTGGAGAATGGGTTTCTTATATAGTGTTGACACATCTAGGGTTACACCATGTAAACCCTAATGTGTCATGACTCTTCATTTCCATGACCCATGGGTTTGTAACTCCCATGGAGCATCCATGGAGCATCCTATGGGTGGAACACAACTTGATAATCCATGGAGCCTCTTAGCCCACTATATAAGATATGGAAGATTTACATAATCTACCCATATATTTAATTAGTTATCTTTTGATCACTTAATTAATTCTAAATTAATTCTTGATCAAACTAATTAAATAATATTATTAATATATTAGAACTTATAATATATTAATAAACCATAAGTGTTATTTCTCTCATTTTAGTTTATCCAATTGCATGGTGCCATGCAACCCAAATGGACCATGCCGGGTCGGGTCAAGTACATACCAGAAATAGTTATGGACTTAGACACCTTATCCAACAGTCTCCCACTTGGATAAGTCTAATAACTATAACTGCAATACTTCAGGAACCGATCGGCAATCGTAGCTCTTTCAAGGTCTCTCGGAACTGAGAAGATGATGATACGCCATTTAAGATAAGTGATCATATAATCCTCTGTTCTAGATATCAGCCGGACAAATACATGGAACAATGTCTTACTTATTGTCCAGCAGTTTGTTTCCCGATTTCCGATTTGTTTGACAAAGAACTTAATTGAACACATCAACTTAGTTCTGACCGGGCCCGGTACATAGGTCAAAACAAAATCATCGAGGGGCCCAGATATCAGCTTCTAATCCAAGAAGGAACAGATAAACTTCGACTCATATGTTTGTTCTACCACTCATTGAATTATACACAAAAGCACGTTTTATAACATCGAGTTACCAATGCGTTAACGTACAATCAATGCATAACCAACTCATAAGTAACAAATCATATCTCTCGGTTTGAAGACTTATATGATATTACCGTCTCATGATCACTCGAGATAAATTCCATGAAGTGATTCCAGTGAGCGTGGGTTGAGTCCAATGCTCAGAACTTATGAGCACTCATGAGTGTTGTAGCCATGTCCAACAACTTAGACCTCTGCAACCAATCATGACAGTCTTGATTGATACCTACTTCCGACATATGACCGACTGTGGAGGTTTGAATAATATGATATACCAAACATAATTATTCTGGAAGTCAAAATATGCAAAAGAAATATAGTAAACGATCGACAAGAGATAGCAACACTTTACTCATAAATAAAACACCTTTTATTCATCATCTAATGTCAATTACACTTTACAAATTTCAAGGTTATCTAACTACTAAATCTAATATCATCCTTCAGCCCTATGCTCCGAGCATGCTGGAGATGCTTAACCCGAGTCAGTCCCTTCGTGAGGGGATCTGCTGGATTCTCATCCGATGATACCCTCTTTGCCACGAGGAGTCCTTCTTCTATTTGATGTTTGATGAAATGGTATTTTCTGTCGATGTGTCTGGATCTCCCGTGATCCCTTGGTTCCTTGGCTAAGGCAACTGCACTTTCACTATCACAGAAAATTTCCATTGGCTCTTTAATAGCTGGTACAACTCCAAGGTCTCAAATGAAGTTCTTCAGCCATATCGCCTCCTTTGCTGCCTCGCTAGCTGCTATATACTCTGATTCGCAAGTTGAATCAGCCACTGTCTCTTGCTTGGAACTCTTCCAAGAAATTGCTCCTCCATTTAAGGTAAAGACCCAGCCTGACTGAGAGCGGAAATTATCCCTATCAGTCTGAAAGCTAGCATCACTATACCCTACAACTCTCAAGTCTTCACTCCCACCGAGGGTAAGGACCCACTCCTTAGTCCTCCGTAGGTACTTGAGGATATTCTTTACCGCAGTCCAGTGTGCCTTGCCAGGGTTCCCCTGATACCTGCTAACTATGCTCAAAGCAAAGGCTACATCAGGTCGAGTACATGTCATAGCATACATGATCGATCCTACAGCCGAAGCATAAGGTATTCGAGTCATTTCTGCTATCCCAGCCTCAGTACTAGGGCTTTGTGTCTTACTCAATCTGGCGTTACTCTGGATGGGTAACTCTCCTTTCTTGGAGTCCTGCATGCCGAATCTCTTCAGCATCTTATCCAAGTGACTAAGTCCAATTAGTCTTTTACTCCGGTCTCTCAAGATCTTTATCCCTAGAATATAGGCAACTTCTCCTAAGTCCTTCATAGAGAAACACTTCCCAAGCCAGGACTTAACTTCCTGCAGAGTTGGGATGTCATTTCCTATGAGTAGTATGTCATCCATATACAATACCAAAAAGCTAACTATACTCCCACTAGCCTTGACATATACACAAGATTCATCTTCACTCCTAGAAAAGCCAAATTCCTTGACTTTCTCATCAAAGCAAAGATTCCATCTGCGAGGTGCTTGCTTTAACCCATAAATGGATTTCTCAAGCTTACACACTATATTAGGGTACTCTGTGTTGACAAAACCCTCTGGCTGACTCATGTAAACATCCTCAGCCAACTTTCCATTAAGGAAAGCGGTTTTGACATCCATTTGCCATATTTCATAGTCATGAAATGCGGTTATGGCTAACAGAACCCTAATAGACTTAATCTTGGCCACTGGAGAAAAGGTCTCATCATAATCAACTCCCGGAGTTTGTGAGAAACCCTTTGCAACCAGTCGTGCCTTATAAGTGTGTACATTACCATCCATGTCGGTCTTCTTCTTGAAGATCCATTTGCACCCTACAGTCTTACGACCTGGTACATTCTCAACCAAGTTCCAAACTTGATTGTCATACATGGACTGTATCTCGCTGTCCATTGCCTCTTTCCACTTGGATGACTCAGGGCCTACCATGGCTTCCGCGTAACTGTTAGGTTCATCCAGACCTATCAGTGTCTCATCACTGATAAGTGTATCACCTTCCGCAGTAATATGGAATCCATAGTAATGCTCAGGTGCATTCCTAACCCTTGTGGAACGCCTCAGAGGTACAGACTTGTCAATTGGCTCAACAGGAGTTTCCTCCTCAAGTTGAGTGCTAGGGTTTGAAGTTCCTTCACCACTTGACTCTTGAATTTCTTCAAGGTCAACTTACCTCCCACTGTCTCCTTGGCTTATGAACTCTCTCTCTCGAAAGAAAGCCCTCCTAGCTACAAAGACCACATTGTCACTAGGTCTGTAGAAGAGGTAACCAAAGGATTTCTGTGGGTAGCCGATGAAAATACACCTCTCACTTCGAGGTTCGAGCTTATCATGAGTCTCGCGTCTCACGAAAGCCTCGCAACCCCAAATCTTAATGTGGTCTAGTTTGGGTACTTTACCAGTCCACATCTCATGAAGAGTTTTGGAAACTTTCTTTGTGGGAACTAGATTAAGGATATGGGTGCAGTCTCTAAGGCATACCCCCAAAATGAGATTGGTAGCGAAGCTCTACTCATCATGGTACGAACCATATCCAACAAGGTTCGATTACGCCTCTCAGCTACACCATTCAACTGCGGTGTCCTGGGAGGTGTCAATTGTGAGACAATCCCACATTCCCTAAGATAGTCGAGGAACTCTAAACTAAGATACTCACCACCTGGATCGGATCGAAGCATCTTAATGTTCCTGCCCAATTGATTCTCGACTTCCTGTTTAAACTCTTTAAACCTCTCAAACGTCTCTGACTTATGCTTGATTAAGTAGACATATCCATATCTACTGTAATCATCAGTAAAAGTCAAATAATAACGATTAGCACCCCTTGTGGCATGTTTGAAGGGCCCACACACATCCGTGTGTATAAGATCCAACAAACCTTCACCCCTCTCACAAGAACCTGTGAAGGGTGACTTTGTCATTTTTCCAAGTAAGCATGATTCGCAACTATCATCTGACTTTAGGTCAAATGACTCCAATACTCCATCCTTTTGGAGTTGGCCTATGCGTTTCTTGCTTATATGTCCAAGACGACAATGCCATAATGACGCTTTATCCAAGTTATTATCATTAACAGAATCAATACACAATACATTATTTCCTAAGTTATCAACCACAGATACAGTTTCATACACACCATCACAAGGTAATGCTTTAAAATAAAGAACATTATTAAAGAAAGCATTAATCGAACCAACTTCATTATCAAATGAAAAGGTGAAACCTTGTTTATACAATGCATGAAAGGAAATAATATTTCTTGCCATTTCTGGCGAATAACAACATTTATTCAAATCTAAACTAAACCCACTACTTAGCGATAAAGTATAAACTCCAATCTTGGTGGCATGTAAAGCTTTCCTATTCCCCATGATTAAGTTTATTCTTCCATGCTCCACATTCTCACTTCTTCTTAGTCCCTGCAAATCAGAACAGATATGAATACCACAACCGGTATCAAGGACCCAAGAGTTAGAATGGGGTGAGTTATTAGATAAGATAGTGTAAATACCTGCATGGTTGGGTTTAACTTTCCCATCCTTCACATCTTGCTGGTACTTTGGGCAGTTCCGCTTCCAATGTGACTTTTTATGGCAATAGAAGCATTCAGCCTCTTTAGGGTTAGAAGAAGGAGTGACAAAACCTTTCTTGGTTCCACTTGAAGAAGATCCATCAAGGGTCCTAGCCTTGGTACCCTTCGAAGAGCTCTTCCTCTTCTTCCCTCTACCTTTCCCGATTGCCAAAACCGGGGCGGAGTTTGGAGTAGGAGTGTTAACAACCGACTTACCCTTAAGACCTGTTTCTACGGTCTTGAGGAGTCCCTGAAGTTTTCTGAGTGTGACCTCTTCCTTATTCATGTGATATGTCATGCGGAATTGATCATAGCACGATGGTAAGGAGTGCAAAATGATATCTATTGCAAGCTCCTCAGGGAAGTTCACATTAAGTTTCAGCAACCGATCCACATACCTTTGCATTTTCTGCATGTGGCTCGTGACGGATTCCCCGTCCTTCATCATAGTTGTTATGATGATTTCATACCTTTCTTGTCGTGCATTTTGATGGTATCTTTCCATCAGATCTTGGTGCATTTCAAAAGGGTAGAAGTCCTCATAGGACTTTTGGAGTTCCGTTGTCATGGTGGCCAACATGATGCATGCCACTTTTGTAGCATCCCTTTCATGTGCCCGAAAGTCAGCGATCTCCTGGGGAGTTGCAGTGGTCTCATCAATCTCCTTAAGCTCCTTGTCAAGGACATATTCTTTGTCCTCGTAGCGGGTAATCATCCTGATCTTTCTGATCCATTCATTGAAATTGGATCCATCAAAAGTGACTTTCCCACACAAGTTCATAAGGGTAAAGGAGCCATTAGGATTAGAGCCAGAAGCAACATTGTTTGAAGACATCTGAAAGAAGAGAACAAGATTAGTTTAGATATTAAGAGAGTCCTTAATAAAACACCCAAATGTAATATTAAGGCTAGGATCCAATCACAATATATTATAACTTAGAAGAGGTATGCCGTAATCCAAGCTATAACATATTTGAAAGGTAGGTGAATGACGATTCACCAATTTCCACCATGAAAAACGAAATATAAATATTAGGTTTTTAATTGGTTCTTAGAAATTCCTAGATTCTTTTGAGATTCAATGAACTTTTCAAAGGCATGTTTCAATCTCGAGTGTGCCCTCCAAGTTTTGTGACTGGGATACCGAGGATCACAAAACGAGGTGTGAAGTAACCATGCAAATCACTTGGTACCCTCAAGGTTTATCACTCAATCGATGTGCCGGTAAACCACACACGCTCCACCGATGCTATGGTAAACCTTAAGTCACCCTTTACCTACCTTGTTAAGTCCAAGTTAGTGTGCCGGTTAACCACACACGCTCCACCAACGACTTAAACAAAGTGTAAAGTGTAATTTCATGGATTAGCACCTTATTCACATTTTCCTAAAGTAACTAAGATTGGGAATTTAATAAAAGCATTTAGTTACTTTATAATATTCATCATACTTTTAATGAGAATTTATAAGTCCTTGTCTTACCCGTTCGGCTAACAACCCTCCACCGATCAAGGAAGCGGTGGGTGAGAGTGGACACCCATTAAGTTGCCATTTTATAGGCAACAACCTTATACCCCCCTTATAGACCGGCTTCGTGAATGAGGCGTACTAGCGGTAAGACGACTTGTTGTTATACATATATATATATATATATATATATATATATATATATATATTAGTAACTTATAATATTATAAAGTATAAGGGTTGAATTTTAACTTTTAAAATTCTAAGGGTTGGAACTAAAGTTTTAATCAAGACTTTACATGTTCCAAAACTTGAGGGCAAGTTTTGTAAACTTCCAAAACTTTTCATTTCTTATAACTTATGAATTAATTGAGTAATAAAAATGAAGACTCTTCATTTTTATAACTCTTGTGTTCTCTTAATGGCTTTAATAAAAGTGAGACTTTTGGTTTTCCATAACTTGAGGACAAGTTATGGACTCCATGAAAACACATTATGATCATGAATTAAACTACCATGAAGGTTACAAACAATTCCTATGATCATCTAATCTTCATAAGTTCAAGAACATGAATATGAACACTTTCAAGAATAAAAAATTACACTTAAAAAAAACTTGTAATTTAACGATTTTTTTTTCAAGCTGTTTACACACACAAAAAAAAAACAACAAACAAACCTAGGCTCTGATACCACTGATGGGTTTTGAGCATTCTAACACTTCCTAAATGTACATGCAACCCTAATAACCTTGGATCTATGTTTGTCTAATAATCATGCAAAGTTGAATTCCAAGGTTATATTCCTATCTAGCATACATGGGGAACATTTTTAACTTGAATGAAAGATAGAATAACTTACCTTGTTGTTGATTATGATCCTTGAAACCTTGTGAGCCTAGCACCCCAAGTGTGATGCCTCAAATGCTTCACACAACACCAAATGCAAAGGAGTAAACTTTGAGAGAATCTTACACTTGCAAAATCGGCTCTAGCCCTCTTGTTTCTTAGTGTAGCCTATTTTGGTGGAGAATGGGTTTCTTATATAGTGTTGACACATCTAGGGTTACACCATGTAAACCCTAATGTGTTATGACTCTTCATTTCCATGACCCATGGGTTTGTAACTCCCATGGAGCATCCATGGAGCATCCTATGGGTGGAACCCAACTTGATAATCCATGGAGCCTCTTAGCCCACTATATAAGATATGGAAGATTTACATAATCTACCCATATATTTAATTAGTTATCTTTTGATCACTTAATTAATTCTAAATTAATTCTTGATCAAACTAATTAAATAATATTATTAATATATTAGAACTTATAATATATTAATAAACCATAAGTGTTATTTCTCTCATTTTAGTTTATCCAATTGCATGGTGCCATGCAACCCAAATGGACCATGCCGGGTCGGGTCAAGTACATACCAGAAATAGTTATGGACTTAGACACCTTATCCAACAATTTTTCCATCCACATATTTGAGCATTATCAATTCTTAAACTTGTAGCATCCCTAAATCAGGTATACCTTATCAACCCTTTTTATTTTGGTAATTGTCAAGTTTGGCCCTTTATTAGAGAAAAGGTGGTAAGTTAGTATGCGGGACGTACGCGTGTGTACGCTCAGCTTACTCATATGCGTGTTTTGACGCGGAAGCCACCTAGTACGCTGGGCGTAATAGGTCCACAGTGAAAACCCTAATTAAGGGTGTGTTCCTATATAAAGAACATGATGGCCTCATTTCTGGCCACCATTCCCAGACCTCAACCCTCTCAAACCCTAATTTCTTGCCCCTTGAGCTTGTGTGTCCATTTTTGAGCTATTAAGTGTTCTTGTGGTTTCTTTGGAGCAAAGAAGGAGCTTTGAAGAGGAAGGAGTAGGAGTCCAGGCTTTGGATCTGAGCTCATCTGTGCTTGGAGCTTTAGTTAGAGGTATAAAGCTCAAAGCTTTCTCATCCTTTTTTATCTGTGCTTTATGTGGTCCATTTTAGGGTTTTTGGTCCCAAAGCTTGAAGCTTTATGAGTTGTTGAAACTCCAGAGCCTAATATCTGTCCCTTTGAGTGTTTTAATGGAGTGGTTTCATAAAAATGGAGTCTTGGACATCAAAACCACCCCATTCATGAGATATGAGCATTTTTGAGAATAGAGAGTGAGAGTTTTGGTGTTTGTGACTTTTTCAGCCATGTAAAGGCTTAAAGTCATATACTTTATGGATTTGAGTTAAGGTCTTAACGGATTAAGACTAAATGAGTAGGAAGAACAAAACTAGGACGTACGCTGAGGGTAATCCCAGTACACGCATCATAGGGTCGAGAATCCCCGATGCGTGCATGACGAAGGAGTACGCCCATCGTAGAGGGCTTGTACGCGCAGCGTACGTGCTGCCGTTGACTTTTAGTTGAGTTTTAGGGTTTGGTCAATTTGTGGACTATTAAGGCCATGGAAGGGTAAAATGGTCTTTTATCCTTCTGTGAGATTGTAGAAGGGTTTAGTCTAGCTTCTTTGAGAGTCGTTATTAATTAGAGATAATTATCGTATGTATTAGGCGGAGGTTAGACCAGTGATTTGAGTTCGAGGTTATCCGATTTCTTACGAGGTGAGTCTTCTCACTATACTTACCTAGAGTGGTAACCTTTGTGTGACCAGAGGGTCTTATGTGCTTATATTGAGTATTGTGATATCCTGCATTATGTCTATGTGATTTATGTTGTGTATTATTCTGAGCTTGCTGAGTTAGACCGGAGGGTCCACCCGAGTTGTGGGACCGAAGGGTCCGACTGAGACACATTGACCGGAGGGTCTTATTTGAGTATATCAATGAGAGGCTAATGAGATATGTGTGGTATTTTGGGGAACTCACTAAGCTTCGTGCTTACCGTATTATGCGATATGTGTTTCAGGTACTTCTCAGGATCGCGGGAAGGCGTCGGCTTGATTGTACACACACTTGAGATGGAGTTATATTTTGTGGATCCTGGATTGTGTTTAAACAATTAATGAACATGTGTTTTTGATCACTCGATATTTGGGGATTTTTATGGTTGTGTTAATGAAATTGATGTGATTTTAAATGAAAATTTTGTTTGAAAATTCACGGTGTTACAAGTTGGTATCAGAGCCTTGGTTTGAGGGATTCAGATATACCCTCGGGTGTGTCTGGACTCAAACTGAGGATTTGAGAAAAAATATTCAAAAGAAATGATTTTTCTAAAATGAGTAAAGATTTTTTAAGAGAAAGAGGAGGAGGAGCAGTGTGTACAATCAGCCAGAGCCCGAACGGTGATTCCCAAAATACCATTACTTGTTGTTATGAGATATTTATGAGATATTAGAGTTGCATGCTAGAAGATAGGCTAGGTACTTGAGAAATTAGAGCTAGAGTTGCCTGATTCATGATGCCTTAGCCTAGGGTATTCTATTGAGTGATCTTATCTGTTATTTGCTCTGTGTGAATTGAGTAGGAGAGACATAGCAGGAATCTTTTAGAGAGAGTTGAGTGATCTATGTGAGATACCTAGATAAGCATAGAGGAATTTACTGAGAGAGTAGTTTGATATCTGTGAGGGATAGAGTGTTGTGAATTAGGATCCTAGGAGGAGGACTTGGGATGACTACAGGTTGGTGTGGAAGGTAGTATTGGGCCCGTACTACTGAAAGCACCGGATCTGTATGCAACTCAAGTAAGCATCCTTAGGATACTAAGGAGCATGTAGGGGTGGGTAATCGAGTGTGAGTATGCTCGAACGAGTCTCTGATTATTTTCATGTTGTGTTTTAGAGACATTATGGTGGGTACACGCCACAACCCAGGGAGCACCAGTGGTACCAGTGACAAGGAGATCCGCAGGATCATCCATGCTGAGGTGGGCGCAGCTGTCCGAGAGGCGATACCGGAGATGTTTGGGTCTATTAAGACCATGTTGATTGAGACCTTTGATGAGCGCTATGCTACTGTTACTAAGGCTGCTGCTGCCGCACCCACCGCAACCCTAGCTGCTTCGAGATCACAGGGGGTGACTCGTTATTGTTCCGGGAGTTCAGCAACACGAAGCCACCAGAGTTCGATGGGACACAGGATCCGATTGCTGCTATGAGATGGATCTCAGACATTGAGGGATGTTTTTACACGTGCTCATGCCCTGAGCACCCGAGAGTTCGGTTTGCACTGAACCAGCTTCGCTTGGGAGCGAAGGACTAGTGGAAGTTTGTGACTGCCAGCTTTACTCCTGCGGATCATGCTGCAGTAACATGGGAGAGGTTTACAAAGTTGTTTCGAGATGAGTATGTTCCCTCAGTGGAGAGGGAACAGTTGTCCCAGGAGTTTCTGTCTCTCAAGGAGAACACAGAAACTGTGACCGAGATCACGAGGATGTTCCACGAGAGGGCACTGTTCTGCCCTGAGCACGTATATACCGAGCAGGAACGTGTGAGCCAATATCTGAGCATACTGAGGAGGGATATACGAGAGTTCGTGGCGAACTCATTATACTAGACATTGGCTGAGCTTCAGACCAATGCCAGACACAGGGAGATTGAGCTAGAGTTATAGGCTAGGGAGGAGGGGGAGTCTCAGGGGAGAGACCGGAGACCAGTACAGTCACAGCCGGCGAAAAAGCGAGCGAATCCCGCTGATGCGAGGGTTGGGGGCCAGAAGGGCCGCACTTTTGGCAACTGCGTCATGAGTCACGTGGGATCGTGCCGGGCAGGGATTTGCTACACATGTGGCAAAGAGGGGCACCTGGCGAGGGATTTCCCCAAGGAGTTTACAGTCTGCTTTCACTACAACCAGACCGGCCATCGGAAGCCCGAGTGCCCTCAACTTATTCAGGGATCAGCCCAGGGTTCCGCTCCTGCTGCTTTGCGAGCTACTGATAGTCGACCAACAAAGTTCGAGGCACCGAAGGCTCGTGGGAGAGCTTTTCAGCTGACAGCGAAGGAGGTCCGCGCAACACCTGATGTCGTGGCTGGTACGTATTTCCTTATTCTTGTCATTTTGAGATTTGTTTTGCTTATACTGTGTTGTATATAGGTATTTTTCTCGTGAGTTCTGTACCTGCTTTGGTGTTATTTGACTCGGGTGCGAGTCGATCCTTCATGTATTTATCTTTTAGTCGTCACATCAGTGTCAGGCGAGAGGCGTTGAGTCGACCTCTGAGGGTTTCTATAGCCGACGATCATGCGGTTTTTGCCACTGATGTATTCCGAGGATGTGTATTAGAGATTTTTGGTGTTGAGTTTCCTACAGATTTGGTACCGATAGCCATGGGTGATGTCTGTGTCATAGTGAGCATGGACTGGTTGAGTCGGTTTGGAGCTGTGATCGACTATGAGCGTCAGATGGTGACCATACGTGACACTAGTGGATGAGTGTTTACGGTGTATGGCGAGGGTACCAGATCTAGATCAGCTTTCTGCTCTACTGCCAGAGCGAGACAGAGTCAACAGCAGGGTTGTATGTGCTTTATGGTGTATGTGATGGATACGCGGGTTGCTTCTGGGAGACCGAGTTCTATCTCTGAGGTCCCGATAGTTTGAGTGTTTCCAGATGTTTTTCTCGAGGAGTTGCCAGGAGTGCCTTCCGAGAGGCAAGTGGAGTTCCAGATTGATTTGGTTCTGGGTGCAACGCCTATTGCCAATGCACCTTATCGCCTTGAGCCACCAGAGATGCAGGAGTTATCATCACGGCTCCAGGAGCTGCTGGGGAAGGGGTTCATCAGACCGAGTAGCTCACCGTGGGGAGCTCCGATCCTTTTTGTCAAGAAAAATGATGGTTCACACCGGATGTGTATTGATTACCAGGAGTTGAACAAACTGACGGTCAGGAACCGTTATTGTGACATTCCCATTTTCACGGCCAGAAAAAACCGATTTTGATTATGCTTTATAAAAACCAGAGTACTTCTTTTAATAAAAATGTTGCGGAATTTGTTCCCAGAAAAACATGATAAATGTGTTATCCAAGTATTTCCCAAGAAATGTATTTTTATTCCTTTTAAAACCTTGGGATGTCATTGTCAATACAGAAACATAAGCATAAACAGAACTTACATTCATTTACTCTAGTGATCTACATCTCTTTTAAATCTCTCAGTGTAAAGTGGCTTCGTATCGACACCTGTGATACAAATAAGCTTGAGTGGGTCAGGTTGGGAAACCTGGTGAGTACATAGGGTTTTCAACCCACAATAATATAGTTAATTTGTTTCTTCGCATAATACATGTCAAACAATTAACCCGATTGCCCATCCCCATTTTCTTCATTTAATATTCCCTAGAGAATTATCTTAAGGGTCATCTCCTATATCGTATTTACCTCTCATCTCTTTACATCACATTTCCTTATATGTTTGTTCCTAAGGACTTTTCCTAAGGATCATTTCCTACAACGCATAGACAGTAATGAGTCGGGGATTACCCCCTCAATACGCGCTTAGTAAGGGTTGGAGTATCATCGCATGAATACGTAGTTACAACATCGCCTGAACTCGTAATTCATAGTAAGGGTTAGAGTATCATCACATGAATACGTAGTTACAACATCACCTGAACTCGTAATTCATAGTAAGGGTTAGAGTATCATCACATATATACGTAGTTACAACATCGCCTGAACTCGTAATTCATCACCTACAGGTTATGAGCCTGCTGGTGTTTCCACGGGGTTGTCTAGAATAGTCCGTGGTCGCCATCTATACTCTGGTAGATGACTACATCTCCACATTGTCGGACAAGGTTATGGTATCTTTCCTCCTACATCACCGATTCATCATCACCCATCTATCCTCACCTAATTATCATCACCTATCTCTCATCATTTTATTTTATCACACACCAACTATTTCATCTACCCATGTTTTATCCCAACATATTTGTAGATATAAAATAAATATACAGTTTGAATCATTTAAAACATGTATAAAATCATTCATCCAACATAGACAACAAGGATTCAGATAATATGCACACATAACACGTAACTTATATAAAATACTTCATATCTATGTGTAAGATGAAAGTAACTATGCACTCACTTGATAAGGTGGTTACTCGGTACTCGGACAACGCTTCGTTAATCTTAAAACAATTTCCCTCGGACAAAACCTAGTATCATTACCACTAGAGTTTAGTCTAACGTTAACCGCGACTAATTAATAGTCTAGCTATTATTACTATTATATAAGCGTTAAGCAACACTCTTATATAACTCATAATAATAGCCCAAATAATTATTTTAAGGTCCTAATAATGTTACTATATTAAAACATAAGCTCTACTAAACATAGGGTAGGCATAGCTCACTTACAGCGAGTTTTTCGCAAAACCGGGCTTCGTTGGAGCAGCGTTCTTGAGCCGAAAGGCTCTTTTCTCGGGACTCTGGGAGCCTCGGGGATTCCTTCGGGTGCTAGGGGGTTTGCCTAGGCTTAGGGGGGGGGGGGGGGTTAGGAACCCTTAGAGAGAGAGAGTGTGTGTGTAGAGAGAGAAAGTTGAAGGGGAGAGGTGTGGGAAATGAAGGAACCCGACACCTCTATTTATTGGCTGATTTCCTGATGGACTCGCCGAGTCGGTTCACTGACTCGCTGAGTCAGTGCCATGTGTCATCACCTGATGGCTTTTCTTGGGGAGAAGGCTTTGTCCCATATTCAGCCACGTCACCCCTTTTGCAACAGCACCCTGTCGACTTCTAAATCACGTAACTTTCGCATACGAGCTCCGTTTTCGAAGTTCTTTTTTTCCATGCATAGGTAAAAACAAGATCTACAACTTTTATTTAGACTCCATCGGCTAATTCTCGACCGATCTTAAATTTAACAGTAGGAGGAGATTAGACTGTTACATGACCGTGAAAAATTCGTATCTCCTTCATACGGACTCCGTTTTCGTCTGTCTTTTTACCGTTGAGTTCCTATTAATGAGATCTTCAACTCTCATTTAGGTCGCGTAAGCCAAAAACCGCTCGAGCTAAAATTCGAGTTTCGGGTCGTGCACTGCTATGCCAAATCTTAGAAAATTCATAACTTCCTCATACGAAGTCAGATTTGGGAGTTCTTTTTTTGTATGTTCTCGGTTTAACGTACACTACAACTTTTGTTTAGATCACTAAGGCCAAAAGTCGCTCTATCGTATATTCACTATTTAAGTCTCCCGGTGTCGTGCCGGTTTTGCCGCGAAACTTCGACGGGCCATAACTTCTTCGTTATAACTCGGATTTCGGCATTCTTTATATGTACGGAAACCTTGGAACATATAATACCACTTGGTTAATATTACTCCTTCTAAATAATCTTCCATCAAAAACTCATTTTTGATGCTCATTGTCTCTAAATTGACTAGCTCGGATCTACGGGCGTTACAATTATCCACTTCTGAGGATCGACGATTTATTCGATCAGTTGCAGGGGGCATCTTGGTTCTCCAGGATTGATTTGATATCTGGATATCATCAGATGAGAGTTTGCGAGGAGGATATTCATAAGACGACCTTTAGGACTCGTTTTGGGCATTACGAGTTTGTGGTGATGCCTTTCGGGCTCACCAACGCACCGAAGGCGTTCATGGACCTCATGAACCGGGTGTGCAGGCCCATGTTGGATCGATCGGTGATCGTGTTCATCGAAGACATTCTGGTGTACTCGAGGTCCAGAGAGCAGCACGAGGAGTATCTGTGAGAGATTCTTGGAGTATTGAGGGTTGAGGGGCTTTATGACAAATTCTCCAAGTGTGATTTCTGGTTATGAGAGGTCCAATTCCTAGGGCATCTCGTTAATTAGAATGGGATATTGGTCGACCCAGCCAAGATTGAGGCAGTTATGAGATGGGAGGTGCTGAGATCCCCGTCTGAGATCAGGAGTTTTCTGGGTCTGGCCGGCTACTATCGAAGATTTATCAGAGATTTCTCCAAGATTGTTGTCCATCTTACCAGATTGACCTAGAAGGGTGTTACTTTTACTTGGGGGCCCGAGCAGCAGGCCTCATTTGAGACTCTTCGCCAGAGATTGTGCGAAGTGATGTGTGTGAAACGTACTAGTTTTAATCCTAACAAACTCAAATAAAAACAAACACACGCAGGCAGTGTACCTATCGATAGCAGTTTAGTTCAAGCAAGTAGGGTATCGAACACAGGGAACGGTAACAGCTAAAATTAATATTAATATTATCTAAATAAAAAAATTAATAAAAGAGGGGGGTTCTCTAGTTTTGCAAGACTAGAAACTTAAACAATCAATTTAACACTCAAACAAAGACAATTAACAACTAAGAAGAACAAGAAAGGACAACTAGAATCAATGATAAAAGAGACTTCTATTTAGATTTGATTCACTTATTCCTATGGTTGATTTCATGGCAAGTGCAATGGATCAATATGTCAATGGTTACCGATTCCTAATGTGATTGGGTTCATGTTCATTATTACCAATCCTTTAGTAGACAAGTTAGTTCAAACAGTGATCAAGTGATTAAATTAACAAGTTTCCTAGTGTTTAGTTCGTATCAAGCAAGACTTATAACAATAGTTAATCAAATTTGTTCAATTCAATCAACTCATGTATGGTTGTTCATCACACATGCTCACACATTGATTACACATTTTCTAGTTAACCCTAGTTTCATATTCACTATTCCTAGGCATACAATCTTGTATTCACAAAACTATATGAATCAAGTAATCAAGAAGATATTCATACAACTCAATCACTTACTTATTAACAGAAAACATTTATCATCAATACATAAGGGTCTTTAATAAGCTTAACAAGATGAATTAACAAATCAATATCAATTCAACCACTCAATCAAACCATGTTCATAAGATTATCTTATCCAAACAGAAGTAAAAAGCTTTTAGCTGATATCTACAGCAAGTAATAACCTATATTCAAAACCTAATGATTCAAACAGGGTTCAAAACAAAGAATAAGAAAAGAAGAATGATTATTTGCCTTTGATTCTCTTCTAAATTGCCTCTTGTTTTGAAATCTCGAAAACAGCAGCTCCAAGAACTCTTCTGATCTTCAATAATCGCAGCTAGCCTCCAGCAAAAGTTAGGGTTTCGGGCATAGATGTTATCTATTTATAGTTACCAAAAATCAACCCAACTCGTCGAGTTTTTATGAATAACTCGACGAGTTTTTTCTACAATCCGCATATACGGCGTGTACGGCAAGGCATCTTCGAATCTGGAACATTCTGACCAATTCGTCGAGTTGAGGCCCAACTCGTCGAGTTCACTTGGAATCAACATTTTCTCAAAACACGAAAGTCGTCCGAAATTGTGTCTAGTTTTCAGAACATTTTGAATCTCATCAATAGGAGTTACGGTTCATGAGATATGGCCAAATCACTGACGAGGGGTCAAGCTGTCCACCAACATCCTTCTTTCTTCAGTCTTCAATCTCCAAGCTTCCAATCACTCAATCCTCTTCCTTTTTCACCCGAGCATGTCTTTTATTATTGAAATTGAAATATTTAGCTAATTAAGTACCTTTTGTCCATAAAATGATATAAAAACAACATAAAGTATTAAGATAATGCATGAATTTTTATAACTAAATATGCCCATATCACGAAGCCCCGGTGTTAGCCCTTCCTGAGGGAATGGAGGATTTCGTAGTTTACTGTGATGCCTCTATATCAGGGATGGGAGCGGTGTTGATGCAGAGGGGACACATAATTGCATATACATCGAGGCAGTTGAAGCCTCATGAGATGAGGTATCCCACCCATGATCTGGAGTTGGGGGCGGTGGTGTTCGCCCTCAAGATCTGGCGTCACTATCTGTATGGAGTCCGGTGTACCATATACACGGACCACAAGAGTCTGAAGTACCTCATAGATCAGCCCAACCTGAATATGAGACAGAGGAGGTGGTGAAAGACTACGACTGCGAGATCTTATATCACCCAGGCAAGGCTAATGTGGTAGCCGATGCCTTGAGCCGCAGAGCAGAGAGTGCTCCGATCCGAGATGTGTGTATGAGGATGAAAGTGATGACTCCAATCTTATATACCATTCGAGAGGCCTAGGTGGAGGCCATGAAACCGGAGAACCACAAGAGGGAGCGGGTGATTGGGCAGGTTTCTGAGTTTGTGACGGATATTCGTGGGCTTATGACTTTTCGTGGGCGGATTTGGGTGCCCTATACAGGTGGAGCTCGGCATATACTGATGGAGGAGGCACATAGATCGAAATTCTTGATCCATCCAGGAGCCACTAAGATGTATCTGGATCTGAAGAGAGATTACTGGTGGCCCTGTATGAAAAGGGATGTGGCATGGGTTGTTGAGAGGTGCTTGACCTGTCGCCGGGTAAAGGCGGAGCACCAGCGTCCGCATGGTTTGTTGCAGCCTTTAGAGGTTCCCCAGTGGAAATGGGAACAAATTTCCATGGATTTTATCACCAAGCTACCGAGAACCGCGCGTGGTGTCGACGCGATATGGGTGATTGTGGACCGGTTGACGAAGAGTGCTCACTTCCTTGCTATCAGTGAGAGCTCTTCTGCAGAGAAATTGGCTGAGATTTATGTGAGAGAGGTGGTGGAATGGCATGGAGTGCCGACATTGATAGTGTCGGATCGGGATGTGCGTTTTACTTCCAGGTTCTGGAAGAAGTTCCACGAAGAGTTGGGTACCCGATTGCACTTTAGTTCCGCATACCACCCACAGACAAACGGACAGAGTGAGCGGAAGATTCAGACGCTTGAGGACATGCTGCGTGCATGTGTTATGGACTTCGGAGGAAGTTGGGACACGTATTTGCCCTTGGCTGAGTTTTCTTACAACAACAACCATCATTCCAGTATTGGAATGCCTCAATTTGAGCTCTTATATGGGAGGATGTGTCGGACTCCCATCTGTCGGGGAGAGGTAGGGCAGAGAGTGATGGGTAGCACTAAGATAGTGATCAAGACGACCGAGCAGATTCAACAGGTCAGACAGAGGTTACTGACGGCCTAGAGTCGCCAGAAGAGTTACGCAGACCAACGACGATCCGAACTAGAGTTCCAGGTTGGAGATTTTGTCCTCCTGAAGGTATCCCCGTGGAAAGGGGTGATCCGATTCAGGAAGCGGGGAAAGTTGGGTCCCAGATATATTGGTCCTTTCAGAGTGACTGCCAGAGTGGGGAAGGTAGCTTATCGGTTGGAGCTACCTGCAGAGTTGAGCTAGATACATAACACCTTCCACATGTCTAAGTTGAGGAATTGTGTAGCCGATGAGACGACAGTGGTACCGTTAGAGGACATTCAGACTGATGCGAGCCTGAATTACCTCGAGAGGCCGATAGCAATCTTAGATAGGAAGGTGAAGGTCTTGAGGAATAAAGAGGTTCCGTTGGTTCAGGTCCAGTGGCAACATCGGAAGGGGTCCGAGTGGACTTGGGAGCCGGAGTCCGAGATGCGCGAGCAATACCCTGAGTTATTTCCAGGAGATGACTTCGAGGGCGAAGTTTAATTCTAGTGGGGGAGAATTGTAACACCCCTAAATCAGGTATACCTCATCAACCCTTGTTCTTTTGGTAATTGTAAAGTTTGACCCTTTATTAGAGAAAAGGTGGTAAGTGAGTACGCGGGGCGTACGCGTGTGTACGCTCAGCGTAGTCATATGCGTATTTTGACGCTGAAGCTACCTAGTACGCTGAGCGTACCAGAGGGTACGTTGGGCGTACTAGGCCCAGAGTGAAAACCCTAATTAAGGGTGTGTCCCTATATAAAGAACATGATGGCCTCATTTCTAGCCACCATTCCCAGACCTCAACCCTCTCAAACCCTAATTTCTCGGCCCTTGAGCTTGTGTGTCCATTTGTGAGTTATTAAGTGTTCTTGTGGTTTCTTTGGAGTGAAGAAGGAGCTTTGAAGAGGAAGGAGTAGGAGTCCATGCTTTGGATATGTGCTCATCTGTGGTTGGAGCTTCAGTTAGAGGTATACAGCTCAAAGTTTTCTCATCCTTTTTGATTTGTGCTTTATGTGATCCATTTTAGGGTTTTTGGTCCCAAAGCTTGAAGCTTTATGAGTTGTTGAAACTCCAGAGCCTAATATATGTCCCTTTGAGTGTTTTAATGGAGTGGTTTCATAAAAATGGAGTCTTGGACGTCAAAACCACCCCATTCATGAGATATGAGCATTTTTTAGAATAGAGAGTGAGAGTTTTGGTGTTTGTGACTTTTTCAGCCATGCAAAGGCTTAAAGTCACAAACTTTATGGAGTATGAGCCTTTAGGGAGTCCAGATATGAGATTTGAGTTAAGGTCTTAACAGATTAAGACCAAATGAGTAGGAAGAAAAAAACTGGGACGTACGCTGAGCGTAATCCCAGTACATGCATTGTAGGGTCGAGAATCCCCGATGCGTGCATGAAGAAGGAGTACGCCCAACGTAGAGGGCTTGTACGCGCGGCGTACGCACTTCCGTTGACTTTTAGGGTTTGGTCAATTTGTGGACTATTAAGGCCATGGAAGGGTAAAATGGTCTTTTATCCTTCTGTGAGATTGTACAAGGGTTTAGTCTAGCTTCTTTGAGAGCCGTTATTAATTAGAGATAATTATCATATGTATTAGGCGGAGGCTGGACCGGTGATTTGAGTTCGAGGTTATCCGATTTCTTATGAGATGAGTCTTCTCACTATACTTACCTAGAGTGGTAACCTTTGTGTGACCAGAGGGTCTTATGTGCTTATATTGAGTATTGTGATATCCTGCATTATGTCTATGTGATTTATGTTGTGTACTATTCTGAGCTTGCTGAGTTAGGACCAGAGGGTCCACCCGAGTTGTGGGACCGGAGGGTCCCACTGAGACACATTGACCGGAGGGTCTTATTTGAGTATATCGCACCCCCAAACCAGAACGGCGGAAACATTCGGGGGTGGAGGACTTCATGTATAGTATCACAACAATGCATAATAGTAATCAAAGTACAACAACAACCATTGTATTTACAAAGTTATAATAATGTATATGAACTCAAAAGTACAAGTTTAAAAGACACAATTTTATAGATATCCGTCTTCACAAAAGCTGTGGTTGTACCTGTATTATTGTTTCCCCGAGAATACAAGTAGATTTTGAAAAGGTGTCAACAATTAAGTTGCTGAGTTCATAAGTATGTTTGCAACTGAAATCTGTTTTCTTGTTTATTGATAAAGTAAACATGTTTTCCCCAGAAAATCCTATATTTTCTGCTATGTTGTCTTGTAAGCAAAATGTGTGATACTTTCTGTACTATGAATTTGTAAAATGTAGTTTAGTTCTCAATAAACCATGAAAAGTATGTTTTCTCTGTATTGAAATAGTAATCTGTGTTTATACTTGTAGTCATACTGTATTATAGTCTTATAATTAAATAAAACTATGTGAAGTGTTACTTATTCATACACTAATCATTTTGTTCAATATCAAAGTGTGAGTTATTATAACCATACTAGATGACTTAGGATGGCCTGAACACGACGTTCTTCAGGCGTCGCAAAAGCTACAACATTTGTCACCATAGGTCTGCCGACCTAGCTGTTGCAAGCAGCTCTGGTGCGGGATTGTCAGTCACGTATAGATCTATACACAAGTATCACGCTCCCCCACAAGGAGATTCTGGTTATAATTTCAGGACTTTTGTTGGTACTTGGAAAAGTACATGAAGGTAGTCTCACAAATGCTATATTGATGATTAAGTGTAGAACATTGAAAGGTTACTTTGTAATAGATACACTGTAAGTAAGTTTCATAAACTGTATAGAATATGATTCATAAGTTTGTTTTCAGTAAGGTAATCTGTTTGTTCTCTAATAGTTATCCTCTGTTTGTTTTCCATCATGTACCCTGTTTGTTTTCCTGTTATGTACTTTGAAACTTGAAACTAATGAATGATTTCTCTAAACTATACCTATTATAGTTTAGTTGTTTGTTTTACTGTAAGAATTTGTAATACTGTTATTCCATGAAATTCTCTGTTTGTACCTATGCAATATCAAACAGTTTGAAAACCATTTTATATTTATATAAATGCAATATTTATATAAATGTAATATTTATATAATTGTGATTAATTAGATCTTCGATTAAATAACTTTACCCCAAGCCCACAACCAAACAAGGAACATGAAATGGGGTCAAATTACATATTCTAAATCTTCTGAATCCAAATTATATAATTTACACAGATATAAATATGTAATTTTAACAATTATAACAATTTAAAATATACTAAAACATTTAAAAATCTTTTGAGATATAAACACAATTTTATTGTGTTTCACTTGTATCCCCCCCTAAAATAGTTAAAAATCATAAAAATATAGGGGTATGAACTCACCATTTGTGAGTGATTTGATTGAAGATTTGATTTAGGATGTTACTTCCACGAGTGAAATCCCATAGTAAAACAAGTCATATATAGCAATTTGTATAGTATATATGCAACCAATTAGTGAATATAATCATAGGAATGATTGGAAATTGGACTAATTTGTAAGCATAACTTACAAATAGGAGTGTTAGAAGCTAAGATGGAGGCTGCAAAGAGTTCACGGCCAGATAAGGTGTTCACGGCCCAAGAACACTTGATGTTCTTGAGTTCACAGCCCAAACAGTGATGATGTTCTTGGGTTTTCGTTTGGTGCTCTTGATAAGTTTAAGAACACTTGAAGATTCAAGTGTTTTTGGCCTAAGAATATGAAGATTTGAGATGTTTTCATGAAGAATTGAAGAACATAAGGTGTGTTTAGCAAGATCCAAAGGTGAAAGGAGGATCTTTGGATTATAGATGAGAGCAAACTTGAGTTTTTGGCTGATGAACTTTGAGAGAGAAAAGTGTGTTTGCGGCCGAAGTGTGAAGAATGAGAGAAAAATGAGTGTCTCGCATATATATATATATATATATATATATATATATATATATATATATATATATATATATAGTCCGAGGTTCACGGCCCAAAGGCGGTTTGCAAGGGTTCACGGTCGTGAACTGTTTGCGGTCCGAGGTGGTTTGTGGCCAGAATGTTGTTCACGGTCCGAAGGGAAAGAAAGAAGATAAGATGCGAGGTTTCTCGGTTCCAACTTATTCCCTTCTTAAACACCTAATATTCTTAGGGTTTTAACATGCAAAGGTTATTATTCTAACCTTAATAAAGATCCAAACAATAAAGAGGACTTTAGTTGACCCAACTTTGACTTTGTTTGACTAGGGTTGACTTTACAAGTAGAAAATAACAGGATGTTACATTATCCCCCCGTTAGAAGGAATTTCGTCCCGAAATTTAAGATTATACAGATACACTAAGACTAGGGAAAGAGATGTGGATATTTCTGTTTCATTTGATCCTCCCGCTCCCAAGTGAATTCAGGTCCTCGTTTTGCATTCCAACGAACCTTCACTATCGGGATACGACTTTGTTTAGTTCTCTTGACTTCCCTATTTAGGATTTCTACTGGTTGTTCTATGAAGTTGAGACTCTCATTTAATTTGATTTCGTCGAGTGGGAGAACAAGAGTCTCGTCGGACAAACACTTCTTGAGATTTGAAACATGAAATACGGGATAAATGTTATTGAGTTTATGCGGTAGATTGAGTTTGTAAGCAACAAGACCAATTCTAGCAATGATCTGGAATGGTCCAGTGTACCTTGGATTTAGCTTGCCACGTTTCCCAAAATGTATCAATCCTTTCCAGGGTGAGACCTTCAATAGAACGCGATCACCAACCTGGAATTCCAAGGGTTTTCTTCGTTTATCCGCATAACTCTTCTATCTATCTCGAGAAGCTTTCAACCGTTCCCGGATTTGGACAATCTTTTCTGTGGTTTCACGAATGATCTTGGGACCGGTTAGAGTGCTATTAGGTATTTGGTTCTTTGCTAGTTGCGTATCGCCCACTTCAGCCCAAAATAGAGGGGATATGCACTTACGACCATAGAGCTTCAAAGGGTGCAACTTTAATGCTAGTGTGATAGTTGTTGTGGTAGGAGAATTCAACAAGTGGTAAATGGGTATCCCAAGATTTACCGAAATCTATCACACAATCCCTTAACATGTCTTCCAGCGTTTAAATCGTTCTCTCACTTTGCCCATCAGTCTGAGGATGGTACGCTGTACTCATGTCAAGATTTGTTCCCAAAGATTTTTGCAATGATTGCCAAAACCGCGAGGTAAATCTACTATCTCGATCAGAGATAATAGATATTGGAACACCATGCAACCGTACTATTTCTTTTATGTACGTCCTTGTTAACTTCTCCATTTTATCTATTTTTTATTGGCAGGAAGCGAGCGGATTTGGTTAATCTATCGACAATAACCCAAATGGTATCATGACCACCCGTTGTTCTGGGTAACTTGGTTATGAAATCCATTGTAATTCGCTCCCACTTCCACTCAGGTATTTCTGGCTGTTGAAGTAAACCCGAGGGCTTTTGATTTTCTACTTTGACTTTGGGGCAAGTTAGACACTTTCCCACAAAAATAGCTATCTCTGCTTTCATGTTTGGCCACCAATAGAGTTTCTTTAGGTCCAGATACATCTTTTCTGAACCCGGGTGAACAGAGTATCGAGTTTTATAGGCTTCATTCATGACAACATATCTGTAACCACCAAACTTTAGTGTCCAGATTCGATTCATGAAATAACGAACTCCATCACCCTTGATTTCCAAATTCTTTTCCATTCCCCTCAAGGCTTCACCTGTCATGTTCTCAGGTTTCAAGGCTTCCAACTGAGCCTCCTTGATCTGTACAGATAAGTGGGAATGGATAGTCATAGTTAGGGACTTTACTCGGTGGCCCGAGTACTCTTTCCGACTAAGGGCATCTGCTACCACATTGGCCTTGCCGGGGTGATAACGAATCTAACATTCGTAATCATTTAGTAGCTCTACCCATCGTCGTTGCCTCATGTTGAGTTTATATTCATAGGGTTTGATACCATATTTGATTCATTTATTATTGTGTTTCACTTTGCATGTTTTGACTTCCAGAATAACTAAGTCGCTCTTCCTGAATTATTAAGTTATTCAAACCATCCACAGTCGGTCATATGTTGGAAGTAGATATGAATCAAGACTGTCATGGGTTGGTTTGTAGAGGTCCAAGTTGGTGGACAAAGTGGTGCTACAACACTCATGAGTGCTCATAAGTTCTGAGTATTGGATTCAACCCGCGCTCATTTGAATCACTTCATGGATTTTATCACGAGTGATCATGAGACGATAATATCTTATATTCTTCAAACCTAGAGATATGAGTTGTTACTATGAGTTGGTTATACATTGATTGCACGAAAACGCATTTGGTAACTCGATGTTATAAAACGTGCCTTTGTGTATGATTCAACAAGTAGTAGAACAAGCCATATGAGTCGAAGTTTATCCATTCCTTTTACCTTCGGGATAAAAATGATATCTGTGGGCCCCTCGATGATTTAGCGATGACACATGTGAGTGCTTGGCCAAGCCAGGACTGATTTGATTTGTTCAATCAGTCAGTCATCATAAATCAAAAATCGGGAAACAACAAATGGACAGAGAGAATGATTATAATCCATGTCTCAGTCCATATGATATCTAGAATGGAGGAATATATGATCCCTTATCTAATGGACAAGTCATTGACAAGGTCAGAGTTCGACAACGGCTTTAAGAGCTACGATTGCCAGTTAGGTTTTGAAGTCATACTCAATAATAGTTTTAGACTTATCCAAGTGGGAGACTGTTGGATTAATGTCTAAGTCCATAACTATATTTGGTATGTACTTGACCCGACCCGGCATGGTCCATTTGGGTTGCACTTCACCGGCACAATTTATATGGATAGTCTTTTGAGAATAGTATATTTATGATTTATATTAATATATTATAAGTTCTAATATATTAATATGGAATCATATTATTTAATTAGTATTGATCAAGAATTAATTTAGAATTAATTAAGTGATCAAAAAGAACTAATTAAATATGGACTCTTATATATATGGAATGGGCCAAGTTCATTTAGGTTGGGCTAAGCTTTCATGGATGGTCCATGGAGCTTTTAACCCATGGATCCTATGTAAATGAAAGGTCATGGGTATTAGGGTTTACATGGATGTAACCCTAATCCTCCATAATATATAAAGTGGTCCTTGGCTCACAAAATTGGCACAAGTGTGTGAAAATAAGAGTGGGCCGATTTTAGTGTGCATACATATTCTCTCAAGTTCTTCCTAGGTGTTTTGGTGATTTGTGATTCCATTTGAGGCTTCCACACTATTGGGGCTAAGCTCTTAAAGCTTGAAGACATCAAGCTACATCAAAAGGTATGTCATCTAACTAGACCTTTGTAGTATAGGTGCTTCATAATATGCTAGTTAGGATGAAACCTTGGAATAGTTAATATTTGCATGTATAATAGAGAAAACATAGATCCAAGGTTTATAGGGTTGCATGTACACCATAGGAGTGTTAGAATGCTCAAAACCCAAGGTATCAGAGCCATGGGTTGTTTTCTGTTATATTGATGCAAATGTTTTATTTTCAAGTTGGAAAAAAAAAGGAAAAAAAAACATGACGTTTGTCAAATTTTAAGAAAATTACTTGTTTTGTGAAAAACGAATTATTTGTAAAATTTGAATCATTTGTTATATGAGTTAAATTATGTCAAATTTAGTAAAAGATAAAATGATATGATTATTTTATTAGTTTTAAAAGTTTGATCCAAATGTTTTAAGCAGTTACATATTTTGTCATAAAATTTTGGAGCTCAAAAGTTTTTTTTTTAAAGTTGTGATCTTAAGGGTTTTTGAAACTTCCATAAGTTATGGATATGAAAGTTTTTTTTAAAAAAAAAAAATTTGATTCAAAGTTTTTATGGAGTTACAAAATTTGGTGTTAATGTTTTAAAGAATTCCATAACTTGTTCTTAAGTTATGGAACATGGAAAGTTTCATCATAAAACACAATTAATTCCATAAGTTATGGAATCCAAAGGTTTTCAAGAATTACAAAACTTGCCCTCAAGTTTTGGAATTTGAGAAAAGTTTTTTATGAAAAAAAGAATTGAATTCTAAAACTCTTGGGTTCATAACTTAAACAATTAATTAAATGGTTTTAATTTTGAGTTTAATAATTGGAATTATGATGTTTTGTTGAATAGTTTAAATTAACTCTTATGGACTTTATTAATAGTTAATTAAAGCGTTTAATTAAAAGAGTATTATTAATCCATAAATATATGGTTTGAGTTTAATTAAATTAAAAGTCTAGTTTAATTAATAGATTAAACCACCAAGTATTTTAAATGTCTAAAATACACCCTTATACTATTATAATATTAAAAGTTTAATATATTATATGTATAAGAGCAAGTCGTCTTACCATTAGTAGGCCTCATTCACGAAGCCGGTCTATAAGGGGGGTATAAGGTTACTGCCTATAAAATGGCAGTTTAATGGGTGTCCACTCTCACTCACCGCTTCCTTGACCGGTGGAGGGTCGTTAGCCAACAGGTAGGACAAGGACTATAATTCTCCCTTCATTATAAGTATAATGATAAATACTAAGTAACTAAACACTTA
The DNA here is from genome assembly GCF_052849685.1 of Lactuca virosa. Classification (NCBI taxonomy): domain Eukaryota; kingdom Viridiplantae; phylum Streptophyta; class Magnoliopsida; order Asterales; family Asteraceae; genus Lactuca; species Lactuca virosa. The sequence continues at coordinate 164,701,462 of NC_136433.1, read as the reverse complement.
TAAATTCCCAATCTTAGTTACTTAGGAAAATGTAAATAAGGTGCTAATCCATGAAATTACACTTTGCACTTTGTTTAAGCTGTTAGTGGAGTGTGTGTGGTTAACCGGCACACTAACCTGGACTTAACAAGGTAGGCAAAGGGTAACTTAATGTTTATCATAGTATCGTTGGAGTGTGTGTGGTTAACCGGCACATCGATTGAGGGGTAAATATTAAGGGTACCAAGTATATTTGCATGGTTACTTCACACCTTGTTTTGTGATCCTCGGCATCCCAGTCACAAAACCTGAAGGGCACACTCGAGATTGAAACATGCCATTGAAAAGTTCAATGAATCTCAAAAGAATCTAGGAGTTTCAAAACCAATTAAAACCTAATAATACATTTCGTTTATCTTGGTGGAAATTGGTGAATCGTCATTCACCTACCTTCAAATATTTTATCGCTTGGATTACGGCATCCCTCTTCCAAGTTATAAAATAGTTTGTTGGGTCCTAGCCTTAATATATCATATTGGGTGTTATATTAAGGACTTAAATCAACTTTACGTGAATTTCTCCCATTGTTGATGTCTGGTTTAGACAACAATGATCTTCCCAAACCAAGCTTTCCTAATGAATATGACTTCCCGAGCTTGGCTCATGGAAGTCATACTTCTCTTCCTCCACCTCCTCCAATTATTCTCCCTAACCCACAAGTTCAAGGTCACTCAAGCCCTAATGGCAAGCAAGGTCTATGTGTGATCACATCTTAGAGATGAAGTCACATATTGACAAGCCGGGAGAGTTGGGTGTCAAAGTCTTGAGAAAGTTGGATGTTCAATCACTTTCTAAGTCACACAGCGAGTTCCTTTGGGACTACTATGAAACAGACTATGGCATGAACCTTAATGATCATATCTATTTGCTTGGTGCTGCTGAATCAGCAATGATTTGGAACGATAGTAAAGCAAATTTGATTAGAAGATCAACTTCCCAAAAACTTTATGGACAGTGACAATGGTGACACTGGAAATCCAGAAAAAGCGTTCTCTTCCCAATGGAAAGGGATTGGCCATAGTCAACCCGGTTGACCAAATGGTAAAGAGAAAGGCTAAGTCTGAGATAGTCCCATTACCAAAGGGTTCATATGTTTATTTTGTCAAAGGAAGGGGCGTTGATTGCAAAGCTGCCAAATTTACCTAAGGATGTTAAAGTCAATAAGTTTGACTCTACATCAGGTAGAGCCCATTATCTAACTCTGTTAAGTTCTATTCTGAGATCCTCATTACATGATGTGACTGGGTCACATGTTGATGTTTTAAGAATCAAAGAATAGAGAGAAATCTTAAAGGAAGTATATGCTGATTCTGATCGCGAAGGTGGATTTCGATCGCATCAGAATTTTGAGCAGTTGCTTAAGAAGTTATGATATATTGCTAAGGAATAGATAACAACAATTTTTCCATGTGGATTGTAAGGATAAGTTTTTCCGCAAAGTTTTAAAATAAAAGAAAATTGTTTAATTTTATTTATTTGAAGTATCCTTACAATGGCATTTGTGGAAAATTGTTGCTTATATGATTCCACTGACAACAATATTGGAAAATGGATTTGATTCTTTCATTTGTGGTAGTGTCTAAATTTACCAAATCAGGAAAGTTCCTCATCGCCCAAGTTTCAATTGGACCGAAACTTGGAATCATGCAAGTTGAATAGTATGATGAATGAGAACTTTCAAGCATTGGAAAATCAAGACTAATTACTTGTTCACATGGATGTGTGAGTCAAGTGAAGGACTAAAGGGATCGAGTACACATTCTTGTGCACTGGTCATGTCCACCACAAAGCTCGTTAAGACTATTTGATTTACTAAAGTTTAGTAAATATGGTTATACTTACAAGTTTAAGTATAATTCTGAAACATTGGAAAAGTCTCAATGTATGGCAGAACGAATGGGAAGAATCAAATTAGGCAGAAAGATAAAAGTTTCTCAAATCTGAAAAGATGGGAGAGTACTTTAGTATCATGTTTGTGATCATCTTAATGATTTAGAAATCATATCACAATTAGTCCTCTAAAGGTCATCTTAGTGCATTCTTATGACTAAGAAGAGGAGTCATGAATTGTTGAAATGGTTAGATCAGGAAGATGAGTCATACTTCGTTCCAAAACAATTCTTAGAGTCATACTCCAAGATTGTAACTTGAGTGACATATCTTAAAGAAAGGTTTAAAACACTTGTCAAATGTAAGAGTAAAAGTGTCCTACTCTTGTACATTTGAAATTGGTAAGTTGTGATGTTTTGGATAAAACAAAGACCAACTAAGGCCAATTGTGTGAAGTGTTTGTCTTGATAAAGAATCCGCACTATCTCTTGAATATTTGGCAAGATAGTCTTATATGTCAAGAGGATAGTGGGAGTCTTAAAGATCCTAAAAAGAATTTCAAGAACTAATCAAGAATAAAACCTGAGGTTCTTCACTAGCACACGACTTGAGGTTTATAACCTATCGTGTTGACATATTCTGTGCCCATTCCAGTTAAAGTTGGCTTTGCATAGGAGTTCTGAAAGTTCTCAATTGGTTGCATAACAACTTGGAAGCAATGGCAGGCCCTGTACTGTCAGGTGGCAAGAAGTTAAGATTGCATAAGTTCAGTCCATATGAGTTTCGATTTGTCATTATCCATGTCTTGTGACTATGGTTTTGACGATTCACATGGATAAGAACACATACACCATAAAATCTAAGGGTCATAAGGTTTCTCTCCGATTCATGAAAATGATGGTGAGGAAACACTTCCACCAAGTAGATTTGAAGCAGATGGCAAAAGGTCTAAACAATTGAGACTATGATTACGGCATCCCTTTTCATAGTTCTGAAATTGTTTAGACATACGTGCATGCTATCTAAGGAAAGGTGTATGATTTTGATAAAGTTTTATCAAAGCATCTTGTATCAGAAATCTGAACTTTGGTAAGGAAGTCAATAAAGTATTGATTTCTAGAAGTCCAGCTGATTTCTGAGTACATGTCAAAGCTAGTGGGAGCATAAGTGTTATGCTAATAATCATCATGTTAGTGGGAGCATGATAATTATTATTAGTGTTGCAAGTTATCAATGTTAATTATAGAAAACAAAAGTTTCAATTCGTGAGGCTGCAGGGATTGAAAAAGTTGTTTTGCTATAATTAAGGGAGAGGATATACTTCATTTCAGTTCTAAAGGCTTAGATTGAGACCTTAATCATCTTTAGTCAAGAATATATATATGAATTTCATGTTGGATTGGTTCAACTTAAGGAAATTCTATATATTGCGTTCTCAAAATTCGATTATGATTACGACATCCCTCTTCATAGTCAAATTTTGAAAACATGGCAAATAAAAATATTGTAGCAAAAGACTGGTCTAGAATCATGTCTTTATCTGAGACATCATGAATCGTGTACCATTTGCTTTGGGTACAGGATCGATTGCATGTGCTATAATATTTGTCATTTCTACATTTTTCCAAATGCCCAGAGGCATTAAGAAGGGAAAAGGTCTAGAATTGGATATGACTAAAATGATTAAGCAATTGTTGAGGACAATCTGAGGTTTACCAAAGATTGGTTGCTCAGGGACAGTTGGAAGTATAGTGCTAATTTTGGAAGGACCATATTGACATATTCTGAAAAGAGGCATCTCTTATTCAGAAGTGATAGTCAAAATGAGAATATGGAGTTGTCTCCATAGGTGGAAGTTATCTGTGTAAGATTAGAAAACTTAATGCAAGAAGCATGTCCAAAGCAATGTACTTTGAATATGAGACTTAGTTTCCATGGAGTTGATCTCCATTGGAATACCTTATAATGACTGTTGACAAGTCTTTGTGACTTTGTACATATTCATTACAGGAGGGTCAGTGCATATAAGTTTAAAATCTAAACAGATTTCGATAAATGATAGGAATTTGAAATTCTCACATTTTTCGAAAAGGATTTGGGAGTGTGAAATTAGAATCATTGAAATTATGTTTAATTGGTTTATTTCACAAAGTAAGGATCATAGACAAACATAGAGTGCATACTTGGTGTATGGCAAAGCTATTGTTTAAGAAAAACATAGTGTACATGCTTGGAGCATGGGACAACTAGTGTTTTAATTCAAGTATAAAGTTGATCAAACCGAAACAATGAATAATGAGTAATCAGTATGGTGATAAATAAAAGTGTTTATTTATATTCATAGGGTTTGATACCATATTTGATTCATTTATTCTTGTGTTTCACTTTGCATGTTTTGACTTCCAGAATAACTAAGTCGCTCTTCCTGAATGATTAAGTTATTCAAACCATCTACAGTCGGTCATATGTTGGAAGTAGATATGAATCAAGACTGTCATGGGTTGGTTTGTAGAGGTCCAAGTTGGTGGACAAAGTGGTGCTACAACACTCATGAGTGCTCATAAGTTCAGAGTATTGGATTCAACCCGCGCTCATTTGAATCACTTCATGGATTTTATCACGAGTGATCATGAGACGATAATATCTTATATTCTTCAAACCTAGAGATATGAGTTGTTACTATGAGTTGGTTATACATTGATTGCACGAAAACGCATTTGGTAACTCGATGTTATAAAACGTGCCTTTGTGTATGATTCAACAAGTAGTAGAACAAGCCATATGAGTCGAAGTTTATCCATTCCTTTTACCTTCGGGATAAAAGCGATATCCGTGGGCCCCTCGATGATTTAGCGATGACACATGTGAGTGCTTGGCCAAGCCAGGACTGATTTGATTTGTTCAATCAGTCAGTCATCATAAATCGAAAATCGGGAAACAACAAATGGACAGAGAGAATGATTATAATCCCTGTCTCAGTGCATATGATATCTAGAATGGAGGAATATATGATCCCTTATCTAATGGACAAGTCATTGACAAGGTCAGAGTTCGACAGCGGCTTTAAGAGCTACGATTGCCAGTTAGGTTTTGAAGTCATACTCAATAATAGTTTTAGACTTATCCAAGTGGGAGACTGTTGGATTAATGTCTAAGTCCATAACTATATTTGGTATGTACTTGACCCGACCCGGCATGGTCCATTTGGGTTGCACTTCACCGGCACAATTTATATGGATAGTCTTTTGAGAATAGTATATTTATGATTTATATTAATATATTATAAGTTCTAATATATTAATATGGAATCATATTATTTAATTAGTATTGATCAAGAATTAATTTAGAATTAATTAAGTGATCAAAAAGAACTAATTAAATATGGACTCTTATATATATGGAATGGGCCAAGTTCATTTAGGTTGGGCTAAGCTTTCATGGATGGTCCATGGAGCTTTTAACCCATGGATCCTATGTAAATGAAAGGTCATGGGTATTAGGGTTTACATGGATGTAACCCTAATCCTCCATAATATATAAAGTGGTCCTTGGCTCACAAAATTGGCACAAGTGTGTGAAAATGAGAGTGGGCCGATTTTAGTGTGCATACATATTCTCTCAAGTTCTTCCAAGGTGTTTTGGTGATTTGTGATTCCATTTGAGGCTTCCACACTATTGGGGCTAAGCTCTTAAAGCTTGAAGACATCAAGCTACATCAAAAGGTATGTCATCTAACTAGAACTTTGTAGTATATGTGCTTCATAATATGCTAGTTAGGATGAAACCTTGGAATAGTTAATATTTGCATGTATAATAGAGAAAACATAGATCCAAGGTTTATAGGGTTGCATGTACACCATAGGAGTGTTAGAATGCTCAAAACCCAACACCTTCGGGGAGGGACAAGATCGGTGCACTGCAAAGGGCTTGTTTTAAGGTCTGGAAATCAGTTTCTTGTTTCTCCTCCCATTCGAATAACACACCTTTTTGAGTCAAGGTAGTGAGTGGCTTCGCAATCTTTGAGAAGTTCTGAATAAATCTCCTGTAGTAGCCAGCGAGACCTAAGAACTGTCGAATTTCTGTTGGGGTTCGTGGGGTTGCCCAACTTTCGATAACCTTGATCTTGGAGGGATCAACATGTATTCCATCCTTGCTGACTACATGACCTAGGAACTCCACCTTTCGAATCTAGAATTCGCATTTGGATAACTTCGCATACAATTTCTCTGCCCTCAAAGTTTACAAAACTTGTCTCAAGTGTTGTTTGTGTTCTTCCTTACTCTGATAATAGACTAGTATATCGTCAATGAAGACTATGACGAACTTGTCCAAGTAAGGTCGACACACTCGATTCATAAGGTCTATGAATACTGCAGGTGCATTCGTTACACCAAAGGACATCACTACAAATTCGTAGTGACCGTAGCGAGTTCTGAAAGCAGTCTTTGGAATGTCTGACTCCTGGACTCGCAGTTGGTGATATCCTGATCTCAGGTCAATCTTGGAGAAGAAACTAGCTCCTTGGAGTTGATCAAAGAGGTCATCTATTCGTGGCAAAGGGTATCGATTTTTAACGGTAAGTTTGTTTAATTCCCGATAGTCTATGCACATACGAAATGATCCGTCCTTCTTTTTCACGAACAAGACTGGCACTCCCCAGGGTGAGAAGATTGGTCTAATGAAGCCTTTGCTGAGTAGTTCGTTCAGTTGGCTGGACAGTTCTTGCATTTCTGAAGGTGCAAGACGATACGGAGCTTTAGCTACAGGGGTAGCTCCGAGAATCAAGTCGATTCGGAATTTGACTTGGCGTTCAGGAGGGACTCCTGAGATATCTTCAGGGAACACATCAGGGAAATCACAGACTTCAGGGATATCCTTGATGCTTTTCACTTCTTGTGTCTTATCAACAACGTGAGCTAAGAAGGCGTAGTAATCTTTACGAAGATATTTCTGAGCTTTGACGCAAGAAATGATTTGAAGATTCACACTAGATTTATCGCCATAAATAACGAGAGATTCATTACTTGGCAGATTAAGACGGATGACTTTCTCGTAACACAGGATATCAGCACGATGAAGACTTAACCAATCCATGCCGAACACGCCCTTTGTCATATTATTTTTTCAGTAACTTTTAGTTGATATTTTTTTTATCAAATAGTTTCTCCAATCGTTAACCTTTTCATTTAAAAATAAAATTAATTAACTTGATGAAAAAAACATTAGTTGGCACGATAATTAAAATAAATAAAAATACTACAATATGAATAGAAACTTAATGCCAAAAATAAAAAATGAAAAATAAAAATAACTTTTTAGAATATTTTTTTCTAAAACTATAAATGATGATAAAACTTTCACATATGTAGTTAAAATATAACGATAAATAATTATGTAATCTTTATGTTTTATAATATTTGATATTTTTTAATTTTGAAAGTTTTAAAAACTATTTTTAAATTTTATAACCAATTCATAAAATATATTAAATTTTATTTTGTTTAATAAATCATTTAGTTAACTAAATATAAAGCCTACAAGAAATATAATATCTAAATATAATTAAGAGATAAAATAAAATATTAATAAATATAGAAATCAATGTGACAGTTTAAATAAAAATTTAAAGGTTATGGAAAAATAAGTGTTTGACTTTGGAATGATCTCTCAAATAAGTGTTCTTCTTTACTAGTAAAATGTTATCCAAAAGCTTTTTATAGTAAAAATTTTTAGAAAAAAACTACCATTAAATATGCTTTACTTATTAGTCACTTTCTCATAGATGCTGTTATCTAGATTGTATTTTCAGCATTAAGAAATTTATCATGTAAATTAATAAATTTAACTAAAAAGTCTAAAATTTCTTAAATAAATGCAAATTGTTTTTATAGGGCGTGTTCGGCAAAACTAGCTGGTAGTGAGTAGCTTGTAGCGGGTAGCAGGTAGCGTTTTGTTAAACGCTACGTGAAGTAGCATTTGGATTTGGAGCGTTTTGTTTAAACTAAACGCTAGAAGCTTGTAGTGCCGAACGAGGTTTTCTGTTCAAAACGGAGCGTTTTGCCAAACGCTAGCAGCTAGAAGCTCTCAAACGCTCCGTGCCGAACACGCTCATACTCGTATTTAAAGTATTAGTCATTCTTGAAATAATAAAAAAAATACTGACCACCAAACCTAACTAATTTGTATGAAATTCTACGAAATATTATTTGTTTGATCAAAATTTTACAAATCAATTTTTTTACGCGTTTCCACATTCTTTTATTATGCTTATAGATTCATCGTTGTGCTATTCTTTTGGTGCCATGGTATCGATATATTGAATCCACATAATTCATTTGACTTGCAGAAACATCACACAAACTAGGCTACTAGTCTCCTTTCCTTTAGACCAATCATGACCCAAGTTTAAGGAATGTCATTTTTTTTTTGGATTGAACTTAGGGTAAAACATCAAAGATACACCTCCTACTAAAGTATTTTGCCAACTATATATATTATGGTAGTCATTTTCTTTGTTGAATACACTTAAATACAAAATATATAGTACACCATTATTTTCACCTTTTCCCTAGTGAAAAAATACATAACAAAGGGCAAAGTTTTGAATGAAACGAAGAAGGGAAGACAATGCATAGGGCTCCACTTACTACATTTAGAATAGCCATTTAACATGATTGTATGAAGAAAGTACTTTTGAAAAGACCCCATACACATCATGCATGTGAATATTGTCATTAATAAGTTTTACTAAAATATACTTCAAATGCATTACAATTGTGTTAAAAAAATTATATCAAAATCTGGTCTGATGATTATTATCGTTATAATTAAATGAATCAATTGCAAATATGGTTCATATGGTAAATTAAAAAATTATATCAAAATCTGGTCTGATGATTATTATCGTTATAATTAAATGAATCAATTACAAATATGGTTCATATATGGTAAAATAAAAATTACATGTTTAGTCGAAATTCCGATTTTAATTAGAAACAACAAATATATCATTAAAATAAGAGGGCAACGCCCATATAGCAAGGAGCTATAAAGGCTGAAAACAGAAAAGAAGAAAGAAGGTACAAAAAATTCCGATTTCGTTATAAAAGATTTCACAGAGCTTCAATTTATTGTAACTTTATTACTTCAAAATGACACGTTAAAACAAGGATGTTAAGTTACTAGAAATTGAAAGATGTGCCATATTATTTATCCCATTGTCCTTTCTAATTTGTTGTTGTTACTTTAAAAATAAAACAAAAAACAACCCAACTCTTCCCTCTCCCCAACCAAAAGCCTCTACCCTTGACCTCCCCGAAATTCCGGAAGCCTAACATCCTTCTCCTTAGGCTAGTAGGTGTGGGCAACGCCCACACCGGCGTTTTTGATAAAAAGAAGAAAACGGCGTTAATGGAAAGTGGTGGTGGTAACGGGAAGCAACGCACATGCCTTTAACACCTAATAACGGTGAACGGAGGCGGTGTTCTTGGGTGTTATTAGGCGTTATTAGCCCCAATAACGGGAGTGGGCAACAGTCTTAGACGGCATACATATTTGCGATTTTCTTTCGGATTAAATCCCATTTAGAAAAAAAGTTTGTATTTTTTTATTTATTCCGATTTGACACTTTTAGTAGGTTTACAAGTAATCTTCCCGTTTTAGATAACTTTCCTGAAAAAACCCTCAAAAAAATTTTCCAAAAATTTCATTTGATTTTTACTTTTTCCCCCAAAAAATCCTCAACTATTTTTTTTTCAGAAAAAAAAATCCAATTTAAGGGTTTTTTTAGGAAAAAACTAGAAATCTAAGGTTTTTTATTTCGGAAAAAATTGTCTAAAACTAGAAGATTGCCGGTAAAGCAACTAAAATGGTCAATTAAAAAAATACATTGTTTTATATGAAAAAATAAAATTGAGATTTAATCTGGAAAAAACTAATATATATGATTTGATATGATATTAATAATTGTATTTAATGATGGATCCACTTGTACGAAATTTATATTTGTATAACCACATTGATCATACCACATTCACACTTGCAGGTAAAGGAACAAGAATCAAAGTACTATTTTTAATTAAAACATTATATTCCTAAAGCATAGTTGTGTACCAATTAGGATCAAGATGGATATTAGTGTGTGATTTAGGAATATAAGAGAGAGAGAGAGAGAGAGAGAGAGAGAGAGAGAGAGAGAGATAGATAGATAGATAGAGAGAGAGAGAGAGAGAGTTAAGGTGTGAAGGCTAGGTATTTGAGTGGGTTTAGACATGCCATTTTTTGAGCATGTAATCATGGGACACAATGGCCGATAAGGGATAAGGTACCGACTAATAGTTGGTGGGCAAGTGACAAGAGGCATCACGAGTGGAGTGGATTGGTTGTCGCCGTAGGTTGTGACATCTTATCAAAAGACTATAGAGGGATGTTGGCGTTAGGCGTGGCAGCGGTAGAGTGGTGGGGTGGTAATTGTTGGGTTTTCTATGCAACTATACACAAAATTATGGCAAAAGAAGCATTCAAAAATTATCCTAAGTATACATACAACCTAGGATCTAAGTTTTACTATTATAACAATGTACTTTTAAAACTAACTTAAGAAGCTAAAGGAAGAGGGATTCAATTACTAACCTTTACAAAATTTGATTGCCTTACATACCTGAACTCTTGATGCTCTTGTTGCTTCTTGGAAAACTAGTAACCAAAGTAGAGTACCTCTAATGGTTCACACCCAAAACCAAGAACCCTAGAAACAAAGGATAGATATGAGAGGGAGATAGGTGAGAATCGAAATTCTCAGGCTTTCATGAGAGTATGAGGGACGTAAATATGAGCTCACCATGATCCCTTTATATAGTCGTGGTTGTAACTTGATAACCCTCATTTGAATCAATTAAATAACCAGATTTAATCATGATTCAAATCACTTCCTTATCTGTTACTTGGATTACTTCTGGAACCCTCCAGAGAGGTTCCAAAATCGTCCACCATCTATGGGGTTCCAGAATGTTCCCTTTGTTCAACTATTGAACAATTAACACTCAGTCCATGTACTTCAGATTAATCCCAAATTAATTTTAGATTAATTCTAATTATATTTAGATAGTTTTTAATTAATTTATTAATCATATAATAAATTAATAAACTATTTTCTCAATCTCCTAGAACTATTTCTAGCTATTCTTGCTCTTGAGGGAAACCCAAAAAATACTTTGTTACTATTCCTAAAGTTACACCAATTAGTTATGATATTGGACACCCATTTACAATAATCTCTCACTTGGACAATTCAACAACTAATATTGGTTAGATAGACTTTGAATAAGTAAGGGTCGAAGACCTGTTGTAATATGTCGAAGACATAAGTTTATTTTACAAGGCATTTATGTAACGAAGCGTACTGTTTAGTCCTTGTAATTTTTTGTGTGCTTTCATGTTTCCTATAAATAGGGACATTACTTAGAGTTAGATAAGAGTCTTTGTATGAACTTGTCTACATACTCTCTGTAACAGTTGAAAGCATAATAGAGCTGAAACCAGATCATATTTACATCGTGTGTTCAATCTATATTCGTTTAACTCTGATTTGATTCATACTTGATTCTAAACTTCATCAATTGGTATCAGAGCAGGAATCACGATCTGAGATCTAATTTTCACTCTGATTCAAAAGGTTTTTGAATCAAATTTCTGGTTCAAAAAGTTCCGCACCTTTTGACGTGAAAAAGCGTTCTAGAACTTCAGTTGTGATTTGATTCTGCAAATGATTTGTTGAATCGAGTATTCTACTTGATATTTCTGTTCAATTCAACAATTTGCTTTCAAATTCTCTTTGATTTCACAAAAATTCTCAAAAATCTTCTTCCGTACATCAATGGTGAACTTCAATCTCAACTCGATGACTTCATACTCTCATCTGCTAGGATCTTCAACTAAGATTCCTATGCTCATTCCGGAATACTATGATCAGTGGTCTGATCGTATGCAAGATTACTTAAATGGAATCGATGAAGAGCTTTGGTCTTGCATCTCACGGAATGTTACTCTTCCGACGAATCTTCAACCAATTGGATCGTCGTCTGGTACTACGAGTGTGGAAGATCAAACTATTCGAATGAAGAATCTTGAAAAACGATGCATAAGAGAGTTACGTGGTGCATTGCCTCCAATTGTGTATAACTATGTCAGAAGTTGTACAACTACAAAAGACATCTGGAATAATCTCAAAGAAAAGTTTCAAGGTAGCGAGAAGACGAAAATCAATTTAGTTAAGCACTGTTTGATTGAATTGAAGGATTTCAAGCAAAAAGATGGTGAAACGATTGAAAGTTACTATGATATGTTGAACGAGCTGATTTACAAATGCAATCGTTATGGAATCACGAGGTCTGCCATGGAATTCAATCTCACCTTTGTTATGGGACTCCGTAAAGAATGGAGGAGTGTTAGCATGATGATGAAAAATCAACAGAGTTTCGACATATCTTCTTTGAATGATTTGTACAATCAACTGAAAACTCACGAAAGTGAAGTGAACAAAATGGCAGAAGAGTCGAAGCTTAGTCTGGGAGGTCCATTAGCACTTGTCTCTAAAGTGTCTGAAAAGGAAGCAGTCGAAAAAGGTGATTCTGGTGATGAAGAGGGGTTTATCATGAATTCAGATGATGAGGCAATTGCTTTTTACTCAAACAACCGAGTCAAAAAGTTTTTCAAGAAACCGTTTAATCCAAAGGTGAAGCAAAGTGAGGTAAAAGGAAGTTTCGTGAACAAGGCTGCAGGAGAAGAGACGAAGAAGTATGAGAAGAATGATGGGAAGAGTGCTGAGGAGAAGAAAGAGAAGAAACTGAAAGGAGATTCTGGTATGGATTGTCATTATTGCAATGGAGCAAATCATCTAGCAAATGATTGCATGTTTCGAAAGAAGGATGAGAAAAAGAATAGAGTAAAGGATGAGGCATATTATGTGGAGAGATTGGAAGAGGTGCGTACGAAGGCGAAAAATTTGTCTTTGGTGGCTCAAGGGGAACAAGAGAATGATGGCACATATCAAATTTGGTCTTCGGGCTCCGATGATGAAGAAATGCGTAATCCTACACATGGGGCCATGTATGCGAAACTGGAGGAAGATTCAGACGAAGAGGTAACGGGCCGATGCTTTGTGTCAAAGTCTGCTGATAAGTCTCCAATGACAACTAAGGCACGTAATATTCTTCAATCTTTCAATATTCCTTTGAGTGCATATGATTCTGAAATTGTTGCTTTTGATGATACTGTTGCTTATTTTGATAATTTGGTTGTTTCTGCTAGCAATGAAGCTAGGAAATTAAGCAATCAGTTGTTAGAGACACAGAAGAAGTTAGATTCGAAAGTTGTCAAGATAGAATGTTTGGAATTGCAAATAACAAACATTATGTGTGATCGAGATTCGTTGTCTAGTGATGTAAAACTTTTATTAGCTCAACGAAATATCTATTGTAATTCTGCTAAACGTCTATATGGGAAATTAACTACATTGCATCATTCGTGTGAAATTAGCAAGGAGCAACATAGGAAATTATTACCTTTTCTAGCATATGAGAGAGCGAAGGTTGATAATATTTCGTATGATTGTGAGAAAAATATTGCTGAGTTTGACAAAATTCCTAATGATAGATATGCTTATGGAATTGTCAAAATTGACGAATGTCTTGATTTAAGTGAATTAGTTAACATTGTGAATGATACTTTGACAAAATCAGAACAAATCAAAATTTTGAAAAAGACTGAGAATTCAACATCTGATTCTCAATCTAATTTTGCCGATATTGAAGATAACTCTGACAATATTAGCGAAATTAGTGATATTGAGGATGTTGATTGTTCTCAATTGTCTGTCATTAATGTTGCATCAAAATCTAAAGGAAAAGAAAAACTTAAGGATTTGATGGTTAAGATTGACACTGACAAACCTTCAACTTCGAAAGTTTATGATTCCGAGTTTGTGGATATACGAGACAGTCAAATGGATAGCAGTGATGATGAAAATGATGAAGACGATTCGCACAAAAAGGTCTCATCAAACAAAGATTTGAAAGAAACTGAAATTCCACGTGTTGTTGTTGATCAAGTGTTTGGGAACACTGAAAACTTCGATAAAGTGTTGTCTGAAAAAGGAGCCCATTATTTGGAAACAAATCAAGTGGTGTATCCAAATTTCAAGTGTACTGATAATGTTGTATTTCCAAATCAAGTGTTTGTCACTACTGGAAATGTTGAGAACATTAAACCAGAATTCAACAAAATGGTCGAAGATGACAACAAGAAAACAACAGACAAAGGATTCTTTTCAAATCAAAGCACTGTCGAAAATAATCTAACAAAGAATTCATATGTTTTTCAAAGACAAAAACCACAACGCTAATGGGTTGAAAAATCAAAAATTGTGAAAGAAGTTTCAAAATCGATTTTCTCAAAATATAAGTGTTGGAAACAATGATGGAAGTCGATACGTAATGGCATTTCGACCTAAATCAAATGTTGATTTCTTCCCACAAAAACCGAATTTTCCAAATCCTACAGGGAAACAAACCTTAAAAGTTTCGTACACAAAAGGGTTGTCTCGTGACAAAAACATCGATCATTGGCTTGAAGGAAAAGGAAAAAAAATATCAATCAAGGAAATATTCTCAACAACAAATTCACGAAGCTTATGAGCATTATGTGAATACATCGGCAACTGAAAGCTCATCTTCAAAAGATTTGAATGTTTCGGTAAAAACTTGGCAACCAGTTTCGAAAGAAAACCATGATCATACACAATCTAAAAATACGTAGGCATGTGTCAGTGACAATCCCAAACTAACAAAAACTTATGTTTCTATTCCTTTACCTAGTGATGTGGACTTAATTGATAGTCTCAAAACTAAAGTTTGTGATTGGGTTAAACGTTCTGCATTCCATTCTGTTTTCAAAACTAATTTCCAAGGACCCAAACAGCCTTGGGTACCTAAATTCTTTCATTGATCGCAGGTACTATGTGACGAGCAATATGATGAGAAATGGTATATCGATAGTGGTTGCTCACGTCACATGACAGGACTAAAGGAAAATCTGAGAGATTTTCGAAGCTTGGAAAATACAGGAGTTGTGAAGTTCAGCAACAATCACAAGTGCCAGGTGAAAGGATATGGCAAAGTCACGAATGGAAAGTTCACTGTTAATCGTTTTGCTTATGTCGAAGGTCTTCAACATAACTTAATAAGTGTTTCACAACTTGTTGTGGGCACTGACAATCAAGAGGTGTTTAACGAAGAAGGCAACATCATTTCGAATGTTGAAACTAACGAAATTTTGTTCAAGTCCAAACGATATGGTGACATGTTTACTCTTGATATCGAACCAATCATCGGCAAACCCTCAGTGTGCTTACTTTCGAAAGCTTCCTCCGACATCAGCTGACTATGGCATCGACGTTTATCGCATTTAAACTTTTGAAATTTGAATAAATTGGTTGTTGATGATCTTGTTCGAGGTTTACCTGTACTAAAGTTTGACAATGATACCTTGTGTGCAACTTGTGAACAAGGGAAACAACATAGGAAAGGACATCCAATTGTGATAGATTCGAAAATTGTGGAACCGTTGGAACTTCTTCACATTGACCTTTGTGGACCATCAACTGTTGAAATTCTCAACAAGAAACGATACTTTTTGGTTATTGTTGATGATTTTCACGATTTACTTGGGTATATTTTCTCAGGTTAAAATCTGAGGTTGCTCAAACAATGATCGAGTTTATAAAGAAGATTGAGATGAGTCTGAAGAAAAATGTTCGAAAGATCAAAAGTGATAATGGATCTGAGTTCAAGAACAAAGTGCTGGATTCGTACTTAACCGAAAAAGGAATTTCGCATAACTTCTCTTCGCCCTATACACCTCAGCAAAATGGTGTTGTTGAAAGACGAAATAGGTCACTTTGCGAAGCAGCGAGAACTATGTTGACATATGCGAATCTTCCTCAATATCTATGGGCTGAAGCAGTTTCGACAGCATGTTTCACTCAAAATCGATCTTTCATTCATCGTCGATTTAATATCACTCCGTATGAAATCCTCAATAACCGAAAACCTAATGTTAAATTCTTTCATGTTTTTGGTTGCAGGTGTTTTGTAATGAATCTTAAAGATAGCCTTTCAAAATTTCAAGCTAAGGCTGACGAAGGCATATTTTTGGGATATTCGCACAATTAGGTTGCATACAGAGTGTTAAATAAGCGCACACGAAAAGTCGAAGAGACATTCAATCTTACTTTTGATGATTATTTTGTCAAACAAGTTGAAAAACAATTTGAACAAAAACCAATTATTAATGAATCATCTGATGAAACTGAAGAATCAAAATTCATCTGACTTTGATTATGATTTAATTTTTGGTATTCCTGACAGGGCTGTGGATGCTGAAGTTCATGCGAATGATATTCATCACTCTGAATCTTCGAAGCATATTGATGACTTGGAAATTCCTCAAACTATTATAGATGTTAATTCAACAACGAATTCTCCAGGAGTTGGCGAAAGTATGCATAATAATCCAGTGGAGGGAGAGCACTTGGATTCGAATACTCTGGTTGAGAGGGAGCATTCTTTCGAGGGGAGAATGGGAGAATGGATGAAGTTGTTGATGGGGGGGCATCTAGTTGAGGGGGAGCATCAAAATGATAATCATAATGAGGAGGAGCATGAAGAAACTGATACAATAAATATTAATCAAAATGATGATTTTCATGATCTAAATGATAATGTTTCTGTTGTAGGATCTGAAAATGAAGAGATGTACGAAGATGCACCTTTGAAATTTGATCCAACATATCCACCATTAAAGAAATGGACAAGGACTCATCCGAAAGATCAAGTCATTGGGAATCCTCAAGATGGAGTATTAACAAGAGCTCAAATTCGTGCAAAAATGAGGTATTAAATACTCATCAAGAATTTTGCATGTTCAATGTTTTCATCTCGAAAATTGAACCAAAAACAGTTAAGGTTGCAATGGAACACTCATATTGGGTTGTTGCAATGCAATCTGAACTGGCTGAATTCGATAGAAACAAGGTTTGGCGATTAATACCTAAACCTGAAACTATTTCGATTGTCGGGTTAAAATGGATTTTCAAAAACAAAACCGACAAAGATGGAAATATTGTACGAAATAAAGCACGACTAGTTGTAAAAGGATATTCGCAACAAGAAGGGATTGATAATGAAGAAACTTTTGCCCCTGTCGCAAGACTCGAGGCTGTTCGAATATTTTTAGCTTATGCAGCTCATAAGGATTTCGATGTCTATCAAATGGATGTGAAATGTGCTTTTCTCAATGGTGAACTTGAAGAAACTGTTTACGTTGAACAACCTCCAGGTTTCGTAAATGAAATGCATCCTGATCATGTGTATATTTTAGATAAAGCGGTTTATGGGTTAAAAGAAGCACCAAGAGCATGGTATGCAACTCTTACTAGTTTCTTAAAACAATCGAAATTTAAACAAGGATCAGTTGACCCCACATTATTTTGAAAGAAAGTTGGGAATCATCTAATGCTTGTTCAAATTTATGTTGACGATATTATTTTTGGCTCTACTGACCCTGCTTTGTCTAGTGAATTCGAAAATTTGATGAAAAGCCAATTCGAAATGAGCATGATGGATAAAATCAATAATTTTCTTGGCTTAAATATTTATCAAAGCAGAGAAGGCATTTTCATCAATCAGGAAAAGTATACAAGGAATTTGCTTGAAAATTTTGGAATGAAAAATAGCACGAAGCTAAGAGTACCAATGGCAGTTGGAACAAGGCTAGCCCCTTCGTTAGAAACGCCTGCGGTTGATCTTACCTTATACAGGAGCATGATAAGTTCATTGCTTTATCTTACTGCAAGTAGACCTGATATCATGTTTTATGTATGTAATTGTGCTAGGTATCAAGCAATCCACGAGAACCACATTTAATTGCTGTGAAGAATATCTTTCGTTATCTCAGGGGAACAATTTCGTTAGGATTGTGGTATCCTTCGAAAACAGGGTTTTTCATTCAGGCATTTTCAGATGCAGATCTAGGAGGATGTTCTTTGGATCGAAAAAGCACAAGTGGTGGTTGTCAATTTTTGGATGGAAAGTTGGTTAGTTGGCAGTTGAAGAAGCAGACGTGTGTTTCGATTTCTACTGCTGAAGCTGAATATGTTGCAGCTGCTGCTTGTACATCACAAATTATTTGGATCCAGAGTCAGTTGAGAGATTATGCCATTAATATGAAAAAGATTCCATTGTATTGTGATTCACAAAGTGCTATACGCATTTGTCATAATCCAGTACAACATTCGAAAACAAAACATATAGCTCTTCGTTATCACTTTATCAAAGATCATGAGGAAGATGGCAATATAGAAGTCCATTTTGTGAAAACAACGGATCAGCTTGCTGATATTTTTACAAAAGCTTTGGATGAAAAATCATTTGTTCGCATTTTGACAGGATTGGGAATGATCGAAGCAAGTTCAGTTCCAGGAATGATTTTGAATGTATAACAACGATGTGTTATATAAATATGACGATTCAGAGGTCATCATGATTCATTCAGAGGCTGATAGTATTAACCATTCAGAGGTTACTGTTCATAGTCGACGCTTCGACATGCTTCGTCTTCGTTACATTGAGCATTTTGGTTTGAAGTAACAATTTTCGTTAGATTTCCAAATTTCTTTTGTATCTTAGTTTTATTTTCGAAAAATCAAAAACTACAAAAAGATTTTATTTTTGTTTTGTCATTTTTTTTCGAAAAATCAAAAACTACAAAAAAGATTTTCTTTATGTTTTGTCATTTTATTTTCGAAAAATTACAAAATCCAAAAAGATTTTTTTTAGAAAAATCAAAAATATCAAAAAGATTTTTGTTATTTTGTTCTTTATCTTTTGTATGTACATATTTCACGAAGGTTATACAAGGGTCATGCTTATGTTTCTCTGGGAAGGTACAATTTCGACAACTTTGTACTAGTTAGACTGTCCCTAGAAGCATGCTGCAGCATGTCGAGCCAAGCCTCCATAGACTCAATGTGTGTTTACGAAAGCCTTAATGAAAATTTTCATACGAAAATTTCTTCCCAAGTCAGGCTTATATTCACATTAGTCAAATGAGCTACCTTACTCTTCTCAAATAAGTTAAGAGTTGTCTGTTTGGTCCAATCATAACAGAGGTACAAGTGTTTTCGTGAACCAATCTTTTTCATCACCAAATTTCTTACACTTTCACACACGAAGACATATGTCCAAGAGATCTTTGATTCAACCCATCAAGATTTAGACATGTCAAAATTCTGTGTTAATGATCTGACATCATGAGGCCGTGATGAAAGTGAAACCCAACATTCTATCTTCGAAAGGAATTGACGGGGAACTTTGTTCCAGTTTTGACGAAACATTTGTTTCAGTACCCTTTTTCGAAACTCCAAATCATATTCATTTCTTATGAGTGGTCTTGATCAAACTATCGAAGCCCACGATGTTTGTTACCCAATAGGATTCAGTATCAAATCTTTCATGAATATGATTTCCGTGTGAATTTCATTTGCTTTCGAA
This sequence comes from Lactuca virosa, assembly GCF_052849685.1. Classification (NCBI taxonomy): domain Eukaryota; kingdom Viridiplantae; phylum Streptophyta; class Magnoliopsida; order Asterales; family Asteraceae; genus Lactuca; species Lactuca virosa. Next base: position 164,681,987 of record NC_136433.1, on the reverse strand, counting down.
GTCACTTTCAAAATAATTCAAAGCATACTTGTCACTGACTACACCGGTCAAACAAGTAATTTCGGTTACAATTACTCACCTTATGTTTAGGTTGATATGTAATGAAATTGTAAACTACCCATGAAGCCTTATAAAAGAAGCCCTTCGATACTTCTCTATAAGTATTCGATTGAAATTCACGGGAACAAACACAAGCAGTTGATTATCTCTCTTGATAATTAACGAAGCAACTTTTGCCCGGGGTTTATCTGCTTTTGTGTCGAATTTTTTTTGTGACATCACAAATCCAAATTTTTGTTAATTTTCTTATTATCTTTTCTTTGGCACACTGCACTCACGAAATCCTTGAGGTTCTGAGTAATACCAACTCAGGTTGATGATTTCAAACATCTGGCATATGACTTCGCTTTTTATCCCAAAAGTGAAAGAGCCCTACCTCCATTCGAAGATTGGTGAAGGTTACAATTCAATTGAGATAAACTCTCAGACTGTTTGAAAAGACGTTCTGTTTTCAGTCCGGGTTTCTAGGTGATGTGACAGCTACTTTTTGATGCATGGCTACTTTATCGGCAGAATGGTGCGAGATTCAAGGTGCCACGGCGGATCTTATTTAATGTCAGTCCCGCTTCAAATTCAAACACTAGGGTTACATATAAAATGGGAATCAAAGGGTTATATCAGTTTACGCTTTCAAACGTAAATTCCCAACTTTTCTCTGAAACTTTCTGATTGTTCTTCAAAGCTTCAACAAACCCTAATCATGGCCAATTCTGATGATGTCGTTATTCAATCACAAAACACTGAAGATGTTACTTCCCAAACAATAATGAAGATTCAAGGCACAAACTATCAAGTCGAAGATGATGTTTTTATTTATCTAGACGAATTGAAGATGTTGGTAGTCGCATTGAAGAGCTCTGTTCTTTCAAACGCCATGTTTAATTCCTTTGCAGTTCCACTTTCATGGCTTTCACAAGCAGGATCCACTGCTACTTACAGCAAAGCAATGAATATCATCACTTTTCAACTGGTGAATGACAAGAATATTCGATTGTCCAAGAAGATTTTTTGTCAGATTCTTGATATCCCTAATTCTCCAATCTATACTGATCTTTATTCTGCACAAGTCATCCACATGTTTAATGAGATGGGTTATCAACCCCCACTCACCAAGATCAGTGATTTCAAGAAGTCTGGACTTCCGACTGTTTGGAATTTTCTCTTCGGAATCTTTCTATGCTGCTTGACTAGTCGCAGTGTTGGCTTGGATAAAGGTCGAATGGAGGTGTATGCGATGGTAGCTGGTTTGTACTATGATATCACTGTGGATTATTCTACACAGCTGTGGAAGGAATTTCAGAAGAGTGTAGAAAACACGAATGTTGTTCAAGGAATTTCGTGTGCAAGGTATTGGAGTTTAACTCTTCGATATTTCTATGCCAAAGAAGGAATTGAGGTGCCTATTGATGAGGAGACAGCTGAATTCATAAAGTATCAATTTCCAAAGGAGATTACTGATGATGCTAAAATCTTTACACACATTGCAAGAATTCCAGATGCAATGTTACAGCGTGTTGATCCAACAAACTTGGTTCTTATCGAGTATTTAGAAACAATCAATCCTGATGATGGCTCTGGGAAGTTTTTGCCAAAAGAAACAGTTGGTCCTTAGAAGAAGTCACGCAAATCAAAGAAGGATGCAACAATTACTCCTAAGAAACCTATTCAAGAGCCAAAGAAAAAGAAATCACCACCAAAACAGACGAAGCCAGAAGCACAAGTTTCGACTGTTGTGGTTGAGCCGGTCGAGCCTGTTATTGATGACCAAGAAAAGGAAACAATCCCATAAAAATCAGGTATTTTTCGAAGAATTAAGAAAAAGTCTCGTAAATCACGAAAGCGTTCAGATGGTTCGTTTAAGTCTTCTTCTTCTATGGTTCGTAAACCATATTTGAATCACCAAGGAATTCTCATTCGTGAGGTTCCAGCTCCTGTTTCTCCTTCATCCAAGAAACGAAGAGCTGAAGATGTTGCTACACATATTTCCAAAAAGAAGTTAAAGAAAAGAAATATGGTTCTTCAAGCAGAATCATCCAAAGGGGAGAAAGTTCCTGAAACACATGAAGCTACTATTCTTCAATCAACATCAATTTCTGAGCAGACTAAGGTCACACCACCCGAAGTTTCGTTAGCCGAATCAGTTCTTGAGGAGGTTCGAACTTCAGACATCAATACACACATATCTGATACGGATGTAAATGTCAATATGGGTGAAGGAAATTCGAATAAAGAAATTGTTGTTTCCACTCAAGGTATTCCTGCATCTTCTGCTACTTTTGTTTCTTTACCTCGGTTCATTGTTCCTATCTAGAACACTACCAATTCACCCACTTTTGAAACCATTCTCACTCAACCCATCATTACTTTTTTCTCATCCCAAACCACTGATCCACTTCAAACTACTGAGGATACTGATGTTGATGAAGGGGGTTTTGGAGGAACATTTGAAGAGATGGAATTTGATGAAGAAGAAGAAACTTTTCCCGACAATATGTTAATGACGATGAAGCAATTTAAGATTATGAATAAGAAGATGAGTTCGATTATTCAGTCTCAAGCTGACATGGGGGAAGTCAATCTATTTCAAGTTTGGAACTTGATGTAATGCTCAAAGCATTCGAAGCCAGGATGATTAGTAAAGTTTCTGGAATGATTCAAGATTCTGAATCTAAAATCTTGGAGAAGGTGGATCAAAGTTATAAGTGTAATGAATTACGAGTGAAGTCTCAATCTTCGAATTTTATGAGTGAAGTTCACGATTTACGAAGGGTGGCTAAAGAACGACATATCTTGTTTATTAAAGATGTGAAGCAAGTACGCGAAGATGTCAACCTAAAGCTTCAAGAACTTCGTGAAGATATGATCAAAGAGATTGCTAGTGCTCAGCAAGACTATGCATCTCTCAATCAAAAAGTGGATATTATTTGTGAGGCTATCACAAAGTATGTCAAGCTGTATGAAAGCTTGAGTCCTCAAGTAACTCAACTTTCTAAGGATAACAGTCGAAGCTTTGTGGAGCTTACCTCTTTGTTAAAGGAGTTGAAAGACTTGTCTACCACACCTGTTTCCTCTTCGATCATAACCCCATAATTCTTATCTCAAATGTTTTCTCAATTCGAGGTTGTGTTGCATAAACAGGTTGCTCTGTTATCCAAGTTTTCAAGTCTTTTACCAACAGATGCCCCACCTGTTGTCACAGGGGTGCAAGGGGGGGAAAAGAAGGTTGGTAATGCGAAAGTTGGTGAGGTTTCGCATGAAGCGGTGAAAACAGTTGGGAAGATTTTTCAAACAACAATTCCAGTATCAAAGCCAATTATCTCAACTGCTGGGCCTGTTACTTCAACAGTTGTTACAACAATGCCAATTTCGACGAAGCCAATTCCAAGACCAATTTCTAAAGGAATTATGATTGGGGAAGGTGGTAGTAGTTCGAAGCCCAAAGAAGTTGTTGATAGTTCTTCGATCAAAGACAAAGGGAAAACAATTTTGGTTGAAAAGTCAAAAGAGGAGAAGAAAGCTGAAACTGAAGTTGAGCTAGAGAAATTAAGAGTAGTTCAAAGCATTTTAAGTCTTCGTGCAAATGACCCACCTGGAATGAACAAGGGTGATCCTGCGAAGCATTACAACTACGAAAAAATTGAAGCAAAAGTTGAATATAATCATATATATGCTTTTGAGAAGAAGCCGAAGCAAAGCTATGCTGTTGTTAATACTAATATGAAACAACTGGATTTCCCGGTGAATGAAATGATGTTCATCATGGCTAGATTGCTGAGAAATTTGATAATGATGATGATTACACATACATGAAGCTCAGGTTTCATGCTGTGCTAGTGAAACTTCCAGAGGAAATATGGTCACTTGTGAAGATAAAGAAGGTGATCAGTATTAATAAGGATGTTTTGTTCGAAGACATGATGCAGAACCTTCGTTTTTATGTTGCAAGGGCAAATGGTCAGGAATGTAATTTCTCTATAGCTGATTTTCCATTAATGAACTTGTATGATCTTATACAACTTGCATTACTTTTGAAAGATAAAGATGCTTCGTATCTTTGAGAGACTGATCCAGAAGTTTTTCGTCTTGGTCTTGCCCACATCAAAATATTCATAGATAGCTACTATGAGTGTTTGGCCCTAACAGATGTGGAGTTAGCAACTGCGAAGGGGTTGGAAGTGAAAGTACCCATGGAACCAACAAAGACTCAACCTGAGTTAAAGAAGTATGCTGATGGGGAGATATGCTTGAAGCCGTTTGGCATGGTCTTCGCAGGGAAGGACAAATTTATGGAAAAGCCAAGAGATTCTTATTACAAGCATGTGAAGTGGAAAGATACACAACATCCCAGTATACGAACTTTATTGTTCGTATGAATAGCTGCAAGAAGAATAACGAAGGGGACAAGAAAGAGTTGAAGAAGATAATTTCTTGGTACTCTGAAATCCGAAGGGTAATGCTGTATGCTATACAGATTCTTTTGAACTGAATATGGTCGACATTATTACAAAGGGGGAGAATGTAAGGGTCGAAGACCGGTTGTAATATGTCGAAGACATAAGTTTATTTTACAAGGCATTTATGTAACGAAGCGTACTGTTTAGTCCTTGTAATTTTTTGTGTGCTTTCATGTTTCCTATAAATAGGGACATTACTTAGAGTTAGATAAGAGTCTTTGTATGAACTTGTCTACATACTCTCTGTAACAGTTGAAAGCATAATAGAGCTGAAACCAGATCATATTTACATCGTGTGTTCAATCTACATTCGTTTAACTCTGATTTGATTCATACTTGATTCTACACTTCATCAGAATAATCAACAAATCATGTCATCCACATCAACTTCGAACTCTGATCTTATCAAGAATTTTCCCTCAGATAAGTGAACAATTAATCCTCTATTTATTTTAAGATATCCTTATGGACTGAGTGATGGATTATGAATAAACCTAACAGTCCACCAATTTTTCTATTATTGATTTATGACGATCACGTCAGACTGCTAATCGAACACATCAATCAAGTTCGAGCAAGGCCTAGCACATAAATACAATCATCAAATCACCGAGGGGACCACAATATCACCTTTGGTAAAAGGGAACAAATAAACTTTGGCTACATAGTTTTTGTCTATGAGTCAAATCATGTATATACCTACTCCTTATTGCCACCAGCTATAGATAGCGTTAGAATAAGACTAAGACACAAACAAGTCACATCCAAAGAACTCAAATGTCTCTCCGTTTTAAGTATAAAAGATATTATCATCTCATAATCACTCGTGATAGAATCAATGAAGCAATATACATGCTATGTCTAATCTCTATCAATAATCTACTAACACTTCATGACAATCTTATCTTAATACTCACTCCCAAGAGTATGAACGATTGTGGAGTTCGAGTATATTAATACTCTAGAAATGGGGATCTAAACATGAAAAAAATGAAACAAAATATAAATTTAAATGGAAATGGTATCATACTTGCACATAAATAAATGTCTATTACATAATCACCATAACAATTACAAAATTTATTCTTTGTTCTAAATATTTCAAATAATCAACTAATTATTAAACTTTACATCATCTCTTATGCCTACGCTCATAGGATGCATCCTATGTCTATCTTTGGTCATCCCTTTTGTGAACGGATCAGCTGAGTTCTCCTATGATGATACGCACTCCACAACTAGATCTCTATCCTCAACTCTGTCTCTAATGTAGTGGAGCTTCCTCATTATATGTCTTGAACTTTCGTGATTCCTAGGTTATTTAGTCCAGGCGACTGCACCTTCGTTATCATAGAATATCTATAATGGTTATTTGTTACATGGAACGACTCCAAGGTCTCCTAAGAAGTTTCTGATCCAAACTACTTCCTTGGAGGCCTCACTCGTAGCAATATACTTAGACTCACAGTTAGAGTCTACCATTGTCTCATGTTTGGAACTTTTCTAAGTCATTCCCCACCATTCAAAACCAATACGCATCATTATAACCTTTCACTACAAGCTTAGGTTCTCCACCATACACAAGCAACATGTCTTTCATGTTTCTTAAATACTTAAGAATGTTCTTGATTGCGGTCAAATGACTATGTCCCGAATTTCCTTGATATCGATTTACTATGCATAACGCATATGCCACATCAAGAAGAGTACATTTCATTGCGTACATCATCGATCCTATATCCGAATGTGTGTACATTCCCATCCATGTCGGTCTTCTTCTTGAATCTTGTTGGCTAGGTGTCTTAAGACCAGGTGTCGGATCAACCAAATTCCAAACTAGGTTATCTATCATGTAATGAATCTTGTTGTCTATTTCCTCTTTCTATTTAGAGGCCCTAGGGCTTGCCATTGCTTCCTTGTAGTTAGTCAGCTCGTCCAGATTGACCACAATTATACCAGTGATCAACATGTCCCCATCCATAGTTATATTGAAACCATAAAACTTTGGGTCGTTGGCTAACTCTATTGGATTTGCAAAGAGGTAAGGATATGAAATTTGGTTCAACAGGTCTTTCAACCTCTGGTTGAGAGCTAGTGTGGCACTATAGGCTCACTTTTGGTTGACTCTCGTAATTCCTCAAGGTCAATTTGACACCCACTAACCTCTTGAGATATAAGTTCTCTCTCAATGAATACTCCCATTCGAGCTACCAGAACCACATTTTCATTGGGTCTGTAAAATAAATATCCAAAAGTCTTTTGTGGATAATCGACAAAGTGACATCTCTCAGACCTGGATTTAAGTTTGTCTTGGGTATCGAGTCGATCGAAAACTTGACAACCCCATACCTTAATGTGATTAGGCGAAGGAACTTTTCCTCTCCATATTTCATCAGGTGTCTTTGAAACCTTCTTAAATGGTACACGGTTTAGGATACGAGCAGTTGTCTCAATTGTATATCCCCAAAAAGTAATTGGTAAAGAAGCTCGACTCATCATAGATCGAACCATATCTAAAAGGTCCAATTTCTCATTTCATAAACACCATACAATTAAGGTGCTCTTGGAGGTGTTAATTGTGAGACTATTCCACAATTCATAAGATGATCGTGGAATTCAATACCAAGGTATTGTCCTCCCCTATCGGATCGGATAACCTTTATATTCTTGCCTAATTGATTCTCTACTTCATTCTGAAACTCTTTGAACCTTTTCGAAGGTTTCTAACTTATGTTTAATCAGATAAACATAGCCATATCTACTAAAATCATCAGTAAATGTAACATAGTAGTGTTTACCATCCATTGTGACAAATCTGAAGCGTACATACTTATATATGTGTATGAGATCTAACAATCCTTCACCTTTTTCACAAGTTCCCGTGAATGGTGATTTTGTCATCTTGCATAGCAAACAAGATTGACATATATCATCCTATTTAATGTTGAATGATTCCAAGATGCCTTCGGACTGGGGCTTGGCGATGCATTTCTTATTGATATAGCATAAGCGAAAATACCACAGGCATGATTTATTTATATTATTATAATAATCAATATTTAAGTTATCATTGTCATTATTAGAAACACAATCAAAACTTTCAAATATTCTATTGCAAGGGGAAGCTTTAAAAACAAAATAACCATCTTTATAAACTAGAAAATTTTCACCATTTTCATTTTCAAATGAAAACTGAAAACCTTGTTTATACAATGCATGGAAAGAAATAATGTTTCTAGACATATTAGTCGAAAAATAACAATTAACTGAATTAATCATAAATCCATAGCTAGCTTCAGTTCAAACTCTCTAACCATCATGACAAGCTACCTTCGTCTGTTTTCCATAATCATATTGAACTCCCCAAGATTAAGCTTCCTTCTTCCATTTAGTCCATGCAATTCCGATTACATGTGAACACCGCATCTAATATCAAGATATCATGAACTAGAAGTAGAAGTATTGTGAAATTCGATCATATAAGTACCTGAAATGGATCTGATCGCTTGAATCTTACCATCCTTGAGATCTTTCAAGTACTAGCGGCAACTTAATTTCCAATGCCTCTTCACGCGGCAGTAGAAGCACAATGCTTCTTTAGGACAACTCAGAGGTGGATTTGACCAATCTCCTTTAGCCTTATTCCTAATTTGGGAATGTGAAGCCACTGCTTCCCCTTTCCACTTGGTATTGGAACTATTTATTTTATGTCAACCACCACTTTGGATGGAAAGAACTTGATTGGTTGGCACATCATGAAATTTCTTTATGTTGTCTTCAACTATATGGATGAGATTGTAGAGTTCCATGACTTTTTTGTCCATACTATTCAATGATGACTCGGGAAACATAATTTTGGACAATGAGATTGATTCTAATCCATGTCTCATATATGATATCTTGTAGAATGGATGAATATTTGATCACTTATCTAAGGATGAATACCTGATCGAATCAGAGTTTGGCAGATGCTTTGGAAAGCACCCTTTACTATTTGATTTAGAAATTATACTTGTAATTTAGTTTTTAGACTTACCCAAGTGGGAGACTGTTGGATTAGGTGTCTAAGCCTATAAATAAATTAGTATAATCTTGAATTATTAGCAGAGTCCTTTTGGGTTTTCCTCAAACCTAGTAATTGACTGGAATGCTTTTTGGAAATAGAGACTAATTTATTAAGTTATTATATGATTAATAAATTAATTAGAAATCAAAATAAATAATTTATTAATATATTACGAGAATAATATATTAATTAGAAATAATATTGTTTAATTAAAATTTAATCAGAAATTGATTGGAATTAATTTTGGGATTAATTGGATTAACTAAAAGTAGAAGGACTAAAGGTGAAAATATTCAAAAGTTGAACATTGACCAATTCTAGAACCTCCCATAGAGGGTTTCTAGAGGTATTCTTAGGCTTTAAGGAAGCTTGGAATGCCTTAGGGAGGAAGTAATGGGGGGTAAGGGTTATTTAAAAGGAACATGCCTTACATACAACCTTCCTAACACCTATATAAACCCCTAAAGGTTTAGAATTTCGAAATTCGTATCATTCTAAGAGTTTATATTTGAAATTCTTTCTTCTTCTCTTCTCTCATCTTTAGCTTCCAATTGCTAGGGTTTGGGTGTGAGCCATTAGGCTCGAGACTTCTGGTACATGCTTTCTAAAGACCAACAAAGAAGGAATATTTGTTTATTTACTATAATAAACAAAATGTATGTTTTTCTAATAAACCTTTCATAATTTTGAAAATATCAGTGTACTTTTAGGGTTCTTGATATTCAATTGTTTGTTGAAAAACATAGTGAGAACATAGATGCTTTAGGTTGCATGTGAACTTAAGGTTTAAGTTTTTCCGCCAAAATAATATTTTTTGTAACCTATAAAACTCATCAGTGGTATCAGAGTCATTGTTCTCATTGATCTTGCACAAAGTTGAATAGATGAAAAATTAAGGTTTATAGAAGCTAAACCCTAAGGGGGCAATTTTCGAAAATCCCTAGGGTTCTTGAAACCCTAGCCTCCACCCTTATATTTTCGATTTTTGCAAGGATTTTAGAAACCCTAGCCTCCTTTGTCCATTTTCAAAAATTGAGGTATCCCTTTTAGGGTTTAACTTGTTTCCTTATTTTTTATTTTAAAAGCCTTAAAATTCTAACAAGTAAAATCTGATAAACCCTAGCCTATTTTAGAAAATTAGAAGGCTTATGATTAGGATTAAATTTAAATTATTCTATTAATTGGTTAATTGTAAATAAATATCTAATCCATAATGATTTATTTAATTTAATTAAATGTTTAATTAAAAGAAAGAGATTAAATCAAAATTGGTTTATTTTTAGATTAAATTAATATTTTTTATTACTTTCGAAAATTTAAATTTAAACCTAGTATTTTAAAAAGGTTTTAAAATACACCTTATACTATATATATATATATATATATATATATATATATATATATATATATATATATATATATGTGTGTGTGTGTGTCTGTATATATATATATATATATATATATATATATATATATATATAATTAAAAGATTAATATATTATATGTATAAGACAAGTCAGTCAAATCGCCAGTATGCCTCATTCACAAAGCCATACTATAAGGGGAGTTTAAGGAAGCAACCTATAAAATGACCGCCATTGGGTATCCACTTTTACCAACCGCTCTCTTGTATGGTGGAGGGTCGTTTGCCGAATAGATTTGATAGGAAATAACCTCATTAATAAGTAGAATGACATAAAGTAACTAAACCATTTTTAAAAATCTCACCCTTAGTCACTTTAGGAAAAATGTGAAAAGTATGCTAATCTATGAAAACGCACATCATGCTTTATATGTCGTTAGTGGAGTGTGTGTGGTTAACCGACACACTAATAGGGAATATAGAGAGATATGATGGGCATCTTGAAAATTATCATTGTTAATGGAGTGTGTGTTGTTAACCGGCACATCAATGAGATATGACAAACGACATCGAGGTTGTCAAGCGTGTTTTCATGGTTATTCACATCTCGTTTGTGATCCTTGGCATCCTAGTCACAAAAGTGAGAGCATAATCCGATATTAAACTTGCCATTGATAAGTCTCAATGAATCTAAAAAGATCTAAGAGTTTCATAAGATTGGAATTGGTAAAATCCTTACTTACCTAAAATATATTTGAATTTCATTACGACATCCCTCTTTAAAGTTCGAATCGAAAATATGGATCCTAGCCATAATTTAAAATTTTGGGTTAATAATTAAGGATTAAAATCAACAAACTTGAATTCTCTTTTCTCCCATTTTTTAGATGTCTTATGAAGATTGAAATAGTCTCCCTCATTCTTATGGAAATGGTTTTCCTCGATATTCTGGAGTTGGTCTTCCAATTTCAAGTCAAGATGAAATTGTTTTTTCCTTCCTTAGGAAATGGTGGAACTAGACACCATGCTTCTTTGACTCTTCCACCTCCCCCCTGTGACTCTTCCAACGTAACGTTTTCCTTAAGTTGAAAGATATGAGACTACTCAATCCCTATTGGCATGTAAACATCAAGATGGAAACTTTGTGTGCATGTTCTGAAAATGAAATCGTACATTAACAAGTTGGATAGATTGGGTGTCGTTTTCCCAAGGGAGCAAGCCATTGATTTGGTTCTTTACTCGCTTCCAAATTTATATGATCAGTTTATTGAGAACTTTTATATGAGGAATATCGACATGACCCTAATTGACCTGACCCCAATGTTGATTGTTGTGGAAGCAGAAATGTTTAAGAGCATATCTAAAGCAGAGATGCTTATTGGGTCTAATACCAAGGTTTTCATGGACGTTGAAAATGGTGACAATGGTGGTCCATAAATGATTTCTCTTTCCCATGGATAGGGGTTGTCCAAGAGCAAAATATTTGATCGTATGGTAAAGAGAAATGCTAGTTCTGGGATCATTCTATATGTTGACCCCAAAGAGTCCATTTATTTCTACTCAAAATTAAAGGGACATTGGAAACGATGCTGCCAAAATACCTAAAAGATATTAGAGATAGTAAAGTCAAGTCGTGTGACTTTACTTCAGGTACATCCATTCTCTGAATCCATTGTTTTATAAGTTCCTATTAATAGAGTCTTAATACATTATGTGATGATCACATGTTGATGGTATTAAAGGAGCTAAGAGAAAGAAGGAAGGCTAAGCAAGGTGAGCTAAATCTGATCATGAGAAATGGACTTTAGTCACATGGTTTAAAGATAAGAGTTTGGAGCTACTATTAGAGAGTTAGAATAATTTAATAGATTGCTATTACTCTTCGGAGATGTCTATAAACATAGTTTTCATTTTATGCGTTGTAAAGACAAGTTCAAACTTTTCGTTTATTTATAATAAAACAGAAATTTTGGTTTATCTGGTTACCTTATTTTATATTTCCTTGCAATGACATTTATGAAAGTCTTGGTTACATTTCGAATATTAGCAATGTTAATTGTGGATTTGATTCTTATAATATCGCATGTGGTATTTTCATAATTAACCAAGTGAAAAGAAATCTCATCACCAACTGGACAGATACTTAGTGTTGTAGAAGTCGTATTGTATATTATATGAGAATCTTGTTCAATGGAAAATTATAACTAATTCACTGATCACATGCTTATGTTATGCAAGTGAAAGGACTAATGGATCTGGTTCATGTTGATATGGACTATTGAGAGCCGCCAAAAAGGACGATAACTCTATTCGTCGTGATTTTACTGATGCTTCAGTAAATATGGTCGTGTTCATGACATTAAGCATAATTCTGATACTTTGAAATAATTCAAAGAGTACCAGAATGAATAAGAAGAATTTATTAGGCAGAAAGATAAAAGTTTCTCCAATTTGAAAGGAAAGGAGACTACTTTAGTATCATGTTATATTATCATCTTAGTGATTGTAGATTTATGTCATTATTGATCCTCGAAGAACATCTTAGTTCAATTGTATGACTAAGAAGAGGAATCAAATATTGTTGGAAATAGTTCGATCAAGAGATGAGTCATACTTCATTCCAAATCAAGTTGTAGAGCCATGATTTAGTAATTATGAATCATATCTTGAAACTCTTTTCAAACTAAAAAGGTTGAAAACACCTTGAAATATGGGGAGTTAAAAATATTTTCTTACTCTATCATATATAGAATTAGAGTTTTGATGTTTTCGTTAATCCAGAAACAAAAGATACACTGCGACCTATTCTATGAAGTGTTTTCTTGTCGAGAATCCACTCGAACTTTTGAATATTTGTTTTAGCTCGTCAAGGAATGTTCCTTGAGAGAAAACTCATATGTCAAAAAGTCAGTGGGAGTCGTATTGATCTTGAGGGTATCAAGAGTCAATCGATAATAAACCATTTAGTTATCACTAGCATGTAACCTGAGGTTGATAACCTGTCGTGTTTGATTGACACATTCTTATTTTTGTGCACTTATAGTTGATTTGGCAATGCTTACGAGTTCTATGTTTTTCATTTAAGTACAAAAGAAAAAGCACGTTGGTCAGTGAAAGTACATTGATCAATATGAGTGATTTTCTAATAACATGGAAGCACTGTTAGGCCCTTGTGCTACCAGAGGGCCAGAAATTTAGAATTGCGAAGTTCAGTCCATGAAGGAAAACTAAATTTAAATTTGGTTTTTTCCTAAACTTTGTCTTATGATTGTAGGTTGGAAATGATAGATTCATATGGATGGGAATCTATGCACCTTAAAATCTATGTGGCAAAGGTTTTGCTCTAATTCATGAGAATGATTGTGAGGAAATACTTTCGCTGATAGATTATAAGATCAGGTAAAGATCAATATGGATATTGGTTGTGTTAATTGCATTCTCAAATTCACAATATAATTACGACATCCCTTTTCATATTTCGAATTGTGAGGAATGGAAAGGGATTGTTTGGACTTTCAAGACATATATCTATAAGTTCTGAAAGGGTTTAAACACACACACATATATGCTATCCAATGAAGGTGTATAAGCTTAAGAAATCTAGTTGGAGACTTATTGAAGCATTGCATAAAAGAAATCTGTACTTCAGTAAGAAAGTCAAGAGTATTGATTTCTAGAAGTCCAGTTAATTTCTGGGTACATGTCAAAGCTATTAGGAGCATACTTATTATGCTAGTATTGCATGTTGACAAAAATGTTCGTAGGGAACAATGTTTCCAATTTGCAAATTGCAAAGTTTGGGAATTGTTTCGTTATGGTAGATTTAAGGGAGAGGGCACTCGTACTTCTTTTCGAATTTAAAGGTTTAGATCGTATAGTTTAATAGAACTTAGTCATATACATATATGAATATCATGTTGAAATGGTTCAACATAGGAAATTCAATATATGGAAATATTATAGCAATAGATTGAACAGACGTCAGATCCTTATATAAGATATAATGAGTCGAGTACCATATGCTTCAGATATAGAATCGATTACATATGCTATAATATTCACTTATTCTAATTTTTTCAAATTCTAAGAGCATTGTAAGAAAAGCGACTAGAATTTTGTGTGACTAAAGTTGTTGAACAACTGTCAAGAACATTCTAACGTTATACCAAAAGATTGGTTGCTTGTGGAAAGTCAGAAGTATGATATTAATTTGGAAGGACCATAGTGACATAATTCTGGATTGAGATGATCAGAATTGATGGTCATATGGGAATATGGAAATGTTTTATAATGGAAGATAGTTGAAAAGTCTACATGGGAGTTGGAAACTTTAATGCAATATAAGTGTTCAAGAAATGTAACTTGAATTAGAACTTTCATTACCATGGATTTATTTCAAGTAACAAAGTTCCAATAGGATATTCTATAATATCAAAGACTCAGTATTTGAGACTTTGGAATCTTGATATCATAAGGGATAAATGTAACACCAGTCAAATTTAGGTCAAAATTTAACTTTTCTAAAATCTTATTTGGGTTGAATGAAGTAGTAGATATGGTGGCAAGGTTTTCGGAAATATAAAGAACACTAAAATCCGAGTTATAACAAAGAAGTTATGACCAATCGAAGATCCGCAAAAAAACCGGTAAAACACTGTTAAGCGTAAAACACGAAATTTCAATAAAATACTGTTTAGCCTTAGGTATCTAAATGAAAGTCGTAGATATCATTAAACCGTAAACGTACATAAAAAGAATGTCTAAATCTAACTTCGTATGAGGAAGTTATGATTTTCCTAAGTTTCGGATATAGAAGTAGACAACTAAAAACTCGAAATAGAGATCGAGAGACTTTTAGCCAACGCAACCTAAACGAGAATCGAATATCTTGACAATAGTAGTACAACGGTAAAAAGACAGACGAAAACGGACGACGGATGAAGAAGTTATGGATTTTTAACGGACTTTTCCAGTCCCGACCTGTTAAAAATATAATATCAAAAATAAATTTAAAATTAGCCGACGGAGTCTAAACGAAAGTTGTAGACCATAATCTCACATACGCGTGGATATAAAGAAAGTCAAAAACGGAACTCGTATGCGAGAGATATGAATTTCTGAAGTTCGGGACACGAAACCCCATGCTGTCAGAAACTCACGACGTGAGCCAGAAGCTCTCGACGTGAGCTGGTGACTGATGGGTGCCAGAGTAGGGCTATCATACGTCGAGTCTACGTAAGGGGATAAGATCGAACTCACGACGTGAGCCACTCCATGCTCACGACGTGAGCTCCAAAAATGCACCCTATAAATATGATGCGAGGGCTCCGGGTTTTGGTTGCTAATTCACTACTTTCTCCCCCAAATTTCATACTTCTACCCTCTCGGGACTACCCCGGTGCCTCGGTTTCATATCCAAGCTCTGAAGGAAGTTTGCAGCCCCAAGATTTCCGAGAAATCAACTTCTTTCCAGTCGAAGTGCTGCCCGAGTTAAACATCGTTTTCATCAAATCGTCACTTCTACCAAGTGAGTTCATACCCCTATCACCACACTTTTAAATGCTTTTAAACACTTTCAGGGGGGGGGGGGATACAAGTAAACACACGGTTAAACTCGTGCGAAAAACATCAATCTTTTGCTATACTTTTCATACTGTTGTTATAACTATCATATGAGTTGTTAACATGCAAAACATCACACATCGCAACTTTACCCTCATGGGATACAATATGTTTTATAAATAGAAATATGTTTTATTTATATGTTTGCATACTACATCATACCAAGAGTAACCATTTCAACTATAACATTACGTTTGTACACGAAAATACAACTCATTATTATGCCTTTGTCAACACTGTAGAAAGGGTAATCATTTCAGAAATCACTCATATACGTTTTAAGAATACGTGACTTAATTGAGAATCCGTGAGACATTCGTCTTCACTATACCTATCAAGGTACCACTAGAAAGCCCTGTTTTATAACCAAAGTCTCCCGTCCGGAGAACGTGATAAGTGTGTATAGATCTATACGGGACTGATGATCCTGCGCCCTGACTGTTAGCTACAGTCCGCGGGGTGACAAATATCATAACGTTTCGACGCCTGAAGAACGTCGCTGCAGGCAAATTCATCTTAGTACGGTTATGAAAACTCACAGGATAGACAATTATTATGGTATTATGTTTTTACGGGAAAAGTAAAATTACAGTTATTTTTACGTGAAAATACAAGCTTCCTATAGTTTTGTTTATTAATAAAACTATACATCATCATTTTAAGTATGACATAAGTACTTACAAGTTACAGTATTGGACATTTAAAACTGCTTTTCAACTTTAGGAACATATAGGATTTTCCTGGTTCAATACATTCATTTTATACAACATCGATTGATAACTCATTTTATAAGAAAACATCGGTCTTGATTCATATTAGACTACAACTCAACTCATGGAAAATATAGGATTTTCCGGGATAAACATCATCATTTTACAAGTAAACAATTTACAATTTAACTTTCTGGAAATAAATACGATTATTTGTTTCAAAGCGTCATTCTTTAAGTAAAAGAACTTATACAATTTTTGTCTTAAGGTACTAAGACTACATTCCATTCAACTAATAAGAAAATATCGGATTTTCTGGAAAACAAACGCGAACTTTCGAATGGCATGCATTTACTCAAATAACTACTTATGAGCTCACCAACTTAAATGTTGACACTTTTTCTTTGAAATAACTTGTATTCTCAGCGAATCGCTAAACCAGGTTAGCAACTGCTTTTGGGGACTAATGTTATGGCGTTAGTAACATCTTTTGGAACATCATATTGTATTTGACTTTTGAAACATGTAATACAACAATCATGTAAACTTTTCAAATATATATTATGGTGGTGTGTACTTTCTTTACCATTCAATTGTTATGATACTGTACATGACGTCCTCCGCCCCCGAACGTTTCCGCCGTTCAGGTTTGGGGGTGTGACAGATTGGTATCAGAGCATTGTTTATAGTGAACTAAGTATATCAAAACCATTTATTTTTGATATACAACTATAAACACAACTAGGCAAAAACACTCTGATTAAGAGACATACTTTTAAAAATATAGTTTTATTAAAAGTATACATGCATACATTACATAACAATAACAATATCATAAGGACAACAATATAGAAGCATTAAAGATGAGTTGTGCACTACAGGTATGCCTTGGAATATGTAATCAGGACTGGGATGAATATAGCCTGATCAACTATATTTATCCAAGAGCCGACTAACATATGTCAGGGAATAGTTGCAGTGGACGACAAGTCTAAAACTTACCAAACTTATAAACTGTAGAACCAAACATAACATTTTGAGTACTATAGGAGTATTTTGTAAATACAATAGCTTAACCTACATGTTCAAATTTACATGCTTTAGTATTTAGACAATTCTCATATCCCTATTCTCGCGCAGACACAATGGCTAGATTCCATCTACCAGGGGACCCCTACTACCCGAACCAAGGCAATGGAGGATGGATAGAGAATGATCCGGGAAAGGATCCAGAAGAAATTGTGGACGAAGAAGAAGAAGAAGAGGAACCAATCGAGGAAGAAGAAGAATTCAAGGAAGAAATGCAAGAGGACTTCGACTCAGATCCCGAAGACAATAACCTACCCTTAACGGCTCCGATCCAAAATCCTAATCCTCGACCGGGATTTCAAGGCTCAACACCTCTGTGGGCAGTGAACCTGAATAGGTGGAGTCGCGAACAGGGTCAACCCCCTCCGTACAATGGAGACCGGAGCTTCTACAATCTGAGTGAGGGAGGCTCAGCAGACAGAGTCCTACCTATACTGGTTCGCCGAATTGCTCGCAATGATGTTCAAGGAAGGGCAACTATCCAACGAATCGAGGAGAATGATGTGAACACCGGAGTCAATATAGTTCGCATCCGAAAGTTAGGATCAGCTCATGGAAGAACCAGAAATCAAAATGAAGCTTTGTAGAGAGAGCTAACTGCAACTCAAACTGAAGTCAGGGTACTTCGAGCACGCCAGACAAGGTATGAAATGCGTATGCTCGAGATGGAGCGTCAGTTGGCAGAACCAAAGGCTCATCAGAACATTTCCCGTCGCAAGTAGAGGATACTCTACTCACTCCTACTTTTGGTTTGTGAAATAACCTTCGTATGTACTCCAAGTAGTACTCTTTTCATGTAAATGTCTCGTCTAGCGGTTACTGTTTCACTAGATCTCTATGCTGTCAAGTTTTCCCTGTGTGGTGTATTGTAGACCTACTCCAAGGTCAAGTTTTCCGAATTCTATGTAACTTCTATACCAACTATTATGACAGACTTCTTGTTTCCTTTAAATATCATCACTATCAATCCATGCTTTGGCTATGTAAACAGTTCATGTCATAAACTGTTTTAGCAACTCACTACACTATCCTTGTTGACCTAATTTATGGAAGTTCAATGTTATTGAACTTGGAAACTTTGTCGAAGTCTTACCACCGTTTCATATTTAACCCTATAGCTGGACGATACCGTCTCGCTAATCAAACAGACCCAATCCTTGGATAAATTCAACTTTTCTATCACCTACACCCTTTAGAGAAAAAGACAGTTACCATAGGATAACAAATCTCTACAACTTCAACTAGGGCAATCAAAACAATAACAAAGATTCAACATGCCTGAGAAAAATCAAGGACACCCTATATAGATACCAGGAGATAACAAATCATTACCACCAAAAATAGGACAGAGAACAGAGGAAACCACTCGTGAAGCATGCAAAGTGGTAGAGAACCTAATGCATTAAACGAATAATTAATAATTAATATTACCCAGTGAATTGGTAATTATATTACTCGCGCTATGAGATAGGTATATCACATCCTTCTTCATAACTAGAAATAGTAAGAGAGATACCCTCTTCCAAAACCCATGAAACTAGATCGACTTAAGATTTCAACATCTATACCCTAATTTGCTAAAACTTAACTTAAATACGATACCTATTTCAACCCTCATTCATAAATACATCATAAGGATGTAGGTCGAAGCATTAAAAACCAAATAGCAGGATGAGAAATTTGTACTTATAGAATTCAACTAACAACGATCGTAGTTAGCTAACCGACTCGTTTCACATCATGTAACAGAATCATGTCTTCACATGGAAATAACCGACTAACCAACGAAACACCACTCCTACATATAGACTCAGCTACTTTTCAAGCTGCGGTCACAGCCGCCGTGATAGTCATCATGGCACATCTCAACGCAAGTAACGCTAGTAAAAATGGAAACGATGTCGACAATTCAAATTTTTGTGACAACCAAGGAAACCAACGAGTGTCTACCTGCAAGGATACTCCAAACCACAAACCTAGTAACACGAAACGAAAGTTCTGGAATGAAAAAAGGGGCAGTTCGAATCAAGGGTCTACCAAAAGACAACAAGATGCAACGATCCTTACCCCCACTCCTGAGCTAACAAAAAGGGACGACTATAAGCGAAAGTCGTGGAGTAAGAAAGAGAGGCAACCAACACAAGAGACCTCGAAAGGACAATAGAAAGCAGCTGTTCATACTGCTACAACACCTACCACTCCAGCACCTACCAGTCGGTATGCTGGAAACCTTCCGAAATGTAATAAGTGTAACTTTCATCACACGGGAGCTTGTCGGAAGATGCGTTGCAGGAACTGAAACAGGAAAGGACACACTAATCGTTTATGTAGAGCACCGACACAAACAACCTCTTAGATCCCTGGCTGTTACAAATGTGGTGAAACTGGACACTTCCAGAGGGATTGTCCAATAACAAGAAACTCTGGCGAAGATGGAAGAATACTGATGATCACCGCAGGAGAGACTATTTCGGAACCCCGTGAACAACGGTAGGTTATACGAAGCTTAACGTTTTACTACATCTAATATCAAATAAAAAGTAATTATAAATTACTTTCTCGTCTGAACAAATCGCAATATTCATATAAGAATTAAGGATCCTTGCGAGTGAGCTATGATGGTTTCGTGTGTACATCAAGGTCATTTATAATTAAGAATTTTAGGCTTAGAGTGAGTGATTCCGCCTGATTTTCCGTTGCTTGTCTGGTTGTGAATTTAGGGCAGAGCCACTTAGTCGACTGTCTTCCCAATCTTAATTATACATGACTTGTATACACCAAGCGATTATAGAGGGACCTGGTAGGGATTATATTATGAAATTTCATCATTTTCAATGAGGACCCGTTTGCTAGTAATCGCTAAATGAAGTACAATGATCGCAGTAGTAATAACAAGGATAAACTAAAAGCACTAAAAACATACACATAGAATGCACCATCGTGCTAACGAACACTTTTTCCTAATCGACTTAACACCTGCTACGGTGGGAAGTTCCGACATCGTCATTCGACGTGGATTGGCTTGGTCCTCACTATACCAGCTCCATGTGCTACAGAAAGACCCTTCGCGCTAACCGCCAACTAACGAATCCCTTCCAATCTTTAACGACAAACCCGATACAAACTTCCAAATCGTCTCTTGTTTCAAAATTCCGAAGTACTCATTTGAGGAGTACTATATCTTTTACAATCTAACCGAAGTATTCCCGACAGACCACTTAGAAATAAGCACGCATACAATGAGTCAAGTTCAAACGCAGAGGCTAGGAATGAATACGGTTAGCCTATCACTGCAAGGTGTGTATGTGAATTGTATACACAAGGCGATGATAGATGGACCAGGTATGAATTCAACCATGAACTCCAAGACAAAGCTGACCTGTATTACGAGTGATCAATTCTAACATTTAGTTGAACATAGGCAAATAAACCCAAATCCACACGACCTATACTGATCAAAACAATAGACATGATAATGAAGGTCCGCTGAAACACCCACGCTAGGATCCGGATTCACTAGAGAACAAGAAGATCAAATGGAACAGAAGTACACTCACCTTTCCTCAACCATCGATGTCCCATTCAAAATGCGAATTTCGGGACGAAATTCTTTCTAACGGGGGGATGATGTAACACCAGTCAAATTTAGGTCAAAATTTAACTTTTCTAAAATCTTATTTGGGTTGAATGAAGTAGTAGATATCGTGGCAAGGTTTTCGTAAATATAAAGAACACTAAAATCCGAGTTATAACGAAGAAGTTATGACCAATCGAAGATCCGCAACAAAACCGGTAAAACACTGTTAAGCGTAAAACACGAAATTTCAATAAAATACTGTTTAGCCTTAGGTATCTAAATGAAAGTCGTAGATATCATTAAACCGTAAACGTACATAAAAAGAACGTCTAAATCTAACTTCGTATAAGGAAGTTATGATTTTCCTAAGTTTCGGATATAGAAGTAGACAACTAAAAACTCGAAATAGAGATCGAGAGACTTTTAGCCAACGCAACCTGAACGAGAATCGAATATCTTGACAATAGTAGTACAACGGTAAAAACACAGACGAAAACGGAAGACGGATGAAGAATTTATGGATTTTTAACGGACATTTCCAGTCCCGGCTTGTTAAAAATATAATATTAAAAATAAAGTCAAAATTAGCCGACGGAGACTAAACGAAAGTTGTAGATCATAATATCACCTACGTGTGGATATAAATAACGTCAAAAACGGAACTCGTATGCGAGAGATATGAATTTCCGAAGTTCGGGACACGAAACCCCACGCTGTCAGAAACTCACGACGTGAGCTGGTGACTGATGGGTGCCAGAGTCGGGCTATCATACGTCGATTCTACGTAAGGGGATAAGATCGAACTCACGACGTGAGCCACTCCATGCTCACGACGTGAGCTCCAAAAATGCACCCTATAAATATGATGCGAGGGCTCCGGGTTTTGGTTGCTAATTCACTACTTTCTCTCCCAAATTTCGTACTTCTACCCTCTCGGGACTACCCCGACGCCCCCGTTTCATATCCAAGCTCTGAAGGAAGTTCGAAGCCCCGAGATTTTCGAGAAATCGACTTCTTTCCAGTCGAAGTGCTGCCCGAGTTAAACATCGTTTTCATCAAATCGTGACTTCTACCAAGTGAGTTCATACCCCTATCACCACACTTTTAAATGCTTTTAAACACTTTCAAGGGGGGAATACAAGTAAACACATGGTTAAACTCGTGCGAAAAACATCAATCTTTTGCTATACTTTTCATATTGTTGTTATAACTATCATATTAGTTGTTAACATGCAAAACATCACACATCACAACTTTACCCTCATGGGATACAATATGTTTTATAAATAGAAAATGTTTTATTTATATGTTTGCATACTACATCATACCAAGAGTAACCATTTCAACTATAACATTACGTTTGTACACGAAAATACAACTCATTATTATGCCTTTGTCAACACTGTAGAAAGGGTAATCATTTCAGAAATCACTCATATACGTTTTAAGAATACGTGACTTAATTGAGAATCCGTGAGACATTCGTCTTCACTATACCTATCAAGGTACCACTAGAAAGCCCTGTTTTATAACCAAAGTCTCCCGTCCGGAGAACGTGATAAGTATGTATAGATCTATACGGGACTGATGATCCTGCGCCCTGACTGTTAGCTACAGTCCGCGGGGTGACAAATATCATAACGTTTCGACGCGTGAAGAACGTCGCTGCAGGCAAATTCATGTTAGTACGGTTATGAAAACTCACGGGATAGACAATTATTATGGTATTATGTTTTTACGGGAAAAGTAAAATTACAATTATTTTTACGTGAAAATACAAGCTTCCTATAGTTTTGTTTATTAATAAAACTATACATCATCATTTTAAGTATGACATAAGTACTTACAAGTTACAGTATTGGACATTTAAAATTGCTTTTCAACTTTAGGAACATATAGGATTTTCCTGGTTCAATACATTCATTTTATACAACATCGATTGATAACTCATTTTATAAGAAAACATCGGTCTTGATTCATATTAGACTACAACTCAACTCATGGAAAATATAGGATTTTCCGGGATACATATCATTATTTTACAAGTAAACAATTTACAATTTAACTTTCTGGAATCAAATACGATTATTTATTTGAAAGCGTCATTCTTTAAGTAAAAGAACTTATACAATTTTTGTCTTAAGGTACTAAGACTACATTCCATTCAACTAATAAGAAAATATCGGATTTTCTGGAAAACAAACGCGAACTTTCGAATGACATGCATTTACTCAAATAACTACTTATGAGCTCACCAACTTAAATGTTGACACTTTTTCTTTGAAATAACTTGTATTCTCAGGGAATCGCTAAACCAGGTTAGCAACTGCTTTTGGGGACTAATGCTCTGGCGTTAGTAACATCTTTTGGAACATCATATTGTATTTGACTTTTGAAACATGTAATACAACAATCATGTAAACTTTTCAAATATATATTATGGCGGTGTGTACTTTCTTTACCATTCAATTGTTATGATACTGTACATGACGTCCTCCGCCCCCGAACGTTTCCGCCGTTCAGGTTTAGGGGTGTGACAATAAATGCATGTTAAGTTGGTTTTCCATCACATCTTGGATGGTGATAAGAATTTGGAACTATGAAATGAGAATCATTGGAATAATGTCCATTGATCTGTTCACAAAGGAAGGACCATAGAGAGTGATAGTATGCATGTTCATGACATGACATGACTGATGTTTAATTCAAGTGGTTAGTTGAGTACTCGAAACATTATACAATGAATAAAGTTGTAATTATTATGGTGATAAGATAATAGATATTATGTATATTCAATAGATTTGAGACCATAGCTAATTAGCTTATTTTTGTGTTTCATTTTGCATGCTTTACTTCCTGAATAATTTGATTATTCGAAAATCCACAGTCGCTCATACTTTAGGAAGTAAGTAATGAATGAAGATTTCCATGAATTGGATTGTAGATTGTCAAAGGAGTTTAGACTTAGTAATTATGTTGCTACAACATTCATTAGTACTTAGAAAATGGATATTTGAGTATTGGATAAACCCACACTCATAGAATTACTTCATGGATTATATCACGAGTAATTCTAAGACGTTAATATCATATATTCTTAAAATGGAGATATATGAGTTGTAATTTACAAGTCGGTTGTACATTGGTATTGTGAAAACGCATCAATAACTTGATGTTATAAAACATAATGTCATGTACAATTTGGTGAGTAAAGGATACAAGCATATGAGTCAAATTTTATTCTTTCGTTTTTCCCTAACAGGAAAAGAAATATCGTTGGACCCCTCGGTGATTTGGTGTTGACTTATAGTGTTGGGCCCAGCTAGGACTAAATTGATGTATTCAATTAGAAGTCTTATGACATCATCAAAAATCAGGAAATCGGGAAACAAAATTTTAGACAATGAGATTGATTCTAATCCATATCTCATATCCATACGATATCCTGTAGAACGGAGGAATATTTGATCACCTATCTAAGCACCAATATCTGATCAGATCAGAGTTGGACAATTGCTTTGGAAAACCCTTTACTATTTGGTTTAGAAATTATACCTGTAATTCAGTTTGTAGACATATCCAAGTGGGAGACTGTTGGATTAGGTGTCTAAGCCTATAACTAAATTAGTATAATCTTGAATTATTAGCAAAGTCCTTTTGGGTTGCCTCAAACCTAGTAATCGACTGGAATGCTTTTTAGAGAGAGAGACTGATTTATTAATTTATTATATGATTAATAAATTAATTAGAAATCAAAAAAGATTTATTAATATATTATGATAATAATATATAAATTAGAAATAGTTTTGTTTAATTAAAAATTAATAAAAAATTAATTGGAATTAATTTTGGTATTAACTGGATTAATTAAAAGTAGAATGACTAAAGGTGACAATGTTCAAAAATTAAACATTGAGCAATTCGAGAACCTCCCATAGAGGGTTTCTAGAGGGTTTCTTGGGCTCTAAGGAATCTTGGAATGCCTTAGGGAGGAAGCAATGGGGTAAGGGTTATTTAAAAGGAACCTGCGTTACATACAACCTTCCTAACACCTATATAAACCCATAAGGGTTTATAACTTTGAAATTCATCTCATTCTAAGCGCTTAGATTCGAAATTCTTCATTCTTCTCCTCACCCCTCTTTAGCTCCCAATTGCTAGGGTTTGGGTGTGAGTCATTAGAGGCACAAGACTTCTGGTGCTTGCTTTGTAAAGACCAATCAAGAAGTAATATTTATTTATTTGCTATAATAAACAAAAGGTATGTTTTTTCTAATAACCCTTACATAATTTCTAAAATAGCAATGTACTTTTAGGGTTTTTGATATTCAATTATTTGTTGCAAATCATAGTGAAAACATAGATCCTTTAGGTTGCATGTGAACTTTGGGTTTAAGTTTTTATGCCAAAATAAGATCTTTGTAACCTATAAAACCCATCATATAACCACCTTCTTTGAGTTTTCATGATGTTAGGGCTTTGATGACTTCAAATCGTTCTTGTATCTCTATTTGTTGAAACATTTTTTCCAATTGCAAGTTCAACTCATAAGCCCAAGTGTTCTCGAATGTCTTTTGGAGATCTGAGGACATGAAGCTATCAAGATGCAAGAGACCTTATTCGATTCATCGACATGTTTGGCGTGGAGGGCTTTTTTTCATTAGTTGAGTGCTCATTGATATCGGGAATTGGATAATCGAGCATGTATTCACGATTATCGTACCTCAATGTGATCCTCTGATTCCTCATCCAATCGAGGTAATTAGCCCCTTCAGTAAGTTTCTCTCTTTGGAGAACATAAACAAGTAAGAAGTTTGGGTTAGTGGGAGGAGGAGGGAGAGGGAGTCCATTGTGACCCAAGATCTATTGAAAGAGAGATAGAGTTTAGTTAGTTGATTTAATCCTTAAATAATTACTCAATTTATTTTACGGCTAGGATCCATATTTTAATTTGTTTTATGTAAAGGGATACCGTAATCATATTACAAAATTATTTTACATAGGTAATGCACTTTACTAACTTCAAATACTATGAAACTCCTAGATCTTTGATATTCATTGAAGCTATTAATGACATGTTAATTTTAGATTTGCACATCCTATTTTTGTGCCTAGGTTATCGAGGTCTCACAAATATGATAATGAACGAACCATGCAAGAACGCATGGCCCTTGATTATGTCACGGCCTTCAAATTGATGTGCTTGTTATGCACACACGCTTTATAAACAAGCCACAACCACAATTCCACATCGTTATCCTTTTACGGAAAAATTCATATGTCGGTTATCCACACAACTCCATAAACAGTGCATGTAACGATTTATGTACGTTAATCATGGATTAGCAACTATTCACATTTTTCCTAAAATAACTAAGAACAAGAATTTTGTTTTTAGTACTTATATTTGTTCTACTTTTAACGAGACATTGTGCTATCGAACCCTTTCGGATAACAACAAATCCACCACATAAAGAAGCGGCGAGTGAAAAAGACGCTCGTTCTGTAACATCCGTTATCCAAAATGGATCAGTAGATGCTATAAAGGATTCAAATGCATGGTTTTTGAGGAAAACCATATGCCACGACGTGACATGAAGGATGTCACGATGTGGCATCCCAAATGAAGAACACGTATTCGAGATGGCTGTCACAACATGGCAAAAGGGAGGTCACGACGTGACTGCAGTTGCAGCCCAAGTCCATGATTTTTAGGGTTTCCCCTCATATTTAAGCACCCTAAATTCAAGTTAGGGCATTGAGTGTTCTTGGTGTTCTTGGCCATTAAAGACTCATTTCTCATATTTTGGTGTGGTGTTTGAAGGCTAAGCTTCTTGTAAAGTGTTTTGCTGAAGTGATCCAATGTAGATTTAGCAACGGGACTTCATTTCTTGACCATGGCGAGTAAAAGTTTCCACCTTTTTGGTTCTCTCTCCATAGATCTAGGATTTATTGTATTTATTGGCTCATTTTCGTGTTTGGGTTGGTTAGATGAGATAAAGTTTGCAAGTTTATAGCTCATTTTTGTCCCTTGGTCTCTATATCTTATGGATTTAAACCTACTCAATATCCTTTTACGATTCCACAATCACTACATGAGATGAACCTTGGTTTGGTGAATTGAAGTTGGCCTTAGGTGTAATAGGACTCCCAGTTACTGTACGTCATCGTCTACTGAGGTGCTCCCCGCCGGTTGTTGGAACGCCACGAGACGGGCCGGGTCTCGATTCAGAAAGATGAAGGGCCCAAAAGTCTAAATAGGGAGTTATAAATTCCTCATCTCATTGGGGGCGGAAAGATTCTACCTGTGAATCAGAATATATAGCGGCGAGCGAAGCATCAAATGAGGCAATTTGGTTGAAGAACTTCATCGGAGACCTTAGAGTTGTTCCAGCCATCAAGAGCCAATGGAAATTTTCTGTGATAATGAAGGAGTGGTTGCCTTGAAAAAAGAACCAAGAGATCATGGCAGATCAAGACATATCGACATAAAATCCCATTTCATCAGACATAGGGTAGAAGAAGGTCACCTCGTTGTGAAGAGGGTATCATCTGAAGAGAATCCTGCAGATCCACTCAGTAGGGGTGAGCAAAAACCGAACCGCAAATGAAAAAACCGAAAAACCCGCATAAATCAAAACCGAAAAACCGAAACCGAAAGAAAAACCGAAGGTGCGGTTTTTATTTTTCCAAAAACCGAAAATTTCGGTGCGGTGTGGTTTTTCGTTTTGTTAAAACCGCAAAAAACCGAACCGCACCGCATATATATATATATATATATATATATATATATATATATATATATATATATATATATATATATATATTAGTCTTTAAAAAAATAGATTTAAAAAAATATCATAGTAGTATTTTTCTTAAGGAATTGTTTAAAACTACAATTTGGTTCAAAAGCATATATATTTGTGTCCCACATCGGTGAACAATGTAAAGTAGATGATAGAGGGACACTTATATAAAAAGATGGGGTAAATGCGTCAAGGATATATATATATATATATATATATATATATATATATATATATATATATGCCTGGACAATGACAAAGCTATAGCATGTGAGTTTCGATCTCAGACTCATCAGCACAAGCAAATCACTTATTTGGTAGTTCAAAGTTTTAAATGTTTTTATTTTTCCAAAATGGTTAATGGGATTAACTGTTCTAATTTTTTTTTTGTTAACCGTGTCGTTTTTAGCCGAACTCTTTGAGTTTGGCTGGTTAAAATCCTAATGGTTTTTCCTCCTTGCCAAACCTGTGGCTTGACCAGTTCATGTTTTAACCTGTTGAGCTGGTTAATTCGATTTTCATAACATGGGGTTGAACTATAGAGAAAAATGCAACATAATTTACATGGTTAATAACCGAACCGTAACCGCATAAAAAACCGAAAAAACCGCACCGTTAAATAACCGCACCATTTGGTTTTATGGTTGGAAAAAACCGCATTTGCGGTTTGTGGTTCGGTTTTAGCCAAAAACCGCACCAAACCACACCATGCTCACCCGTACCACTCACAAAGGATCTGAGTAGGGCTAAATACGTTCAGTTAGATAGTTATTTTGAAACTTGTAACAAAGTATATGTAATTGACTTTTTGTGATTAAATAATAGATAATTATTTATGAGTTTGTTTACTACCTTTTGTCAATTGTTTATTATTGCGTTTCATTTTGCATGTTTTACTTCCCGAATAATTTGATTATTCAAATTCCACAGTCGTTCATATTTTTGGAAGTAAGTAGTGAATTAAGATTGTCATGAATTAGATTGTAGATTTTCTAAAGAGTTTTAGACATAGCAATGGTATTGCTGCAATGTTCATGAGTACTTTGAAATGGAGATTTAAGTATTTGATTAACCTATGATCAGAGAATTACTTCATGGAATTTATCATGAGTAATTCTGAGACAATAATATCTTATAATCTTTAAACGGAGATATATGAGTTGTATTTTACAAGTCAGTTGTGCGTTGATAATGCATAAACGCATCGGTAACTTGATGTTATAAAATATGTTGTTGTGCATGATTTAATGAGTAAATAGTGCAAGCATATAAGTCAAAGT
This sequence comes from Lactuca virosa, assembly GCF_052849685.1. Lineage (NCBI taxonomy): Eukaryota > Viridiplantae > Streptophyta > Magnoliopsida > Asterales > Asteraceae > Lactuca > Lactuca virosa. The sequence goes on along the minus strand of NC_136433.1, from coordinate 164,652,960 downwards.
TTATTCGTTTCTTTTGCCTTAACTTGAAAAGCGATATCTTTGGGCCCCTCTTTGATTTGGTGTTGACTTATAGTGTCGGGTCCGACCAGGACTAAATTGATGTGTTCGATTAGAAGTTCTATGTTATTACAAATCAGAAATTGGGAAACAAAGTATTGGACAATGAGGTTGATTATTTTCCATATCTCATGTCCGAATAATATCTTGCAGAATGGAGGATTGTATGATCACTTATATATTAGGACACGTAACTGACTGGGTCAGAGTTTGACAACGGCTTTTGGTCTCATCGCGCATCAGTAGTGACGCATGGTGGATATGTGATCAGGAACAAGTTAAGGGTTGTGTTAGGGCCTATCTGCATGTTCTTGTCTGATTAAGGCTTTTGGGGTTCGATGCATAACCCAAAAAATTGGTTGGGGTATAGTCGGATGCGGGTTCGACTCAGGAGGATCATGGTTGGAATGGAAAATGAGCGGTAAGACCATGGTTTGGGACCATGGCAGTATGGAAGTATCGTAAGACTACGGTACAGCCGTAGCATTCACAAGGTTGATAGGCAGTTGTGGGAGTGTTGTAAGACTATGGGTTGGCCATAGCATATACAAGGATGATAGGCCGTCAGGGAAGTGTTGTAAGTCTGCGACGTAGTCATAGTATTCACCAGATTGAGGTAGGCCATTATTGGAGTGGTCATTGGGCTAAAAGAGGATCAACACGTGCCAGGGTCGAGGCAGACAGTATTGTCAGAGGACTTCCCTTTGTATTGGTATGAGGATCGTTGGATCCGAGACGAGGTTAGGCATGTACATCACTCGAATGGGTGAGACCCATGGGCGAGGCCCATTCGACTGTGCAAGACTGGGTGGGACCCGTGGGCAAGGCCCGTTGGGTTATAATAGTGTGGGTGAGACCTGATTGAAATTGGCTTGAATAAGGTCTTTGATCTAATTTAGAATGGGATGACTTTGTGGTCAGTGTTTGGCATCCGTGTGGTGGTTCGGCTAGGGTATCCCTTATTAGTTAGACTCTTAGTCGGAGTCTTGTGATGGGAACGGGTGTGAAATTGTCATTCTCTGCGGTGGATTAGGGATTTATTATCTCAGTTAGTGGAAGGTCACCGTGAAATCGGAAGATTTTGGATAGGATGCAAGTGTAAATCTTTGGGTTTCGAGATGTGAGTTATGTTTTCTGTTGATGCTAGGAGTTGAGACTCGCGTTGGGAGCCACCTTTGTTTATATGAAAGATCTTTTCAAACACTGAGGTATGGTTAGGATTTCATTTGCGAGAAGTATCAGCTAGAGGATTTAGGACCGGAAGGATTTCTTTCAGTTTGGATTGCAGAGATAGGTACTATTGATAGTATTTAGGAATGGTTTGTATGTCAAGAAGTCAAATAAGGTATTGGATTATTGAATTTGAGCTGAGTAGTGATGGAATTCCTTCATTGGTTAAGGTTAATGGGAGCAAGCATTCGTTCGTCGTCAGTAAGCGAGTTTGCTAAGGATGGGTTTGATTAATGGAATGCCATCATATGTTGGGTTCAACTTTCAGCAGGGATATAGAAGAATTGGCCGGATCGTCTGACCGCCTGGAGAGTAACTAGGAGTGATTTCGAGGACGAAATCTAATTTAAGTGGGGGAGAGTTGTAACACCTGTTTCGAGTGGTTTCATGATTTGGGTTCGTGACCCGAAGATCAAGTATCATAATTCTTTGGGCTTTGGGTGAAGAGAGGTTTAAAACCATTTGGAATTGGGTAATGTGGATTGTGTGATCCAAGAGTTCGGTGTTTCAGACTTCTTTTATGAATTAAGGATTTTAGTTCGATTTTAGTTCGATGTGTTTTAAGTTAAAAGTAATTATATAGGGCTGTAGAGTTCCTTATTGCCTTTTCGTGGATAGAAAGATCGTCGAAATCAGTGTTGAAATGTAGAAGTTATGACCGTTTTAAGTTAGGATGGTTTTGGGTTAAGCCGCATACGCTGGGCGTACTAGGGTATCCTTGAGTATGCTGGGCGTACCAGGAGTACGTTGGGCGTACGCGATCAGTTCGCAAACCCTATTTTCATGGTTTGAACCCTATTTAAGCTCCTTAACTTTCCCGAATCCATTCCATTCTCAACCTCCACCTCTCCAACACCCTCCCTTGAAACCCTAACCCTAGTTCGAGCCATGTGAGAAAAAAGAAGGTGTTTTTAAGTGCTTTGGAGTGTTCTTGGTGCATCTTGGAGAAGAAGGAGCTCATTGGAGAAGTGTTGGTTGCATTGGAGCTTGTAGATCCAGACTTTGTTCACCTTGATCTTTCTTCTAGAGGTATAAAGCTTGAATCTTGATGATGCATTTGTTAGATCTAGCTAGTTTTGGGTGTTATGAGCTTTTGGTCAGTTTAGTGCATAAAGTTTAGATCTATAAAGTTTGTGGCCTTGTTATGGATAAAGTTGGAAACTTTATCCATCTAAACATCATACTTTATCCATCTAAACATCATATTGATTCATATCTAAAGGTTGGAGACTTGGGTTTAATGGATTAAGTTGAAAAAGATGCACTTTTGGTCCTTTTGAGAATTAAAGACTAGATCTTGGTTGTTTGGACCATTCTAATGGATAAGTTGGAAACTTTATCCATTATGGAGTTGTTAGGAACCATAAAAATGTAATCTTGGACCTTAGTTTCCTACCATGCAAGAGCTAGGATGTCTTAAAGAGTTAAGAAGTTAGGATTTTTGGTATTGAGCACTTATTAGCCCTACAAGATCATAAAGTTGGAAAATTTATGATGAAGAACATCATTTGAGGGCTAGATCTGGATTTTGGACGACGGAGCTTAAGGATTAAGCTCTTAATGGGAAGAATGGGTGGCAGCCACGTACGCTGGGCGTACCAAAGGGTACGTTGCGCGTACTTGGTCAGCCCCTCGACTCTAGTCAAACGCGTAGTACGCCCCGCATACCTGTTGTGTACGCCCAACGTACTCACCGAGTTGACCCAGTTAACTTTTACTTTGACTTTGACTAGGGGTTTGACCAAGTTTGACCTAGGGTTATTTTGAGTATATGGATTATAAATTAATTTTGTTCATGTTCCAATGAATAGGTGACCGATAGAGCTGATATTCAGAGCAATGTCATGTTCAGCGATCTTTCAGATGGAGAGGTCAGTCTCCTCCCAGTGTCTGGCGGGTCGAAGGCACTAATGTCGTCCCATGGATTATAGTTATTTGTATGCTAGTTGTCTGTGTGACCTTGCATGTGTGTATATATTGTATGTATGCCAGACGGGGCCCGATGCCAAGCGGGGCCTGATGAGTGAGTTGGCCGGGGCCCATCACATGATACATATAGATCTGTTTCGGGTGGGGCCCGATGCCAGGCAGGGCCCGATGGTTGTCGAGCAAGGCCCATTATATGTATGGTATGTGGTACTTTGGGGAAATCACTAAGCTTTGTGCTTACGGTTTATGTTTATGGTTTCAGGTATTTTTTGGTTTGAAAAAGAAGGGCCCAACGTGATTGTAGCGCATCCACCCATGTTTCCGGAACTTTATAATTTTGGGGTTGTACTCTGATAACTATTTTTACTCTAATATATGTTTGAATGATTGAAAAGGATAAATGGTGTTTATGGTTGAATTAAAAATTAAAATTTTACCTTATGATTTCGGGTCGTTACAAGTATTGCTAGAACTAGAAGAAGCCATGCAAACATAATTATCATAACTAGGATAATTTATATTAAGCCTAATCATTCCACTACATATGTAACCGAAACCCATTGAACCATGTCTTGACAAGATATACTTGTCACCTTCAAGTACTTGTTTGTAACCATAATTATTCAACACAATTTTACGTCGGAACATATAAAACATTGTTCGGACATAAACACTTTCCAGAAGTAAAATAAAGCAAAACAGATCCTAAACCCTTGATTGGTTCAGTAGAAACATTTCCCATTTTCACCACAGATCCATCTTTTATTGGTTGACATTCCTTGAACCAAAGAAGATTTACATATATGACTTGTTGCTCCAGAATCAACCCACCATGCAACATCATCATCCTTAACATAATGTGCTTCAGAAATCACAAAAATATAATTCTGAACATATTTAGAATTCTGCATGAAAACAGAAGACTGTCCATATTGCTTTTCTGGATCATTGGATCCACTTGGTCCAACACCATCCTTATTCACTTTATGAAGACGACAATCTTTATTGAAGTGACCCAGTTTGTTACAATTCCAACAAAACAATTTTGCTTTCTTGTTTGAATACTTATCATCCTTTCCTTTGAACTTCCTATTTCCCTTAGACTTCTTGGAATTCTTTGAACTTTCTCCTTCAACCATGTTCACAGAAGAGGAACCAACTTGATACTTGTTTTTCGGATTATTATCAAGTTCTTGAGTCCTTAATGACTCTTCAATGCATAAATGACTTACAAGTTGAGTCAAAGTCAGTTCATCTTTGTTATGTTTCAGTTTGTGTTTAAAATCTTTCCATGAAGGGTTAGTTTGTCAATAATCACAGCCACTGAAATGGCTTCATCCATTTTCAGATTGTATTGGGTAAACTGTCCCAAGATCCTTAACAGTTCATGGAATTGTTCCATAACAGGCCTGGAGTCAGACATCTTATAACCCATAAAGTTACTGGCAATAAACTTCTTACTTGAAGCATCTTCATTTATGTACTTGGATTCAAGAGAATCCCACAATTCTATTGCAGTTTCAACATTTTGATAGATATCAAACAGAGAATCAGACATACCATTGAGAATATGACCACGGCAAATGTAGTCATCATTGTCCCACTTTGATCTTCTTCTTGTTTCCTCCAAGGTTTCATCTTCAGTAAATTTTGGCATGGATGTACTCAGAAGATACACCACTTTCATAGTAGTAAGGAGAAAATGCATCTTCTTTGCCATCTACGAAAATCTTGCCCTCAAACTTGTTCAGTTTATCAAACTTGTTTGTCATATCCTTCACAGAATCGCCACTATCCATGGTCACAAGAATACTTCGATTTTTGTTACAATTCCAACAAGAAAGCAAAATTGGGTGTACTCAGAACAGACACCACTTTCAGCGTAGTAAGGAGAAAATGCATCTTCTTTTTCCATCTATGAAAATCTTGCCCTTCAAAGTTGTTCAGTTTATCAAACTTGCTTGTCATATCCTTCACAGAATCGCCACTAGCCATGAGAAGTATGTTTTTGTTCGTTGAACACTTCAACAAAATGTACCACATCTTTTTTAGTTTGACCAAAAACTTGCTTTTTATATGTTTCTTTCCCAAAAACGATTACTAACAGTGTTCAACGTTCAAAACAATATATTACGGACATTTAACCAATGGGTAATAGCATAACAGACGTGTGTCCCAAAAAGCTGACATAAAAAGTCGAGCCTAAGATAAAAACAATCATTTTAACCATTAGACAAAACAATGAACCGATGGCTAAAGCACCGGACTGCACTCGTTCCTATGCAAGCTTGTTGCGATTCACGATTGCGAAGACAATTTCGTTGCGATCGTTTCAATATAAGTCGTTTTGCTGCAATCCTATGTGGGTTGTATCGATGCGAGAGTGAAAAATACCGATGTGATGCAATGCGAAAGTCCCGATGCATAAAGTTCCATCTAATTGCAATAAATCGCTATTGAACAGTAACCACTTTCGTTACGAAAGTGCATTCGCATCGCAATTACCTCCAAATACAAAATCGTGTTTGTTCCATAGTACATCGTTGCAACTAGTTGCGAACGATCGCAATTGAACAGTAACATACTATCGTTGCGAAAGTGCATTCGCATCTAGTATTCCAAAATCTCATTCGCATCTTATCGTATTCACATCACTTCAAAAGATAAGTTCAGTATTGGTCCGAGACCAACTTCACTCCGAGACTAATTTCATTCCGAGGTCATTTTTGGTCTAAGACCAACTACACTCCAAAATCAGTTTCGGTCCAACACTTATTCCGAAATTGTTTTTGTTCCAATTTCCAACCAATTCCGAAACCAATTTAGCCCTTAAAATATTGAATAAACTATTGAATAAACTTAAAAAAGTATATACTCCACACCTTCCTTGTTTAATATTTATCAAGATTAATTTGGTCAACAAATTAATCCATTACACTTAAATACACTTAGTGAAACAATTCATCAACATAATTCAATATTAAATACATTTATTATAGAGATTATTAATGTATTTAACATTTAATTAGGGTAATATTTGTCATAATGAATGCTTTTTATACGTGTTCTTAGGACACATGTTAGAAAATCTTTTATATGAAAGGTATACGTATATGGATACTTTTAAGTTTTAATTAATACCGATATCATGTCAATTATTTGCATCGACTTACTGACACAATCGTTTCCATAGACATAAACTGATATTATGTACGTATTCGATCTTCATGTTTATTTACATGCATAACTCTTAATAAAATTTACGTCCAAAAAGGAAGGAGAGAAACAGCCGACCAAATTATTTCGCAAAGCAAACCGAAGTGTATACTATAATGATAAACCTAAAAGTACATGGATAACATGATGATACAATTGTCAAACTATTTTTAAAAGTAATATTTCAAATCATTAAAATTTAAAACATAATTAAAACTATTGAATTATTTGTCAAATGACTCTTTTGTTGACTTTAATCGCTTCTTAGATCCTTGCATGTAACTCAGCTGCATTTAATCAGAAGATATTAAATCATGTAACCTTATTTTCTAAGAATTAATATGGTATTATAAGATATATATTAAACTAGATGAAGTTAATTGATTTATTAAACAATGCTGTCGATTTTCGGAAAAAGTAAATTAACTAAACTAGAGAAATTAATTATGAAAAACTCACCTGATCAAGTTTTGCTTGATGATTGTTGCCCTCCAACATTAACCCAAAATGAATATGAGGAAAATGTGCCCACTGTAATAACATCACACTTCAATTATATTTTTAGTTTTATATAAAACCATATATAAAATTCACATAATCTACGAATAAATAATTTTAAATAAAAAAGGAAATCCGAATTTGCTACCATGCATGTATACTTACATTTTTCGCAGCAGTACTAAAAGCTTCCCTGTGGCTGATATTTGAATTAGTAGCCTTAATCCTTTGAATCTCCTGTCTAATATTTTAAAATAAAATAGTAATTTAAGTTACTAATAACTTTATTCAATAAATATCAGGGGAATTTAGTATCTGTACTTGATGAATTGGTTATATGCAGATGGAACGCGTGTCCTTTTCTCCGGTGCTGTAAAAAGAATTACTTTGGTCATGATATAATAAATTTATTTATTTAGGTATGTTTGGTAAAAAAAAAAAAAGGTTAGGTTATGTTTTATAAAAATAAGATTGTTTATTATAATTTACTGTAATTGATAAAAACACAAAAAATAATTTGTTTAGTTTATAAAGTATATTATAAACTAGTTTATGATAGTTTATTCATAAACTGAGTTTACAAAACAAAGTAACACAAAATAGAGTCTTGCAACACCGGAACTAAGCCACAAATTACATGTTGGAGACTATAATTTTTATTTATGTAAAAATGTTTGATAAAAGTATTTAAAATTTTTATTATGTAAAATTATATAAAATAAACTAAAATTTCTTGAAAGCTAAAGAGCTTTTGGAATTATAAGTTTTTTTTTATTATAATATAAAAGTTATAACTCATATTTTCAAAGGAGTTTTTTTCTTCTTTTTCTAATAATAAAAATTAAAAATAATTCCTAAAATTTCTAAAACAAATCGTTGCCAAACACACACTTAACATAACGACCCAATTATATAAATAATTAAATTTGATGCAAAATCGAGAACGTACGAGCATTGATTATTGATTGATCATTGGTGTTTGGAGGAGGAGGTGGTTTCACGGGCATATATCTCGTAGATGAACACAAACTGACCTCAGAATTTGAAGGATTTTCGTTAGGATCCTGTTGAATTACAAAAGAATTAATCCACAAAATAGATAAATTAAGATATCAATCAGTTCTTTGATTTTTTTTTTATTTGTTTGTATGTATAAATAAAAAAACTTTACTAGCCACATAGTTGAGCCTAATTTTTGGCTACCGTTTTTTTCATGGAAATTAAATTATTATATGTTTTTTTCCTCCATAAATAAACATTATGATATCTAAAATAATATATAAAATCTATGTATGTTTGTATAATGAAATATAATATTTACAAAAAGAGATTTAAATAACAAAGTCAATATTATTAATTTATAATAACAAGAACCAATAAATATATTTTTTGAACTAGAATTTTTCAAGAAATGTTATTATAGTTCACTTTGAGGTGGAAAGTTCTTGTGGATACAGACCCCTTCAAGCTACATATGTTTGTCTAATAGATAACTAGGAGTTGGTTATTCATTTCATAATCCTAAAATCTCTAGTCTTATGCCTCCTTTACATATGTTTGTAAAGGAGTAGAGCCGAGCTTGAGCTTTGGTGGGCTTGGCTCGGCTCATTTAAAATTTATAGGGGTCGAGCTCGAACTCGGCTCGTTTTGAGCTGAGGTTTCAAAGTTCAAGCTTGATTAATGAAAGATTTAAAATGCTCGAGTTCAGTTTGGGCTCGACTTGTTTGTCATGCAAGCCTAAACAAGTCTAAGCTCGGTTCAAGCTCGCATATGTTAATAGTAAATTATCAAGCTAGTTTGTGTTTGTACACTCATAAAAAAAACTCGTTTATCATTATTTGATATTTGATACTTAATTATTTAACTAAAAGTCTATATATAAGATTAAAAATAAAAGTTGTATTATATAAAAATGCATCGAGCCTAATCAAGTTTAGTAGATGAATTTCAGGCTCAATCTAGTTTAATAAATAAACTGGAAACTAAGCTCGAGCTCGAGACGAGTTTTTTACAAATCGATTTCAAATAGCTCGACTCATTTAAATACACCCCTACTCGTACCTAGTGTAGTATTTCAATTGTTGCGGAGGGATAAACCTTCATATATATATATATATATATATATATATATATATATATATATATATATATATATATATATATATATATATATATAAGTTCAATTGAGAAAATAAAAAATGTTGAGAATCGGAGAATCATTCTCAGTCACTCATCTATTTTTGCCGCAAAAGCCTCCGTTGTACCAGCAGAAATGGATAATGAATACACATGTGTTTCCAACAAAACATGTTTTTTTAAACTATGCTAATCATTACCTTAATATATATAAAAACATAGTTTTTTTCGTTTTTTTTTATTTTTAAAAAGCTATTTTTATCGAAAAATGATTTTAAATATACCAAAATTCATGATTTTTTATTCTCTACAAATAGACATCCATATTGATATACTTTTAAGATAAAATAGAAAATTTATTTTTTTTATATTTTCAGCTATCGTTATTCATAAGTGAATAAAAATGTATCAGATTTTTGCTATAGTACATCCGTTATTCACTTATGAATAAAAATATATAATTAATTTTTTTTAAAGTTTAAATATCATTTATACTACTTATTCATATATGAATAACAAATTAACTGTAACAAAAATCTGATAAATGTTTTATTCATATATGAATATAAAATATGACGACAACTAATACACGTTTTATTCATATATAAATATAATATATGACGAAAGATGATGTAAAAAATATATTTGAAGTAAGAAAACTTTATTACGTGTCATATTAATATATGAACGATACTTAAACTATAAAAAAAAATTAAGCATACGTTTTATTCACAAGTGAATAACGAATATATTGTAATAAAAATCTGATAGATTTTTATTCATTTATGAATAACGAGAGCTGAACTCTAAAAAAAATAAATTTTTTATTTTATCTTAAAACTATATCAATATGGATGTCTATTTATAGAGAATAAAAAATTATAAATTTTGATATATTTAAAATAATTTTTCCGATAAAAATGGCTTTCTAACCAAATTATAGTTTAGAAATATAAATATCTATCCAACCAAATTATAATTTTAAAAATCTATCCAACCAAATGATAAATATCTATCCAACCAAATTATAATTTAGATGGTTCACATCTCATATCTTAATTTAATTAGTTTTGACTTATTTAACCCATATATTCATAACCGAAGTCCAAGGAATAACCCTATTAAAATGATGTTTTTTGAAAATAACGGAATGATCATGTTAAAAAAATGATCAAATGTGTACATGGGTATAATTTCTTAGCATATTAAGTCATTAAGCAACCGAAGAAGTCACAGGAAACCGGCTAGACATGCTACAATGTGGGTGAAAATGGTGTTTAATTGAAAATTTTTATATACTTTAATGATAAATTATTTAAAAAAAATTGAAAGCATAGTTGTTTACACTCTCAAGTTCTTAACCCTTCTTCTCAAAGACATGTACAATTTTTTTCTTCTTACATTTTTACCAAACAATGACTTGTTTTTAACTAATAAAAACTAATTGTCTCTTTAAATAAACCTACTGGATTTTTGTTGAAAAAAATCAACACTATTGTAAATATAAAAAAGTAATGTTCTTTAATAATTGATAATCGTCGGAAAAATATTAGTTATGTAACCATTATACTTGATATCCTTTTGTCCTAAATGTTTAATTGGTAGTGTGTTTTTATTTAAGTTAAAAGAATATATTGTAGAAAAGAAAAACATGAGTGCGAACCGATCTCAACAGGACAAGAAAAGAATATTGATTGAAGTTATATATATCTAGAAATAGAGTACAATACCTGATCACCATGGCTGTGAGAAGACGAAGAATTTTGGGAGGTGGGATTAGTGAGAGACTGATGAACAGAAACCATGCCCATATTCACAGACCACAAATTTGTGCAGTGTCCACATCTCACGGTTACTATATCGAACAAGCTGCTGCATGGTACACTCACCTGAATCCAGCTTCTAAATATTAATGATCAACTCAAGATCAAGATTATCCAGTCAGAAAATAAATTTAGAACACGGATCCATCAAGCAACTTCTAAAAATGTTTAAATAGAATAAGTTAGTTTTAAACAACTAGGGTTTCAGGCAACAAATCGTGCGTATGATAAAGATTAACCGGAGATCGATGATGTCAAACTAAAATTAATATAGTGTAGCTGAAGATTCCTCATCTAATCATAACTTTTCTTAAGTGGGGATTCCCTGAAATTTAAATATGTGTGTTCTTCATAATGTCATATCGTTTTTTTTTTAACAATAATTTTCTTCAACTAGCAAGAACATAGCTAGCAAATAAACAAGATAAAGGAAGCGGCCATAAAAGGCCTTGACACCCACTAGACCAATTTACGGATGACTTTCTACACCCAATCATGTGTTCATATAATTATGAGCCACAAAATCCTAGATTTTGGTTTGCACACAACTATACTCCTAGCGTAACCAGAGTGTGTTAGTTATGGCCTTTAATTTATCTTGTTATATAATTGGTTATAATTTCTACTGAAAATCTCCTTAAAAAGTAGGTCATCTATTGCTTTTTGTAGAGAGAGAAAAAGAGAGTATGTTGTGAGAGAAAACTTTCAAAATCTTCAAAGGAAATTTATTTTTTCCAGCATAATAACACCAAAATCAGATATGAAGACCAACCCGAAATTAAGTTTCTGCTTTTATCATCTAAGAACCCTCAAAACATAAACTTCTTTCACTCTTTAGAAAAGAATACACACACACACACACATATATATATATATATATATATATATATATATATATATATATATATATATATATATATATATAGAGAGAGAGAGAGAGAGAGAGAGAGAGTAAACTGTATACCGCAAGAACAATATTGCAAAAGTTGCAAGGAATGTAACAAAGCTGCTGATCAGATGCTGCTACTTCTATGCAGCAGCTAGCGCTTGACATATCTCTCTCTCTCTCTCTCTCTCTCTCTCTCTCACACACACACAGCTGTGTGTTTGCTTGTATTTGACGTTGGAGTCTGTAGCAGTATATATAGGTTCTATATTATCCCATCTATATATATTTATAGGTGAACAATATCATAATTGAGTAAACAAAGACATACATATATGTACTATGTATGTGTTTATACATGAGAGAGAGAACGAGTGAGATGTAGCTGAGGAAGTGATAGGATCCCATCGCAAAGGCATTATAGCAAACGGGTAAATCCGGTTAAAATAATTAGTGCACGCGGGGCCTACTCCATGCACCAGGACCGGCAATTATAACCTGATAGGTCGAGAATTCATTTACGTCATGACTCTCAACATGTGATCTATTGTCTAAACATGCCACACGAGTTAATTATTTGGCAAAACGTCGGAATTTAATTAGATAGTCTTCATGATGTTACACTTGATCGAACTAGAAAACACATATTGAATTGACAGAAGCCGTGATAAAATAGTAATTGTCGGTAAACATTGTATCGAGTTATATATAAACATGAAAATGCAATCTGTTTTGTCTAAGTCAGTTAAAGAAGACAAGTTAGTTACAAATCTTTTATCGGTGTGTTTTTAAATCTTAGACTAGGTCAACTAAACTAGCTAGGACAAAGCAAAAATGAAATTAGGGTTTTTCTTCAATTTGTTAAAAGAAGTGTTTTTATATTCATTTTAATGTTTGTAGCAAATGCTATGATGATTGTTACAACTCGACCATTCTAATGAAATCAATGGACCCCATACATGACATATCAATGACGAGGAATTTTTTTTTTATCTCTTTACTTTTTTGACATTAAAAGAAATTCTTGAAAGGGTAAAAGTAAAATACGAAATTATTGCCAAACTTGATTGCGTAATAAGGAAACTGAATTTGGGCGCTCTATAACAATTTGGTATCCATCATAAGTTACATAATTTGTCACATATGATGAATAATGTTGGAATTAAATGCAACCCTAATCCACAAATTAAGAAAATAAAAACCATATATATATATATATATATATATATATATATATATATATATATATATATATATATATATATATATATATATATATATATGAGAACCCGAAAAATGGTGAGTATTGTAAGAACAATTCTCAACCAATCGTGTTCATTAAAGGCGTTATCGTCTAACAAATAATAAATTGGGTTGCAAACAACTAATGAACTGGGCCGGAAAAAAACTGGTCTTGGCTAAACCTATAAATGATTTGGCTTATACTTAAAGGAGGATTTGGCTGAGAATGGGACATTATAATTGAGCAACGTTCAATGTTAATATTCTTCGTTCATTCATCGAGCAATATCGAAGACAATACAAATCCATTGAAATTGCCGTCTTTTCTACTAAAAGCTACAATACCTACTTCAAATCATGCAAAAAAATGATAGATTCGAAAACAAAAACAAAATTTTACTGTTCATCATCTTCCTCTTTTAATTATGTAATAAATTTTTCAGATCGTGGTGAATTCATCTACGAAAATGATATTTTGTTTTTCAAATTTTCAATAACAACTTCGATTTTAAGTTAGATTCACAGTTCTTCAAAGCCGATACGTACATGATTTAGAACACAAATCTCCATATACGACTTTGCTTTTAGATTTAGGATAAAAAGGAGATTGTATTTCAAAAAATATTTAAATAATTTGAATAATTCATGTATGAAAAACATAGTTTTTTCAATTTTTTCGCAAGAAAGTTGGTTCATACTGCAATTTAGTACCAACAATGTTGTTTAGACCAAATTTTAGAATTTAGGAAACAATTAAAACATCATGATAACATAGTATGGTGGAACCATGGGTTGTGCAATGTCATAGTAATAAATGTCCATGTTTTAATATTTGAAATTTTGTTTTAACAAACAAAATATAGAAATTTATGGGTTAAATTCAATTGGAATCCCAACTTTGATGAAGCACTCAATGTGTTTGTTAAAATCATTACAAGAATAAACGTCTAGGGACGACAAAAGTCATCGCTATAGATAAACCTATAGGGACGATATTTTGTCGCTATAAGGTTGACCAAACATTTTTGACTTTATAAGCTAAAGTGATCACAAATCGCCTCCACTGTTAAAGCGGGTACGAAAAAAATGTTGGCGGGATTCCAAAAACCTATAAGGACGACATATTTTCCCAAAAATAAATTAAATTAAATATATATACATTTTTTAATTTGTTTAATTAGAAATTAGGGGCGACATCGTTTTGCTTGAGGGTATAGGGACGACAAATCATCCCTATAGGGTTGTATGCTCTCTGAAATTGGAAGAAGTATCCATTTCTCATTAATTGATCGCTACTCCTCTTTTGGCTCTCGCTCTCTCAAGCGGCGATATGCTTCTCGCCGACCACCACAGCAACAACCAGGTAACCGTCGGCCTCCATAATGACCGCCATCTTCGCTACGACGTTGGTCAGGCGATTCCTACTCTCCTTTCACCTTTCTCTCGCTTTTGATCACATGTTATCTTCTTGCCGACTACCTCAAAGAAGACCAGTTTCACCGTCGGCCTCTACTCCTTTGCTTCCAGCGACCTCCTGGTTCCTTCTACTGCTTCCGGCGACCTCATTCCTATGAGATTGCAGTTCTCTCTCCAACTCCCATTTTCTTCAACAGGTTTGTCTCCTGATTTTGTGATGTATAATTATGTGATTTTGTTAATATTTTGTTTGAATATGTTTGAAACTTTATGGAACTGTATGAATCTATTTAGGGTTATGTTTAAGGTTACTGATTTGTGTTGTCCACGCTTGGTTTTGTATGATTTTGTTAAAAAACAATAATGCTTTAGATTTTTGGAACAAATGAATACTATGAAAGACTCATCAGGTTATCATTGGTGCATATATATGTCAATGAATATCTTGTTGGTATGGCTTTGTGTTGATATATATTTTTTAAAAATTGAAATGTATTCAAATGATGTCTGATCCTATGTATTATCTTTCAATTCGCAAGTGTTGCTTATGGAACCCGTAAAGTTATAAACTTCACATTGGAAAAACTATCAATTTACACAGAGGTATATTTTTCATCAAACATCCATAATTTTTTATATTAAATTACTTATGTGTAGTTATTTTTGTGTATATCTCTAAATAAGGTTACATTAATTGACCAATGTTGGATTACTTGGGGAGAAGCTATCAATTTACACAGAGGTCAAGTCATGTATCATTGAGCTAGTACTCGTATCTTTGTACTCTAACCTTAATGGGGTTACCCTTAATCCTATTTCCATGAAATAAAAATTCTGTTACGCATTCTTTTACTAATTGTGTTGTTGATTTGTACTTAACATATGATATTTGACTCGCCTAGTGGAAACAAGTCAATTGCACCAAACCCTGTTTCAATGGGGAAAGGTGAAGTTTGGATCAATGGCCAAAGTATTAGAAGATATTGGGTCTCGTTTAAGACCCCTACGGGCTCTCCTTCACTAACATGGTTCGAAACCGACATTGATCAGTGACTGTCTGATTATATTTTTATAGCTAGCATTTGTGATTTTTTACATTGGGTTTATGTTTGACAGGTACAAGTACCCCGATCTTTCCTTAAACCAGGAGGGAACCTACTGGTTTTGCTCGATGAAGAATATGGAAACCCGCTTAACTTTTCCTTATATATTGTTTCGATTATCAACTCTAGTTTGTTTTGTATGAACATCTAAAAGATTTCAAATTATGTTGTTTGTTTTTAGTAAACCGATCGTGTAATATATTTTAAAACGTTAGATTGTAGATATTTGAAATGTTTTATATTTAAATTTACTGTTTTTTGTTTTATTGTATAAAAAGATTTTATTGTAAATAAAAATCCTGGAATTAAACAAATCAGAAGGGCATGGCTAAAATTTGTAAAATCTGTGCAGAACCTATAGGGACGACTTATCGTCTTTATGAGGATATGTATGACGACAAGAAGTTGTCGCAATAGTTTTACCTACAGCGGCAACAAGTCGTCGCTATAGGGATGGCTATGGCGACGACAATAGGATCTAAAGTGACAGACCTATGATGACGAGGCCTATGGGGACGACATATCGTCTCCAGGGTCTATAGCGACGACTTTTGTCGTCACCATAGGTCTTTAATCTTGTAGTGTTTAATGTTTATGAGAAGTTAAATGCACATAAGGTATTTGAAAATATTTTCTAACATTTTGTTGTTCTTTGTTCACACAACTTGTTTGTACTTATGTATGAGTGAGATGTAAGTGATTTATTTCATGCTCTTTATTTACACTAATTTTTGGTCTTCGTGGAAAATTTATAATGTAAAATATATATGGATGAAAAGATAAGAGAATTGTGGATTGTGGATATGTGTAGAGAAACTCTCACCGGATAAGATTTAGTTAATGTGAGACTAGCTATCTATACCATAACATCATAAACATGTAATATTGTTGCAACTTATTTATGTTTTATTTTTGATATCTCTATTTGGAGCATTGTACTCCCTCCGTCCCAAAATAATAGTCCATCTTTCTTTTTTGGTTTGTCCCAAAATAATAGTCCACTTCTAAAAATAAATAACATTTTTACCAAAATACCCCTCATTATTACTTAACCAACTAAGCATTTAATGGAATATTAAATGCAAAGTAAGGACAAAACTATCATTTTATTGTATAAAGTTAGTGGTAATTAATGCTTCCTTAATCTGTGTGTTTTTTGTGTGTGGACAATAATTTTGGGACGGATGGAGTATTTTGGATCATAATATGTTGGTATCATAGAAAGTATGGAAACTAGATCATATCATTTATTTTTTTTATACTCGTTGGCATTAGATCATATCATTCATTTGTTTATCACATTATTTATAGCATTAGATCATAACATGTCTGGATAATAAAATACTCTCTCCGTCCCAAAATTTTGTCCATACACAAAAAAACACATAAATTAAGAAAACATTAATTATCATTAACTTTATCCAATAAAATGATAATTTCATCCTTTCCTGCATTTAATTCCATCATTAAATGTTTTTTGTTGGTTAAGTAATAATGATGGTAGTTTGGTAAAAAAGATATTTATTTTAAGAAGTAGAATATTATTTTGGGACAACTCAAAAAAAAAGATGATCTTTAAATATGGGACGGATGAAGTATTTGGATCATACACATTTCGAATTGGATCATTGTGTTGATTGATTTGTAACATTTCAATCATAAACTATTTGTGTCATATCATTCTTAAATCATAAAATTTCAAATCATATATTTTTTAATGTTACGAACCTTAATTTATCATTTGATGGTGTCATTCATCATGATTTATAGAACCACCACTTAATGGACGAGATATACACCCTAATAACCAGATATATTTTCTTAGTTTGTATTAATAATTAAGTGCATTGTTCATTCAACTAATTTTTAAAACCATGTTTTATTGTAGATTTTCACTGTAAGCTACAATCAGAGAGTCGTTAAAAAAAACTAATCAAAGAGTTATTTATTCTCCAGTCTGATGCAAAACTTTCATCGAGCCATCATTTTCTGGTTTTGTGCATCGGTATATTTTAATATTGTCAATATCAAATGTTGTATAGGCATAGAAAAAATGAGTGTTTCCTTGTTTGTGTTATTGAATATGTCCCGCCTCTTGTAGATTTTAAGTCCGATTTGCACAAGAGACATGGAAACCCTTTAATGTTGATATGTTGTTCAAGCACAAAGTCAAAGTCTTGATGTAATTTAACAATATCACTAGTACAAAAATGACTTACGGACACACCATAAAAGTGTGACCATATGCGTATAGTGACATTTTATTTTTTCACTGAAAGTATGATAGAAGGTGACGTCATCGTATGAGTCTTACGGTCACTTTAAAATGCAGTGTGCGTATGATATGAAAACATGTGACTGTATTATAAAAGTGTGACTATTGGGTAGGGAATTTTGTTTGTATAATCAATCATTTTATCCAATATTGTGGTGTTAAACCGTGAGTAGACACACTTTTTAGTAATTGTAGTGATTGTATATCACTAACTGGCGACATACATGTTAGTTCAATGTGGCGTTTTGCTAATAAATTGTCATACAATTCAAAGTTTATTAAGACTATTTGGTATCTTTTGTAGACATATAATTATGATGAACATGATCATGTCTACTAAATGGTCATATGTAATTAAATTCATAAGTGACTATTTGCTAATAATTAGTCACAAAAACAATGTTTTATTGTGACTATTTGCTAATAATTAGTCACAAAAACAATGTTTTATTGTGACTACTATCTATCGCATAATTAAATGAAACATAACCAATAGTATTATAAAGCCACACATTTTATTAGAATTATGGATGGATTTAATATTATCTTAAGGCCACATTAGTATAACCTATTTTATCATTTAGAAACATTTGCTTTATTTATTGTGACTATTGTTCATCCAACGGCCGTATGAATTTATTGATAGTGTGACATTTGCTATTATTTAGTCACAATAATTATTTTTCCATGATTATTGTTTACTATTAGTCACGCATAATAAATTAAAATGTGACCATTAAATACTTATAGACACTATTTTTTTCTCATAACTTTCGTTATTTTTAGTCACACATTTACATTTTAAAATGATGGTCTTTTTGTATTTAGCCACAAACATAAATAAACATATTAACCACCTAATAAAAATCATATGCAGCAAAAAATGAAAACATACAATACAATGTAATAAAAAAAATTATTAATAATAAATTAATGTTTTTACATCTAAACAAATTCAAAATTATCTTAAACAAAAAAGTATAAGATAAATTTAATCTAATAAAGGAAACATCTACATTATTTTCTTAATAATGTTGCTCTTTAGTTTGCTTTATCTCACGTAGTGTTGTATAACTCATTTTTTCATTTTTCTACTTTTGCATTTCGTTCGCTTTTTCTCGTGTAATGTTGTAACGGCGTCATTTTCTGCCAGTCTAGACTTTCCTTCTAAACTTCCAACTTCAATGTCAAATTCCCGATCTGTCATATGAAAATTGTAGTTAATACGGGTTAAATATACAATAGCAATGTACTTAAATTTCTTTCAATACAATAGGAATGTACTTTTATTTTTACTAATAATAATATAAAAATGTAACCTACACATATTTTACAAATTCCATGTTACAGATTGCTATTATTGGTGATAAAATGTAGGTGTGTCTTCGTTATTGGTAGAATATAGTTATTTATAAATAAGATTACATTTATTTCAACATGTTGTTTTTTCATAATTGACTTCGTCTTCTTAAATTGAAATTGTTTTGAGAGTAGATAATCTAAAATGAAAAACTAAAATTAGTTTTAGGCAAAACATAAAAACAGATTATTACAACTTCAGCTTCTCCCCAATCTACAACTTATTGTAATGAGTGATATCATCCCAATTTGTCTATGAGGTGCAATGGTCAAATTAATAATAAAAACAAAAAAATTGCGGTGGCACAAAGCTTTATGAAGTATGATATTTGAATTATGTTACCGACCTGGACATAGAAGGGTTTTTTCGTAATTTTCCAAATCACAATTTGGCATGTCATTTTTCTACAACCTGAAATAAAACCAACAGGATCATACTGTAACATTAAATTTTCATTTTTAAGAAAAACTATTATATTTTAGATAATAAGGCAGTTATAACAATAAAAATCTTTCTGTTTAGATGACAATTAGCTTCTAATAGCGGTATTTGAATATTTAATAAAGACATGTATAATAAAAGTCCATATTGTTAAGGGGTTAGAGGATGAATAGTCCCAAAAGAGCTTGCTTCCTTCCACAATTGTATGAACCAAGGAATCCGTAAATACCTAATTCTGTGCAGAAGTTAAGTGTCATCTTCCATTCTGAAAATAAATTTGTATATGCAAAATGAGTTCCAAGTCAAAATAAATGTATATAAATGCAAAAAGCATCACATACATATGATGAAAATTACCTTTGCAACCTTCATGTGTTCTTCCAACCCCTGCACCAAATACAATACATTTGCTGATAAAAAAGAAAAATATCATAAATAAATTAAAATATGATAAAGACATTACATCAAACACATGGTTTGTACATGTTACGCATTGATTTTGGAGTCAACCACTCACAACCAAAACAAAGGGCTAATTCATGAAAGATCTTAATAAAAATAAGGGATATGTTACCTTCTTGACCAGTAGTGCCCCAAATATGAGGTCTGATACCTTTCTTCACCACTACCTTCTCCCATTACAAAACAATCATGGATTTTCTCAACTAAATGGCATTAAAATGACAAAATACGGCTCTGCTCAACAAATTAAAAGAAAATGAGAGGAAGAATGTGTGACGCAAATTCATTCAAAATAATAGAAACTTACGAGTCACTCATAGTCTTCATAGTCAGGTGTAAAATTGAATAATTTTGTATGGTTCTACAACACAAAAACTAGGTTTTGATTTCAAATAAATAATCAAGTATGGATGATGTTTCGAAGATTGCACCTTTGGTCCATTGACTAGAAGATGAAGAAGGACAAATGTGGTTATGAGAAAATAGACCACAAACGTGATTCGAGGACAAGGGATTTTTCAGAGATGGGGCGCGCCACCATATCTGTTTCATGTCTTCGGTAGGATTTCTATCAGATGGTTCCCTGTATGCTCCTTAGGGTTTCTAATATCGATCAGGTAGAGAAAATACATCATGTTTACGGTTTCAAAAAGAAAAGTACCTCATGGATGACAGTCGAACTTCTACTCACACAAATCTTCCAACTCCTGTCAAGTCAGAGTACCACTATGAGAGGTGATGAATCAAAAATCAGATAACACATACGACTTTCAGAATCGGATCGTATCATTCACGAATTTGGCGTCCCTTGTCCAATAGACGACCACGAATCATATTACATAACTCAAAGAGAAAAAAAGAACTTAACCATCGGACCATAAGTCGAGAATTAGAGGATTCAGAACATGAAATTACTGAAATTAGAGTATTAAGAAATCAAAAATCGACTGATAAACACTTAGAGAGAAATCGTTTCTTACTTCTTATCGAAAAACATTTGAAATTGATGGGAGTGTTTCAAGGCTTCTCCAATCGACATCATATGGGCATGTTTCTAAGTGTCGACGATGTTTCGTTTTTCTGGGCGCATAGACGATCGGCAGTCGAGTCCCAATTTTTGAGTTCTTTCACGTCCAGGCTACCCTTTTCACGACAGCAAATAGACTGATATAAATCGTATGGTTATGGTGGTGAAGGCAGCGACAGTGAGGGAACCTCGTGGCATAATAGAGGACAAAAAAAAATTATAGAGAAAACCAGGGAAACAGCGATGGTGAGGGGAAATGACGGTTAGGTTTTTAGATTAGTAGAGGACACAATTTTTTTTCTACAGAAAACCAGGGATAGACTTGGCGTCTAATGCAATCAAAAGTTCAAGACTCAAATGATTTTTCATCTCTTATTTTTTTAAATATCTAGATTAAAAAAACTAAAAAAATCTAGGTTTTTAATGATAAGGTTTTGATTATTGTTTTGAAAATCGGACCGGACCGGCTGTTCAATCGATGGCGCCACGCCATTGGGTTTTTTCAAGCCTAAAAACCGTTTGTTTCTGAACCAACATAAATCGTACGGTTCAATGGGAAACTGGATTCAACCAGCCCGCTTCAACTAATTTTTTTTTTTAAATTCATAAGTTCAAACTCGAGCTCAAGCAATTCGATGGGTTGGTGGTGAAATTTTAAATATATCTGAAACTATTAGAACACTTAAAATGTAAAAATAATTAAATAAACTAAAAATATATAAACTTACAATTGGAAATACGAGTGGTGGTTGGTGGGGGTGGGGGTGGTTGTGATAGGTGATCGTGAAGGGGGTGGGTAGGGTAGTGGTAGTGGTGGGTGGTGGTGGGTGTAGTGGTTGGTGGGGGTGTGGTGGTTGTGGCGGGTGGTGCAGGTGGGTGGTGGAGATGAGTGGGTAGTGATGATGGTCAGTGGTGATGGGTGGTTGTGGTAATGGGTGGTGGTGGGTGATAATGATGGTGGTGGTGGAGACTGTGATGGTGATGGTGATGTGTGGGTAGGTAGTGGTAGCTGGTGGTGATGGATGGGTGGTGGTGACAGGTGATGGTGATGGGGATAGGTAGGGTGGTGGGTGGTGGTGATGGTGGTAGGTGTGGTAGTTGGTGGGGGTAGGTGGGGGTGGTTATGGCGGGTGGTGCAAGTGGGTGGTGGAGATGAGTGGATGGTAATGGTGGTGAGTGATGATGGGTGGTTGTGGTAATGGGTGGTGGCGAGTGATGATGATGGTGGTGGGTAGGGTGGTAGTGGCGGGTGATGGTGATGGTTGTGGGTGGGGTGGTGGTAGTGGCAGGTGATGGTGGTGGTGACAGGTAATGGTGATAGTGGTGATCAGGGGCGGAGCTTTAACATTTTATTTCGGGGGGCCAGAAATATAATATGTATAAAAATCGATGAGCAGGGGGGGCCTCAGCCAAAATTTTATCTTTTTGGGCCTAATATGTATAAAATTAAAGTATAGGGACTAATTGTGATAAAAAAATCAGGGGGGGCCACAGCCCCTAGCCCTAATAAAGATCCGCCCTTGGTGGTGATGATGATGGTGGTGGGGGCGGTGGTGATGGTGGTGGGTGGCGGTGGTGGTATTTGTGATGATGGTGGTGGGTGTGGTGGTTGGGGGGTAGGGGTGGTTATGGTGGGTGGTGCACGTGGGTGGTGGAGATGAGTGGGTGGTGCACGTGGGTGGTGGAGATGAGTGGGTGGTGCACGTGGGTGGTGGAGATGAGTGGGTGGTAATGGGTGGTGGCTGGTGATGATGATAGTGGTGATGGTGATGGTGATGTGTGGGTAGGTGGTGGAGGTGGTTGGTGGTGATGGATGGGTGGTGGTGAGAGGTGATGGTGATGGGATGGGTAGGGTGGTGGGTGGTGGTGGTGGCGGGTGATGGTGATGGTGATAGTGGTGGGTGTGGTGGTTGGTGGGGGTGGGGTGGTTGTGGAGGATGGTGCAAGTGGGTGGCAGAGATGAGTGGGTGGTGATGGGAGGTTGTGGTAATGGGTGGTGGCGGGTGATGATGATGGTGGTGGGTAGGGTGGTGGTGGCGGGTGATGGTGATGTTGTTGGGTGGGGTGGTGGTAGTGGCGGTTGGTGGTGGCAGTGACGGGTAATATTGATTGTGGTGATGATGATGGTGATGGTTGCGGTGGGGACGATGGTGGGTGTTGGTGATGATGAGTGGTGGAGGTGGGTGGTGGTGATGGGTGTTGGTGGTGGGTGGTGGTAGTGGGTTGTAGGTTGTGGTGATGGGTGGTTTTTGTTGGTGGTGACGATGTGTGATGGTGGTGGTGGGTAGCTGTAGTGGGTTGTTGGTTGTGGTGATAAGTGGTGGTAGGCGGTAGTGGTTGGTGGCTGGTGAATTGTAGGTGGTGGAGATGGGTGGTTGGTGGGTAATAGGTAGTGCGACCTTGCAAATTAAAAAATGATTTTTGTTCTCAAATATTCTCGCAATAAGAAATGTTCTCGATTAAACGCTTTAAATATATATATATATATATATATATATATATATATATATATATATATATATATATATATATAAATCTGAATAGATAATTTTCAATTTTATCATAGATAAAAATCTGAATAGAGAGTTTAGTAAATAACTAATGTATTAAATATTTTTTTATCGAAAGTATAATACTAACCAAATAATATATACATAATTAAGATGTTAAAAATTTTCATTTTTGGTTTTCCTTCAAAAAAATTTCCCCAATCCCGCCTGTTAGGGATAATAAAGTTTAATCAGTTACAATTTTATAGCTTGCTCCATTGCCCTTGTTTACCCTTCTAATTCTCCGTCTCCGTTTTGGGACTTCATTTTGTCCTTTCCCTCTGGATCTACTTTAGCCTCGTTGACTCTTCCTCTCCAGCGCCGACCACCTCTTCCACCGCCTTCCTCTCCAACCCCGACCACCTGCTCCATCGCCGAAATCCCGACCATTGCAGTTGTCGTCCACTTGGGATAACATCGCCAACAAAATCGATCACCACCAGGTCGGATATCTTCCTTTAACCCTAAACCTAAAAATCATCTACATATCTTACAACGCAATAAGCTTCACATTCAAGAATAAATCTCGATTTTTCTATACAACTACAAAGCATCAAGTTTAGGCAGTCAAGAAATCGATCAAGGATAAATAGGAGATGGAAATTAAAGAATATACATCGTATGTTCTATATCTTGATGTGATTTAGTTGTATCTATAATTTCGAGTGTGGTTAATTGGGTCGAAATTGATGATAGTAACCTCAATAAATTGAATTTTTTTTGTTACAACCTCAAACAAGATTTTGTTGCTAATCCTGTTTAATCTGTCGATGTCAAACCTGATCAATGGTTTGTAGAAATGGGTTTTGGGTTTAGAACAAGAAGGGATGATCTTAGCTATTGATCTTGGTATGACTTATGTTTACTTTCACTCAGACATTGTTATTTTAACTTGCGTGTGTGTATGTGGAATCAAGATTGAGAATCAAAGTCTTGTTGGAAATCAAGAAATTAGAAAGTGAAAAGCTTCAAAAACAGTTTGAAGATAAGAAAAGACAATTAGATGCTAATAATCAAAGTTTACATGAAGATATTACAAAGTTGTTATCACATAGGGACGATTTGATAAATCACATGGAAACAATGTATGAACAGATGTGTGAATTTTCTAAAGATAGAATATGTGCAGTTAGAGTTCCTTTTCGTCTACTGATGTATAATTGTGTATGTTAAGTTGTCAACCATTTTTGCTATGGGGCAGTTAATTTATATCTTTTTTGTTTATTTGCTTTATGGTAGTTTTAACAATGTACTATGACATTTTATGGCAATGTACTCTTGCCCATTGATATGTATTTCTTTATATCTAAAATTCATATTCTAATACTACAGGTAGAGAGGGAGTTAGGGGTCTGTGGAGAAAGGGTAACAGAGACAATGAGAAGGATTTCACATGGACCAAAAAAAGCAGTATTAAATACGATGTATAAGCTAGTGTTTCTTGGATGTTTGTTTGGAAGTTACTTCCATAAAAGAGAAGAAAATGTTCTTTGGCTGTTTGATTGGAATTTTGCTCCAGTGTGCATGCTAGTAACTACTCCACATGGTGTTTCGGCCCCAAAATTGACAATATTACCCGTATTACTTTTTTTTAGTTTAAAAAAAAATTGGTGTTTAGATCTAATTATAAGATTTTAGTATATGTTTCTATCCTTTTAATTGTACTATTTCCAGAACATTGCTGCCAATTCATAGTTAATATAATTTACATATTTAGTCATTCAATGTTTATTTGTTTTTTTTAATTGTGTGATCAGAAGTCGAAAATGTGTATTTTAAAGTTGAATGTTATTGTTGGTACTCTCTATGGGATACTATTTTGGTTTGGATTTTCAGTTGTAAAATGAAATATAAGAAAACTGGTACAATTTAACTACAAAAGGGCAATATGGTCTTTTATTATTTTAGGGTGCTGGTTGAATAAATTGGTGTAGACCATAGTAACGATTTATGTCCTCTTCTAGAGGGTATTTTGGTCGACTTAAAGGAACCCTTCAAATGCAACCTTAATAATTTGTTTTGTACATGTTGACATCACTTGTTATATGACTAAAATAGGTCCCAAAAGTCAAACTGATATATAACCAAAACTCATTTGATGTAGGCAATTCCAACCGTCTTCAAACGAAAATCATGATAATTTTTTATTTTTTTATTTTATTTATTTATTTATTTGCAAAAACTATCCCAAAGTCTAATAATAACTTATACAGTTTGGGTGGTAGTCAATGACTTTATATAAGTCAAATGGTTGAGTAGTCAATAAATGGTGTTTTGGTGAAGACTATTCTTTAAATTTAGACATACATTAGTACTAAAAGAATGATCATTACATAATTATCGTCACACATTCAATGACCATACTATAATTATACTGATCATACATTATATTTTTTTTGTAACCAAATTTACTTATAGACACACATAATAATTGTAAACATAACCAAATACAACTTACACTCATAATATTTGTTTTTTCAAAGCCAATTAATCATATTTTGACATAAATAATAAAAGCACATGACCATAAACCACTAAAAGTAACTTGTTTTCTTGCTTTTACTATTCACTAGTAAACACCACCCTACGGACACACAAATATTTAATGTGACCATATGTATCACCTGTTAGCTACATTGGATTTCATGTGTCTAAAAAGACACCAGGATATAGAAACATATACAATTGCCTCATGTCACCATATATTTATCTATTGTGTCATATAAAAAAAATCATAGTGTTAATCAATAATCATGGCTGATGGTGACATATGGACACATTGTTCAAGTATGGCTAATAATTGTCACATTTAGTATAAATAAGTGTGGTTAAAGTTTTGATTATCTATACAATGGTAACACAAACTAATTTAAAAGTATCCAAAAACAGTCTCTAAATTCTTTTAATGACCTTTAGCCACACTTTTAATAGAAAGTGTGATAGACCATTTTTCGAAAAGTGTGATTGTAAGTCATTTTTGTACTAGTGTATGTACATCTTAGTTTACGTACGAAAGTCAAAGTCTTGATGTAATTTAACAATATGTACATCTTAGTTTACATACGAAAGCGGATGTCATGCTTTATGTGATTTAAAATGTTCAAACATTTGAAGTTTTATATATTTTGACTAATAGATTATAGATAATTGCTTATTATTTAGTTATGATGCAAATGATTTATGTTTTGATTCGTATCATTTGTTACAAGAATTTGAACATATCACAATTATCAATTTTGTATGATGCAGTTATGTATACACAAAAAATAGTTATATACTTTGAAGTATATTATTTTGAATTATATAATTTTGAATCATATAAATTTGAGCTATATGATTTTTGAATCATTAATAGGTTTTCATATACGTTTAAATCATAATGGGTTTCAGTTCATAATAAGTTTTGGATCATAACTGGGTTTGGATCATAATAATAAACTAATTTCACGTTTTAAATTGTAACGCCCTTTTCGAATAAAGTCCTAAGTCGAGGCTGTGGCCCGAAGAGGGGTCATCATAAGGATTAGGGCCTTTATAAATGTAATATTTAGGCCCATTTGGATGTGGGTAATGTAGGTATGTGACCCAATAGCTCGGTTGCACTATGGGGTGAAGGGTAAAACGAGAATGTAGTGTTTCAGACTTCTTTTATGAATTTTGGATTTTAGTTCGGTTGGGTTTCATGTTAAATAAATTTTATAGAAGTGTGGGGCTTCTCTTTACCTTTCTGTGGATATAAGGATCGTCAGAATCAGAGTTATAACGAAGAAGTTACGGCCTTCGGAAGTTTCTTGGTTTTCAGGCTTAGCCGAGTACACGGGGCGTACACAAAGCGTACGTGGGGTGTACTAAGTGAAGAAGGAGTACGTTGGGCGTACCTTGGAGTATGCTGGGCGTACTGACCATGATGGTCGCGAATGTTCTTCGGAGTACGCGGGGCGTACGCCAATCAGATCAGAACCCTATTTAGGGTCTTGGACGCTATTTAAACACCTTATCTCATAACCTAACCCTAATATCTTTAGCCTCCATCCCTCTAAACCTTAGAAATCGTCCTCAATCATCCATGGTGACATTTTGGAGCTCATGGAGTCCATTTTTGTAGTGTTTGGGTCCATTTCCAAGAAGTTGGAGTTGATGCAAAGATGGGGGATCAAGGAGAAGCTTATGGATCTGGCTTTTGTGACTCATTTTCAGCTTAATGAAGGTATAAAGCTTTGAACTTGATCATTGGTATCTTAGATCTACCATTTGTGGGTTTTTGTTCATTTTGGTCCCAAGTATGAGATCTAGTGGTATTGATTTCATTCCAGGAGCTTTGAGTTGCCCCTCTTAGTGTTTCTGAGGTCCAAGGTCCATAAAGTTGGTACCTTTAGAGCTTAAGACCATCTATGTGGGAGTTTGAGTCATTCCCATGAAAATAGAATGCTATTTGGTCTTTTTGGAGCATGCAAAGGCTTAAAGTTGTCAACGTTATGCCTTAGGACTCATCAAACGACTTACATCTGAGTTTGGGACGTAAAGTCTTAATGTATTAAGCACTTAATGGATTTTGTGCATAAGCTCTTTGTACGCAGCGCGTACAACCCATCGCCCTTTACGCTAAGCGTACAAAAGAGGTACGCTGGGCGTACACTCTTAGGAAGACTTGGGCCTTAGAGGACTTCGAACCTTTGGGCCTGGATTTGTTGATTGTTGGGCATGAATGTATCTTTGGGCCAATATTGGAATAGTTGGGTCTAGTGGGCCTTGTGGCTCAATATAGAATTGGACTTTGCATTCGTGGGCCTCAGTTTGGGCCATGACTTGGATTAGGATGTTGTGGGCCTTTATGGGCCAATTGGAAATAGGGTTATGGACTAAGGAAAAATTATTGGGCTTGAGGATAAGGCCCATTAGAGAGGACTGGGCCCAATTTGGAAAATTGGGCCATATGGTGGGCTTTGTACTGTGAGTTGGACTTTAGGCTTGGGACCCAATTATTAATTGGGTATTGTTTAATATTGACAGTTCAGGAATCTGTCAACCAGCAGCTGGAGTTTTATTCGTGGGACGTCAGCAATGCCAGGTGAGTTCTCCTCACTATACTGACAGGGTCTACGACACCAATGCTGACCCTTATCGGATTTTTATCCGGGTTATTGCATGATTATGATTATTGATCTGTTAGAGTTGTATAACTAGTTGTTCATGCTAGCTAGCGTTTGGTATTTATATGTTGATTTACATCCTGGTAGTTAGGATGGTGATATGATTAGGACTATGCTATGTTAGTGATCTGTTAGATCGGTGTCCTGGTTATAGGATGATGTTATATTAGTGACCTGGTTAGGTCGGTATCGTGGTTATAGGATGTTGCTATGCTATTGATCTGTTAGATCGGTTTAATTGTTATGCATACTAACGTATGATAGTTATGTACACATGTTTGTTTTGGTTTGGGATGGGTTGAGGCGGTCCTGCTTTGTACTGAAGGCCAACATACCCTAGGCGGACCGGATAGACTGCAGACCCGACCAGGGTCCAGTCAGACCGAAGGCCCCGCGAGCGGTCCGGATAGGTTGAAGGCCCTGTGAGGCGGTCCAGACGTTCCGAAGGCTCGGAGAGCGGTCCAGATAGACTAAAGGCCTGCGAGGTGGTCCAGTCAGACTGAAGGCTCATTATGCATGATGTTGTGTATTTGTTGATATGATATGATTATGGTTAAATGAGGTTGGTATTTTGGGGGTAACTCACTAAGCTTTCGGGCTTACAGTTTCAGTTTATTGTTTCAGGTTCAGCTGATGGCTGTGGGAAGACGAAGGCGTGACCGTACACTTCCTTGATTGATGATTATGATTTCTCGGAACTCTGATGTTTAAATTATTTTGAAAACAAATTGTAATGACCGGATGGTTTTAAATTATTTAAAAAAGTTTTAAATTGGCTCAAAATTTATGGATGTTACAAGTTGGTATCAGAGCCTTGTTTTGAGTGAATTGGAGGAACACTCGTGTGAATCCAGTCTCAAATCAAGGAAACATTTTCAGAATAATTTTAAATGGTTTTCAAAATAAGTAAAAGAGGATGCGAAGTATACGATCAGCCGGAGCCAGTAAGTAGACCCCAAAATACAATACAGTTATTTGATATTGTGATATGTTAGAACAACATGCTAGTACTAGGCTAGGGATCTTCAAGAATTGCATGATAGAATTGCCTGATTTCATGATGTCTGCTAGCCTAGGGTTTTCCTTATATGATATTGACATCATTACTGTAGTTGCTTGTGTATGTATCACGCCTGTACATAATTAAGATCTTATAGCCTGAGAATGTTTGATTTGGCCTTATGTTATGTTCTTGTTGATTAGGGACTTAGGGTAGGATCAGATATTTAAAAGTCTATAGGGTCCAGCGTTATGTATGGCTAGCATACACCAGTGCTACAGGGCTGGTGGAAGTTTCATGGATGGGTGGGTTGTGTGAGGCCGGGAGGCCAATTACGAGATATTTAGCATTCCTCTAGGAGTGAGGATTGAGCGCTTGCTATGATTATGTATATTGTTAGGGCGTTGTGATGATACTTGAGACAAATATGGGTAGGTGTGGAAGGTAGTATGGGCCCGTACTACTGAAAGCACAGGACCCATACGCGTAGCAAGGAAGTCACAACCCCTAGGGTTGGGTTGGGAGTTGGTCCCCTGTCATTATATGGATTATCAGAGATCTTTCTAGTGTTTTACCAGAATGGTGGTTACGAGACGTCTTGAGACCGGATCCAGGTTACGATCGGGAGCTGGCAGCCAAGATAGGCCAGCATTTTTAGAGGACCGTGTCAGTGAGATCATCCAGAAGGAGGTGATCGGGGTTGCCAGGGGACAGTTTTCGGAGACGTTTGGGTCTTTTAAGATCGCCATGGTGGAGTATTTCGTCGAGCGCTATACAGCCATAACCGAGACGATTGTCGCGGCAGCTACAATAACCGTAACGACGACATGGAGAGGAGCTGGTCGAGCTTTCCAGTACCAGGACGTGTTACTGGTACATATTCTGATGAGCATAGGGCTTCAGTTATCTGGGATCAGGGAGATGTTCTGTACTCGTTATATTCCGTGGATTGAGCGGGAGAGGCTAGCACGCGAGTTTCTAGATGTGAGGCTTCGAGGGTTTTGCTTGAGGCTGGAACGTGAGTCGCGGGGACTCCGGAAAGGAGTGATGATTATGTTTAGCTGGGGTTTTGGCAGCTGGAAGTGGAATGGTAAATTGATAGATTGGGCTGTCGTTTTATAGGGCAAGGATTGTAACCTTTGATTTTTTCGAGCTCGAAGGAGTGAGCAGGCTTGTGACCCAGGATCAGGTTGTATTCTAGCTCAGGGACAGTTGGTTGCAGGGATTGGCGATATTATTTCAGCACCGGTGAGCGCAGGTGGGTCGATGTGGCATAAGTATTTTGTGAGATACGGTTTGCCTTGAATCTCTTGTATCGGATGGTAAGGATTGATTATGCGATCTATTGCACTTTTGGGGATTGTAGACTATGTCGTGGGAATAGTTTGTAGCCCGGTTTAGGGAAGAGGTTGCTTCAACTGCTGCAGTTCAGCTGTGGACGTTTGAGCGGGTAAGTGAGTCAGGGTGCGAACCCTGAAGAGAATGATTTCTAGAGCCCGAGAGCGGGAAACTTGTTTGGAACACTTTGGAAAAAGGGGTATGATGTAGGAGGTCTGCGGACAGGGTCCCACAGGATGGTTATTCAGCATTGTCAGGATTCAATGGTTTTAGTAACCGTTTTTGATTGGCGGATGAGGGCGCCCAGGGAAGTAGCTCGTTGCTGAGATATTAGTTAGAGCACCCATCTTTAGGTCTTCAAGATTCGAGTGTGGGATCATTCAAGCATTAGAGACTGTCGGTTTCACTGGGTATTGGCTGGTAATGGAGCACTAGTTGGAAACAGTTGGTTGTCATCGGATCGATCATTGGAAAGCGAGTACGATTGGGAATTCTCTAACTTTCATGTATTGTGAAGACTTAGTCGAATCTAAGTGGAGGAGAATTATCCCGGGTTTCAAAAGCAGGAGCGGTTTTGGAAATAGGATAAGTTCTGCATCGTTTCAGGAAGGAAGACAACCCAAGTAGCTGTTTGGCTTGAGGGTTGTGTGAGTTGGGAGTTCGGTAAAACTCCCTATCATGTGAATCGCGTATTCTCGGTGCTTGATAGCAGAATTTGGGGAATCAGGTTGGGATTCTAGCCATGAATTAAGTTCAGTTGTGTGTTAGGTCGAGTGCGTGTTCGACCGGTATGGAAAGTGTTGTAAGACTGCGGGGGTAGCCGTAGCATTCACTAGGGATTAGGTGGTATGGGAAGTGTTGTAAGACTGCGGGGGTAGCCGTAGCATTCACTAGCGATCAGGTAGTATGGGAAGTGTTGTAAGACAGCGGGGGTAGCCGTAGCATTCACTAGAGAACAGGTAGTATGGAAAGTGTTGTAAGACTGCGGGGGTAGCCGTAGCATTCACTAGCAATCAGGTAGTATGGAAAGTGTTGTAAGACTGCGGGGGTAGCCGTAGCATTCACTAGCAGCAGATAGTGCTAGGAGTGATGTAAGTCTGTGGGTGTAGCCGCATCATTCGCTAGGTTGGTAGATAGTATGAGCACGTTGCTAGGACGTAGAAGGGACAGTAGTACCCACCAGTTCGGGTGTAGCAGTGAGGATATGGAAATCCACGGATGGGTTTATGGGTTTCCCCAAAGGGATTAGACCTGGTTAAGCCAGTGATAAGTCTGTAGGAACGTCACTACAGTTATGAGGTTAAGGAAGCAATGGATTGCTTAAGGTTTCTTGTGATGCAAGGCTACCATTGGTCAGGTAGCAATCGCTTTTAGCCGTGGATTCGGTAACCTTCGGGATAATCGTGGAAGTCTTCTCAGACTAGTTTTGTATTAGTAGAATCGGATCGGTCTCGATCGAGTATGGGCTTTGTGGCGGGTGAATATGGAGTCAGAGATTCCTAAGTATGTGCGTGGTAGTGATTCTACGCGTGTATCTGTGGGTATTCAAGGTGGCAATAGGGTTGGTTCGGCTTTCGTACTTGATCCGATCTGAGTTATAGTTGCAATCAGATATAGAGTTCGACTATCATTCTATTTTATGGTCATGTGCGGCCAAGGGTTGTAGGACTTTCCTTGGATAGCAACGTGTTCTATAGTTGAATCGTGCATGGTGGGGGTTTCAGCATCATGACGCTGGTGGATGTTGTGAAGGATGTTGGTTAGGCCTTTTCTGTTGGACAAGGTTGATAGTTTATCAGGAGCATTCCAGTCATAGGCTATGGGCCTAGTGATCTTAGTAGTTCATTCTTCAGTTGGAGCGCTTTCGGAATCGACACATTGTTGAGGTTCAGATGAGTGTTACTCTGTTGTGGCGAATCAGTGGATTTTGGATGAGATGCAAGGATAGGTCCTTGGATTTCAAGTTATGGGTTAGACCTGAGTTATGTAGTGGTATTCCAATCTAGGGTATTCCATCGTGAGGATGACCGAACCCTACGATTGAGTGGACCTGACGTGTTTGGTATTCCAACCCGAGGGTTGATTGGGCCAAACATGTGCGTGATACGAGGGTATTCCATCCTAGGGATGATTGGACCCGTTGTAGGCATGCCTGGTATTCCAGCCCGAGGCTGATTAGGCCAGGTATGAGTGTTCGTGCTTGTGAGATGATTATTATATGTATGATGGTTCGGGAGTTAAAGGAAGCACTATCTTATCGGCACTTAAGGGTTCACCTCTCAGTTTGTCTCCCATTGTTCATCATATCCTTGGAAATTTTGTCATCAGAATTAGTTTTCGCCAGAAGGATTATCTAGTCTCTTTTGTCCAGTAAAGAGTTCTCGGCAGTAGAGTACGATCTGTGGTTTTGTACTCTGGTAGGGACCTCAGGTTATCAGTGGTTGAGTAGCCAGTGGGGAGTTAAGTGCAATGAATTCTGCAATGATCCAGTAGGGGCGGTATGTCAGGGAGCCAGACCATCTCGAGACTTCAGAATTCAGATTGAGTAAATGTGATCATATTGCAAGGGATTCATTTATCTTCAGGTTTGGAACCCTGTGAGGGTTGGTTACGGTTGCCGTGGAAAGGCTGGGGTTATGCTTGGGATTATGAATTTTCTTCGGGTTGGAATTTTCTATGGAGTTAGCCTCCGTAGAAGATCGTCATACATCAGGGTTGTGAATGTGCCCCTCGGGATTTCGGGTTGCCAGGATTGGTAAGAAATGATTTTGAGGAGAAATCAATTTTAAGTGGGGGAGAATTGTAATGCCCTGTTTCGAATAAAGTCCTAAGTCGAGGCTGTGTCCCGAAGAGCGGTCATCATAAGTGTAACGCCCGTAGATTTGGGCTAGTCAATTTAGAGACGATAAGCGTCAAAAATGATTTTTTAATAGAATATTATTTAGAATGAATAATCTTAACCAATTCATAGTATATGTTACAAGGGTTCCGTACATATAAAGAACGCTGCAATCCGAGTTATAACGAAGAAGTTATGGCTCGTCGAAGTTTTTCGGCAAAACCGGCACGGCACCGGGAGACGTAAATAGTGAATTTACGATGAAAGACTTTTTAGCCTTAGGAATCTAAAAAAAAGTTGCAGTACACGTTAAACCGAGAACATACAAAAAAAGAACGCCCAAATCTGACTTCGTATGAGGAAGTTATGAATTTTCTAAGATTTGGCATAGAAGTGCACGGCCCGAAACTCGAATTTTAGTTTGAGCGGTTTTTGGCCTACGTGACCTAAATGAGAGTTGAATATCTCATTAATAGGAACTCAACGATAAAAAGACAGACGAAAACGGAGTCCGTATGAAGGAGTTACGAATTCTTCACGGTCATTTAACAGTCTAATCTTCTCCTACTGTTATATTTAATATCGGACGAGAATTAGCCGACGGAGTCAAAATGAAAGTTATAGATCTTATTTTTACCTACGCGTGGATATAAAGAACGTCGAAAACGGAGATCGTATGCGAAAGTTACGGGGTTTAGAAGTCGGTAGGGTGCTGCTGCAAAAGGGGTGACATGCCACAATCTTGGCCATTGCTTTCTCCCCAAGGCTTGCCACTAGATGGTGACATGTGGCACAAACTTCAGCCATACTTCACCCTATAAATACAACCCCTTCCACCCTCATTTCTTCACACCTCCACCCTTCTCTCTCTACTCTCTCTCTCTCTCTAAACCTCCCAAAACTCCCCTAGCGCTAGAAGAAATCCCCGGAGCACTCGACGGCTCCGAGAAGAAGAGCTTTCGGCTCGGAAGTTCTGCCCCTACAGAGCGCGGCTTCTAGCCAAATCCCGTCGTAGGTAAGATACGCCTACCTAATTTTTAATATAGCTTTTATTTAAATATAGTAACGTTATTAGGACCTTATAATAATTATTTGAGCTATTATTATAGGTTATATAAGTGTCGTTATAATATCTTTTTAACCACTCGTGGTACGGGGAATCCGGTTTGAAGGGCTGCCTGGGTTGTTAGATTTCAAAAGCGCTATATGCCAAAATGATCATGCCCTCCGATGTTTTATGTCTGGCTCCTGTCTGTACATAGTGGTTGGAAAATATTGTTTAAATGCTTATATAATAATAATAATAATAATAATAATAATAATAATAATAATAATAATAATAACAATAATAATAATAATAATAAAAATAAGACTAATAATTAGTCACGGTAAATATTAGACTAAAATCTAGTGGTAATAATACTTGGTTTGGTCGAAGTAAATTATTTTAAAGTAAACAAAGCACTGTCCGAGTATCGAGTCACCACCTTATTAAGTGAGTGCATAGTCCCTTTCATCTTACACATACATATGAAGTATTTAATATAAATTACGTGCTATGTGTGCATATTGTCTGTATACTTGCCGTCTGTGTTGGGTGAAAGATTTTTATACATGTTTTAAATGATCTAAACTGTATATGTATTTTATATCTACAAAATGTGTTGGGTAAAACTGTTGGATAAGGTGTCTAAGTCAATAACTATTTCTGGTATGTACTTGACCCGACCCGGCATGGTCCATTTGGGTTGCATGGCACCATGCAATTGGATAAACTAAAATGAGAGAAATAACACTTATGGTTTATTAATATATTATAAGTTATAATATATTAATAATATTATTTAATTAGTTTGATCAAGAATTAATTAAGTGATCAAAAGATAACTAATTAAATATATGGGTAGATTATGTAAATCTTCCATATCTTATATAGTGGGCTAAGAGGCTCCATGGATTATCAAGTTGGGTTCCACCCATAGGATGCTCCATGGGAGTTACAAACCCATGGGTCATGGAAATGAAGAGTCATGACACATTAGGGTTTACATGGTGTAACCCTAGATGTGTCAACACTATATAAGAAACCCATTCTCCACCAAAATCGGTGACACTAAGAAACAAGAGGGCTAGAGCCGATTTTGCAAGTGTAAGATTCTCTCAAAGTTTACTCCTTTGCATTTGGTGTTGTGTGAAGCATTTGAGGCATCACACTTGGGGTGCTAGGCTCACAAGGTTTCAAGGATCATAATCAACAACAAGGTAAGTTATTCTATCTTTCATTCAAGTTAAAAATGTTCCCCATGTATGCTAGATAGGAATATAACCTTGGAATTCAACTTTGCATGATTATTAGAAAAACATAGATCCAAGGTTATTAGGGTTGCATGTACACTTAGGAAGTGTTAGAATGCTCAAAACCCATCAGTGGTATCAGAGCATGGTTCGTTTGTTTTTTTTTTTTTTGTGCAAACAGCTTGAAAAAAAAATCGTTTTTCTGTTTTCTGCTCGTATGAAAGTTTGCACATTTGTTGCTGGAAATGGACTAGAAACATTACCCTAAACTGTTTTGATGTTTTAAAGCTTGTTTTAGATGGTGTAATGTTTATGCTAATCCATTTACAATGGCAATTATTAAAATTACAAGTTTTTTTTTTAAGTGTAATTTTTGATTCTTGAAAGTGTTCATATTCATGTTCTTGAACTTATGAAGATTAGATGATCATAGGAATTGTTTGTAACCTTCATGGTAGTTTAATTCATGATCATAATGTGTTTTAATGGAGTCCATAACTTGTCCTCAAGTTATGGAAAACCAAAAGTCTCACTTTTATTAAAGCCATTAAAAGAACACAAGAGTTATAAAAATGAAGAGTCTTCATTTTTATTACTCAATTAATTCATAAGTTATAAGAAATGAAAAGTTTTGGAAGTTTACAAAACTTGCCCTCAAGTTTTGGAACATGTAAAGTCTTGATTAAAACTTTAGTTCCAATCCTTAGAATTTTAAAAGTTAAAATTCAACCCTTATACTTTATAATATTATAAGTTACTAATATATATATATGTATAACGTCAAGCCGTCTTACCGCTAGTACGCCTCATTCACGAAGCCGGTCTATAAGGGGGGTATAAGGTTGTTGCCTATAAAATGGCAACTTAATGGGTGTCCACTCTCACGCACCGCTTCCTTGATTGGTGGAGGGTCGTTAACCGAACGGGTAAGACAAGGACTTATAAATTCTCATTAAAAGTATGATGAATATTATAAAGTAACTAAATGCTTTTATTAAATTCCCAATCTTAGTTACTTTAGGAAAATGTGAATAAGGTGCTAATCCATGAAATTACACTTTACACTTTGTTTAAGTCGTTGGTGGAGCGTGTGTGGTTAACCGGCACACTAACTTGGACTTAACAAGGTAGGTAAAGGGTGACTTAAGGTTTACCATAGCATCGGTGGAGCGTGTGTGGTTTACCGGCACATCGATTGAGTGATCAACCTTGAGGGTACCAAGTGATTTGCATGGTTACTTCACACCTCGTTTTGTGATCCTCGGTATCCCAGTCACAAAACTTGGAGGGCACACTCGAGATTGAAACATTCCTTTGAAAAGTTCATTGAATCTCAAAAGAATCTAGGAATTTCTAAGAACCAATTAAAAACCTAATATTTATATTTCGTTTTTCATGGTGGAAATTGGTGAATCGTCATTCACCTACCTTTCAAATATGTTATAGCTTGGATTACGACATACCTCTTCTAAGTTATAATATATTTTGATTGGATCCTAGCCTTAATATTACATTTGGGTGTTTTATTAAGGACTCTCTTAATATCTAAACTAATCTTGTTCTCTTCTTTCAGATGTCTTCAAACAATGCTGCTTCTGGCTCTAATCCTAATGGCTCCTTTACCCTTATGAACTTGTCTGGGAAAGTCACTTTTGATGGATCCAACTTCAATGAATGGATTAGAAACATCAGGATGATTACCCGCTACGAGGACAAAGAATATGTCCTTGACAAGGAGCTTAAGGAGATTGATGAGACCACTGCAACTCCCCAGGAGATCGCTGACTTCCGGGCACATGAAAGGGATGCTACAAATGTGGCATGCATCATTTTGGCCACCATGACAGCGGAACTCCAAAAGTCCTATGAGGACTTCTACCCTTTTGAAATGCACCAAGATCTGATGGAAAGATACCATCAAAGTGCACGACAAGAGAGGTATGAAATCATATGCTCTATCATAACAACCATGATGAAGGACGGGGAATCCGTCACGAGCCACATGCAGAAAATGCAAAGGTATGTGGATCGGTTGCTGAAGCTTAATGTGAACTTCCCTGAGGAGCTTGCAATAGATATCATTTTGCACTCCTTACCATCGTGCTATGATCAATTCTGCATGACATATCACATGAATAAGGAAGAGGTCACACTCAGCAAACTTCAGGGACTCCTCAAGACCGCAGAAACAGGTCTTAAGGGTAAGTCGGTTGTTAACACTCCTACTCCAAACTCCGCCCCGGTTTTGGCAATCGGGAAAGGTAGAGGGAAGAAGAGGAAGAGCTCTTTGAAGGGTACCAAGGCTAGGACCCTTGATGGCTCTTCTTCAAGTGGAACCAAGAAAGGTTTTGTCACTCCTTCTTCTAACCCTAAAGAGGCTGAATGCTTCTATTGCCATAAAAAGTCACATTGGAAGCGGAACTGCCCAAAGTACCAGCAAGATGTGAAGGATGGGAAAGTTAAACCCAACCATGCAGGTATTTACACTATCTTATCTAATAACTCACCCCATTCTAACTCTTGGGTCCTTGATACCGGTTGTGGTATTCATATCTGTTCTGATTTGCAGGGACTAAGAAGAAGTGAGAATGTGGAGCATGGAAGAATAAACTTAATCATGGGGAATAGGAAAGCTTTACCTGTCACCAAGATTGGAGTTTATACTTTATCGCTAAGTAGTGGGTTTAGTTTAGATTTGAATAAATGTTGTTATTCGCCAGAAATGGCAAGAAATATTATTTCCTTTCATGCATTATATAAAAAAGGTTTCACCTTTTCATTTGATAATGAAGTTGGTTCGATTAATGCTTTCTTTAATAATGTTCTTTATTTTAAAGCATTACCTTGTGATGGTGTGTATGAAACTGTATCTGTGGTTGATAACTTAGGAAATAATGTATTGTGTATTGATTCTGTTAATGATAATAACTTGGATAAAGCATCATTATGGCATTGTCGTCTTGGACATATAAGCAAGAAACGCATAGGCCAACTCCAAAAGGATGGAGTATTGGAGTCATTTGACCTAAAGTCAGATGATAGTTACGAATCATGCTTACTTGGAAAAATGACAAAGTCACCCTTCACAGGTTCTTGTGAGAGGGGTGAAGGTTTGTTGGATCTTATACACACGGATGTGTGTGGGCCCTTCAAACATGACACAAGGGATGTTAATCGTTATTATTTGACTTTTACTGATGATTACAGTAGATATGGATATGTCTACTTAATCAAGCATAAGTCAGAGACTTTTGAGAGGTTTAAAGAGTTTAAACAGGAAGTCGAGAATCAATTGGGCAGGAACATTAAGATGCTTCGATCCGATCGAGGTGGTGAGTATCTTAGTTTAGAGTTCCTCGACTATCTTAGGGAATGTGGGATTGTCTCACAATTGACACCTCCCAGGACACCGCAGTTGAATGGTGTAGCTGAGAGGCGTAATCGAACCTTGTTGGATATGGTTCGTTCCATGATGAGTCGAGCTTCGCTACCAATCTCATTTTGGGGGTATGCCTTAGAGACTGCCGCCCATATCCTTAATCTAGTTCCCACAAAGAAAGTTGCCAAAACTCCTCATGAGATGTGGACTGGTAAAGTACCCAAACTAGACCACATTAAGATTTGGGGTTGCGAGGCTTTCGTGAGACGCGAGACTCATGATAAGCTCAAACCTCGAAGTGAGAGGTGTATTTTCATCGGCTACCCACAGAAATCCTTTGGTTACCTCTTCTACAGACCTAGTGAGAATGTGGTCTTTGTAGCTAGGAGGGCTTTCTTTCGAGAGAGAGAGAGTTCATAAGCCAAGGAGACAGTGGGAGGCAAGTTGACCTTGAAGAAATTGAAGAGTCAAGTGGTGAAGGAACTTCAAACCCTAGCACTCAACTTGAGGAGGAAACTTATGTTGAGCCAATTGACAAGTCTGTACCTCTGAGGCGTTCCACAAGGGTTAGGAATGCACCTGAGCATTACTATGGATTCCATATTACTGCGGAAGGTGATACACTTATCAGTGATGAGACACTGATAGGTCTGGATGAACCTAACAGTTACGCGGAAGCCATGGCAGGCCCTGAGTCAGCCAAGTGGAAAGAGGCAATGGACAGCGAGATACAGTCCATGTATGACAATCAAGTTTGGAACTTGGTTGAGAATGTACCAGGTCGTAAGACTGTAGGGTGCAAATGGATCTTCAAGAAGAAGACCGACATGGATGGTAATGTACACACTTATAAGGCACGACTGGTTGCAAAGGGTTTCTCACAAACTCCGGGAGTTGATTATGATGAGACCTTTTCTCCAGTGGCCAAGATTAAGTCTATTAGGGTTCTGTTAGCCATAGCCGCATTTCATGACTATGAAATATAGCAAATGGATGTCAAAACCGCTTTCCTTAATGGAGAGTTGGCTGAGGATGTTTACATGAGTCAGCCAGAGGGTTTTGTCAACACAGAGTACCCTAATAGAGTGTGTAAGCTTGAGAAATCCATTTATGGGTTAAACCAAGCACCTCGCAGATGGAATCTTTGCTTTGATGAGAAAGTCAAGGAATTTGGCTTTTCTAGGAGTGAAGATGAATCTTGTGTATATGTCAAGGCTAGTGGGAGTATAGTTAGCTTTTTGGTATTATATGTGGATGACATACTACTCATAGGAAATGACATCCCAACTCTGCAGGAAGTTAAGTCCTGGCTTGGGAAGTGTTTCTCTATGAAGGACCTAGGAGAAGTTGCCTATATTCTAGGGATAAGGATCTTGAGAGACCGGAGTAAAAGACTAATTGGACTCAGTCAGAGTACTTACTTGGATAAGGTGTTGAAGAGATTCGGCATGCAGGACTCCAAGAAAGGAGAGTTACCCATCCAGAGTAATGCCAGATTGAATAAGACACAAAGCCCTAGTACTGAGGCTGAGATAGCAGAAATGAGTCGAATACCTTATGCTTCGGCTGTAGGATCGATCATGTATGCTATGACGTGTACTCGACCTGATGTAGCCTTTGCTTTGAGCATGGTTAGCAGGTATCAGGGGAACCCTGGCAAGGCACACTGGACTGCGATAAAGAATATCCTCAAGTACCTACGGAGGACTAAGGACTGGGTCCTTACCCTCGGTGGGAGTGAAGACTTGAGAGTTGTAGGGTATAGTGATGCTAGCTTTCAGACTGATAGGGATAATTTCCGCTCTCAGTCAGGCTGGGTCTTTACCTTAAATGGAGGAGCAATTTCTTGGAAGAGTTCCAAGCAAGAGACAGTGGTTGATTCAACTTGCGAATCAGAGTATATAGCAGCTAGCGAGGCAGCAAAGGAGGCGATATGGCTGAAGAACTTCATTGGAGACCTTGGAGTTGTACCAGCTATTAAAGAGCCAATGGAAATTTTATGTGATAGTGAAAGTGCAGTTGCCTTAGCCAAAGAACCAAGGGATCACGGGAGATCCAGACACATCGACATAAAATACCATTTCATCAGACATCGAATAGAAGAAGGACTCCTCGTGGCAAAGAGGGTATCATCGGATGAGAATCCAGCAGATCCCCTCAGGAAGGGACTGACTCGGGTTAAGCATCTCCAGCATGCTCGGAGCATAGGGCTGAAGGATGATATTAGATTTAGTAGTTAGATAACCTTGAAATTTGTAAAGTGTAATTGACATTAGATGATGAATAAAAGGTGTTTTATTTATGAGTAAAGTGTTGCTATCTCTTGTCGATCGTTTACTATATTTCTTTTGCATGTTTTGACTTCCAGAATAATTATGTTTGGTATATCATATTATTCGAACCTCCACAGTCGGTCATATGTCGGAAGTAGGTATGAATCAAGACTGTCATGATTGGTTGCAGAGGTCTAAGTTATTGGACATGGCTACAACACTCATGAGTACTCATAAGTTCTGAGCATTGGACTCAGCCCACGCTCACTGGAATCACGTCATGGAATTTATCTCGAGTGATCGTGAGACGGTAATATCATATAAGTCTTCAAACCTAGAGATATGATTTGTTACTTATGAGTTGGTTATGCATTGATTGTACGTTAACGCATTGGTAACTCGATGTTATAAAACGTGCTTTTGTGTATAATTCAATGAGTGGTAGAACAAACATATGAGTCAAAGTTTATCTGTTCCTTTTTGGATTAGAAGCTGATATCTGGGCCCCTCGATGATTTTGTTTTGACCTATGTACCGGGCCCGGTCAGAACTAAGTTGATGTGTTCAATTAAGTTCTTTGTCAAACAAATCGGAAATCGGGAAACAAACTGTTGGACAATAAGTAAGACATTGTTCCATGTATTTGTCCGGCTGATATCTAGAACAGAGGATTATATGATCACTTATCTTAAATGGCGTATCATCATCTTCTCAGTTCCGAGAGACCTTGAAAGAGCTACGATTGCCGATCGGTTCCTGAAGTATTGTTGTTATAGTTATTAGACTTATCCAAGTGGGAGACTGTTGGATAAGGTGTCTAAGTCCATAACTATTTCTGGTATGTACTTGACCCGACCCGGCATGGTCCATTTGGGTTGCATGGCACCATGCAATTGGATAAACTAAAATGAGAGAAATAACACTTATGGTTTATTAATATATTATAAGTTCTAATATATTAATAATATTATTTAATTAGTTTGATCAAGAATTAATTTAGAATTAATTAAGTGATCAAAAGATAACTAATTAAATATATGGGTAGATTATGTAAATCTTCCATATCTTATATAGTGGGCTAAGAGGCTCCATGGATTATCAAGTTGGGTTCCACCCATAGGATGCTCCATGGATGCTCCATGGGAGTTACAAACCCATGGGTCATGGAAATGAAGAGTCATGACACATTAGGGTTTACATGGTGTAACCCTAGATGTGTCAACACTATATAAGAAACCCATTCTCCACCAAAATCGGTGACACTAAGAAACAAGAGGGCTAGAGCCGATTTTGCAAGTGTAAGATTCTCTCAAAGTTTACTCCTTTGCATTTGGTGTTGTGTGAAGCATTTGAGGCATCACACTTGGGGTGCTAGGCTCACAAGGTTTCAAGGATCATAATCAACAACAAGGTAAGTTATTCTATCTTTCATTCAAGTTAAAAATGTTCCCCATGTATGCTAGATAGGAATATAACCTTGGAATTCAACTTTGCATGATTATTAGACAAACATAGATCCATGGTTATTAGGGTTGCATGTACACTTAGGAAGTGTTAGAATGCTCAAAACCCATCAAAAACATGGGTAGATGAAATAGTTGTTGTGTGACAAAAACAAAATGATGAGAGGTGATATAGACCATGAGATAAGGGTGAGAGGTAAACCATGAGTGAAGCCTTTTACCTATGTGTTGGCCCCGTCATTCAGCAGAGTATGGATGACAACCACGGACTATTCTAGACAGTCCAGTGGACACTAGCAGGCTCGCAAGCTATAGGTGTTTTGAACTGTGTGCTCACCAGCTGTACTCTAAAAACCCCTTGACATGTGTTGTGAGAGGAGTCTCGGAATCGATACTGTCGATAAAAG
Source organism: Lactuca virosa (assembly GCF_052849685.1). Taxonomy (NCBI): domain Eukaryota; kingdom Viridiplantae; phylum Streptophyta; class Magnoliopsida; order Asterales; family Asteraceae; genus Lactuca; species Lactuca virosa. Next base: position 164,609,166 of record NC_136433.1, on the reverse strand, counting down.
AGAATAACCCTGGCGACTATGAGACTTAGCGCCTATTGAGTAAACCATAGCATCGATGGACTTCGTCCCGATTCCTTAGGATAATCCTTAGGAATGAATGAACGATGAATAGCTGATTCTTAGGGTAGATCCTTAAGAGTAAATAAGATAATGGGGATGGGTAATTGGGTTGATTGATTGTTTGATGATTAAACATAATGATTATATTATTGTGGGTTCAAAAAACCCTATGTACTCACCAGGTTTCCCAACCTAACCCACTCAAGCTTATTTGTATCACAGGTGTCGATATGAAGCTACTTTACACTGAGAGATTTAAAAGAGATGTAGATCACTAGTGTAAATGAATGTAAGTTCTGTTTATGCTTATGTTTCTGTATTGACGATGACATCCCAAGGTTTTGAAAATGAATAAAAATACATTTCTTCGGAAATGCTTTGATAATGTATTTATCATGTTTTTCTGGGAACAAATTCCGCAACGTTTTTATTAAAAGAGGTACTTTGATTTTTATAAAGCATAAACAAAATCGGTCTTTTCTGGCCGTGAAAATGGGGATGTCACAATAAGGATTAGGGCCTTTATAAAGGATTAGGGCCTTTATAAATGTAAGATTTAGGCCCATTTGTATATCTTTGTTTCTTTATTTACATATTGTGTGATTATATTATGATTCTTCGGACCTGCTTGGACAAAGTTTAGTATGTATGATGTATGATTGTAACAGTTATTCATAAGCTAATGTTTGATGAACAATGCAGGTTTGTATTAGAAAGCAAAAATGTTGGGTTCCTGTTTGTTTACTTTAAGGTTGGAATGCTGGATCCACCAAGAGAGGAAGTCAGATAGGTTGCTAAGAAAGGAATTGACTGGAATGATGCTAACAATTGGGTTGTAGAGGTTCAGAACATGCTTAAGAAATATGCACATAAAGTGTTTGTAGAAATGCCAAAGAGAGAAAAAAAAGTGGTGAAACTGTTAAAACTATGGTGATAGTATTGAAGCTAAGAGGTTCTTCACCAAATTCCTCCAGAATGAGGTACTCCATGAAATTAGTATCAATCTAAATGTATCTGTTCCTTTTTCACATGTTTCTATCTTATAAGGATTTTAATTTATTCATTGACTTCAAGAATTCTTCATATTTGTACAGATGGAAGCAAGCATTGAGTATAATTGTAGGCATGAAGGTCCAGGGAAATTATGGTATTTAACACAATTTGGGATGAATCTCAAAGCTTCTCTACAATGTCGAAGCTCCTAGACTATATTTATTGGTGGCTATATTGCAAGCCTTCAACATAATTCAGAACTCATAGTCCTTAATGTATTTGTTTGTCTGTTGAAATAAAGGAGGAAGTTGGAGGGGACAATTTTTTCCTTTCTGGAGCAAAAGCAGATGAAGTTCCTAAGCTCAGGAAAGATCAAGAAAATGGACTGGTGAATTTGGATCTACAGTCTTCATAGGAAATAGCATGTACATACGCCATGCAGATATGTATGGAAGTAGTCATGGAAAGGGTAGTTATGGTAAAATTACCAAATTACCCTCAGGTTTTCCATTAGAAACAGAGGTGCTAGTGGTATCGATGGTTTACTCAGTAATGCTATTGGTTTTGCTGTGGACCACAACAAAAAAGTGAGTATTTGATAGAAATATTTTCTATATTCATTTTTATATTTTTAATGTTTCTACAATTTTGGATTCAGGTTTTTTGTGTGATTAGAGATGTTTCCTTTTTACATGATACTAATCGATTAGCACTTATGAAACAGAGGTACAAAATACAAACCCTATATTTCTCAGATTTTTATATTTATGTGTTTGCTAAATTTTTTGTTTTTGAAGGATTTCAAGAAAACAGATGACAATAATTGTGATCAACAACCATGGGGTTGCGATTTAAGACAATTTTCATGTCAAGCAGCAGATCATGCTTTATCCACTATTTCACAGCTATCAGTTCTCAATTCAATTAATGTTCATAAACTGTAGTTTTTTCAGTACAGGTAAGCTTTTTACTAAAAATGGATCAATCAAGATTTATTATAAATTTATAATGTACAATTTATCTTGTTATGACAGAATTCAACTCTGTGCTCCATTGACAACTCCTGTTGTTAATGACAATTCCACATATTATAGAGAAGGATTTGTGCTAACTTTGTATCTTGAAGATGGAAGTACTGGAATTGGAGAGGTAAATTTTATCTTTTCTATATAAAGTTATTCATTATTTTATTTATTTATTGTTCACAATGACAGGTTGTCCGAATGGTAACTCAACTCCTCTCATTGATTACAATTTTTCTCAAATGGAAAATTATTAAGTAAATTAATAATGATATGTTTGTGTGTTTTACTACAGAGGATTCCTATATGGTGGAGATGATATTATAGTCTATTATTACCTATCTCAATATTTTAATCTTTACATTAATTAAAAATTATAGAATTGCCCCTTTGAACATATGATATTTACTCAACATTTTACAGGTGAGATTAAGATGTGGATCAAAAGTTGAAGTTGCTGATATAGATGAACCTAGCCGTTGCGAGTAACCCCCCCCCCCCCACAAGAAAAAAAGAAAAAAAAATAATTTATTTATTTTTATTGTGAATTGTGAATAAAATTTTTAATTGTAGATACTCGGCATTATTAACTACTCCAACCCTTTGTCAAGAAGGAAGACTCAAGGTATACATGTTTTCACCATTTTGTTTGTGAAAAAGACGAAAATACCCTTCTCATTGTAAAAGAATAAGCTGAGAAAGATTGTATGGAATGTTTCAGGAACTACATTAGAAGCAGTGAAAATGGAACAACCACAAGGTCATGATGAGCTTAAATTTTTTTTTATACTATTTATTATGGAAAAAGAAAAAAAATGACCGATTTGTCCTTTTATTACAGTGAGGTTGAATGATGCAGTTACAAAGGAGTGTGGGGTGAGTTTTGTGTATGATGATGGGGAAGAAGAGGAAGAAGATGTGTTGAGTTATTACAAGTCATGGAATCACATCATTGGTGGAGATCTTACCGGGTTTTAGTTAACAACAGGAGAATACATCCTAAGCAAGTATCTAATTCTGCAGCCTATGTTTTAAAAAAAAATTATTTTCGTACAGCAGGTGCCACCTTTAAAGGAAAATTGTCATTCATATGTATTGCTTTTTACTTAAAGCTAAAAATAAGTAAATGGTAGCGATTTTAGTGATATATATTTCTAGATTTGATTTTATGCAATCGTTCTGAAATCTTTTATCTATTTCTTTTCGGTAGACGAGCCAGTGTACTTCAGGGAGCTGCAGAGATTCCATGGAAACATCATTTGGAAGTGTGAAGGTAGCAGCACCCCTTCCGGAACCATCTTCAGCTGGCTGTGGTTATTATCCGTTAGAGCTTCTTATTTCGTTAAGACCAGGTATCCGTGAAAGCCTTTCATAGTTGTGTTGCTGTTGGAGTTGCACAAAATAATATTATTCATTAATGTTAAAAATCTCAAAAAACACTTTTACTATTACATTATAAACTTACTAATGCTGAATGACTAGATGGTTAAAAATTACAAAGGTGGATGGCCACTTACTTGCAATCAGGTGAATGGTGAATGACTAGATGATTAAAAATTATGGAATGTATTTTGGGTGTTGATTTGTGTTGTTTTTGATATAATCAGGTGAATTAGGCACTTGCTATAGTAAAACATGTTGTGCATCTTGGCTGCTATGGTAACTGTGTAAAACATGTAGTGCATCTTGTTTTTTGATATACACCAAAGTGTTAAGTTGTGCTTCTGGTTACACTTTCTATTGGTAACTTTGTAAAGCATGTAGTGGTCATCGTATCCTCACTTATCAATTTCATAGGTAAGTTTACTATAATGTCCTTCTCTTTTATATTTTCTTAATTGTCAATAAACCAAAACCACATAAACTTAAAATGGTCAGTTTTTTATATTTATTTGAAATCATATCTTCATGCTGAAACTCTTAAAAATCAAAAGAAAGAACTCTCTGGGTTGGAGAGAGAGGTATTTTTATATGTTTACCCCTCGTAATCATTTGTATAAATATTTATATTTCAACTCCAAATAGTATCTAGTATCTAACTTTTTGTTGTCCATGTTGTTTATGAAGGTTGCTAAGCCAAACAATTTTGAAGATTTCCATTGCTTCTCCTTTCGTTACTCCTTAACAGGTAATCTTTATGTTTTTTTGAACTCCAAATAGCATCTCAAATATCATTTTATTTTATTTTTTAATTTCTATTTACTTTGTTGATCTGTAGTATTCTGTTTAGTAAAAAGTCACTAAATCTGTCAAGGGCAGTTTGGTCTTTTGACAGCAGAGTCATCTAGATGCTGGTATAAATAGCAGGTCAAGGAAAACTGTTTCAGCATTTACCCTATACAAATGCCTTCTCCATTGGAAATATTTTTTAAAAAGAAAAAGGTAATCTGCATTTGCTTAATGGACAACTCGGGTCTCTCACTTTTTTTTATTTATTTATATTTTATGATCATTTTGATTTTGGTCATGTACTTCATTAAAACTGTTAGTATCTATTTCATTTTGACTTAATGGACTTTATGACTCAATCAAAATCCTATTACAGTCTAGAAAAGGAACGAGCTTTATCCATATAGACATCATTATTTACGTATGTTAAGGAAAAAAAGGAGCATGGGCATACTTAGTTTTAAGTTTTGACCTTGTTTTTTTAATAAATTACAGGTGGTTCCATTGTTAATGAAAGCTATTGGATGGTAAGGAGGAAGTATACTAGCCCTTGAGACACTAAAACGTGTGGTGGTTGCTGGAAATAGGGCATGGGATGCACTTGTTGCACAAGGTCTTAGGTTAGTAATCATGTTGTGAATCTAAAATACAATCGTCGCCATTGATCCAAGTCGACCTCGATCTAGATCAAGGTCACCAAGGGTTGTTAGTTTTATAGGAATGTATAACCCATGTTAGCAATGTATTATTTTTGTTTAACATTTGAATGATTATTTGTGTGACATATTATAATTTGTGCAATTTATTTTATTTTTTGTGTATGAAATTTTATTTTATATTATGAGACATTAAATGTGTGATGTAATTTGAAAATTAGTAAATTTACAAAAAATATATATACGTTTTAAAACATTTAAACTTTATGACACGCAAAAAAGTGTGTCATCTTTCTTTATGACATGGGCTTTAATGATACGCAATGCAAGTCGTAAATGTGCATCGTTTTACGACACGCGAATGCGTGTCATCTTCTTTATGACAGGGCCTTCCTTGACACGCGTTGCGCGTCGTAAACGCGCGTCGTAAGGTTACGACACGCAAAAGCGTGTCGTCTCTTGTTATGACAGGGCCTTCCTTGACGCGCATTTGCGCGTTGTCTGAGCGTTTTACGACACGTAGAAGTTATGGCCTTCGGAAATTTCGTAGTTTTCAGGCTTAGCCGAGTACACGGGGCGTACAAAAAGCGTACGCGGGGCGTACAAAAAGCGTACGCGGGGCGTACTAAGTGAAGAAGGAGTACGTTGGGTGTACCTTGGAGTACGCTGGGCGTACTGACCAGGATGGTCGCGAATGTTCTTCGGAGTACGCGGGGCGTACCAAATGTACGCTGGGCGTATGCCAATCAGATCAGAACCCTATTTTAGGGACTTGGACACTATTTAAACACCTTATCTCATAACCTATCCCTAATATATTCAGCCTCCATCCCTCTAAACCCTATAAATCGTCCTCAATCATGCATGGTGACATTTTGGAGCTCATGGAGTCCATTTTTGTAGTGTTTGGGTCCATTTCCAAGAAGGTGGAGTTGATGCAAAGATGGGGGATCAAGGAGAAGATTATGGATCTGGCTTTTGTGACTCATTTTCAGCTTATTGAAGGTATAAAGCTTTGAACTTGATCATTGGTATCTTAGATGTACCATTTGTGGGTTTTTGTTCATTTTGGTCCCAAGTATGAGATCTAGTGGTATTGATTTCATTCCAGGAGCTTTGAGTTGCCCCTATTAGTGTTTCTGAGGTCCAAGGTCCATAAAGTTGGTACCTTTAGAGCTTAAGACCATCTATATGGGAGTTTGAGTCATTCCCATGAAAATAGAATGCTATTTGGTCTTTTTGGAGCATGCAAAGACATAAAGTTGTCAACTTTATGCCTTAGGACTCATCAAACGACTTAGATCTGAGTTTGGGATGTAAAGTCTTAATGTATAAAGCACTTCATGGATTTTGTGCATAAGCTGTTTGTATGCTGGGCGTACTATGTTGTACGTTGCGTGTACAGAAGAGGTACGTTGGGCGTACACTCTTAGGAAGACTTGGGCCTTAGAGGACTTCGAACCTTTGGGCCCAATGGTTTTGGGACTGGATTTGTTGATTGTTGGTCCTGAATGTATCTTTGGGCCAATATTGGAATAGTTGGGTCTATTGGGCCTTGTGGCCCAGTATAGAAATGGACTTCGCATTCGTGGGCCTCAGTTTGGGCCATGACTTGGATTAGGATGTTGTGGGCCTTCGTGGGCCAATTGGAAATAGGGTTATGGACTAAGGAAAAATTATTGGGCTTGAGGATAAGGCCCATTAAAGAGGACTCTGCCCAATTTGGAAAATTGGGCCATATGTTGGGCTTTGGCCCATTACTTGACTTTTGGGCTTTAGAGTGTGAGTTGGACTTTGGGCTTGGGACCCAATTATTAATTGGGTATTGTTTAATGTTGACAGTTCAGGAATTTGTCAACCAGCAGCTGGAGTTTTATTCGCGGGACGTCAGCAGTTCCAGGTGAGTTCTCCTCACTACACTGACAGGGTCTACGACACCAATGCCGACCCTTATCGGATTTGTATCCGGGTTATTGCATGATTATGATTATTGATCTGTTAGATCTGTATGACTAGTTGTTCATGCTAGCTAGCGTTTGGCATATATATGTTGATTTACATCCTGGTAGTTAGGATGGTGATATGCTTAGGACTATGCTATGTAAGTGATCTGTTAGATCGGTGTCCTGGTTATAGGATGATGCTATAGTAGTGACCTGGTTAGGTCGGTATCCTGGTTATAGGATGTTGCTATGCTATTGATCTGTCAGATCGGTTTGACTGTTATGCATACTAGCGTACGATAGTTATGTACACATGTTTGTTTTGGTTTGGGTTGGGTTGAGGCGGTCCTGCTTTGTGCTGAAGGCCAACATACCCTGGGCGGACCGGATAGACTGCAGACCCGGCAAGGGTCCAGTCAGACCGAAGGCCCGACGAGCGGTCCGGATAGGCTGAAGGCCCTGCGAGGCGGTCCAGACGTGCCGAAGGCTCGGAGAGTGGTCTAGATAGACTAAAGGCCTGCGAGGCGGTCCACTCAGACTGAAGGCTCATTATGCATGTTGTTCTGTATTTGTTGATATGATATGATTATGGTTAAATGAGGTTGATATTTTTGGGGTAACTCACTAAGCTTTCGGGCTTACAGTTTCAGTTTATTGTTTCAGGTTCAGCTGATGGGCGCGGAAAGACGAAGGCGTGACCGTACACTTCCTCGATTGATGATTATGATTTCAGGGAACTCTGATGTTTAAATTATTTTTAAAACAAATTGTAATGACTGAATGGTTTTAAATGATTTAAAAAAGTTTTAAATTGGCTCGAATTTTATGGATGTTACATAAATAGTATGATATATATATATATATATATATATATATATATATATATATATATATATATATATATATATATATATATATAGAGAGAGAGAGAGAGAGAGAGAGAGAGATAGAATTATGGATCTAAAAAAAACACAAATCATAAAATCGAGCATAGATCTATTTTTCGGGAGAAAAAAAAATTGAAAAAGAATTTTGGATCATTAAAATAGAATTATGGATCATAATGATGCAAAATTAAAAATTAAAATTGAATCATAGATAAATTTTAATGATATAAAAAAAATTTTCCAATTTTTTTTCTCCCAGACATAGATATATGCTCGATTTTATGATTTGTATTTTTTTTTAGATTTTTTTAAGGTGTTCTCCTCACTTTAAAATAAGTCCTCACAGAAACCGGACAATATATATATATATATATATATATATATATATATATATATATATATATATATATATATATATATATATATATATATATATATATATATATATAGGTTCTATGGAAAACAAAAAACCATAAAAAAAACCCTAAAAATCATAAAATGCATAAAAAGAATACTTACGATCACAAAACTGGTTTTTGAAATTTTTTTTTTTGAAAAAATCACACCTTTTAACACAAAATCGCTGAAAAATATTTTTGAAAAAAAAAGAATTTTTTTTTCAGTGAAATTTTAAAAAAAGCAGCGATTTTTTGATTTGTAAAGTCAAAAAAAAAGTTTTCAGATGTCTAGGTATTTTTTTATGCATTTTTATGATTTTTAGGGTTTTTTTTTGGGTTTTTTTGTTTTCCATATAATCCTTCCTTTTATATATATATATATATATATATATATATATATATATATATATATATATATATATATATATATATATATATATATATATATATATATATATATGTTTGTTTATAACGGAAGAGATGTTATGTGTTTATTAAACATAAAATTGTTATTGTTCTGTCAAGGCAAACTTGAAATTTTACTAGGTTGGTAGAATACGATATTAAACTAGATGAATGTTCTATTTAAGGATGAGCAAAAACCGAACGGAAAACCGAAAAACAAAAAAAAACCGACATAACCGAAACCAAAGCAATAACTGACGGTTTAGGTTTGAATTTTACAAAAACCGAAAAATAACGGTTTGAATATGTTTTGATGTATAAAATCGCCCATAAAAACCGAACCGACCCACATATATATTATTTATTATGTTTTAAACTTTTAGTTTTAGAGTTTAGACTTTATCCCTTTAGTACTTTATGTTTATTTTCAAGCAACTGTTAATGTTGCTAAACTTTGATCTTTTGAACACTTTTATCCTTTTAGAATACTAGAATCCGTACTCTTCGTTTTACTATATTTAAAGTAGATACAATACTATTTATCGCAACGTACTTTCAGTGGGTGTGAACCCAAAAACTAGAAATAAAAAAAAACAGAAGCTCATAAACCCAAGGTTTAAAACCGAAAACCCATAAACCCAACACGGAAAACCGAAAAACCGAACCATGCAAAAACCGACCCTATATGGGTTTAAAAACCGAGAAACCGACTTTCTACAGTCTGGTTTGGTTTTAGCCAAAAACCGACCCAAACCGACTCATTCTCATCCCTAGTTCTATTAATGATTTAGACTAGAGAAATTAATTATGAAAAACTTACCTCGTTAAGTTTTGCTTGATGATTGCTAGTTGTTCTTAAAGATTAACCCTAGATGAATATGAGGAAAATGTGTCACTGCAATACATAACACTTCATATATATATATATATATATATATATATATATATATATATATATATATATATATATATATATATATATATATATATATATATATATATATATATATATATATATATATATATATAATTTTATAAAAGTACATAACACTTCTAGCCTAGCTGGAAAGAGACATCAGTTTAATATTTATGTGAGGTCAGAAGTCGGAAGTTCAATCCCTACAATGCCCGAAATGATGCTTCTTAAACTTGTGTTACATTTCGTTGATTCATTTGTCATTTCCATTTATATATATATATACATACACACACGGAATCTATGAAAAAATAATTTATAAAATATCCAAATTTGTTACATTTCAAGAGCTATTTTTTATCGGTTAGGATCTAGCTTTTCAGCTAGTATACCGAACATCACTTAAATCTAGTTTTTTTCATGTATGTTTGGCAAAATTTGATAATACCGACAATTGATTTTCGTTAGCTAAAAGTTGTAGCTTTTGTTTATGTATGTTTTAAGCTTTTGAATGTGTAGTATTATATAAACATAAAAACTTCTAAAACTCTAAATAACTACTTGAAATAATTTTGAATAATGGGCTTTATGTTATAAACTACAAGATTTTAAGCCCGTACTTAAAAAAAACTACTTTTTAAATTCGATTTTTTAGAAAACCTAAAAGTTGAAAGCTTCAAAAAGATATCAAAAGTTTGTCGCTAAACACACCCATTATGTGGGAAGACAATTAAAAGTTATTGGATTTGATGTACAATGGAGAATGTACGAGCATTGAGGGTTAACTGATCGTTAGTAGCTGAAGGAGGAGATGGTTTCTATTAGTGAATCTCACATCGGTGCGACACGGTAATATAAGTGGATATATATGTTGGTGTCCTCTTTCTCTCCACAATGGCTGTTTTGGTGTCCTCTTCCTCTTTCTCTCGCTAAGCCTTCTGCCTCCTCCTCAGATAATCGATTTCTTTTATGATTCAGCCCCTTCTAATGTTTCTTTTGCCTCCCTCCGATTGCTGCTTCTCTATCGGGCAACCTATGATCTGCAATCGCCTCTTTCTCTATCAACATTACAGTCGTCGATCTTGTCGGAATCGGCTCTGTCCACTGCAACTCGAGCCCTCTTTCTTTCTCATTGCCTTTCTCCGGTCTCCTCTGCCGCCGGTTGCATGATCGTTGTCACCACCACTCTTCTCTTCTAATACAACGAAATCACCTATAGCTTTCGCTTCTTCTCTCTTCTTCTCCGACGAACAGTCGATGTTATCAACCATCGTCAGAGACCTACCACCGTCGTTGTTGCTATCTCATCTAGTTTTTATGTTTTGTTCTTTTTTCCAGTATAATCATCTTCTCCCAATAAAACTTCTAGGGGGGGTGGAGGGGATGTTAGTGATTAGAGCTTATGCCCAAACCCTTTAGGGTTTAGGTATTCTCTATCTATTCCTATGTAATTATCTTTTAAGTATCAATCAATTTATTTACATGGTATCAGATTCGGCATCCCAAACCCCTGTGGTTCAGCACATCCATGTCTATCCTCATCGAGCCTACGACTATGAGTGAGAGTCTTAATGTATCCCACATCGGTGCGACACGGTAATATAAGTGGATATATATATTTTGAAGTCCTCTTTCTCTCCACAAGGACTCTTTTGAAGAGTTAATATAGGGCTCCACATATATTTATAGTTTCACGGGCATATATCTCGAAAATGAAACCAAATCAACCCTAATGGTCTATTTGGTATGATACAATGAAATTGTGAAGGAATGGAATGAGCAACTTAATGAAATGAGCAAAGTAATAGAGTAGATTATTACATTTCATTGTCATGTCTGATTAGCTCAACGATATAGAATGAGTCATTCAAACATGATGCTTGTTATATATTTTATTAATGATATCCCAACATGATAACATTTATTTGAATCAATCCAACAAAATAGGAATAAAAACTTCCATAATCAATCAAAAATATCATTATTCCATGAATCAACAAAATATCAAGAATCGAACATTAATATTTTTTTATTACGATTAATATTCATATATGAACATTCATTAATGTTAATAACTAAAAATGTATGATGTTATGAATAGTATATATATATATATATATATATATATATATATATATATATATATATATATATATGGCTTTAGAGCTAGGTTCAAGTATTCTAACTAATTATTGTCCGGGTGTGTGGACAATGTTATTCTATGAGAATTACTAAGAGAATAAGTTGTTTAGCAATGCGAATACGTTCAACTTTACAAAAATATCGTCATTTTCATGCATTCTCGCTAATTGTTATTTATTTTTGTTGTCACACATCGTTTTTCACTCAATTTCATTCTGACAGAATGCGATCCAATAAACATTCTGAAAATATTCTGACAGAATGAGAATAATAATAATAATAAGTGTATAATAACATTATAGACGATTTAATTAGTGAGAATGTGTGTTAATGACAATAGTTATGTAAGATTGAACGTATTTATATTATCAAACAACATATTTTCTTTATCATTGTCAAAGAATAACATTGTCCGTACGTCTGCACAATAATTAGTTAGAATAGAATAACCTAAGCCTATAGCATAAATGAATATGTTATGTTCACTTGTAAACATATATGTTCATAGATGAATATGTGTTCATGGATGAATATATGTTCATAGATGGACATTACATGTTCACAAATTAATATACATGAATATAAAATATTGGAACTAAGAATTAAAAATTCAAAATAAGTAATTCAACCACAAGTTAAGAATTTGTACTCCATTATGCAAAAGTAAAATAAAAATCATCAATATCCGTATGAAGAATACAAGTTTTAGATACAGATTGTTCCAACATGAATCGATAAATAAATATGTATATATTCGTCTAGGAACATTGATTATAATTAAAAGAAATAATTATCCAAACACATTCCTTTGCATCTTTTTCTTTCTGTGAAATTATAAACACCATACCTTACTTTGAAATCAAGACAAGCCATAATTTGAACATCTTCCACGTGAGGATAAAAACTAATACGTTATTTTCCTTTCTCTCTCAAAACTACCCAACGTGATATTATGCTTTCTTTAATATTTTATCTTTGGCAACACCTGTTAATCACTACAGAAATAGGTTAGATAGAGAAATAGAAAATGGTTACTGTAATAAAAACGCAACGAACATTGAATTTTTTTTGTTCTTTCTAAGTCCTTAATATGAGATTAGTTTAAGTCATCGTGTCTGATGTACTCACTACAAGAAACCATGGCTTTAGCGGCAACACAATTACCGGCGACACAAGCTTTTAGCGGCGACAAATGGTTTTGTTGCCGCTAAAATCTTGTGTCGCCGGTAATTGTGTCGCCGCTAAAGGCTTTTCACAAGAATCCCCGTTATCCCCTTCTAATAGACCTTAGCCGTTCGATCGAGTATCTAATCCAACGGTTGGGGCCTCTTATCCGCACAAAATCAATACAGGCGACATTGTGTCGCCGCTAAGGGCCGAAAAAGTCGCCGCTAATAGTGGTATAAAAAAATACGAGGTACGCTTCCCTCCAGATAGTCGCCGCTGTTATCATTGGTCGCCGACAAAGTCTTTATTGTCGCCGCTAAAAGCGTGTGCAGATAAAAAGAAAAAAACGACGCATTTCATCAGTTTTGCTTCCTGTTCGATCAAAACCCATTCTCTGGTTCGTTCTTGCCCCATTTTCTGCGACATACCGGCGACACTATTACTTTTGATATTTAATCGGATGTTGTTATGTAATTACCGACGACACTATTACCGGCAACCAAAATCGTTGATTAAAAAAAATTAAAAAACGAAAATCGTTATTACCGGCGACTTTACTCTTTTCCGACAACAAAAGCATTAGCGACGACTATACTCTTTACCGGCGACAAAATCATTAGCGGCGACTATTCACTTTCGCGGCGACAAATTGATCAATAGCGACGGAGCAGTAGCGACGACTTATTACCGGCGACGGGTCGCCGCTAATTGTCTTTGTCCTTGTAGTGTGTTTATTGTGACATCCCCAAAATCACGTCCAGAAAAGACATGTTTCATTTATGCTTTTAAAATAATTTCAGAGTAAATCCATTGATTTAAAAGAGTTGCAGAATTTGTCCCCAAAAACATTACATGATAAAATAAGGTTTATCAAAACATTTCTTAAAGAAATGTATTTTCATTATATATCAAAACTCGAGATGTCATGTTCCGATACAGACAAAAGCATAAACAATAAAACATAGACCTTACACAGTTATATAAAACTACAGGTCTATAAACAAAAATATTTTCACAAGTTCTCCAACTTATGCTCTCGCGCCACTACCCGTAATACAAAGAAACTGAGTGGGTTAGGCTTGGGAGTCTAGTGAGCATATAGGGTTCTCAACCCACAATAAATAATTATATTTAATTTCACCGACCAACAATAACCCGATTACCCATTCCCGTTATCCTCACTTTATGTCCCTAAAACAACAACTATCAGAAGGGACCTAATCTAGGATTTTCATCGGGACGGACAATACTGCAAAGGGGTTTCCTCAACAATGAATGTCCTAAGGCAACCATGAGGGGGATAGAATACAGCAAATGAACACCCAAGTTCACCAACACCTACAGGTTATGAGCCTGCCAGCGTTCCACAGGACAGTCTAGAAAGAGTCCGTGGTCGTCATCCATATTCTGCTGAATGACTAGATCACAATCACATCGAGGCCTCTCATCAGTTTATCACACATCAACTATCTACCCAAGTTCTACCCAACATTTTTGTAGATAACAACATACATATGTATTCATATGCAACTTAAAAACTGATAAGATACTTATTCAATACTTATCCCAAATAAACAGATAACATATATATACACGTATATTTATACACACGTAACACGTATTCTAAAGTAGATACTTCATATCTATGTGTTAGAAGAAAGGGAATATACACTCACTTGAAACATATACTTAATACATTCAAACAATACTTGTATTAAAATCGTGTTTACGAAAGAGACTATACACTCACTTGATCAGAAGATGATCGGACAACACTACGGCTCTAAAAGTAGTATTCTTCGGTGAAACCGGGAGATCTTCACACACCGGGCTTCTCGCGGGTAGAGCTTCGGCTCGGAAACTCTTTTCTTCTCGGGATCTTGGGCTTCGGGACTCGCTTCGGGTCTCGGGATGATACCGGGGCTTCGGGGGGTTAAAATTGCACGTAAAACGATGTAATATGGGAGAGAGATGAGAGAATGAGCAACCAAACTCGGCTGCCCCTTCAACTTTATTTATAGCCTGTTTTCTCGATTTTCATGTCGTGAACAGTGCTCCCACATCGTGGGCATAAACGTCATTGCATGCGTCATCGTCCACTTGCTCTTTCAGGCTCCAGAAAGTTCACGTCGTGAACACTGATTTCACGTCGTGGTCTCTGACAGATTTGGGGTTTCGCGCCCCGAACTTCAGAAATTCATAACATTCGCATACGAACTCCGTTTTCGACGTTCTTTTTTTCCACGCGTAGGTAAAAACAAGATCTACAACTTTCATTTAGACTCCGTCGGCTAATTTTGAATTTATTTTTATTATATTTTTATTGTATTATTTTTAGTAGGCCGGGATAGGAAAACTCCGTTAGAAATTCATATCTTCTTTATCTGACACCCGTTTTCGTCTGTCTTTTTACCGTTGGACTACTATCGACGAGATCTTTGATTCTTGTTTAGATTGATTCGGCCAAATATCACTCGATCTCAATTTCGAGATTTGGGCTGCATATCGCTAAGTCGAAACTTCGAAAAATCATAACTTCTTCATACGAAGTCAGATTTAGACGTTCTCTTTATGCACGCTCTCGGTTTAACGTATTCTATGACTTTCGTTTAGATTACTAAGGCTAGATATCGTTCTATCTTAAATTCGTATTTTACGTCATACAGTGTCGTGCCGGTTCTGTCGCAAAACTTCAACATGTCATAACTTCTTCGTTATAACTCGGATTTCAGCATTCTTTATATATTCGGAAACCTTGTCACGACCACTACCACATCCTTCATAGATATCAGGTTTATCTAACATTTCATTTTGACGCTTATTTTTATCCTTAATTCAATTAAGCCACACAATTAAGCATAAAACACATAATACTCAAATAATACATTCTTATTATTTCAAAATAAGTTACAAAGGTTAACCTAGACTATTACATCAATATTAATGCCTAGCCCAGAAACGCGGGCGTTACATTTATTGTATTGTTGAATATATAGAATAATTGTACAACAAACTAATCTATTTTACAGCGTATATTCTAACTTGCTACAAAAGATAAACTAATATTTAATTCCCTAGTTTAAATATTCTATTAACCCCCCCCCCCCCAAGGCCCCTTAGCTCTGCCAGGCACTGGGCAGGGGTTAGCTCTGTAAATGTGTAGAGCCAAGTGTAGTGTGGTGTAGTAGTAGGCACTTCAAGGCCCCTTCCCGGCTACTGGATCACTCCAGTTCTTCGATTACTACGTACCCTCTGCCATCCATTGCAGCAGAGCCCTTTCATGAGCGGGGAGGGGTAAGCACAGTTCTTTGATCTCTTAAGAGAAGAAAGATCCACACTACAAAATGAGCGAGCGGAGAGAGCATAAAGAGCTTACTTATAAGGTACGAGCTTAGAGCCTTGAGTTTCAAGAAAAAATATCCTTAATGCGACTGCGGGAAGGTTGTTCCTGCTACATTTCGCTGGGGAAGAAAGAAGGAATTGGTTTTTAGGGCCTGGAAGGAGGGGAAGCTATTCTTGGACTAGGAGGGGAAGGGATGGTTGTATGAAATCTATGAAAGCATTGACAACATTTCTCCTTCGATATTGATGCGAAACTTGGAACAAAAATCCTCAAAGAACGCACGCGGAAGACTTTTAATGAAGATATCTGCAAGTTGAAGGTGAGTAGATACATAACGAGTGTGTAGCTTGCCGTAAATCACCAATTCTCGAACAAAATGATAGTCAATATCAATGTGTTTAGCACGTTTATGAGAGATAGGATTTTGACTAAGGAAAATAGCACTTCGATTATCACAAAGACTAGTTGGACGGCCAGTAGGTTGAACATATAATTCACGTAGTAGATGAGTGATCCAAATGATCTCAGAAGCAATGTTGGCAAGAGCCCAATATTCAAATTTACAACTGGAGCGAGACATAGTTGGTTGTTTCTTTGCACTCCAAGAGACTAAGTTACCACCAAGAAAAATATAATAACTGTACGTAGAGCGACGAGTTTCAATACATTGTGTCCAATCTGCATCAGAGTAACCCAAGAGTCTAGGTGTGGTTGCATGAAAGAATGAAAGACAATAGGACATTGTGCATTTAACATAACACAAGATACATTTAACAACATTAAAATGATCTTCCATGAGGGCATGAAAAAATTAGCTTACTTGATTTACAGCATAAGACAGCTCAGAACGAGTAATAGTGAGATATTGAAGATTTCCCATAAGTGATCGATATAAGGTTGGATATGAAAAAAGGAGTACCTTGACTTGTGAAATAACCAGAAGTGGAAATAGACGTATGGACTGGTTTAACATCCAATATATGAGTATGTGCAAGAATATAATGAGCATATTTGGACTGACTGAAAAAAGATCAGTTCCATGGTACGAAACTTCTAATCCGAGAAAATAGTTTAATCGACCAAGATCAGCAATTAGGAACTCTTTGTTTAGTCGAGTAGTGAAATTTCGGATAATGGAAGCATCATTTCCAATGAGGATTATATCATCCACATAAACTAACAAGTAGAGAATGGTAGAGTCTTGTTTAAAAACAAAAAGAGATGGATCCGCTCTACTGCAAAGAAATCCAAGACTTAAGAGAAAAGAGCTTAAACGTTGAAACCATGCTCGGGGTGCCTGCTTTAAACCATAGAGAGCCTTCTTCAGTCTACACACATGATTAGGAAAATGAGAATCAACAAATCCTGGTGGTTGTTCTATGAAAACAGTACCAGAAAGACTTCCATGGAAAAATGCATTTTTAACATCAAGTTAGTGCAAAGGCCATTTATTGAGCACCACACGTAATAAGATGATGCAAACAATTGATGCTTTTGTAATTGGACTAAAGGTAGCTGATTAATCAAGGCTTGGAACTTGAGTGAAACCTTAAGCTACAAGACGAGGTTTGAACTTGTCGATTGATCCATCAACAAGAAATTTGGTGCGGAATACCCATTTAGATCCAACAACATTTGATTGAGGGGGACGAGGAACTAAATCCCAAGTGGCATTTGATTTAGGAGCCTGCATCTCGTCACACATAGTTGCGAACAACTTAGGATCTATTGTTGCATTTTGGGTTCTTTAGCAGCAAACAATGCATGATATAGAGGTGATGAAGAAACCATAGACAAATAAGCAAGGTTGCGAGGTTTAAAAATTTATGCTATTGCTCGAGTAACCATAGGATTGTTGGATTAGATGTCTAAGCCTATAACTAAAATTGATATATACTTGAATTGATAGTAGCACAGTTCTTTTGGATTGCCCTCAAACCTAGCAATTAGACATGATGATTTTAGAGAGAGAAATTAATTTATTATGTGAATAATAAATAATAAATGGTTTATTATGTGTTATGAATATAATATATTAATTAGAAATCATATTATTTAATTAATAATTAATGAGAAATTAATTGGAGTTAAATTTGGGATTAATTGGATTAATTAAAAGTACATGGACTGTTTTGTTGTTTATTAATAGTTTAGAAAGGAAGGTTCTAGAACCTCAGGGAATGACGTGGACGAAAATCTCTAGGGAAACCCTAAGACATTTCGTCCAAGGCACCTTGGACAAGGGGATTGGGTTGCTTGGTCACCAAGAAAGGGATTCTAAGGCTTATCCCTTGAACCCTAACTTTGTCGCCAAGTTTCCTCAACTATATAAGGAGCCCCTAGCCCTTGATTTATGCCATGCCTTCCCTCCACAAGCCTTGGACAAAAATCCCTCACCTCTCTCCTAATTCATTCTCTTGCTAGTTTGGGTGTGATTTCATTAGAGGCACGACACTTGTGGTGCTTGCTTCCAAGAGATCAACAAATAGGAATTCTAGTTGTTTGCTATAACAACTAAAAAGTATGTAATCCTAAAACCCTCTAATGTTAATTTCAAAAATACCCTATGGTTTCCAGGTTACTTTTTGATGTTCTTAATTATAGGTTTAATAGAGAAAACATAGATCCTATTCAGGTTGGATGCAAACTTAAGGGTTTTAATTTTTGTTAGTTTACCTAAATCCCATCAGTGGTATTAGAACGTTTGGTTAGTTTTTTGTTGAATAACTATAATAGAAGAATAGATCAATTATGGTTTATTGAAATTAAATCCTAAGAGGCCATGATTTCGACAAGGGCTAGGGTTTTAAGAACCCTAGGCTCCACCCCTTGATTTTCGAAATTAAGGGCTAGGGTTTTGAAACCCTAGCCTTCCTCCCCAAGTAATTTCGAAAATGGTAGGCCTATAGGGTTTCCATATTTTGATAATTGTTAGTTTAATTTGATTAAAAGGGATAATTATAAAATTGGATAAATCATATACCCTAATTTTCAAAAAAATTAGAGGGTAAGGATTATGATTAAATTATTTGATTAATTTAATTAAATAATCCTTAATTGATTTAATTTATTTAATTGTTAATAATTAAATCATTATTAATTTATTTTAAATTTAATTTATTGACTATTAATTTTGAAATTTAAAATATAAACCCTAGTATTTTTAAAAGTTTAAAACACACCTTATACTATATGTAAAATTAAAAGCTTAATTATTACTATATGTATAATAATAAGTCAGTCAAATCACTAGTGCACCTCATGTAACGTCCTAAAATTTCAAGGTAAAAATTTTGTTTTTAATTCAATCATAAAACACCATTTACTAATACCAATCACTCAAAAGTATTATAATGCAAAACTAGTTATCAGAGTACAATCCCAAAATCATCACATTGCGGAAACTTGGGTGGATACAATGCAGTCACGCCAGACCCTTCCCTTTTGAATTGGAAAGTACCTGAAACATAAACTAAAAACTGTAAGAACAAAACTTAGTGAGTTCCCCTACCACATACCATACATAGCAATCATATAATGGGACCTGCCCATCATCCAGACCTGCCCGACATCGAGTCCTACTCGGTAAACAGATATGTCAGTCATCAGGCCACGCCTGGCATCGACCCCCGCCCGGTATACATATAAACATATAAACATATAATCATACAAACACATGCAATAATCACAAATATAATAGCATAAAGAACAGTCAACCCCCCCCCCCCCCCGGCATCGAGCCTCGCTCCGCAAACATATACACATAACACATGCAAGAGTCTATGCATACAACTAGCATACTAACATATCAATCCATAGGCTGGAATTGGTGCCTTCGACCCGCTAAAACCAAGTGAAGGAACTCACCTCTAACTGCTGAATCACTCAGATAAATCTCTGTCTGTTGGTCCGACAAATCCCCACGCTGTCATCATAAAACACATCCAATTAATAATTCGATTCCGACCTATATCTAAGAGTCTAAGCTAGGGTAAAAGACCATTTTCCATTTATCTAACTTGGTCCAAGGCCAAGGCCCAATCTAACTACTCGAAGGGCCCAAAACCAAAATAATCATCCAAAGCCCAATTAAACTAAGCCCAAAACCTCTAATGGCCCAAGGCCCAAAATCGATCCATTGGGCTTTTGCTGAGAACGCGTGGCATTCCAACCTATGACGCTGGGCGTCCAAACGTCGGGCGTTCCCATGCAAACTGGCGTTTGCTCGCTAATTACCAACTTCCAAACCAATGTCTTAATGGCTTAAGATCTCATGTCCAAACTTCAGATCCAATCATAATGGAATGTGTAAAGCCATAAAGTTGCAAACTTTATGGTCTTTCATGGCTACAATGAGCCCAACACCAAGATCCAAACTCAAAATCACTTATAAGGCTCCAAAACTCTTGCATGGATGATTATGAAGACCCAAGATTACATTTTTATGACTCTAGACTCACTATTATGCTTGAAAGGTTAGTCCAAACCTCTGGAGCATTCCAAACTCACAAAGATCAAGTCTTTGGGACCAAAAAGAACACAAACTAGCCCTAAATCAAGATCTAACAAATGAGACATCAAGATCTGAACTTTATACGTGAAAATCTTGCTCCAAGATGTCAAGAGTCCAGATCCACAAGCTAGAGAGCAACCACAATAGTCCAAATATCTTCCTTCTATTATTAAGAACACTAAATGATACCAAAAAGATGAAACAAGGCTACAAACTCTCATACACACTTAGGATTTTCGAAATGAGGTTGAAGGTTGGAGTGGTGAAGGGATTTGCGACCATAATGTTCTTTAAATAAGGAGAAAACCCTAAAATTAGGTTTTGGTATTGCATGAAAACGCCTGGCGTCCATCATATAACGCCTGGCGTTTGAACATCGAGCGTCCTATGCTAAACGCCTAGCGTTTGGACCAAAGAGCCAAAATTAACACAAGGATCTAAACTGAAAGGTACTTTGAATCGGGTGTTGCAACTCTCCTCGACTTAAATTAGATTTCTTCCTCAAAATCATTCCTTACCATCCCAGGCATGGCAGACAACTTGAACAAACCAACCACAACCACGATGTGGACCGAATAAGCAACCCGGTCTTACAACAGGCTTCCAAAAAATGCAACCGAACCCAACCTTAGCAGGGCTCCCAAATCCTGAAAAATTAACGGATCCTTACTCAACTTAAAATAACCCCTGAACAATAACCATTTCTACTCTGCCCAAAATCTGAAATCTTAAAACTTTTCTGAGTCCCCGACAGACAACCCATACTGAACCACTGCTAATTCAACTCCACTTTGTATTCCCAACTGATCATCCAACTTCTCATTACCTTGATGTTTCCACTGAGAAAAAAGAATCACCTACCATTCACTTATGCCGGGTTTTTACTTGGTAAAAGAGATTAGATAATCCTTCGAGTAAAAAACTCATCCTGAAGTTAACGAATCCATGAACATAATGAGGAACAAGAGGCAATCTGGGAGTTACACCTTCTAGCGCTGAACAAGTCACTTTTTCCTTAACTTCCGAACTAATACGTTATTTCTAAAATTCCGAAATCCCATAAATTGCCTGACCTCCACACAAGTGGAACCAATCCAAAATATAATCTCAAGAGCCTTTTTCTACCATTAGAACTGAAAACATTCTCTTGACCTTGAACCCTTCAGTTGATGCCATTGACATACAGATTCCTTAATTCATATATTGCTGAAATAAAGATCTTGCACATAAACACTAACGATTCCTAACGCGAGTCTCAACCAAAAGCTAACTCGGTACATAACTCATAACCTGAGATCCAAGGATTACTCTTTCATTTCACCCGAAATCTTATGATTCACGACAACCATTCACAAACCAAGATATAAAAATCCCCAAGCCACCGCTGAGACTGCTAGTCTCGCATCTGGTCCAGCCACCAAGTTCCTGAGAGTCCAACTGATAAGGCTACCCTAGCCAATGCATCACTCTATGCCACTCACTGGCTACAATCATCCCACTAAAACCATGATTTAATACTTTGACCCAACCAGTCTCTACCAGGTCTCACATGCACTACCATAATCATACGGGCCTTGCCCACAGGTCTCACCCAGTCTATACCAACGAACGGGACATGCCCACATGTCTCACCACATTGAGAACTACATAGGCCTAACATCACCTTGGACCCCAATAGTCCACTTCCTATAACAGAGAAATGCTCTTCGACAATACTGTCCGCCTTTCCCAAGGCACAAACTGATCCTCCTTTATACCAGCGACCACCCCAACGATGGTCTATCCCAATCTGGCGAATACTACGATCCCATCGCAGACTTACAACATTTCCACAACTGTCTAATATCCCGGTGAATGCTATGGCTGAAGGGTTTTGAGCATTCTAACACTCTTATGGTGTACATGCAACCCTAGAAACCTTGGATCTATCTTTTCTCTAAGATACATGCAAATAATAAATTTCCAAGCTGTACATCCTAACTAGCATGGCATTGGGAACTTGAATCACAAAATGCTAGAAGAATTACATACCTTTTAGTAGTGGTTGATTCCTTGGAGTTTAAGAGCCTAGCACCAATAATGTGGATGCCTCAAATGGAAGTCACAAATCACCACAAACTTTGGAAACCTTTAGAGAGAGTATGACCACTTGTAGAAATCGACCACCTTTGCTCACACACACACACACAATCTAGTGTCATTTCAAGTGTCAAGGATTCCTTTATAAAGTGTGGTGGATTAGGGTTACATCCATGTAAACCCTAATACCCATGACCTTTCATTCCTTTGGCAACCTTCTTTGTAGGGACTAGATTAAGGATATGGGCGGCAGTCTCTAAGGCATACCCCCAAAATGAAATTGGTAGCGAAGCTCGAGTCATTATGGAATGAACCATGTCCAACAAGGTTCGATTACGCCTCTCAGACACACCATTCAACTGCAGTGTCCTGGGAGGTGTCAATTGTGAGACAATCCCACATTCCTTAAGATAGTCAAGGAACTCTGTACTAAGATACTCACCACCTCGATCGGATTGAAACATCTTAATGTTCCTACACAACTGATTCTCCACTTCCTGTTTAAACTCTTTGAACTTTTCAATAGTTTCTGACTTATGCTTGATTAAGTAGACATATCCATATCTACTATAGTCATCAATAAAAGTCACATAGAAGCGGTTAGCATCCCTTGTGGCGGTTCTGAAGGGTCCACACACATCAGTATGTACAAGATCCAACAAACCTTCACCCCTAGCACAAGTACCAGTGAAGGGTGACTTTATCATTTTCCCAAGGAAACAAGATTCACAACTATCATCCGAATTTAGGTCAAATGACTCCAAGACTCCATCCTTTTGGAGTTAGCCTATGCGTTTCTTGCTTACATGTCCAAGACGACAATGCCATAATGATGCTTTATCCAAGCTAGTGGAAGAATAAATACACAACACATTATTTCCTAGGTTATCTACAACCGACACAGTTTCATACACACCATCACAAGGTAATGCTTTAAAATAAAGAACATTATTAAAGAAAGCATTAATACCACCACATTCATTATCAAACGAAAAGGTAAAACCTTGTTTGTACAAACCATGAAAGGAAATAATATTTCTCGCCATTTCAGACGAGTAACAACATTTATTCAAATCTAATGTTAACCCACTACTTAGCGACAAAGTATAAACTCCAATCTTGGTGACAGGTGTGACTTTCCTATTACCCATGATCAAGTTTATCTTCCCATGCTCCACATTCTCACTTCTTCTTAGTCCCTGCATGGTTGGGTTTCACTTTCCCATCCTTAACATCTTGCAAGTACTTTGGGCAGTTTCGCTTCCAGTGCGCCTTTTCATGGCAATAAAAGCATTCAGCCTCATTAGGATTGGCAGAAGGAGTGACAGAACCTCTTTTGGTTCCACTTGAAGAGGAGCCATCAATGGACTTTCCCTTGGTACCCTTTGAAGAGCTCTTCCTCTTCTTCCCTTTACCTTTCCCGATAGCCAGAACAGGAACGGCGGTAGGAGTAGGAGTAGTAACAACGGATTTACCTTTAAGACCACTCTCCGCGGTCTTCAAAAGTCCTTGAAGCTTGCTGAGTGTAACTTCCTCCTTGTTCGTGTGATATGTCATCCGAAATTGATCATAGCACGAAGGTAAGGAGTGCAAAATGATGTCAATTGCCAAATCCTCGGGGAAGTTCACATTCAATTTCAGCAAACGGTCCACGAATCTTTGCATTTTCTGCATGTGGCCCATGATGGTTCACCATCCTTCATCCAGTTTGTTATCATGGAGGAGATTTTTTCATATCGTTCTTCATGAGCACTCTGATGGTATCTTTCCATCAGATCCTGGTGCATCTCAAAAAGATAAAAGTCCTCATAGGACTTTTGGAGCTCAGCTGTCATCGTGGCCAACATGATACATGTCACCTTAGTGGCATCTCTCTCATGTGCTCGGAATTCAGCAACTTCCTCTGGAGTAGCAGACGGCTCATCAAGTTCCTTAAGCTCCTTGTCGAGGAATTATTCCTTGTCCTCATAATGAGTGACCATCCTAATGTTCCTGATCCAATCCATAAAGTTGGATCATCGAAGATGACTCTCCCACAAAGGTTCATGAGAGAGAAGGAGTCGGTAGGGTTTGAGCCAGAAGCAGCATTGTTGGAAGACATCTGAAAAAGAACAAAGACAAGTTTAGATTAGATATAAAGATAGTCCTTAATAAGACACCCAAATGTAATATTAAGGCTAGGACCCAACACAATATTTTATAACTTAGAAGAGGGATAATGTAATCCAAGCTACAAAAATATTTGAAGGTAGGTAAATGACGATTCACCGATTTACACCATGAAAAACGAAATGTATTATTAGGTTTTAATTGGTTTTGAAACTCCTATATTCTTTTGAGATTCACTGAACTTTTCAATGACATGTTTCAATCTCGAGTATGCCCTTCAACTTTTGTGACTGGGATGTCGAGGATCACAAAACAAGGTGCGAAGTAACCATGCAAATTAGTTGGTACTCTTAATGTTTATCACTCAACCGATGTGCCGGTTAACCACACGCGCTCCACCGATCTATTATAAACCTTAAGCCACCCTTTGCCTACTTTTTTAAATCCAGGTTATTGTTCCGGTTAACCACAAACACTCCACTAACGACTTAAGCAAAGTGCAAAGTGTAATTGTTGGGTTATGAGCATTCTAACACTCCTAAGTGTACATGCAACCCTAAATACCTTGGATCTATGTTTTCTCTATTATACATGCAATTATGAACTTTCCAAGGTATTACCCTATCTAGCATACAATACTTGATACTTGGGTAATCAAATGGATAGAATACATACCTTTGTTTGATGTAGCTTGTCTCCATGAAGCTTGAGTGCCTAGTGCCCTAAGTGTGACACCTCAAATGGTTCACACAACACCAAATGCACATGGAATGACTTGAGAGAAATGGAACACTCCTTGAAATCGTCTAGCCCTCATATTCACACATTAGTGCACGATTTCTTGAGCCATGGGATTCTTTTATATGGTGGCTATTAGGGTTACACCATGTAACTCATAACTTTACCCATTCCTTATGCTCCATGGATTTTAACCTCCATGGAGTATCCATGGGTCACCCCATGGACTTAGTCCAACATAAGAAATCTTGGATCACAAGCCCACATATATAAGAATGAATGATTTACACAATCAACCCATATATTTAATTAGTCTCCTTTTGATCACTTAATTAATTTCAAATTAATTCTTGATCAATACTAATTAAATAACCTTATTAATATATTAGAACTTATAATATATTAACCAACCTTAAGTGTTATTTCTCTCATTATAGTCTATCCAAATGCATGATGCCATGCAACCCAAATGGACCATGCCGGGTCGGGTCAAGTCTTACCAATTATAGTTATGGACTTAGACATTAATCCAACAGTAATTTCATGGGTTAGCACCTTATTAACATTTTCCTAAAGTAACTAAGATTGGGAATTTATAAAACATTTAGTTACTTTGTAATCATCATACTTTTAATGAGGATTTAAATTCATTGTCCTAGCCGTTCGGCTAACGACCCTCCACCAGTCAAGGAAGCGGTGGATGAGAGTGGACACCCATTTAGCTGTCATTTTATAGGCAACAACCTTATACCCCCCCTTATAGACCGACTTTGTGAATGAGGCCTACTAACGGTAAAACGACTTGTTCTTATATATATATATATATATATATATATATATATATATATATATATATATATATATATATATATATATATATATTATTAACTTATAATATTATAAAGTATAAGGGTTGAATATTAAGTTTTAAAATTATAGGGGTTGGAACTAAAGTTTTTAAAGTGACTTTACATGTTCCAAAACTTAAGGGCAACTTTTGTAACTTTCAAAACTTTTCATCTTTCATAACTTATGAGTTAATGGTTTATTAAAATGAGAGACTTTTAATTTTATGTAACCTATGTGTTTATTAATGGAATTTAAAAGAATGACTTTTGGTAATCCATAACTTGAGGACAAATTATGGATTCCATTAAAACACATAATGATCAAGAATTAACTAACAAACAATTTTGCAAATAATTCCTATGATCTTCTAAACTCATAAGAGTATGAATATTCATATCAACAATTTCAAGAATCATAAACAACACATACAAAACCTGAAATTTTGATAATAGCCATTGTAAATGGATTAGCTTAACCATTACACCATGTAAAAAAAGTTTTATAAGACCAAAACAGTTTAGGGTAATGTTTCTAGTCCATTTCCAGCAGCAAAACTCGAAAATCTACATCCAGGGGCTCCTACTCATCGAGTGCAAGAACCTACTCGACGAGTAGGATGAATTATCACATGGACTCGTCGAGTCCCCCCATGGACTCGGCGAGTTCATGACGTAGAATGCAGAAAACTTGAGTTTTTTCAACAATTTGCATCAAGTATCAAGAAAACAAGCCTAGGCTCTGATACTACTGAAGGGTGTTGAGCATTCTAACACTCCTATGGTGTACATGCAACCCTAGAAACCTTGGATCTATGTTTTCTCTAAGATACATGCAAATAATAAATTTCCAAGCTTTACATCCTATCTAGCATGGCATGGGGAACTTGAATCACAAAATGCTAGAAGAATTACATACCTTTTAGTAGTGGTTGATTCCTTGGAGTTTGAGAGCCTAGCACCAATAATTTGGATGCCTCAAATGGAAGTCACAAATCACCAAAAACTTTGGAAACCTTTAGAGAGAGTATGAACACTTGTAGAAATCGACCACATGTGCTCACACACACACTCTAGTGCCATTTCAAGTGTCAAAGACTCCTTTATATAGTGTGGTGGATTAGGGTTACATCCATGTAAACCCTAATACCCATGACCTTTCATTTCCATGAGATCCATTGGTTAAAGCTCCATGGACTATCCATGAACTTTCCATGCAAGTCTAGCCCATTCTAAATAAGCAATAGCCCACACTATATAAATACAGGAGTCCATATTTAATTAGTTACCTTTTTGATCACCAAATTAATTCTAGATCAATACTAATTAAATAATATGATTTCATATTAATATATTAGAACTTATAATATATTAATAAATCATAACATATACTATTCTCAAAAGATTATCCATATAAATTGTTCGGGCGAAGTGCAACCCAAATGGACCATGCCGGGTCGGGTCAAGTACATCTCAAATATAGTTATGGACTTAGACACCTTATCCAACAATGGCTACCTCGTAGTCTTGCAACACTTCCACACTATCTGCCAATCAAATGAATGCTACGGCTACCCGTACTCTTACGACACTTCAATTCTGCCATGCTCACCACCCATTGTCTTACCACACCTCTACCCTACCGACCAAAATCGACCTGATTCGAACCCGCATCCAACTATATCCCAATAAGGTGTTTGGGTCATGCTTCGAAACCCAAATCCTTAATCAGACAAGAATAGGAGGAGAGGCCCTAACACCACCCTCGACCTGGATCCATCCACATACCCGCCATATGTCACTATAGATGTGCAACAAACCTGAATATCCTTCCTTGAGAAATCCTTTAGACCAACGATTCTCTCCCACTTCATCTCGACTGCGCCCTTCCAATCCATAAGATTTGATGGATTTCCAATCCATCTCGCAACCCTGCGATTCAAATTGTCGATATCCTGAGCTTAAAAATGCCAGCGTTCCATTACTAGCCAATCTTGATGATCGCATAACTCTTGAAATCCAGATGAATACTCCCCGAAATCTCATTAAGCCCGATAATCCCAATCACTTCCCATGATACAACACCAAATCCTTAAGTCCTTATGCTAGTGACAAAGACTACAACCCTTGACTGGAACTGGCAAATCTTCACTCCAACTTCCTATTCCCAGATGGATCTCAGCATTCTAACCATATTCAACCTTCGTGATTACGAAATTCCCTTGGCACATCCAATGACCAAACGACCCATGTGACTACCACCTTCATCTTCTTGCTACCGCTCCTTCCCTAGCAACGGTAGTGATTTGGACCCGAAGGTCCTCCCATAGATGGTTGTCGACCCTACCAGAACAAATGCTAACACTTCTGAACTCCGACTCTGTTGATGAACTATTCATGCTGCTTCGACCACAAATCTTCCAAACAATACCCCTGAACTGACCCCATCAAAGAAGCGGAACAACAACCGAACCACTGAATCCCGCTCCACAAGATACGACCCTTTAATAATTCTTGGCATGCAAAAATGGCATATAACAATGCTTGATGACATAACTTAGGCAATAACAGAGAATTGAACCAAAGATAATGCTTAATCATACCAATACAAGATTATGAGGCACATATAAAAACTGATAGTAACCATGAAGAGAGAAAAAGATAACATATCCACAACAACATCTGATGAAACTCTGGCATCCACTGACCGACACTGTAATGCTTGGCTCTTCACTGTTGGGGCTCCTGTCCTACCCTCACGACCGCCAGTGACCCTCCAAGTAACGGGAAAAGGTGCACTCACTGCTCCACCCCTCAATATCGGACAGTCGGCCTTTTCTGGCCCACCTGATTGTAGTGCAAACACATCAGAAGCTACCCACGGGGCAATCCCTACTAAAATGACCTATTTTACCACAATTGAAACATCCTCGGCATGTCTCTCGACATCCTCCCACATGGGTCATCACATAATTGGCACAATGACCCCGACCTTGATGGCCTCCCAAAAGTGAATCCTGGCTTATAGGCATCTTCACCTGACCCACTGAAATCTGAGTCTGCTCTGATTTCCTTTTCCCGAGGTGCTCCAAATCAATCTCACACACCCATCTCTAGCAATCATATTATTCAGGGTCTCGCACCTTGACAAACTCACAAACTCCCTAAAGACATCCCTCAACATGTCATGATACCTTACATTCTTCATCTACTCGTTCGCTAACCATATCCTACTAGAAAATGGGGTCCTTCTTCACAAAGGACTCGGGAGCTCCACAAGTACGAAACTCATGGAAGAAAAAAAAGTGCGAGCTCCAACAATAGCCATAATCTCAGTGCAAAATGCGCCCATACGCTTACCCAAAATATCCATAATCCCCTCATTAACCGTATAAAAGATCACATAAGTCTGCTCCAAAATGTCGCGGGTGATCTCCGACAAGATACACTCCCACATCCTCTCATCAATCGGCTCAGTACGTGCACCTGAGCCTGAACCAGAAACTGAACCTCCTCCTAGTATGCTCATCGCCACTCCGAGACAAAATAATCATATTAATAATCAGAAC
This sequence comes from Lactuca virosa, assembly GCF_052849685.1. NCBI lineage: Eukaryota > Viridiplantae > Streptophyta > Magnoliopsida > Asterales > Asteraceae > Lactuca > Lactuca virosa. The sequence goes on along the minus strand of NC_136433.1, from coordinate 164,579,212 downwards.
ATACCCAAGAATCCACATCCCACGGGTTTCCTAGATTCTCCAAGACTCTTATCAATTCTAGTATCGATCCTATGCTTTCAGTAGTACGGGCCCAATACTACCTGCCACACTTATCCATATTTTCCTCAAGAATCATCCTGAATCCTCTAAGTCACATTCTCAAACCGATACCCCAGATGCTCGCTAAGCAGCGCAAACAAACCACTACAGCACACCCTAGGCTCTCCCAGGTTCCCAACCTCACCTTGCCATCAATTTGTGAAGAACTCCCCATAACGTCAGTTAACCACCTCATCCCTACAACGGTTACCACTAAAATGAGAGTTGCGCAATAGGGTCAAATCCTTCAGTCTGAGATTATTCAACCTTTGTCACATGTGACTTAACATATTCACTTAACAGCTAACTCACATCACTTAAGAGTTCCAAAAAGCACAAAGCAAGCTGTATTCTTGTAGTAGCAATCCAATCCACAGACCAATTAAGAAGTCTTCTCAAGCTTACTGGCCACCAGCATCTTCGCTGCACTAACATTCTTCTTAGATTTTTCTAGGGCAACCACCACACTATTCCCCACTATCAACTGCAGAAGGAACTCCCCCTAACACCCTCTAGCTAGCTTATGAATACAATTACATATCACCGACACCAGATAATTCTTCGAGTGAAAGGTCTCACAGTACAACGGTTAGAGTCAAACGAGAGCTGCGTAATAGTGTTAAAACCTAACCTTCTAAAATTATCCAGTCTCAATAATATGTAACTCAGTATATTCGCTTACTGGTTAGCCGAAGTTAATGGGAGCTCCTAAAAGCACAAAGCACAACCTATTCAGGCCATCCTATCACAGACTAATCAGTACTAGCATGCAAGTCTAAAAGCTCATACAACAAGCACACAAAGGCATCTCTCCTAGATCCTTACCCCTAATCAAGCATGTGATGCTCATAACATATAACATAACAACATGTATGGGTATTCTGGTAATCACTTACGTGAGCTCGGCTGATTGCACGCATCACGCCTTTTGTCTTTATAAAATCCTTTTAGAAATTTATTCCCTTTTTCAAAATCTATTTAGAAACTCATTTTCTTTAAAAAGATTATCAATACCTCAGTTTGAGTTCAGACATACCCAAGTTTGAGTCTGAATCCCTCAAACCAAGGCACTGATACCAACTTGTAACGTCCCAAAATTTCAAGGTAAAAATTTTATTTTTAATTCAACCATAAAACACCATGTAGTAATTGTTGGAGATAGTGTCTAAGTCCATAACTATATTTGGTATGTACTTGACCCGACCCGGCATGGTCCATTTGGGTTGCACTTCACCCGGACAATTTACGGATAATCTTTTGAGAATAGTATAAGTTATGATTTATTAATATATTATAAGTTCTAATATATTAATATAAAATCATATTAGTTAATTAGTGTTGATCTATAATTAATTTAGAGATCAAAAGTATGACTAATTAAATATGGGCTCTTGTATTTATATAGTGTGGGCTAATGCTTATTTGGAATGGGCTAGGCTTGCATGGAAAGTCCATGGATACTCCATGGAGCTTTAACCCATGGATCTCATGGAAATGAAAAGACATGGGTATTAGGGTTTACATGGATGTAACCCTAATCCACCACACTATATAAAGGAGGCTTTGGTTCTTGAAATTGGACTAGTTGATGTGTGTAAACTAAGAGGGCCGATTTCAAGAAGTTGGTGACTATTCTCTCAAGTTTCCAAGTTTGTGGTGATTTGTGACTTCCATTTGAGGCATCCACATTATTGGTGCTAGGCTCTCAAACTCCAAGCAATCAACTACTACTACAAGGTAATTAATTCTACTAGTTTTATTTGATTCAAGTACCCCATGCCATGCTAGTTAGGATAAGAACCTTGGAAAAATAATTATTTGCATGTATCTTAGTCAAACATAGATCCAAGGTTTCTAGGGTTGCATGTACACCATAGGAGTGTTAGAATGCTGAAAACCCATCAGTGGTATCAGAGCCTGGTTTGTTTATTTGATACTTGATGCAAAAAAAAAAATCGAAGTTATGTTCAAAAGCTCGTATCAAAATTTCAAGTTTTGTATATGTACTTACGATTCTTGAAATTTTTGATATGAACATTCATAAACATATGAGTTTAGAAGATCATAGAAATTATGTGCTAATAATTGATTAGATTAATTCTTGATCTTTATGTGTTTTAATGGAGTCCATAACTAGTTCTTAAGTTATGGATAACCAAAAGTCACATTTATAAATAACCATTAAAAGAACACATAGGTTACAAAAAATGAAGAGTCTTTATTTTTAATAACCATTAACTCATAAGTTATGAGAAATGAAAAGTTTTGAAAGTTTACAAAACTTGCCCTCAAGTTTTGGAACATGTAAAGTCATATTAAAAACTTTAGTTCCAACCCCTAGAATTTTAAAAGTTAAAATTCAACCCTTATACTTTATAATATTATAAGTTTAATAATATTTATATATGTATAAGATCAAGTCGTCTTACCGCTAGTACGCCTCATTCACGAAGCCGGTCTATAAGGGGGGTATAAGGTTGTTGCCTATAAAATGGCAACTTAATGGGTGCCCACTCTCACCCACCGCTACCTTGATCGGTGGAGGGTCGTTAGCTGAACGGGTAGGACAAGGACTTATAAATTCTCATTAAAAGTATAATGATAATACTAAAGTAACTAAACTTTATTGAATTCCCAATCTTAGTTATTTTAGGAAAATGTGAATAAGGTGCTAATCCATGAAATTACACTTTACACTTTGTTTAAGTCGTTAGTGGAGCGTGTGTGGTTAACCGGCACACTAACTTGAACTTAACAAGGTAGGTAAAGGGTGACTTAATGTTTATCATAGTATCGATGGAGCGTGTGTGGTTAACCGGCACATCGATTGAGGGGTAATACATTAAGGGTACCAAGTAATTTGCATGGTTACTTCACACCTTGTTTTGTGATCCTCGGCATCCCAGTCACAAAACTTGAAGGGCACACTCGAGATTGAAACATGCCATTGAAGAAAGTTCAATGAATCTCAAAGAATCTAGGAGTTTCTAAACCAATTAAAACCTAATTAAATATTTCGTTTTTCATGGTGGAAATTGGTGAATCGTCATTCACCTACCTTCAAATATCTTATAGCTTAGATTACGGCATCCCTCTTCTAAGTTATAAAATATTGTGTTGGTTCCTAGCCTTAACATTACATTTGAGTGTTTTGTTAAGGACTATCTCTATATCTAATCTAATCTATTCCCTCTTCTCTTCAGATGTCTTCCAATAACAATGCTTCTGGCTCAAACCCTACTAGCTCCTTCTCTCTCATGAATCTTTGTGGGAGAGTCATCTTTGATGGGTCCAACTTTACAGATTGGATCAGAAACATCAGGATGGTCACTCGGTATGAGAACAAAGAATATGTTCTCGACAAGGAGCTGAAGGTACCCGAGCCAACTGCTACTCCTGAAGAGCTTGTTGAATTTGAGGTACATGAAAGAGATGCTACAAAAGTGGCATGCATCATGATGGCCACCATGACAGCGAATCTCCAAAAGTCCTATGAGGACTATTATCCTTTTGAGATGCACCAGAACTTGATGGACCGCTACCATCAAAGTGCTCGTCAAGAGCGATATGAATAATCTCCTCCATTATAACAACCCGAATGAAGGATGGTGAACCCATCACGGGCCACATGCAGAAAATGCAAAGGTATGTGGACCGTTTACTGAAGCTGAATGTGAACTTCCCTGAGGAGTTAGCAATAGACATCATTTTGCACTCCTTGCCATCGTGTTATGATCAGTTCCGCATGACATATCACATGAACAAGGAAGAAGTCACCCTCAGCAAACTTCAAGGACTCTTGAAGACCGCCGAAAGTGGTCTAAAGGGTAATTCGGTTGTTACTACTCCTACTCCTACTCCAACTGCGGCCAATGTCTTGGCAATCGGGCATGGCAAAGGGAAGAAGAGAAAGAACCCTTCTAAGGGTACCAAGGGTAAGACCCTTGAAGGCTCCTCATCAAGAAAAACCAAGAAAGGTTTTGTCACTCCTTCTGCTAACCCTAATGAGGCTGAATGCTTCTATTGCCATGAAAAGTCGCACTGGAAGCGAAACTGCCCAAAGTACCAGCAAGATTTGAAGGATGGGAAAGTAAAACCCAACCATGCAGGTATATACACTATATTGTCTAATAACTCACCTCATTCTAAGTCTTGGGTCCTTGATACAGGTTGTGGTATTCACATATGTTGTGATTTGCAGGGACTAAAAAGAAGTGAGAATGTGGAGCAGGGAAAGATAAAATTGATCATGGGAAACAGGAAAGCTTCACCTGTCACCAAGATAGGAGTTTATTCCTTAGTGCTAAATAGTGGGTTTACATTAGATTTGAATAAATGTTATTATTCTCCAGAAATGGCAAGAAATGTTATTTCCTTTCATGCATTGTATAAACAAGGTTTTACCTTTTATTTTGATAATAATAATGGTAGTATTGATGCTTTCTTTAATAATGTTCTTTATTTTAAAGCATTACCTTGTGATGGCGTGTATGAAACTGTATCTGTTGTAGATAGTCTAGGAAATAATGTATTGTGTATTAACTCTTCCACTAGCTTAGATAAAGCATCCTTTTGGCATTGTCGTCTTGGACATGTAAGCAAGAAACGCATAGGCCAACTCCAAAAGGATGGAGTCTTGGAGTCATTTGACCTAAAGTCAGATGATAGTTGTGAATCTTGTTTGCTTGGTAAAATGACAAAGTCACCTTTTACTGACACTTGTGCTAGGGGTGAAGGTTTGTTGGACCTCATACACACGGATGTGTGTGGACCCTTCAAAACCGCCACAAGAGATGCTAATCGGTTCTATGTGACTTTTACTGATGATTTTAGTAGATATGGATATGTCTACCTAATCAAGCATAAGTCAGAAACCTTTGAGAAATTCAAAGAGTTTAAGCAAGAAGTGGAGAATATGTTGGGCAGGAACATTAAGATGCTTCGATCCGATCGTGGTGGTGAGTATCTTAGTACTGAGTTCCTTGACTATCTTAAGGAATGTGGGATTGTCTCACAATTGACACCTCCTAGGACACCACAGTTGAATGGTGTAGCTGAGAGGCGCAATCGGACGTTGTTGGACATGGTTCGTTCCATGATGAGTCGAGCTTCGCTACCAATCTCATTTTGGGGGTATGCCTTAGAGACTGCCGCCCATATCCTTAATCTAGTCCCTACAAAGAAGGTTGCCAAAACACCTCACGAGGTGTGGACTGGAAAAGTTCCCAATGTAGACCACATCAAGATTTGGGGTTGCGAGGCTTTTGTGAGACGCGAGACTCACGATAAGCTCGAACCCCGAAGCGAAAGGTGTATTTTCATCGGCTACCCACAGAAATCCTTTGGTTACATCTTCTACAGACCCAGTGATAATGTGGTCTTTGTAGCAAGAAGAGGATTCTTTCGAGAGAGAGAATTCATGAGCCAAGGAGACAGTGGGAGGCAAATTGACCTTGAGGAAATTCAAGAGTCAAGTGGTGAAGGAACCTCAAACCCTAGCCCTCAACCTGAGGAGGAAACTCCTGTTGAGCCGACTGAAGAATCTATACCTCTGAGGCGTTCCACCAGAGTTAGGAATGCACCTGAGCATTATTATGGTTTTCATATTACTGCAGAAGGTGAGACACTTATCAGTGATAACACACTAGTAAATCTGGATGAGCCTAACAGCTACACGGAAGCCATGGCAGGCCCTGAGGCTGCTAAATGGAAAGAGGCTATGGATAGCGAGATACAGTCCATGTATGACAATCAAGTTTGGAACTTGGTTGACAATGTACCTGATCGTAAGATAGTTGGGTGCAAATGGATCTTCAAGAAGAAGACCGACATGGATGGTAATGTACACACTTATAAGGCACGACTGGTTGCAAAGGGTTATTCTCAAACTCCGGGAGTTGATTATGATGAGAACTTTTCACCAGTGGCCAAGATTAAGTCTATTAGGGTTCTGTTTGCCATTGCTGCATTTCATGATTATGAAATATGGCAAATGGATGTCAAAACCGCTTTCCTTAATGGAAAGTTGGCTGAAGATGTTTACATGGTTCAGCCAGAGGGTTTTGTCAGTACAGAGTACCCCAGTAGAGTGTGTAAGCTCGAGAAATCCATTTATGGATTAAAACAGGCACCTCGCAGATGGAATCTTTGCTTTGATGAGAAAGTCAAAGAATTTGGCTTTTCAAGGAGTGAAGATGAATCTTGTGTCTATATCAAGGTTAGTGGGAGTATAGTCAGCTTTTTAGTACTGTATGTGGATGACATACTACTCATAGGAAATGACATCCCAACCCTGCAGGAAGTAAAGTCCTGGCTTGGGAAGTGTTTCGCTATGAAGGACCTTGGAGAAGCTACCTATATCCTAGGGATAAGGATTTTGAGAAACAGGAGTAAAAGACTAATTGGACTTAGTCAAAGCACCTATGTGGACAAAGTGTTGAAAAGGTTCAACATGCATAACTCCAAGAAAGGAGAGTTGCCCATCCAGAGTAACGCCAGATTGAGTAAGACACAAAGCCCTAGTACTGAGGCTGAGATAGCAGAAATGAGTCGAATACCTTATGCTTCAGCTGTAGGATCGATCATGTATGTTATGACGTGTACTCGACCTGATGTAGCCTTTGCTTTGAGCATGGTTAGCAGGTATCAGGGGAACCCTGGCAAGGCACACTGGACTTGCGGTAAAGAATATCCTCAAGTACCTACGGAGGACTAAGGACTGGGTCCTTACCCTCGGTGGCAGTGAGGACTTGAGAGTTGTAGGGTACAGTGATGCTAGCTTTCAGACTGACAGGGATAATTTCCGCTCTCAGTCGGGCTGGGTCTTTACTCTAAACGGAGGGGCAATTACTTGGAAAAGTTCCAAGCAGGAGACAGTGGCTGATTCCACTTGTGAATCAGAGTATATAGCAGCAAGCGAGGCAGCAAAGGAGGCTATATGGCTAAAGAACTTCATCGGAGACCTTGGAGTTGTACCAGCTATAAAGGAGCCAATGGAGATTTTCTGTGACAGCAATAGTGCGGTTGCCTTAGCCAAGGAACCAAGAGATCATGGGAGATCCAGACACATTGACAGAAAATATCACTTCATCAGACATCGAATAGAAGAAGGAATCCTCGTGGCAAAGAGGGTATCATCGGATGAGAACCCAGCAGATCCCCTCACGAAGGGACTGACTCGGGCTAAGCATCTCCAGCATGCTCGGAGCATAGGGCTGAAGGATGATATTAGTTTTAGTAGTTAGATAATCTTGAAATTTGTAAAATGTAATTGACATTTGATGATAAATAAAAGTTGTTATTTATGAGTAAAGTGTTGCTATCTCTTGTCAATCGTTTACTATTATTTCTTTTTGCATGTTTTGACTTCCAGAATAATTATGTTATGGTTTATATCATATTATTCAAACTCTCCACAGTCGGTCATATGTTGGAAGTAGATATGAATCAAGACTGTCATGGGTTGGCTTGTAGAGGTCTAAGATGTTAGACAAAGCGGGGCTACAGCACTCATGAGTGCTCATAAGTTCTGAGTATTGGATTCAACCCACGCTCACTTGTATCACTTCATGGAATTTATCTCGAGTGATTGCGAGACGGTAATATCATATAAGTCTTCAAACCTAGAGATATGATTTGTTGCCTATGAGTTGGTTATGCATTGATTGCACAAAAACGCATTGGTAACTCGATGTTATAAACCGTGCCTTTGTGTGTAGTTCAACAAGTAGTAGAGCAAACATATGAGTCGAAGTTTATCTGTTCCTTCTAGGATTAGAAGCGATATCTGGGTCCCTCGATGATTTTGTTTTGACCTATGTACCGGGCCCGGTCAGAACTAAATTGATGTGTTCAGTTAAGTTCTATGTCAAACAAATCAGAAATCGGGAAACAAATGCTGGACAATAAGCAAGACCATGTTCCATGTATTTTTCCGGCTGATATCTAGAACAGAGGATTATATGATCACTTATATAAAATGGCGCTTCATAGTTCAACAGAGTTTTAAGAGCTACGATTGCTGATCGGTTCCTGAAGTCATACTTGCAACTATAGTTATTAGACTTATCCAAGTGGGAGACTGTTGGAGATAGTGTCTAAGTCCATAACTATATTTGGTATGTACTTGACCCGACCCGGCATGGTCCATTTGGGTTGCACTTCACCCGAACAATTTACGGATAATCTTTTGAGGATAGTATAAGTTATGATTTATTAATATATTATAAGTTCTAATATATTAATATAAAATCATATTATTTAATTAGTGTTGATCTATAATTAATTTAGAATTAATTTAGAGATCAAAAGTATGACTAATTAAATATGGGCTCTTGTATTTATATAGTGTGGGCTAATGCTTATTTGGAATGGGCTAGGCTTGCATGGAAAGTCCATGGATACTCCATGGAGCTTTAACCCATGGATCTCATGGAAATGAAAAGACATGGGTATTAGGGTTTACATGGATGTAACCCTAATCCACCACACTGTATAAAGGAGGCTTTGGCTCTTGAAATTGGACTAGTTGATGTGTGTAAACTAAGAGGGCCGATTTCAAGAAGTTGGTGACTATTCTCTCAAGTTTCCAAGTTTGTGGTGATTTGTGACTTCCATTTGAGGCATCCACATTATTGGTGCTAGGCTCTCAAACTCCAAGCAATCAACTACTACTACAAGGTAAGTAATTCTACTAGTTTTATTTGATTCAAGTACCCCATGCCATGCTAGTTAGGATAAGAACCTTGGAAAAATAATTATTTGCATGTATCTTAGTCAAACATAGATCCAAGGTTTCTAGGGTTGCATGTACACCATAGGAGTGTTAGAATGCTGAAAGCCCATCAGTAATACCAATCATTCAAAAGTATAATAATGTGAAAATAGTTATTAGAGTACAATTTAGTAATACCAATCATCACATTGTGGAAACTTGGGTGGATGCAGTGCAGTCACGCCGGGCCCTTCCCTTTCGAATTGGAAGTACCTGAAACATAAACTGAAAACCGTATGCACAAAGCTTAGTGAGTTCCCCAAAATACCACATACCATACATATCAATCATAGAATGGGCCCCTTCCGGCATCGGGCCCCACTCGGTAAACAGATCTGTCAGTTATCAGGCCCCGCCTGATATACATATGAACATATAAACATATAATCATACAAACACATCCGATAATCACAAAGATAATAGCATCTAGAATAGTCATCGGGCCTTGCCTGGGATCGACCCCCATCCGGTAAACATATACACCTAACACATGCAAGAGTCACACAGACAACTAGCATACTAACATATTAACCCATGAACCAGCATTAGTGTCTTCGACCAGCTAAAACTGAGTGAGGAAACTCACCTCTAACTATTAAATCACTAAGATAAATCTCTGTTTGCTAGTCCGTAAACTCCTCGCATTGTCATCATAAGACACATCCAATTAATAATTGGATTCCAACCCATATCTAAGAGTCTAAGCTACGGTAAAAGACCAATTTTCCCTTTATCTAACCTGTCCCAAGGCCCAGGCCCAATCCAACAACTCAAAAGGCCCAAAACCAAAATGATCATCCAAAGCCCAATTAAACTAAGCCCCAAACCCCTAATGGCTCAAGGCCCAAAATCGATCCAGTGGGCATCTGTTGAGAACGCCTGGCGTTCCACCCTATAATGCATGGAGTCCAAACGTCGGGCGTTCCCATGCAAATGCCTGGCGTTTTCTCGTTGATTACCAACTTCCAAACCAATGTCTTAATGGCTTAAGATCTCATGTCGAAACTTCAGATCCAATCATAATGGAACGTCTAAAGCCATAAAGTTGCAAACTTTATGGCCATGCATGGCTACAATGAGCCCAACACCAAGATCCTAACTCAAAATCAAATATAAGGCTCCACAACTCTTGCATGGATGATTATGAATACCCAAGATTACATTCAAAACTCTTCCTTGGATGATTATGAAGACCCAAGATTGCTATTTTATGATTCTAGATTCACTATTATACTTGAAAAGACAGTCCAAACCTCTGGAGAATTCCAAACTCACAAAGATCAAGTCTTTGGGACCAAAAAGAACATAAACTAGCCTTAAATCAAGATCTAACAAATGAGACATCAAGATCTGAACTTTATACCTTAAAATGATGCTGCAAGATGTCAAGATTCCAGATCCACAAGCTAGAGAGCAACCACAGTACTCTAAAGATCTTCATTCTCATGTTAAGAACACTAAATGACACCAAAAAAGATGAACCAAGGCTTCAAACTCTCATACACACTTAGGGTTTTCGAAATGAGGATGGAGGCTGGAGTGGTGAAGAGTTTTGAGGCCGTAATGTTCTTTAAATAGGGAGCAAAATCCTAAAATTCGGATTTGGTTTCTGCGTGCAAACGCCTGGCGTCCATCATAGAACGCCTGGCATTTGAACGCCGAGCGTCTTATGCCAAACGCCCGGCGTTTGGACCAAAGAGCCAAAATTAACACAACAAGGGTCTAAGCTGAAAAGTTCTTTGAATCGGGTGTTACACCTCATTCACGAAGCTAGTTTGTAAGGGGTATAAGAAAACTACCTATAAAACGGTAGTTGAGTGGGTGTCCACTCTCACCCACCGCTTCCTTGATTAGTGGAGGGTCTTTAGCCGAACGGATTTGATAGGACAAATTAATTCTCATTAAAATTATAATGCTATTAAAAGTAACTAAGCTTTTTTATTAACAATCCCAATCTTAGTTACTTTAGAAAAATGTGAATTTGTATGCTAACCCATGAAATTTCACATTACATTTTATAAGTCGTTAGTGGAGCGTGTGTGGTTAACCGACACACTAATAGGGACTAATAAAGAGTTGTAATGGGTATCTCATAAATTATCATTGTTGATGGAGCGTGCTTGGTTTACCAGCACATCAATTGAGATGATAAACAACATTGAGGTTACCAAGCACATTTGCATGGTTATTCACATATTTTTTTTTATGATCCTCGACATCCCAGTCACAAATAGAGCATAATATGAGATTAAACATGCCATTGAATAGTTTCAATGAATCTCAAAAGATCTAGGAATTTCACTTAACTTAATTTCTTTTAAATTTCATTTTCTTTTGGTGGAATTGGTAAATCGTCATTTACCTACATTTATAAAATTTACTATTGCAACAATGCTTTTCTAAGGTTTGAATTATATAGTTGGATCCTATCCTTAATATTTTATTTTGGATTATTATATTAATGATTATTCTTATCTAACTAAACTGTATTCCTTTTACAGATGTTTACTCCAACTGATGCTTCTTGTTCCTACTCCTCCAACCATCATAACTTCTCCTTGCTTTCCATCTGCTCCAAAGTCATATTGGATGGTTCCAATTACAATGATTGCGTGTGAAATATCAAAATGGCCCTTCGATTTGAGAACAAATAATATTTTCTCGAAACGGAACTCAATTAGATTGATGAAGAAAAGGCCACTCCTGAAGAATTAGCCTCTTACAAGAATTACTACGATGATGAAACAAATTGCTTGCATTATGGTAGCCACCATGACCCCTGAGCTGCAAAGATTTTATGAGGATTAATAGCCCTACCAGATGAATAAGGACCTTGTGGAAAAGTACAATAAACAAGCTCATCAAGAAAAGTACGAAGTGGTCAAGTCCCTCATGGAAACAAGATGAAAGAGGGAAAATCTATCTGTGGCCACGTATAAAGGATGCAACGTTACGTGGATCACCTTGTTAGGCTGATTGTGCATTTTGATGAGGAGTTGTCTATTGACATAGTCCTAAATTCCTTACCTACTTGTTATGATCATTTTATTCTGACCTATTATCTGAACAATAATGAGACCACCCTGGCTCATTTGCACAATATCCTGCAGACAACTAAAGCAGGAATGAAGGGAAAAGGTATTGTCTCCAGTCCTGCTAGCGCTCCCGTCCTAGCCATTGGATAAGGAAAGGGTAAAAATAGGAAAGGTCCTCCCAAACAAAACTGGAAGGGAAAGTCTCATGCAGGGTCATCCAGTAGTGGCCCTAAAGGAAATTCCAGTTCTGATCATCCACCCTCTTCTGATCCCAAAGAGGCGATCTGCTTTTACTACAATGACAAGGGGCATTAGAAATGAAACTACCCGAAGTATCTGCAAGATATCAAAGATGGCAAGGTGAAGCCAACTTCTGCAGGTATATACACTATTTCATCTAATAACTCATCATCTTCTTGTTCTTGGGTCCTTGATACAGGATGTGGGTTTCACATTTGTTCTTATCTGCAAGGGCTAAAAAGAAGTGAGTAGGTGGATCACGGTAGAATGAACCTGATCATAGAGAATAGGTGATCCTATCCTATTACCAAGATTGAAGTTTATAGTCTAGTGCTTAGTATTAGTCTTAGTTTAGATTTAATAAATTGTTGCTACCCGTCAGAAATGACAGGAAACATTATCTCTTTTCATGCATTGTTCAGACAAGGGTTTAGATATTCATTTAATTATTTGAATGGTTCTATTTCTGCTTATAAAAATGGTGTTTTTCATTTTGAAGGTTTAGCTTGTGATGGTGTGTATGTAACTATGTTGTGTGTAGACAATTTAGGAAATAATGTATTTCAAATTGATTCATCTAATGGTATAGACAAAGCATGCTTGTAGCATTGTCGTCATGGACACATCAACAAGAAACGCATCACCCAACTCCAAAAGGATGGAGTGTTGGAATCATTTTACCTAAGGCTAGATGATGCATGCGAATCTTGTCTTTTGGGTTAGATAAAAAATCACCAGTCAATGGATCTAGTGAAAGTAGTGAAAGTTTATTGGACCTCATACACACAGATGTGTGTGGACCCTTCAGATCTACCACAAGACGTGCAAATCGATTTTATGTGACATTTACAGATGATTATAGTAGATATGGTTATATTTACTTAATCAAACATAAATCAGAAAATTTTGAAAACTGAAAAGAGTTTAAACATGAAGTCGAGAATCAACTGGGCAGGAAGATAAAGATGCTCCGGTCAGATAGAGGCAGAGAGTATCTTAGTATCGAGTTCCATGACTATCTCAAGTAATATGGAATAGTTTCAAAATTGACCCCTCCTAGGACACCACAACTTAATGGTTTTTCTTAGAGGCACAATCGAACCTTGTTGGTCATGGTTTGTTTCATGATGAGTCGAGCTTCTCTTCCAATTTCATTATGGGGGTATGCCTTAGAGACTGCCGCCTATATTCTTAATCTTGTCCCAACTAAGAAGGTTGCCAAAACACATCACGAGATGTGGACAGGGAAAGTTCCCTCGTTAGCACATCTCAAGGTTTGGGGTTGTGAAGTTTTCCTTAGACGAGAGACTCAAGACAAGCTTGAGCCTCGGAGTGAGAGATGTATTTTCATCGGATACCCACAGAAGTCCTTTGGATATGTGTTCTACAGACCTAGTGAAAATGTGGTCTTTGTAGCACGAAGAGGAGTCTTTCGCGAAGGAGAGCTCATATGCAAAGAGGACAGTGGGAGTACGATTGACCTTGAAGAGATTCAATAGTCAAATGATGAAGGAACCTCTGAATAAACTGGGGTTTGACCAGAGGAAGAGATTCCAGTTGAACCAGTTGACGTTTCATTAGCTCTTCGTCGCTCTAGTAGAGTTATAGTGCCACCTGAGTTCTATGGTTTCCATATAACTACAGATGGTGATACGTTTATTAGTGATAATACACTGGTAAATTTGGATGAACCTGCTAACTACAAGGAAGGATTGGCAGGCCCTGAGGCAGCCAAATGAAAAGAGGCAATGGACAATGAGATCAAGTCCATGTATGACAACCAAGTTTGGAATTTGGTTGATTAAAAACCTGGTCGGGAGATAGTTGGTTGCAAATGGATCTTCAAGAAGAAGACTGACATGGATTGTAATATGCACACATTCAAATCATGACTGGTTGCAAAGGGATTTACTCAAACCCTAGGGATTGAATATGATGAGACCTTCTCACCAGTGGCTAAGATAAAATCTATTTGGATAATGCTAGCCATAGTTGCTTTTCATGATTATGAAATTTTGTAGATGAATGCCAAAACCTCTTTCCTTAATGGGAAGTTGGCTGAAGATGTTTACATGAGTCAGCCAGAGGGTTTTGTTGATGCAAAGTTTCCTAATAGAGTGTGTAAGCTTGAGAAATCAATCTATGGATTGAAACAAGCATCTTGCAGATGGAATCTTTTCTTCGACGAGAAAGTCAAAGAATTTTATTTCTCTAGAAGTGAAGATGGGTCTTGTGTATATGTCAAAGCTAGTGGGAATATAGTAACCTTCCTAGTATTGAATGTTGATGACATACTTCTTATAGGAAACGACATTCCAACCTTGCAAGAGGTTATGTCTTGGCTTGGAAAGTGTTTCGCTATGAAAGACCTAGGTGAGGCTGCCTATATTTTAGGGATAAGAATTATAAGAGACATTAGTAAAAGACTAAATGGACTTAGTCAAAGTACATATTTGGAAAAGTTGCTAAAACGTTTTAGTATGGAAAAAAATTCCAAGAAAGGAGAACTGCCCATCCAGAGTAATACGAAACTGAGTAAGACTCAGAGTCCGAGTACCAATGTGGAAATATCAGAAATGAGTAGGATTCCATACGCTTTTGTTGTAGGATCTATCATGTATGCTATGTCGTGTACTTGCCTTGACGTGTCCTTTGCTTTGAGTATGGTCATTCGTTATCAGTGAAATCCAGGTAAAGCTCATTGGATAGCAGTTAAGAATATTCTCAAGTATCTGCGAAGGACTAAGGACTGGGTCCTAGTACTTGGTGGCAGTGATACATTGAGATTAACTGGGTATAGTGACGCCAACTTTCAAACATAAAGAGACAACTTCCGTTCTCAATCTGGCTGGGTGTTTACTTTGAATGGAGGAGCAGTTACTTGGAAAAGTTCCAAGCAAGAGACAGTTACTAATTCTACCTATGAATCAGAATACATAGTGGCAAGTGAAGCATCAAAGGAATAAATTTGGTTGAAGAACTTCATTGGAGATCTTGGAGTTGTTCCAACCTTTAAGGAGTCAATGGAACTTTTCTGTGATAATGAAGGGGCGTTTGCCTTGATAAAGGAACCAAGAGATTATGGATATCAAGACATATCGACTGAAAGTACTATTTCATTAGACATAGAGTAGAAGAAGGCCACCTCACTATGAAGAGAATATCATCTGAAGAGAATCCTGCAGATCCACTTACGAAGGGTCTGAGTAGGGCTAAACACATTCATCATGCTAGGAGCATAGGTCTAAGAGATGATATTAATTTTAGTAGTTAGATAGTTAGTTTGAAACTTGTAACAAAGTAAATGTAACTGATTTTTGGTGATTAAATAATAGAGAGATATTTATGAGTTTGTTTACCACCTTTTGTCAATTTTTATTCTTGTGTTTCCTTTTTTTTTTTGCATGTTTTACTTCCCAAAAATTCGATCATACAAAACTACACAGTCGTTCATACTTCTGGAAGTAAGTAGTGAATTAAGACTATCATGAATTGAATTGTAGATTGTGTAAGGAGTTTTAGACATATCAATGGTATTGCTACAATGTTCATGAGTACATAGAAATGGAGATTTATGTATTGGATTAACCCACACTCAGAGAATTACTTCATGGAATTAATCACGAGTAATTCTAAGACGATAATATCTTATAATCTTGAAAAAGAGATATATGAGTTGTAGTTTACAAGTCGGTTGTGCGTTGATAATACTTAAACACATTAGTAACTTGAAGTCATAAAACATATTGACATGCATGATTTGATGATTAAATGGTGCAATCATATAAGTCAAAGTTTTTCATTCCTTTTTCCCTATCAGGAAAAGCGATATCTTTGGGCCCCTCGATGATTTGGTGTTGACTTATAGTGTCGGGCCCGGCCAGGAATAAATTGATGTGTTCAATTAGAGGTTTCATATCATTATAAATCAGAATTGGGAAACAATGTATTGGACAATAAGATTGATTATATTCCATGTCTCATGTTCTAATGATATCTTGTAGAATGAAGGATTATATGATCACTTATCTTAGGAAACATAACTGACTGGGTCAGAGTTTGACGACGGCTTTTGGAAGATACAATTTTCTAATCGATTCAGAAGTTATAATGGAAATTATAGTTATAGACTTATCCAAGTGGATGACTATTGGATTAGGTGTCTAAGCCCATAACTAAAATTGGTATATACTTGAATTAATAGTAGCACAGTCCTTTTGGGTTTCCTTCAAACCTAGCAATTTATTATGTGAATAATGAATTAAATAAATGGTTTATTAATGTGTTATGAAAATAATATATTAACTAGAAATCATATTATTTAATTAATAATTAATCAAAAATTAATTGGAATTAATTTTGGGATTAATTGGATTAACTAAAAGTACCACTGTTTTGTAATTTATTAATAGTTTAGAAAGGAAGGCTCTAGAACCTCATGGAATGAGGTGGACAAAAATCTCTAGGGAAACCCTAAGAGATTTCGTCCAAGGCCCCTTGGACAAGGGGAGTAGACTGTTTGGCCGCCAAGCAAGGGAATCTAAGGCTTATCCCTTGAACCCTAGCTTTGGCACCAAGTTTCCTCAACTCTATAAGCAGTCCCCTATCCCTTGATTTATTCCATGCCTTCCCTCCATAAGTGTTGGACGAAAATCCCTCTCCTCTCTCCTAATTCATTCTCTTGCTAGTTTGGGTGTGATTCCATTAGAGTCACGACACTTGTGGTGCTTGCTTCCAAGAGATCAACAAAGAGGAATTCTAGTTGTTTGCTATAACAACTAAAAGGTATGTAATCCCAATACCCTCTAATGTTTTCCAGGTTTCTTTTTGATGTTCTTAGTTATAGGTTCAATAGAGAAAACATAGATCCTATTTAGGTTGCATGCAAACTTATGGGTTTTAATTTTTGTTTTGTTTACCTAAATCTCATCAAGGATGTACTGAAGCAACCGGAAAGGCGGGCGGTGTCGATTTTGGAGTAGGTAAAGGAGTTAATGGCAACGTCGCTAGTGGAGTATGCGACGGGGAGGCATGAGGCGTAGTAGGAGGGGTCAAATCTGGTGAGGAAGGCGTTGATGTTGGGGTTTGAGCAGCTGATGTAAAACACACTTGATATGGACTAGGTGAAGCGGGTGTCGAAATGGCAGGGGTAGCAAGAGTTGTTTGAGTATGTGGCATAGAACAATCATCACAATAGGTGGAGAGTAACAACTTTGCTGATGGAGTAGAATATGGATTGCTGGAGAAGGGAAATAAAGTGTCGTCAATCTCCACATGAGGAGTGATGTAGATTTTATGGCTAGACAAGTCAAAGCATTGGTAGCTCTTTTATTGTGTATGATATCCAAGAAAAATACATTGAGCACTTCGTGGAGCAAGCTTGTGAGAGGCATAGTTTCTCAAGTATGGGTACACACAACAACCAAAGACGCGGAAATTTCCCTAGTTAGGTTGTGTATCGATGTGTAATTCATAAGGCGACTTCTTTGCAAGTAATTTTGTTGGTAGTCGATTTATGATGTAGGTGGCAGAACTAAAAGCATGTGTCAAGAGTGTAGCAGGTATATGGGAGTTAAACATCATTGCTAATCCATTTTCAGTAATATATCGATTTTACATTCAGCACGCCCATTTGTCTCAGGTGTGTATGGACAAGACATGTGATGATGTGTACCATTTTCATTAAAGATGGAACGAACACGAGTATTCACAAATTCAGTACCACCATCAGACTGAAACACTTTGATCCTACAAGAAAACTGTGTTTGTACCAAGGAAAGAAAGCATTTAAGTACATCAAAAAAATCAGATTTCTTCTTCAATGGATAAAACCATGTAAAGCGGGAAAAATCATCCACAAAGATCACATAGTAACGAAAACTATCCGTAGATGTGACTGGTGAAGGCCCCCACAAATCACAATGAATCAAATCAAGTACATGCAATGACTGTTGATAATTTAGCTCAAAGGATAGTCATTTATTTTTAGATAAATGATAAGAAGAGCAAGTATTTGGACTTGGTAAAACAGAAGTAAGGGATAAACAACCAATTTAGTTCAAAGTAGAAATAGCATCATAAGAAAGATGGGCTAAACGACTATGCCAAAGCTCAAAAGGAGCATGTAAACGCCTTGAAGAATGTTTTGCCAAAAACGATTGTTGTCCTTGATCCAAGACGTATAGACCATCTCTACGTCTTCCTTTGGCTGATGTTTCCTTTGAGTGTCGATTCTGAATGAGAAAACATGGATTAGAAAATAACACATCAAGTTCATTGTCCTCGGTAAGTTTACTAACAGAGAGCAAACTTTTGGTGAGTTAGGGAACCACAAGTAAATTAAGTAACGAAATATGTGGGGATATATAGGAATTTACAATGTGAGAAATATTAGCATCATGCCCATTACCAAAAAATATAGAGGCGTTACCAGAGTAAGGGGCATCAACATCAAGATTTGAGGGATTTGGCGTCATGTGAGCGGAAGCACCAGTATCCACAAACCAATTTGGTGAAGACATATGGCATTGTGCTTGAAAGGCTTCTGCAATATTAGCATCAAGTGAAGGTGTGCGAGTTGCAAAAGATTGCAAATCAGGGAATTGGCTAGCGTAATGACCATCTTTCCTGCATAATTAACAATGAGGTGGCTTTCTAGTGCCATGACCTCTACCACGTGAAGAGTTTCCACGAGTAGAGATTCAACCACCACGTCCTCTGTTAGAAGAATTGTATGATGTAGTAGTATTAAAAGAAACACGGGGAACCGTAATGTCATTAACCGCATGAAGGAACAATTTGTGACTCTCTGCTGGAGACACGATATCACGGAAACTGGGGCGCGGTGAGATCATGCATTGGGTTGTAGAAAAAGTTTCAAAAGTAGACAGAAGTCCACAAAGGAACCAGTGGGACTTGTCATCTTCATCAAGGGGATGTCCAATAGCACTAAGTTGAACAGAAATTGCCTTAAATTTGGAAGAAAATTTCGAGACAGTGGAGGTACCTCTTTTTAGATGGCGCAAAGAATCCCGTAAAGTATGAGTTCGCTCAATAGAATCATGGTGATAGGTGGCGAAAATGGTTGTCCACATAGCATAAGAGGTATTGTGACTTATGAATTGGGCAATATCTTCTTCATACATAGATGATTGAAGCAAGATGAGAGCTCTCTGATCGGCATCAAGCCATTGAGCTTATGCGGGATTCGGAGTAGAGGAATCGCCGATGCTCAAGGTGGGCAACTACATGGGAATAGTGCCATCAACATAGCCAGTAAGGTTCTGATATGCCAACAAGGGTGTCATCTGTTTCTTCCATAACAGATAGTTATTTGAGGAAAGCTTAATTGTTAACATATGGAGAACGGTGGCATGAGAAAGAGGCGAGTCTTCACTGTTGGATGATGAGTCACTCATGATTTCGAGAAAGAGAAGAATAGGCGAAGAGATTGAAGAAGAAAAACAGATAGGATGGTTTCAGGGTTTGGCTGATACCATATGAGATTAGTTTAAGTCATCGTGTATGGTGTTTATTGTATTGCTGAATATACTAAATAATTGTACAACAAACTAATCTATTTTACAACGTATATTCTAACTTGATACACAAGATAAAATAAGATTTAATTTCCAAGTTTAAATATTCTATTACTTAAACTAATAAATAGCATGTTAAAAAATATAATAAGCTTTTTTTTCATTTAGTCTATGTTTCATAGGCTACATATAATCCGGGTGTTATTTTATAAGAATTAAAAATTAAAAACTAATCAATGTTGGCATCAAACTCTTTTACCACTCGACTTTTCACTCACAGGTTGCTCCTTCTACCCTCCATCCTTCAGCAACCCTTCTCTCACAACCAAACACCCGGAATGAACTTGTCAAGGAGAACAAGGATTTCAAGCAGGAGGTGTTTGAGAGGGTTCAACTCAAACTAAATCAGTTCAGATTGTTAATCTATAATGCCAATGTCAACCAATTAGTCGATGAACATGGGCACAAGTGTTTTTCGTATTTAGGGAAAAATATCCAACAAGAGGTTGCAAATAAAACCAATATCATTGTTGCTGAAGCCAAGATGAAGGTGATTCTACGTTTCTTAGGGTTTGAATCATAGATACTTAGTTTGTGATTAAAGATTCACTACCTGAGCAAAATTGATTTCATTTTTTTCCATCTTTGACTTCTTACACATGGCCGATTCACTTGTGTTATTCAAGGGATTAATGAGTTCATTCATTCAATACCTTTGGCTTTATTCTTGATTATACTTATGGTTGATTCCTTTTGGTCCGATTCGATGGGGCATAAAATGTTACAAGCCCTGCACGGTAAATATGAATGAGATCGCCAATGAACGCTCATCATTCTACCTGGTTATTCGCTAAATTTTTGTAATGGAATCATGAAAGGATCAAAATCATCGTTCCATATCCACCATTGAGGAAATGGGGTTCTAGTGCATGACCTAACAGTATGCGACGAGCGATTCGAACGCTGGAGGCGGGGATGGAGTTTTATGGGAAAAACTCTACCATTGTAGAAAAGTTCATCGGAAACTAACATGATGGAAACCAATGGTGACCATTCATCATCTAATTTACAATTAGAACCAAAATCAAACTCGACGTTGATAGTTTTACGATCATCGACCTGGTGGATCAGGCTTGATATTGTACTGTAGAATCAACGATTTTGCAAGTAGTAACCGTTAGGAGTTATGGGTGCGCTATGGTATAAAGGATGAAGGGAAAGCGAGTCCATTGTTGACTGATTTGTGGAGAATATGGTGGCGAATGATGAGGCTATGACTCCATTAATGGGAGAAACGGTGGCCTGAAAAAGGGTATTTGAGGAGGTAGTGGTTTTCAACGAGAATCCTGAGTTTTAGGTTGTAGAAATTCAAATGTGTTTGACCGTTTGGGGGAGGGGTGTACATGTTGGATCGATATGGCATGACACATGCCATGTCATATTGAGAAAACAAGGATTGCGCAGACAAGGTTTGAAAACTCAAACCTTGAGTTAAATAACAATAATGGTTCCTAAAAATAAGTCCAGTCAAGTCCAGATAAACCAGTCTAGCCTTGAAGATGATAACTCAACAAAGTGCTCAAGATAAATAAAATAAAGTATGAAAAATGAACAAGAATAAGAAGAATGTTAGAGAAATGATTGACTGAATATTTCTTGATTTATAAGAGTGAAGTTCCAACTGTTACATTTGTTTAAGGTTGATACTCCTTATATAGCATAAGGAGGAACAAAAGACAAATACAAAAAGGCGCATCAACTGCAGATCAACAACCCGACACAACCGTTGCTATTGATCTTGTTAGTTGTACTATACTAACAGATACCTAACCTACAAACAAAAGAGTACTTGTCCGTTGACACTTGTAATTCTATTACATTGGAAACAAGACAACTTCGGACAACATACTAATCTAGGAAAACTTCACTTCATCGTTTCATCATAAATAGCAATTAGCTCGGATTGGACTTTCAAATTACCAAGGGATCACTTGTTTTGAACCAACAATATCCCCATAAGTGATCTTGGAAATCATTGAGCTTTTACACTTGATCTTTAAAAGAAAAAATGTAACAAGTTTGCAACCATTTTATCACTTCGATCCACCACTTGAGTTGTTTGATCAAATGTTCCTTGATTTTTTTGGAAGCCTCAGACTTGGCAGTTTTAGCAATAATTTTCTGAAGCACACCGGTGTGAACCAAGTGCTTTTGTCCACCTTTGAAAAAATCCTTCTTCTCTGAATTCTTCCTGTTGTAAATGTATCTAAGTTATGGTTTCAAAATAGGACTTTCATTCAGTAAATCAGTCTCTTCCAATTTAGTGTCAGCATGAGCAAGGAGATTCTTGGTCTTGAATAGGGAAGCAAATTCAACATCCGAGCGACCAAATTCAACAATGAAAATTTTCAGAAAGTTCAATGTTGTATAGTAGGATCCAATGCTCGTATCACTATCTTCATTGTTTTTGAGATAAGCGGAGATCGTGAATATATCGTTTGGGTTGATATTTGGAAAATTTGCATATATGATTATAATCAATTTTTGAGAAGTCCAAGTGACAAAGTATTTGTATAAAAAGCAGTTGTTAAATGTGACTTGAGCATTTGGAGCATTCTTATGGAGCATTTGAGTTCAATGGAGCACTTGGAACTTAATGGAGGACTTGGGGTTGTAGGAGAATGTGACAAAGGCATTGATCATATGAGAAAAGGATGGATCTCCTGACAAAGCAACGTATCAAGTGACAAAGGAACGAATCTTATAAAAGGGGGTATGGAGCACCTGGAAGTGGAATGGAGCATCCTGGTGCATGAATGTGCCATTTGTGATCAATATGCGCCATCCTATGCTTAGATGTGCCACTTAGAAGTCAAGGTGCGCCAATATTGGATCTTGATACGCCACGAAGTGACTTGATATGCCACAAAGTGACTTGATATGCCACCAAGTGCATTGATATGCCATCAAGTGACATGATATGCCACCAAGTAATAAGATATGCCACCAACTGATAGGATATGCCAGTCATGAGGTAGATGCGCCATTGTGGAGAGGATATGCCAACCTGGAGTCTAGGTATGCCAACTTGGAAGAGGATGCGCTAACCTTGGAGAGGATGTGCCATCCCTTGATCAAGATGCATCATCCACATGCCTGATGCACCATCTTGATGCAAGGATGTTCCATTTGGTTCCTTGATATTCCAAGGTATCCCTTGATGAGCCGTATGCTATGAAGTCCCCTATGATGCTCAAGACTATTCAAGGAAGTTCAGAAGTTGAAGATGCTTAAGGATTATTGCTTGATATGCCACCATGATGGTTGATATGCCATGGTGATCTTGATGTGCCACTCTTGCATCATGATGTGCCACTATGGTTTATGATTCTCCATCATCTGTGTTGTTGATGCTCATGCAAGGATGAATGTTCTTAAGGATGTTGCATGGAGGATTATGATTGGTTGACACCATTCATGGTCCTATGGGGTAATGGGTTTGGCCCATTAGGGTTTTAGGTCTGATCCCTCATGTATAAATAGGGATGCATGTTATGTCATTTTTGTCATGTCTTTTGTATCCTTAGTGACTAGGACGAATCTCTTCTGGTTGTACTTGTAATTTCTGTTTGAGAACTATGTGACTAAAAAATATTCCCCTCTTTCTCGTGGACGTAGGTCACCTGAACCTAACCGCGTAAGTATTATTTCTTTGTATGTTTTTAGTTTCGTGTGTTATCCGCATTAATTCCTAACAAGGGTCATCAGAGCCTGGCAAGTGGCATCAAATTTGTTCTGAGTCTTGACAAGTATCATCTGTTTCCCTAACATGTGGTATCAAAGTTGTTGTTGGTGTTCAGTTGATTGAAGATGGCATCTGACTTATTCGAATTGGAGAAATTCAATGGTTCAAATGATTTCACTTAGTGGAAGGTGAATATGAAGGCTCTTCTGGTTTAACAAGGATGTGCAATAGCACCGGAAGGAGAAGCGAAACTGCCAAAGGACATGACGTCTGAAAGGAATGTGGATATTCTGGGAAGAGAGCATAGCACTATTTTGTTGAGTTTGACAGACAAAGTACTGTGAGAGGTCGTATGGGTTTTGCGAGAAGTTGTATGATAAGTATCAGAACAATTCTCTGAAGAACAAGATGTACCAGAAGCAACGTTTTTACACTCTTAGGATGTCGGAAAGCACCCAAGTAAAGGATCATCTGGATAACTTCAATAGGATCATCTTGGAGTTACAAGGTGTGAATGTAAAGATTGAAGATGAAGATCAAGCACTTATCCTCTTATTTTCATTGCCAAATTCTTATGAGAATTTCACTGATACCATTTTTTATGGCAGGAAAACGACCATTGTGAATGACGTGCAGGATTGTTTGATGTCCATGGAACTGAAAAGAAAATTTTCGGATGGAGACGAAGTTTCCAGTTCCGGTTTGTTCACATGCAAAGGAAGAACATTAGATAGAGGTGGAGGTAACAGAGGGAAGTCAAGTTTTGAACCTAAAGCCAACATCAAGTGTTATACTTGCAAGGAAAGGGCACTTCAGAATAGATTGTCCATTGCTGGAGAAAGGGAATAATGGTATTGGACCAAGCAAGAACAATGTAGATGTGGTTGATGTAACATCCAAAACTTTATGCCCAATTTAAACTTTTCAAGCATAAATAAAACCAAATAGTAATTGTTTACAAAAGTGTTTTCAATTCATTATTCAATCAGAGTGTCCCAAAAGCCAGATCATAAGGATGAGGAGCGGTACGGTCACGCCTTCGCCTTGCCATAATCTCCCGAAGTACCTGAAACAACAAACTAAAAACTGTAAGCCCGAGGGCTTAGTGACCTACCCCCAAAATACCAATACCACACTGATAATACCAAATCCATAACAATCATTCAATCAACATGCATACTGGGCCATCGGCCTGACTGGACCGCCCTACAGGGCCTACAGTCCCACTGAATCTATACCGAGCCTTCGGCATGACTGGACATCCACGTGGGCCTACAGTCTTCCCGGACCGCTCCTAGGGTGTGTTGGCCTTCAGCACAAAGCAGGACCGCCTCAACCCAAGCAACAAGCAAATAGCCATGTGCGCATAACTAACATTTACTGGCATATACAAACATCGAACATATCTATCTCACTGATTACCAAACATAGCAATCTCTCCCAACTAAAGCACTGACCTAGCAGGTCACTAACATATCAATCCCTACGGATCATAAGAGCATAACATACAGTCTATCCTGATTCTGATCTAACAGCTCATATCCACATGTAGCATACCATAACGATAACAACTAAAGGGCCGGCCTTGGTGCCTTAGACCCTATCGATATAGTGAGGATAACTCACCTTGTAGATGTTGACTCGGAAGGTAAAACTCCAACTCTCGGATCACTTGACACAGGCTCCACCACCTATTACCATAGTACAATATACTCATAAGTCATTAACCTTATAAGGTACTCCATAACCCACTATTCAACCCCTGGTCAAAGTCAAAGTCCTCAGTCACGGTCAACAGTCCATGTTGACCTTAACTCGCCGAGTTCCTTGAAGCACTTTCCAACTCGCCGAGTCATCGAGGTGACTCGTTGAGTTCCTCCGATTCTTGATCAAACCTTAAGGCCACCCGTCGAGTTTCCTTCTTGCAACTCGACGGATACACACACATACATATCCTGGAGAAAACTCATCCGACTCGCCGAGTTGTTCATACAACTCGCCGAGTCTATGGCAATCTTCCTCGGACTCGCCGAGTTGCTCATCCAACTCATCGAGTTGCTCATCCAACTCGTCGAGTTCAAGGCCATCTTCATACGACTCACCGAGTCGACCTTGCGACTCGTCGAGTTCCTTCAGTCCTTAAGCCATACAGACTCATTTAAGCCATGCAATGGCTCCAAATTACAGATCCAAGCTTCTAGAGCATGCTTTTCACGTAAAGTTGCAAACTTTACGTGCATGCATGACTAAAAAGGCTCTTAATGGCAATTCTAAGCTCTTAATGGGGTTTCATGCACAAGGAGGGCCTCAATCACCCCCAAACCTGCAACTTTATGACTCTAGGACTTAGGAAGGTTCCAGATCTGAAGTTACAACTTCAGATCTAGCCCATAGCTCACCATATCAACTCAAAATCCATAAAACCCTAAAACTCAACCAAAAGAAAAGAGATCTAGAAGGAAAGGGAAGTAAAGATTGCAACTTGATACCTCCAGAAGATGCTAGCTGAGGTAAGTTCTGCTTCCCACACCTTCCTTGCTTCAACTCCTTTGCTCTTCAAGCTTTTCCCTCCTAGCCAACCTTCTTTCCAAGGATTAAATCACACCAAGAAGAGTACCACACGAATTAGGGTTTCACTGAGCTCTCAAAGACTGTAAAGAGGCCAAAGGAGGCTGAGGCTCCTTTAAATAGGGTGCAAAACCCCGGGATTTAGGGTTTCATCTGCCAGCTCCTACTCGTCGAGTCCCTTCTTGGACTCGACGAGTAGGTCACTAAACACGCGATCCCACCCGCTGCTACTCGACGAGTGGGGCAACCAACTCGTCGAGTAGGACTTAAAACCAAATAACCTTTTCTTTAAATCCATACCTGAGAATCGGGGTGTTACAGTTGAAGGTAATTCTGATGAAGGGGATGATGGTGAAATTTTAATTGTATGTACATCTAGTTTTGCTGATGCTTGGGTCTTGGACTCTGGAGCATCCTATCATATGACTTGAAATCGTGAGTGGTTTGACTCCTTCAAAGAGTGGAATGACACAGTCAAGACAGATGATGATTGGGTGAGAAGTATCAAAGGAAGTGTCACGGTGCAGATCAAGATGCATGATGGTATGGTCATGAAACTAGATTGTTGGTTCGTCCCGAAGCTTTGAAAGATTTTGATTTCTCTTGGCACTTTGGTGAATGATGGGTTGAAGTATTTTGGAAATGGTGATTGGTTGAGAGACTCCAAGGGCGCTCTTGTAGTTATTAAGGAAAGATGATTCGTGATGGGATTTATATCCCAGATGGCTGTACGGTTGGGGGAAAGGTGACTGTATCCCAATCCTTGGATCAATATGATGATGAAAGAAAGTTGTGGCATCATAAGTTAGGACATGTGAGCAATAAGGGGTTGTTTAGTGGAGATGAAACTGTAAATGCTAAACCTGGTGAAGCTTGTGTTCAATAGATATGAGGCAAGGTGAATTTTAGTTATGTTAAACACTCAAGTAAGGAGATTCTCGAGTGTGTTCACTCATATCTATGGGGTCCCTCTCCTGTGAAGTCTCATGGTGGATGTCGATACTTTATGACTTTTATGGATGATTACTCAAGGAAGATCTGGGTGTAATTTCTGAAGACAAAGGACGAAGATGAAGTGTTTGGGCAGTTCAAGGAGTGAAAGACGATGGTTGAGAAACAGACCGGGAACCATATATGGTCACTCAGAATAGAAAATGGGTTAGAGTTCTACAAGGTTCTATTTGATAACTTCTGCAAAACAGAAGGTACAGTAAGGCATCATACTGTACAGTTAACACCACAACAAAGCGGAGTGGAAGAATAGATGAACCAAACACTGGTGGAGCATGTTCAGTGCATGCGATTATTTGTTGACTTATCGAAGCAATTCTGGGCGGAAGCAGTCAACACTGTTTGCTATCTGGCGAATAGATCTCCATCAACTACAACTAGTTGTAAGACTCATCAAGAGGTATGGTCTGGAAAACCCTATAAGAATTATAGTTTACGAATGTTTGGATGCCATGCTTATGTTCGTATGAATGATGGAAAACAAGAGTCGAGGGCAATGAAGTTCATATTTCTAGGATAGGAATCTTAAGGGAAAGGCCGTCATTTGTGGTGTACAGAAGAAGGAAAGACTCCAAATTTTTTTATTAGTAGAGATGTGACCTTTGAATCTGTTATGTGTAACCAGAGAAGAGGTGGTACAAGTTTTGCGGGGAGCGATCAGGGTGCTAGTGTAACAACGTAATTTTTCAAACAAAAATTTTCTTTTAAAAACCCAAATATCTCGTTTCAAAATCACAATTTCGACAAACATCAAGTTATCAAACACATGTCTCAAAAACTGTTTGTAACACAAATCCAGGATCCTAAAAAAACATATTTCCGATTCAGGTGTGTACACAATCAAGCCGACTCCTTCCCGTGATCCTGAGAAGTACTTGAAACACATAACACATAACACGGTAAGCAGGAAGCTTAGTGAGTTCCCCAAAATACCATGCACATCTCATTAACCACTCTAGGATATAACTCAAAAAGACCCTCCGGTCAATATGTCTCAGTGGGACCTTCTGGTCCCAACTCAATAGATTCATAATAATAATATTCAGCATAAATCACAAAACATGATGCAAAATATTAAGACTTACGCATAAGCACAATAAACATCTCAATCACATGAAAGTAACACTTATAGTAAGTATAATGAGAAGACTCACCTTGTAAGCTACCAAGTAAAAGTCTCGTACTCGGAAATCTCAAATTAGCCTCCGCCTAACACATTAAATACATTTTTCCAATCAATACTCTACTCATACTCAATTACACCTAAGGTTGATCTCTCATTCTCTCTAACTCTTGGAATGGGTAAAAGACCATTTTACCCCTCCACGGTCTTCATTACTTATGTTGACCAAACCCTAAAGTCAATAGAAATCAAGCTCGAGTCAACAGTCCCAGTTTGACCTGACTCGCCGAGTGCACCCATGTGACTCGTCGAGTCCAGTCGTTCCTCAGAAGTCTTTGTGAGGATCCAGCTCGTCGGGTTAACCCCTAACCCGCCGAGTAACAGCATATCCAGCTCATCGGGACAAACCCTAACCGACTCGTCGAGTCGGCTTCTCGACTCGGCGAGTCCATTCAGACTCTTTTCCCATTCAAATGATTTCAAGGCAGAAAACCTTCCCAAACTCTAGATCTACACTCTCAAGGCTTATTTATCACGTAAAGTCACAGACTTTACGTTCATGCATGGCACTTAGGGCTTGAAATGCCAAAACACACCTTAAAATGGGTTTTTCACTCAATAGCATTATTATGGCTGAATAAAACAAGGACTTTTGGACTCTAGGGACCTCATATGGTCCAGATCTGAAGTTCAAACCCCAACATGAACTCAAAACACTCTAAGTCCTCTTTTTTTAGCTAAAACAATCCCTAAACACCAAAATCATGAGATCTACTCAACAAAATGAGAAAGGTGAAAGCTTTATACCTTTCCCAGAAGCTCTGAGGTGAAATAGCCACAGATCTAGCAACTCCTTCTTGTCTCTTGCCTTAGAATCCTTTTCTTCTCTTCAAACGATGCACCAAACACTCAAGATTAGCTCAAAACTCTCTCTCTCTCTCTCTCTCTCTAAGCTCACAAGACGATTAGGGTTTACTCTCAGGGAGGTATATCCGCAAATGAGGCTATAAGTGCCTTTAAATAGGCCCCAAACCCGGGGATTTAGGGTTTCTCATCACAGCGTCTACTCGGCGAGTCGGCTCCTGGACTTTTCGAGTAGGTCATTAATCCCACGTGTACATCGCGACTCTACTCGACGAGTTGCAGCACCAACTCGTCGAGTAGCTCATTGGTCCTCAAAATAATTAAATAGATAAACAATATACCTGGAAATCCGGATGTTACAGCTAGCCAGGAGGTGGAGTTTGCATCAGAAACCCCATACAGTTTTGCGATAAATGAAGAAAAACAGGGTGGCATGGAACAACATAGACCTGAGGAATCCCTTGATCAACCCAGGGAAGAAGTGTCTGGTGATGCTCATACCAGGAAAGACAAATTGAAGAAGCTTATGGAGAATGAGATAGCGATGAACGATTTAGGAGCTGAAAAGAAGATAACAAGGATGGAGATTCGGAGTGATAGAAGAGCAAGATGGTTATACATTTCTCACTACATTGAGAAAGTATTGCGGTAATTCTATCGTGACCAGTCCAAATGTGTTGGTACTTCTTTGGCAGTTCAAGGAAATCGGGGGAAAGCTCATTAGGAAGTGGTCAAGTAGATCTTACGACACTTTAAGGGAATGCTTGATGCTTAGCTGGTCTATCATGCCAATGCACGACATGCAAACTTGGTTAGATTGATAGACTCGGACCATGAAAGTGATCTGGTGATAAGTAGATCTTTAGCATTTGGTCTCGTTCAAAGTATTCTTTTGAAGGTGGAGAAACCTATCATGTTCTACTACAGGTATGCATTCAAAAGTATAGTGCGAGGTTATGCATTCGAAAGTATAGTGCCAATGAGAATCTGGAAGACATGGTGACAAGGTCGTTGCCCAGAGAGAAGTTTAAGCTTTCCTTGGGCTTGGTTTATGTTCGCAGGAGATAAACTCTTTTGGGGCTTGATGGTAGGAAGGAGAGGATGTTTTTGTTTAAGGTGGAGTTTAGAGTATGCTCAGGTCAATGTGGAGATTGTTAAATGTGACTCGAGGATTTTGGATCATTCATATGGAGCATTTGAGTTCAATGGAGCACTTGGAACTCAATGGAGCACTTGGGGTTCATGGAGCATGTGAAAAACGAACTGATCATCTGAGAAAGGGATGTATCTCCTGACAAAGGCACATATCCAGTAACAAAGGAACAAATATTCTAAAAGGGGGTATGGATCACCTAGATTGGAATGGAGCATCCTGGTGCATGGATGCGCCATCTGTGATCAATATGTGCAATCCTATGCTTGGATGCGCCACTTAGAAGTCAAGGTGCGCCACTATTCACTACAAGAAAAAGACCCTTTTACGACGCGCAAACCACGACACTCATTGATTTATGTTACGCAAAAGAGAGTGACATTAAAAAAGTGTCATCTCTTCAAAAAATTTAAGGATTTATGTCGCGCATTATTGCGTGCCCTTAAATTAGTGTCTAAATAAAAATAAAAAAAAACACGGAGGGCACCTATAATAAAATGCGTGTCGTCTAAGGATGTCGCTTTATAAATTTTAATGCAACGCGCGTTCCATCCTTTAATAACCAGGGGGAAATGAAATCCTAAAAAATTAAAAACCCCGCCTTCCTTTTTTTCTCCTTTCCCTCTTGCCCTAATTATCGACGCTCCTTCCTTCCCCCTCCCGACATTGACTGCCACCTTCTTCTTCTCTCACACTTCGACCATCGTTAGTTGCCATTCCTGGTCGTCGACGTCGATCAATGCAACAGTAGGCACGCCATCTCCGAATTTATGGGGCAACGACGATGGTTCTAAAGAAAAAAGACGCCATGCCGGTGACTTTAGGGATGGAAGATATCAACTATTGGACATTATGTCTTATAGATGAATTCATGTAACCTTCTCTGAAATTATGCTTGAATTTACTTTGAAAAAGGTTGATATATTACACAGACATATGTTTTTGGCGATCTTTATCGATATCATGTTGATAAAGGAGATTGGAAGCTAGTTTCTAGCCCTAACAGCCCCCTCCTCTCAGTCCATGTTCTGGTCATCGAATGGTATGTTCATACCTTTCTGATTTTGCCTATGTCATCCATCTTTTAGGGTTTCCATGTAAACCCTAGACCTCTACCCTAATCTAATTTGAGCCAGCGACTCCTCATTTTTCTCTCAGATTTGAGACTCCTCTTTCATCAGAAATAGGAGGTAGCAAGGTTAATTTTATGATATTCGAAACTATATGACTCGAATTACAGGTTGAAGATCAGAAATCGAAGGTTGCAAGTCAGATTTGGGATCGAAAGTCAAAGGTTCAAGGTACGATCGGAAGCATCAGAATGCGGAAAACAAAAATGGAGGAGGCATCAGGTTCGAAAGTTGTTATCTTCTTCTTCATGTATGTGCCCTAGATTTCTTTCTCTTACATTCAATTTTTAAAGATTCTTTTATTCCCTAAATAAGGTACGAAGACTGTTCTCTTCTTCTCCATCTGTTTTTGGAATGACAACCTCTCTTGTTAACCTAAAGGGTATTTTCGACTTTTTTTGTTTTTGTTTTTGCTAATTAATATTTGTTGTTGATTTTTGTTTTGTTTGGTTTGTTGTGTAGGGGTTTTAGCTATGTAGTGATTACATGGGCAAATTAAGCAAATGGAAGTTGCAGTTGAGCAAGCTGCACAATCACGTTCAAGAAGAAGCAAGTGGCAGTTTATGGGGACAAGAGATGCTGGTGCTAAAGAAGAGCTTCACCGGGTGTATTATGTGTCTGAAAGAACATAAGGCAATCCCTCGCTAGGTGTATTGTGCTAAAGAAGACCTTCTGCCCATTCCATTATATTTACTTGTGATTCTTCTCGGTTAATGATATCAGGACATAAGAGAATGATATATGTAAGCAATCCTTATGTTTCTCTCAACTGTTGAGTTATGTCATGATAATGATATATATTTCTTTTCAGGTTGTAGATGTTGGAAGCCAGAATTTAAGTCACTAATTCATCCCATGTTGTAAGGAGTCAAATTCAGAATTACCACCTGCAGTCAACTATTTTGGAGATGAGTATATATTCAATCTAGAGACACAGAGGTAATAATCAAGTACTCTAGCTAGTATATGTGTATGTATGATGTTTATAGGGCTAATCTGATGTAATTTTGTTTGTCTGTTTGAGCAGGAAATGCTAGTTCATTCCAAAAGTCACTTGTTTTCTGCAGTAGGTAGCATTCAAACGCTAGTATATGTGTATGTATGATGTTTTCTGCAGTACTCTAGCTACTTCATTCCAAAATTACTCCCTTTCATATTAGTCCATGTACTCATGCAAAATGCTTGGTCCATAAGGGCCATTAGGCCTTACATTACAGCCAGAGGGCTATCACCTGAAGATTGGATACAAGTTTTACTAGCACTAAGCCAGTTTCAAATGTGTGTGTGTGTGTTTTCTTGGTCCTAAAGCATGGATTTTCCTCTTCTTTTTTATAAATTATCATCATCACTCAATCACGATGGGGAAGCATGCGCTTGTATAACATCATACCTTATTCGATCATGGCTTGCATCCAGACATTGCAAGAGCACGAACTAGGTCTAGGTCATGCATATATAGTATATTCCTAAAAAATCTAACTAGTGATGTGCATGCTATTTTTAGGTCTGTAATGCAGGAAGAGGAAGGAACATCAAACTTTCAGGTACAACAGTTTCCCACTCTGTCCGTTCTTTTTTTTTTTTTTTTTTTAAATTGTTACAGGCACCAAAAGAGTTGGGTTAGGGATAAAAGACTTGCTATGGTTGTTATTCTTTCTTCTTCTCCTGACCTCTTTCCAAGCCTTTGCTTATTTCCGGTAGTAGTTAAGAAGTATGATTATTGAATGCCCTTATATGGAAAAATGATTATATAGATAAGGTAGGAAAAATGAAGAGATCCTGGACTAGTAAAGCTACATTTTTATTGGAACGAGAAAAGGGTTGGATGTTTCTTATGGGATTGATTGCTACAGAAAACCTTTTCCTAAAAATCCTTTGTCTTTTCACTCCTCAGGAGGAGGTGTTTATTTTATTTATTTTTTTATTTCACTTTACTTTAAGCAATCAGATGATTTTTTTTACTAGTTTTATTGTCAAATTTAGTTTCTTTAATCTGCTACAGGTCGAATTAATTGATAATTCAGAGAAATTGATAATTCAGAGAAATTGAAGCTTAGGTCTGAAATTAACCGATTAACGGATAATTCAGAGAAATTGAAGCTTCAAAGTGCTGAATTAATGGTAAGAGTGAATATATACCTTTATTATGTTACAGAATAAGCCGAAGGAGGTATCGTCTCTGAGCACTACTAACCTGATATCAAGAGTGGATAACAATTCAGGAGAATTATATGAAACCAGCAAAAAAACAAACACAAACATGCGTCAACTTCTTGACTCAAGTCCAAGGCCTGATGTTGTGGCTGTTGGCTAGCTACTCAAGTGTTATAATCCTATGACAAACATACAAACAAACGATAAAGTAATGTTTTTAGTTGTTGGGTTTTGTTTTTTTTTTTTCCAAGATTTTTGGAGTTATTTGATTATCTAACAGGATATAGTTGGTTAGGGTGATATAAGAAATGAGTCCAAGGCTTTTAGGGTTTGGTCTGAATCTGATTATATATGGTGGTTTTAGATTTCGAGGGGTAAATCTGGAATGTTTATTTAGTTCCATATTTTGCCTTGAAACTTATAGAGTTTAGTGTAATTATAGCGTATGGTCTGTCTCTCTGTTTGTCTGTGTGAGATTAATATAAAACAAGTCAACTTATGGTATTGGTATGTGTAATATGAATTCGTGTTGGCATCTGGATTAGTTGTAGGATTTTTAATTTTGGTAATAAACTTTTATCCTTTTTTAAATTTGTGATGATTATGTGATTTATTTTAATATTATTCCCCACAAACTCTTTACAATACTAATAATATTCATGTTAAATTTTAATGTTTTTAGGTTGTTATTACGAATCTTGAGGGCGGTTTAGTAACAGAACTTGATGTAAAGAAATGGCCAGATGCAACAGGGGATAATCATGTCAAACATTTTCCTTAAACTACAAGGTTGGCATTTTATTTTATTAATATTTCTATTTTTTACCGTGTTCATGTCTTCTTTTTTGGTCCTATAATATTCTTTATTTTTAATTAATTACTTTTTTCCTTTTATCCTTCACAAATTCTTTATCTTTTACAGTGACTTCAAGCACAGTGGCTTGAATCCTCTCTCTGGAGAAGGCAAACACTTGGTTCCATTCAGGTTAGATTTCTTTTCAAAATGACGAGTTGTACCCTTGTAGTTTCCAAGAAGAACTTCAGCATAAGGGTCACAACTACCAGTAACATCTTTTGCAGGTAAATCCCTAGCTTTCACCACACGGACATACAGGTATTGCATTTGTCATTATTCAATTCAAAATCAGGTAAAAACCCTTTTAATATGCGAAAGAATTGATAAAAACAGTTGAAAAAAGCTTACATCTTTGGATAAAATTGCTTCCATGCTAACATCCATCCGAGGATTAACAGTTGCTAATTTCATTGACAAGAACCCAATTTAGTTGAAAGAAAAAATAAACATATTTTGGTATTTTTACAAAAAAGTTAAGTACTAGATTAATCTTTAATTACCTCAACTTGTCTCTGTAACGACTGTACGTAGGTTATAATATAAAATGAAAAACCCCATCTAGCAAAATTTCTTTTATGATTTTTGATAGCAAAATTTCTTTTTATGATTTTGCAGGTGAGCTTATCTCCGGTGACCTTTTCCTCCACCCAGGTGGGGTTTGGTCGGTTACAGAAAGCATCTAGGTAGTGAGAATGTCCAAGTGTGTTGGATGGGGTGTGATGGCCTGCCATAGAAGTGGCGAAACAGAGGATATTTTTGTTGCAGATTTTTCAGTTGGCTTGTCAATGGTAATAATATTAATTAATATTTTTAGCAGAATTTGAGGTAGTGTTTTGTTATGTTATAACTTATAAATGATATTTTATTATGGGAGTTTGTGTGTGAAACATGGTCAGATTAAAACTGGAGCTCCTTGTTGTTCAGAACGACTTGCAAAATTCAATCAGGTAATCAAATTCATCTTTACTTGTATTTATGTAAATGAGTTACTTGAATATATTTATAGTTTTAATTTGAAAACTGAAGCTTCTGAGGATAGAAGAAGAGTTGGGAGCAGCAACTGTTTATGCGGGAGCAAAGTTTCGTGTACCAGTTGAGCCTTATTAAATCAAACTACTAATTACTAAACTAGTATCAGCTACTCTGATTTTGTTTAATCTACTTATCCATTTCAAACCCCAAGGGTATTTTAGGAAAGGCACCCGTAAAGGAGAAGGCAATCGTCTTCTCACAATAGACAAGAATGCTAACCTTGCAAGCTTTGTTCTATGCTCCACCACTCTCTTCATTAGTGTATCAATCTTTTTTGATTGTGTGATTAATAAAAGCTTTTTGGTTTCAGCTAATGTTCAAGTCATTATTTGCCATCTACACCCGGTGGACAACAACCAATTTTTTGACATGGAGGATTTGTTTTTTACATGATATCTGAAACAAGGCGTCCCTGAATAGCAATGTAGTAATAGGTTATATAGTTAGGGATAACCTCTTAATAACAATGTACAATCAGATCCCCTTAATACCAATGTATTACATTTTTTTGACATGATGTTATTGGATGATATTGATTGTTTTGGTATATATTTGTTTCCATATTTTTGTATTATGTGTAAATGAGTATCATAAAGATGCTTCGTAAATGTATATCGTAAATGGTTGCTGAAGTTTATGACACGCAAATGTTTTCCATCTTTATTTATGACATGAGATTTAATGATACGCAATGCGTGTCCTAAACGTGCGTCGTAAGGTTACGACATGCAATGCGTGTTGTCTTCCTTTATGACAGAGGCTTCCTTGATATGCATTGCACGTCGTAAATGAGCGTCGTAAATGCGTGTCATAAATGTGCGTCGTCTATAGACGACGCGCAAAAGCGTGTCGTCTCTCGTTATGACACGGCCTTTCTTGACATGCATTTGCGCGTCGTCTGAGCGTTTTACGACACGCATTGCGCGTCGTAAAAGACTGTTTTTCTAGTAGTGATTGGATCTTCATATGCCACGAAGTGACTTGATATGCCACGGAGTGAGTTGATATGCCACCAAGTGACATGATATGCCATCAAGTGAAATGATATACCACCAAGTGATAGGATATACCATTCATGAGGTAGATGTACCATTATGGAGAGGATATGCCAACTTGGAGTCTAGATAAGCCAACTTAGAAGAGGATGTGCCAACCCTTGATCTAGATGTGTCATTTACATGCATGATGTGCCATCTTGATGCAAGGATGCGCCACTTGGTTCCTTGATATGCCAAGGTATACCATGATGATCTATATGCTATGAAGTCCCCTATGATGATCAAGACTGTTCAAGGAAGCTCAGAAGTTGAAGATTCTCAAGTATTATTGCTTGATGTGCCACCATGATGGTTGATATTCGATGGTGATCTTGATGTGCCACTTTTGCATCATGATGTGCCACTATGGATCATGATGCTCTTTCATGTGTGTTGTTGATGTTCATGCAAGGATGAATGTTCTAGAAGTTGTTTCATGGTAGATTGTGATTGGCCGATACCATTCATGGGCCTATGGGCTAATAGGCTTCGCTCATTAGGGTTTTAGGTCTGATCCCTCAAGTATAAATAGGGATGCATGCTAAGTCATTTGTGTCATTTCTTGTGTATCCCTAGTGACTAGGACGGATCTCTGCTAGTTGTACTTGTAATATTTGTTTGAGAACTCTGGTAATAAATAATAGTCCCCTCCTTCCTGTGGACGTAGGTCACTTTGACCGAACCACGTAAATACTGTGACTTTGTGTGCCTTTAGTTTCATGTGTTATCCACATTACTTCCTAATAAGGGTCATCAGAGCTTGCCAAGTGGCATCATATCTATTCTGATTCTTGACAAGTATCGTATGTTTTCCCTAATAGAGTCTTGTTCGAATTTGCTCAAAACTTTCCGTCCACATCCACTAATGTGTCTGCTTCATTTCTTGGACCAT
The DNA here is from genome assembly GCF_052849685.1 of Lactuca virosa. Taxonomy (NCBI): domain Eukaryota; kingdom Viridiplantae; phylum Streptophyta; class Magnoliopsida; order Asterales; family Asteraceae; genus Lactuca; species Lactuca virosa. The sequence continues at coordinate 164,541,962 of NC_136433.1, read as the reverse complement.
ACTTCTTTTACATGATGAGGGTGGCATAGAAGGTTTGTATTCTTTCTCTCTCTATTCATATGAGAATGATCATTATTCGGATGTAAAAGAGAGAACTTGACATATAACGTTGCATATGGAGATCTCGCCAGGTCAAGTTGATTTGCATCCGAAGCAAGAAGGTCGTAACACATACATGGAACCATGTGATGTTCGTGTAAGATTCCTTCTGGACAGAGAGGTGAGATTCTGAGCAAAGGGTTTGGACAACCCTTTTGAGCTTCAATTCTTAGACATTCAACAAGGGTTTGGACAACCCTTTTGAGCTTCAATTCTTAGACATTCAATTCGACGACTTCAATGGGTTAATCGGACCAAATGAGATCCCCTTTTTTTTCTTTGATCGGAGCTCTAGGTGTGGATTGAATGATCTGTTATGCAGCTGGAGTGATGAATACATCGAAAATTGGTATTGTCAGTTCCAGAGCATGTAAGTCATCATCCTTCTTGATAGGAGAGACTTTGTCGATGGGAGTGATGAGCAGAGCATGAGTTGGCAGTGCTTCCATTTCGAGGTGTCGGAATTCATGCACCCTCAATTGAGTTTTCATCTTGGAAGCTTGAATGCTCAGTCTAGTTTCTTTAACAAGGAGGGATGGCCATGAATTCCATTTAGCTTTCTCTTCTTCCGGAATGATTTTGATAATTGAAGATTGCATCGATTCAGCTTGAATTCCAATAACAACTTTGTTATCTTCATCACCATCATCATCATCATCATCATCGTCATCATCATCATCATCATCATCATCATCATCATCATCTTCATCTTCATCTTCATCATCTTCTTATTATTATTATTATTATTATTATTATTATTATTATTATTATTATTATTATTCTTCTTCTTCTTCTTCTTCTTCTTCTTCTTCTTCTTCTTCTTCTTCTTCTTCTTCAGAATAGGTTTCATCTCGGAGCTCAAACACTTGTCTTGGTGGCCATTTCCTTTAATGAAGACCACTAGAACTAGCTCATTCTCCTCCTCTTGCAACCAAGGGCTTGGCATTGGATGCAAACTCAACACCTTCTTGAAACATTCCGAGCTTATCAAACACTTTTTGAAAGTTCACATTGACAATCTTGGCGAGATTATCATAAGCATCAACGTTCGGAGCTTTGGCTTCAAGGGTAGCTGCCACATCTTCAAATTGTAGAACTTCATCAAACTTGTAATTTGGAATGTCCACAAAGTGTTGGGCAGACCAAATTACTTTTATTAGTCTATGTTTCATGATCAGATTCATGTTATCTTTCGGTCGGATCTCCTTCTCTAATTTTTTAATTTGTTTTTCATGTTGGACATGCATCTGCGTAATGAGCTCGTTTGCAGTAGCAAGCATGTCGTCATGAACTTTGAGCATGGTGGTAGTGGTAGATATGTGATGATCAAGGTTGTCATTATATATTTGCTCAACTTCTTACAAGGTGTGCTTCAACCAAAGGGAGATAAGTTGATCAAGCTGTTGCACTCGGTCTTGTTTTGAAGGAGCAGCCGAATTGATTTCGGAAAGAGATTTGAGAACCAAATCTAATGTTGAATCAAGTGCCCCAACCTGAACATTGACATTTTCTACTTTGGCATCAACTTTGTCAATTTTCTCTTGCATGTTAAGAAAAGAAAAATGAGACGCTATCTCATTGGAAGATCTAGTGTCCGAACTGGATTCACTTTCAGATTGCTCTTCTTTATCATCATAATCATCAGCTCCTTTGTCATCATCACCACCCATGTTTGTATCATCATCACCATCTCCAAGATCCATTTCCTCTGAAGACGACTGAAGGTCAAGATCAATCTATGGTTTGGAGGAAGAGACTTGAAGGAATTGAAATTTTTTCCTTGAAGGAAGAAGACTTAAGAGATCAACTTGATTGTTTGTAAACTCAATCTGAACATCAGCATCATCACTATCACCATGAGGAGGGTCATCCAAAATTGGATTGGTGAAGGGAACATCTCCTGTAGCTTTGTCATTTCTCCAAGGAGGCTCATCCGAAATTGGTGTTGGTTCAGGCACTTCCCCTTTCAGATTTTTCTCAACATTGTTGGTCGATGGATCATCCGTGTTACCGTGAACATCAAATTTGGAATTTCTAGGATGCTTCATTGGGATTTTTCTACGGAGAGCTCGATGTCGCATTCCGAGAATGGCATACTCAATTTATTCTCTTTTTTATATCAGTACGCCTGAGTTGAGCCCTCTCAAGAACCTCATTCCAATCATGATTAGTAATACTCGAACGTCCTTTACCCGTGGTGGGTATCAGTTCGGTTATGGCTTCAGAATTTGGGGGAGTGCCCCTTTCTCGAAAAGAATAGGATATGTGGTAGGGTCAGAAGTCGTGATTGTGAAGAAGAAATGGATTTAACTATGACTTGTGTGTGTGTTTCAGGGGGGAAAGGAACTTTGTTCAATGAAAGCAGTATCCTTTTGATAGGATGGGGGTTGATTATAAGTTGACTACTTGTGAAACATCCCAATTTTCAAGACCAAATTTTTTGTTTTTAACATAACGATTTAGAAAACAATTATAAGAAAACATCATTGAGTTACTTCTATTCATAAAACCATAGTCACATGTCTCAACCATATCATCAAAATAGTAATAATGTCAGATTACAATCCCATGGATCTCAAAATGTGGAAATCATATGTGTGCGATGCGCTGCTACCATGCCGGCTCCTTCCCCTTTGATGAAGAGGTACCTGAAACAAAACTGAAACTGTAAGCACGAATCTTAGTGAGTTCTTCCATCATACCACATGCCATACAACATACATACTGTCGGGCAATTCTGGGGTACCCGACCTACCCTGCCACGCAATTCTGGTGTGCTCGACCTCCCTATGTCAAGCAGTTCTGGGGTGCTTGACCTACCCTATCAGGCAATTTTGAGGTGCCCGACCTACCCTCAGGTCCTTACGACCGTGTCACGGGGACTTCCCCCTACTGCTAATATTACATATCATCATATCATACTAGCACATAAAACATATTAGGTAGTAGCAACCTAGATAATTATCACAAAACAATTATCTAACATACAACTCCTACTTGTGGACCGGCATTGTGGCTGTAGACCTACCACTACTAGAAGGCAACTCACCTCAATGTCGTGAAGTGTCTGAACTACTCTCGACGCCGGGGTCAACTCCTCTCAACTACTCAACTCCTATACATAACAATCTCCCTTATTTACCATTACATACTCCTAACCCTAATAAAGGTCAACTCATGTCAATGGTCAAGGTCAACATCATAGTCAAAGTCAACTTCTAGTTGACTCAACTCACCGAGCGGGTACACCAACTCGTCGAGTTCCGTACCTCAAAGAATCTGAACTTCGCGTTATAACTCGTCGAGTTACCCTCCAACTTGCCGAGTTTCTCCTTATGACAGAATTGAGACTTTCCATTTGAACTCGTCGAGTCCTTCCTTGGACTCGTCGAGTTCATCTTCATATCAATCGGGACATTGCCTTGAACTCGCCGAGTTTATCCTTGAAGTCGCCGAGTTCATCCTTGAACTCGCCGAGTCCTTTGATCTTCTAGTCCATATTCATGTTCATCTTGTTGAGTCCTCTACTAGGCTCAACCAGATTCCTCATAAATAGAAAAGGTTGTGGAACCAATACCCGACTCGCCGAGTTCCATGAACAACTCGGCGAGCCCCCCAAAGTCCATGTCCATACAGTCGATTTCAGTTGACCTCTTTGCATCCAAAGGGTAGATCTGACCTCCTAGGGTCGATATAACACGTAAAGTCACGAACTTTATGTCCATGCATGGGTCTTCAAGCTCAAAAGGCCCAAAAATGAAGTCTACAAGATGCATGGGGCTCTTATGGCCATAAAGTTGGCACCTTTATGCCATGAGAACCCTCCAAGGTTCAAGATCTGAAGTCATCACTCTAATATACACCTTAAACTCGAGAGTGACTTAGAAAAGCCCCAAAAATGACAAGATTCAAGCCCTAAAGGAGATCTAACAAATGGGAAGTCAAGGTTGAAGCTTTTTACCTCAGACAAGCTGAAAATGCAACCAAGACCCTGGATCTACTGCCTTCTTCTTGAATCTCCAAGCCTTTCCTTCCTTCTCCAAGCTCCAAATCACAAAATGGCCCAAAAATAGCTCAAGAAGACTCACAACTGATTAGGGTTTCGAGAATGGGGTTTGAGGGTGATGGAGGCTGGAGTGGAGGCCACTTAATGTGTTTAAATAGGGTGCAAACCGTCAAATTCAGGGTTTCATCCAGACAGGTCTACTAGTCGAGTCGGGGTTTCCGACTCGACGAGTAGACTCTTCCACCCGCGTCCCAAAAATCACATCTACTCGACGAGTTGGGCCTCAAACTCATCGAGTCCCAGAGTAAAAATGCAAAAACTTAAATTAAAATACGTACCGGGATCCATGCATTACAAATCTCCCCCACTCATTGTAGAATTCGTCCTCGAAGTTTGCTGATGCATCCGTGAAAAGCTCGGGGTAGTGTTCCCTCATGTCGTCCTCCGGCTCCCAAGTCCATTCTGACCCCTTGCGGTGCTGCCACCACACCTTTACCAACTCCACCCTCTTGTTCCTCAGATCCTTCGACTTCCTGTCAAGGATAGCTACTGGTCGCTCGATGTAGTTCAGGCTGTGATCAACCTAAATATCCTCTAGGGGTACTACTTCTGAACCGTCAACTAAGCACTTCTACAACTGAGAAACATGGAAAGTGTTGTGGATCTGGTTGAGCTCTGGTGGAAGGTCCAATCGGTAACCAACTCGACCCACCCGGGCGAAAAACCTAAACGGAACGATGTACCTGGGGCCCAGCTTGCCCTGCTTCCTGAACCGAATGACACCTTTCCAAGGTGACACCTTCAGGAGGACCATGTCGCCCACCTGGAACTCCAAATTTGAACGCCTCTTGTTGGTGTAGCTCTTCTGCCGACTCTGAGCAGTTTGAAGCCTGCTCCGGACCTGCTGAATCCTCTCAGTAGTCTTGAGTACCACCTCGGTACTCCCCATGACTCTCTAACCGACCTCTCCCCAACATATTCGGGTCCTACACTTCCTCCCATAGAGCATCTCAAAGGGAGGCCGGTCTATGTTGGCGTGGTAACCGTTGTTATACGAAAATTCCGCTAACGGAAGATACGTATCCCAACTGCCACCGAAGTCCAAAACACATGCACGAAGCATGTCCTTGAGAGTCTGAATCGTTCTCTCGCTCTGCCCGTCCGTCTGGGGGTGGAAAGCGGTGCTGAAATGGAGATCAGTACCGATCTAGTCGTGAAACCGCTTCCAAAACATGGAAGTAAAACGGACATCTCGATCTGAAACCACCGAGACAGACACCCCATGTCATGCCACTACCTCCCGCACGTAAATCTCGGCCAGCTTCTCGGCCGATATACTCTCCTGGATCGGGATAAAATGAGCACTCTTGGTCAATCGATCCACGATGACCCATATCGAATCAACTCCACGTGTGGTCCTGGGAAGCTTTGCAATGAAATTCATGATGATATCTTCCCATTTCCACATGGGAACATCTAGCGGCTGCATCTTGCCATGTGGCCGCTGATGCTCGGCCTTGACCATCCTGCAAGTCAAGCACCGCTGTACATACCATGCTACGTCCCGCTTCATGCAGGGCCACCACTAATCAGGGCGATGATCCCGATACTGTTGGATTAATGTCTAAGTCCATAACTATATTTGGTATGTACTTGACCCGACCCGACATGGTCCATTTGGGTTGCACTTCACCGGCACAATTTATATGGATAATGTTTTGAGAATAGTATATTTATGATTTATATTAATATATTATAAGTTCTAATATATTAATATGAAATCATATTGTTTAACTAGTATTGATCAAAAATTAATTTAGAATTAATTAAGTGATCAAAAAGAACTAATTAAATATGGACTCTTATATATATGGAATGGGCCAAGTTCATTTAGGTTGGGCTAAGCTTTCATGGATGGTCCATGGAGCTTTTAACCCATGGATCCTATGTAAATGAAAGGTCATGGGTATTAGGGTTTACATGGATGTAACCCTAATCCTCCATAATATATAAAGGGGTCCTTGGCTCACAAAATTGGCACAAGTGTGTGAAAATAAGAGTGGGCCGATTTTAGTGTGCATACATATTCTCTCTAGTTCTTCCAAGGTGTTTTGGTGATTTGTGATTCCATTTGAGGCTTCCACACTATTGGGGCTAAGCTCTTAAAGCTTGAAGACATCAAGCTACATCAAAAGGTATGTCATCTAACTAGAACTTTGTAGTATAGGTGCTTCATAATATGCTAGTTAGGATGAAACCATGGAATAGTTAATATTTGCATGTATAATAGAGAAAACATAGATCCAGGGTTTATAGGGTTGCATGTACACCATAGGAGTGTTAGAATGCTCAAAACCCAACAGATACATCTTCGTCGCCCCGAGATGGATAGAGAACCTCGACTTATGGGCCTCATCCATCAGAGTCTGTCGTACTCCTCTCTAGTACGGAACACAAACCCTCCCATGCAAGGTCAACAACCCTCGGTTGTCATAGTCGAAAGAGGCCGCCTGGCCTATGATCCGCTCACACTTCCGGCGCTCTTCCTTCGTACACTCTACCTGCGCCTCTCGGATTTTCTCCAGAAGTGGAGTAATCACTGTCATCCTCAGACAAATATCACGTATCGGAGCCGCTACCGCCTTGCGGTTCAGGGCATCGACCACCACATTGGCCTTTCCCGGGTGGTAAAGGATTTCACAATCATAATCCTTCACCACATCCATAATCCTTGAAACTCTTGTGGTCCGTGCAGACAGTACAATGAACCCCATAGAGGTAATGCCACCAAATCTTGAGGGCGAAGACTACAGCCCCCAACTCCCAATCATGCATCAGATAGTTCGCCTCGTGAGTCTTCAATTGCCTCGAAGCGTAGGCGATGACATGCCCCCTCTGTATCAATACCGCGCCCAAGACTTAAATGGATGCGTCGCAGTATACCACAAAATCCTCTACGCCATCCGACAGGGCTAGAATCGGCGCCTCGCACAACCTCTTTCTTAGTGTCTCGAATGCTGCCTGCTGCTCAGGCCCCCAGCGAAAGACCACGGCCTTCTTCTTTAATCGGGTCAAAGGTACGACTATCTTGGAGAAGTCCTGAATGAATCTCCGGTAATAGCCTGCCAATCCAAGGAAACTCTGAATCTCAGATGGAGACTCGGAACCTCCCATCTCATCACGACCTTTACTTTGGACGGATCGACCAAAATCCCATTCTGGTTGACAAGGTGCCCCAGAAACTGCACCTCGCGCAACCAGAACTCGCACTTGGAGAACTTGGCATACAAGATCTTCCTCCTCAGGGTATCCAACACCTCCTGCAAGTGCTCCTCATGCTGCTCCTGCATCTTGGAGTAAACCAATATGTCGTCAATGAAAACTATCATAGACCGATCCAACATCGGTCTGCATACGCGGTTCATGAGGTCCATGAACGCGGCAGGAGCATTGGTGAGCCCGAAGGGCATCACCACGAACTCGTAGTGGCCATAGCGAGTCCGAAAAGCAGTCTTTTGTACATCTTCATCCCTGACCCTCATCTGATGGTAGCCCGAACGCAAATCTATCTTAGAGAACCAAGATGTTCCCTGTAGTTGGTCGAAATGATCATCAATCCTCGGGAGTGGTTAACGGTTCTTCACCGTTACCTTGTTCAGCTCCCGGTAATCTACACACATCCGATGCGACCTGTCCTTCTTCTTCACGAACAGAATCAGGGCTCCCTAGGGTGAACTGCTTGGTCTGATGAACCCCTTGTCTAACAGCTCCTGCAGCTGTGTAGAAAACTCCTGCATCTCGGGAGGATCAAACCAATACGGTGCCTTGGCTATCGGAGCCGCACCAGGGACCAGGTCGATCCTAAACTCCACCTGTCTCTCCGGAGGTATCCCAGGAAACTCCTCTGGAAACACATCCGGGTACTCTCGCACCACTGTCACATTGCTCACAGTCTCCTTACCCTCCTCCCGCGTATCCATGACGTAGACGACATATCCGGCGCAACCTTGCTGAAGGTAGCGCCTAGCCTTTACTGCTTAGCATAAAGTTGGTCCATGCTGTGGCCTCTTACCCTGAATCACCAGCTCTCCCCCACTTGGGGTCCTGACACGTACCAACTGATGTGCGAAGTCTATCACTGCGCCATTAGGGCTCAACCAATCCATACCGATGATAACCTTGTTCCCATGCAATGGTATGGGAACCAAGTCTACCAGGTAGCGATCCTCGAATAGCCTCAAAACACAATCTCTGAAAACCTCTGATGCTCGAACTGATCGGTCATCATCAATCTCGACCTCTAGAGGGCAATCCAACATGCCTGAAGACTCAGGGAACTCTCTTGCTAATTGCAAGAGAAACAAATGACCGGGTAGCACCCGAATCGAACAACACCTGAAGTGGAATAACTTTCACATGGAACAATCCTAAACAAAACACATAACATGGCACATAAATATCATAAACAACATATAATAAGAGCTACGGAGAAGAAATCATACCCGTCACCACATCGGGTGCGACACGTGCCTCCTCGGTGGTCAACTGGAAGGCTCGACTCCTCACCACTGGAGCCTCTGACTTTCCCTGTGGGCCATCAGTAATCCGCAAGGTCGCTGGAGCTGGCGCCACAACTGGCGCTGCTGCTACTGTCAATCTTGGACAATCGGCCTTTTTGTGGCCCTTCTGATTGCAATGGAAGCAAATCTGGTATGACGTCTGGAATGTGGGGGTAGGGGCAGTACAATCTCTGCTGAAGTGCCCCGTCGTGTCACACTTGTAGCAGCCCGATGATCCCAATCTACAAGCTCCCTCATGCGGCCTGCCGCATTTCCTGCAACGGCTCTGGCCCGACTGGCCCTTCGACCTAGTGTCAGATCCCTTGGGTTTCTTCCCCGAAACCCCAGTAGCCTGCTCCGTCTCTGCCTTCCTCTTCCTGGGGTGCTCCAAATCAATCTCCATCTCCCTCTTCCTAAGGTGCTCCAAATCAATCTCCCTTTCCCTATCCCTGGCAATCATGGAATCCAGGGTCGGGCATGCTGAGTAGCTGACATGCTCCCGAATATCAACTCTCAACATGTCATGATAGCGGGAATTCTGCATCTCCTCATCTCCTGCATACTGAGGCACCAATAAGTCCCTCTACCGAAACTTGGTGGTAATATCCGCCACCGTCTTAGTAGTCTGTCTCATGTCAAGAAACTCCCTGGCCAGCTGCTGAAGTTCCACAGTCGGCACAAACTTAGCCATAAAACTGGTCACAAAGTCAGACTAGGTCATAGCCTCAATGGCTGAGGCTCCCAAAGAATCACCAACTGACTCCCACCAATCTCTAGCCTTGTCCCTCAAACATCCTGCAGCATACCAGACCTTCGACCCCTCAGCAACTTGGCAGACTCCATGTCTGCAATCCATTTCCTGGAAACAATGGGGTCCTTCACCCCGTGGAAGTCTAGCACACCGCATCCCCTGAAGTCCTTAAAGGATAGTGTGCGCGCCCCTGATTGGCTAGACGCCCAGTCACTCCTAAACGCCCTGAGGCGATCCTCCATCAGCTCGATAATCCCTTCCTTGATCGACCCGAAAATCATCAGGGTCGACTCAAGGATGCCTCGCGTGATCTCAGAAGCGATGAACTCACGTAGTCACTCATCCACTGGCTCGGATCCCAAACCCAAACCTGATCCTGACCCTGAACCTCCTCCTCTGTGTCGCGTAATCATCACCATTCTGAAACAAAACACATAATTTTCATGGTCATACATAACCTTGGGAGGTCTCACATACTACAAGTTCCTTGGTTCTATCTCAGCCCTCCTTGACTCGAGTACGGATCCTCTGCTTTCGGTAGTACGGGCCCATAATACCTTCCACATCTATCTGTACTTTCCTCAAGGATCGCCTTGACTTTACCAAGTACCTTTTACTACTAATGCTCGCTGCACTAATGTGACATCCCCAATTTCACGGCCAGAAAAGACCGGTTTAATTTATGCTTTTAAAATAATTTCAGAGTAATCATTTGATTAAAAGTGTTGCTGAATTTGTTCCCAAAAAAACATGATAAATATGTTATCAAATCATTTCCGAAGAAATGTATTTTATTCACTTAAACCATTGGGATGTCATTGTCAATACAAAAACATAAGCATAAACAAAACTTACATTCATTTACACTAGTGATCTACTTCTCTTTTAATCTCTCAGTGTAAAGCAACTTCGTATCGATACCTGTGATACAATTAAACTGAGTGGGTCAGGCTTGGGAGCCTGGTGAGCATATAGGGTTTTCAACCCACAATAAATAATAAACTTATTAAGTTCTCAATCAACAATAAATTTATTAATTCCATCAACCAAAATAACCCTAATTACCCATTCCCATTATCCTCACTTTACGTCCCTAAAACAACTATCATAAGGGACCTAGCCTAAGGATTATCACTAGGGGCGACAACATTGCTTTGGGAGTTCCTCAACAAGTTATGTCAAATAAAACAAACATCGGGGTAACAACATTGCTTTCCCTCAGCAAGTTATGTCAAACAAGACATCCTAACATAAAACAACCAACAAGGTGACAACATTGCTTTCCTTCAGCAATTTATGTTAAATAGGCACGAAGTCACATCGTCGCCATGTGCTAGTCCATAGCTCTTATTCATCGACGGTATTTCCCACGGGAGCTTCCCCCCCGCAATACATGTCAATGGGTTTTCCATATACTAAGTCCATAGCTCTTATTTATCGACGGTATTTCCCACGGGAGTTCCCCCCCGCAATACATGTCAATGGGTTTTCCATACAGCTGATGAACATACTTAAGGGGTTTCCCCAGCCTTACATGCCCTAAAGGCACTCATGAGGGGAATAGAGTACAGCGAATGAACACTTAAGTCCATTAACACCTACAGGTTACGTGCCTGCTAGTGTTCCACAGACCGTCAAAACAGTCCATGGTTGTCATCCATACTCTGCTGAATGACGGGGGTTTTAGAGTACAGCGAATAAACACTCAAGTCCATTAACACCTACAGGTTGCGAGCCTGCTAGTGTTCCGCAGACTGTCTAGAACAGTCCATGGTTGTCATCCCTACTCTGCTGAATGACGGGGGTCAACGTTGGGTAAGGGCTTTTCTCATATTGCACCACTCACGCCAACATTTGGGTAAAAGCTTTTCCCATATTTCACCACTCACTTTCAACTCATGATCTATATCACTGATCATCTCATCTATCCAACTCACTTTTCATCACACACCCACTATTTAACTCATGATCTATATCACTAACTCATGAAGCTCGTCCGATCACTTCATAAAAGAACAAAGACTCCGAAGCTCTTCCAAATAAAAGTATAGGGAAAATACTGATAAAGTACTCCCGTACGCTCCCGTACCCCGACACGTAATAGTGTCGAAAGGAAGAACTAATGGATGAACACATAGTTCAAAAATACCTAATGAACATATAGTTCAAACATACGTACCGATTACATGTCTACTAACGTTCCACTGGGTATCTAAAATAGTATGTGGCCGTTGTCTATACTCTGCTAGATGACTAGATCATCTTAAACATCGATACCTCTCATCACTTTTATTTCATCACACATCATCTAATTAATCTACCCATGTTTTACCCAACATATTTGTAGATAAAATATATATATATATATATATATATATATATATATATATATATATATATATATATATATATATACAGTTTAAAACGTGTATAAAACATCAATTCAACAGTCACCTCAAATAAAAAATTAATATATTTACACATAGCACGCATTTTAAGGTAAATACTTCATATCTATGTGTAAGGTGAAAGTGACTATACACTCACCTGATTTAATGAAAATCGGGCAGCAATTCGTTTCCTAAAACGATCGTTTCTAATAAAACCGGGAGTTTTATTGAGAAAACGGGCTCTGCGAGGGTCGGGCTTCGAAACCGAAAAGATAAATTTTCCGGGCCTTCGGGCACTCCGGGACGTGTTCCGGGCGTTGGAAATGATCTCGGGGCATCGGGGGAAGTGAAAATGGCTAAAATATTGAAAAATGGGTGAAAAATGACAAATTTGGAATTTCCCCCGGAAGATCTCGCATGGCTTCTATTTATAGGGGTCAGCTTGCGAGGGTTCGGCCGAGAAGGAGGAGTCAGCGAAGGCAGGTGGCATCCGCGGAGCGAGGCCAGGTGGCGGGTGCGAGCTTCGGACACGCGAAGGGCACGCGGCGCCTTCGGATTGGGCCAGCGAAGCTCGGATGATGAGTCAGAAGCGAGGCGCGTCGTAAGATCATTGGACCGCACCCTCGGTCAAATCAGCAAGCGACACGCGTGTTGCGCACGGGCTATGCATGGGAGGATCACGTGGCCAACACCATTCCTTGCGAATTTTCTCGAAAATTGTGCCCATTCTTGTAAAATCCATAAGTTTCTCATACGAGCTCCGTTTTTGACGTTCTTTATATGCACGTGTAGGTAAAATTACGCTCTACAACTTTAGTTTAGACTTCGTTGGCTATTTTTGACATTAATTTTTAAATTATTATTTTTAACAGACCAGGACAGGAAATCCGTTAAAAATTCATAACTTCTTCATCCGACGTCCGTTTTTGTCAGACTTTTTACCGTTGTGCTATAAATGACGAGACCTTCGATTCTCGTTTAGGTCGTGTCGGCTAAAAATCTCTCGATCTAAAATTTGAGTTTTTAGCTGTCTACTACTAAGCTGAAACTTCGAAAAATCATAACTTCCTCATACGAAGTCAGATTTGGGTGTTCTTTTTATACCTACTCTCGGTTTAACGAACACTACGAGTTTCGTTTAGATCACTAAGGCTAAAAAGTAGTTTATCAAAAACTAACGTTTTACGACATTCGGCAGCGTGCCGGTTTATCGTGAAACTTCGACAGGTCATAACTTCTTCGTTATAACTCGGATTTCGGTATTCTTTATATATCCGTAATCCTTGTCACGCTCACTAAAAGTTTCTTAATAGATATTGGCTTTATCTAATATTTAATTTTGACGCTCATTTTTATTCTTAATTAATTAAACTCTAATAATTAAGCATAAAACACATAATTCACATAATATTCACATAATTCTTTTTCATTTCTTTTAAATGAGTTACAAAGGTTAACCTAGACCATTATGTCAATATTAATGCCTAGCCTAGAAACACGGGCGTTACAACTCTCTCCCCCTTAGAATGATTCCGTCCCCGGAATCACACATCAGCAAACAAATACGGGTAGCGACTCCTCATGTCACTCTCCGTTTCCCAGGTGAGATTGGGCCCATTCGTATGTTTCCAATGCACAAGCACTAAATCGACCATTTTTATATCACAACTTCCTAGTTTTACGGTCAACGATTGCCTCAGGTTCTTTAATCAACCTCTTGTTTTCATCCAACCTTAATTTAGAAATGGGAATTATGTCGGGCACATCTCCCGTAAATTTTCTTAAATAACACACACGAAAGGTGTTATGAATACCCTCTAGTTCTTCCGGTAATTCTAGCTTGTAAGCTTGATTCCCGATTCTCATAAGAACTTTAAATGGTCCAATAAACCTTTGACTCAACTTTCCCCTTCTACCAAATCTTATAAGTCCCTTTCACGGCGAGACTTTAAGTAAAACCGAATCTCCAACTTCAAATGATATCGGTTGTCTTTTCTTGTTAGCATAGCTCTTTTGAGCAACTAACCTCCTTTCCCTAATCACTTTCAACTTTTCAGCAGTCTGATGGACTATTTCAAGTCCCATAAACTGCTTTTCCCCAGCTTCCAGCCAACATGATGGCATTCGACACTTTTCTCCATACAAAGCATGATAAGGTGCCATCTTGATGCTTGAGTGGAAACTATTACTATAGGAAAATTCTACTAGAGGTAAGTGTTTACCCCAGTTACCTTGGAATTCCAGGGTACATGCTCTCAGCATATCCTCCAATGTTTGAATTGTTCGTTTGCTCTTACCATCGGTTTGTGGATGGTAAGCTGTATTCAAATACAACTTGGTACCTAATTCCGCTTATAGACTCCTCCAAAACCTTGAGGTAAAACGGCTGTCACGATTGGAACAATCGTTAACGAAACACCGTGAAGCCTTACAATTTCCTTCACGTAAGAATTCACAAGTTTATCCGTAGACCATTTCTCGTTGGCTGCTATGAAATGCGTACTCTTAGTGAAGCGATCAACGACCACCCAAATCATGTCGTGACCGTTCCTTGTTCTGGGCAGTTTAGTCACAAAATCCATGTGATATCTTCCCATTTACCCATGGGTACAGGCAAAGGTTCTAAACTCCCATACGGTTTCTGATGTTGTGCCTTAACCCTAGCACATGTTACACACTCGGCCACATACTTTAGCAACATCGAGCTTCATCGTCGGCTACCAGTAATAGGGTTTTAGATCCCTATACATTTTCGTACTGCCGGGATGAATCGAGTACATGGTCTTGTGAGCTTCTTCCACCAGAAGACCTCTTACTCCTCCCATCCTAGGTACCCAAATCCTACCTTTGAATACCTTCAGTCTTTGACCGTTTGTATCAAACACCAACGTTTTATCCCAAACGTTCCTCCTTTCGGTCATTTTTCTCTAAAGCTTCCTCCTGAGCTTTCTTTTATACTTCCCATTTGTAGAGACAACTTCAATTCTCAACGCTCTTGGCCTCTTCCTTTCAAGATTCACCTTCCGACTGAGAGCATTAGCAACAATACTTGCTTTACCAGGGTGGTAAAGTATCTCACAGTCGTAGTCTTTGAGTAACTGTAGCCAGCGCCGTTGCCTCAATGCATACGCTATCACTTCATCCCTTTGGGTCAGAATACAACCTAACCCAACTTCTTTAACAACGAACGCGATACTTCTATTGATCGCTTTGATCAGCCTTTACTTCAATTCGGCTTAAGTCAACTGCTACATAGAACTTGGTTCTCTGAACCACATAACAAACTCATCGTAGTCGGACTCAATTTGATATGACCACTAGGGTCGGAATAACAATCATCTTCTTAGTCATTACCGAAACGATGGTAACGACAGACTAGAATAAGACGGAATCAATTACGAGTTCCTTGGTAACCTTGTGACTTTCCCTGATCCAAGTGTGAGTCCTGTGCTTCCAGTAGTATAGATCTCTACTACTATTCACACCTACTCATACTCGTCCCAAGTACTGTCTCGCAGTCCCCAAGTCCTTAAATCACAAAACAATTTAACACATACGAATGTGTCCAATTAATCATAAAATTTTCCTAGACTCTACTAGGACTTCTTTCATGCGTATCTTCAGTCATCAATTCTACTTCAACTTGGTTGGTGATGGAAATTCCAAATGATGGGACAACTTCAGGAATTACACCAATCGTTCCATCATCCTGCCAATCGAAGGTGTACTTCAGACGTACCATACTCCTCTAAACGTTTCATTATTTTATCAAACATATTCAAAGACAAGATACCACTCTTACGATATCTTCTGATAGGTATCATTCACTATCATAAGCTTTTCATTTCCTCCATCTACTCAATTCTCTACGAGTCTTCACCATAACGTTTTGTACACCCAAGCAGACGTTCGGTGTACCAGGCGAGAATTTAAGATAGGAAAGCTTTATCTACGATAAACGTATAAATCTCCTTATCACTTCGAAACGTTTACATGTTAGTTCTAATCTCGTAATCATACGCTTAGAATCCTACACACATAAGGTTTCCAGATCCGGTCGGCAACAGACCATAGATCCGAACAATTAATAGCATATAAGGCATCCTTATAGCTATAACATAAAATATTTAGCACATAAAACATTTTAGGCATCTTTCCTAAAATAAACTAGTGCTCGTGTCAATTTAGGTGTACTAACTAAAATATAATAGACACACTCAACTCACAATCATCGCTTAGCATTCTAAGTTTAATCTAGAAATCCTACAATTTCTAAGTTCGCTTAAACTAATGCTCTGATACCAACTGTGACATCCCCAATTTCACGGCCAGAAAAGACCTGTTTAATTTATGCTTTTAAAATAATTTCAGAGTAATCATTTGATTAAAAGTGTTGCGGAATTTGTTCCCAGAAAAACATGATAAATATGTTATCAAATCATTTCCGAAGAAATGTATTTTATTCACTTAAACCAGTGGGATGTCATTGTCAATACAAAAAAATAAGCATAAACAAAACTTACATTCATTTACACTAGTGATCTACTTCTCTTTTAATCTCTCAGTGTAAAGCAACTTCGTATCGATACCTGTGATACAATTAAACTGAGTGGGTCAGGCTTGGGAGCCTGGTGAGCATATAGGGTTTTCAACCCACAATAAATAATAAACTTATTAAGTTCTCAATCAACAATAAATTTATTAATTCCATCAACCAAAATAACCCTAATTACCCATTCCCATTATCCTCACTTTACGTCCCTAAAACAACTATTATAAGGGACCTAGCCTAAGGATTATCACTAGGGGCGACAACATTGCTTTGGGAGTTCCTCAACAAGTTATGTCAAATAAAACAAACATCGGGGTAACAACATTGCTTTCCCTCAGCAAGTTATGTCAAACAAGACATCCTAACATAAAACAACCAACAAGGTGACAACATTGCTTTCCTTCAGCAATTTATGTCAAATAGGCACGAAGTCACATCGTTGCCATGTGCTAGTCCATAGCTCTTATTCATCGACGATATTTCCCACGGGAGTTCCCCCCCCCCCCCCCCCCCCCCGCAATACATGTCAATGGGTTTTCCATATACTAAGTCCATAGCTCTTATTTATCGACGGTATTTCCCACGGGAGTTCCCCCCCGCAATACATGTCAATGGGTTTTCCATACAACTGATGAACATACTTAAGGGGTTTCCCCAGCCTTACATGCCCTAAAGGCACTCATGAGGGGAATAGAGTACAGCGAATGAACACTTAAGTCCATTAACACCTACAGGTTACGTGCCTGCTAGTGTTCCACAGACCGTCAAAACAGTCCATGGTTGTCATCCATACTCTGCTGAATGACGGGGGTTTTAGAGTACAACGAATGAACACTCAAGTCCATTAACACCTACAGGTTGCGAGCCTGCTAGTGTTCCGCAGACCGTCTATAACAGTCCATGGTTGTCATCCCTACTCTGCTGAATGACGGGGGTCAACGTTGGGTAAGGGCTTTTCTCATATTGCACCACTCACGTAAACATTTGGGTAAAAGCTTTTCCCATATTTCACCACTCACTTTCAACTCATGATCTATATCACTGATCATCTCATCTATCCAACTCACTTTTCATCACACACCCACTATTTAACTCATGATCTATATCACTAACTCATGAAGCTCGTCCGATCACTTCATAAAAGAACAAAGACTCCAAAGCTCTTCCCAAATAAAAGTATAGGGAAAATACTGATAAAGTACTCCCGTACGCTCCCGTACCCCGACACGTAATAGTGTCGAAAGGAAGAACTAATGGATGAACACATAGTTCAAAAATACCTAATGAACATATAGTTCAAACATACGTACCGATTACATGTCTACTAACGTTCCACTGGGCTATCTAAAATAGTCTGTGGCCGTTGTCTATACTCTGCTAGATGACTAGATCATCTTAAACATCGATACCTCTCATCACTTTTATTTCATCACACATCATCTAATTAATCTACCCATGTTTTACCCAACATATTTGTAGATAATATATATATATATATATATATATATATATATATATATATATATATATATATATATATATATATATACAGTTTAAAACTTGTATAAAACATCAATTCAACAGTCACCTCAAATAAACAATTAATATATTTACACATAGCACGCATTTTAAGGTAAATACTTCATATCTATGTGTAAGGTGAAAGTGACTATACACTCACCTGATTTAATAAAAATCGGGCAGCAATTCGTTTCCTAAAACGATCGTTTCTAATAAAATCGGGAGTTTTATTGAGAAACCGGGCTCTGCGAGGGTCAGGCTTCGAAACCGAAAAGATAAATTTTCCGGGCCTTCGGGCACTCCGGGACGTGCTCCGGGCGTTGGAAATGATCTCGGGGCATCGGGGGAAGTGAAAATGTCTAAAATATTGAAAAATGGGTGAAAAATGACAAATTTGGAATTTCCCCCGGAAGATCTCGCATGGCTTCTATTTATAGGGGTCAGCTTGCGAGGGTTCGGCCGAGAAGGAGGATTCAGCGAAGGCAGGTGGCATCCGCGGAGCGAGGCCAGGTGGCGGGTGCGAGCTTCGGACACGCGAAAGGCACGCGGCGCCTTCGGATTGGGCCAGCGAAGCTCGGATGATGAGTCAGAAGCGAGGCGCGTCGGAAGATCATTGGACCGCACCCTCGGTCAAATTAGCAAGCGACACGCGTGTTGCGCACGGGCTATGCATGCGAGGATCACGTGGCCAACACCATTCCTTGCGAATTTTCTCGAAAATTGTGCCCAATTTTGTAAAATCCATAACTTTCTCATACGGGCTCCGTTTTTGACGTTCTTTATATGCACGCGTAGGTAAAATTACGCTTTACAACTTTAGTTTAGACTTCATTGGCTAATTTTGACTTTAATTTTTAAATTATTATTTTTAACAGATCGGGACAGGAAATCCGTTAAAAATTGATAACTTCTTCATCCGACGTCCGTTTTCGTCAGACTTTTTACCGTTGTGCTATAAATGACGAGACCTTCGATTCTCGTTTAGGTTGTGTCGGCTAAAAATCTCTCGATCTAAAATTCGAGTTTTTAGCTGTCTACTGCTAAGCTGAAACTTCGAAAAATCATAACTTCCTCATACGAAGTCAGATTTGGGCGTTCTTTTTGTACCTACTCTCGGTTTAACGAACACTACGAGTTTCGTTTAGATCACTAAGGCTAAAAAGTAGTTTATCAAAAACTTACTTTTTACGATATTCGGCACTGTGCCGGTTTATCGTGAAACTTCGACAGGTCATAACTTCTTCGTTATAACTCGAATTTCGGTATTCTTTATATATCCGTAATCCTTGTCACGCCCACTACAAGTTTCTTAATAGATATTGGCTTTATATAATATTTAATTTTGACGCTCATTTTTATTCTTAATTAATTAAACCCTAATAATTAAGCATAAAACACATAATTCACATAATATTTACATAATTCCTTTTCATTTCTTCTAAAGGAGTTACAAAGGTTAACCTAGACCATTATGTCAATATTAATGCCTAGCCTAGAAACACGGGCGTTACAACTAATCTCATCCTAGGCTTACCCTAGGGTAACCCTCCGACCTACTCTGCTCCATCAGCTGCATAAGGAATCCCTACTACCTTTACCTAACTAGCTTGCGAATACCATTACATATCACTAAGACCAGATAATTCTTCGAATGAGAGGTCTTACCCTACAATGGTTGGACTCAAACAAGAGCTGTACAATAGGGCTAGTCCTAACCTTCTGAAATTATTTAGTCCTTGCAATATGTAACTTAACGTATCCGTTTACTAGTTAGCTAAAGTTAACTAGAACTCCTTAAATCACGAAGCAACCAGCATTCGAGCATTGAGTAACCATACCAAGCATATCCTATTCAGGCCATCATATTACTGACTAATCAGTTCTAGCATGTAACTCAATAAGCACATATAGCAGGCACATAAGGTATCTTCCTAGATCCTTATCCCTAATCTAGCATGCAGTTCTCATACAAATACAATAGGCATATAAGGCATCATTCCTAGATCCTTAGCCCTAATCTAGCGTGCGGGTCTCATAATCATATCACATCATAATATAACATGTATAGGTATCTTGGGAAAAACTTACTTTAGCTCGGCCGGTTACACGCATCACACACCTTGTTCTTTCTCAAAACTCATTATTTTAAATTTTAGAAAAACTATTTTCTTGTAAAAATCTTTTAAACCCTCGATTTGAGTCCAGACACCCCCGAAGGTGCGTCCGAATCCCTCAAACCAAGGCTCTGATACCAACTTGTAACATCCCAATTTTCAAGACCAAAAATTTAATTTTTAACATAACGATTTATAAAACAATTATAAGAAAACATTATTGAGTTACTTCTATTCATAAAACCATAGTAACATGTCTCAACCATATCATAAAATACAAATAATGTCAGAGTACAATCCCATGGATCTCAAAATGCGGAAATCATATGTGTGCGATGCACTGCTACCGTACCGGCTCCTTCCCCTTCGATGAAGAGGTACCTGAAACAAAACTAAAAACTGTAAACATGAAGCTTAGTGAGTTCCCCCATCATACCACATACCATATAACATACATACCGCCGGGAAATTCTGGGGTGCCTGACCTACCCTGCCAGGCATTTCTGGGGTGCCCGACCTCCCCATGTCAAGCAGTTCTAGGGTGCTTGACCTATCCTGTCAGGCAATTCTGGGTGCCCGACCTACCCTCAGGTCCTTATGACCGTGTCACGGGGACTTCCCCCTACTACTACTATCACATATCATCATATCATACTAGCACATAAAACATATCAGGTAGTAGCAACCTAGATAATTATCATAAAGACAATCATCTAACATACAACTCCTACTAGTGGGCCGACATTGTGGCCGTATACCCACCACTACTGGAAGGTAACTCACTTCAATGGCGTGAAGTGTCTGAACTGCTCTCGACGTCGGGGTCAACTCTTCTCAACTCCTCAACTCCTACACATAACAATCTCCCTTAATTACCATTACATACTCCTAACCCTAATCAAGGTCAACTCAGGTCAAAGGTCAAGGTCAACATCATGGTCAAAGTCAACTTCTGGTTGACTCAACTCGCCGAGTTCATCCACCAACTCGTGGAGTTCCATAACTCAAAGAATCTCAACTTCGCGATCTAACTCGTCGAGTTGCCGTCCAAATCGCCGAGTTTCTCTTTATGACAGAATCGATACTTTCCATTTGAACTCGTCGAGTCCTTCCTTGGACTCCTCGAGTTCATCTTCATATAAATCGGGACATTACCTTAAAGTCACCGAGTTCATCCTTGAACTCGCCGAGTCCTTTGATCTTGTAGTCCATATTCACGTTCACCTTGTTGAGTCCTCTACTAGGCTCAACCAGATTCCTCAGAAATAGAAAAGGTTGGGGAACCAATACCCGACTCGCCGAGTTCCATGAACAACTCGGCGAGTCCCCCAAAGTCCATGTCCATACTGTCGATTTCAGTTGAGCACATTGCATCCAAAGGGTAGATCTGACCTCCTAGGGTCGATATAACATGTAAAGTCACGAACTGTACGTCCATGCATGGGTCTTCAAGCTCAAAAGGCCCAAAATTGAAGTCTACAAGATGCATGGGGCTCTCATGGCCATAAAGTTGGCA
Source organism: Lactuca virosa (assembly GCF_052849685.1). Lineage (NCBI taxonomy): Eukaryota > Viridiplantae > Streptophyta > Magnoliopsida > Asterales > Asteraceae > Lactuca > Lactuca virosa. Next base: position 164,520,454 of record NC_136433.1, on the reverse strand, counting down.
CCTTTATGCCATGAGAACCCTCCAATGTTCAAGATCTGAAGTCATCACTCTAATATACACCTTAAACCCTTGAGTGACTTAGAAAAGCTCCAAAAATGACAAGATTCAAGCCCTAAAGGAGATCTAACAAATGGGATGTCAAGGTTGAAGCTTTTTACCTCAAACAAGCTGAAAATGCAACCAAGACTCTGGATCTACTGTCTTCTTCTTGAACCTCCAAGCCTTTCCTTCCTTCTCCAAACCTCAAATCACAAAATGGCCCAAAAATAGCTCAAGAACACTCACAACTGATTAGGGTTTCAAGAATGGGGTCTGAGGGTGATGGAGGCTGGAGTGGAGGCCACTTAATGTGTTTAAATAGGGTTTAAACCCTCAAATTTAGGGTTTCATCTAGACAGGTCTACTCGTCGAGTCGGGGCTTCCGACTCGGCGAGTAGACTCTTCCACCCATGTCCCAAAACTCACATCTACTCGACGAGTTGGGCCTCCAACTCGTCGAGTCCCAGAGTAAAAATGAAAAAAACTTAAATTAAAATATGTACCGGGATCTGGGCATTACAACTTGTGTGTGTGTGTGTGCTTGTGATATTGAAGCTCTGATGGGTGCATTAGAAGAGTGATCGAGTGGGGTTTGTTGTTACCCAAAGTCAGGTCTAAAATTGATCTATGAATCCTATATCAACCGGCGGAACCTCTACATCCTATTATCTCTCCATGGCCATTCATGAAATGGTGAATGGATATAGTAGGAAAATTACCAATAGCTCTACGAGGAAAAGTCTTCATGTTTGTGATGACTGATTACTTCTCGAAGTGGATTGAATCTGAAGCCTTCATTCAGGTTAGAGACAAAGAGGTAGTCTCATTTACTAAACATAATATCTTGACCAGGTTCGGGATCCCTGTTAAAATCATATGCGACAATTCATAAGCAAGAGGACAAAAAACTTTTGCATAAGTTGGGGAATCAAAATGATAATGTCCACTCCTCTTCATCCCCAAGCTAATGGTCAAGCAGAATCTAGCAACAAGATCATAGTGAACAACTTGAAGAAAAGGCTAGATGAAAAGAAAGGAAAATGGGCAGAAGAGCTTCCTTTCGTCCTATGGGTAGATAGGACTACTTCCAAAGTAGCCACAGGTCAGATCCCCTACTCCTTGGTGTTTGGGATAGAAGAAATCATCCCTACCGAAGTAGTGATCCCGACAGCAAGATACTTGCTCCAAAATCAAGAAAACTATGACAGGATCCTAGCCCAGGATCTTGACACTGTTGACGAACTAAGAGATCTTGCCAAGATATGCATTGTTGCTCATCAAAAAAGGATCACCAAGGCTTACAACAAGAACATAAAAGGCAGAAGATTCCAAATAGGAGACTTGGTATTAAGGAAAACATTCCAAAACACCAAGGATCCTAGTGCAGGTAAATTAGCTCCTAAGTGGGAGGGACCATATCTCATAAATGCTGAAGTAGGAAAAGGAGCATATTGGCTAGCAACACTCGAAGGAGACATTTTTCCAAGATCCTGGAATGCTATACATCTCAAATCATACTATATGTAAATAAGATCAATTGATCTTCAACAAAATCGAGGTGCACATGTTCTTTACCTTAAACTTTTCATCATTACTTATTTTCTCCTCGAATACATTACTAACTTAAGCATCGGAGGGGAGTTAGCTAGGCTAACGCCCACCCCTAGCTAACGTTTTCTATGCAGAACAACATACATCTAAGGATCTCCATAAGCAATGATCCTGAAACATAAGGATCCTCAAGGTTGAAGATCCTGTAAAACAAGGATCTTGACACACAAAGATCTCAGCATCTTAATACTTGGAGAATTCCATTATATCAACGATATGATCTTTAAACTATCATATACACAAGCTAGACCCCGATCATCTCTCCTAGGATTAAGGGTACTTAATCCCCTCTAAGGTTTAAAGAGCTAATTACCTCTTTCACACGGACTAAGTTTTATACACCTCGCTTGAACGCATAATATCTAACTATGGGATACGAATAAGGGGATCATTTCATGATGTAGTATCTTGGCAACCCTCTTATCGTTGGACATAAGTTAAGATCCTTAAGGTTTGTAACATTTTCATGTTATCTAAAATTAGGCTCTTACCCCAAAAATTACATAAGGTTTATAACATCTTTATGTTATCACACGTTGGGATATTTCCCCAGAAAATACACACGAATCATAACATTTTAATGTTATCATAAGTATGGATCTTTCCCATGAAATATGTCACAAGTTGGGATCCTCCACAGTATATAACATTAACATGTTATCTATTGAACTTATGGTGTTACCTAAGAATTTTGTCAAAGTCTATAACCTAATCAGGTTATCCTAAGAAGGGAATTCCACCGTATGATCTTATGATTAAGGATCCTCATCATTAAGGATCCTCATCATTAAGGATCCTCATCCTTAAGGATCCTCATCATTAAGGATCCTCATCGGTAAGGATCCTCATCGGTAAGAATCTTATCATCAGAAGTCAACAGCGATCCTAAGTTCTTTCCTAAGTTGAGATTTATCCTCAGTAAATTCTAAGATTGAAAACTTATTGAGCGTAAGGAAAAAATCAAAGAAAATCAAGTTCCATCTTTCCTTGTTCTTAACTTTGAAATTTTTTAAACTAAAATTAAGGATCTTAAACTTTTCAGGATCCTAAACTAATTGCTGATTTATAAACTGTCATCACTTCGGAGCCATTTACAATTTTAAATTGATATCTTTAAAGAAGTTTTAAAGCGCTTAGATTTACCAAAATCAGTTCTTCACAAATTCTTTTATACTTGTTTTCTTATAAAAATTATTTGAAACTCTTAAGGATTACTAGTCAGTTATCAAACTTTTAAAGAAACTTTTAACATTTTAAATTGCTTAACAAAGTCAGTTCTTATTATTTTAAGTTATTACTTTTTGTCATTTAACTAATCCAATCATTATCAAATCATTTTATCTATTATTTGCCAAAAGAACTTTATCTTGAAAATTAATCACTGTTTTTAGGATCCTAACTACGCAAAGATCTTAGTATCATATTATGCAAGTAAATGAAACATAGAAAGGTAAAGGAAAGATTAACCATTGTATTCAAATAAAAAGGCTTACAGCCCTACATGAGTCAAATGGTTACATCAAAAAACTACACTACCCTAAACACCTAAAAGGCCTAGACCTTAGCCTGGTCATCATCGGCCTTCTTCTCCTCCTTCTCCACTTCGGGTTGCAGTACAGGATCCTCAACAGTGGTGATAGGCTTGCCAGTTAGTTTGGCTAGTGCCTTGCACCATCCTACTACATTCCAGGATCCTGAATGCTCAAGATCCTCTTTCAACTTGATGTTAGCCTCCAGGATAGCCACCGCAACACTTGCCTTCGCATCGACAACCACCTCCTCAAGCTCCGTAGAATGCTCCTCCTCCTTCTCAGCCTTCTGTTTGCTCAACAACTCCACCCTACGGAGAAGATCCTCATTGGTGGTCCTCCAGATTTTCTCCTAATCTTTTAGAGCAGACTTAGCTTTCTTAGCACGAATCCTGAGATCGTTGGTGAACTGAGAAACATGAGTGGAGACCTGAAAGAAACGCAAACATCAAAAAAAGAAGAAATGGATATGATAAACTAACATAAATAATTCTTATACACAGGAAACTTACAGCCTGGGAAAATGAGGTCAACTTCCCGCGAGCATCCTCAATGTTGAGGTTCTCTAGGCTGCAATTTGTGGCCTTAGAAGTCTTCCTCTTTCGGGATCCTGGAGTATTCACAACCAGGTCAATCTGGGATTTCTTTAAAGGAGGTAGAGTAGAGGGCTTCTCCTTTTTGATCCTGACCAACCCACTGGTCATATCATCCTTAACGTCAGCCAAAGCGAAGCGAGCACTGGAGCGGACAGTCCTAGAACCTGCACAAGAAACAAGGATCCTGATGAGATCGAAGATCCTAAGACAACAATTCAACTCAAAAACAAAGAAAGATATACCTGTAGCCATTGAAGCGGTGTTTGAAGATCCTTCTTGGAGACGCGATTGATCAAGTCGGAGAGATCTATCTGCCTCCAAGAGAGAAATAAATTTAACAATCTTACCCTCTGTGTCCTCGGCAGCAGCAACGAGCTCCTCGAGCTTGACTAGACAGGATGACTGTTAAGGAGAGAGGCTGATTTATTATAAGAATAATAAATTAGGGCATAAATATGATTTATTAATATATTATAAGAATAATATATTAATTAGGAATCATATTATTAATTAGTGTTTAATCAGAAATTAATTTGGAATTAATTTTGGGATTAAAGGAACTGATATAAAGTACAGGGGCTGTTTTGTAATAAGTTGATAGTTGAGGATTTGGGCCATTGGATCACCCTTATTAGGGCTAGGCCAAAAATCCTAGAAGGATCTAGGAGTTTTCATCCAAGGCCTAAGGCAAGGAGGTCCATGGACTTGCTTAGGCCCTAAGCTAAGGGATTAGGGTTTCCACCCTGAAACCCTAGCTAGCCTCAAGTATAAATAGACCCCCTAGGCTCTACTTTTCGTCCACCCCTTGGAGAAGCTCTAGAAGAGCCGATTTTTGGAGCAAGCTACCCTCTCTCCTCTTTCTCATATCCATCCTCTCACTCTAGTGTGTTTGTGAGCCATTAGAGGTACTACACTTGTGGTACTTGTTCTCAAGCGCAAAGGAACTTCAAGAAAGTAGTTGTTATTACTATATAGCAACAAAGGTTTGTATTCTAATCTTTGAATTGTGATTTTTGAAAATAGTAGATGCATGCTAGGGTTTTCTTTGTGTTCATTTATTGTATGTCTAATAGTGAAAACATAGATCCAAATTAGGGTTGCATGCACACATATGATTGTTTGTATAAAACCCATCAGTGGTATCAGAGCCTTTGGTTGTTGTTCAATTGGATGTGATACAATAGTATGAATTTGAAAAATTAGGGTTTATGGCTAATACACCCTAGGACTTGGATTTTCGAAATTAGGCTTTCAAAACCCTAGTTTTCGAAATTTGTTAGGGATCTTGGACCCTTTTCCTTTGGCATAAAATTTTCAATTTTAGGGTTGTCTAACCCTAGGGTTTTTGAAAATGCCTTCCTCCCCAAGATTAGATTCCAAACTTTTAGGTATTAGGATAATGCTCTCTTTTGTAATAATCTTATTAATTGTTTAAATGGATAATTAAAGATTTTGAAATATCCCTTCCCAAATTTTCGAAATCTAGGGGATAAAGGGATTAGGTTAAAACTAATTGTTTAATTTAATGGATAATCCTTTAAGATTTAATTATTTAAATTAAATGTTTAATTTTGGATAATTATTAAATCAATGTTTTTAATATTTAAGATTTTAAAATTAAAAGGATTTGATTTTCGAAAATTTTAAATTGATTAAAAACCCTAGTATTTTGAAATGTTTAAAATACACCCTCATACTATTATAATATTAAAAGATTAATAATTATATATATTTATAAGATAATTCAGTCTTACCGTTAATAGGCCTCATTCACGAAGTTGGTCTATAAGGGGTGTTTAAGGAAGCGGCCTATAAAATGACCGTCATTGGGTATCCACTCTTACCCACCGCACTCTTGACTAGTGGAGGGTCGTTAGCCGAACGGGTAGGATAGGACAAACTAATTCCTCATTAATAAGTATAATGATATTATAAAGTAACTAAATGTTTTTCATAAATTCCCAATCTTAATTACTTTAGGAAAAATGTGAAAATAATGCTATTCCATGAAATTGCACTTTGCACCTTGCGAAATCGTTAGTGGAGCGTGTGTGGTTAACCGACACACTAATTTGGGACTAACAAGGGTGGGAAAGGGTAGCTCGATGTTTATCATAGATCAATGGAGTGTGTGTGGATAACCGGCACATTGATTAGGTGATAAATGACATCGAGAGTACCAAGCACATTTGCATGGTTATTCATTCCTTGTTTGTGATCTTCGGTATCCCAATCACAAACTTGAAGGGCATAATCGATATTGAAACATGTCATTGAAAAGTTCAATGAATCTCAAAGGAATCTAGGAATTTCAATTTATTTAAAACTTAATATTCCTTTTCGTTTTTCATGGTGGAAATTGGTAAATCATCATTTACCTACCTTCAAATATTTTTGCAATTGGATTACGGCATCTCTCTTCCGAATTGTGAAATATTGTGTTGGGTCTTAGCCTTAATATTTCATTTAGGTATTATATTAAGGATTCTTATCTAATCTAAACTTTGTCTCTTTTCCTTTTCAGATGTCTACTTCAAACAACAACGCTTCTGACTCAAATGCTTCTGGCTCTTTCTCCCTCATGAACTTATGTGGGAGGGTGATCTTTGATGGATCCAATTTTAATGATTGGATTCGCAATATTCGTATGGTCACCCACTACAAGGACAAGGAGTATGTTCTCAACAAAGAGCTGAAGGAGATTGACCATAACACTGCTACTCCCGAGCAAATCACTGAATACAATGCTCATGAGAAAGACGCGACAAAGGTGTTGTGCATCATGCTTGCAACAATAACTGCTGAACTCCAAAAGTCCTACGAGGACTACTATGCTTACGAGATGCACCAAGATTTGATGGAAAGGTACCATCAAAGAGTTCGACAGGAGAGATACGAGTTCATTGCATCCATGATCACAACAAAAATGAAGGATGGAGAATCCATCACGACCCACTTACAAAAGATGCAAAGGTTTGTAGACCGCTTACTAAAGTTGAATGTCAACTTTGACGAAGAGTTGGCTATTGATATTATCCTACACTCTTTGCCTCCTTGTTATGATCAGTTCCGAATGATGTATCATATGAACAAGGAGGAAGTCACTCTAAGCAAGCTTCAAGGCCTACTAAGAACTGCTGAGAGTAGTTTGAAAGGCAAGTCTGTTGCACCCACTCCTACCGCTGCTACCTCTGTCTTGGCAATTGGACAAGGGAAAATGAAGAAGAGGAAGGCTCCTTGTAAGAACCACAAGGGAAAGTCCCATGATGGATCCTCTTCTAGTGGGACCAAAGGTGGTTTTGCTCCTCCTTCTTCAAATCCAAAGGATGCAGAGTGCTTCCACTGTCACGATAAAGGGCATTGGAAACGAACCTGCCCTAAATATATGCATAATATTAAGGATGGGAAGATAAAGCACACATTCGCAGGTATTTACACTGTTCAATATAACAACTCATCACATGCTATTTCTTGGGTCCTTGATACAGGATATGGTTTTCACATTTGTTCTGATTTGCAAAGTCTAAAAAGAAGTAGGGACGTGGAGCACGGGAAGATGAACTTGATCATGGTGAATAGGAAAGCGTCGCCTGTCACCAAGATTGGAGTTTATTCTTTATTGCTTAGTAGTGGGTTGGGTGTAGAGTAGAATAATTGTTGCTACTCATCAGAAATGATGAGAAACGTTATTTCATTTCATGGTTTGTATAAACAAGGTTTTAGATTTCCGTTTAACAATGAAATTGGTTCTATTAATGCTTTCTTGAATGACACTTTCTATTTTGAAGCATTGCCTTGTGATGGTATATATGAAACTATGATGGTTGTAGACAACTTAAGAAGATTCGTCCAATGGTTTGGACAAGGCATGCTTGTGGCATTGTCGTCTTTGACATGTCAACAAGAAGCACATAGCCCAACTCCAAAAGGATGGAGTGTTGGAGTCATTTGACCTTAGGGCCGATAACACGTGCGAGTCTTGTTTACTTGGAAAGATGACTAAGTCACCCTTTACTGGCACTTGTGAAAGGGGTGAGGGATTATTGGATCTCATACACACCAATGTGTGTTGGCCCTTTAGATCCACCACAAGGGATGCAAACCGCTTCTATGTGACTTTTACCGATGATCATAGCAGATATGGGTATATCTACTTAATCAAGCATAAGTCAGAAACTTTTGAAAAGTTCAAAGAGTTTAAGCAAGAAGTGGAGAATCAATTGGGCAGGAAGATAAGGATGCTCCGATCCGATCAAGGTGGTAAATATCTTAGTTTCGAGTTCAACGACTATATTAAAGAATGTGGAATTGTTTCACAATTGACGCCGCCTAGGACACCACAACTGAATGGTGTAGCTGAGAGGCGCAATCGAACCTTTTTGGACATGGTTCGTTCCATGATGAGTCGAGCTTCATTACCTATCTCATTCTGGGGGTATTCCTTAGAGACTGCCGCCCATATCCTTAATCTAGTCCCAACTAAAAAGGTTGCCAAAACACCTCACGACATGTGGACGGGGAAAGTTCCCTCGTTAGCACATATCAAGGTGTGGGGTTGCGAGGCTTTCGTAAGACGAGAGACTAACGACAAAATCAAACCTCGTAGTGAGCGATGTATTTTCATCGGCTACCCGCAAAAATCCTTTGGATATCTCTTCTATAGACCGAGTGACAATGTTGTCTTCGTTGCGAGGAGAGGGGTTTTCTGAGAGAGAGAGAGAGAGAGAGAACTCATATTCCAAGAGGAAAGTGGGAGGCAAATTGATCTTGAAGAGCTTCAAGAATCAAGCGGTGAAGGAACCTCTAACACTAGCGATCAACCCGAGGAGGAAACTCTTATTGAACCAGTTGACGAGTCCTTACCTCTGAGACGTTCCAGTAGAGTTAGCGTTCCACCTGAGTTTTATGGTTTCCATATTACTACTGAAGGTGATACGTTTATTAGTGATAGTACACTAATAAATATGGATGAACCTAACAACTACAAGGAAGCCATGGCGGGCCCGGAGTCTGCAAAATGGAAAGAGGCTATGAACAGCGAGATTCAGTCAATGTATGAAAATCATGTTTGGAACTTGGTTGACAATGTACCGGGTCGTAAGACGGTCGGGTGCAAATGGATCTTCAAGAAGAATACCGACATGGATGGGAAAGTACACACTTATAAGGTGCGATTGGTTGCGAAGGGCTTTACTTAAACTCCTAGAGTTGACTATGACGAGACCTTCTCACCCGTAGCGAAGATAAAGTCTATAAGGGTTATGCTAGCCATAGCTGCGTTTTATGATTATAAATATGGAAGATGGATGTCAAAACTACTTTCCTTAATGGGAAGTTGGTTGAGGATGTTCACATGAGTCATCCAGAGGGTTTTGTCGATGCAAAGTATCCTAATAGAGTGTGTAAGCTTGAGAAATCCATCTATGGATTAAAACAAGTGTCTCGCAGATGGAATCTTTGTTTCGATGAGAAAGTCAAAGAGTTTGGTTTTTCGAGAAGCAAGGATGAGTCCTGCGTATATGTCAAAGCTAGTGGGAGTATAGTTAGCATACTCGTATTTTATGTGGATGACATACTGCTAATAGGAAACGACATCCCAACCTTGCAGGAGGTTAAGTCCTGGCTTGGGAAGTGCTTCCCTATGAAGGACCTCGGAGAAGCTGATTATATTCTAGGGATAAGGATATTGCGAAATAGGAGTAAAAGACTAATAGGACTTAGTCAGAGTACTTACTTAGATAAAGTGTTAAAACATTTTAGCATGGAGAATTCCAAGAAAAGGGAGTTACCAATCCAAAGCAATACAAAACTGAGTAAGACTCAGAGTCCGAGTACCGATGCAGAGATAGCAGAGATGAGCCGAGTACAAAATGTTTTTGCGGTTGGCTCAATCATGTATGCTATGATATGTACTTGCCCTAATGTTGCCTTCTCTTTGAGCATGGTCAGTAGATATCAAGGGAATCCTGGTAGAGCTCACTGGACTGTGGTAAAGAACATTCTTAAGTACCTACGAAGGACTAAGGACTGGGTCCTTATCCTCGGTGGGAGTGATGACTTGAGAGTGCGAGGGTATAGTGACGCCAGTTTTCATACCGATCGAGATAATTTACGCTCTCAGTCGAGCAGTAACTTGGAAAAGTTCCAAGTAGGAGACCGTAGCTGATTCAACGTGCGAATCAGAATACATAGCAGCGAGAGAAGTGTCGAAGGAGGCAATATGGCTAAAGAACTTCATTGGAGACCTTGGAGTTGTGCCTGCCATAAAGGAGCCTATGGAAATTTTCTGTGATAACGAGGGTGCGGTCGCCTTAACCAAGGAACCGAGGGATCATGGCAGATCTAGGAATATCGACAGAAAATACCAGTTCATCAGACATCGAGTAGAAGAGGGACTCCTCGTAGTAAAGAGGGTATCGTCAAAAGAGAACCCAACAGATCCCTTTACGAAGGGACTGAGTAGGGTGAAGCATTTGCAGCATGCTAGGAGTATTGGGCTGAAGGACGATATTAGTTTTAGCGATTAGATAGCTATTTAGAAACTTGTAATAGATAAAATGTAATTGACATTCGATGATTGAATAAAGGAGTTTTATTTATGAGTAAAGTTACTATCTTGTGTCAATTGTTTACTATTGTTTCACTTTTTCATGTTTTGACTTCCTGAATAATAGGATTATTCAGACTATCCACAGTCGATCATAATTTGGAAGTAGGTATTGAGGCAAGACTATCATGAATTGGCTTGTAGATTGTCTAAGCATTTGGACATAGAAAAAGTTTGCTTCAATGTTCATGACTGCTCCTGAAATAAGATTCGAGTATTGGATTAAACCCACGCTCACATGAATCACTTCATGTTATAAAACGTATTGTTGTGTAGGATTTAATGAGTAAATAGTACAAGCATATAAGTCAAAGTTTATATGTTTCTTTTATCCAAAGAGGTTAAAAGCGATATCTTGGGCCCCTAGATGATTTTGTGTTGACTTATGTGTCGGGCCCGATCAGGACTAAATTGATGTGTTCTATTAAGTTCTATGTCAGACAAATCAGAAATCGGGAAACAAACTGTTGGAAAAAAAGTATGACTATGTTCCATGTATTTTGTCCACATGATATCTTGAAGAACAGAGGACTACATGATCCCTTATCTAACGGATGTGTCAGAGTTCTACAGCGGCTATTGAGAGCTACGATTGCTAATCGGATCCTGAAGTTACATTGGAAGTTATAGTTATTAGACTTATCCAAGTGGGATACTGTTGGATTAGATGTCTAAGCCCATACCTATAATTGGGATGTACTTGACCCGATAGTAGCATGGTCCTTTTGGGTTGCCTTCACACTGGTGACTAGACATGATGACTGTTAAGGAGAGAGGCTGATTTATTATAAGAATAATAAATTAGGGCATAAATATGATTTATTAATATAGTATAAGAATAATATATTAATTAGGAATCATATTATTAATTAGTATTTAATCAGACATTAATTTGGAATTAATTTTGGGAATAAAGGAACTGATTAAAAGTACAAGGGCTGTTTTGTAATTATTTGATAGTTGAGGCTTTGGGCCATTGGATCACCCTTATTAGGGCTAGGCCAAAAATCCTAGAATGATCTAGGAGTTTTCGTCCAAGGCGTAAGGCAAGGAGGTCCATGGACTTGCTTAGGCCCTAAGCTAAGGGATTAGTGTTTCCACCCTGAAACCCTAGCTAGCCTCAAGTATAAATAGACCCCCTAGGCTCTAGATTTCTTCCACCCCTTGGAGAAGCCCTAGAAGAGCCGATTTTTGGAGCAAGCTACCCTCTCTCCTCTTTCTCATATCCATCCTCTCACTCTAGTGTGTTTGTGAGCCATTAGAGGTACTACGTGTAGTATTGTTTAATCGAGTATGAGAATCAAATCAGAGTAAAAGATGAACACTAGAAGTTAATAAGGTATGCTTTAGCTCATATTACTTTCAGAGAACAAGAGTACAAAAATGATAGTAAAATATGGGAAAACTCTACTATCAACTCTATGTTCAACTCCTATTTATATGAGGATGAAAGTACAAAAAATACTAAGGCTAGACATTACGCTTCGTTAAAAAGATGCCTTAGCAAATACATAGAAAACATACGAAACTAACAAATACACAGAATTCGACATATTACAAGATATTTCGACTCTACAATCTCCCCCTTTGTGATCATGTCGAACTTCTCAATTCGTGAGAATCTATGCAGCAAGATGCATCATCCTTCGTATCTGCGAGTACCATGTCAATATCTTCCTTAACTCAACTTTATCTCCATCATTGTTCTTCTTGCAATTATTCATACGAACAATGAAGTTCGTATATTGCGAAGTAGTATATCTTTCTATCTCTGAAGCCTGGAATAAAAACCTCTTAGCTTTGCCATTCTTATCTTTTCCAGCAAAGACCAATCCAAAAGGCTTTAAGCATATTTCCCCATCAACATATTTCTTCAGTTCAGCTTGAGTCTTCGACAATTCCATAGCAGCTTTCACTTCCTTTCCCATTGCTGATGCTAACTCCACATTAGTCAATGCTAGACAATCATAGTAATTGTCTATGAAGATTTTGATATGGGCAAGACCAAGCCTCAATACATCTTTGTCACTCCCTTGAAGTTGCGAAGCCCCCATGTCTTTCAAAATTAATGCAACTTGAATCAGGTCATTCAAGTTCATTAGAGGAAAATCAGCAACCGAGAAATCACATACTTGATTGATCGCTCTTAGAACATGATACCGAAAATTCTGTAGCATATTCTCAAACATTACATCTTTTGTTATACTGACAACCTTCTTGATCTTCACTAATGACCATATTTCTTCTGGTTCTTTTCCAACAACTGCATGAAACCTAAGTTTCATATTAATATAATCATCCTCGTTGTCGAAATTCTCAACTATCTTGTACTGAGCCATGATAAACATCATTTCATACACTGGAAAATCAAGCTGATTCACATCAGTGTTAGTGATAGAATAGCTTTTCTTAGGCTTTTTCTCAAACGCATACATGTGATTGAAAGAAACTCTTGCTTCAATATTCTCATAGCTATATTACTTCTTTGGATCTCCCTTATCCATACCAGGTGGATCACTTTCACGAAGTCTTAGTATGCTCTGTATCTGCCTTTGTTTCTCCATTCCAGCTTCAATTTCGACCTTCTTCTCTTCTTTTGATTTTTCAATCACAATCACTTTCCCTTTATCTTTTACAGCTTTAGAAACTTTTTGTTTTGAATAACTTGAACTACCTCCTTCAGTTGTTGGACCAATTATAATTCCCTTCTGAATGGGTCTTGTTGTTGTCTTGATAGCTTCTGTTGTATTCACCTTTGATACTAAAGGTGTTGAGACTTGAGTAGATACAACTTTCGTTAATTCACCAGTAGTTACAGTCTTCTCAATCTTTTTCGACTTGTCAACCCCTTTTGTAATTTTTGAAGATTTGCCTTCTTGAATTTTCTTTTCTCCACATTGCACCCCTGTGACAACAGGAGGGGCACCAGCATGCAACATGTTGGCAAATTTCGAAATTGGAGCAATAGCCTTCTGAATGGCTTGATCCAAACTATGTAACTTCTGAGTTAAAAACTTAGGAGTTAAAAACGAAGTTGGAGCTGGTTTCAACACTAACTCTTTCAGTTCACCAAGTAAAATACCCATCTTGTCGAAATTTTGAGCATCTGCAGTAGCCTTCGCATCAAACTTGGGAGTTAATGCTTGATACCATTCAACAATCGTTCTGACTGCAGCCGCTATAGTGTCAACGTTCGACTTGATTGTTGAATAATTGGAATTTAGCTCATTCAGCTCTTTTGAGACTTCAACCTTCAGCTCCTCAAGTTTTCGATTGACATCTTCGCGTACAGTCTTGACATCTTTAACAAAAAGAACATGTCGTTCTTTGGTTGTCAAACGAAGATCTTTGATTTCAGAATTAAACGAATCAGTCTGAGCCTTGACCCTCAATTCGTTATTTTTTTCCATAACATCCACTTGTTTCTGCAATCTAAGCTCCATGGCATTCAACATGACATCAACTTCTATCCCTGACACTGAATTCTTTGCTCCAGAATCAGCTTGTGATTGAAGAATAGAATTGAGTTTTCGATTGAGAATCTTGAACTGCTTCCCCGACATCAGCATATGATCAGGTATGCTCTCCTCTTCAGAATCAAATTCCAAATCAGCAAATATTCCTCCGAAACCTCCACCATCTGTTTCATCATCGGAAGTTGGTTTTGGTGGATCGGTGGATTGAGATTGAAAGAGAGTGGTAATAGGCTGTTCAAGAATATGTTCGAATGTAGGTGATGTGGTGGCTGTCGAAACTTGAGTGACAAAAGGTGGAAGGGAAACATCAACAGTGGAAATAAGTGCGTAAATAGATGGATTTGGAATATTTTCAACACTCTTCGTAACAGGTACACCCGTATCAGATACGTTTGTAACAATGTTAGAAATTGAAACCTCCTCAGTAACTAATTTGGTAATTACAATTTTGAGTGGATTTGGTGTTGTTGTGGAAGAAATAATTGTAGTGGTGTGTGGTAAGGACACTGGTGGAGAATTTGAGCCCAATGGTGTTTCTGGGACAACTTCACTATCAGATGAGCCTTCATGAATAACCAACTTCCTCTTCTTTCTCCTTCAAGCAATATGCGTTCCCACATTATCAGCTCGTCTTTTATTCGAGGATGGAGACACCGGAGCTGGTACAACACGAATAATAACCCCTCGACTGTTTATATGTGTCTTTCGAACAGTTGGTGAGACATCAGACGAAGTTCGAAGTTTATGAGACATCTTCCTTAGACGCTTAATAACACCTGATTTAGATGGAATGATTTCCTTCGAAGACTCAGTACCCACCTTCTTCGTAGGATTCTCATTTTTCTTCGAAACTTTCTCCTCTTCAACAATAACCTTCGTAGGAGACTTAATCTTGACTTTATTAGGACTTTCGTGAACAACAACTTCCTCAGTAACCTTCTTAGACTTCTTAGGCTTCTTAGAGGAACCTTCATCAGTACTTTGTAACAACACACCAGTTTCAATGGAAGGGTTGACATGCTTCAAATAAGCCACCAAGACAGAATTTGATGGATCAATCTTCTTAAGCAACCCATCAGGAATTCAAGCAACATTGGGAAAAACCTCTGAATCATCTTCCACCGACTTCGGAAAGTGATACTTCATAAATTCTGCTTTAGATTCATCAACAGGAACTGAAATACCCTCCTTCTCATAAACATACTGAAGTATTAAACTCCAGTATCGAGCACATGAAATCCCCTGTACCATATTTGTATTTTCCACACTCTTTTGAAACTCTTTCCACATTTGAGTTGAGAAATCAACAACAAGATTAAAGTAAATGCCAGCAACCATGACATATACTTCCATTCGCCCTTTGTCTAATCCAACACTACGACCAGTCAAACAGCGAAGAAAAATACCAAACAGAAAGTTCCAAATGCTTGGAAGTCCTGAGTTTTTGAAATCACTAATCTTGGTGAGTGGGGGTTGATGACCCATCTCGTTGAACATGTGAATGACTTGAGCATTGGTGAGAGTATGGTACGGTGGAGAATTGGGGATTCCAAGAATTTGACAAAACAGTTTCTTAGAAAGACGAACCTTCTTATCATTCACCAAGTTGAACGTAATCACATCTAGTGCTTTGTTGTAATAAGCAGCTGAACTAGCCATTGATAACCAGGACATCGGAACAGCAAAGGCGTTGAACATAGCAGTGGCAAGACTTGAATGTTGAAGAGCAACAATGAAGACCTTGAGTTCTTCTGGATACAATGAAACGTCAGCCTCAACCTGATAGTTAGTGCTTTGAATATTCATTATTGGTTGTTGAGATGACCCATTGTCAGTGGTGTTGGTTGGAACAACAACCATTGACTAGGGTTTTGAGAATTTCTTGAAGAACAGAGAGATTTTAGGGCTTTGTGATCATCTGAGATTTTGAACGCGTAATTATAAATGGAGATAGAAATTTCCTTTTATACGTAACCCCAAAGGAATTCCAAACGGTTTGACTAAGATTAACCCACGTCTGTCCTTGAAAGTCGCAATACTAGCCGTTATGATCACCACGTCATAGAAAGTACCTTGAAAATCAGACCAAGTTGCCAAACTGTCACATCAAACGGTTTGTGAGTACCAAGTGGATAAGATCGAAAACCTTCGGCATGGAGGTTAGGCTCTTTCGTTTTTGGGTTTAGAAACGAAGTCATATGCCAGATTTGTGAAATCATCAGTCTGAGTTGGTAGTACTCACGACCTCAACGATTTCGTGAGTGCAGTGTACCAACAGAATGAGATAAGAAGCAAAATAACGAAAATTTAGCATCTGTGCTGTCGAAAAATAAAATTTCGACAGAAAAGCAGTTAAACCCCGGGCAAATGTTGCTTCGTTAATTATGAAGAGAGATAATCAATAGCTTGTGTATGTTCCCATGAATTACAATCAAATACTTGTAGGGAAGTATCGAAGGGCTTCTTTTATATGGCTTCGTGGGTGGGTTAAAAATTTCTTTACATATCAACCTAAACATAAGGTGAGTAATTGTAACATAAATTACCTATATGGCCGGTGTAGTCAGTGACAAGTATGCTTTGGAAATTTTTGATTGTGAAAAATGTCGTGGGCGTCGAACATTTGATCAAGACCACTCAAAACGAAGGAATATGATTTGAAATACCGAAAAATTGGTACTGAAACAAATGTTTTGTTAGGACTGGAACATAGTTCCCCGTCAATTCCTTTTTGGTTTATGAAAAATTGGGTTTCACCTTCATCACGGCCTCACGAATCCGGATCATAAACACAGATTTTTGATATGTCTAAGTCTTGATTGGTTTGATCAAAGACCTCTTGGACATATGTCATTGTATGTGAAAGTCTAAGAATGTTGAGATGAAAAATATTGGTTCACGAATCCAGTTGTCCCTCTGCTATTTTTGGACCAAGCAGACAACTCTTAACTCATATGAGAAGAGTTAGGTAGCTCAGTAGACTAATGTGGATACAAGCCTGATTGGGAAGAAATTTTCGTGATGAAACATTTCATTATGGCTTTCAAAGTCACACATTGAGTCAATGGAGGCTTGGGTGGACATGCTGCAGCATGCTTCTAGGGACATCCTAATTAGTACAAAGTTTCGAAAGAATACCTGACCCTAGAATTGCAAGCATGAACCTTGGAAAACATCTTTGGAATCTGCACATGTTGAAGAAAAAACAAAGTACAAAATAACAAAAATCTTTTTGGATTTTATATTTTTGAAAAGAGAAAAATATTTTTGGTATTTTTGATTTTTCGAAAACAAACACAAATTAACGAAAATATTTTTGGTATTTTTGATTTTTCGAAAACAAACACAAATTCGAAAATATTTTTTGTATTTTTGATTTTTCGAAAAAAACAATAAACGAAAATTTAAGTATCTACCAAACTAACGAAAATTTTCTTTCCCAGAAGTCGAAAATGAAGCGTATCGAAGCGCTGAACATGAACAGTAACCTCTGAATTAGTCCTGGAACCGAACTTGCTTCCATCAATGCCTCACATTCGACACATTTTCTTATCATCACTTTGTCATCCTTTCGAAATTAATCATGGAACCGAACTTGCTTCAATCATTCCCAATCCTGTCAAAATTCTAACAAATGATTTTTTGTCCAATGCTTTTGTAAAAATATCAGCAAGCTGATCAGTTGTTTTTACAAAATGAACTTCAATGTTTCCATCTTCCACATGATCTTCAATAAAATTATAACGAAGTGCAATATGTTTGGTTTTCGAATGTTGTACTGGATAGTGACAAATGTGTATAGCACTTTGTGAATCATAGTACAATGAAATCTTTTTCATATTAATTTCATAATCACGCAATTGACTCTGGATCCATATGATTTGCGAAGTGCAAGCAGCACCTGCAACATACTCAGCTTTAGCAGTAGAAATTACAACACAAGTTTGCTTTTTCGATTGCCAACTTACAAGCTTCCCATCTAACAATTGACATCCTCCACTTGTAATTTTTCGATCAAGTGTACATCCTCCCAGATCTGCATCCGAAAATGCTTGAATGAAAAATCCTGATTTCGAAGGATACCACAATCCTAACGAAGTTGTTCCCTTGAGATAACGAAAAATATTTTTCACCGCAGTCAAGTGTGGTTATCTTGGATTTGCTTGATACCTAGAACAATTACATACAGAAAACATGATATCAGGTCTACTTGCTGTAAGATAATGCAATGAACCTATCATACTTCTGTATAAAGTAAGATCAACAGCAGGTGTGTCTAACGAAGGTGTTAGCCTTGTTCCAACCGCCATTGGTATTCTTAACTTCATGTTATTTGTCATTCCAAATTTTTCGAGCAAATTCATGGTATATTTTTCTTGATTGATGAAAATTCCTTCTCTGCTTTGATGAATGTTTAAACCAAGAAAATTATTGATTTTACCCATCATGCTCATTTCAAATTGGCTTTTCATCAAACATTCGAATTCATTAGACAAAGCAGGGTCAGTAGAGCCAAAAATAATATCATCGACATAAATTTGAACAAGCATTAGATGATTCCCAACTTTCTTTCGAAATAATGTGGGGTCAACTGATCCTTGTTTAAATTTCGATTGTTTCAAGAAATTGGTAAGAGTTGCATACCAGGCTCTTGGTGCTTGTTTTAACCTATATACTGCTTTATCTAAAATATAAACATGATCAGGATATCTTATCTATGAAACCTGGAGGTTGTTCAACATAAACTGTTTCTTCGAGTTCACCATTGACAAAAGCACACTTCACATCCATTTGATAAACATCAAAATCTTTATAAGCTGCATAAGCCAAAAATATTCGAACAACATCGAGTCTTGCGACAGGGGCAACGATTTCTTCATAATCTATACATTCTTGTTGTGAATATCCTTTAACAACTAATCGTGCTTTTCTTCGAACAATATTTCCATCTTTGTCGGTTTTGTTTTTGAAAATCCATTTTAATCCGACAATCGAAACATTTTCAGGTTTAGGAATTAACCTCCAAACCTTGTTTCTTTCGAACTCAGCTAGTTCAGATTGCATTGCTACAACCCAATCTGAGTGTTCCATTGCAACCTTAACTGTCTTTGGTTCGATTTTCGAAATGAAAACATTAAACATGCAAAATTCTTGATGAGCATTCAGTACCTCATTCTTTGCACGAAATTGAGCTCTAGTGAAAAATCCATCTTGTGGATTCCTAATTACTTTTTCTTTTGCATGATTTCTTGTCCATATTTCCAATGGTGGATATTTTGGATCAAAGTCCAATGGTGCATCTTCGTACATTTCTTCATTCTCAGATCATGCAACAGAATTGTTATCATTTAGTTCATAAAATTCATCATTTTGATCAAGATTTATGGTTTCAGTATCATTATGCCCCCCCTCAACATAATTGTCATTCTGATGCTCCCCCTCAAAAACATCATTCATACTACACTTCTCCCCCTCGAAAGGATGCCCCCCCTCAACAGTTGAAGGTATATTCAAGTGCTCCCCCTCCACTTGAGCATCTAGCATACTTTCGCCATTAGCAGTTATATCTGATGTGATTGTCGAATCATCAGTATGTTTTGAAGATCCAGGAGTTTGATTATCAGCAGCATTTACTTCAGCATCAGCAGCCCTGTCTGGAACACCAAAAATTAAATTATAATCAAAATCAGATGAATTATAACTTTCAGTCTCATCATTTGATTCATTAAGAATTGGTTTTTGTTCTAAACGTTTTTCAACTTGTTTCACATAGTAATCGTCAAATGTGAGATTAAATGTCTCTTCAACTTTTCGTGTTCGTTTATTTAAGACTCTGTATGCAACCGAGTTATTTGAATATCCCAAAAATATTCCTTCATCAGCCTTAGCTTGAAATTTCGAAAGATTATCTTTGAGATTCATGATGAAACACCTGCAACCAAAAACATGCAAGAATTTGACATTAGGTTTTCGATTATTTATGATTTCATACGGAGTTATACTAAAACGACGATGAATGAAAGATCGATTCTGAGTAAAACAAGATGTCGAAACTGCTTCTGCCCATAGATATTGAGGAAGATTCGCATTAGTCAACATTGTTCTTGCTGCTTCGCAAAGAGACCTATTCCTCCTTTCAACCACACCATTTTGTTGTGGTGTATATGTCAAAGAGAAATTATGCGAAATTCCTTTCTTAGTTAAGAACGAATCAAGCACGTTATTTTTAAACTCAGAAGCATTATCACCTTTGATTTTACGAACATTTTTTTTCAGACTTGTCTCAAGTTTCTTGATAAATTCAATCATTATTGGAGCAACTTCAGATTTTAACCTAAGAAAATACACCCAAGTAAATCGTGAAAAATTATCAACAATAACCAAAATGTACTGTTTCTTGTTGAGAGTTTCAACAGTGGATGGTCCACAAAGGTCAATATGAAGCAGTTCCAGCGGTTCAACAATTTTTGAATCTATGACAATTGGATGTCCTTTACGATGCTGTTTTCCTTGTTCGCAAGCTACACATAAAGTATCATTGTCAAACTTTAGTACAGGTAAACCTCGAACAAGATATTCTACTACCAACTTATTTAGATTTCGAAAGTTTAAATGTGATAAACGTCGATGCCCCAACGAGCTAACATCAGATGAAGCTTTCGAGAGTAAACACATTGAGGGTTTGCCGATGATTGGTTTGATATCGAGAATAAACATGTCACCATGTCGTTTAGATTTGAGCAAAACTTCGTTAGTGTCAACATTCGAAATTATGCTTCCTGCTTCGTTAAACACCACTTGATTGCCAGTGCCCACAACAAGTTGTGAATCACTTATCAAGTTGTGTTGAAGACCTTCGACATATGCTACTCTCTTAACAATAAACTTCTCATTCGTGACTGTTCCATATCCTTTCACCTAACACTTGTGGTTGTTTCCAAATTTAACTACTCCTGCATTCTCCAAATTTCGATAATCACACAAATTCTCCTTCTTTCCAGTCATGTGACGAGAACAACCACTATCAATGTACCATTTATCATCATATTGCTCGTTACACAAAACCTGTAATTAATGAAAGAATTTAGGTACCCAAGGCTGTTTGGGTCCTTGGTTATTAGCTTTGAAAACCGAATGAAATGAAGAACCTAAAACCCAATCACGAACTTTTGATTTGAAAGTATCAATTAAGTCAACATTATTAGGCAAAGGAGCAGAAATATAAGTGTTCGAAGGTTTAGGTTTGTCACTGACATTCGCCTTTTTGTTCTCGATTAGTTTCTTAACAAGTCTTTCTTTCGAAACTGGTTTCCATGTTTTCGCAGGAATATTTGATTCTTTGGAAGAGGAGCTTCCGTTTGAAGAATCATTCAAATATTTCTCATAAGCTTCGTAAATTTGTTGGTGAGAATACTTGCGAGATTGAAACATCTTTCCTTGTCCTTCAAGCCAACGGTCGATATTCTTCACATTTGATGAACCCTTTGTGTATGAAACTTTCGAACCCTGCTTCCCAAAAGGATTTGGAAAATTTGGTTTTTGTGGAATAAATTTTGCAGATGTTTTAGATTTATCATTCACAAATGTTTGATTGTTTGTTAACTTTCGACCGTTTTCAAATTTTCGAACAATCTCAAATTTTCGAACAATCTCAAATTTTCGAACATTTTCAAATTTTCTAACATTCTCAAATTTTCGAACATTTTCAAATTGACGAACATTAGCAAAATCTCGATTTGTTCTATTTGAAGAAACTTTGTTTTGATTGTTTGTCGATTTTGGAAAAGATGAATTTGAAGTTGAAAACTTTTCTTGGTGTTTTAAAAGAAAATGCTTCTGTTGAACATTTGTTTGAAAAGTCTTTGAAGACGTTGATTTTGAAAACTTTGTTGAAGAATTTTGAGAATTAGACAAAATTGGTTGAGCGGGATTTTCCTTTTTATCCGAACGAGTTGAAAACTTTGTTTGTACTGATTTAGACAACCCATTTTCAGACATTTTCTTGGTTGGTATTTTTGATTGCTTTTCATTTGAAACTACTTGCCAAAAATTTCTCTTTTGTGCCCGTCTTTTCGAAATTCCTTTTTCATTCGAAATTTTTTCAACAAGATCCTTAAATTCTTGTGAATTGAGTTTCACATTCTCATTTGTTTCATTAGGTTCCTGTTTCAAAATCTCTTTTGTTTTTTCTTGTTTATCAACCCATTTTCTTTGTGGTTTTTGTCTTTGAAAAACATACAAATTCTTTGTTAGATTGTTTTCGACAGTGCTTTGGTTTGAAAAGAATCCTTCGTCTGATGTTTTCTTGTTTTCTTCTTCAACCATTTTGTTGTACTCCGGTTTGATATTTTCAACATTTCCAGTAATGAAAAACACTTGATTCGGAAATACAACATCATCTGAACACTTAAAATTCGGATACACAATTGTATTTTTTTCCAAATAATGAGCACCTTTTTCAGATAAGATTTTGTCGAAATTTTCAGTGTCTCCAAACACTTGATCAACAACAACTCTTGGAATGGATGTTTCATTCGAAACATCTTTTCTGGCTCAGAATTGTTCGAAACTTTTTCTTCATTCTCATCATCACTACTATCCGTTTGACTGTCTCTTACACTCACATGATCAAAGTCACAAACATTCGAAGTAGAGGGTCTATCAGTGTCAACCTCAACCTTCGAATCATCACAAATGTCTTTACCTTTTGACTTATATGTGACATTAATGATAGATAACTGCAAACAATCGATACTTTCCTCCTCCTCAATTTCACTGATTTCGCTAAAACTATCAGAATTATCATCGATATCAACAAAATTAGATTGAGAGTCAAGTGTCGAATTCTCAGTTCTTTTCAAAATTTTGATTTGTTCACTTTTAGTTAAGGTATTATTCACAATTTCAACAAGCTCATCAGCATTCAAATATTCATCTATCTTGACAATACCATAAGAAAATCGATTATCTGGAACTTTATCAAATTCTGCTATGGTTTTCTCACAGTCATAAGACAAGCTATCAATTTTCTCTCTTTCGAAAGAAAGAAAAGGCAACAACTTCCTATGTTGTTCTTTGCTAATGTCAGATGAATGAAATGCAGTCAATTTAACATATAATCTTTTTGCTGATATACAATAAATGTTTCGCTGAGCAAGTAACATTCGAACTTCATTATCTAGACATTCCCTATCATTATTCACATTATTCAATTGCAATTCCAGATACTCTACCCTGCTTCGTTTCGAATCTAGCAAATTTTGGGTCTCTAGCAACTGGATGTTCAGTTTCTTAGCTTCATTACTAGCAGACACCACAATTGTATCAAAGTAAGCAACAGTATCATCGAAAGAAATTATTTCAGAATCATAAGCTTGTAAAGGAATATTAAAAGATTGAAGTATAGAACGTACCTTGGTTGTCATCGGTGATTTGTCTCCTGATTTGGTCATGAAACAATGACCAGTCACCATTTCGCCCTCATCCTCTTCAAATTTTGCGAACATAGCCCCATGCGTTGGATTACACATCTCTTCGTCATCAGATCCTGAAGACCATATCTGATACGTGCCATCTTCCTCACCTTCACCTCGTGCAACCAAAGACATCCCCTTCGCCTTTGCACGAACTTCTTCCAATCTTTCAACATAATAGGCTTCATCCTTGACCCTATTCTTTTTTTCTTCTTTCTTACGAAGCATACAATCATTTGCCAAATGATTTGCTCCGTTGTAGTAATGACAGTCAATGCCCGAATTTCCCTTAAGTTTCTTCTCAATTTTGGCTTCAGTTGCCTTCACATCATTCTTCTCGAATTTCTTCTTCTCCTCACCCACATACTTATTAATGAAACTTCCTTTCACATCACTCTGCTTCACCTTGGGATTGAAAGGTTTCTTGAAAAACTTTTTAACTCGGTTGTTCGAGTAAAATGCAATCGCTTCATCATCAGAATTCAATAGTAAGCCTTCTTCATCAGAATCATCTTTCTTAACTGCTTCTTTCTCAGATACTTTCGAAACAAGAGCTAAAGGACCTCCCAAACTAAGTTTCGACTCTTTGGCCATCTCATTCACTTCACTTTCGTGAGTTTTCAACTGATTATACAAATCATTCAGAGATGAAGTATCGAAGCTTTGTTGATTCTTCACCATCATGCTGACACTTATCCACTCCTTACGAAGTCCCATCACAAAAGTGAGATTGAACTCCATTAATGACCATGTGATTCCATAACGATTGCATCTATAGATCATTTCATTAAGACGATCATAGTTAACTTCAATCATTTCATTATCTTTTTGTCTGAACTCTTTCAGCTCCACAAGACACTGCTTAACAGAATTTATCTTCGTTTTCTCGCTTCCCTGATACTTTTCCTTAAGAGTATTCCAAATTTCTTTCGCAATTTTACAACCACGGATGTAATTATAAACAACAGGTGGCAAGGCACCTCGCAATTCTCTCAAAAAACGCTTTTCGTTGTTCTTCAGCCTGGTGGATTGTTCAGTAACTGCAGCTGTTGATCCAGATGATCCAATATTTTGAACATTCAATGGAGGTTGAGCGATTCCTGTACTGCAGCTCCAGAGTTCCTCGTCCAATCCATTCAATTAATCCTCTATTCGATCATCCCACTGATCATAGTACTCTGGAATCAACATAGGAATCTTCGTAGAAGATCCTAACAGATGAGAAAATGAAGTCATAGTGTTCATGTTGAAATTCGCCATTAACGTATGGATGAGATTTTTCTGAAGAAATTGAAAGAATTCAAAATTGAATGAATGAATTGATCAGAAACTCAAAATCAATTACTCGATTACACAATTCAAACGCATAATCAAATGAAAACTGTAGATCAGAGATGATTTTCAGAATCAAACAGTGCGGAAACTTTTGAGACAAACTCGCGACTCAAAAACTAGAGATTCAATTGAAAATCAGATCATCGCAGTATTAATTCCTGCTCTGAGACCAATTGTAGTATTGTTTAATCGAGTATGAGAATGAAATCAGAGTAAAAGATGAACACTAGAAGTAAATAAGGTATGGTTTAGCTCATATTACTTTCAGAGAACAAGAGTACAAAACTGATAGTAAACGATGGTAAAACTCTACTCTCAACTCTATGTTCAGCTCCTATTTATAGGAGGCTGAAAGTACAAAAAATACTAAGGCTAGACATTACGCTTCGTTAAAAAGATGCCTTAGCAAATACATAGAAAATATACGAAAGTAACAAATACACACACTTCGACATATTACAAGATATTTCGACTCTACACTACACTTGTGGTACTTGTTCTCAAGAGCAAAGGAACTTCAAGAAACTAGTTGTTATTACTATATAGCAACAAAGGTATGTATTCTAATCTTTGAATTGTGATTTTCGAAAATAGTAGATGCATGCTAGGGTTTTCTTTTGTGTTCATTTCTTGTATGTCTAATAGTGAAAACATAGATCCAAATTACGGTTGCATTCACACATAGGATTGTTTGTATAAAACCCATCAAAGACTCCTTGATCCATGAAATCTTCCTCAATAAGACCTAGGTTCTTCTTGCGAGAAATGGTAATATTTTTACCCAAGATCAAAAAATTGGTGAAAGGAGATGAGGCGGAGATGATGTTACCTTTATTGAAATCACCGGTAGCACAAAGAAAGCAAAGAAAATCGAGACGAGTGAAGACAATTGTGGAACTAATCACCTCTGTTTATACTGAATATTTGAGGTTGATTTAACCATTAACGGCTAGTTATCCACCCGTTGGATATCAAAATTACCTAGCCGTTAAGTGTTAATTTTGAAAATTACTTTTCTCTCTCTCTCTCTCTCTGTCTCTCTCTCTCTCTCCTTTTTACCTTTTTAATTTAAGTTATCCCTTTAATATTCTCGAAATTAACTCCTATATATTCAGGAATAACTTGGGGGCATTTGTTAGGGCCAGGATCCTCATAGCATTCAGGATCCTCAAACCTCATCAAATATTCAGGATCCTCAACTATCTCAGGATCCCGACTATTACCGTTATTATTATTTACTAACATTTATAACGGTTATATTTCGTTCTTAACTAACACATATGCAGAAATAGTCAAGAGAAGACTTATTCTCAACAGAGTTTCGTCTCAACTATGCTAAAGACTCGGAATACCAAGTCAATCAACGTTCACAAAGCTGGTCATAGAGGATCCCGGGAATATCGGACATCTTGTTAGCTAGTTTAGACTATAAATTGACACATGTATCTCGCACATGACATACTCTACCTACTCTGAGTTTACTCTACGAACTTTTTTTACTTGTTCTTACTGAAATACTCTCTATAATCATCTTTTTATATTAATAAAATCATCAAGGCATGTGATCATTATCACCTCCCAAGGTTTTGTGACGGAGATCCTAGCAAGGATCAAGGGCTTTCCTTGTAAACAATCATGTCATTCTCTTTACCTTTCTCTATTGCACAATTCGAACATCACAACCTCTCATTCAATTTGGTTGATTTATACTTGTGTAATTTTTGACCAAAACAATGGGGAATTAAGATGGTAATTTCCACTCCTGTTCACCCTCAAGCTAATGGTCAAGCTGAATCCAACAACAAGATCATCGTCAACAATTTAAAGAAAAGATTAGATGAGAAGAAAGGAAGATGGGTGGAAGAGCTTCCTTTCGTCCTATTGGCAGATAAGACCACTTCATATATAGCCACTGGGTGTTTGGAATAGAATTCGTGATCCCTACTGAATTAGTGATCCCAACGGCATGATACGAATCGCAGGATTAAGAAAACAACGATAGGATCCTGACCTATGATCTTGACACTATCGATGAACTCAAGGATCTTGCCAGCATTGGCATTGTTGCTCATCAACAAAGGATCAGTAAAGAGTATAACAAGAACATCAAAGTTAGAAGATTCCACGTAGGTGACTTGGTCCTTAGGAAGACATTCCAAAATACCAAGAATCCAGTGCTGGCAAATTGGCACCTAAATGCGAAGGACAATATCTCATCGGTTCAAAAGGAGGAAACAAGGCGTATTGGCTAGCTACCCTTGAAGGGAGTGTTTTGTCTAGATCCTAGAATGCCATTCATCTGAAGGCATACTTCATGTAAGTTGCATAAATCATTTTTGACGAACTCAAGGTACATTCTCTCTACCCTCTACTTTTATCTGTTTCTTTTATTTACTCTTTTAGAAACCATTACTAAGTTAAGAATCGGAGGGGTGTTAGCCAAGCTAACGCCCATCCCAAGCTAACGTTTGTTATGCGTAGGACCTCAAGGATCTTGACACACAAGGATCCTGACATTCGAGGATCCTAGCACTCAGGGATCCCAATAGATACATAGTTCGATGACCTTAACAATTGCAATATGCAAGTATCCAAGTAACTACGAATAGAAAATGATCATCTATCCTACGATTAAGGGTACTTAATCCCCTATAAGGTTTTAAGAGTTAATTACCTCTTTCATACGAGTTAAGGTTTCTACACCTCGCTTAGACATATAAAATCTTACTGCGAGATGTGAATAGGGGATCATTTCACGCTTTAGTGACTTGGCAACCCTCTTATTTATGAACATATGTTAAGATCCTGACGTTTAAACCTAAGGTTTATAACAGTGACGTGTTATCTTATGTCGAGATTTTCCCCAGTAATTTCCTAAGGTTTATTACACTAACGTGTTATCTTAAGTTAGGATTTTCCCCAGTAATTTCCCAAAGTTTATAACACTGACGTGTTATCTTAAGTTGGGATTTTCCTAGTAATTTCCTAAGGTTTATAACACTAACATGTTGTCTTAAGTTGGGATTTTCCCCATGAAATGTCTAATACTTGTAGCATTATTATGTTACAAATAGGGATCCTTCCCAATTGTGTTCTAAGTTGGAATTATTCGCATTTAACTCCTAAGGTGGGATACTCCCTGGTTCACTAAGTAATAATCTAATAATGATATTCTATGATGAACTCCTAAAGCAAGGATCCTTTCATACACAAACTCTCGAATCATACTAAAGGAATCACAAGTTCAAAGTTTCTCCAAATTTAAAGGATAATGAATCCAAAAGAGCACCAGGTTCTATCTATCCACTCTTTAAAAATATTTTTCCCTAAGTAATGTTTGGAGGTTTGTTATCCTAAAAGATCTTAACTATTTTAAGATCCCAAATTAAAGACTAACCATTTTCAGGTTATCCAGATCTTAAAGAGTTCTTGTTAGACTTGAACTTTTCAGGCACTTGACTATGTAAGGATCATCAGAAATCCTAGTACTACAACCACACAAATCAACTACACAAGCAAAAAAGATACCAACATCAACTACTTAAGTGCATAAAGTAGAAAGGGGTTCCCCACCAACCCCATAAAAAGTGAAATATTGTCTTACATACCCAAAATATTAAAAGTTATTTTTAACTAAATAAATCTAAGTTGTAGAATGATCACCACCTCCCTGATCCACCTTTGTCTTCTCTCCTCCTTTCTTTGGTTGCAATGCAGGATCCTGACTAGCAACAACAAGCTCTCCAATTAATTTGTCCTAGGCTTACGCCATCCGACCACGTTCCAGGATCCCGCATTCTCAAGATCCTCTGCAAGCTTAATTTTCGCCTCCCAAACAGCAACAACAACACTCTCCTTCACTTACACAATGACCTCACCCATCTCAGCCATATGCTCCTCTTCCTTCTCAACTTTTTCCTTGGTCAGCTTCTCTGCAGGAGCTCCTTGTTGATTCCCTCCTTCTCCCTCAAAGCATGCTCTGTTTGAGTAAACTTGGCCTTGAGATCCTCATAGGAGCGAGAGACGTGTTCAGTGACCTGAGATGGGAAACTGTAAGTAAAAAATAAAATTAAACGAAAAGAACACAATAATGCTTACTGATTGGGAGAAGGAGATCAGCTTCTTCAGCGCCTCGTATGTTCCAACATTCTCAAGATCCTAGACATTAGACGATTTCCTCTTGCAAGACGTCAGGGTCTTTACAGCAAGATCAAGTTGAGTCTTCTTAGTAGGAAGAAAGGGAAGGATCTTTTCCTTCTTCACCACAAGCAGGCCACTAGACATGTCATCTTCAAGCTCAGACATAACAAGTCGAGCACTAGAGCGAGTGTTCTTGGATCCCACATATTGAGAAGGATCCCTATAAGTTCAGGATGCTAATGTCGAAACAAATAAGTACACTAAGAAGAATCCTTACCAATTATCATTGAATTTGTGGTAGATGAACCTTATTGAAGGCTAGGACACTCAAACTTGAATGATCTGACGTCTATAGATAAAGCAAGGAAACTTGTTATCTTATCATCACTATCTTTAGGAACAGTAAAAGGTTCTCCAAACTTGAAACATGCATCAAAATAAACAAAATAAGAAGTATAAATCCTTGGATCCTCAAGATTAACAAATAGATCCTACCCTTTTCAACCCAAGCTTTGGGCAACAGATCCCCACCATCAATAGAATCACGCCTCATAAAAAAGTATTTTTCCTTGCAAGCTCTACCGTTATGTTTTGTTTTGAGAATGAAAGGAGGTTTGTTAGTCTTCAGCTTAAGCAGAAAACGAGAATTCCCAAAAGTAGAAAGTTCATAAACATAAGCCAAATCGGCGAGACCTATGGATTGTGAGAACGATTCACTTGGTCACTCCAGAATAAAATCCTCCAGATAATAGGCATGACTTGAATATATGAAATTTTGGTGGCTTAAATGAAATCAGAAACAATGCCTGGAAAAGGGTATTTGAGACCCAAAGAAAAGGGATACTCAGTGAAACATACCGAGGAAGGAGAAAAGAAATCAGGCCGAATAGAAGCTTCAAAGGACCTGAAGATTACATCAGAAGGAAAAGCTCCACTGGCTTTAAGAGATTGCATGTATTCATCGTCAAAGGAGCAGACCTCATCATAGGTCAGGATCCCTTGATCAATGAAGTCGTTCTCGGGAGGGGCATTAATGTTGGCATGATAACGGCTTGCCTTCTTTCCTATGATCTAAAAAAAAGGAAAACAAAAGGAAAATAAGAGAAACAAATTACCTGTGAAGGTGGCCGAAGATGATCGAAAGAAGTATTGGGGAAGGTGAAAGAAATTAAGTTGGTTACCCCTATTTAACCTAAGTGACTGAAGAGAGAGAACGTGATTCGACTAAAGAATGATGCTTATGGAATGGATAAAACCTATCCGATTAGGGTTTGAAATTCAAATTTCTTATCTCTTTTATTTTTATTTCTTAAACTATACCATTAAATATTTGAAAATTAACCTTGATATTTCGTAGGTATAATTTGGGGGAAATTGTTAGGAGCAGGATCCCATAATCATATTCAGGATCCTTAATGATCTTGAAGTCTCGGGATCCTTAAACATATCTCAGGATCCTGATTATTATCACTAATATTTCCTAACACTGATAACAACTATATTCTTCTTTCTTTTTTTCACATGTGCAGAATTAGTCAACACAAGATTCATTCTCAACGGAGATTCACTTCAACCAAGCTTAAGACCCCGGAATACCAAGTCAAACAATGTGCAAATACTTGTTCAAGGAGGATCTGGTAAATCTCGGACTTCTTGTTAATTAGCTTAGAGTTTAAATAACACCGGTAACTCACACACTACACATACGATTAGCTCTACTACTACACTTGTACTCATACTATCTTCATCATCTCTGTAATCTCAGATTAAAAACAATAAAAAGAAACAAGGAAAGTGATCATTATCACTTCCTAAGGTTTTATGTCGGAAATCCTAAAAAGGATTAAGGGCTTTCCTTGTAATTCACTTGTCTTACTTTGATCATTATACTACACTTGTATTGCACTAAAAACACAACCTCTCATACAATTTGGTTGAATTATACTTGATCGATATTAACCAAAACAATAATGTAATATGAAATAACTAGGCAAAAGGAGGAGCATAAGTAAAGATCGGGAAGGGCGAGCTTAACTAGAAAAGACAAAAAAAATAACACAATGGTTACACTTGCAAGCCATCTCTATTGAAAAGCTTGTTGAGACATTAAAAAAAGCATAAATAGCCTAGAAAACAACACTCGAGAAGACTTCGCAGCAAGCTGCACACGGAGAACATGGTTCTCCTGAAGGTAAACCTCAAAGTCGGCTTCAAAGAGTGATTGATGATTCTCCAAAAGAAATATCTTCTCAGACGCAACACGTAATTGGTCGCTTAGCTCTGCATGGTGCTTGCCAATTTCAAAAACACTTCTTCACCAGCTAATTCATCCCTTCAGTTGCACGTAAATTCACCTCTACAGATAAATAACGAACTCACAAACTTAACAGCCCATCATACAATTTCGATTTCTTCCCATTTACAACAACTAGAATATCCTCAACGTGAGCTATAATTTGGCAAGCCTCGTCTAGTTCTTTACGCAACAAACCACAAAATTGGCAGGACGCTATAACAAACAATAAGGAATTCAAAATATATAAAACAACAAGAGAGGGGTGGGACAGATAAGAACAAAACCCACCACTCGGAATTAAGTCAGCAAAATCTCGATGATCATTCAAATCACCTATCCTCAATCCAATAAGAAACGAATGATCGTTTATGTTTACACAGGACGATGCTTGGAACACCAACGGAAGGAGAAATTAATTCGACATTAAAATCCAAAATGGGAATGGTAGGAAAAAAACCATTGTCCATGTGAGCATCAATATCACCCAAAAGTTGTTCTACGGAAAATACATTCGCTTCGAATTCAACAAGATGTAATGACGAATCAGTCGGGCAAACTGACGATGAAGGAGATTTATTACAGATCACATTCTCCAGTACAAGGTCTCGAGGAGCAATCTCACTGGACACGTAAGCAGACAAGTTAAATGTTCATTTACTCTTCCCTACAACATTAAATGCAAACAAAAGTAAATACCATAAGCATTAATTATAGGCATCCATTGAACATAAAAATCAAGGAAAAAACCAAGTTACCAATTCAAGTAACATTCAAGAATAATAGCCACTCACCTGGATGATTCACTGATAGGACAAGCACCTAATCACGAGCTTTCCAGGTTGGACTCATGCCACATATGGCAAGTACAACCTCGGGAAAGAAACACATTTTAATGCAGTGATGTCAAAACAGAGGAAGGTATTTATACAAACTCAAAGCTAGAGGAGCATCATTATCTGAATCTGGCGACGACCCAGGGACGTTAGTAAGACAAACGCTACTAGAAACTACCCAACAAAATTTTTCTTTCCGTCCACTATTTGTACCGGGAAGAGCATACACCAAAAGAAAATGGTGACTACTAAAAGAATACCAGTCACCATATTTCTTCAAGCGATATAAATGTAGAAACAATGATACCTTTAGAGGAATATAAGATGACACATAGAATAAATAGAAAGTAATGACCTTGGAAACACCATTAGGGGAAAGCTGAATCAGATGAATACCATATAAACACAACACCTCTAGGAAAAGTGAGGTAGCAGGAAGCCTTAGCCTATAGATAAGATATCTCAAGTAAAACCCTATCTTACCTATGAGAGCTTCAAGAAGGGAAGAAGATGAAGAAGGCAATGTGACACAATGAAAAGTGGCCAATTTATACTCGTTCACATATTGATCTAGTATAAAGCCGCCAACATTGGAAGAAATTGATGGCATAACAAAAGCTATGCCGAGGAGGATGTGGAAGAAGCAAAAAGTAAAAAAAATGGATGATTTTAAAGTCATATTATCCGTTATATAAAGATAAGGACTAGATAAGCATTAATTAGACAATCTAATCAATCAAATCGATGCGATTAACCAACGGCGGGACACATTTAATGAAACCTGCACCCAATACACACATGACATTTCATTTACCAAGAAAGATCATGATTCTAAATAGCAAAAAGGTGGCATCATGTTTGCAATTCAGACTGGGGAACTTAATGGTGTACCTGAGTCGGCTTAACAAGGAATTACCGACCCGGGTATAACAAGCAACTATCGACCTAAGATTTCTAGCAAGAATTAAATGGAGCTATGTAAGGGTGGACCATGGTTCAACAGTAACACACAGTGAGTAAAAACCCTAAGAGGCCATATCCCAGGAAAAGCGCCAATGTACACATCTTTATAATAAACAAATAAAGAATTACAAGCCAAATAGTTGTCTTTACCCGGATCATGCAAGAGACCGGGTAACACCCTAAACCGATACACTTTTCAGACGCCTATAAAAGCCAAACATCACCAAAGGAAACAAGGTAGAATTTTCCAAACATGAGCAAAGTTATACCAACGCCTAATCGACATCTAACTTAAGCATAAGAGAGCAATATCGAGGTCCATCCCTAGGTATCGCTTTCTAACCTAGCATATGTCTACCTTTTGCAGTGTACCTTCCCTATTGTGCATTAGAAGAGGGCATTCCCTATTAACTAAAAGGCATCTGGAAGCCTACATAGCAACACGTCACCCAAGCCACATCAACACCTTTTTAATTATCACGCCATACGACCTGGAACGTGTGGTCATCGCATGACAGGAAAAAAAGGAAGTAGAAGCATGGTCGGTCCGGGGGGGGGGGGGGACATAGGTGACGACCCATGGCCCAACTAGTTTGGTTCCCCAGATTGATTTTTATCGTTTATAAGGAGTTTATGAGATTCACAAATATATCGAAGCTTTCATAATTGATGCATCAATGGCGGCAACTTCTCAAAATATTAAGCAAAGCGGCCAAGTTGAAGTGAAGCCCCTAATGAGATTTATGACTTGAGCTCTGATTACCAATTCTAAAATATTCTACAAGTTCTAAATACCAATTTCTGAATCTAAAATTCTAAAGTTTAATTGTTAGTTTTAAGAAAGAGTGGATGTCGAAAAAGAGTGGGGTAAAAAATAGAAGCGATATTTGGAAATTTGGAATGTGATCTTATAAGCTCTATTTCAATTGTATATGCATATTATTCTAATAGAACTTTTAAACTTCATTATACTTCAATTTTAGTTATGTGAGTATAACTTTTGATGTTTAAAGGGTCTCATATTAGTTTTTTATTTTGGCCTTAAATCGATATGGACTGGGCCGAAGTAGAAGGAAGGAAGAAAATAAATTGTGTCATGGTCGGTCGTAGTTTTGTCATCGGGCAGCATAGGTGTTCAGCCATGCCGTAGTGTTCATATAGTGGTGATAGTCCATCTTAGCATCATGGACTTCCGGTAAACCACATACCCATTGCCATAAAAGATGGAGGGGTTGTGGAATTGGTATTGGTCGTTGCATATCATCCACCTTTCTTCTTTTTTGGTCGAGGTGGTGGTGGTGAATGTTGCGTTTCCGAAACAAAGTCCGGTGAATGAAGGGGTTGTGAAATTGGTGGTTGTGATTGTTGTGGTTGTGAAGCTTGTAGTTGGAATTGTTGTTGGAGTTGTTGGAATTGTTGGAATTGTTGTTGTTAGAAGGTCGGGAAGGGTTGATATTGTCGTTGGAAAAGTGGTGTTTGGTGGATTGGGAAACCAGTTTGAAACAAATTGACAAAACCACATTGAGGTGATTGCATGGTTGAGAATTGACGAGGGGTTGTATCTACCGCAAAAACGTTATCGGGATCCATGTTTTTTGGTTGTAAAAAAGATTGTGTGTATATTGTGTAATATAAAGAAATAAAAGAACGGTGTAAGAAATATAGGTGTATAATGTGGTTTTTATAGGTAAAATTTGTGTTTTTTTTTAATTTTCTTTTTTGAAAACTAGTCGTTCAACGACTACATGAACCGGTCAAATACGAAACAAATTGCTATTGGTTGTTTCATCTCGTCCTCCCCGTCGCGATACATCATGACAACCAAGCAACATGAATGGTCGGGCTGGTCTGCACGACCGTTGTCTGTGCGGTTAGACCACGAAGTGGTTTTTCAATGGTTTACCTGATGGTCTTATAGTGAAATAGTTGCAATTTTTTATTCATTTAGTCTGAATTGTAGGTTATTAAATGAAAAGCCATGCAAGGACAGTGATACGACTGAATAGGTTATAAATTGTATTGTAAAATTAAAAGAATAGACTACACTCTTGATATGACACTTGCAATTTTCTTTTATGGTTACCGTTGTAATTTTAATTGATTAACGGTAAATGCCACTTATGCATGTTTCACAAATCAGTTTTATAGTAAACATATAAGAGGTAAACTGAAATATATATTAAATAAAAAAGATATTTTCATGTTTGAAAACAAAATTATTATTATTATTATTATTATTATTATTATTATTATTATTATTATTATTATTATTGTTGTTAGAACAATAGTAGATAGCTTAATCAATTACATTATGAAATTTAAGCTTTTTTTCATCACATATGTTCAAATTATACATGACTTTTTGAAAGGTTAGCGAGGTCATGAGATATATGTAGGTGCACCTACATTCTTTTGAGTTCATGCATAAACTTGACATGATACAATGTTTTTACGAATTATGGTTAGCATAAATTTCAAAAAATATATACACTAAAGTCCCAATATTTTCATCGATTTGACAAGAAAGTCCTAAACTTTATTTTTTTGACAGTAAAATCCAAATTAACGGCAGTTTTTGACACTTTTACCCTTTTTCGGTTAGCCGGTAATTAGAACTTTTTTGTCAAGAAAATAAAGTTTATGACTTTTCTTGTCAAATCGTCAATCAGGACTTTACTGTCAAAAAAATAAAGTTTAGGACATTTTTGTCAAATCGTTGAAAATATTGGGACTTTAGTGTATATATCCCTTTTTTGGTTAGAAATTTAATGATATGATACTCTTTAACCATAAAAGTTATTGAAACATTCTCTAGCCAACTAGATCCTATTGAAATCCTTAACATTTGCTTCTTGTTAAATCGTGATTGTGTCAAGGCTGTTTGTGTTTGTATAATTTGTCCCAATTTTTAGTTCAAGATTTGGCGGCGAAGCAAGAAGAAAGTTTTACAAGTCTTTTCACCCTTTCTCGCTCTCTCTTTTGCATATGTTTCTCCTGATCGTGATTGTGTCAGGGTAAATATGATTATGGTAAGAAAAATAGTGGTGCTGCAACAGAATCACAATTAAAAGTTCTTGTGTACATTAAAGTCCCAATATTTTCAACGATTACACAAAAATGTCCTAAACTTTATTTTTTTGACAGTAAAGTCCTAATTGACGATTTGACAAAAAGTCCTAAGCTTTATTTTATTGACAAAAAAGTCCTACTTACCGGCTAACCGGAAAAAAGGGTAAAAGTGTCAAAAACTGCCGATAATTTGGACTTTACTGTAAAAAAAATAAAGTTTGCGACTTTCTTGTTAAATCGATGAAAATATTGGGACTTTAGTGTATATATCCCATTTCAAAATGATGTTATTTGACAATGAAAAAGTCTAAACTAATGAAAAGACATGTTTAGTCCTTATTTTTTAAAAATTAACTCGGACGCTGTCTAAAATCGTAAAAAGTTGCATACTTCATCTATTGTGAGACATGAAATGACTGCAATGCTCTTTTTAATTTTTTGTTTATTTTTGATATTTTTTACTATTTTTAATTAGTAAATAGTATTTTAATAATCTACCGACAACTCTCTCTCTCTCTTTCTCTCTCTCTCTCTCTCTCTCTCTATATATATATATATATATATATATATATATATATATATATATATATATATATATATATATATATATATATATATATATATATATTGTTGGTGTGCAAATCTCTTTATTGGATGGTGATTTAGAAGGGTTCTCCCTATTCGATATGAAAGGCTTCTCATGCACATGCTTCTACAAATTTATACTACTCCATTATCTATACAACTTGTG
Source organism: Lactuca virosa (assembly GCF_052849685.1). Taxonomy (NCBI): domain Eukaryota; kingdom Viridiplantae; phylum Streptophyta; class Magnoliopsida; order Asterales; family Asteraceae; genus Lactuca; species Lactuca virosa. The sequence continues at coordinate 164,483,736 of NC_136433.1, read as the reverse complement.
TGTAAACGTTAATTCGTGTCTTTTCTATTATACATGTTCTTAATTCTGCAATTGTCATCTCCATGGGACCCTACATGTGGTATCAAAGCTTAATCTTCAGGTTTAAGCAACTATTTTAAAACCAATGATCCTAGATGACAACATTTTTGTGTAATCGACGAAAGATTCGAAATCTTTAGTGAGTCTCTGCATTGGATCTTTTTTTTGAAAATTTCCTTTGATCCAATTTGTTTTTCATTAAGTCAGCCCAATCATTCGATCCAACATAAGCCCACAATCTAATTTGTTATTGTTCATTAGTATTTTGGGCCCATAGTTGTTGATTATTATTTATCTTTGGATCTATTGGCTCACATCAAGTCTCTATGAAATTTTAGAGTCATGATTTTTGCTTGTTCGATTTCATGACTCAATTGTCTATCCAGATTATCTAATATGTTCGTTCAGCCTATCAATCTTATTTTCTTTATCAAATCAATTTCCTGTTCGATTATATCTTGAATCTCAATTTTCTCATCGGTTCTTGAAATCAATTCTACTATAATTGATGTAGATGATTAATTGATAAAATTTTTGTTGATTATTAAAAATAATTTGACCGGATGAGAGTGTTTTATATGAAAAATCATTTCTCGATTTATGCTATTTAGTTTGTGGATGAAATTGAAAGTGCTGGAAATTTGCTTTAATATGAAGAACAGATGAAGAACGGTTGAAGAATTGTTAAAAGTTTTTAACCGATGTGTTCTGTAACACTCTATTCCGAATAGTTTCCTAATGCGGGGTGGTGACCCGAAGATCGGGTATCATCAGGCTTAGGGCCTTTGAGGAAAATAGATTTAGACCCATTTGGGTGTGGGTAATGTAATTTAGATGATTCGGGAGTTCGTTTTGTGTTTCGGAGCCAAGGGGTATATCGGTAAAGTGTCAGTCCGGGATTTTATGGAAATTAGATTTGAGTTCGGGAAGTTTTAAGGCAAGTATGAGTTTATAGAAGCGTAGAGCTTCACGTTACTTTTCCGTCGATATAAGGATCGTCAGAAATGAACTTCTAACGAAAAAGTTATGGCCTTCGGAAGATGGTAGGGTTTAAGGCTAACCCTAGTACGCGGGGGCGTACATAGGGAGTACGCGGGGAGTACTTGGGAGAATGAATGTGGTACCTTGGAGGAGTACGCTGAGCGTAATGAGAGTACGCAGGGCGTACTCCAGTTTCATGCAAACCCTAATTTAGGGTCTTGGACCCTATTTAAGCTTCTTATATTATCACCTAACCCTAATATCTTCAGCCTCCATCCCTTTTAGACCCTAGATTCAAAACCCTTGAGTCTTTTGGTGAGTTTTGTGCGTGAAGAGTGTTTGTTGGTGGCTTGTGAAGGAAAGGAAGAAGATGAACACTTGAAGGGAATTGTTGAGCTTGTGATCCAAGATCATTTCCACATTAGCAAGCTTTTTTAGGTAAAAAGCTTACATCTTTATGCTCTTATATGTTAGATCTAGTTCTTGGAGCATTTTGTGCACTTTTTGAGCCCTTTGTGATAAAGTTGAGCTTTTGATCTACTCCAGAAGTAATGGATACTAGATCTAAGCTCCAATAAGGTCCCTTATTCATAAAAATGGAAACTTTAAGGAAGATATTGGTCCATGCAAGTATTAAGACCATTATTAAGCTCCTTTTTAAGTGTTGAGTCCCATTAAGGCATGTATGAGAGTAAAGTTGGTAACTTTATTGGTTAAGTACTTGCCTAGGGATAAGATCTATGTTTTGGACATCTTGGCTTAAACCATTAATGACTTAAAAGTTGGTTTTGGGCTTCTGACAAGTATGTTGGGCATACGTGGAGGTACGCTCAGCGTAATGTTGGACTTATGAATTATTCGTTTGTACTTCGTGCTTTAGGTCTGAGTACGCGGGGCGTACGTCTCGAGTACGCAGGGCGTACTCCCCAATTTAGCTATTTTGTGCCTTTTCATGTTTTGGCCTTGTTGGGCCATTGGGATTCTGATTTTGGGCCATGGTCAAGTCGTGGGCTTTCTTTGTTTTGGTTCGATTAGAGTTTTAGGCCCAATTAGGAAGTTGGTCCATAATAGGCCTTGGGTTGCCATTTTGGGTTTTTTGTGCAATTGGGTTGGGCATTGGTTTTGGGACAAGTAGGAAAATGGTAAAATGGCATTTTACCCTTTAGGAAGTTGGTTTATGGATTAGGCCTCATGATTTTGGATTTCGGGATAATTATTGATTAAGTTTTGTATTTATTGTTAGTTGGCACTAGGTTATCCAGTTCAGTGACCCGAGTAGTCATTTGATTATCAGCAGATTGAGGTAAGTTTTCTCACCATATCCATGGGTCGAAGGCACCAATGCCGACCCATTTCTTGTTATGTGGAATGCTTGTTGTCTTTGTGATAATTGTATGAAAGACCATGGGGGTAGACCATGACACTTGTGTGTAAGACCGAGATTTGGCCCTCGGCATCGCAAGGAAAAACCATGGGGGTAGCCCATGGCACTTGTGTGTAAGACAGATATTTGTCCCTCGACATCGCAATGAAAGACCATGGGAGTAGCCCATGGCACTCGTATTTAAGAATGGGATTTGGCCCTCAGCATTGTGAGAAAAGACCATGGGGGTAGCCCATGTCACTTGTATATTTTATGTATGTGGTACATTTAGGGAACTCACTAAGCTCTGTGCTTACGGTTATTATGGTTATAGTTTCAGATAATTTCGGTTCGAAAGGGAAGGGCCCGACTTGATCGCAATGCATCCACCCATGTTTCTGCATTATGATGATTTTGGGATTGTACTCTGATAACTATTTTTTTATAAAGTACTTTTGAATATTTGGAAAACAAAGATATTAAATTTTGACTTAAAGATAATTAATGTTGTTGGATTAATGTCTAAGTCCATAACTATAATTGGTAAGACTTGACCCGATCCGGCGTGGTCCATTTGGGTTGCATGACATCATGCATTTGGATAGACTATAATGAGAGAAATAACACTTAAGGTTTGTTAATATATTATAAGTTATAATATATTAATAAGATTATTTAATTAGTATTGATCAAGAATTAATCTAGAATTAATTAAACGATCAAAAGAAGACTAATTAAATATATGGGTTGATTGTGTAAATCACCCATACTTGTATAGTGGGCTAATGCTCCATGGATTGTCAAGTTGGGCTAAAACCCATAAGATGCTCCATGGGTGCTCCATGGTGTATTTGAACCCATGGATCCAAGGAAATGGAAAGCCATGACAATTAGGGTTTACCCTAATTGTGACACTATATAAAGATCATTGGCCACTAGAGGATGAACTAGAGTGATAAAAAAGGGGCTAGCCAATTTTCATGAAGTGTGTATGTTATCTCAAGTTATTCCAAGTGTATTTGGTGTTGTGTGAACCATTTGAGGTGTCACACTTGGGGCACTAGGCACTCAAGCTTCATGAAGTCATTCTACATCAAAGAGGTATGTATTCTAACTTGTTATATTTCATATGAATCAAAGTTTTGTATGCTAGTTAGTATAATACCTTGGATATTCATATTTGTATGTATAATAGAGAAAACATAGATCCAAGGTATTTAGGGTTGCATGTACACTTAGGAGTGTTAGAATGCTCAAAACCCAATAAATGTTTTGGTTTGATTAAAAATGAAATTTTTACCTTATAATTTTGGGTCGTTACAAGTTGGTATCAAAGCCTTAGTTTGAGGGATTCAGACACACTCTCGGGTATGTCTTAACTCTAACTGAGGAATTGATAATCATTTGAAAGAAAATGAGTTTCTAAAAAAGATTTTGAAACAGGGAATAAATTTCTAAAAGGATTTTTTAAGGACAAAGGGGGTGTGATGCGTGCAAGCGGCCGAGCTCAAGTAAGTGATTACCATAATACCCATACATGTTTGTTATGATATATGTTATGAGAATTTCATGTTAGGTTGAGTCTAGGGATACTTTCAGGAATTGCATGATAGATTTGTCTGATATGTGATTCCTTGTAGCTTAGGAAGCATTGGACGTTATGCTAGATTGGGAATATGCATTGGTATCAGTAATTGCTAAGTGTATGCTTTAAATATTGTATACGATTAGGATCATATAGCCCTAAATTGATTGATTTGGCCTAATTTCATGTTCCTTGTTTGGTTGTGGTCCTAGGGTAGAGTCTTTTATTCGACAATCAATTTGATCATGTTCTGTGTATAATTTGCATGAATAAGGCAGCCGACAGTGACAGTGGAAGTTCCTAGCAAGAGTTGTAGTATGTGAGTCTGAATGATCTTTGGTTACTTTATGGATTGGAGTTCTACTGCACGAATGTTGCTTGCTTTGTGCTTTATGGAGTGCTTAAGTACTGTGACTTAGCTATTAAGGGAATATGTTGAGTCACATGTGACAAAGGTTCAATAATCTCAGAGTGACGTATTTGACCCTATTACGCAGCTCTTGTTTGAGTCCAACCGTTGTAGGGATGAGTCTTTTACTCGAAGGATTATCTAAGGTTTGTTTCATGTGATTGTATTCATGAGGTGGTTAACTGGCATAATGGGGAGTTCTTCAGCAGTTGATGGCAGGGTGAGTTTGGGAGCCTAGGAGAGCCTAGGAAGTGCTTCCGTGGGTTTAGTTGCGTTGTTTAACAAGTACTTGGTGTACCAGGTTGAGAAGGTGACTTAGAGGATTCGAAATGATTCTTGAGGAGAGTATGGATAGGTGTGGAAGGTAGTATTGGGCCCGTACTACTGAAAGCACGGGATCCATACTCGAATCGGGGAGAGTTTTGGAGAATCTAGGAAGCATGTGGGATGAGGATTCCTATGTATGTTCTAATCATTTGCATGTTGTTTTCACTATGGTGATGAGCAACCAGGAAGGGGGTTTGGGTTCGGGTTTAAGCTCAGGTGCAGGTACTGAGCCGATCGATGAGCGGATGCGGGAGTTCATCTCGTCGGAGATTACCATCGGTATTTCGGAGCAGACTCCTGTGATCTTTGGTTCGGTCAAGGAGGGGATTTTGGAGATTTTGGATGAGCGTCTGGGCGCATTTGGTACTGAGGTTACATATATTGTTGGATCTCGCACTCTTTATTTCCATGAGTTCCGTGCTTGTGGAGCTCCCGAGTTCTTTGGGGAGAGGGAACCCATTTCCAGTTGGATATGGTTAGCGGATATGGCTAACGCTTTCAGGATGATTTTCTGCCCCGAGGGGACGAAGGTCATATTTGCCTCTTGTCTTCTGAAAGACAGAGCCCGAGATTGGTGGGATAAGGTAAACTTCACTTTGGGAGGTGAAGCCCTGGAGATGATGACTTGGGATGAGTTTGTGACCCAGTTTAAGGCCAAGTTTGCACCAGCTATTGAGGTGCAACAGTTGGCGAGGGAGTTTCATGACCTTCGCCAGACGACTGAGACTGTGGTGGAGATCACTGCGAAGTTCCGGGAGAGAGCTTTGTTGGTTCCGTAGTATGCTACGGACGAGGAGATAAAGAAATTGAAATATCATGACATGTTGAGAGACGATATCAGGGAGTTTGTGAGTTTATCAGGGTGCGAGACCCTGAATGATATGATTTCTAGAGCCCGACAACGTGATATTGATTTGGAGCACCTCGAGAAGAGGAATCCAGAGAAGACTCAACTTTCAGTGGGCCAGGTGAAGACGCCCAAGACTTAGGATTCACGTTCGAGAGGCCATCAGGGTCGGGGCCGTTATGCCAAATGTGGGAGGACCCATGAGGGAGGATGTCGGGAGACAGGTTGAGGATGTTTCAGTTGTGGTTAGATAGGTCATTTTAGTAGGGATTTCCCCCATGGGTCGTCTTCAATGTGTTTTCACTACAACTAGGTGGGCCACAAGAAGGTCGACTGTCCGGTGTTTAGGGGTGGAGAAGTGAGTGCACCAGATCAAGTTACTTTGAGGATCACCGAAGGTCGTGAGGGAAGGGAAGGAGCCCCAACAACGAGGAGCTGAGCATTGCAGTTCCAGTCAGAGGAGGCCAGGGTTTCATCATATGCTATTGCGGGTATGTTGTCTTTTGCTTTCTTTTTTATCATTATCGGTATTTATATTGCTTTGGAATCTTGTTTGGGTTTCGATAAGCATTATCTTTGATTTAGTACTCTGTTATTTCCTGGGTTATATCATCAAGAATTTTTATATGTCATTTTGCATGCCAAGAGTCGTTAGTGGGTCGTATCTTGCTGAGCGGAATTCAGTTTGTTCGGTTATTGTTCCAATTCTTTGATGGGGTCAATTCAGGGGTATCATTAGAAGGTCTATGGTCGGATCAGCTGCTTAGTTCTTCAAGAAATTCGAAGTCGGATGTGATATCATTTGTTCAGGTAGGATCGGCAGTCGTCTATGGAAGGACCTTTGGGTCCAATCTCTACCGCTGCTAGGGAAGGAGCGATAGCAAGAAGATGAAGGTGACAACCGCATGAGTTTGTTTGGTCATTGGAAGTGCCAGGGGAATTTTATTTTCACAAAGGCTAAAGATGGTTAGAATTTAGAGATCCTTCTGAGAATGGGAAGTTGGAGTGAAGATTCGCCAGTTCAGAGCAAGGGTTATGGTCTTTGTCACCAACATAAAGGAATTAAGGATTTGGTGATGTATCATGGGAATCAATTGGGGGTTATCAGGCTTGCTGAGATTTCAGGGAGTATTCATCTGGATTTCAAGAGTTGTGCGATCATCAAGATTGGCTAGTAATTGAACGTTGGTATTGGTAATCGCAGGTCATTGGTGGTTCAAATTATAAAGTGGTAAGATGAATCAAGTGGACGTCTGGATTGAATTTGTGCAAGTTGGGAGTTCAGGAGACTTCCAACAACTAGTTGGCATTTTCTTTATGATGTAAAGCATGCATGTATATGGATCCAAGTCAAGGGTGGTGTTAGAGCTGTTGGATTAGGTGTCTAAGTTCATAACTATTTCTGGGATGTACTTGACCCGGTTGACATGGTCCATTTGGGTTGCATGGCATCATGCATTTGGATAGACTAAAATGAGAGAAATAACACTTAAGGTTTATTAATATATTATAAGTTCTAATATATTAATAATGTTATTTAATTAGTATTGATCAAGAATTAATTTGGAATTAATTAAGTGATCAAAAGAAGACTAATTAAATATATGGGTTGATTGTGTAAATCACCCATACTTGTATAGTGGGCTAATGCTCCATGGATTATCAAGTTGGGCTAAAACCTATAAGATGCTTCATGGATGCTCCATGGTGTCTTTGAACCCATGGATCATGGAAATGAAGAGCCATGTCAAGTTAGGGTTTACATGGTGTAACCCTACCTATGACACACTATAAAAGGAATATGTGAGCAACCAAAATCGGCACTAGTGTGAGAATAAGATGGCATAGCCGATTTTAGAAGTATTCTATTTCTCTCAAGGTTATTCCAAGTGTATTTGGTGTTGTGTGAGACATTTGAGGCATCACACTTGAGGTGCTAGGCTCACAAGGTTCTCAAGGAATCCAAGCAACTAAAGGTATGTATTTCTTACTATCTTTAATGTTTAAAAGTTCCCCATGTATGCTAGTTAGGTTAAGAACCTTGGAAAATCAATTTTGCATTTATCATAGTAAAGCATAGATCTAAGGTTTCTAGGGTTGCATGTACACCTTAGGAGTGTTAGAATGCTTGAAACCCAACAAGAGCCTCGTTGCATGTTCTTGTTTGATGAAGGCATTGGGGTTCGAAGCATGAACCGAACACCTAATTGGGACTCAGTTAGATGCGGGTTCATTGGGGTTGATATGGTATAGGTGTGGTAAGACCATGGGCGGTAACCATGGAGAGATAGGCATGTCGTAAGACTGTGGGGTAGCCGTAGCACTCACTGGATTGGTAGATGGTATAAAAGCATTGTAAGACTGCGGTGGGATAGCAGCAATCACCAGATTCAGGTAGACCATTGTTGGGGTGGTCATGACTATAAAGGAGGATCATATCATTCCTTGGTTAAGGCGGATAGTGGGGTCAGAGAGCATCTCTCTGTATCGGAGGAGGACCATTAGTGTCCGAGGCGAGGTTGGGCTAGTGTAGCTCTCAATGGGGTGAGACTTGTGGATGTGGCCCGTTCATTGGTATAGACTGGGTGAGACCCATGGGCGAGGCCCATGTGATTATGGCAATACAGGTGGGACCTGGTAAAGACCGGTTGGGTCAAGGAATTGGATTATTATTTTAGTAGGATGATTATGTGGCTAGGGAGTGGCATAGTGTGGTGCATAGGCTAGGGTACCCTTATCTATTGGACATTCAGCAACTTGGTGGTTGAACCAGGTGTGAGACTAGTAGTCTCAGCGATGGATTGGGGATTTTTATATCCCGGTTTGGTGAATGGGCGCAGTGAATCAGAATATTTCGGGTGAAATGCAAGTGCAAATCCTTGGATCTCAGGTTGTGAGTTATGCACCGAGTTGGCTTTTGGTCAAGACTCGTGTTAGGAATCGTTAGTGTATATATGCAAGATCTTTACTTCAGCAAGCTATGGACTAAGGAATTTGTATGCCGGGTTTACTAATATATGCAAGATCTTTACTTCATGCATTTGGATAGACTAAAATGAGAGAAATAACACTTAAGGTTTACTAATATATTATAAGTTCTAATATATTAATAATATTATTTAATTAGTATTTATCAAGAATTTTTTGGAATTAATTAAGTGATCAAACGAAGACTAATTAAATATATGGGTTGATTGTGTAAATCACCCATACTTGTATAGTGGGCTAATGCTCCATGGATTATCAAGTTGGGCTAAAACCTATAGGATGCTTCATGGATGATCCATGGTGTCTTTGAACCCATGGATCATGGAAATGAAGATCCATGTCAAGTTAGGGTTTACATGGTGTAACCCTACCTATGACACACTATAAAAGGAATATGTGAGCAACCAAAATAGGCACTAGTGTGAGAACAAGAGGGCATAGCCAATTTTAGAAGTGTTCCATTTCTCTCAAGGTTATTCCAAGTGTATTTGGTGTTGTGTGAGACATTTGAGACATCACACTTGAGGTGCTAGGCTCACAAGGTTCTCAAGGAATCCAAGCAACTAAAGGTATATATTTCTTACTATCTTTTATGTTTACATGTTCCCCATGTATGCTAGTTAGGTTAAGAACCTTGGAAAATCAATTTTGCATGTATAATAGTAAAACATAGATCCAAGGTTTCTAGGGTTGCATGTATACCTTAGGAGCGTTAGAATGCTCGAAACCCAACAGTGGTATCAGAGCCTAGGCTTGTTTATTTGATACTTGATGCAAAATTGTGAAAAAAACTTAGTTTTTCTGCACTCTGCAGCATGAACTCGTCGATTCCGTGGGGGGACTCGACGAGTCCATGAGTAAATTCATCCTACTCGTCGAGTAGGTTCATGCACTAGACGAGTAGGAGCCTCTGAGTGCAGATTTTCGAGTTTTGCTGCTGGAAATGGACTAGAAACATTACCCTAAACTGTTTTGGTCTTATAAAACTTGTTTTAGATGGTGTAATGGTTATGCTAATCCATTTTCAATAGCTATTATCAAAATTTCAAGTTTTATATGGTTAATTTTATGATTCTTGAAATTGTTGATATGCATGGTCATGAACTTATGCGTTTAGAAGATCATAGGAATTATTTGTAACTTGCTTGTTAGTTTAATTCTTGATCATTATGTGTTTTAATGGAATCCATAATTTGTCCTCAAGTTATGGATTACCAAAAGTCATTCTTTTAAATTTCATTAAAGAATCACATAGGTTACATAAAATGAAAAGTCTCTCATTTTATTAAACCATTAACTCATAAGTTATGAAAGATGAAAAGTTTTGAAAATTACAAAACTTGCCCTCAAGTTTGGAACATGTAAAGTCACTTTAAAAAACTTTAGTTCCAACCCATAGAATTTTAAAAGTTTAATAATAATTATATATGTATAAGAACAAGTCGTTTTACCGTTAGTAGGCCTCATTCACGAAGCCGTTCTATAAGGGGGGTATAAGGTTGCTGCCTATAAAATGGCAGCTTAATGGGTTTCCACTCTCACCCACCGCTTCCTTGATCGGTGGAGGGCCGTTAGCCGAACGGGTAAGACAAGGACTTTAAATCTTCATTAAAAGTATTAATGATGAATATAAAGTAACTAAATGTTTTATAAATTCCCAATCTTAGTTACTTTAGGAAAATGTGAATAAGGTGCTAACCCATGAAATTACACTTTGCACTTTGCTTAAGTCGGTTAGTGGAGCGCGTGTGGTTAACCGGCACACTAGCTGGACTTAAAAAGGTAGGCAAAGGGTAACTTAATGTTTATCATAGTATCGATGGAGCGCGTGTGGTTAACCGGCACAACGATTGAGGGGTAAACATTAAGGGTACCAAGTAATTTGCATGGTTACTTCACACCTTGTTTTGTGATCCTCGGCATCCCAGTCACAAAACCTGAAGGGCACACTCGAGATTGAAACATGCCATTGAAAGTTCAATGAATCTCAAAAGATCTAGGAGTTTCAAATCCAATTAAAACCTAATAATTTATTTCGTTTTTTATGGTGGAAATTGGTGAATCGTTATTCACCTACCTTCAAATATTTTATAGCTTGGATTACGACATCCCTCTTCCAAGTTATAAAATATTATGTTGGATCCTAGCCTTAATATTTCATATTGGGTGTTCTATTAAGGACTTAAAATCAACTAACTTGAATATCTCCCATTGTAGATGTCTTAGACAATTGTGATCTTCCCAAATCTCATGGAAATCATACTTCTCTACCTCCACCTCCTTCATTTATTTTCCCTGACCTACAAGCTCGAAGACTTGAAAAATTCAAGGTCACTCAAGCCCTACTAGCAATGAAACATAAAGATGGAAGACCTGTGTGCACTCATGTCTTAAGAATGAAGTCACGCTTTGACAGGTTGAGCATGTTGGGTGTCGTTGTCCCAAGGAAGTATGCTATTGACTGGGTTCTTCAGTCACTTCCTAATTCATATAGTGAGTTCATTAAGAACTACTATGTGACAGATCAGGACATGACCCTAATAGATCTATCTTATTTGCTTGTTGCTGCTGAGTCAGAAATGATGTGGAGCAATGGTCAAGCAAATATGGGTGGAAGGTCTATTTATCAAACTTCCATGGACATTGACAATGGTAACATTGGAAGTCCAGAAAAGCTTTCTCTTCCCAATGGAAAAGGATCGGCCTTGGTCAACCCGGTTGACCAAAAGGTAAAGGGAAAAAAGTCTGTGATAGTCCCGTGTACCATTCCCAAAGAGTCTATATGTTTTCATTGTCAAGAGAAGGGGCATTGGTTGCGAAACTGCCCAAACTACCTGAAAGATCTAAGAGAAAAAGAAAAATCAAAAAGGCTTGACTCTGCTTCAGGTAAGTCCACTATCTAAGTTAAGTTCCTTATTGATGATTCTTAATACAAAATGTGACTCGGTTACATTTTGATGTTTGGCAGGATCAAGCAAAGGGAAGGACACTTAAAGAAAGAGTATGCTGAATCTGATAGCGAGGAAGGATTTCAATCGCATGGTTCGAAGATCGGATTCTTGAGCTACTACATAGGAGTTATGATAGATTGATAGAAGATATGTAATAGCATAGTTTTCATTTAAAGTTGTATTGTAAGGAAAAAGTTTTTTTCCGCATTTATAAATAAATAAAATTTTCTTTTATTATATCTCCTTGAAATGGCATTTTGTGAAAAATTGATGTTTGTATGGTTCTAGCAATAATGGAAATGTGAATTTCATTCTTTCATTTGTGGTAGTGACTAAATTTATCAAATAAGGAAAGATTCTCATCACCCAAGGTTTCAATTGGACTGAAACCTGGAATCATACAAGTTGTATAGTATGATGAATGAGAATTTTCATCTTTGGAAAATTAAGACTAATTCCTTGTTCACATTTATATGTGAGTCAAGTGAAGGACTAAGGGATCGAGTACACATTCTTGTGCACTGGTCAAGTCCACCACAAAAGATCGATAAGACTATTCGTCATGATTTACTAAAGTTTAGTAAATATGGTTATACTTACCAGTTTAAGTATAATTCTGAAACATTGGGAAAGTTTCGATGTTTTTGCAGGACGAATGAGAAGAATCAAATTAGGAAGAAGGATACAAGTTTCTCAAATCTGAAAAGATGGGAGAGTACTTTAGTATCATGTTTGGTGATCATCTTAATGATTAAGAAACCATATCACAATTGGTCCTCTAAGGACATCTTAGTGCATTCTTATGGCTAAGAAGAGGAATCATAAATTGTTGAAGTGGTTAAATCAAGAAGATAAGTCATACTTCGTTCCAAAACAAATCTTAGAGTTAAACACCAAGATTGTAACTTGAGTGACATATCTTAAAGAAAGGTTTATAACACTTGTCACATGTAAGACTAAATGTGAGAACAAGATCTTTCCGCAGGGACAAGATTTAAGAACTCAAACCTTGAGTGAATGATTGAGATCATTGTCTGCTTAATAATGGACGTTCAAGTCGAGACTGGAAAGACCAGTCAAGTCTTAGATAATCTATTTAACAAGTGATCAAGACATTAATTTAGAACAAGTAAATAGTGATCAAAGTAAAGTTAATAAATGAGGAACAAGAAGAATGTTTTAAGAGTAAATGCCAAAAGTGAGAGAAAGATCTGTAGTTGACTTGTATTGAATGCTCCTATATAAAAGTGTCACACCCCCAAACCAAGGATGGCGGAAACGTCCGGGGGTGGAGGACTTCATGTATAGTATCATAACAACAATTGTAATAGTAATTCAAGCAAACACAACCAACATATATATAATTGAAAAAGTTACATCATTGTATGAATTACATGTTTACGAATCAATTACAATATGTTGACAAAATATGAAATAGTAGACGCCTTAGCGTCCCATCCTCAAAAGCACTTGATTACCTGTTTAATGATTTCCTGAGAATACAAGTTGTTTGAAAAAGTGTCAACACAAAGGTTGGTGAGTTCATAAGCTTTTGTTTGGTATTATTAAAAGCCTTTCGTTTGTAAAAGTGGTATTTGTTTTAGAAAAATCCAATATTTTCCTTAAAATGTATATGTAGTCTTAAATCCACAGACCGAAATGTACAAGTAACTTTTCTTACTTATAATAAATAATGTAAGTTTAAATCGACGTAAACTCATTTAATTTTAATGAAGTTCCCGTAAATTCCAATATTCATTAATACTTTGTGTGAGTTTATTATAACCTTTTCTTGTAAAAGTAGTGTTCGTTCCAGAAAATCCAATATTTTCCTTAATGTGTAAATGTAGTCTTAAAACCCAAAGACCGAAATGTACAAGTAGTGTTCTTACTTATAATAAATAATGTAAGTTTAAATCGACGTAAACTCATTTAATTTTAATGAAGTTCCCGTAAATTCCAATATTCATTAATACTTTGTGTGAGTTTATTATAACCTTTTCTTGTAAAAGTAGTGTTCGTTCCAGAAAATCCAATATTTTCCTTAATGTGTAAATGTAGTCTTAAAACCCAAAGACCGAAATGTACAAGTAGTGTTCGTTCCTTATAGTAAAACAATGCAAGTTTAAATCGATATAAACTCGTTTGATTTTTGTGAAATCCCCGTAAATTCTATGTTTGTTAATACCACATGTGAGTTATTATAACCATGCTATGACCTAGTTGGCCTGAAACGACGTTCTTCAGGCGTCGGAAATGTTATGACATTTGTCACCCCAGACCTATCGGTCTAACTGTTGCATGCAGTTTAGGTGTGGGTTTGTCAAACCCTATATAGATCTATACACAACTATCACGCTCTCCCTCAAGGAGACTCTGGTTACAATACAGGACTTAATGGTAATTTGAAGTAAATGTCTCACAAAGTCATTAATGAATTTACGTGTAGTGTAATGAAAACTTGGTACCGTATGGCCGTACCTTGCTTAATGAAAATATCATTTGTATAAATGTACCCTTTTTAAATGTATGTGTTATGTAATGTTTCATAAAGTCATTAACGGAATTACGTGTTATGAAAACTTGGTACCGTATGGCCGTACCTTGCTTAATGAAAATATCCTTTGTATAAATGTACCCTTTTTAAATGTATGTGTTATGTAATGTTTCATAAAGTCATTAACGGAATTACGTGTTATGAAAACTTGGTACCGTATGGCCGTACCTTGCTTAATGAAAATATCCTTTGTATAAATGTACCCTTTTTAAATGTATGTATTATGTAATGTATCATAAACTATACCTATTATAGTTTATCAACCAAGGGTAGTACGTTGTAATGTATGCAAACTATATTCAAAATAGTTTATTAAATGTTTGAATGTATCGGTTGTACTTTGATTATAATCACTTGTTATTCTTTATATTTTATATGTCCAAATCCATTTGTAAACTGACGTGTGTCTAAATATTAAGATAAAATGTCATATATTTCAATAACATATAATCACAAAAAGATATACACCTTGCTCAACATGTTACAAGGTGAAATGAAATTGACAACAACTTTTTGTTGAATACAGTTTCTGTTACTGTTCTTAGAAAATTTATAGAAAAATCATCAAAGCTCCAAATCCAAATCCGCAAATTCTGAGAGTTTGGAATATGAGTCTAGTTTGTTCGTAAATTTTATCATGATTTTTAGTGATTTCTAACAGAGGTGAAAATGTTCATAATCACAGACTGGTCCGGGTTTGCCTCTGAAATGATAGGCAGTTTTGTAAAAATCACCATAAATTGTAGACAAATCATATGGAGATGTGCAAGTAGCCATTTTAAAGCTAAGAGTTTGAGCTACTTGCACCTGGAACAGTTTTGAAAACTAAAATATTTAAGTTGACCAAAACAGTCCGTAATCGAAGTCCATCTTTTCTGATGTAATCTGTTAGAAAAAGTTTAATTGTGTTCTTGATGATTTTACTTGTATTCCCCCCCTTAAAACTTAAGAAGAACATGTAAATGTAGGGGTATGAACTCACCCTATGTGGTTTCAGTAGATGAAAGTAAGAGAGAGGAAGTGTTCAACCCAAGAACACTAAGAAGATGTCTTGATGATTCGAGAATCTAACACCGAATAAGATGGAATTTGTGTAAGATATCAATGATTTGAGTAGAATGGAGTGTAATAATTATATGAATGATGAAGATACTTACTAATTGAGAAAGAAATCCCTGGGGAAAGCCTTGAAGTTCTTGAAGTTGAGAGAAAAGATGAGAGAATTTTGGAGAGTGTTCTTTGGTTGCTAAGTGTAGAATGAAAGAAGTTAATGAGAATGAGGAGATATGACCAATTCTCCAGCTCTTAGAACGTGGGAAGAGCTGGAGATTGGGTGTAAAGGTCCACTAAGGTGACAAGGGGTAGTGTGAAAGAGTGGCTAATCATAGAGTGAGGTGGTGGTGGTTTGCTTTTGCCATAAATTAAGGAAAATCAAATATTCCCTCAATAATTAGTTCAACCACTAATTCTTTTAATATATTTTTATAAAAACCCTGGAGATTTATATATTTTGGGGCCTTAGTTTATAAAATAAAGTTTTGGGTGAAAATTCCACATTAAAATAATGAAAAACGGAGTTAAAACGAAGTCGTAGTCGAAAAACCGGTAAAAAGGGGCCGTCTGCGAGACCTCTCGCATGGGCTGTCTGAGAGGCTTCTCATGCGAGGCTTCTGTCCTGAGAGGCTTCTAATGAGAGGCTTCGGTCCTGAGAGGCTTCTCATGAGAGGCTTCGGTCCTGAGAGGCTTCGGTCCTGAGAGGCTTCTAATGAGAGGCTTCGGTCCTAAGAGGCTTCTCATGAGAGGCTTCGGTCCTGAGAGGCTTCGGTCCTGAGAGGCTTCTCATGAGAGTTTTCGCTTCTAATAGGAGGGTTTTGGTTCCTTAAGGTTATTTTACCCGTTTTTACCCCGTTTCAAGTGGTTTTTGACCCGGTTAAGGGTCGAGATGACCCAAATGATTACAAAAAGTTAAAGTAACTTTTGAGAGAGATTCGGGAGAGATTTGGGAGAGATTTTAATAGAGAGAGATTGAGTGAAAGAGATTGAGAGAGGTTTCGTTTGTGATCTTTTTGAGTGTCCGGCTTCGCAACGCAAGGTCCATAAACCCCGTTAAACCGTGTTTTAGTGTCGTACACACTCCCGATGAGTGTGCAATAATGTTTTATCGTTTTGGTTCAATGTTTACTTAGGAAATTCAACACACGAACTTTCCAAATGATGTTTCTCTCATTAAGATATTGCATTGTACAGTAATTACATAGTGTAAACCCTAATATACAAGGGTTAATTGAGTCGATTGGTTTTGACTTGTTGACTTTGTTTGACTTTGACATGACTCAATTTTGATGGTTGTCACATCATCCCCCCGTTAGATGGAATTTTGTCTCGAAATTTGCATTTGACTGGGACATCAAGAGTTTGGGAAAAGATGTGGGTATTTTTGTTTCATTTGATCTTCGCGTTCCCAGGTGAACTCAGGCCCTTGTTTAGCGTTCCAACGGACCTTCACGATGGGAATACAACTTTGTTTCGTTCGTTTGATTTCCCGATCCATGATTTTGACTGGTTCCTCCACGAAGTGGAGATTTTTGTTAACTTTGATTTCGTCGAGTGGTATTACGAGGGTCTCGTCGGATAGATTTTGTCCATCATATTTTCGGGGTTAAAAAAATAAAGTTTTATTAGTTACCTATAGCGACGACTTGTCGTCACCACAGGTTTAATCTATTACGATGACTTGTTGTCGCTATAGGTATTTAACAAGAGCCAACGACATACCTATAGCGACACACAAGTCATAATTTGCATGTGTGAAGACTTGGAGTACTTTCTAACTGGTTCATGTGTGAAGACTTGGAGTACTTTCTAATGAAACTGTGCTACTGGGGAAAATTGGAAATTGGTACGTAGCTTCAAAGTCAAGAATATGCAGTAGGCATGTGATGCATTAAATGCATGAGGCACACAAGTCATAATTTGCAGCAACATATCCGTATATGTGTGTGAATTGAAGAAGAAGGTTACGGCTCAAAGAATATATATATATATATATATATATATATATATATATATATATATATATATATATTCATTTTCTCTTCATTTGTTAGATACACAATAACCATAACATCATAGACTATATATATTCCATTTCATTTGTAATTTTCACTAGTTTATATTCCGCGAGTGTTACCGAAATCATTTATCAATTTTTCAGAAGTGCTTAACTTGTTTTGTTGCATTCCCAACAATTTTCTATTAATTACTTCTCCCACTTTACTTATATAAATCATCACATTCTTACCGCGACTTTTAACTTCTCCCTCACAAATGGATCCACCTGCAGATCATCAAAACCCCATAGATGACCTCGATTGGTTTCAGTACTTTGATCATCAAGATCTTTTCAGGTATATATAAACGTCACTTATTACACCATCTTACGCACAGAAAAGTGATTTTGTCGACATTGATCAAAACATGGTTTGGATTTGTAGTGATTAAAAAGAGTCTTTCATCGTGTTGGATTTGATTATCTTGAGTTTTTTTTTTTTTTTTTTTTTTTTTTTTTTTTTTTTTGCAGTGGAGACATGCTCAACCATCATGATTACGAGTTGTCGGAAAAATTGCCTGAAGTGCTCGATCAGAACGTTTCCACAGTACTTAACAAAGATCAAAACATCATTTCTAGAAATGAGTTTCACGATTTTGATCCCCTTGAAGATATAAGCTTTTGGGATTGTTGGGTGGATGGTAATTTACCATTGGTTAGTTTCAGTGAAGACTGTAAATCCGGTGGTGAGGCTACATGTAGTTCTAGTGCTGCCACCACTGATCACGGTGGCCGGAAGGTGGCAAAGAGATTGAGACCATTGGAGTTTGAAGAGATAGAGAAGTATTTTGGGATGCCGATAATCATGGCAGCAAAGGAACTAGGGATAAGTTTAACAGTGTTGAAGAAAAGATGCAGAGAGCTAAACATAAACAGATGGCCTCATAGAAAACTTAAGAGCCTTCAATCCCTCATTGAAAATGCCAAGGTAAATTATGATAATAACCTTCTATACATTACTCATGCACTTGGTAACCAAAGTAGTTTTGGTATTTTCTAAAATTTTAATCGTTAGTTTCTTTATAACTAAACATAGGTCCTAGGCATATGCCACATCAAATCAATTGATTTACTACGATCTCCTGATTTATATTTATATAAACTTAACTCATTGTAAATTTTGTGAACTCACATGAAAAATATATTGTATCTACCTTAAAAAAAAATTTAGAAGTTGGGATTAAAGGAGGAGATAGAGACGTTAGAAGGGCACAAGAAGATGATGGAGAAATTGCCAGGTATGGAATTGACAGAAAGAACAAAGAAGCTTAGGCAAGCTTGCTTCAAAGCTATTTATAAGAAGAGAGGACTTAACAATCCTTAGCCATTTTGTTATAATTAGTGGATTTTAGTCTACATTGTATGTGTTTTTCTCTTGATAGTTTGATACCCTTTTTAGTTTCATTTTATGTATTTGTCTATTGATTTTTAATGCAGAAAATTTTGTATAATTTGGGTATTATAGTTTGTATTATGTATTTAGCCATATTCTAGATTGCCGACACGACTACGCCGACGACTCTATACCAGAGGTCTATATAAATAGACTTATGAATTTAGTAGGAATAACTTGATTATAATCTTGTGATTTGTTCCATGTCTGATCCACTCCTAAGATTCACTTGACATGCCCCTAGTTATGTGTAATTAAAATTTTATTAGACTGTTGATCCTAATGAGTCTACCCTAAGTCCACAACCAAACAAGGAACATGTCCTAAGGCGGACTCACCATTTCTAGGTCAATCATTTCTTAATTACACATAACTTCGAGGTACACCTAAAGAATCTTAGAGTTACCAGTTGTAAATTGTTTGTAATACCAAGTAGTGAGATTCAATGAAATAAAATACATGCCTATTTCATTGATAAACCTTTTAGTAAATATCCTTACCATTTATATACACATGTATAATTTCGCACTTTAGTGAACTATTCTTGGTGTTTCTGTTAACGTCTTGGAGACGGAGTTATGGTAGTGGGTAGAAGTAGGTTTTGTACGGGCGTTAAAATTTTACACATCATGTTGCTCGTGCGAAAATAGGGATAGAAGAGATAATTAATAGACGCCTAATCCTATAATTACTTATAGGGGTGATCCTTATTAATTACGTCTATAATCACGTAGTGCATATCAGTTATACATAATTTGAGATAGAATAGACTTTCGAATAAATGACTCTACTCTAAGTCCACAACCAAACAAGGAACAGGAAGTAGATCAATAGTCATAGATTCTGAGTCTATAATATCTTTAATTATGTATAACCTTGGCGTATGCACTCAGTTATCATAGGCCTACTAATAGAGGTCTTTAGTTTTCACATAAGTTGGTTATAGTATCACCAAATACTCCTATAGTATTTTTAGGTGTTTAGATTCGATTCTTAAAGTATACCCTGTAGGGTGTAGTTAGGTTGTTAGATTTGTTGCCCATTATGACTATCCCCCAGTATATGCAAGTCACTCCTCGGACAGATATAGTTGATCAGGCTATATCCTTCCCAGACTTGATTTACATATACCAAGGCATACCCATAATGTATAACTCCTCTTCTTTAACTTTATGTTCTTCTAGTTATGACACTATGTGAGCATGTATGCATGTATTTATACTTTTAATAAGAAACCATTCATTTTCTAAAAGTATATTTATTTGAAAAATGCACAAATCAGAGACTATTAGTCCCAATTGTGTTTATAGTTTGTATATCTTATGTGGTTTGATATACTTAATTCACTATAAACTGTGCTCTGATACCAATCTGTCACACCCCCAAACCAAGGATGGCGGAAACGTCCGGGGGTGGAGGACTTCATGTATAGTATCATAACAACAATTGTAATAGTAATTCAAGCAAACAAAACCAACATATATATAATTGAAAAAGTTACATCATTGTATGAATTACATGTTTACGAATCAATTACAATATGTTGACAAAATATGAAATAGTAGACGCCTTAGCGTCCCATCCTCAAAAGCACTTGATTACCTGTTTAATGATTTCCTGAGAATACAAGTTGTTTGAAAAAGTGTCAACACAAAGGTTGGTGAGTTCATAAGCTTTTGTTTGGTATTATTAAAAGCCTTTCGTTTGTAAAAGTGGTATTTGTTTTAGAAAAATACAATATTTTCCTTAAAATGTATATGTAGTCTTAAATCCACAGACCGAAATGTACAAGTAACTTTTCTTACTTATAATAAATAATGTAAGTTTAAATCGACGTAAACTCATTTAATTTTAATGAAGTTCCCGTAAATTCCAATATTCATTAATACTTTGTGTGAGTTTATTATAACCTTTTCTTGTAAAAGTAGTGTTCGTTCCAGAAAATCCAATATTTTCCTTAATGTGTAAATGTAGTCTTAAAACCCAAAGACCGAAATGTACAAGTAGTGTTCTTACTTATAATAAATAATGTAAGTTTAAATCGACGTAAACTCATTTAATTTTAATGAAGTTCCCGTAAATTCCAATATTCATTAATACTTTGTGTGAGTTTATTATAACCTTTTCTTGTAAAAGTAGTGTTCGTTCCAGAAAATCCAATATTTTCCTTAATGTGTAAATGTAGTCTTAAAACCCAAAGACCGAAATGTACAAGTAGTGTTCGTTCCTTATAGTAAAACAATGCAAGTTTAAATCGATATAAACTCGTTTGATTTTTGTGAAATCCCCGTAAATTCTATGTTTGTTAATACCACATGTGAGTTATTATAACCATGCTATGACCTAGTTGGCCTGAAACGACGTTCTTCAGGCGTCGGAAATGTTATGACATTTGTCACCCCAGACCTATCGGTCTAACTGTTGCATGCAGTTTAGGTGTGGGTTTGTCAAACCCAATATAGATCTATACACAACTATCACGCTCTCCCTCAAGGAGACTCTGGTTACAATACAGGACTTAATGGTAATTTGAAGTAAATGTCTCACAAAGTCATTAACGAATTTACGTGTAGTGTAATGAAAACTTGGTACCGTATGGTCGTACCTTGCTTAATGAAAATATCCTTTGTATAAATGTACCCTTTTTAAATGTATGTGTTATGTAATGTTTCATAAAGTCATTAACGGAATTACGTGTTATGAAAACTTGGTACCGTATGGCCGTACCTTGCTTAATGAAAATATCCTTTGTATAAATGTACCCTTTTTAAATGTATGTGTTATGTAATGTTTCATAAAGTCATTAACGGAATTACGTGTTATGAAAACTTGGTACCGTATGGCCGTACCTTGCTTAATGAAAATATCCTTTGTATAAATGTACCCTTTTTAAATGTATGTATTATGTAATGTATCATAAACTATACCTATTATAGTTTATCAACCAAGGGTAGTACGTTGTAATGTATGCAAACTATATTCAAAATAGTTTATTAAATGTTTGAATGTATCGGTTGTACTTTGATTATAATCACTTGTTATTCTTTATATTTTATATGTCCAAATCCATTTGTAAACTGATGTGTGTCTAAATATTAAGATAAAATGTCATATATTGCAATAACATATAATGACAAAAAGATATACACCTTGCTCAACATGTTACAAGGTGAAATGAAATTGACAGTAGCTTTTTGTTGAATACAGTTTCTGTTACTGTTCTTAGAAAATTTATAGAAAAATCATCAAAGCTCCAAATCCAAATCCGAAAATTCTGAGAGTTTGGAATATGAGTCTAGTTTGTTCGTAAATTTTATCATGATTTGTAGTGATTTCTAACAGAGGTGAAAATGTTCATAATCACAGACTGGTCCGGGTTTGCCTCTGAAATGATAGGCAGTTTTGTAAAAATCACCATAAATTGTAGAAAAAACATATGGATATGTGCAAGTAGCCATTTTAAAGCTAAGAGTTTGAACTACCTGCACCTGGAACAGTTTTGAAAACTAAAATATTTAAGTTGACCAAAACAGTCCGTAATCGAAGTCCATCTTTTCTGATGTAATCTGTTAGAAAAAGTTTAATTGTGTTCTTGATAATTTTACTTGTATTCCCCCCCCCCCCTTAAAACTTAAGAAGAACATGTAAATGTAGGGGTATGAACTCACCCTATGTGGTTTCAGTAGATGAAAGTAAGAGAGATGAAGTGTTCAACCCAAGAACACTAAGAAGATGTCTTGATGATTCGAGAATCTGACACCGAATAAGATGGAATTTGTGTAAGATATCAATGATTTGAGTAGAATGGAGTGTAATAATTATATGAATGATGAAGATACTTACTAATTGAGAAAGAAATCCCTGGGGAAAGCCTTGAAGTTCTTGAAGTTGAGAGAAAAGATGAGAGAATTTTGGAGAGTGTTCTTTGGTTGCTAAGTGTAGAATGAAAGAAGTTAATGAGAATGAGGAGAGATGACCAATTCTCCAGCTCTTATAACGTGGGAAGAGCTGGAGATTGGGTGTAAAGGTCCACTAAGGTGACAAGGGGTAGTGGGAAAGAGTGGCTAATCATAGAGTGAGGTGGTGGTGGTTTGCTTTTGCCATAAATTAAGGAAAAGCAAATATTCCCTCAATAATTAGTTCAACCACTAATTCTTTTAATATATTTTTATAAAAACCCTGGAGATTTATATATTTTGGGGCCTTAGTTTATAAAATAAAGTTTTGGGTGAAAATCCCACGTTAAAATAATGAAAAACGGAGTTAAAACGAAGTCGTAGTCGAAAAACCGGTAAAAAGGGGCCGTCTGCGAGACCTCTCGCATGGGCTGTCTGAGAGGCTTCTCATGCGAGGCTTTTGTCCTGAGAGGCTTCTAATGAGAGGCTTCGGTCCTGAGAGGCTTCTCATGAGAGGCTTCGGTCCTGAGAGGCTTCGGTCCTGAGAGGCTTCTAATGAGAGGCTTCGGTCCTGAGAGGCTTCTCATGAGAGGCTTCGGTCCTTAGAGGGCTTCGGTCCTGAGAGGCTTCTCATGAGAGTTTTCGCTTCTAATAGGAGGGTTTTGGTTCCTTAAGGTTATTTTACCCGTTTTTACCCCGTTTCAAGTGGTTTTTGACCCGGTTAAGGGTCGAGATGACCCAAATGATTACAAAAAGTTAAAGTAACTTTTGAGAGAGATTCGGGAGAGATTTGGGAGAGATTTTAATAGAGAGAGATTGAGTGAAAGAGATTGAGAGAGGTTTTGTTTGTGATCTTTTTGAGTGTCCGGCTTCGCAACGCAAGGTCAATAAACCCCGTTAAACCGTGTTTTAGTGTCGTACACACTCCCGATGAGTGTGCAATAATGTTTTATCGTTTTGGTTCAATGTTTACTTAGGAAATTCAACACACGAACTTTCCAAATGATGTTTCTCTCATTAAGATATTGCATTGTACAGTAATTACATAGTGTAAACCCTAATATACAAGGGTTAATTGAGTCGATTGGTTTTGACTTGTTGACTTTGTTTGACTTTGACTTGACTCAATTTTGACGGTTGTCACAAAAAGAGAGAATGTTACAGCGAATTAACCCAAGTGTTTACATAGGACCGGACAAAAGATACAAGTCTGACATTCTGATTGTCCTAAATCAACTTTAGACTAAGTCTTATGAAACGTTACATCAAAATACAAGACAAAAGTAATAAATGCATAAGAGACAAAATAACTTCATTCCGGACAAGTGATGTTCCGGAGATGAAAGTTTGCGTCCGGATCAGCATGCATTACGGACATCAGGATCAGCTCCGGAATGCGTTCCTCTTCAAAATACTTCACTCCTTTTCTTCAGCTCCGGACAGATTCCGGATCACATCTTCCTTCGGAACCAACAGCCTTCGGAATATGTACTTAGGATTGCTAGAGGTTCACTTTCAGGTTCCAACAATCTCCCCCTAAGTGAACTTAACAACCCATCGAGCTTAGTTCATTTCTTCCTTGATGAAGGTGAATTCTCGGAACAACCATTCTCGCACTGCAATGTACCAAGTCAGTTGACTTATAAACTTTGCCTTAACCTGTTCCGGAGCATCAGACTTGGACGCCCGGGATATGAATTTCTGCAGAGCTTTGGTAGGAACCAGGTGTTTGTCAAGGACTCGGAAAAAGTCCTTTTTGTTTGTTCTTCTGATGGTGTAGACAAACCCTAGAACCGGTTCTTCGATCGGACCATCTTCAAGAATTTCAGCTTCCGGAAGAACAAAGTCGATCTTTGCCACGAATTGTTCGGTTCCGTAGAGGTGAGCAAGTTCGTAATCACATCTGCAAAACTCAGCAACATAGTCTTTGAGAAAGCTGAGAGCTGCGTGATAGGCACCCATACTGATGTCATCCTTTTGATTTTCTCTGAAGTAAGCAGCAAGAATGAGGATGTCGTTCGGATTCATAGAAGGAAAATCCGCATCAGTAACAGTCTTTGGAGTTGGTTTGTTCCGGATAAGATGGAAACGGAACAGAGGACAGTTCAACTCAAATTTTACCAAGATTTTTCTTCCGAAGCCATGAACCTTAGTGATCCTCTTTCTTGTCCATACCTCCTTGAAGGGTAGAGCATTCTTGGCATAAAAGGTTTTAAGCCTTTCACGTTCGGTCCGGATGATTACTTCCGGATTGTCGTTTGGGTGGAGCAGAGCAAACTTTGTGTAGAACTTGCTGAAGGGAGAGAGAGGAAGATCCAGTTGATCAGTGTCTTGTGAGGGAAGGTCATAGTAGAGAGCTGGGATGATATCCTTGGCTTGAAGGATGCCTTCTCGACACAGAGGAGAAATGCCACGCATCGGATCGGGATGATCTTTCAATGCTTGTATCAAGATGCTATCCTCCAATGCCTTGTGAATTTCTTCCTCAGACCATCCAAGTTTTTGTTTAAGGGGAGGTCCGGAATGAAAGGCTTGTTGTTCGGAAGTTATCGGTTTCTTCCCTTTGTCTCTCTGAAGAGCATCAATAACCATCTTCATGTTTTCGTCAATGACGAATTCCGGAGTAGGAATTGGAAGTGGTTCTTCCGGAATTTCATCTGGAGTACGGAGAGGAGATCCTTGATCAACTGGGGCTATTTTTGGTTCCGGAATGGGAGCAGGAGGTGTCATGGAGGGAGTGGCTCGGAATGCTTGAGCGGTAAGGAAGGATTTTGCCTTAGCCATTTTGACGGTCATTTCAAAAGCATCCGGAAGAGAGGATAGCCATGAGACGGCGGACCAGATCCTCTTCTGTTCTTCTGATAATACTTTCGGAGCAGTCAGCTTTAGGGCTTGAAGACCGAGAATCCCTTTGGGAGCTTCATCCGGGATGTAAATATCATAGTCTTCATCTTCTTCGTTTCCTTCAGTAATAACCAGGATTCCGAAGACAAATTGGACATCTTCTTCGGAATCAAGGTCCTCATCCCGGAGTGAGAATTCCAAGGCTGGCTTCCATCTCCTGCTTGGGCCTTCTCCCCCTCTTGCATCGGTGACCCTGGAGACCGGTGCAAGCGAAAAGTCCTCCTTGATGTCATCAAGTTTGGAGAACACCTTCTGAAGACCGGTGGAGAGTTGAAGAGTCAGGGTGTCATAGGCTTCAGAAGTGGGAGCTTGTTCGGATAGATGCTTGAAGGTGCTGCTAAGGATTTCAATCATCTCATCAAACTTCCTGTTCGGAACATCAACAATGTTCCAAGTTGAGCGCAGGAGTTTGATGAGGACTTGTTGGATGATCAAATTCATCTCATCCTTCTTCCGGAGCTCCTTCTCCAACCGTTGAATTTGTTTCTCATGACGAACATGAGTCTGCCTGATTAGATCGTTGGTAGCAGACACAAGATCGTCATGAACCTTGAGCATGAAAGAGATGGTGTTGAGGTAGTTGTCGACAAGAGCATCGTACTTGGAATCAATCTGCTCAACGGTGTGTTTCAGCCGGATGGAGATCAGCTGGTCAAGATGGGCTTCTCTCTCTGCAATGGATGGTCCAGATTGGTGGGAAAGAGACTGAAGGATGGCATCAAGTTTTGAATCAAGTCCGGACACTTTTTGATCCAGTTTTGAATTCAGGTCTGTTACAGAAGTCTCTACAGATGACACTTTAGCCATAGTGTCAGAGACATTGGTGCGGATCTCCAGTAGGGCGAATGGGTCAACATGATCACCAGCGGAGGATTCGGAATCGGAGTCTGAGTGTTGCGGAGGAGGCTGGTGAGCATCCAGATTGGAGGAGGGACCCGGTTTGGCAGCATCATCGTCTTCTTGAAGTTGTGAGTTGGAGCCGTCGTCCGGAGTGGAAGTGGAGGAAGTTCCGAAGTCAAAGGCAGACTTGGATTCAGATGCTTTGGATAGGAAGTTAACGGAGGTCATGAGATGGGTATTCGGAACAGTTCTTCCCTCTTCTTCCAACATGACTTCCTCAGATACTTCTTCTTCCGGATCAGTGTGGAAGATACTTTGAGGAATGATGATTGGGGGCAGTTCCGAAGTGAGTTCCTTGATGGCGTCATCGTCTGAGGGAAGGACATAGGGCATGTTGCTTTGGATAGCCCGGTTCCTCATGGAGATGAGAGTGGATTCAACTTGAGCACGAGTCAGGTCCGGACGCCTTGATGCAGCCCTGTTTACATAATCTTCCCATAAAGGATCATTAGAACCTGGTCGTCCTGTACGCCTTCCGGGTATCAGACCAGTTGGGGCATCGAAAGTTGGAGAGACTGCTCCTCCTTCCGGATGCTTGGGTTTTGGAACAACGGTTCCGGAGTGTGTGCGTGTGGAAGAAATAATGGTATTATCAAAAGTGACACGTGGGTGTGTTCCAGGGGGCTACAAGGAACTTTGTTCAACACCGACATCACCCTGTTAGGAGGGTGAGGGTGGAATATGTGTAGACTCCCTGTGAGTGTGTGCTTGTGATGATGAAACATTGAGGGATACCTCAGATGAGTGGACAGGGGGGGTGTCGGATGGCCAAAATAAGCCGGAATGTCATGGGTGCCCTCCTGTTGAGAGGGGGCACTGACTTTGGTTTTCTTTTTAGCCTTGGGTTTGGTGGGTGAGGCCTTTCGTTTGGCCGATTGCTTAACCTTGGGTCCGGACTTAGTATGAGTGACCTCTTCCGGAATAGGCTCAACTGAGACTGGGGCAGGTTGTGTTGGGTCGAACACAACCGAGGTCTCAAGATGGTGTTTCAGGAAGGGGGAACCGGAAGGAATGAGGGCCAACATATTGTCCGGAAGTCGTCTGACCGGACCAAAAGATGATTGGTCCGGAATTCTGTAAGACTTAACGAGTTTGAAAGATACACATACCTCCGGAGGAATGGTGCTCACCGGAATGGGGACGTTAAGTTCCTTGAAGATCTGTTCAATCGTTGGGGCCCAAAATCTAGGGCTCGAAATCTCGTTCGGTTTCCTCTGGATGGCAAACTTGCAAAAGTCTTGCCATAACACTTTCGGAAGGTCGACATCATTGTTGCGTCCGGAATAGATGTTGAATACAAGATTCAGCCAGTCCTTGCTGAGGGTATCAGTGCCGCCGTGCTTGCCTGATAATCCACGGATGATAAAGTGCATAAGGACGGTCCAGAGCCCTGAAACTGCAGTCTTCTTAAAATCCTTTGCCCGATAGTCTTGATTGTACCCGATGAAGTTAAGAAACGTTTGGAACTCTTCAGCAGTTGGTTCAACAACTTTGAAACCAGCAGGGTTGGGTGAAATTCCAATGGCCTTGAGAAAGGTCGCTTTGTAAACGGGAATGGTGCGATCATCGATGATGGAGGCTAACAGAACATCATCTTCAAGTTTGATGCTAGTTAATGCACGATGAAGATGAGAAAGAGGGAGGGGAGGATCTGGAATTTTGGTAAGTGGAATGGAAAGAGGATGATGAGCAAGGAACTCAATCATGATCCTGATTGATTCGTCGTAGTCAAGGGAGTTTAAGGAAAACAGTTGCGTAGTGTCCCTAAGAAAGGGTTCTTGATCTGCCGACGATGATGATCCCTTCGATCCTTTCGATGATTTCTTCCTGCCAATGGATTTCTTTGGAGTTTGAGCAGTAGAGGCCTGGTTCTTGGAGGACTCCATTGTTGAAGATGATGAAGGCTTAAAGAACACGAAGAACTGTGAGGGTTATAGAGAGGTTTGAGAGTTAAGAGATCGTAAAGTGGTAAGGGTAAAAGTGAAAAAGTATTTATAGGTAGGAAAGGTCGGGTCGGGTCGAAAGAGGTAATGATGAGGATCCGAGATCCATCGGGTCGCATGTAATGTGGTAAAATGAGATTAGACAAGTGAAGTGAAAGGGCAAGGCAATTGGTCTAAAAGAGGGGAATGTAACCGTCAATTCGTTTTCCATTTTAGAGGGCCTGCAATCGTGTCACGCAAATCGAGGAAGATTGGATAAGGATCTTCCTGAAAAGTAACCGTTGAGAAAAAACTGTTTCACCTTGTTGCCTCTTGGTATTCTGGATGAATTGTTCCGGACAACACATGATCCGGAAGATAAAAGAAATGTTTCAGAATATATATTATAAAAAGGGTTTTCGGAGCAATTTTGAAAATTCCGGAGCAAATTTTGAAATTCCGGAGCAGATTTTGAAAATTACGGAGCAAGTTGAAATCCCGGAGCAAGTTTAAAATTCCGGAGCAAATTTTGAAAATTCCGGAGCATATTTGTATTTTCGGAGCAGATTTGAAATTCCGGAGCAAATTTGAAAATTCCGGAGCAAGTTTTGAATTTCCGGAGCAGATTTGAAATTCCGGAGCAAGTTTAAAATTCCGGAGCAAATTTTGAAAATTCCGGAGCATATTTTGAAATTCTGGAGTCTATTTCTGGAATGAGTTCCGAAATGGTGATCCTGATGATGGTCGATTCTAGATTGTCGTGAAGAAGAGAATAAACTGTACAACTTAAGAAACTCAAGGGATAATTAGTAAAAAAAGACAGGTAAAAGGATCCTATGTATTTAGAGGGAAAATAGTTACGAAGCAAAAATAAATGAGTTCGGAGCATATTTTTCTTCTGAATACTTCTATCAAAGAGAACATGTCTCTTGAAAGAATTGAGGATCAGGCATCATCATACCCATTTTGTTCAGAAAACCATTAAATTTGGTTTCGTCTAATGCCTTAGTAAAGACATCAGCAATTTCATCGTCAGATGGAACAAAAATAAGTTCGATGTTACCATTTAGAACATGATCTTTAATAAAGTGGTACCGAATGTCAATGTGCTTCGTCATGGAGTGCTGAATTGGATTGTGTGGGATTTAAATGGCACTTTGAGAATCACAGTAGATAGGAATGCGTTGAAATCAGTAACCATAATCCAAGAGTTGAGATTTCATCCAGAGAACTTGAGAGGTATAGCTGGCAGCAGCAATGTATTCAGCTTCGGCTGTAGAGAGAGCAATGCAGTTCTGTTTCTTGGATGATCAGCTAACTAAGCGACCACCTAGGAATTGACATCCTCCTGATGTAGTTTTCCTATCGAGTTGAAGACCACCATAGTTCGAATCAGAGTAAGCTTGCAGAAGGAAACTTTCATTTACTGGATAACAAATTCCGAGGTTCTTTGTACCTTTGAGGTACCGGAATATTTGTTTCACAGCCAAAAGATGAGACATCTTCGGATTGACTTGAAATCTAGCACATAAGCAAGTTGAGAACATTATGTCCGGACAACTTGCAGTGAGATAGAGTAAGGATCCAATCATTCGACGGTACTTCTTTTCATCTACTGAAACACCCGAAGGGTCGGCAAAGATTTTGTGACCGAAGCCCATAGGTACATTGGCTGAGGCACAGGTGTCCATAGAGTATTTCTTGAGAAGCTCAGAAATGTACTTTTCTTGGTGAATGAAAATACCTTTGTTAGTCTGTTTGACTTGAAGGCCAAGAAAGAAGCTTAATTCTCGATTCATGCTCATTTGAAAACGACTGACCATCAGTTTGGCAAAATCAGCAACCATAGATGAATCCGTGGATCCAAAAATGATGTCGTCCACATAAATTTGTACCAGCATGAGATGTTTTCCATTTGATCTTCGAAACAAAGTTGGATCCAGTATACCTCTTTGAAAACCTGAGTGCTTGAGAAAATCAGTGAGTGTCTCGTACCAAGCCCGAGGAGCTTGCTTGAGTCCGTAGACAGCCTTTCGGAGTTTATAACAGTAGTTCGGAAAGGAAAGTTTAATAAATCCGGGGGGCTGTTGAAGGTATACTTCAGTGTCAATTTGACCATTAAGAAAAGCACTCTTAACATCCATTTGATAAACTTTGAAACCTTTGTGGGCTGCATAAGCAAGAAAGATTCTGATAGCTTCAAGTCGTGCAACAGGAGAAAATGTCTCGTCGTAGTCAAGACCTTCAATTTGAGTGAAACCTTTAGCTACCAATCTTTCCTTATTTCGGATGATAACTCCTGCATCGTCTAGCTTGTTGCGAAATACCCATGTTGTACCAAAAATGGGGTGATGTTGAGGAGGAGGTACAAGAGTCCATACTTCATTTCGGTCAAATTCTGCCAGTTCTTCTTGCATGGCTGTAATCCAATCAGCATGCTCTAATGCTTCCTTGATGGATTTGGGTTCAACCATGGATATGAATGCTGAAAAATGGCATTCATTTTGGATGTTAGTAGCTGAGCGAGTTTGTACACCAACATTCAGATTGCCTATCACTTGGTTTGGAGGATGATCCTTCGTCCAAACATGCAATCGAGGGAGTTCTTGTGCAGCGGAGGATCCTACATCAACAGTAGAATTTATTTGCTCCCCCTGAATGATTTGAATATTGGGATGATGCTCCCCCTGAACTTCTGAACCGGAGAGATTGACATCATCATCGGAAGGAAACTCAAAGAAATTTTCGTTTTCATCAATGTTGAGAGGATTTGAGTCATCGAAATCAGCAGCTGCATTATTCTCCCCCTCAACCTGAGAAGGTTGAAATGGTTCGGAATCAAATGGAGGTAGGCTCGAAAGAGGACCGGAGAGGTTGTGAGAAACTGGGGCTTCCGAAGGAGGAATGGGAATCAGAGATGGTCGTGATCGAGATTTGGAATCAAGAGTTGTTTCGGAAGGACCAAAGAGGGTTTCAAAGTCAACCTCGAGAATGGTTTGAGGGTTCGGACATCCTGGCGGAGGAGCATCAGACTCCATGATGTGAGTTGTGATGTGAGTGGGGCCAGAATTCCGAACAAAGTTGTCATCAAAGGTAATATCGAAGCTTTCTTCCAGAACACGAGTTCTTCGGTCGAGAACTCTGTAAGCTTTGGATTGGGAAGAGTACCCTAGAAAGATCGCTTCATCAGCTTTAGGTTGGAACTTTGTAAGCTGATCACGGTTGTTTTTGATGAAGCATCTGCATCCGAAGAGATGTAGAAATGAGATCGTTGGTTTTCGACCATTCATTGCTTCGTATGGTGTCATGTTGAGCCGTCGATTGATAATACTTCGGTTTTGAGTGAAGCAAGCAGTGGATACAGCTTCAGCCCAAAGATAGAGTGGAAGGTTTGCATAGTTCAGCATGGATCGGGCAGCTTCAACGAGTTTTCTATTACGTCTTTTAACTACACCATTTTGTTGTGGAGTGTATGGAGCTAAGAAGTTGTGATCGATTCCTTTTTCTGTGAGGAACTTCTCAATGGTGGAATTAACAAATTCCGAACCATTATCACTTCGGATTCTTCTGACCGGGAGTTTGATAAGAACTTCTATTCCTCTGATAAAATATGAGCTCAGAGGCTGTTTCGGATTTCAGCCTTAGGAAGAAGACCTAGGTGAACCTTGTAAAGTCGTCAACAATCACAAGAATGTATTTCCTATGATGAAGACTTTCTACAGTGGATGGTCCATAAAGATCAATGTGTAGGAGTTCTAAGGGATCCGAAATGGATTTTTCGATGATAACAGGATGACCCTTCTTTGATTGCTTACCACACTCGCATGCAGCACATAAATGATCATTTTCGAACTTGAGAAGAGGTAAACCTCTTACCATTTCACCTGAGACAAGATCATTCATGTACCGAAAGTTCAGATGTGCGAGCCTTCGGTGCCATAACCAACTATCGTGAGGAACAACTTTGGAGAGAAGGCAGAGCTGCGGTTTGCCAATGATCATATTGATGTCAAGTGGGTACATGTTTTTGTTGCGAAGAGACTTTATCAAACACTCTTTTCAGTCTTCAGTCATCACATAGCTATATTTTTTGCAAAATTCCACGCGTCGGCTTGAGTCGGTGAGCTGAGCAACACTTATCAAATTATGTTTCAAGTCAGCTACATAAGCAACATGTGAAATAGAGAAGTTTCCATTGGTGAGAGTTCCATAACCACGAATTTGAGAATTGGAGTTGTTGCCATACGTCACATAACCAGCATTTGGAGAGAGCTTTAAATCTCACAGAAAATCCTTCTGTCCCGTCATGTGCATGGAGCAAGCGCTATCAATATACCATATTGTTTCTTGTTCCGAAGCACAAAGTGCCTGCAAAATTAGTGAGCAATGGAGCTTTTAGGCTCCGAGTTAGACTTTGGGACGTAGGCATGGACTTTGGACTTTGATTGTGACCTTGGAAGAACTACGTGTTTCTTGGTGAGATTACTTGAGTTCTTTAGAAACAGACAGAATGCTAAAGTCTTTTCATCTATCCAGTAGTCATATTCAACTACTTGTAGGTTCGGAGCTAACTTCTTCTGAACGGTGGTATCCGAATGATTGACACTTTTTGTTATCTCCGTGTCAGTTGTTTTGTTAACAGATGATTTGATTTTCCACACAAGATTTTTGTTGGAAGATTTTGAAACAGTGGTTTTTGAACTTGTGGATTTATTTGATGACACATTGTTCTTAGAAAGTTTTGGTTTAAAAGTTGTGCCATCAGATTTTGCAATAAAGACAGATGAAACATTTCGAGGAGCTGGTGAAATGTTTCGGATGGTTTTGACATTAACATGAGCTTGAGGAGATTTGGAGCTAAGGACTTCCTTTGGTTCCGAATGAACAGGAGGTTCAGAAGATATCTTTAGGATTCTTGTCGGAACAAACGAATTTTGACTATGGTTTTGATATAAGGACTTCCATGTGTTGTTTCGAGATGAGTTTGGTTTAGAGTTAGCAATGAACCTGGAATTTTGTCTAATCTTAACTTCCTTTTTGTAAGCATTTCTAGCTTCTACCTTGGGATCTACAACATCTTTTCTATTCAACATTGGTTTTCTCTTAGGATGAGGAGAGGATCCAGAGTTTTGTCCTTTGGATGGATTTGAAAACTTAGGAGTAATGGGAACCAATTTGGTTTTTGAAAGAACTACGGAGTCCGATTCACATGAATCAGAGGACACATTGCTTGAGACTTCAACTTTATCATTTAGAGATGCCCATGCAAATTCCGAGGCATTGACTTCAGTTGTTTCCGGAATAATTTCCTCAATCACACAGTTGTTGACGTGATTGCTTATAGGAACATGGTCTACACAATTTGGAGGACTATAGTGATCTTCCGTGGTCCGATTCAGGTCCAGGTTTATTAGAGGCGGAAGAGGCGTGTAATCAGGACATTTGACAACTATTGGTTGGAACTCAGGAATTAGGGACTCAAAAGATCTTTTAGTCTCCGGGAGGGGTGACAATGGAGAAACAGGAGTGTCCGAATGTTTAATGTTCGGAACCTTTCCCATGAATGTCAGATTTTGCAAATCCTTCAGGGGACTAACAATTGTTTTCGGAAACTCGCTTCCGAGAGCAGGAGCTTTGGACCATGGATGACGAAAATTATGAGTCATCCGAATGTCAGCTTCAAGCATGTCAACAGAGTTATGCAAAGCATCTATTTTGGCATTGAGACGTTTGTTATTAGAAATCAAAATATTTCGTTCGGAATAAGTGATTTCACATTTATCTTTCAAAATGATACATTCATCTTTTGACATTACAAGTTCATGCTCTAAAGACTCGATTTTCAATTTCTTATCCTCAAAACGTAATCTAAGACGACTTAGTTCACAGTCTTTCTTCTCACTGGCTTCTATGGCGGACTCATAGGCTTTATATATGGTGTTCATATCTGTTTGGATCTGGGTCAGATAAGGTTCACATAAAGTCAAATCAAAATTATTATCAGAGATCATGGATTTTACCTGCTGAACAATGCTTCGACCTGGTGGATCGTTAGTGGCCATGTAGCAGTAGTGAGGTTCAGCAACATCTTCTTCATCTTCGGATCCAGAAGACCAATAACCCTCATCACATAGAACTGTTTGTCTTGCCATCAAACACATGTTTCTTCCAGTTACTACATCATCATCATCTCCGGATGACCAATATCCTTCGACATCCCTTGAAACAGTAGTAACAAATGCTTTCTCACTTTCAACCATTTCTTGTGCTTTTCTGACATAATAATCTGAGTCCTTGACTTTTGGTTTTTGTGGAGCATCAGCTAGACAATCTTTGGCAAAGTGGTTAGCATGACCACATTTATGACACAAGATCTTTGGTTTTTCCGAGTTGGAATTTTTAGAAGATTCTGGGGCTGAGTTTGGTTTAGTGAGGTTGGGCTTGTATGCAGGAGGATTTTCGGAGGGGTGTTTTGGTTCCGAAGCAGAATATGGTTGATGATGGTTTTGGTGAGGAGCACTGAATCTATTTTGGTATGGTTTGTAAGAAGGATTGAAGGGTCGTTTGTATTTCATGGAGAATAAGGCAAATTCTTGTTGGAAACGGAGTTCAGAATCCAAGGTTTCGGAATCGTCGTCAGGATAGATGTGTGTGGGTAAAGAAGTGAAGGATGACTGAGTTAATGGAATAGTGGGTTTGTAAGGTTCCGGAGCAGGTGGATTCGGAATGTTCGATTCAAAAGAACTGACTAGAGCAAGTGGTCCTCCGGAAATTTCTCTTATAGTTTGAGCAACATTTGATTCATGTCCTTGAAGCTCATCAAAAAGTTGATAGAGTTTCAATTTTTTAAGGAACCATTACTTTGAAGACAAGACTTTACATTTCCCCATCCTTTACAAAGACTGTTAATGAACTTGAGATTGTATTCGAGAGGAGTTCGAACAATCCCATGTGCAGTCATGTTGTTGACAACGATTCGATATCGGTTAGAAGTTGAGGCAACAGATTCGCCTAGAGTAGTAGTGAAGGTGTCAAAGTCATTGACAACTGAGGTGAGGCGTTTGTCCTTCATATTTTCAGAACCTTCAATCAGATCCTGAAGAGTGTCCCAAATTTCTTTGGCTGATTTGCACAGCTTGATGTGCTCAAAGAGTGATGGAGGAACACCAAACACCATTTCAGACAAGGCGACTTGATCAGCATGTAGTTTCTCAATATCATCAGCAGTTATAGGGGCTGGACGAGCTTCATCTTCTCGCATGAGTTGAGCAGCTGCATCTCTTACAACTGTTCTTACAGGAACATGAGGGCCTTCTTTGACGGATCTCCAGATTTGTTCACCTTTATCTTTGGCTAGTAAAAACCTTTCCATTCTAACTTTCCAATGATCATATTCTTCCACAACTAGCAATGGGGCACGTGTAGGGCCACCCATGCTATTTGCGATTTGCATTGAAATCATTTGTTGAGGATTTGAAGCAGCCATTGAAGTCAAGATATCTTCAAGCTTAAGTGGTATATAGAAGAACTTTTATCCTTAACAAAGAAATGGTTGAAATACCAAGGTAAATTCTAACCAACTATAATCTGATCTTATGGATTCAAAGGACAACCACTCGAGCTCTGATACCAATTGTGAGAACAAGATCTTTGCGCAGGGACAAGGTTTAAGAACTCAAACCTTGAGTGAATGCTTGAGATCAATGTCTGCTTAATAATGAATGTTCAAGTCGAGACTGGAAAGACCAGTCAAGTCTTAGATAATCAATTCAACAAGTGATCTAGACATTAATTTAGAACAAGTAAATAGTGATCAAAGTAAAGTTAAAAAAATGAGGAACAAGAAGAATGTTTTATGAGTAAATGCCAAAAGTGAGAGAAAGATCCGTAGTTGACTTGTATTGAATGCTCATATATAAAGGAGAGAATGTTACAACGAATTAACCCAAGTGTTTACATAGGACCGGAAAAAAGATACAAGTCTGACATTCTGATTGTCCTAAATCAACTTTAGACTAAGTCCTATGAAATGTTACATCAAAATACAAGACAAAAGTAATAAATGCATAAGAGACAAAATAACTTCATTCCGGACAAGTGATGTTCCGGAGATGAAAGTTTGCGTCCGGATCAGCATGCATTCCGGACTTCAGGATCAGCTCCGGAATGCGTTCCTCTTCAAAATACTTCACTCCTTTTATTCAGCTTCGGACAGGTTCTGGATCACATCTTCCTTCGGAACCAACAGCCTTCGGAATATGTACTTAGGATTACTAGAGGTTCACTTTCAGGTTCCAACAATCTCCCCCTAAGTGAACTTAGCAACCCATCGAGCTTAGTTCATTTCTTCCTTGATGAAGGTGAATGCTCGGAACAACCATTCTCGCACTGTAATGTACCAAGTCAGTTGACTTATAAACTTTGCCTTAACCTGTTCCGGAGCATCAGACTTGGACGCCCGGGATATGAATTTCTGCAGAGCTTTGGTAGGAACCAGGTGTTTGTCAAGGACTCGGAAAAAGTCCTTTTTGTTTGTTCTTCTGATGGTGTAGACAAACCCTAGAACCGGTTCTTCGATCGGACCATCTACAAGAATTTCAGCTTCCGGAAGAACAAAGTTGATCTTTGCCACGAATTGTTCGGTTTCGTAGAGGTGAGCAAGTTCGTAATCTATATGAGTTTGGATTTGTCACTAACCTTGTCTTGTGATTATGGTTTTGACAAATTCACATGGATAGGAACACCATAATATCTAAGTGTCATAAGGTTTCTCTCCGATTCATGAAAATGATGGTGAGTAAATGCTTTCACTAAGTAGATTTTAAGTAGATAGCAAGTGTGACATTTGCATTCTCAAAGTCGTTAGTGGAGCGTGTGTGGTTAACCGGCACACTAACATGGACTTGTGAGAAATGGAAAAGGTCTAAATAATTGAGACTATGATTACGACATCCCTTTTCATAGTTCTGAAATTGTTTAGACACACATGTGTGCTATCTAAGGAAAGGTGTATGATTTTGATAAAGTTTTATCAAAGCATCTTGTATCATAAATATGAACTTTGGTAAGAAGATCAATAAAGTATTGATTTCTAGAAGTCCAACAGATTTTTGAGTACATGTTAAAGCTAGTGGGAGCATAAGCTTCATGCTAATAATCATCATGCTATTGGGAGCGTGATAATTATAATAAGTGTTGCAAGTTAGCAATGTTAATTATAGAAAACAAAAGGTTTCAATTGGGAAAAAGTTGTTTTGCTATAATTAAGGGAGAGGAAATTATACTTCACTTCAATTCTAAAAGCTTAGATTGAGGTTTTAATCATCTTTAGTCAAGGATATATATATCTGAATTTTATGTTGGAATGGCTCAACAACATAAAGAAATTCTATATATGTGTCCATTATTTGCGTTCTAAAATTCGATTATGATTACGACATTCCTTTTTATAATCTGAATTATGAGAACTTGGCAAATAGAAATAGAAATATTATAGCAAAAGACTGGTCTAGTATCATGTCTTTATGAATCGTGTCCCATATGCTTCGGATATAGGATCGATGGCATGTGCTATAATATTCACATGTTCTAAATTTTTCCAAATGCCTAGTGCATTAAGAGGGAAAAAGTACTAGAACTAGATATGACTAATTTGATTAAGCAATTGTTGAGGACAATCTGAGGTTTACCAAAGATTGGTTCCTCAGGGACAGTTGAAAGTATAGTGTTAATTTGGAAGGACCATATTAACATATTCTGAAAAGAGGCAACTCTTGTTCAGGAGTAACAGTCAAAAGCGAAATATGGAAATATTCCCATAGGTGGAAGTTATTCATTAAATCTATGTAAGATTAGGAAACTTAATGCAAGAAGAATGTTCAAAGGCAATGAACTTTGAATATGAGACTTCTGTTCCATGGAGTTGATCTCCATTGGAACACTCTGTAATGTCTGTTGACAAGTCTTTGTGACTTTGTGCATAATCATTACAAGAGGACCAATGCATATAAGTTTAGAATTTAACAGATTTAGGTAAATGACAGAAATTTGGAATTCTTGCATTTGCGGTAAGGATTTGGGATTGTGAAATGAGTATCATTGGAATTATGTTCAATCGATCTATTTCACAGAGTAAAGATCATAGACAAACTTAGTATGCATACTTGGTGTATGGCATAACTAATGTTTGGAAAAACATAGTGTGCATACTTGGTGTATGGCATGACTAGTGTTTAGAAAAACATAGTGTACATGCTTGGAGCATGGGACAACTATTGTTTTTAAATTCAAGTATAAAGTTGATAGTTTGAAACAGTATTCAATGAATGATGGGTAATCAATATGGTGATAAATAAAAGATGTTTTATTTATATTCATAAGTTCTGAGACCATATTGGATTCGATTATTGTTGTGTTTCACTTTGCATGTTTTGACTTCCAGAATACCTAAGTCACTCTTCCTGAATGACTAAGTTATTCAAACCATCCATAGCCAGTCATTTGTTGGAAGTAGAGATGAATCAAGACTGTCATGAAGCTGGATTGTAGATGTCCAAGGTATGGGACATAGCAAGGATTGTTGCAACATTCATGAGTGCTCATAAGTTCTGAGTATTGGATTCAACCCACGCTCGTTGGTATCACTTCATGGAATTTATCTCGAGTGATCGCGAGATGGTAATATCATATAAGTCTTCAAACCTAGAGATATGACTTGTTGCCTATGAGTTGGTTATACATTGATTGTACGTTAACGCATTGGTAACTCGATGTTATAAAACGTGCCCCTGTGTATGATTCAACAAGTAGTAGAACAAGCATATGAGTCGAAGTTTATCTGTTCCTTCTTGGATTAGAAGCGATATCTGGGACCCTCGATGATTTTGTGTTGACCAATGTACCGGGCCCGACCAGAACTAAGTTGATCTGGTCAATTAAGTTCTATGTCAAACAAATCGGAAATCGAGAAACAAACTGCTGGACAATAAGTAAGACATTGTTCCATGTATTTGTCCGGCTGATATCCAGAATAGAGGATTATATGGTCACTTATCTTAAATGGAGTATCATCATCATCTCAGTTCCGAGAGACCTTGAAAGAGCTATGATTGCTGATCGGTTCGTGAAGTTATTCTTGCAGATATAGTTATTAGACTTATCCAAGTGGGAGACTGTTGGATTAGGTGTCTAAGTTCATAACTATTTCTGGGATGTACTTGACCCGGTTGGCATCGTCCATTTGGGTTGCATGGCATCATGCATTTGGATAGACTAAAATGAGAGAAATAACACTTAAGGTTTATTAATATATTATAAGTTCTAATATATTAATAATGTTATTTAATTAGTATTGATCAAGAATTAATTTGGAATTAATTAAGTGATCAAAAGAAGACTAATTAAATATATGGGTTGATTGTGTAAATCACCCATACTTGTATAGTGGGCTAATGCTCCATGGATTATCAAGTTGGGCTAAAACCTATAGGATGCTTCATGGATGCTCCATGGTGTCTTTGAACCCATGGATCATGGAAATGAAGAGCCATGTCAAGTTAGGGTTTACATGGTGTAACCCTACCTATGACACACTATAAAAGGAATATGTGAGCAACCAAAATCGGCACTAGTGTGAGAATAAGATGGCATAGCCGATTTTAGAAGTATTCTATTTCTCTCAAGGTTATTCCAAGTGTATTTGGTGTTGTGTGAGACATTTGAGGCATCACACTTGAGGTGCTAGGCTCACAAGGTTCTCAAGGAATCCAAGCAACTAAAGGTATGTATTTCTTACTATCTTTAATGTTTAAAAGTTCCCCATGTATGCTAGTTAGGTTAAGAACCTTGGAAAATCAATTTTGCATTTATCATAGTAAAGCATAGATCTAAGGTTTCTAGGGTTGCATGTACACCTTAGGAGTGTTAGAATGCTTGAAACCCAACAAGAGCCTCGTTGCATGTTCTTGTTTGATGAAGGCTTTGGGGTTCGAAGCATGAACCGAACACCTGATTGGGACTCAGTTAGATGCGGGTTCATTGGGGTTGATATGGTATAGGTGTGGTAAGACCGTGGGCGATAACCATGGAGAGATAGGCGTGTCGTAAGACTGCGGGGTAGCCGTAGCACTCACTGGATTGGTAGATGGTATGAAAGCATTGTAAGACTGCGGTGGGATAACAGAAATCACCAGATTCAGGTAGACCATTGTTGGGGTGGTGATGACTATAAAGGAGGATCATATCATTCCTTGGTTAAGGTGGATAGTGGGGTCAGAGAGCATCTCTTTGTATGGGAGGAGGACTATTAGTGTCCGAGGCGAGGTTGGGCCAGTGTAGCTCTCAATGGGGTGAGACTTGTGGATGTGGCCCGTTCATTGGTATAGACTGGGTGAGACCCATGGGCGAGGCCCATGTGATTATGGCAATACAGGTGGGACCTGGTAAAGACCGGTTGGGTCAAGGAATTGGATTATTATTTTAGTAGGATGATTATGTGGCTAGGGAGTGGCATAGTGTGGTGCATAGGCTAGGGTAGCCTTATCTATTGGACTTTCAGCAACTTGGTGGTTGAACCAGGTGTGAGACTAGTAGTCTCAGCGATGGATTGGGGATTTTTATATCCCGGTTTGGTGAATGGGCGCAGTGAATCAGAATATTTCGGGTGAAATGCAAGTGCAAATCCTTGGATCTCAGGTTGTGAGTTATGCACCGAGTTGGCTTTTGGTCAAGACTCGTGTTAGGAATCGTTAGTGTATATATGCAAGATCTTTACTTCAGCAAGCTATGGACTAAGGAATTTGTATGCCGGGTTAATAATTGGAAGATTCAGGGTCAGAAGAATGTTTTCAGTTTTAATGATAGAAAAAGACTTTTGGAATTATGTTTTGGATTGGATCCACCTGTGTGGAGGTTAGGCAGTTATGGAATCAGTAAGTTGTTCAGCACTAGAGGGTTTTGTTCGGATCGTTGGTTCCCAGGAGGGAGGTAAGGAGTGATTTCGAGGACAAAATCTAATTTAAGTGGGGGAGAGTCGTAACACCCTGTTCCGAATAGTTTCCTAATGCGGGGTTGTGACTCGAAGATCAGGTATCATCAAGCCTAGGGCCTTAGAGTAAAATAGATTTAGACCCATTTGGGTGTGGGTAATGAACTTTAGATGATCCGGGAGTTTGGTTTGTGTTTCGGAGCCAAGGGCTATATCGGTAAAGTGTCAGTTCGGCCTTTTATGGAAATTGGATTTTAGTTCGGGAAGTTTAAGGAAAGTATGAGTTGACAGAAGCGTAGAGCTTCTCGTTACCCTTCCATGGATATAAGGGTCGTCAAGACGGACTTATAACGAAAAGGTTATTGCATTCGGAAGATTGTAGGGTTTAAGGCTAACCCTAGTACGCGGGGCATACATAGGGAGTACGTGGGGTGTACTAGGGACAATGATCGTGACACCTTGGAAGAGTATGCTGAGCATAATGTGAGTATGCAGGGCGTACTCCAGTATCATGCAAACCCTAATTTATGGTCTTGGACCCTATTTAAGCTCCTTATCTCATCACATAACCCTAATATCTTCAGTCTCCATCCCTTTTAGACCCTATATTCAAAACCCTTGAGTGTTTTGGTGAGTTTTTGAGGTAAAAAACTTACATCCTTATGCTCTTATATGTTAGATCTAGTTCTTGGAGAATTTTGTGCACTTTTTGAGTCCTTTGTGATAAAGGTAAGCTTTTGATCTACTACAGGAGTAATGGATGCTAGATCTAAGCTCCAATAAGGTCCCTTGTTCATAAAAATGGAAACTTTAAGGAGGATATTGGTCCATGCCCTTATTAAGCTCATTTTTAAATGTTGAGTCCCGTTAAGGCATGTTTGAGCGTAAAGTTGGCAACTTTATTAGTTAAGACCTCGCCTAGGGATCAACACTTAAAAGTTGACTTTTGGGCTTCTGACGACTACGTTGGGCGGACGTGGAGGTATGCTCAATGTAATGTTGGATTTAAGCATTATTCATTTGTACTTCGTGCTTACAGTCTGAATACGCAGGGCGTACATCTGGAGTACGTCGGACGTACTCCCCAATTCAGCTATTTTGGGCCTTGTTGGGCCATTGGGATTCTGATTTTGGGCCATTGTTAGGTCGTGGGCTTTCTTGGTTTTGGTCGCATTAGAGTTTTAGGCCCAATTAGGAAGTTGGACCATAAAGGGCCTTGGGTTGCCATTTTGGGCTTTTTGTGCAATTGGGTTGGGCCTTGGTTTTGGGCCAAGTAAGAATAGGGTAAAATTACCTTTTACCCTTTAGGAAGTTGGTTTATGGAGTGGGCCTCAGATTTTGGATTTCGGGATAATTGTTGATTAAGTTTTGTATTTAATCAAAAGTTACTTGAAAATTAAATTTATTTTAGTTTTTAATTGTTTACGACATACACTTTATCATGTACTTTACTTGATTACCAAAAAAGATTTAAACCTAATAGTCGATTGTTTACGACATACACTTTATCGCCGCACAGCTTGTTGATCGTTTACCCGCTATATCTATGTAAAACTTTCTTCTTTATTTGATAAAAAAATGTTGTCATTAAAAAATTATTTAAATGATAGGTATTTGATTGATTCCAAATCTTTCTTATCTAAAACATAAATATCATAAGTTGTAACCAACCATATTTGTAGTTTCGTAATTTCTTTAAATTGAACATATATTGATGTAATAAAAAAAATAGTAAACACTACTCAAACACCATAGCAAAATAAAATGACCAAAATTTCCATTATCAACCATATATATATTTAAGAAACCTACAAAACCTACCGTACTCCACATACCAACGGCAAACCATGCAATACCTTTGTGGATCCTCATCCTCTTCAAGTCCTACCGCAAATGCCCCTTGACCAGAATGATGTGCCTCTTCACATTGGAATGTGATGTTATTTGTTGTACGTATATGAACAACATCAAAATTCATCAACAAATATCCGGCATTATCAACAACACCTATGTACTCCCCATGACCTGGAACTCCCAGCCAAAATACGCATCAAGTAGTTGTAAACCTACACATTAAAAAAACTATCAACTAATCCAATGTAGCCATTTCAACACAACAGTAAATAGTATACAACACACACTAAATATTAACCCAAAACTATAAACATGTATTAATTAACTATATACAAAATTTAATGTACATATATACCATACATATCTTGATCACACTGAGGAGGCCCTCTTGAAATGTAGATCATTCCAAGCAAATAAATTTCCTCAAAATGATCCTCATCTGCTGCCTCTCTCAACAAAGTCATTACG
Organism: Lactuca virosa; assembly: GCF_052849685.1. Taxonomy (NCBI): domain Eukaryota; kingdom Viridiplantae; phylum Streptophyta; class Magnoliopsida; order Asterales; family Asteraceae; genus Lactuca; species Lactuca virosa. Next base: position 164,440,258 of record NC_136433.1, on the reverse strand, counting down.
ACATCAAAATTGTCATTACATAAACACTCCTCCTGTTAACAAAATAACAATATCATTAACATCAATGACACTAAAAATTAATAAATGAAATCAAATTACATAAAATTACTGAAATTACACATACTGCTCCTAGTCTAAACATGGCTTCAATGTTATTATGCACTGCACATGTGCATATAAATAAATCAACTTTAAGATGTTTGGGACCCATCCCTTTAATCATGTCTAGGGATGATGTTCTGAACACTTGAGAATCACCCCCCCCACCCCCCCCGCTGCATATATCTTTTTTGAACTTCAAAAATTGAAATACATAGTAAATAACTAATAAATCAAGTTATATTTCATCAAATATGCATTCATTAGTTGATGTTTATTGAGAATTACCAAAGTCTTGTAGAGATGATGTCTTTTGCAGATTCTGACCCTAACATTTCAATAATCCGACTCAAAATCTTTATTGGAAGATCATCTAACGAACTACAACTTCTTGTATTCGACATTCTACTTACAAAATACACATTGCTTTAGTTTATTTCAATTTTTTTTTAAAAAAATAGGCGTAATTGTGAAAAAGAGTGTAATAGGGTTAGGAAAAAAACATTACTTTATGATGCTCTGGTCGTGGACTAAGTACTGGAGTCAATATTATCAGAGAAAATCGATTTTCAGAGCAATTACCTATCGACGATTTAGGGGTTTATATGTTCGTCTGCGGTTTGACCATCAGGAAGATTTGAGACGTTCTGAATGGTTGAAGAACTAAAACGACGTCATGACGTCAGAACCATCATGGCGCCTAAACGGCGTAGAGTGCAAAAAGACCAAAGTGCCCTTGAAATCATTCCAAATATATGATTACTAAGGGTAGTTGTGTCAAAACACATTATTCAAACATTATAACATTTTATGGGTCAAAGTGGAACTTTGGCAATTTAAATGAAAAAGACAAAATTAAATAAAAAGATTGAAGGAAGTAGGATTCGAACCTGCGAGTTCGGGAAAGAAGAAAGACGCGTCATCCAGCTGAACTAAAGTACCTTATGTTTCTCAAAATTGAATAACTTTAATATTATCTTCATTAACGTGGCTTCGAATTAATATATGGTATTTGAAGTATTATATATGCACAATATAAATATAGCAAAGGTACCTTTACTACAAATCGGTTCACATATTATACTCAACTTATTAGACCAACTCCAATGGCAAAACATTAAAATGGTGATGTTTACAAATTAAAATGGTGTTTTTAATCCAATCACACACTAAAATGGTGATTTTAAGAGGCCATGTATTTTGGCCTATATATTAGGTGTCTAAAATTATCAAACACACTATAATCAACCCATGACCCATATGTTATCCATGGGTGTTACATTCACACCCATGACCCATATGTCATCCATGGGTGTTATCATGACACTATAAGCAACCCATGCGTGACCCATATGTCATCCATGGGTGTTACCATCACACTCATGACCCATATGTCATCCGTGGGTGTTACCTGATCATCTTCATACATATTATCATCTTAAATTACACTATACGCAACTACCATATGACCCATGATCCATATGGCATCCATCGGTGTTACCATGACACTATAAGCAACTACCACATGAACCATGACCCATATGTCATCCATGGGTGTTACCATGCCACTATAAGCAACTACCAGATGAACCATGACCCATATGTCATCCATGGGTGTTACCATGACACTATAAACAACTACCAGTTGATCCATGACCCATATGTCTTCCATGGGTGTTACCATGACACTATAAACAACTACCACTTGATTCATGACCCATATGTAATCCATGGGTGTTACCATGACACTATAAGCAACTACCACATGACCCATGACCCATATGTCATCCATGGGTGTTACCATGACACTATAAGTAACCCATGACCCAAATTTCATCCATGGGTATTACCATGACACTATAAGTAACTACCACATTGTAACATCCCAAGTTCGGAAGTAAGAAGTTGAAGGGTGCTAAGTGAAAATAAAGGAAGGGATCGGCGAGTAGGTCTCTTGACTCGCCGAGTCGAAGCGGGTGCGTGGCACGGGGTTAAGTGGCCTGACTCGGCGAGTCGGCGGTTGGACTCGACGAGTCAGTGCTGGTCGAGGAAAAACCCTAATCTTTGGGGTTGCACCCTATTTAAAGGACTTAATGTCCTCCCCTCAGCTCCCTTAGCCCCCTTTGAGACCCAGAAACCCTAGAATCGTGAGTGAGAGCTATTGGAAGCAAATTGGAGCATTGTTAAGTGTTTTGTGAAGAGATCTTGAAGATCAAGAAGCTTGGATCAAGGAGATTTGTGGAGATTCAGATTACTCTTCAGCAGGAGGTCGTTTTGGAGGTAATGAATCGTTATCCTTGGCTTTCCCCTTTCTAGATCCATTTTCAAGGAAGTTTTAGGGCTTGTTTGGAGATGATATGATGAGATCTTGGTGTATAAGTTAGATCTGGAGTTGAAACTCCAGATCTGAGCTCTATTTGGATCAAAGATGCAGAAAGCCCTTTTGGTTGCTATGCAAAAGCCTTTCCCCAAGAGTTAAGTCCCTTTCTAGCTTGGTTTTTGGTATTATGGGGCAAGAAGCACGTAAAGGTAGCAACTTTATGTTGCTAATGGACTCTAGAGACCCCGATCTATTGTTTGGAGCAAAGGAGTAGCTCTGTGTCTCGAGATTTTGGGAATGCACGTATGGACTCGACGAGTCTGGGAGATGACTCGGCGAGTCGGGCTAGAGATCAGACTTTGAGTCACGTAGTAACTCGGCGAGTCGCATGGGTGACTCGGCGAGTCTTATGATGATGAGCTTGGACTCGACGAGTTGGAAGAACAACTCGGCGAGTCTATTGAAGATTGTCGTGGACTCGGCGAGTCTGGTCGGAGAACCCTTAACCTCTTTTGGTTAAGATGCAGATCAGTGAGTCGAGGGGTGACTCAGTGAGTTGGACAGGATGGGACTCAGAGATCGTTGGACTCGACGAGTCTTGGGGTGCCTCGGCGAGTAGACTCGGGTTATGGGAATTTCTGAGTATAGGGACTCGACGAGTCGACGGGTCGACTCGGCGAGTAGAGTCAGTCAGGGAGGTTGACTTTGACTGAGGACTTTGACTTTGACCAAGAGTTGACCATTTTGACTTCCAAGGGTATTTTGGTGATTTTGGTATTTATGGAATTGGTTCTTTGGTAGTGTTCGGTGGTGGAGTTCGTGTCGGTGATCGGAGCAGCTTATCTTATCCTTTCAGTCGGCAATTGCGAGGTGAGTTATCCTCACTATATCGACAGGGTCTACGGCACCAAGGCCGGTCCTTTATCGGATGGAAATCCGGGTATTGTTTGTTATGTTATTGTTTTGCTAGATCTGCATCCTGGTATTTAGGATGGTGTTATGTTAGTGACCTGGTTAAGGTCGGTACCCGGGATATAGGGTAATGTTATGCTAGTGACCGGTTAGGTCGGAATCCTGGTTAGGATGTTGATATGCTATGTGATCTGTTAGACTTTTTGTCTGGTTGAGGATTGTTATGTGATTGATTGTTTTATGTGCACATGGTTGTTTGACGGGGGTTGGGTTGAGGCGGGTCCTGCTTTGTGCTGAAGGCCAACATACCCAGGGCGGACCGGTTATTCCGAAGGCCCAGCGAGCGGTCCGGATAGGCTGAAGGCCCCAAGAGGGCGGACCAGACGTGCCGAGGCTCGGGGAGTGGACCAGGCCGACTGAAGGCCCGGTACGGGCGGACCAGTCATATTGTAGACTCAGAGAGTGGACCAGGTGGATTGAAGGCCCGGTGCGGGCGGACCAATCACACTGTAGACTCGACGTACATGGCTAGACTCGGAAGGTGGACCAGGTGGACTGAAGGCCCGGTGCGGGCGGACCAGTCACACTGTAGACTCGACGTACATGGCTAGACTCGGAGGGTGGACCAGGTGGACTGAAGGCCCGGTGCGGGCGGACCAGTCACACAGTAGACCCGATGCGCATGGTTGTTCTATTTATGATATGTTATGAGTATGATATGTGTGGTTGGTATTTTGGGGGTAACTCACTAAGCTTTCGGGCTTACAGTTTCAATGTATTGTTTCAGGTACTTCAGGAGATCGTGGCAAGACGAAGGCGTGATCGTACCGCTCCTCATGTTTTATGATTTATATGATATGGTTCTGGGGGATACTCTGATGTTTAAACTATTTTGAAAACGAGTTCTATGAACGTAATGGTTTTTGAATGATTAAAATGTTTTAATTTGGCTCAAATTTTATGGGTGTTACACACATGACCCATGGCCCACATGTCATCCTTAGGTATTACCATGACACTATAAGAAACTACCACATGACCCATGGCCTATATGTCAACCATCGGTGTTACCATGACACTATAAGCAACTACCACATGACCCATGACCCATATGTCATCCGTGGGTGTTACCATGACACTATAAGCAACTACAACTTGATCAATGACCCATATGTCATCCATGGATGTTACCATTACACTATAAGGAACTACCACATGGACCAATCACCCAAATATCATCCATGGGTATTACCATGACACTATAAGCAGCCCATGACCCATATGTGATCCATGGGTGTTACCATCACACCCATGACCCATATGTCATCCATGGGTGTTACCATGACACTATAAGCAACTACCACATGACCCATGACCCATATGTCATCCATGGGTATTACCATGACACTATAAGAAACTAAAACTTGATCCATGACCCATATGTCATCCATGGGTGTTACGTTTACACTATAAGCAACTACCACATGGACTTATGACCCAAATGTCATCCATGGGTGTTACCATCACAGCGATGACCCATATGTAATCCATGGGTGTTACCATGACACTATAAGCAACTACCACATGACCCATGACCCATATGTCATCCATGGGTGTTACCATGACACTATAAGTAACTAACACATCGACCCATGACCCATACGTCTTTTATATATAAATTTTGGTTCAAACATAGAAACAGAAAGATGTATAGTTTATTATTGTTTAATTCTCGTTTATAATTTTAAATTAAAATTATGGTATGAACACCTCGTTACTCTTTGTTCTTTCTTGACGTTATATACCCTTTCTATCAAGCTGGAACTACTTTAAAAATTCTGAATTACTAAATATTTATCGCTAATTTGTACAATTTGAATTTTTCATTAGTGGAGCTTCAAAATATTTCGCAATTCCTTTCCAGTCACACTTTAGACTCGACGTACATGGCTAGACTCGGAGGGTGGACCAGGTGAACTGAAGGCCCGGTGCGGGCGGACCAGTCACACTGTACACTCGACGTACATGGCTAGACTCGGAGGGTGGACTAGGTGGACTGAAGGCCCGGTGCGGGCGGACCAGTCACACAGTAGACCCAATGCGCATGGTTGTTCTATTTATGATATGTTATGAGTATGATATGTGTGGTTGGTATTTTGGGGGTAACTCAATAAGCTTTCAGACTTACAGTTTCAGTGTATTGTTTCAGGTACTTCAGGAGATCGTGGCAAGGCAAAGGCGTGATCGTACCGCTCCTCATGTTTTATGATTTATATGATATGGTTCTGGGGGATACTCTGATGTTTAAACTATTTTGAAAACGAGTTGTATGAACGTAATGGTTTTTGAATGATTAAAATGTTTTAATTTGGCTCAAATTTTATGGGTGTTATAAGTTGGTATCAGAGCCTTGGTTTGAGTGAATTGGAGGAACATTCGTGTGAATGCAGTCTCAAATCAAGGAGGGATTTTCAAAATGGTTTTCAAAAGGTTTTCGAAATAAGTAAAGGAGGATGCAGAGGGTACGATCAGCCAGAGCCAGTAAGTAGACCCCAAAATACCATACAAGTTATTTGATTATGTGATATGTTAGAACAGCATGCTAGTACTAGGCTAGGGATCTTCAGGAATTGCATGATAGAATTGCCTGATTATGTGATGCCTATTAGCCTAGGGTTTTCCTTATTTGAGATATGCAACTTTTCCTCTAGGAGTGAGGATTGAGCGGGTGTGTGTATATGGTTAGAGTGTTGTGGTGATACTTGAGACAAATATGGGTAGGTGTGGAAGGTAGTATGGGCCCGTACTACTGAAAGCACAAGACCCATACACGTATCAAGGAAGTCACAACTCTCTAGGGTATCGGTTATGAGATAGTCCCCGGGTGAATCTGTGATGTGTCTAAGGGTCTCGTTGGTGTATTGCAGTATGGCGATTACGAGGCGTTTTGGGGCAGGATCCGGTTCGGGATCAGGATCGGGAGAGGGTGGTCAGGATGGGTCAGTACCACCCGAGGTCATTGGTCAGATGAGTACGGACGAGTTGGATGCCAGGATTCGTGAGATCCTGCATGATGAGGTTGCTGCTATGTTCCGGGCCGAGTTGTCGGAAATGTTTGGGTCGATCAAGTCTGCCATGGTTGAGTACTTTGATGAGCGCTATGCAGCTCTTGTGGAGGCGGCCGCCGCAGCAGCTACATCGGCTGTAGCAGTGGCAGCGGGAGGAACCGGTCGAGGTTTTCAGTATGGGGACTTCGATAATACGAAGCCCCCTACTTTTGATGGAGTTCAGGATCCGATCGTTGCTATGAGGTGGTTGTCAGACGTGGAGGGATGTTTCTTCACGTGTTCATGCCCTGCTGATCAGAGGGTGAGGTGTGCTCTGAACCTTTTGAGGCTCGGAGCGAAGGATTGGTGGAGGTTGACTACGGGATCTTATTCTGACGCGCAGCAGGCTGCGGTTACGTGGGATCAGTTCCGGGAAATGTTCAGTACCCGTTATGTTCCACGGGTTGAGAGAGAGAGGTTGGCTCAGGAGTTCCTGGAGCTGAAGCAGGATTCAGAGTCGGTGACGGAGATCACCAGGATGTTTACTGAGAGGGCGATGTTTTGCCTAGAGTTTGCTTCAGAGCAGGCTCAGATGTCCCGATATCTGAGTATGCTCAAGAGGGACATCAGGCAGTTTGTGTCCACGCAAAGGTGTGATTCCTTGTTAGAGCTGCAGGAGGCCACCAGGCGGCGGGAGTTAGAGATTGAGTTGCAGTTGCGAGAGCAGAGGCAGGCCCCAGTGCAGTCGCAGCCGGCGCCGAAACGGTTCAAAACCGCTGACTCCAGGATTGGGAGTCAGAGCAGCCACACTTGCGAAAAGTGTGGGAAGGGTCATACCGGAGTTTGTAGGTCCGGTGGTGCGTGCCGCCAGTGCGGAAGAGAGGGGAATTATGCGAGGGATTGCCGTCAGTCAGACCCGGTGCAGGATATGAGGATTTGTTATCATTGCCATCAGGTTGGACACTTGAGGGCCAACTGCCCACAGTTTGCTGCAGGAACGGTGCAGGCTCCAGCACCGGCCACTTTGAGGATTACTGGCAGGGGTCAGGGTGGATCGGAGTCCCCGAGGGCTCAGGGACGCGCTTTTCAGCTTACAGCAGAGGAGGTCAGGGCAGAGCCGGATGCAGTTGCGGGTATGTTTCCTTTTTGATATCTTGTTATCTTGTTGATTGTGTAGTATTGTAAATCTATCTGCATTGTTCCGCATGTTTCATAGTATGATTGATGATCTTAGTAGTTAGGAGTGGTAGTTAGTGTTCAGGATGATTCTTGGTCGAAAGATAAGGTATATGATCTCGTTGCTTGGAATAGCGACTGCGTTGCGAGGAGTGTTCAGTTGAGATTCGAACTTCCTTGGAGTTCAGGTGTGCGATGGCGGAAGGGTTATACGGTGAAGGTTACTCACTCCCGAGGGAGTCAGTTCATGGATAAGAGGGAATATATGGAGTAAGGGCGATTGAGCCATGCCGGTTTTGGGAACGGTGGTTAGTAGTCGATGCACTAAGTGGGGGAGAATTGGAAAATTCTCCGGTGGAACAACATGCATCCAAAGATGGTTAGCTGTTGGATTTCAGCGTTGTGCTAGCCGAGAATGTGGAGATAGACACATGGGGCAGGGAACAGACCATGGTTTTCAGAGAAAGTGATTGATTGTTGAGAGGCCTGGGATCAGGCTGGGGTAAAAGATTCATAGAACGGATGTGGAGTTCGGAACCCCTAGAGGGCTAGAACAGACTGCATGGGAGGGATTCCCGGAAGGAATGGTTCAGGGTGATGTGCGACGGCATTTGAGCGGTCCGGATAGACTGAAGGCCGGGAGGCGTACCAGTCAGGCCGAAGGCTCGGGGAACGGTCCAGACAGGCTGAAGGCCCAGGAGGGCGGTCCAGACATGCTGAAGGTTCTGAGAGTGGTCCAGATAGGCTGAAGGCATGGGAAGGCGGTCCAGTCATGCTGAAGACTCTGTATGTGTTCATGGATCGATAGGAGGAGAATGAGTGAATAAGTCACCATGCAATAGTAATCGATATGGTCTGGCCCCAAGTATTGATCATGATGATGGAGTCGGCCAGAGGTTCAGGGAACGGTCCAGACAGGCTGAAGGCCCAGGAGGGCGGTCCAGACATGTTGAAGGTTCTGAGAGTGGTCCAGATAGGCTGAAGGCCTGGAAGGGCGGTCCAGTCATGCTGAAGACTCTGTATGTGTTAGTGGATCGGTAGAGTGGAGTTTAGCTCAGTGGCACTTATAAGTGCAGTTATGGTTGTGGAGTAGACTTCCAGGAAAGGAAAGGTATGTAACTCCGGAAGGAGTGTGGGTCCTCTGAAAGGGAGGCAGTGGAGTAAATGGATGATCGAAAGTGCTTCAGTTATTGGTAGTAAGCACTAGGAGTGTACCAGATATATGGAAGCACATACGGGTTGGATGCCCGTTGAGGTTGTGGCAATGTTGGATGATGCGCATACATGTTTTCGGTCTCCTTGGAAGAGGAGGAGGATATTGGTTCCAGATCGGGGAATGGGACAGAGGAAGGTGATTCAGCAGGATAATAGACTCGGGAGCAGTCTGGACCGGTGCTGAGGACTGCATAAGGATATTACAGTCGGAGGTCAAGGACCTAGAGATCGCGATAGGGAAGTGTGGGTTGATAGCACTCCGTTGTGTCGAACCGAAGGGTTCGAGGGTGACGCAAGGACAAGGTCCTTAGTTCCGAGTATGGTTGTAGGCTTGGGTTATGTATGTGGAGGTATTCCAACCTGGGGTATTCCATCATGAGGATTCGTTCCAGGTTGCTAGTTGTCAGGGTTATCGCCAATCTTGGACGAAGGAAGATGAATTAGTGTCTTGGCGGAGTTCAGTGGGTGTTGTGGTATCCAGTTTTCGCAGGTTGCGAATGAATGCGTAAGACGGAAGTAAGGAAGTGTCTTCAGGTGGCACTTAGTTGATGAGTGTTGTCATCAGAGAAAAGAAGCCGATGGTCGGCTTGAAGCAGTTGATCAGGACCCTGAAAGGGAAGAGATGGATTTTAGGGATTCGATAGCACTGATTGAAGGAATCTGGGCCGGTTTGAGATCAGTGGATGCATTGTGGGAGTATCATCCGGAAGTTCGTGTTGCCGCAGGCTTCGAGGACGAAGCCTAATTTAAGTGGGGGAGAATTGTAACATCCCAAGTTCGGAAGTAAGAATTTGAAAGGTGCTAAGTGAAAATAAAGGAAGGGACTCGGCGAGTAGGTCTCTTGACTCGCCGAGTCGAAGCGGGTGCGTGGCACGGGGTTAAGTGGCCTGACTCGGCGAGTCGGCGGCTGGACTCGACGAGTCAGTGCTGGTCGAGGAAAAACCCTAATCTTCGGGGTTGCACCCTATTTAAAGGACTTAATGTCCTCCCCTCAGCTCCCTTAGCCCCCTTTGAGACCCAGAAACCCTAGAATCGTGAGTGAGAGCCATTGGAAGCAAATTGGAGCATTGTTAAGTGTTTTGTGAAGAGATCTTGAAGATCAAGAAGCTTGGATCAAGGAGATTTGTGGAGATTCAGATTACTCTTCAGCAGGAGGTCGTTTTAGAGGTAATGAATCGTTATCCTTGGCTTTCCCCTTTCTAGATCCATTTTCAAGGAAGTTTTAGGGCATGTTTCGAGATGATATGATGAGATCTTGGTGTATAAGTTAGATCTGGAGTTGAAACTCCAGATCTGAGCTCTATTTGGATCAAAGATGCAGAAAGCCCTTTTGGTTGCTATGCAAAAGCCTTTCCCCAAGAGTTAAGTCCCTTTCTAGCTTGGTTTTTGGTATTATGGGGCAAGAAGCACGTAAAGGTAGCAACTTTATGTTGCTAATGGACTCTAGAGACCCCGATCTATTGTTTGGAGCAAAGGAGTAGCTCTATGTCTCGAGATTTTGGGAATGCATGTATGGACTCGACGAGTCTGGGAGATGACTCGGCGAGTCGGGCTAGAGATCAGACTTTGAGTCACGTAGTAACTCGGCGAGTCGCATGGGTGACTCGGCGAGTCTTATGATGATGAGCTTGGATTCGACGAGTTGGAAGAACAACTCAGCGAATCTATTGAAGATTGTCGTGGACTCGGCGAGTCTGTTCTTGGACTCGGCGAGTCTGGTCGGAGAACCCCTAACCTCTTTTGGTTAAGACGCAGATCAGTGAGTCGAGGGGTGACTCAGTGAGTTGGACAGGATGGGACTCAGAGATAGTTGGACTCGACGAGTCTTGGGGTGACTTGGCGAGTAGACTCGGGTTATGGGAATTTCTGAGTATAGGGACTCGACGAGTCGACGGGTCGACTCGGCGAGTAGAGTCAGCCAGGGAGGTTGACTTTGACTGAGGACTTTGACTTTGACCAAGAGTTGACCATTTTGACTTCCAAGGGTATTTTGGTGATTTTGGTATTTATGGAATTGGTTCTTTGGTAGTGTTCGGTGGTGGAGTTCGTGTCGGTGATCGGAGCAGCTGATCTTATCCTTTCAGTCGGCAATTGCGAGGTGAGTTATCCTCACTATATCGACAGGGTCTACGGCACCAAGGCCGGTCCTTTATCGGATGGAAATCCGGGTATTGTTTGTTATGTTATTGTTTTGCTAGATCTGCATCCTGGTATTTAGGATGGTGTTATGTTAGTGACCTGGTTAAGGTCGGTACCCGGGATATAGGGTAATGTTATGCTAGTGACCGGTTAGGTCGGAATCCTGGTTAGGATGTTGATATGCTATGTGATCTGTTAGATTGTTTGTCTGGTTGAGGATTGTTATGTGATTGATTGTTTTATGTGCACATGGTTGTTTGACGGGGGTTGGGTTGAGGCGGGTCCTGCATTGTGCTGAAGGCCAACATACCCAGGGCGGACCGGTTATTCCGAAGGCCCAGCGAGCGGTCCGGATAGGTTGAAGGCCCCAAGAGGGCGGACCAGACGTGCCGAGGCTCGGGGAGTGGACCAGGCCGACTGAAGGCCCGGTGCGGGCGGACCAGTCATATTGTAGACTCAGAGAGTGGACCAGGTGGATTGAAGGCCCGGTGCGGGCGGACCAATCACACTGTAGACTCGACGTACATGGCTAGACTCGGAGGGTGGACCAGGTGGACTGAAGGCCCGGTGCGGGCGGACCAGTCACACTGTAGACTCGACGTACATGGCTAGACTCGGAGGGTGGACCAGGTGGACTGAAGGCCCGGTGCGGGCGGACCAGTCACACAGTAGACCCGATGCGCATGGTTGTTCTATTTATGATATCTTATGAGTATCATATGTGTGGTTGGTATTTTGGGGGTAACTCACTAAGCTTTCGGGCTTACTCTTTCAGTGTATTGTTTCAGGTACTTCAGGAGATCGTGGCAAGGCGAAGGCGTGATCGTACCGCTCCTCATGTTTTATGATTTATATGATATGGTTCTGGGGGATACTCTGATGTTTAAACTATTTTGAAAATGAGTTGTATGAACGTAATGGTTTTTGAATGATTAAAATGTTTTAATTTGGCTCAAATTTTATGGGTGTTACACACATGACCCATGGCCCACATGTCATCCTTAGGTATTACCATGACACTATAAGAAACTACCACATGACCCATGGCCTATATGTCAACCATCGGTGTTACCATGACACTATAAGCAACTACCACATGACCCATGACCCATATGTCATCCGTGGGTGTTACCATGACACTATAAGCAACTACAACTTGATCCATGACCCATATGTCATCCATGGATGTTACCATTACACTATAAGGAACTACCACATGGACCAATCACCCAATTATCATCCATGGGTATTACCATGACACTATAAGCAGCCCATGACCCATATGTGATCCATGGGTGTTACCATCACACCCATAACCCATATGTCATCCATGGGTGTTACCATGACTCTATCAGCAACTACCACATGACCCATGACCCATATGTCATCCATGGGTATTACCATGACACTATAAGAAACTAAAGCTTGATCCATGACCCATATGTCATCCATGGGTGTTACATTTACACTATAAGCAACTACCACATGGACTTATGACCCAAATGTCATCCATGGGTGTTACCATCACAGCGATGACCCATATGTAATCCATGGGTGTTACCATGACACCATAAGCAACTACCACATGAACCATGACCCATATGTCATCCATGGGTGTTACCATGACACTATAAGCAACTAACACATCGACCCATGACCCATACGTCTTTTATATATAAATTTTGGTTCAAACATAGAAACAGAAAGATGTATAGTTTATTATTGTTTAATTCTCGTTTATAATTTTAAATTAAAATTATGGTATGAACACCTCGTTACTCTTTGTTCTTTCTTGACGTTATATACCCTTTCTATCAAGCTGGAACTACTTTAAAAATTTTGAATTACTAAATATTTATCGCTAATTTGTACAGTTTGGATTTTTCATTAGTGGAGCTTCAAAATATTTCCCAATTCCTTTCCCTCTAACCTACACACGTTAAGGTTGCATATTAGGGTAAGTTAACTTTTTAGAAATAGGGTTTACATTTTCTATAATCATCTCTGTCAGCTAATTGATCGAAATCTTTCTTCATTACGTTTGTGACTGACTTTGGCGATATAGGTTGTCACTCATCTAAAATTTATTTTTATTTAATTTACTATTGTCGTGATCATCGTTTCTTGTTCTCTGATCGTCTTCATATATATTATCATCTTAAGTTACAACTACATTGGTTTTGATTTCATAATTTATGATTGCTACACTTTAATTACATGTTAATGAAGTAGGCAATATTAATTGTATTCAATAGTATGCATGTGTAGTAATGCCTTCATCTATAATTTATTTTATTGTATGATTGTTCTCTGCTCATCAATAGTTTATCATCTTTAATACATTGGTATTGACTATAGTTTTTTGTTAATTTTTAAGCAAGAAAGATGCCGAACTTGAAACCAAATGGAGCATAAGGTGTGAAGGCAACTAAATTCATTGCACCACAGGTTTTGAACCACAACAAGACTTCAACTGCAAAATTCATAAGCAGACAATTACAAGATGAAGAAGTCGACTTCCCAAAATAAGCAACCACATCTAATGCACCTATAACATCTAGCACCAAAACCCCTAAACCTAAATCATTAACACCAACCATGAATACCACTTCCTCAGCATCACTTACAACATCCACACCATCCTCAGCAAATACATCTAAAACTTCAACAACTGGACCAATACCATCCTCAACACCTACATCTATAACCAAAACTTCAACACCTACATCATCGAAACCATCCTCAACACCGACATCCACTACCACAACCTCAAAACCTTCATCGACACTACCATTCTCAACAACTACAGTAACTACCACATCCTCCTTACCTAAAGGAACTACCACATCCTCAACATATACATATATCCCAACACCTACCCCAGAATATACCCCATCACCAACTCCTATCCCAAAATCTACCCCATCACCAACACAACCAACCATGAATGGATCTGTTGTGGAAAATGTAGAAGGTGAAAACAATTCCTCTGAAGATTGTGGACCAGATGGACGTTTAACTATTCATGTTTGGAAAACAAAATGTAAGTTACCAATCATATCTTACAACTTTTATATATGTATAACCTTTTGGTGTACACGTACATACGAATTCAAAACTAAAACGATCACATGATTATTTGCAGGCTCATGCCACCAGGCCCTTGTGCACACATTATTAGGCCCTTGTGCACACATTATTATTCGGTCCTTTTTTCAAAGAGTAGATCCACAAGGGTACACTTGGGGAAAAGTAAGCAAAGAAATGCGCAAATTATATTAGGAGGAGTTCCAGGTAGTTAACTATATGTGATAAATTGTTGTTTAGTAAACATTTACATTTATACGTATGTTTATATTGTTAATGTGTAGAAAAAATGTAGTTGGGGTGAAGCAATAGACTCGCTAGTGAGGAAAGATTGGTCAAGTAAAACAGCACAAACTTATGGCCAATATCTTTACAACATGCAGAGCCGACAAAGAAACCCACATGCCTTTAAACCAGCTCATATTGCACAAGAAGTCTGGAACTCCCGACAAGTAAATTGGAATACAGATGAATACAAACTAAAATCCAAGCAGAACAAGAAAAATAGGAGTAACGGTGTTGCTGATGGAGTAGCACAACCTACCAATAACACTGGATGCGCAAATCATTTGAAGATAGCTTCTGATTTGGTAATTTTTTTAATGGTACATCTATGTTTATGTTTATGTGTATATTTGACATTTTATGGTATTTATGCAGAAGAGGAAATTAGGACGTGATCCGCCCCATAGTGAATTGTTCATGTATACACACACGAAGAATCACGACGGAGTCACATTCACAAACGAAAAAGATAGAGAAATTTTGTAATATTCATTTCAGTGCAATTAAACTTTTATATTATAGCTAGTCCATAATGTCATTCATAACTTTGATATCTTTTAACTTATATTATTTTTATTTTGTAGGCGGCCTATACAGAAAAACAGGAAGAGTTGGAAGCCGAAGGTATTGAATTTGAGGAGGACAAACTATTTTATAATGTTGTTGGTGGTCATGACAAAAAAAAGACTTTATGGATTAGGCTCTTTTGCACAGGCGGTTCCTAATATTAACAGTAAAACGGATGTATCTTACATTACAGAAAAAATGATGAAATGCAAGAAATGAGGGAGCTTGTTGCTAAAAAGGGCAAAGCGAAGAGATTAAAGAAATAATGAAGGCCCAAGAAGAACAATACAACGCAAGTCGGGCAACTTGAAAAACAACTTAAAACGGCAATGGATCTTATTAATGTCATTACAAAACAACAACACTAGTAGGCCATAAAGTGTTGATATGTTTATTGCAAAATATTTATTTTAGATTAGCCACTTTCCATTATCCATGTAATAAATAATTTTTGTATTATTTTATGATATAATGTTATTTGATTTTTTTTATTATTTTTGTTTTTCATATATTACTACAAAATAATTTGGATTTAATTTATAAATCAATTATCCATACGTCCATATAGAATCTGCTATATAATATACACCACAAAAATTGCTAGGAATTCATGACCACATAATTTACTAGGAAGTCATCAAACCGAAGTTGCTAGGGATTCATCACCACAGAATTTGCTAGGGATCCACAACCATGGAATTTGCTAGAGATTCAGTACAACGGAATTTGCTAGGGAATCACCACCACGAAATTCGCTAGGGATTCATCACCACGTAATTTGTTAGGGAATCACCACCACAGAATTTACTAGGGATTCACCACCACGGAATTTGCTAGGGATTCACCACCATGAAATTTGCTACGGAATCATCACCACGTATTTTTCTAGGGATTAACTACAACGGAATTTGTGATGGAAGAACTACCATAGAATTTGTGATGGAATCCTACTACGGAATACACGACGGAATACCATCTACAACGAATTTCATTCCGTTTTCACAATTGCGACAGAATGATTGTTTCCCTAGCAAACTCTCGCTAAGAGGTTTTTTTGGGACGAAAATCGGTCGTCGCAAATTCCATCGCTATTCGTCTTTTGCAACGGAATTTTAACTTTTCGCAACGGATTCCTTCCCTAGAAAAATCGCTTTTTTCTTGTAGTGCATCAAAAGGAAGCCAAACGAGATATCGAGTTTGAGATTATGAGCTCTGAGCTCTCAATTCCGATCTTAAAGAGGTGTATCTTTCTTTTAAGGCCATTAGAACTTATAGGCTTTCGAACCAATCCGCTTTCGGACCTATTCGTCACTTGCCACAACATATGTTGGCAGCAGTTTCTTCTGACTCAGTTTATCTCAATTATCATCTAGAGACTTCGGTTGTGTATGACCCCACACAATCTGCCCCAGTCTCGGATGAGCAGCCTTCGGATGTGAACAAACCAGTCTCTCTTGGTGGCCGAAAGAAGAAGATGGCTAAATGAAAAACATCACCCCTAAAAAGTTCAATCCAAAAAGAGAACCAAAGTCAGTGGTTCCTCTCTAAAGGAAACACATATTAACATTCAACATCACTCTGGATCATTGCTTACGCCAACCGTCCACTCTTCCAAAGTACCCTTCGGAATTTTAATATCACACACACACTCACAGGAAGTTTGCACATAATCTACCTCCATCTTCCCAAAACATGGTCTTGGTATTAAACATAGTCCCTTGAAGCCCCTGGGACATACCCACGAGTCATCCTGGAAATACCTCTTGGTTCTACACTTGCATAATCAGGAGCCCCTACTTCTAATTCTAAGCTTTCGGAAGTTGGAGTTGTCCCTCCTACTTCTAGAGCCTCAATTGGTCTGATACCTGGTTCAAGTAAAGGACGACCAGGTACTTCTGATAAAGATTGGTCTGATTTTGTAGACAGGGCACATACACGTCATCCGGAGCTAACAAGAGCTCAAGTGGAGTACTCGTTTATCTCAATGCGTGACAGGGCTATTCAAAGCAATCTTCCATTTACTATTCCAACTAATGAAGAAACATATCAAGAGTTCGCCTCTTCTGAACAAGCTCATAAAACCGCTACAGGAGATGTTCCTGATCCAAAAATTGTTTTGGGATGATCCTCCTCTAGTGTTTACAAGTGAATAAACTCACAAGCCTCCCTCCGATGAAGAACATTCTGATGATGTTATATTTGATGAAGATAGAATATATATATTGGTGCCATGCCGATCCTTACAACTTTCAAGTCTCTACAAAAGCCCTCCTCTTCCAAACCAGCATATGATTTTGACATTTTCTCCTCCTCCTCGGAAGAAGAAGAAGAAGAATAAATAAAAGTTGATGCCAACACTCCAGGAAATCAAGGCAACGAAACTGAAACCAATCCAGCTGAGAATCCCACTCCTTCGGAACCACAAGATGACGATGTTGGTGATAATAATGATAAACAGTCTGATAGTTCTACCTCGGACACTGGCTCTTCGGATGAAAACATCGAGATCCATTTGCCTTGTTAGAACTCTGAGACAATGGTTGATTCACTCGACAAGTCTGTAGCTCAATTGGACTCCAAGATCTATCATAAGGACACCAGCCTCAGTTGGGTTTTGAGCATCCTAACAACCTTAAGGTGCACATACAACCCTAGAAGCTTTGGAACTATGTTTTCTCTATTATACATGCAAAATTGATTTCCAAAGCCTTATCATATCTAGCATGCAATCCTAGGTACATGAATAACAAAATTTCTAGATAGAATTACATACCTTTTCTTGTAGTGATTTGCTTGGAGTTTATGAGCCTAGCGCCAATAGTGTGGATGCCTCAAGTGGTGTCACAAATCACCAAAACAAGTTGGAAGCTCTTGAGAGAATAAGAACACTATATAGAAATCAGCCCACCTTATGCTCACACACTAGTGCCAATTCTAGAACCAAGGACCTCTTTATATAGTATGGAGGATTAGGGTTACACCCTAATACCCATGACTCTTCATTTACCTAGGATCCATGGGTTAAAGCTCCATGGACTATCCATGGACTTCCATATACTCTTAGCCCATCCTAAATAAATCTTAGCCCAATCCATATATATGTAAGAGTCCATATTTAATTAATCTCATTTGATCACTAAACTAATTCCAAATTAATTCTTGATCAATACTAATTAAATAATATGATTTCATATTAATATATTATAACTTATAATATATTAATACATCATAAACATCTTATTCTCAAAAGTATATCCATACAAATTGTTCGGTGAAGTGCAACCCAAATGGACCATGTCGGGTCGGGTCAAGTGCATACCAAATATAATTACGGACTTAGACACCTTATCCAACAGTCTCCCACTTGGATAAGTCTGATAACTATAGTTGCAAGTATAACTTCAAGAACCAATCGGAAATCGTAGCTCTTTAAAACTCTATTGAACCATGAAGCGCCATTTTAGATAACTGATCATACAATCCTCTGTTCTCAAGATATCAGCCGAATAAATACATGGAACAATGTCGTACTTATTGTCCAACAGTTTGTTTCTCGATCTTTTGATTTGTTTGACATAGAACTAAATTGAACATATCAATTAGGTTCTGATCGGGCCCGACACATAAGTCAAAACAAATCATCGAGGGGCCCAGATATCGCTTCTAATCCTAGAAGGAACAGATAAACTTCGACTCATATGCTTGTATTAACTACTTGTTAAATTATGCACAAAAGCACGTTTTATGACATCAAGTTACTGATGCGTTTTCGTACAATCAATGGATAACCAACTCATAGTCAACGACTTATATCTCTAGGTTTGAAGATTTATATGATATTACCGTCTCACGATCACTCGAGATAAATTCCATGAAGTGATACAAGTGAGCGTGGGTTTAATCCAATACTCAGAACTTATGAGCACTCATGAATGTTGCACCAACCATTGCTATGTCTAATACACCTTAGACAAATCTACAATCCGAATTCATGACAGTCTTAATTCAGCACCTACTTCCAATGTATGACCGACTGTGGGGGTTCGAATAATATAATTATTCAGGAAGTCAAAACATGCAAAATTGAAACGAATATCGTCCCTCAGCCCGATGCTTCTTGCATGCTGCAAATGCCTAACCCTAGTCAGTCCCTTCGTGAGGTGATCTACTGGATTCTCTTCTGACGAGACCCTCATTTCCACGAGGGGTCCTTCTTCTATCTTATGTCTTATGAAGTGATATTTTCTATCAATGTGTCTTGATCTACCATGATCTATTGGTTCCTTGGCTAAGCCAACCGCACTATTGCTGTCACAGAAAATCTCCGTAGGCTCCTTTATAGCTGGTACAACTCCAAGGTCTCTGATGAAGTTCTTTAGCCCTATCGCCTCCTTTGCTGCCTCGCTTGATGCTATGTACTCTGATTCGCAAGTTGAATCAGCTACTGTCTCCTGCTTGGAACTTTTCCAAGTAATTGCTCCTCCATTGAGGGTAAAGACCCAGCCTGACTGAGAGTGGAAATTATCCCTGTCAGTCTGAAAACTGGCATCACTATACCCAACCACTCTCAATTCATCATTCCCACCAAGGGTAAGGACCCAGTCCTTAGTCCTCCGCAGGTACTTGAGAATATTCTTTACCGCAATCTAGTGAGCCATGCCAGGGTTACCCTGATATCTGTTGACCATGCTCAAAGGAAAGGCCACATCAGGACGAGTACAAGTCATAGCATACATGATCGAGCCAACAACGGAAGCATATGGTCATCGACTCATCTCAACTATCTCAGCCTCTGTACTCGAACTCTGAGCCTTACTCAGTTTGGCATTGTGCTGGATTGATAAATCCCCTTTCTTGGAATTCTGCATGTTGAACCTTTTCAACACCTTGTCCAAGTAGGTACTCTGACTAAGTCCAATTAGTCTCTTACTCCTGTCTCTCAATATCCTTATCCCTAGGATATAGGCAGCTTCTCCAAGGTCCTTCATAACGAAACACTTCCCAATCCAGGACTTAACCTCCTACAGAGTTGGGATGTCATTTCCTATGAGTAGTATGTCATTCACATACAATACGAAAAAGCTAACTATACTCCCACTAGCCCTAACATATACACAGAACTCATCCTCGCTTCTCGAAAAGCCAAACTCTTTGACTATCTCATTGAAACAAAGATTCTATCTACGAGATGCTTCTTTCAATCCATAAATAGATTTCTCAAGCTTACACACTCTATTAGGGTATTTAGCATCAACAAAACCCTCTGGCTGATTCATGTTAACATCCTCAGCCAACTTTCCATTAAGGAAAGCGGTTTTGACATCCATTTGCCATATTTCGTAATCTTGAAATGCAGCTATGGCTAGCAAAACCATAATAGACTTAATCTTCGCTACTGGTGAGAATGTCTCATCATAGTCAACTCACGGAGTTTGTGTAAAGCCCTTCGCAACCAGTCGCGCCTTATAAGTCTGTACCTTCCCATCCATGTCGGTCTTCTTCTTGAACATCCATTTGCACCCAACTGTCTTACGACCTGGTACATTGTCAACCAAGTTCCAAATTTGATTGTCATACATGGATTGAATCTCGTTGTCCATAGCCTTCTTCCATTTAGCAGACTCAGGGCCTTCCATGGCTTCCCGTGTATTTATTAGGTTCATCCAAATCTATCAGTGTACTATCACCGATAAATGTATCAGCTTCAGCAGTGATATGATAACCATAATAAAAATCAGGTGTGTTCCTAAATCTAGTGGAACGCCTTGGAGGTACAAACTCATCTATTGGCTCAACAGGAGTTTCCTCCTCAGGTTGATCGATAGTGTTTGAGGTTCCTTCACCACTTAACTCTTGAAGTTCTTCAAGGTCAAATTGCCTCCCACTGTTTCCTTGGCTTATAAATTCTTTCTCACGAAAGACTCCTCTCCTTGCTACAAAGACCACATTCTCATTGGGTCTGTAGAAGAGGTAACCAAAGGATTTCCGTGGGTAGCCGATGAAAATACACCTCTCACTTTGAGGTTCAAGCTTGTCGTGAGACTCGCGCCTCAAGAAAGCCTTGCAACCCCAAATCTTGATGTGGTCTAAATTGGGAACTTTCCCCGTCCACCTCTCGTGAGGTGTTTTGGCAACCTTTTTAGTAGGGACTAGATTAAGGATATGGGTGGCAGTCTCTAAGGCATACCCCCAGAATGAGATAGGTAACGAAGCTCGACTCATCATGGAACGAACCATATCCAACAAGGTTGGATTGTGCCTCTCAGCCACACCATTCAGCTGTGGTGTCCTAGGAGGTGTGAATTGTGAGACAATCCCATATTCCTTAAGATAGTCAATGAACTCAATACTAAGATACTCTCCTCCCCGATTGGATCGGAGTATCTTGATGTTCCTGCCCAGTTGATTATCCACTTCCTTCTTAAACTCTTTGAACTTTGCAAAGGTTTCTGACTTATGCTTGATTAGTAGATATATCCATATCTACTATAATCATCAGTAAAAGTCACATAATAGCGATTAGCATCCCCCGTGGAGGTTTTGAAGGGTCCACACACATCTGTGTGTATGAGGTCCAACAAACCCTCACCCCTCTCACAAGCACCAGTGAAGGGTGACTTTGTCATTTTTCCAAGTAAACAAGACTCGCAACTATCATCCGACTTTAGGTCAAATGATTCCAAAACTCCAGCCTTTTGTAGTTGGCCTATGCGCTTCTTGTTAACATGTCCAAGATGACAATGCCACAAGGTGCTTTATCTAAACTATTTGAAGAATCAATACACAATACCTTATTTCCAAGATTATCTACAACATTCACAACTTCATATACACCATCACAAGGTAATGCTTTAAAGTAAAATATATCATTGTAATAAACATTAATAGCACCATTATCATTATCAAATGAAAAAGAAAATCCTTGTTTGTACAAGCCATGAAAAGAAATAATATTTCTCGCCATTTCATACGAGGAACAACATTTATTCAAATCTAAAATTAACCCATTCTTAAGCAATAAAGAATAAACTCCTATCTTGGTAACAGGTGATGCTTTCCTATTGCCCATGATTAAGTTTATCTTCCTGTGCTCCACTTTCTCACTTTTTCTTAGGTCCTGCAAATCAGTACTAATGTGAATGCCACAACCTGTATCATGTACCCAAGAGTTAGAACGTAATGAGTTATTAGACAATATAGTATAAATACCTGCATTGGTGGGTTTTACTTTCCCATCCCTTACATCCTGCAAGTATTTGGGGCAGCTTCCCTTCCAGTGCCCCTTTTCCTGGCAGTAGAAGCATTGTGCTTCCTTTGGGTTTGAAGAAGGAGGAATGGAACCTTTCTTGGTTCCACTTGAAGAGGAGCCATCAACGGGCTTTCCCTTGGTACCCTTCGAAGGGGTATTTGATGAGTTGAAAACTCTTTTAGATCGATAAGATTATTAACAAATAAAACAGAAAGCAAACCAAATAAAAAACACACAATGAATCAAACGGATGTCGAATGATTAAAACAGCAACACCTCAGAAGAGCTCGATGAAGAACTTCTACTTTAGAGGCGTGCTAGGATTACAGTACTTGTGAAAGTAAATACTCAAGAAGCGTGACTAATCTGATGCATGCATGCACCATAAATACTAAACCCTAAAAACAAACACACGGTTGGACAGGCCCAAACTGTGAATACATATGGACCGAACTAACTAAGCCCAATGGCGCAACCCGTAGACTCAACAATCTCCCCCTTTGTGCCTATTGAGGCAAGAGATCACTTCGGTTGAGTAATGGTGGTTTTCTTCACAGTCTTGAACAGCTTTGGAATTATGGCAAGAAGAGTTTGACGAAAGTTAATGTACCACCGAAGCATATCTGAAAACATCTTCTTATCTGCTTCACTATTCTGATTGCACCTGTGTATGATATCGAGAGTATGCTCCAAGCAGGAAGTGGAGAACAGGTGTTTGTCAACAAGAGTGAACAGGAATTTTTGACCTTCTCCCCTGATGAACATGACTGTATGAAATTGTGGGTTGATTTTTCCCTTCATCATCTCGTTGATGTCGCTTGCCTTTCCTATTGGCTTGATAGTGGGCTTCCTTCTCAAGGCAGAGGCGATTTCCTGATCCATTTTTGCGACTTCAAGAATATAGCACACCATCATTCGCTTAATTTCATCAACGATAGACTCATATTCTTGTTGATTAGTCAGCAAAATATTGTTTAAGAGAATCCAGTCATGAGGATTCAAATTTGGAAGATCAGTAAGGGAGATCATGTGAACCGAACTGTCTGAGCCTCGGGTCACTTTGAATTTGACATTGATAAATTTCCCTGCTGAAGTGGGTTTCAACAACTTGACTGTTGTGATCTTCTGTTTACTCCAAGTCAGGTATTGCGGTTGATATAACGTAAGATAGTACTCGATTAGGTCTCGATCAACGTTCGGGTCAGGAGAGGGGATGGAAACTGTTAACTCAAAACAATGAAAGATGAATGCCTTTCGGGTGATTAGCATATCAAATTAAGAATCCTTGAAATTCTCAAGATCGAATGAAAGGACCGGTTCGAGCCAATGTGTGCTTGGAGCTTCAATTACCTCCTTCAGAAGCTTTTCCATAGTCCACAGAGGGAACATAGATTTCCTCTGTTCTAATACATCATTCGCTTCTTTTTGTTTCCTCTCACTTTCAACTTTTTTCTTTGTTTTACGAACCTTTTCCATAAGCTCTTGATCATTTGGCTTGTTTTTGAGGCTTTCGGTTTTGGAACCTTTTTCTTCTTTTTGAGGATTATTTTTTATCTCCTCTTTCGCCTTTTCTGAGCTATGGCTACCCTGCCAGTTTCGGTTATTGGCAATAGGGAACTTTTTGCGAGAAAACCGCTTCGGGTTGGAAACCATCATTGCATACTCTTCGCTTGTCAGATCACATTCTGATATTTCTGACTCTTCTTCATCTTTTGCCACATTCTTCGCCTTAGAGAGAAAGGAGAAGGATCGCATACCTGACACCACTTTCGCTTCCTTTGTCACAACACTTTCATGAGATTTGAGAAAATCCACCATCTTCGCCAATGAATAGGTTTTAAACTGCTCGTGAGGCTTCACACTTGATACCACAACCATCCATTCGGGTCTTAAACCATTCATAAATGTGACCTTCTGTTCGATCACTTTTCTTCCAATACCGGGATTGATCATCTTGCTCAAAAGACGGTTGAAACGATAGAATGCCTGAATTAGTTTTTCATCTGGCTTTTGTTGGAAAGCACCAAACTTAGAGAGCAATAGAGTTTGGATAGAATGCTCTAAGTCTTCATTAGTGGAATGTAGCTCTTTAAGTCTATCCCAGATCTCTTTTTCCGTGGTGCATGAGCTTACCAAACGAAAAGTATCGGACTGTAAAGCAAATCGAATCATTCTCATGGCTTTAACATTACACAACAATTTATCTTTTTCATCTTGAGGAATCTTCTCCACATCAGTTAAGAGTTTGTTGTACTCCTTTTGAGTCTTAATAGTTCTATTTGTTCCATAATTAACAAAAGGACCCAATGTTATTGCTTCCCAGATAGGATAACCATTGTCTTCAGAACCAACGATATAGTCCTCAAAGTGATGCGTCCAAACTTCATAACCTTGAGTGTATAGAATCGGGATTTTGGTTGTGGATCCAATCTTGTTGGAGATATTGATCGGATTGGTTTGTGAATCTTCGTGAGACATGATGACCTTTTTCAGATATCTGCTAAGAATCAGACTTGTAAAGATTGAATAGGGTAATATCGAGATCTATGAACAACGTCAATGAAGGAATGACGGCTTAACAGATCCAATAAAAGCGGAAACCCTAAGAAAATTCTTCAAACAGAAGAGATGCGTATGATTTACATAGCCTCCTGCTCTGATACCAATTGATGAGTTGAAAACTCTTTTAGATCGATAAGATTCTTAACAAATAAAACATAAAGCAAACCAAATAACAAACACACAATGAATCAAACGGATGTCGAATGATTAAAACAGCAACACCTCAGAAGAGCTCGATGAAGAACTTCTACTTTAGAGATGTGCTAGGGTTACAGTACTTGTCAAAGGAAATATTGAAGAAGCATGACTAATCTGATGCATGCATGCACCATAAATACTAAACCCTAAAAAAAACACACGGTTGGACAAGCCCAAACCGTGAATACATATGGACCGAAATAACTAAGGCAAATGGCGCAACCCATAGACTCAACAGTCTTCCTCTTCTTCCCCTTTCCCTGCCCAATTGCCAGAACAGGAGCAGTAGTAGGTGTAAGAGTAACAACTGATGTACTTTTAAGGCCACTTTCAGGGGTCCTTAAAAGTCCTTGAAGCTTGCTGAGTGTGACTTCCTCCTTTTTATATGATAAGTCATGCGAAACTGATCATAACTTGGAGGTAAGGAATGGAGAACGATGTCAATCGCCATGTCCTCAGGGAAGTCCACATTAAGCTTCAATAACTGGTCCACAAACCTTTGCATTTTCTGCAAGTGGCTGGTGATGGGTTCACCATCCTTTATCCTAGCTGTTATCATGGAGGAAATGAATTCATACCTCTCTTGATGAGCACTCTGATGGTACCTATCCATCATATCCTGGTGCATCTCAAAAGGGTAGAAATCTTCATAGGATTTCTGGAGTTCTGCTGTCATTGTGGCCAACATGATACAAGACACCTTAGTGGCATCTTTCTCATAGGTAGTGTACTCAGCAACCTCCTCAGGAGTAGCAGTCGACTCATCAACAACGTTCAGTTCCTTGTCAAGGACATATTTCTTCCCCTTGTAGCGAGTGATCATCCTGATGTTCCTAATCCATTCATTGAAATTGGAACCATCAAAAGTGATCTTCCCACACAAGTTCATGAGGGAAAAAGAGTTTGTAGGGTTTAAGCTAGTAGCATTGTTGTAATACATCTGAAAAGAAAGATAGACAAGTTTTAATTAGATAAATTAGTCCTTAATAAGTCACCCAAATGAAATAATAAGGCTAGGACCCAACAACCTATTTATAACTGGAAGAGGGATGCTGTAATCCAAGTTATAAAATAGTTGTAGGTAGTTAAATGATGATTTACCAATTTCCACCATGAAAAACGAAAAAAGATTATTAAGTTTTAATTGGATTTGAAACTCCTAGATCTTTTGAGATACATTGAACTTTCAATGGCATGTTTGAATCTCGATTGTGCCCTCTCAAGTTTGTGACTGGGATGCCGAGGATCACAAACAAGGTGTAAATAAACATGAAAATTAACTTGGTACCCTCAACTTTATCACCTAATTGATGTGCCGGTTAACCACACGCACTCCACCGATCTATGATAAAATCAAGTCACCCTTTGCCACCCTTAATAGTCCTTATTAGTGTGCCGTTTAACCACACACGCTCCACTAATGACTTGGTAAGGTACAAAGTGTAATTTCATGAGTTAGCACCTATTTCACATTTTCCTAAAGTAACTAAGATTGGTAATTAATAAAGGTTTAGTTACTTTATAATTTCATTATACTTTTAATGATGATTAAGGTCATATCCTACCCGTTCGGCTAACGATCCTCCACCGGTTAAGGAAGCGGTGGGTGAGAATGGATACCCATTAAACTGCCATTTTATAGGCAGTAACCTTATACCCCCTTATAGACCGGCTTTGTGAATGAGGCCTACTAACGGTAAGATTGACTTATTCTTATACATATCTATATAATTAAACTTATAATAATAGTATAAGGGTTGGATTTTAAACTTTTAAAATTCTAAGGTTTATTTTGGAATTAAAGTATTAATGTGTGAGTCTTTACAAATTCCAATACTTGAGGGCAAGTTTTGAAACTCTTCAAAACTCTTCAACTTCATAACTTATCAGTTAATGGCCAATAAAATGAAGACTCTTCATTTTATGTAACCTATAAGTTCTTTAAATGGTTTTAATGAAAATGACTTTTGGTAATCCAAAACTTGTGGACAAATTATGGACTCCATTAAAACATAAAATCATGGATTTAACTAATCATAATAATCAAATAAACAAACATGCATGATCATATTCAAACTCATAGTGTAAGACAATTCATATCATCAAATTCAAGCCATTTAGCATAATCATATTAACACTAATCTTGAAAGTATGACAATTACCTTGTAATTAGATTAGGATAATCATCACCATATCATAAAAAACAGTTTAAATGATTCAAAACAGCTACAGGTAATGATCCTAACCCAATTCTGGACAAAAAAAACTCGAACAACATATTGTCAGCACCTTAAACTCGTCGAGTTCCATGAGGAACTCGTCGAGTTCATGCCAAAAACCTTGAACTCGTCAAGTTTTGTGGTCTGGACAGATTTCAGCTTTGCAAAATCACATAAACAACAATATAACAGAAAACAAGCCTAGGCTCTGATACCACTGTTGGGTTTTGAGCATCCTAACAACCTTAAGGTGCACATACAACCCTAGAAGCTTTGGAACTATATTTTTTCTATTATACATGAAAAATTGATTTCCAAAGCCTTATCATATCTAGCATGCAATCCTAGGTTCATGAATAACAAAAATTCTAGATAGAATTACATACCTTTTCTTGTAGTGATTTGCTTGGAGTTTATGAGCCTAGCGCCAATAGTGTGAATGCCTCAAGTGGTGTCATAAATCACCAAAACAAGTTGGAAGCTCTTGAGAGAGTAAGAACACTATATAGAAATCGGCCCACCTTATGCTCACACACTAGTGCCAATTCTAGAACCAAGGAGCTCTTTATATAGTATGGAGGATTAGGGTTACACCCTAATACCCATGACTCTTCATTTACCTAGGATCCATGGGTTAAAGCTCCATGGACTATCCATGGACTTCCATATACTCTTATCCCATCCTAAATAAATCTTAGCCCAATCCATATATATGTAAGAGTCCATATTTAATTAATCTCATTTGATCACTAAACTAATTCCAAATTAATTCTTGATCAATACTAATTAAATAATATGATTTCATATTAATATATTATAGCTTATAATATATTAATACATCATAAACATCTTATTCTCAAAAGTATATCCATACAAATTGTTCGGTGAAGTGCAACCCAAATGGACCATGCCGGGTCGGGTCAAGTGCATACCAAATATAGTTACGGACTTAGACACCTTATCCAACAGCCTCGACTCCAAACTTGAACTCATTCTCAAATCTCTCTACGAGATCAAAGAATTTGGCCCCTCAGAACTCGATCGAGAAAATCAACTTGACCAACTCATTTATCTCCGATTCAAGCATCTAGAAGAATTCGAACATAAATACAATGACAACCTTGATCACCATATCTCCACCACCACTACAATGCTCAAGATTCATGACTATATGACCAATGCAACAACCAAACTGATCAAACAAACCCATCTTCCTCATGAAAAACAAATCTAAAGGCTAGAGAAGGAGATTCGAAAGAAGGACGAATTGAATCTGATTATGCAACAAGTCCTTATCAAGCTACTCCGAGCATGTTGGAACATTGTTGATGTTCCGAACAACAAGTTTGACGCAATGCTCTCAATTTTATGCTCATTGTTTGACCATATAAAAGTACAAGACCCCACCGTTGAAGCCTACGACTCTCTCTCCAAACAGATAAACATGAGCTTTCAGAGAGTGTTCGAATGCTTAACTAACCTTCAGGCCAATGCCATACTTGCATCGGATGTAGGGACTTCCGACGCAAGAGGGGGAGAAGGACCTGGTTAGAGAGGAAGAACAATCCAATGGAAACCAGTCTCAGAATTCATACTCCGAGATGAATTGTCCGAAGAAGACTTAATAAAGGTTGAATCCATTGAACCTCTTGTGTCTGGAGATGAAGAAGAAGACCAATTTGAAAATTCTGTACTAGGACTTTAAGCTATCAGGGAACAACCAATGAAGGTTTTATCAGAAGAATAAAATAGGATTCATCCCTGGTAGAATTTCTCAAGCAAAGTCCTGAAATGGCGAAGCTCAAAATGAAACTAAATGTCGATGCCTTCCGAGCTACACAATCCATGCTTCCACCAATCCCTGCTCCGAGAATAGTTTCGATCGATGACTGTTCTCCAACCTGGAAACCCGATGATGTCCCTGAATAACCTTTAGTTCCTCATCCGCCAAAATTCATCATCTCTGAAACAGTTCAACAAAGCATCGCTAACATAAACGAGCCACCTCTTGACAAAGGAAGGAAAATTGCTACTGAACCTGACAGCCTAGTGAGGACGTTCAAAAAGTCTGAGGGCTGGTCTCAAGAACAGATAGATCAAGCATTGGAAGAAAACACCAGGATTCAAACACTGAAAGACAATATAAATCAGATGTTGGGCATATCTGCTCTCTTCCGAGAAGGCGTTATTCACAGCATTGCCTTTGTGCCCTTCATGTACTACGGTATTCCAACTCAGGATTCTGGTCAAATTGATCTTCCACTCTCTCCACATGGAAAATTCTACATCAAATACACTCCTCTTTATCCGAATGATGATCCACAAATGATCATCAGGACAGAGTGTGAGAGATTAAGAACTTTCTACTCCGTTAAGGAACGTCCTAAAAAAGAAGTGTGGTCTCGGAAGCGGATCAAAAAGATCGTTGGTTTCAGAAACAAGGTTCAAAGTAAATTTGATCTCAACTGTATGATGTATAGATATTACGTGTCTCGGAATAAAGAAGCAACTCTCACTCTCACGAATGTTGACTTTCCCTCAATCAACCCCAATGACATTCTCACATTTGTTGCTCATCTCCGAGATTGCCAAACTAATCACTCAAGCATCAGAGCTTACAATGCTTCCATTAATTTCTTGGAGGACTACGTTCCAAAATTCTATAGGTCCGACATTGAGTTTGCACACTTGTTCGTAACCGAAAATGTGCTGGCAAAAATCACTTATGACTTGCCTGAAACTCAAATCTTGGCACAAGGACCCATTGAAGAACCTGAAATCGGATACTTCTATCTCAAGAAGAAGACCAACCGAAAAGAATTCTTTCTAGTTCTTAACAAACACTTGGTTCCATCAAAGATCCTTCAAAAGTTCATCACCAAAGCTGCAAAAAGTGAAGCTCCTGAGCATGTGAAGAAGAAGTTCATTGAACACCTAAAATGGTATTTGGAAGTTCGAAGCTGGCTACACAGTGCCTATATTTTTGTGTCCAGTGAAGCCAACTGAGTTGATTGATTGCTAAGTTTGCTTAGGGGGAGATTGTTAATGCATAAAAAGTGAACCTCTAGCAATCCGAGCCAAACCAAGATTCGAAGATAATCCTCAGTATGATATGTGACAAGTTCCGAAGTCTATCCTAGTCCAAGATGAAGACGTTTCTAAAGTTAATCTATTGATGTGATAGATTCTGTACAAGCATTAAATGCTTTTTTTCTTTTTATTGATTAAACAGTTCTTAGGACCATATTAGTAAATCTTTTAAGTGTCAGATTTGTCAAACTCTTAGTATTATCTAGTACATAGACTGTTTTTGGTTTTTACTATGTCTCTCCTTTACTATTTAAGGAGATTATGTTTCATGGTTTGTTATCAAGAAATACAATTATTCTCCTCACATCAATTATACACTCTCATGCAAGGAAAATCTCTTTCACTTACATTCTACTTGTTCTTAAGTTGTCTTTACTTTGCTCATACTCATTTTACTTTACTTAAATATTTTGTTGAACACTTTTTTGAATATCATCTTCAAGTTTTGACTCGTTTACCAGACTTGACTGGACCAATATATTAGCAGCAGACATTGATCTTAAAAGTTAATTCAAGGTTTGAGTTTTCAAACCTTGTCCGCGCACTGAATCTTGTACTCACAAGGTTGTTATTTCTTCATCTTCTTACTTGGTGCTTGTTTTCTTTCCATACTGTGCAAGAATATCCTTGGTGGGTATAAAATGGTTTTATGTTATTTGAAATTTCTAAGTCTTCCGTTGCTAAATCTTATGTTTTTGAAACTAATTTTTGAATAAAAACTCAACACATATGCCATGGTTTATACTACGGAGAGGGATCACTCTTGATAAATTTTTGAATCGTTAGGATGAAGCATTGGTGCTTGCCCCGAGTAGTAATCTATATATGGCCTTTTTACTCACTATTTTTGCGATTTTTAGGGTTTTAGCGAGTCTTTTAGCTATCTTTTAGAAGTCTTCATTACATTTAGAAATTAAATGTTTTGAATAGGAGCTTAGAACCTTATGCTCCACATTATGGTCATTTTCACATTCTAAATCATTTGGATCATTATCTATAGGTTCCATGCACATATTTTAAGAACCAAGTTCTTGAGTCAAAATTTTGATAAAAGTCGTATTATGTTACAATTTGCCTTCAAAAATAAATAAATAAATAAAATAATTAAAATAAAATTAAAATAAAAAATAAAAGAAAAGGCGTCAAATAAGAAACCTTAAATTTCAATTATTCTAGATTGGCGACTTGTCCAATTATTGGACAAGTTTTGTTACACTTTTGGTCACCCGACGAATGTTATAGACGATAGGTAGCTTTCTTGTATATAGATCGAGTTGTACTTTTCTGTAAAGTTGGTGATGTTAGAAAGGTTGTCGAGTTGGATTGTTATGGGAGGTTCGGGTCAACACTAAATGAACTTATTCCTATAATGGCGTCGAGCGTTAAAACCCGATTACATACGGAAAGTAGCCATCAAACGAGAGATCACATATTTTTTGTGATATGAGTGCACACTTAAAAAGATCTCCAATCGAGCTTATCCATCTGCGTTCTACTACCTACAGAGTTTCTTCATTACATGTGATGGGTTTTGAGCACTACATCATTCCTATGGTGTACATGCAAACCTTAAAGCTTTGGATCTAGTTAGGGGTGGCAATCCTCAACCCAACCCGTAACCCGACACTGACCCAACACGAAAATAAACGGGTTTGGGTTAAGATTTTTGACCCGTCAACCCACCAACCCAGCAACCCGCCAACCTGATTATATATATATATATATATATATATATATATATATATATATATATATATATATATTATGTTTAAAAAATATATTTAATTATTTATCAGTTTTGAATATTTGATTATCATTTAATCATTTTCCGAATTCCAAAACTGCAAAACATCTTCGAGTCGACTTAGCGTGCCCTAGCCCCTAATCAAAAAGAAATTCAGTCTTCAGTCTCCAAACTCACGACTCCGTGTCTCCCGTCTCCGTCGATTGAGGCATCAATTGATCGACTGTCGCAGTGTCGCACGCACACCAATCGTCTTCTCGTCCTCCGGCTGTTGCACACCACTCATCGGCATTAGTCTTGTTTATGACTTTATGTGTATGACTTTATGTTGAATATTTAAGACTTTATGACTTCATTTTATTTGTATTTTTTAATTTCATTTTAAAAAATCGTTGCTTATTAAATGGGTTACACGGGTTGGGTTCGACCCACTGCCCCACAAACCCACGAACCCATATACTTATAGGGGTTATATGGGTTGGGTTGGGTTGATGTTTTCAACCCGCCAACCCGTGACCCGCCAATCCACCAACCCATATATTATATGGGTTGGGTTGGGTCAATATATTCTGACCCGCTAACCCGCCAACCCGTGACCCGCCAACCCGAAGCCAACCCAATTGCCAGGCCTAGATCTAGTTTATCTAATGAACATGCAATAATCATCCAAAGCCATAAACCCTAGATCTAGCATGTGATAATCAATATTAACATAAGAATAGGGTTTAGATCTTACCTTTGATTGTTATGTAGTAATAACAATCTATTTCTTCTTGTAATTGGCTTCTGAAAGCTTAGTCTCACAAGTGTCACACCTCTAATGGCTCACAAACACCAAGAGCAAGAGGATGACTTAGGAGAAGAGAAGGAGGCACCAAAAAAACATCCAAGAACCCTAATGAAGGCTTAACCACGTTTTTGGTGCCTTAGGGGTTTTAAATATGTGAGGCTATCAGGGTTTTGAACTAGGAAACCCTAATCTGACTGTTTAGGCCTTAAGCTGCCCATGGACTCCTCCTTTAGAGGCCTTGGACGAATTGTAACGGGTTTCCCCATAGATTTTTTCCACTCCATCCTCTATGGAGTCCATTAGCCCAATATCCAACTATCACACAATTAACAGTTCTAGTCCCCTTTATTTAATTAATGTGTTTTAGCCACAAAATTAATTCTGATTAATTCTTGACTATTATTAATTAAAGAATATGATTTCTCTCTTAATATATTATTCATATAATATATTAATAAATCATAATTATTCTCTTTTTCCATAAATCATCCTATCAAGTTGCTTTGGTGAAGGCAACACAAAAGGACCATGCTCGCAATCGGGTCAAGTACATACCAAAATAGTTATGGGCTTAGACACCAATCCAACAGTCTCCCAATTGGATAAGTCTAATAACTATTCTGCGTATGACTTCAGATCCTGATCAGCAATCGTAGCTTTCAAAAGTCGCTGTCAACTATGATCTTATCAGATACGCGTCCTTTAGATAAGGGATCATATATTCCTCTATTCTAGATATTGTATAGACGCGAGATATGGATTGAAATGATTCTCTCAGTCTATGTGTTGTTTCCCGATTTCCGATTTATGACGACTAACTAATTGAACAAATCAAATCAGTCCTGGCCCGGCCGAGCACTTTATGTTTGTCATCACTAAATCATCGAGGGGCCCACAGATATCGCTTTTATCCTACATTGGATAAAAGGAACGGATAAACTTCGACTCAATGCTCGCTTGTACTCACTCACCGAATTACACACAACAATATGGTTTATAACACCAAGTTACTGGTGCATTTACATATTATCAATGTGCAAC
Source organism: Lactuca virosa (assembly GCF_052849685.1). Taxonomy (NCBI): domain Eukaryota; kingdom Viridiplantae; phylum Streptophyta; class Magnoliopsida; order Asterales; family Asteraceae; genus Lactuca; species Lactuca virosa. Next base: position 164,406,518 of record NC_136433.1, on the reverse strand, counting down.
CGACTCACAATATACAACTCACACATCTCGGTTTCAAGAATATAAGATATTATCGTCTCACCAATCACTCGTGATAAAATCCATGAAGCGATCCAAGTGAGAGTGGGTTTAATCCAATGCTCAAATCATATTCGTAAGCACTCATGAACGTTGCAACAAACCTTTGCTATGTCTAATACACTTTAGACAATCTACAACCAATTCATGACAATCTTCTTTCATACCTACTCCCAAAGTATGAGCGACTGTGGAACGTTCGATTAATCTTATTATTCAGGAAGTCAAAACATGCAAAGTGAAACACAATAATAATCGAATCCAATATGACCCCAAACTTTTGAGTATAAATAAAACTCCTTTTATTTAGTCACCATATTGATTACACATTATTCATTGTATAATGTTTCAAGTAATCAACTTATTACTTGAATTATAACAGCAGCTGTCCCATGCACCAACCATGCACACTCTGTTTACCTATGGTCCATACTTTGTGAAATATATCAATTGAAAACAATTTTCAACAAAACTTATTTCATAATTCCTAATCCTTATCAATTAGTGTAAGATTTCAAAATTCTCGCCACTACTAGAATATGTTAGATTCTTACACTTTATGCAACGGTCCTTTCGTAATGTCACGGCACAAAAGTCATCAAGACTCGGCCAATGAAATTACAAAATGCTCTATTGGAGATTGTTACAAGACAATTCCATAGATGTGAAGTCTCACATTCAAAGTACATTCCTTTGAACATCATTCTTGCATAAAAGTTTCTAATCTAAGACATAAACTCTTAACGTCCAACTCCCAATATGAAAACATTCCCATATTTTCCATATGACAACTCATTTTAAATAGAATCTTATCTATTCATAATAATGTCAATATGGTCCATCCATGACTATACTTCTAACTGTCCACAAGTGACCAATCCTTGGCGAACCTTAGATTATCCTTGACAGTTGTTTAACTAATTTAGTCACATCCGATTCTAGTCCTCTTTTCCTCTTAATGCCCTAGGCATTTGGAAAATTTTAGAATGGTCGAATATTACAATAACATGATACTTTACCAGTCTCTTTTGTTATAATATTTCCACTTCTATTTGCCATGTTCTCACAATTCGAACTATGAAGAGGGATGCCGTAATCATAATCGAGTGTGGGAACGCAACAAATATTTCCATATATAAAATTCTCTTACGTTGAATCTTTTCAACATAACATTCATATATCTTTTGACTAAATTTGATTAAGATTTATCGATGTAAACCTTTAGATTTTGAACCGAAGTATAATATTCTCTCCCTTAATTATAGCAAAACAACTTTTCAACCCCTGCAAATTTGCAAAGTGAAACTTTTGTTCTCTATAATTAATATTGCTAACTTGCAAAATAATGATCATGCTCCCAATAACATTATGATTATATCCATACCAGCATATCATTTATGCTCCCACTAGCTTTGATGCGTATTCAGAAAACAGTTGGACTTCTAAAAGACAATACTTATTGACTTTCAAAGTTCATATTTCCAATACGATGTGCTTCGATAAGCCTTTATCTAAGCTTCTCAAATTCACACACGTTTCCTTAGATAGCTCACATGTGTGTCTAAACTAATTCAGAACTTATATTACTAAGTCCTAAATGTTCAGACTAACTGCCAAATCTCATAATTCGAACTATGAAGAGGGATGTCGTAATCATAATCTAATTTGAGAATGCAATTTACATAATCGCTATCTCCTTAAATCTCTCTTAGTGAAAGCGTTTCCTCACAATCATTTTCATCAAGGATAGAAGCCTTATGACACTTAGATTTTATGGTGCATGTATTCCTATTCATTCAAATTTGTCATAAGCATAATTGTAAGATAATGTTTGTGACAAATTCAACCTCTTATGGACAAAACTTGTTCATTCTTAATTCCTTGCCATCAAGGGTCCCACCATTGCTTCAAAGTTATTTAGCAGCTCACCTATGCCAGTCAATGTACTTTCATTGATCAAGGTGTTTGCCCTTATGCATTCAATTGAGAACTCGTAGAACTCATATGCATAATCACTCAACTGGATTGGCACAGAAATAAAACATTGTTAACACGATAGGTTACAATCCTCAAGTCGTGTGCTAGTGTTTAATAGGTTTACTTCTTGATTTGTTCTTGAAACTTTTCAAGATCTTTAGACTCCCACTGACCTCTTGACATATAAGATTCTCTTATCAAGAAACATTTCTTGACAAAACAAATATTCAAGAGTCAGTGTGTGTGTCTTTATCTAGACAAACCTACACACAATTTGGTACTAGTTGGTCTTTGTCTTATCTAAGACATCACAACTTATCAAAATGTGCTAGTGTAAGAACATTCCTACTTAAGATTATGTCACTCAATTTACAATCTTGGAGTATGACTCTAAGAAATTGATTTTGGTACGAAGTACGATTGACTTAACCATTTCAACAATTCTCATTCCCCTTCTTAGCCATACTAATACACCAAGATGTCCTTAGAGGATGAATTGTAATATGGTTCTTATAATCTTTAAGACGATCATAAAACACGATACAAAAGTACTCTCCCTTCTTAGATTGGAGAACCTTTTATCTTTCTGCCTAATTGTTTCTTCTTATTCGTTCTGTCATTCATTGAACCTTTTCAATGATTCATAATTACACTTAATTTTGTAAGCATAACCACATTTACTAGACTTTTAGTAAATCATGGTGAATAATCTCATTTTATTTATGGTGGACTTGACCAGTTCACAACATTGTGAACTCGATCTCCTAGTCCTTCACTTGACTCTTTGTCAAGGAATTAGCCTTAAAATTTCTAAGTACCAAGATTTCCATACATCACATGATTCAAATCATATGATTCCAAGCTTCTGTCCAATTGAAACTTGGGCAATGGGAACCTTTCTTTACTTATAAAATCACGACGCTACCATAAATAACATAACTAAGAATCATATCCACTTAATATTGCTTATAATAGAAACACACAGACATCAATTTTCACAATTGCCATTGCAAGGAAATATAAATAAGATAAAATCAAATTTTATTTTATTGCGGAAAAAATATATCCTTACAATGCAAATGAAAACTATGTTATTACGTATTCCTAAGCAATCTATCATAACTCTAAGCAGCAGCTCAAAAATCCGATCATTGAATCCATGCGATCGTAATCCATTTCTTCGCGATCAGACTCTGCTCGCTCCTTCCTTTAAGTCTCCTTCCTTTTATTTGATCCTTCAAAACATCAAAATGTAATCTTATCACATCATTTATTAAGAATCTCCAAATAGGAACTTAATGGAGTCAGATAGTGGATTTTACCTGAAGCAGAGTCATACATCTTGACTCTCTCATCTCTTAGATCTCTTAGGTAGTCAGGGCAGCTTCGTAACCAATGCCCCTTCTTTTAGCAGTAGAAACAATGGACTCTCTGGAATGGCACACGGGACTATCTCAGACTCAGCCTTTCTCTTGCGTAGAGAAAACTTTTCTGGACTTCCAATATTACCATTGCCCATAAAGGGTTGGGATATTGATTTACCAGACAAATTTGCTGACCAGTGTGCCATATCATTTCTGACTCAGCAGCAATAAGCAAATAAGTCAAATCAATAAGGGTCATGTCGTGGTCCATCATATAGTACTCTCTAACGAACTTACCATATGATTTGAGAAGTAACTGAAGAACCAAGTCAACAACCAACTTCCTCGAGACATCGACACCCATCATCCTTATCTATCAATATGTAACCTTTTATCCAAGACATGAGCGCATATAGACTTTCCATTTTCGTGTCTTTTTCCAATAGGGCTTGAGTGACCTTGAACTTTTCAAGTATTCGAACACGTGGGTCAGGGAGAATTCTTGGAGGAGGTGGATGAAATGAAGCATGATTTCCATTTCCACAATGCAATTGTGGAACATCATCTTCACGTGGAAAACTTTTTCCAACGAATTTAGGAAGACCATAGTTGTCAGAGACATCTTTGAAATGGGAGAAAATTAAAGTTTAGTTGATTGAGTCCTTAATAAAACACCCAAATGAGATATTAAGGCTAGGACCCAACACAATATCCTACAAATTGGAAGAGGGATGTCGTAATCCAACTCGCAGAACATTTGAAGGTAGGTAAATGACGATTTACCAATTTCCACCATGAAAAACGAAAAGAAGGTTAAGTTTTAAATGAATTGAAACTCCTAGATCTTTTGAGATTCATTGAACTTTTCAATGTCATGTTTAATCTCGATTATGCCCTTCATTTGTGACTCGGATGTCGAGGATCACAAATAAGGTGTGAATAACCTTGCGAATGTACGTGGTGCCCTTAGTGTTACAGTCACCTAATCAACCTACCGGTTAACCACACACGCTCCATCGATCTATGACAAACATTGAGTCACCCTTCGCTACCAATGCCAAACCCAACATAGTGTGCCGGTTAACCACACACGCTCCACTAATTTCTCGACAAGGGTACAAAGTGTAATTCCATGGAATTGCATCGATTTCACTTTTTCCTAATGTAACTAAGATTGGGAATTTTGTAAAACATTTAGTTACTTTATTCCTTATACTTTTAATGAGGAGAGGGTTTGCCCTATCCTACCCGTTCGGCTAACGACCCTCCACCAATCAAGGAAGCGGTGGGTGAGAGTGGACACCCATTAAATGGCCATCTTATAGGCCATAACCTTATACTCCCTTATAGATCGGCTTTGTGAATGAGGCCTACTAACGATAAGACTAGAAGTTTAAGTTATACATATATATAATATTAGACTTTTAATGTTATATATAGTATAAGGGTGTATTTTACACTTTTAAAATACTAGGTGGTTTAATTTTATAAATTACACTTTTAATTTAATTAAATATAAACCATATCATTATGGATTTATTAACTCCATTTTAATTATAATTTTAATTAACTTAATAAAACCATAAGGGTGTAATTTGAACTTTTCAAAACTAGGGTTTTAGAATTTAAAATTTCAAAAATTAAACTTTTAATCAAAAATTTTAAATTCCAAAACTTTTAGGATATGTTTTGAAACATTTCAAAACATTAGGGTTTAGAATTTAAATATTTCAAAAATTAATCTTTTAATCAAAAATCTAAATTCCAATGTTGGGGTTTAACTATTTAAATTTCAAAACTAAAACTTTTAGAGTTCAAATGTAAACTATAAACCTAAGGGGTGTAAATTGAAACTTTTCAAACTTACTAGGTCAAATATTTGACTAATAATAATCCTATATTATCCATACTTAACAAAATCCATCAATTTTGATGAGGATAACCCTTCCAAACTTAAAAATTCAGATTTTGGCAAGAAAAACGAGTTTTGGTAATTATCCTCAACAAAATCTGGCAGAAAAATCAAAAATCCCGAAAATCTTTCTGTCTGACAGCTAAACTCGTCGAGTTCACATTTAGAACTCGTCGAGTTTCACATTGTAACTCGTCGAGTTCATCAGACAGAAAGCCCAAAAAAGTGATTTTCAACCAAGCAATGAACAATTAAGCATCAAAAACATCAAACAAATAGCCTAGGCTCTGATACCACCGATGGGTTTTGAGCACTACATCATTCCTATGGTGTACATGCAAACCCTAAAGCTTAGGATCTAGTTTGTCTAATGAACATGCAATAATCATCCAAAGCCATAAACCCTAGATCTAGCATGTGATAATCAATATTAACAAAAGAATAGGGTTTAGATCTTACCTTTGATTGTTATGTAGTAATAACAATCTATTTCTTCTTGTAATTGGCTTCTGAAGGCTTAGTGTCACAAGTGTCACACCTCTAATGGCTCACAAACACCAAGAGCAAGAGGATGACTTAGGAGAAGAGAAGGAGGCACCAAAAAACGTCCAAGAACCCTAATGAAGGCTTAACCACGTTTTTGGTGCCCTAGGAGTCTTTAAATATATGAGACTATTAGGGTTTTGAACTAGGAAACCCTAATCTGACTGCTTAGGCCCTAAGCAGCCCATGGACTCCTCCTTTAGAGGCCTTGAACGAATTCTAATGGGTTTCCCCATAGATTTCGTCCACTCCATACTCTATGGAGTCCATTAGCCCAATATCCAACTATCACATAATTAACAGTTCTAGTCCCCTTTATTTAATTAATGTATTTTAGCCACAAAATTAATTCTGATTAATTCTTGACTATTATTAATTAAATAATATGATTTCTCTCTTAATATATTATTCATATAATATATTAATAAATCATAATTATTATCTTTTTCCATAAATCATCCTATCAAGTTGCTTTGGTGAAGGCAACACAAAAGGACCATGCTCACAATCGGGTCAAGTACATACCAAAATAGTTATGGGCTTAAACACCAATCCAACAATATGTACTTTCCAATGTGGACCACGATTGACCTTCCCTCCTTACTCACCCGAAGAAGTCGTTCGGGGCATTGGTTTAGGGTTTCAAAAACAAATGGATGGAAAATTTCTAGAATACAAAGAGATCAATTATGACCATATTAACTAACCTTGAACAAGTTCTATGGTTCCACCCTTCTTTTTATTTTTAGCTTAGGTCATCCCGAGTTCGTTTTCATGTTGTCTTATTGCAGGACAAGTAAGGTTTAAGTTTGGGGTGATCTGATAGTTTCATTTTATTTACTTCTTTTTATAGTTTATTTTAAGCATATTTCATTCATAATTTAGTTAATCATCATGCATATTTTATTTTTGTTATTTTCTATCTATATCGCGTACTTTCTAGGCTTTTAGCATAATTGTAGATTTTTAGAAGACTAATTCAGAGCAGAGATGTTAAGGATTTTTGCAAAGAAAATATAAGAGGACAATGAATCATGGGCTTGATGACTTGTGGATTTGATACAAATTATGTTTTTGTTTATAATTGGAAGCTTGAAGAAGATGGGCTTGTGTGTAGAAGAAAATAGAGGAATATTTGATCGAGTGAGTGTACGAGCTAATGGGTGATTTAGAGAAGATAAATTGGGCCTAAATTGAAGAAAACTAGGAGAACTATGGGCTACAAGCTTATGGGAAGCAAAATGGGCCAGTATGCTAAAGAAATGAAAGCCCAAGACATAAGGAGCCCACTCAGCATGCCACCCGCGCAACCATGCACGGCTCGCGCAAGCTTTGTTGGCGGCATTTCTAGAATTTTACATTGTTCGCTATTTGAGGAAGGTTGGTGTGGTTCTTTTCCACATGTTTTTGGATCTTATTTTGAGGTGTTTTTATAGATATTTTGAAGCTATTGAGACTTGGGAACCTTGAAGAACTTCTTTTTTTCATCCTTGAATCTTGATATATGTTTTGTACTTCTAAATTTTATTTTAGTTTCTTGAGTTTAGCCATGTTAGGCTAAACTTCTCTTGGTTGATTTTGGTGAACTCCATGGATGATTGTTGTTTGAAGTTGATTGTGAGCTTTTGGTGATTTTTATGAAAGTTTTTTGTAAGGCCACACCTTCTGATCTGATGAGTCAAACACATGACATGTTGATCTGTCAGCGTCAGTGTCTACAAGTCAACAGCGCCAGCGTCTCAAGTTCAACAACGTCAACACTTAGTATAGTTATCTGATTGTAATCTTTTGTATATTAGGCAGTTATTACAGATAAATATAGAATATATATCAGATTCGTAATCTTGGTGATAAGGATCTGGTTATTAGTATAGATTAGACGCAATCCCTTTAATCAATGGATATATTTGTATAGATTAGTATATATACAACATTAGGGTAAACCCTAATGTTGTGTTAGTGATCGTGGCTTTGTGTCAATTGTCTTTGTGACAAACCCGTCTTCTTGGTGAAGACAGAACCTCTTTTCTTGGTGAAAGGAATAATTTGGAGAACTTTTGTGTTATTTACTTTATGTTGATTAATTTGCTTAGATTAGTTTTACTTTTCTTATTCATACTTGAAGTGTATCCGATCAAATACAAACCTTCAATTGGTATCAAAGTAGGTTTTTGATACACTCAAGTTATTATGTCAATTTCAATCAATTCCAAATCCTTTGGTCTCAACAAAATTCCTCCCTTCGATGAACACAACTTCTCCATGTGGAAAAGCAAGGCCATGGTGGTTCTTGAAACCATTGACTATGAGATGAAAAATATTGTTGAAAAAAGTCTCCATGTCCCTATGTACCAACCCATGGTAAAAAAACACTCATGTTGGCCCTCTAAACCAAAAGCCAGCAACAAGTTATGATAATGATGACAAAAGACTGCTCAGTCTTGATGTGAAAGTCAGGGCAACTATTGGAAACTCTCTTCCATACCACATGTATCATCTCGTACAGAATTGTGAATCAACACAAGAGATGATGGACATGCTGAATATAGATTATGAAGGCACTGTGGAAGTATAGGATACGACCATCAACAATCTTAATCAAAGATACGAGCATTTATTTGCTCAACAAGGTGAGTCTATTACTCAAACCTTAAATAGTTTTAATTGTTTCGTTAATGATATGTGCAGGCTGGGAATCGTTAAGAACTCATTAGAGTTGGTTATGAAATTTCTCAATTCTCTTGGGAAAATCTGGGAACATCACGCTGATGTTCTTAAGAATGGTGAGAAGATCGATTCCATGGATCGAAATTCGTTGTTTGGTAATCTGTGAAATTATGAAGAAACCAAAGCACTTCGTAAGGAAATCATGAAGGACTCGAGCAAGGAAAATTATGTTGCCCTGATGTCTTGAAAGGAAGCAATAAAGCACATCTGCGACTCAGACAAGTCGGACCAGGGTGAAGAAAGTGATGAAGATCTCACCGATGAACTTGTTGCCAACGTTGCACTTATTGTCAAGCGATATGAAGAGAGCAGAGCAAACGGGATTAGAGGAGCTCAATTCAAGGGAAGTAGCTCAGCAAGAAGATCCACTTCATATAAAAACAACTTAGGTAACTACTTTAATTGTGGGAGCCCAGACCACTTTTCCAGGGTTTGCAATGAGAAGAAAGAAAGCCAAACTCCTGAGAACTATGAAGTTTTGTACAAAAAGATGGTGGCTCACATGAAGAAAGAAAATATGACATCCCCATTTTCACGGCCAGAAAATACCGATTTTTATGCTTTATTTGAAAATCAGAGTATATTTTTAAAGAAATATATTGCAGAATTTGTTCCCAAATATATGATAAAGAATTTATCAAAGCATTTCCGTAGAAATGTATAATATTAAAAACCTTGGGATATCATTGTTAATACAAATCATAAGCATAAACATAAACAACATAGGCATTATAATATCTATTTATTCTAGTGACCTATAATCCATTGATCTCTCATCAGATCATCACTCCTGTGCCCTCTTTCCACTACTTGTATATGAGAAAACTGAGTGGGTCAGGCTTGGGAGCCTGGTGAGCACATTGGGTTTTCAACCCACAATAAATAAATTTATTAATTTCATCAACCAACAATAACCCGATTACCCGTTCCCGTTATCCTCACTTTACGTCCCTAAAACACCTATCATAAGGGACCTAGCCAAAGGATTATCATCGGGATGGACACCACTGCTAAGGGGGTTCCTCAACAATAAATGTTTGTAAGGCAACCATGAGAGGGATAGAGTACACCAGTGAACACATCGTCCTACAGGTTGCGGGCCTGCTAGCGCTCCACTAGACTGTCTAGAAAAGTCTGTGGTCGTCATCTATACTCTGCTAGATGACTGGATCAACAGCAACATCGAGGCCTCTCATCATTTTATTTCATCACACACCAACTATTTCATCTACCCATGTTTTACCCCAACATATTTGTAGATATAAAATACATATACAGTTTAAATCATTTAAAACATGTATAATAGTGTTCATCTAACATAGATAACAAGTATACAGATAATATGCACACATAGCATGTAATTTATATAAAATACTTCATATCAATGTGTAAGATGAAAATAACTATGCACTCACCTTAGTAGCGTGAGTTGATAGAATCTAACTAGAAACGGTCGACGGTTCGTGATTGTCAGGCTCGGGACGCGGAACGACTGACGCGGAACGACTTCAGAAAACGAGAGAGAGGTAAGAAGATTTGGTGTAAGAAGTGAAATGGTCGAACTTGCTATTTATAGGCAGTTTTAGGGCCTCTCATGCCGTGCGTTTATAAAACTCACGTCGTGAGCCAAGCCTGCTCACCTTGTAGACTTGCCATTTGCGTTCACATCGTGAGATATCATTGCTCACGTCGTGAGCTTAGAAATTATCCCTTCGTAGCCTCGTCACGCACCTTCTAGGTCCGAAATGTGGCAATTTGACTCCTCGCGTCGTGAGATATCATTACTCACGTCGTGAGCTTAGAACTTATCCCTTCGTAGCCTCGTCACACACCTTCTAGGTCTGAAATGTGGCAATTTGACTCCTCACGTGGTGAGTTTTTATGCTCACGTCATGAGTTCAGTCAGATTAGGGTTTCTGACATATGTCATGCCCTCAGGCAGCTGTAAATTTGGAAGGCCATAACTTTTGCATACGAACTCCGTTTTTGACATTCTTTATATCCACGCGAAGGTGGAGACGTACTATACAACTTTCAGTTACACCCCTGTGGCAAAAACGTATTTTATCATAAACTCACTTTTTACGATTCCTAGTGTCGTGCCGGTTTTATCACGAAACTTCGACAGGTCATAACTTCTTTCGTTATAACTCGGATTTCGGCGTTCTTTATATTTCCAGAATCCTTGTCCCGACCACTACAACTTTCTTCATAGATATTGGACTTATCTATTATTTTATTTTTTGACGCTTATTTTTATTCTTAACTTATTATATCTTTTAAATAGGTATAATGTACATAAAATCACATAATATTCAAATAATTCCTATTTACTACTTCAAAGTAGGTTATAATTGTTGACCCCAACTATTACACCATTATACTAATGGTTAGCCTAGTAACACGGGCGTTACAATTCTCTCCATCTTAGGATGATTCCGTCCCGGAATCATGCATCAACAAACAGATGTGGGTAGCGACTCATCATGTCACTCTCTGTTTCCCAAGTGAGCTTTGGGCCATTCGTATGTTTCTAGCGCACAAGCACTAAGTCGACCATATTGCATTGCAACTTCTTAGTCTTACGGTCAACAATCGCCTCAGGCTCTTCGATTAGCCTCTTATTTTCATCCATCCTTAACTCTGAAATTGGAATTATATCGGGAACTTCTCTCGTAAACTTCCTCAAGTAACACACATGGAAAGTGTTATGAATGCCATCTAGTTCCTCTGGCAATTTTAGCTTGTAAGCTTGGTTCCCAATCCTATGAAGAACTTTGAATGGTCCAATAAACCTTGGACTCAATTTTCCTCTCTTTCCAAATCATATAAGTCCCTTCCATGGTGAGACTTTGAGCAAAACCGAGTCTCCAACTTCGAATGTCATCGGTCGTCTCTTCTTATCAGCATAACTCTTTTGACGATCCTGTGCTGCTAACATCGTTTCTCTAATCATCTTTAACTTTTCAGCAGTCTGATGGACTATCTCGGGGCCCATAAACTGCTTTTCTCCAGCTTCAATCCAGCAAGACGGCGTACGACACTTCTGTCCACACAACGCATCATAAGGTGCCATCTTAATGCTCGAATGATAACTGTTGTTGTAAGAAAACTCTACCAGAGGTAAGTGCTCATCCTAGTTACCTTGGAATTCTAGGGTACATGCTCTTAGCATATCTTCAAGTGTTTGAATCATTCTTTCGCTCTGACCATCAGTCTGCGGATGGTAGGCTGTACTTAAACACAATTTCGTACCCATTTCTTCCTATAGACTTCTCCAGACCCTTGACGTGAAACGACTATCACGATCTGATACAATCTTTAATGGTACACCGTGAAGTCTTACCACTTCCTTCATGTAAGCATTTGCAAGCTTATCCATAGACCATTTCTCATTGGCTACTATGAAGTGTGCACTCTTAGTGAAACGATCCAAAACTACCCAAATCATGTCGTGACCGTTCTTCGTTCTAGGAAGTTTAGTTACAAAATCCATGGTGATGTCTTCCCATTTACCCATGGGTATAGGTAAAGGTTCTAAACTCCCGTACGGTTTTTGATGTTGTGCTTTAACTCTTGCACAAGTTACACACTCGGCCACATACTTTAGAACATCGAGCTTCATCGTCGGCCACTAGTAGTAGGGTTTCAGATCCCTATACATCTTAGTGCTACCGGGATGAATCGAGTACATGGTCTTGTGAGCTTCTTCCATCAGAAGATCTCTTATTCCTCCCATCTTAGGTACCCAAATTCTATCTTGGAATACCTTCAATCCTTGATTATTTGTACCGAATACCAACGTTTTGCCTAAACGTTCTTCCTTCCGGTTATTTTTCTCTAAAGCTTCTTCCTGAGCTTTCTTGATGCTTTCCAAAATTGTTGAGACAACTTCTATTCTTAACGCTCCTGGCCTTTTTCTTTCAAAGTTTACTTTTCGACTTAGAGCATCAGCTACAACATTCTCTTTACCAGGGTTGTAAAGTATCTCACAGTCAATTTCTTTGAGTAACTCTAGCAAGCGCCGTTGTCTCATGTTCAATTCCTTCTGATTAAAGAGATACTTGAGACTCTTATGATCAGTGAAAAGTTTGCACTTCATGCCATAGAGGTAATTGTAACGCCCGTAGATCCGGGCTAGTCAATTTATAGATAATAGGGGTCGAAAACGACTTTTTGACAAAATATTATTTAGAATAAATAATCTTAACCAAGTTGTAGAATACGTCTCAAGGGTTCCGTACATATAAAGAACGTTGAAATCCGAGTTATAAGGAAGAAGTTATGGTACGTCGAAGTTTTATGGCAAAACCGGCACGATACCGGGCGACGTAAATAGTGAATTTACGATGGAGGACTTTTTAGCCTTATAAATCTAAACAAAAGTCGTAGTATACGTTAAACCGAAAACATACAAAAAAAGAACTCCCAAATCTGACTTCGTATGAGGAAGTTATGAATTTTCTAAGATTTGGCTTAGCAGTGCACAGCCCGAAACTCGAATTTTAGATCGAGCGGTTTTTGGCCTACGCGACCTAAATGAGAATTGAATATCTCATTAATAGGAACTCAACGGTAAAAAGACAGACGAAAACAGAGTCCGTATGTAGAAGTTATGAATTTTACGCGGACATTTAACAGTATAATCTCCTCGTACTGTTATATTTAAGATCGGTCGAGAATTAGCCGATGGAGTAAAAATTAAAGTTGTAGATCTTATTTTTACCTACGCGTGGATATAAAGAACGTCAAAAACAGAGGCCGTATGTGAAAGTTACGAATTTTAGAAGTCGGAAGTGTGCTGTGCGAAAATGGGTGATGTGGCACAATCTTGGCCATTGCTTTCTCCCCAAGTCTTGCCACTAGATGGTGACATGTGGCACCAAGTTCAGCCATTTTTCACCATATAAATAGAACCTCTCCCACCCTCATTTTCTTCATACCTTTCCCATTCTTTATTCTCTTTACTCTCTCTCTCTCTCTCTCTCTAAAACCTCTCTCTAGCACTAAAACCCCCCGAAAAGCCTAGGGAACCTCCCTAGGACGAGACGGAAGCCCCAGAGTGCTTGAAGGCTCCGAGAAGAAGATCTTTTCGGCTCGGGAACGCTGCTCCAAGCAAAACCCGGTTTTCTATAAAACCCGCTGTAAGTGAGCTACGCCTACACCATTTTTAATATAACTTTTATTTAATTATAGTAACGTTATTAGGAACTTATAATAAGTACTTGCGCTATTATTATGGGTTATATAAGTATTGTTTAACGCTTATATAATAGTAATAATAGCTAAACTATTAATTAGTCTCGTCGAATAATATACTAAACTCTAGTGGTAATAATACTAGGTTTCGTCGAAGGAAATTATTTTTTTAAGAAGCGAAGCGCTGTCTGAGTTCGGAATCACCACCTTTTCAAGTGAGTGCGTAGTTACTTTCATCTTACACATAGATATGAAGTATTTTATATAAATTACGTGCTATGTGTGCATATTATCTGTATACTTGGTATCTATGCTGGAGGAACGATTTTATACAAGTTTTATATGATTTAAACTGTATATGTATTTATATCTACATAATATGTTGGGTAAAAACATGGGTAGATGACATATGAGTTGTTTGATGAGTTAGACCATGAGGTAAGGGTGAGAGGTGGACGATGTGAGAATCCTTTTTCCCAAATGATGTGCCCGTCATCTAGCAGAGTATGGATGACAACCACAGACTATTCTAGACAGTCCAGTGGAACGCTAGCAGGCTCGCAACCTGTAGGTGTTGTGAACGATGTGTTCACCCGGTGTACTCTAAACCTTGGCGATCATGAAGACTTGGTGCCAAAACCCTGGCGACTATGCGGACTTAGTGCCTGTTGTATAAACCATGGCGACTATGCAGACTTAGTGCCAAAACCCCGGTGACTATGCGGACTTAGTGCCTATTGTATAAATCCTGGTGACTATGCAGACTTAGTGCCTAAACCCCGGTGACGATGGACTTCGTGTCGATTCCTTAGGATGATCTTTAGGAATGAATGAACGAAGAATAGTTGATTCTTAGGGTAGATCCTTAAGAGTAAAGAAGGTAATGGGGATGGGTATTTGGGTTGATTCTTTGATGTTTAAACATAATAATTATATTATTGTGGGTTGAAAACCCTATGTACTCACCAGGTTTCCCAGCCTGACCCACTCAAGCTTATTTGTATCACAGGTGTCAATATGAAGCTACTTTATACTGAGAGATTTAAAAGAGATGTAGATCACTAGTATAAATGAATGTAAGTTTTGTTTATGCTTATGTTTCTGTATTGACGATGACATCCCAAATGTTTTAAAATGAATAAAAATACATTTCTTCGGAAATGCTTTGATAATGTATTTATCATGTTTTACTGGGAACTAATTCCGCAATATTTTTATTAAAAGAAGGACTCTGATTTTTATAAAGTATAAACAAAATCGGTCTTTTTTTGTCCGTGAAAATGGGGATGTCACAGTTGATATCAGAGCATTAGTTTAAGCGAACTAGGAATATGGATTTATTTCTAGACTTAAACTTAGAATGCTAAGCAATGATTGTGAGGAGTGTGTCTAATAAAATTTTGGTAATACACCTGAATAGACACAAGCACTAGCTAATTTAGGGAAAATGCCTAACATACTTTTATGTGCTAAATGATTTATGATGCTTTATGATGCTAAATGTCTGATCGGATCTATGGTCTGTTGCCGACCGGATCTGGAAATTTTATGTGTTCAAATTTCTAAACGTTTGATTACGATATTAGAACTGGCATGTAACTTTTCGGAGTAATAAGGTGGAATACGCGTCTAAATCTTCTCTATCTATATTCTCGCTCGATACACTGAAAGCATGCTTCCGTGAACATAACGTCTTGGTGAAGACTCGTAGCGAATTGAATAAATGGAGGAAATGAGAAGGTTTACGATATTGAGTGGTACCTATCGGAAGATATTGTAAGAGTGATATCTTGCCTTTAGAACGCATCTAATAAACAATACGTCTAGTACAGGAGAAGTACACTTTCGATTAGTAGAAAAAAAAAGGATTTTTGGTATAATTCATGAAGTTATCCCATCGTCTGACATTTCCATCACCAACCAAGTTGAATCAGAATTGATGATTGAAGATACGCATGGAAGAAGTCCTAGTAGAGTCTAGGAAAAATTATATGATTGTTTGGGCACATTTGTATGTGTTAAAATTGTTTTTGTGATAATAACTTGGAAAACTGCGAGACAATACTTGGGACAAGTATGAGTAGGTGTGAACGGTAGTAGAGGCCTATACTACCGGAAGCACAGGACTCACACTTGGATCAGGGAAAGTCACAAGGTTACCAAGGAGTAGTAATCGATATCGTTTTATTCAAGTATGTCGTTACCATTGTTTCAGTAATGACTAAGAAGATGATTGTTATTCCGACCCTAGTGGTAATATCAAATTGAGTCCAACTACGCTGAGTATGTTATGTGGTTCAGAGAATCAAGTTCGATGTAGCATCTGACTTAAAACGGAAGATTGAAATGAAAAGCGATCAGTAGAGGTATCGCGAAAAGTTGCTTGTAGCTAGAAATGCTACCTTCTAAGATGAGATTAGAACATGAAGAAAAGTATAGTCTGTTCTGGAAGACTCTAAGAGACCTGAGTCTAAGCATTGCAGCATACGATGATAGGTCATTGGAATATGACACATCGTTCCATTTTAGTAATAAAATAACTTATCTTAGGTTTGTTAAGAAGAAGAAGCAGTCTCCAGTAAGGATCGAGATTGTGACTTGAAGGTCATAATTTGGAGTCTAACGTGAGATAGGGAGCAAGTGCAAGATCGAGCACCGCTTGCAATCAGGAAGTCTTAGAGTTAGATATTCGTTCGAAGAAACATCAAAGTTACGGTTATTACTTAGGATGAAGAGATAAAATATGGATTCATCATGTGAGCCCTGTTTCGTTGATGATTCTGGGTCGTAATCATCCTAAGGAAGAGATAATTGTAACGCCCGTAGATCCGAGCTAGTCAATTTAGAGATAATAGGGGTCGAAAACGACTTTTTGACAAAAGATTATTTAGAATAAATAATCTTAACCAAGTTGTAGAATACGTCTCAAGGATTCCGTACATATAAAGAACGTTGAAATCCGAGTTATAACGAAGAAGTTATGGTACGTCGAAGTTTTATGGCAAAGCCGGCACGACACCGGGAGACGTAAATAGTGAATTTACGATGGAGGACTTTTTAGCCTTAGAAATCTAAACAAAAGTCGTAGTATACGTTAAATCGAGAACATACAAAAAAAGAACGCCCAAATCTGACTTCGTATGAGGAAGTTATGAATTTTCTAAGATTTGGCTTAGCAGTGCACAACCCGAAACTAGAATTTTAGATCGAGCGGTTTTTGGCTTACGCGACCTAAATGAGAATTGAAGATCTCATTAATAGGAACTCAACGGTAAAAAGACAGACGAAAACAGACTCCGTACGTAGAAGTTATGAATTTTACGCGGACATTTAACAGTATAATCTCCTCGTACTGTTATATTTAAGATCAGTCGAGAACTAGTCGACGGAGTCAAAATCAAAGTTGTAGATCTTATTTTTACCTACGCGTGGATATAAAGAACGTCAAAAACGGAGGTCGTATGTGAAAGTTACGGATTTTAGAAGTCGGAAGTGTGCTGTGCAAAAATGGGTGATGTGGCACAATCTTGGCCATTGCTTTCTCCCCAAGTCTTGCCACTAGATGGTGACATGTGGCACCAAGTTCAGCCATTTTTCACCCTATAAATAGAACCTCTCCCACCTCATTTTCTTCACACCTTTCCCATTCTTTATTCTCTTTACTCTCTCTCTCTAGAACCTCTCTCTAGCACTGAAACCCCCCGAAAAGCCTAGGGAACCTCCCTAGCACGAGACGGAAGCCCCGGAGTGCTTGAAGGCTCCGAGAAGAAGAGCTTTTCGGCTCGGGAACGCTGCTCCAAGCAAAGCCCGGTTTTCTATAAAACCCGCTGTAAGTGAGCTACGCCTACGCCATTTTTAATATACCTTTTATTTAATTATAGTAACGTTATTAGGAACTTATAATAAGTACTTGGGCTATTATTATGGGTTATATAAGTATTGTTTAACACTTATATAATAGTAATAATAGCTAGACTATTAATTAGTCTCGGCGAATAATAGACTAAACTCTAGTGGTAATAATACTAGGTTTCGTCGAAGGAAATTATTTTTTTAAGAAGCGAAGCGCTGTCTGAGTTCGGAATCACCACCTTTTCAAGTGAGTGCGTAGTTACTTTCATCTTACACATAGATATGAAGTATTTTATATAAATTACGTGCTATGTGTGCATATTATCTGTATACTTGCTATCTATGCTGGAGGAACGATTTTATAAAAGTTTTATATGATTTAAACTGTATATGTATTTATATCCACATAATATGTTGGGTAAAACATGGGTAGATGACATATGAGTTGGATGATGAGTTAGACCATGAGGTAAGGGTGAGAGGTGGACGATGTGAGAATCCTTTTTCCCAAATGATGTCCCCGTCATCTAGCAGAGTATGGATGACAACCACGGACTATTCTAGACAGTCCAGTGGAACGCTAGCAGGCTCGCAACCTGTAGGTGTTGTGAACGATGTGTTCACCCGGTGTACTCTAAACCTTGGCGATCATGTAGACTTGGTGCCAAAACCCTGGCGACTATGCGGACTTAGTGCCTGTTGTATAAACCATGGCGACTATGCAGCCTTAGTGCCTAAACCCTGGTGACTATGCGGACTTAGTGCCTATTGTATAAATCCTGGCGACTATGCAGACTTAGTGCCTAAACCTCGGTGACGATGGACTTCGTGTCGATTCCTTAGGATGATCCTTAGGAATGAATGAACGAAGAATAGTTGATTCTTAGGGTAGATCCTTAAGAGTAAAGAAGGTAATGAGGATGGGTATTTGGGTTGATTGTTTGATGTTTAAACATAATAATTATATTATTGTAGGTTGAAAACCCTATGTACTCACCAGGTTTCCCAACCTGACCCACTCAAGCTTATTTGTATCACAGGTGTCAATATGAAGCTACTTTACACTGAGAGATTTAAAAGAGATGTAGATCACTAGTGTAAATGAATGTAAGTTCTGTTTATGCTTATGTTTCTATATTGACGATGACATCCCAAATGTTTTAAAATGAATAAAAATACATTTCTTCGGAAATGCTTTGATAATGTATTTATCATGTTTTACTGGGAACTAATTCCGCAATATTTTTATTAAAAGGACTCTGATTTTTATAAAGCATAAACAAAATCGGTCTTTTTTTGGCCGTGAAAATGGGGATGTCACAGTTGATATCAGAGCATTAGTTTAAGCGAACTAGGAATATGGATTTATTTCTAGACTTAAACTTAGAATGCTAAGCAATGATTGTGAGGAGTGTGTCTAATAAAATTTAGGTAATACATCTGAATAGACACAAGCACTAGCTAATTTAGGAAAAATGCCTAACATGCTTTTATGTGCTAAATGATTTATGATGCTTTATGATGATAAATGTCTGATCGGATCTATGGTATGTTGCCGACCGGATCTGGAAATTTTATGTGTTCAAATTTCTAAACGTTTGATTATGATATTAGAACTGGCATGTAACTTTTCGGAGTAATAAGGTGGAATACGCGTCTAAATCTTATCTATCTATATTCTCGTCTCGATACACTGAAAGCATGCTTCCGTGAACATAACGTCTTGGTGAAGACTCGTAGCGAATTGAATAAATGGAGGAAATGAGAAGGTTTACGATATTGAGTGGTACCTATCAGAAGATATCGTAAGAGTGATATCTTGCCTTTAGAACGCATCTAATAAACAATACGTCTAGTACAGGAGAAGTACACTTTCGATTAGTAGAAAAAAAAGGATTTTTGGTATAATTCATGAAGTTATCCCATCGTCTGACATTTCCATCACCAACCAAGTTGAATCAGAATTGATGATTGAAGATACGCATGGAAGAAGTCCTAGTAGAGTCTAGGAAAAATTATATGATTGTTTGGGCACATTTGTATGTGTTAAAATTGTTTTTGTGATAATAACTTGGAAAACTGCGAGACAATACTTGGGACAAGTATGAGTAGGTGTGAATGGTAGTAGAGGCCTATACTACCGGAAGCACAGGACTCACACTTGGATCAGGGAAAGTCACAAGGTTACCAAGGAGTAGTAATCGATATCGTTTTATTCAAGTATGTCGTTACCATTGTTTTGGTAATGACTAAGAAGATGATTGTAATTCCGACCCTAGTGGTCATATCAAATTGAGTCCAACTACGCTGAGTATGTTATGTGGTTCAGAGAATCAAGTTCGATGTAGCATCTGACTTAAAACGGAATATTGAAATAAAAAGCGATCAGTAGAGGTATCGCGAAAAGTTGCTTGTAGCTAGAAATGCTACCTTTTAAGATGAGATTAAAACATGAAGGAAAGTATAGTCTGTTCTGGAAGACTCTAAGAGACCTGAGTCTAAGCATTGCAGCATACGATGATAGGTCATTGGAATAT
This sequence comes from Lactuca virosa, assembly GCF_052849685.1. Taxonomy (NCBI): domain Eukaryota; kingdom Viridiplantae; phylum Streptophyta; class Magnoliopsida; order Asterales; family Asteraceae; genus Lactuca; species Lactuca virosa. The sequence goes on along the minus strand of NC_136433.1, from coordinate 164,386,350 downwards.
GACACATCGTTCCATTTTAGTAATAAAATAACTTATCTTAGGTTTGTTAAGAAGAAGAAGCAGTCTCCAGTAAGGATCGAGATTGTGACTTGAAGGTCATAATTTGGAGTCTAACGTGAGATAGGGAGCAAGTGCAAGATCGAGCACCGCCTGCAATCAGGAAGTCTTAGAGTTAGATATTCGTTCGAAGAAACATCAAAGTTACGGTTATTACTTAGGATGAAGAGATAACGTATGGAGTCATCATGTGAGCCCTGTTTCGTTGATGATTCCGGGACGTAATCATCCTAAGGGAGAGATAATTGTAACGCCCGTAGATCCGAGCTAGTCAATTTAGAGATAATAGGGGTCGAAAACGACTTTTTGACAAAAGATTATTTAGAATAAATAATCTTAACCAAGTTGTAGAATACGTCTCAAGGGTTCCGTACATATAAAGAACGTTGAAATCCGAGTTATAACGAAGAAGTTATGGTACGTCGAAGTTTTATGGCAAAACTGGCACGACACCGGGAGACGTAAATAGTGAATTTATGATGGAGGACGTTTTAGCCTTAGAAATCTAAATAAAAGTCGTAGTACACGTTAAATTGAGAACATACAAAAAAAGAACGCCCAAATCTGACTTCGTATGAGGAAGTTATGAATTTTCTAAGATTTGGCTTAGCAGTGCACAGCCCGAAACTAGAATTTTAGATCGAGCGGTTTTTGGCCTACGCGACCTAAATAAGAATTGAAGATCTCATTAATAGGAACTCAACGGTAAAAAGACAGACGAAAACAGAGTCCGTATGTAGAAGTTATGAATTTTACGCGGACATTTAACAATATAATCTCCTCGTACTGTTATATTTAAGATCGGTCGAGAACTAGTCGACGGAGTCAAAATCAAAGTTGTAGATCTTATTTTTACCTACGCGTGGATATAAAGAACGTCAAAAACGGAGTTCGTATGTGAAAGTTACGGATTTTAGAAGTCGGAAGTGTGCTGTGCGAAAATGGGTGATGTGGCACAATCTTGGCCATTGCTTTCTTCCCAAGTCTTGCCACTAGATGGTGACATGTGGCACCAAGTTCAGCCATTTTTCACCCTATAAATAGAACCTCTCTTACCCTCATTTTCTTCACACCTTTCCCATTCTTTCTTCTCTTTACTCTCTCTCTAGAACCTTTCTCTAGCCCCGAAACCCCCCGAAAAGCCTAGGGAACCTCCCTAGCACGAGGCGGAAGCCCCGGAGTGCTGGAAGGCTCCGAGAAGAAGAGCTTTTCGGCTCGGGAACGCTGCTCCAAGCAAAGCCCGGTTTTCTATAAAACCCGCTGTAAGTGAGCTACGCCTACGCCATTTTTAATATAGCTTTTATTTAATTATAGTAACGTTATTAGGAACTTATAATAAGTACTTGGGCTATTATTATAGGTTATATGAGTATGGTTTAACGCTTATATAATAGTAATAATAGCTAGACTATTAATTAGTCTCGGCGAATAATAGACTAAACTCTAGTGGTAATAATACTAGGTTTCGTCGAAGGAAATTATTTTTTAAAGAAGCGAAGCACTGTCTGAGTTCGGAATCACCACCTTTTCAAGTGAGTGCGTAGTTACTTTCATCTTACACATAGATATGAAGTATTTTATATAAATTACGTGCTATGTATGCATATTATCTGTATACTTGCTATCTATGCTGGAGGAACGATTTTATACAAGTTTTATATGATTTAAACTGTATATATGTATTTATATCTACATAATATGTTGGGTAAAACATGGGTAGATGAAATATGTGTTGGATGATGAGTTAGACCATGAGGTAAGGGTGAGAGGTGGACGATGTGAGAATCCTTTTTCCCAAATGATTTCCCCGTCATCTAGCAGAGTATGGATGACAATCACAGACTATTCTAGACAGTCCAGTGGAACGCTAGCAGGCTCGCAACCTGTAGGTGTTGTGAACGATGTGTTCACCCGGTGTACTCTAAACCTTGGCGATCATGCAGACTTGGTGCCAAAACCCTGGCGACTATGCGGACTTAGTGCCTGTTGTATAAACCATGGCGACTATGCAGACTTAGTGCCTAAACCCTGGTGACTATGCGGACTTAGTGCCTATTGTATAAATCCTGGCGACTATGCAGACTTAGTGCCTAAACCTCGGTGACGATGGACTTCGTGTCGATTCCTTAGGATGATCCTTAGGAATGAATGAACGAAGAATAGTTGATTCTTAGGGTAGATCCTTAAGAGTAAAGAAGGTAATGAGGATGGGTATTTGGGTTGATTGTTTGATGTTTAAACATAATAATTATATTATTGTAGGTTGAAAACCCTATGTACTCACCAGGTTTCCCAACCTGACCCACTCAAGCTTATTTGTATCACAGGTGTCAATATGAAGCTACTTTACACTGAGAGATTTAAAAGAGATGTAGATCACTAGTGTAAATGAATGTAAGTTCTGTTTATGCTTATGTTTCTGTATTGACGATGACATCCCAAATGTTTTAAAATGAATAAAAATACATTTCTTTGGAAATGCTTTGATAATGTATTTATCATGTTTTACTGGGAACTAATTACGCAACATTTTTATTAAAAGAAGTACTCTGATTTTTATAAAGCATAAACAAAATCGGTCTTTTCTGGCCGTGAAAATGGGGATGTCACAGTAATGCCTCCATATCTTTAGGGCGAAAACTACCGCTGCCAACTCCAAATCGTGAGTGGGGTAGTTCTTTTCATGCTCCTTTAATTGTCGAGATGCATATGCTATCACCTTTTCTCTTTGAGTTAGAACACATCCTAACCCGACTCTCGACGCATCGCTATAGACTGCGAAGTCTTCAACTCCATCGGGTAGAGAAAGAATTGGTGCTTCACACAACTTCTTCTTTAGCTTCTCGAATGCCTCATCATGTTTCTCACTCCATGCATATGTGGCTCCTTTATGAGGCAAAGCTGTCAATGGAGTGGCTATCGAAGAAAGCCTTGGATAAATCTTCGGTAATGTACATCATGTTTCCCTCTTGGTTAACCACGTGACCCAAAAATACGACTTCTCAAATCTAGAAATCACATTTGGAGAACTTAGCATACAGCTTCTCCTTCTTCAGAACTTCTAATACTTCTCGCAGGTGCTTGCCATGCTCCTGCTGACTCTTCGAGTATATTAGAATGTCATCTATGAACACTATTACAGATTTATCGAGGAATGTTTTACAAACCCTATTCATCAAATCCATAAACACTGCTGGAGCATTAGTTAGTCCAAATGACATAACCAAGAACTCGTAGTGTCCATATCTTGTTCTAAATGCAGTCTTCTCAATATCCTGCTATCTCACCTTCAGTTGATGATATCCTAACCTAAGATCGATCTTTGAGAAATATTTCGAACCTTGCAGCTAATCGAACAGGTCATCAATCCTTGGCAATGGATACTTGTTCTTCACTGTTGCCTTGTTCAGCTCTCGGTAGTCTATTCACATCCTCATGCTTCAGTCCTTCTTCTTCACGAATAGCACCGGAGCTCCCCAGGGTGATGAACTAGGTCTAATAAAACCTTTGTCCAATAATTGCTGAAGTTGCGTCATAAGCTCCTTCATCTCCATCGGTGCTAATCGGTATGGTGCTTTCGCTATTGGTGTTGATCCTGGTGACAAGTCTATTCGAAATTCCACTTGTCTATCGGGGGCAATCCAGGAAGATCTTCGGGAAAGACTTCCGGATAGTCACACACCATGGGTATACTTTGTATCTCCTTCTTAGTATCGATCAGAAATGCCAAGTATGATGTGCATCCTTTGGACAAACATTTTCTGGCTTTCATCAGGGAAATGATTCCAGAATTTATTCTACGTTTGTCCCCGTACACCATAAATGACTCTCTTCCAGATGGGTTTACTCTTACCATCTTCTTCTTGCATAGTATCTCAGCATCGTACGTACTAAGCCAATCCATTCCAAGCACAATGTCGGAACAATTCAACTCAATGGGCAATAATTCCTCATGGAATTTATTCTTGTTCAAGTCGATGACGATGTTTTTGATGCAATTACTAACAGGTATGAACTTGCCACTGGCAACTTCTACAACTATAGTATTATTAAGTTTATCTATAGGCAATGCTAGTCTTCTACCAAACTTATGCGATATAAAGGAGTAGTTTACTCCTGAATCAAATAATATATTGGCAGGCAATCCATTTACGAGAAAGGTACCTGAAGCGACATCTGCTTCATCCCTTGCTGCTTCTAGTGTCATCTGAAAAGCTCTGGCTTTCGGTTTCAGTGGGACATTGGGTCTTGCCGCCTCCTTCTTCTTCGGGCAGTCCTTCAAGATGTGCTCTTCTTCATTACACCCATAACAAACTTTCTTGTCGAGGGTGCATTCATTGGCATAGTGCCCAAGCTTTCCACACTTAAAACAAGTGACTCCTCCGTCACATCTCCCTAAGTGCTTCTTCTTGCACTTCTCGCACCATTTGGCTTCACCTCCTCCAGACTTCTTTGTACCAGATTTGGAGAACTTGATCTTCTTGCTGAAATTTGACGACCCATCAAATTTCCTTTTCTCACCAACCTCTTCTCTCGTATCTATGTCTCCACATTCTTAGAAGCCCATATGGCGGCTTTCATAGTGGTTGCTTGCTTGACCATTGGACCAGAGTCCGCTGGTAATCCGTGGGCAAACTTGTTAACCTTGGAGAGTTCGGTTGGAACTAGGTATGGAACAAACTTCATTTTCTCTGTAAAACTTGCAACGTATTCAGTAACGCTCATGCTTCCCTTCTACAGATTCTGGAACTCATTGTTGATTTCCAGAAGATCTTGCTCAGAGCAATATTGCATCTTTAGTTGCACTAGGAAAACTTCCCAAGACATTTTGCTAGCTTCTCCCTTGGGCATCGAATCCGCTAGTAGCTTCCACCAGCTCAGTACTCCGGATTTTAACAGAGGAATCACAAGAGCGGTCTTATGTCTGTTGATGCACTCGCAACGCTCAAACATTATCTTCATTTCGTAGATCCAATTCATGACTTCCACCGGTGTCGGGCTTCCAGAAAGTCATGGTGTTTTGGATGCCATGAAATCCTTGTATTTGCATCCACGTTCGTCATTTCCTCCATTGGGTTGGTTTCTCCTAACCACTGGCGGTTCAACTTGACTAACAGTCCTACTATAATTCCCTTCTTCTGACTGTCTGTCATTCAGCTCAGGCTGTTCAACAGGTATCGTGGGTTCATCCCTATTCTGTTGAAGTAAATGCCTTGTCTCCTCCATCTGGCGATCCAACATCATTTGGATCATCGCTTGTACCCCGGCCATAGTCATTGGCTCAGGTGCAGCTACTACCATTGGTACTTTCTCAATCACTTGGGGTTGAGGCTGTTGATTGTGATTTACATTGGCATTTCCAACTCTACTTCGGGTTCTTGCCATGACGGTCTATACACCAAATCAAACGTTCAGTGTGTAGTGACAACAATTAAGATAGGAAATATTTATTTACGATAGACGTATAAATCTCCTTATCACTCCAATAAGTTACATGTCAGTTCTAATATCGTAATTAAACGTTTAGAATCTTGAACACATAAGGTTTCCAGATCCGGTCGGCAATAGACCATAGATCCAAACAAATAATAGCATATAAAACATCTTTATACCTATAATATAAAGCATTTAGCACATAAAAACATTTTAGGTATCTTTCCTAAAATAAACTAGTGCTCGTGTCTAAATTATGGTAGACACTCATCTCACAATTATCGCTTAGCATTCTAAGTTTATGTCTAGAAATCCTACAAACTCTTAATTCGCTTAAACTAATGCTCTAATACCAACTGTGACATCCCCATTTTCACGGCCATAAAAGACCGATTTGTTTATGCTTTATTTGAAAATCAAAGTATATTTTTAAAGAAATATATTGCGGAATTTGTTCCCAAAAATATGATAAAGAATTTATCAAAACATTTCCGTAGAAATGTATAATATTAAAAACCTTACGATATCATTGTTAATACAGATCAAAGGCATAAACATAAACAACATAGGCATTATAATATCTATTTATTCTAGTGGACTATAATCCATTGATCTCTCATCAGATCATCACTCTTGTGCCCTCTTTCCACTACCCGTATACGAGAAAACTGAGTGGGTCAGGCTTGGGAGCCTGGTGAGCACATAGGGTTTTCAACCCACAATAAATAAATTTATTAATTTCATCAACCAACAATAACTCGATTGCCCATTCCCGTTATCCTCACTTTACGTCCCTAAAACACCTATCATAAGGTACCTAGCCTAAGGATTATCATCCGGATGGACACCACTGCTAAGGGGGTTCCTCAACAATAAATGTTCGTAAGGCAACCATGAGGGGGATAGAGTACACCAGTGAACACATAGTTCACAAACACCAAAAGGTTGCGGGCCTGCTAGCGCTCCACTAGGCTGTCTAGAAAAGTCTTTGGTCGTCATCTATACTCTGCTAGATGACTGGATCAACAACAACTTCGAGGCCTCTCATCATTTTATTTCATCACACACCAACTATTTCATCTACCCATGTTTTACCCCAACATATTTGTAGATATAAAATACATATACAGTTTAAATCATTTAAAACATGTATAATAGTGTTCATCTAACATAGATAACAAGTATACAGATAATATGCACACATAGCATGTAATTTATATAAAATACTTCATATCTATGCGTAAGATGAAAATAACTATGCACTCACCTTAGTAGCGTAAGTTGATAGAATCTAACTAGAAACGGTCGGCGGTTCGTGATCGTTGGGCTCGGGACGCAGAACGACTTCAGAAAATGAGAGAGAGGTAAGAAGATTTGGTGTAAGAAGTGAAATGGTCGAACTTGCTATTTATAGGCAGTTTTTGGGTCTCTCACGTCGTGAGTTTATAAAACTCACATCGTGAGCCAAGCCTGCTCACCTCGTAGACTTTCCATTTGCGTCCCTAGCTTCGGAAGGTGGCCATATGACTCCTCACGTCGTGAGATATCATTGCTCACATCGTGAGCTTAGAACTTATCCCTTCGTAGCCTCGTCACGCACCTTCTAGGTCCGAAATGTGGCAATTTGACTCCTCACGTCGTGAGATATCATTGCTCACGTCGCGAGCTTAGAACTTATCCCTACGTAGCCTCGTCACGCACCTTCTAGGTCCGAAATGTGGAAATTTGACTCCTCACGTCGTGAGTTTTTACGCTCACGTCATGAGTTCAGTCAGATTAGGGTTTCTAACACGTGTCATGCCCTCAGGCAGCTGTAACTTCGGAAGGCCATAACTTTTGCATACAAACTCCATTTTTGACGTTATTTATATCCACGCGAAGGTGGAGACGTACTCTACAACTTTCATTTAGACCCCTAAGGCTAAAAAGTACTTTTTCGTAAACTCACTTTTTACGATTCCCGGTGTCGTGCCGGTTTTGTCGCGAAACTTCGACAAGTCATAACTTCTTCGTTGTAACTCGGATTTCGGCGTTCTTTATATTTCCGGAATCCTTGTCCCGAACACTACAACTTTCTTCATAGATATTGGACTTATCTATTATTTTATTTTTTGACGCTTATTTTTATTCTTAACTTAATATATCTTATAAATAGGTATAATGTACATAAAATCACATAGTATTCAAATAATTCCTATTTACTATTTCAAAGAAGGTTATAATTGTTGACCCCAACTATTACACCATTATATTAATGGTTAGCTTAGAAACACGGGCGTTACAGAAAACATCTCTATCCCAAAACCTTTCATTGCAAAACAAGAGGATCATGAAGAATGGGTGGATGAAGAGGAGAAATTTGAAGACGAGGCACTGAATGTTAAGGGTCTCCTAGCTCTTGTAAATGATTCCCCTGATGGCATTTGTGACGCTGAAGGTTTTCACGCTGGTAAAGGATCAAGTCCAAATCTAGTCAAACTTGGTACCTAGACAGTGGAAGCTCTAGACACTTGACCGGTTATAAGTCCCTCTTAACAAATTTTGTAGATAAGGATGGTCCAATGTTAACCTTTAGTGACAATAGTGGAAGAGCTGTTACAGGCGTTGGAACTTTTGAATGCAGGAAGATTAAGCTGAAGGACATGTTTTATGTAGAAGGCCTGAAAGGCAACTTCATCTCCATCAGTCAACTTTGTGATGTTGGTTACAAAGTTCTTTTCAACCGTCATGGGGGAAAAGTGTTTGATTCTGAAAACAAAATCATGCTTTCTGCTCTTAGGGAGAACGATATCTATATGGCTTGATTTGTTGGCTTTGACGTTGATACTCTATCTTTGTTTTATGCTTTGCTGCTCTTAAATTTTTGAACATAAGTTACACTTTTATTTTATTTTTGGTTTGTTTGCATTATTTGTTTTTTTTTACATTTTACCAAAGGAGTATACATTGTACATTTTTCTACTAACATTTCCTACATGATCTTCTCTATCAATAGTGACCTTTTCTGACTAATCTACTTTGGAGAGATTAGTGTGATGTTTCTTGAATGCATTACCTTCCTTGTAAGAGCCAGTTGACACTGACTCTGCATCTTTTCTTCATCACCAACTGCCCTCCCACTAACGCTGATGCCACGCTGATTGACATGTTGCTTCATGCTGATGAGACCGGATGGGGAATAATTGTGCCAAAGGATGTTCTTCTGGGTACATATCTCTTCTGTCTTGAACAACCTATTTCTGTTTCAATGGGATGAGATGAAGTTACGTGACCTAACATGACTAATTTCTATAGACGCTTTCACTACAACTTCATCACCTCAAAGATCCAAAGACGTCTTCAAAAAGACAATGATCCTACCTTCTATTCCTTTATGTATCTCAATTTATGGAACCTTCGAGTATTAGCTTGGTGACTATTAGAACTTGAAGGTTACAAAGATTGGATCCCTCTAACTTGTTGGTTACAAAGACTGGTTCATGTTCTTCTTTTGTTCTTGGTGAACATGAAGCTTAGAATCAATCTGCAGAACCTCAACGATTAAAGGCATTCTCTATCCTTGTTTACTATGAATTATATTATTGTGTGATATGTTTGATCTTGTTTGTCTTCTTTTATAGCTATAAATTCAAGTGGTAGATATCTCGTAAAATGGAAGTGCATTAATGACCATTCAATTCCAAAGATTTGATGGATCAAGTCTTTATCACCTTTCTGAAAAAGTTGCACATTTTTCTTTGTTTAAACTATTTTCTTGTTTGACTAATTCTTTTGTTTGTATTCTTATAGTGTTTATTCTTTTGTACCATTTTGTAAAGAAATCCGACGGTGGCAATTTTGAGTCTAGTATGCAACTATTGACACTTCATTGTCCCTAGAAGCATGTTGTTGTATGTGACTACATCTCTCTAAGTCTCTCATCAACGAGACCATCTGCTAGAACATTGAGTCACCCTCTCACGCTGATTGTCTAGCATTGTCTAAACTCTTAAAGTGAGATTGCCTGGTCAAAATAAAAAATCATTGATAGAAAGGTTGGGATGTATTTTAAAATTAATCATTTTTACCTGACCCTGTCCCTGGAAGCATGCTTGTCGTATGCATCAAGTCTCATGTTCTGCTGAAACATTGAGCAAAACCCAATGGCTTACCCTGATTGCATAGTCATCAGCGTAAGAGATACTTGTTTGGTCCTTAAATGACTCAGGGTTGTTCATGTCTCTGACCTCCTAGTTTGAGGTATGACATGGTAGCATTATGAATTAACAGTGAATCCTTGATTCTAGATTGAAACTTACTCTATGATACGGAAGTTTAAACCAATTCTTGTTGATGAGTTAAACTGTTAATGATTCACGTTGATTTCACCTCAGCATGACTGAAACAATCCATTCTTTCCTTTATCTTCTTAATAGAGCTTGATGATTCACTGTGCAAAAACACACTCTGATAAAAGTTCGAAAGTCTGTGCCGATGGTTAGTCTATGTACTGTAGGCTATCACACGCACCAATCCATTCCTTGCCCTTACATTCTTCTTTAAAGTTTTAAGATTCAGCGCAATGTACCATACACTGATGAGAGCTTGACAAATCTATGCCGATGGGTATATCATTGTACGTGATATATTACATTCACCTATCCACTCTTGCTATGTGTCTTCTAATAAAAGAGATTTATGATTCAGCATATGAAACCACATGTTGATGAGATCTCAAAATACTATGTCAGTGAATGATAATTTAAGCACACGCTATCAGGAGACATAAAATCTTACTAGACTACAAGTTGATATTCTATTCCGCTCAAAGTTAGTTGTTCATGTCAAAAAGGGGGAGAGAATCTTGGTTAAAACTGAAAATCTAGCTGAAGAAATCTCGCTACTAGAAAAGCACATTCTAAGGGGGTGTCGAGTCAAGATAGAATCTTAGTAAAACTAAAAATCTCACTGAAGAAATCTCGCTACTAGAAAAGCACATTCTAAGGGGGAGTCGAGTCAAGACGATGTCAACGTTCTCAGCTCAGCTCAAGCTTTCATAAATGTATGATGAGTCATTCACCTTCTCATGGGAGCATTTTGTTAGAATTGCAAGAATCAAGATTTCATTATTATTTTCAGGGGGCACAAGCCAAAAGCCTTCCACATTCCACTTATATATCAGAAGACATTTAGTTTTGACATCATTATATAGGTGGAGATTGTAAGGCCACACCTTATGACTAATGAGTCAAACACATGACATGTTGATCTGTCAGCGTCATCGTCTACAAATCAACATTGCCAACGTCTGAAGTTCAATAGCGTCTACACTTAGTATGGTTATCCAATTGTAATCTTTTCTATATTAGGCAGTTATTATAGATAAATACAGAATAGATATCAGATCTGTAATCTTGGTGATAAGGATCTGATCATTAGTATAGATTAGACGCAATCCCTTTAATAAAGGGATATACATGTATAGATTAGTATATATAGAACATTATGGAAAACCCTAATGTTGTGTTAGTGATCGTGGATTTGTATCAATCGTCTTTGTGACAAACCCGTCTTCTTGTTGAAGACAAAACCCATTTTCTTGGTGAAAGGAACAATTTGGAGAACTTCTATGTTATTTACTTTCTGTTGATTATTTTGCTTAGATTAGTTTTACTTTTCTGATTCATACTTGAAGTGTATCCGATCAAATACAAACCTTCATATTTTGCATTTGAACTTCCTTCTACTTATATGTCTTTATTCATGAGTTTAGATGTATATGTGATGATTAGTTGACTAATTTCTTGATTAAGTAATGGATCTTAAAATTAGCAAGCAACAAATGGTTCTTGTGTTAGTTTTCACTTCACACAATCATATAAACATTTTCTCCAACATGGTAGTAAAATCATTTGACTCCTCTTGGATTTGGTGAGTTTTTAATTCTTAATGCTAGTTAACTTTCACTAATTACATGCTTAATGAAAACTGTGACTTTAACTAAGGAAATATGTTGAGTTCCTCTAGCTATTTTACTAACCAAGAAAAGTCTAGGTGATATCAAGCTTCTTTGATTGCTATAGCCAAATTAAATTGAACCATAAGCATCGCACCATAATGTCTAACTATAATCAACTAAGTGTCCATTGATGATAGCCAAAGTGAACCATATTTCTCCCATTGATTTACATCAAATTCTTGTTTTTGTTGAATTGTAATTTTCAAATTTTAGTTTCTTAAACAACCAAAAGATTAAAAACCCCATTTTTACTTTTGTTTTCGTTTCACAAGTATTTGTACAACAAGAATTTCATAGAGTTATAAATTGAACCAATCTTCGTGGATATGATCCCTTTACCACTTTACACTATTTTAGTGTGCAAAATTTAGGGTATTTCTTTTGTTGGCCTCGACAACCACCATTAGGGACAAAACCAATAGTGATACCTCCATATAGATTGGCACCAACCGAAATAAAGGAATTATTAACACATCTTTGAGATTTATTAGATACAAAATTTATGTGAACTATTATATCTCCTTGGGGAATATTGATATTTTCTATGAAAAGAAAGATGACATGATGAGAATGTGCATTGATTATTGAGAGCTTAACAACATGACTATCAAAAATAGATATCCACTTCCACGGATTGATGATCCCTTTGATCAACTTCAAGAAGCATGCTTCTTTTCTAAGACTGATTAAAGATTTGGTTATCATCAAATGAAAGAAATAGATGGAGATGTGGAGAAAAAAATATTTAGAAGAAGGTATATCCATTTTGAATTCCTTGTTAACTTTTTATGCCATTTGGTTTAATGTTTATGGACCTTATGAATTGAGTTTGCAAACCCTACCATGATAAGTTTGTCATAGTTTTTATTGATGACATAACTATATTATCGAAAACTACAGAAGATCACAATAAGAAATGAAGACTCGCGTTATAGACTTTGAAGAAAGAAAATATTTATGCAAAATATTTCAAGTCTGAGTTTTGGATAGGAGAAGTTCAATTCTTGGGTCATGTACTAACCAGGGAGTGTATAAAATTTGATCCAACGAAAATTAAAGCAAATGTGAAGTGGGAATCTACTAAGAATTCTTATAAAATATGAAGTTTCTTGGGTTTAGCAGGATATTACTGAAGATTTATTGAAAAAGTTTCAAATATTTCTAGTCTAATGACTACAATAACCCAAAAAGGTGAAAATTATATTTGGATTGAATCACAAAAGAAAGCATTGGAAGAATTGAAAAAGAGATTGTGTGAAGCATCCATTTTGACTTTACCAAATGGTAGCCCTGTCAAAAATAACCGAAACCCGAATTACCCACCTGACCCGTTTTCAATTCGGGTAAATCGGGTCGTGTAACTCAAGTATCGGGTATATATTTTCGGGTATTCGGGTTACCCGATTTTTTTATACCAAGTATAGATATATGTATAGGGTTTCGGGTATACCTGAAATACCCGATTTATTTAAAAAAATAAAGGGCCCATTGGGTAATATCCACATTTATCCATATGTTGTTTACGACTTTACCCTCATTCCCAATCATTTATTTCAATAAAAATCCATGTATGTTTCTTGAGTCTTCCATCGAAGTATCGAACCCTACGAAGACAAAAAGGCATCTCCAGTAGACTTCAAACTTAACTCAACTCATCGTCACCGGTCATCAAGTCGTCACCAACACTCACCGATTTAGACTTCAAACTTCTAAGTAAGTGATTACTTGATATCTCAAGTATTATTAACTAAACAATCTCAATGTTCAAAGCTTGAGTAACTTTGTTTATGCCTCGTTCGTTTATATAAATAAGACTAATAGAGCACGACATATTTACTTCATTACATTTATTTTTGGGTAATACCTGAATTACCCAAACACGAACTACTACCCGAATTACCCGAAGTTAATTCAGGTCGGGTAATGAGTATTTATTTTAACATGAAAAACCCGAATTACCCGTATAACACCCGTCTTCCAGATTCGTTAAGCTTACTTTTTCAGGGACCAAAGATGAAGTTTTGGAAGAAATCATGTGCCACGACGTGACCAAGGAGGGTCACAGTATGACAATTTTTTAATGGATCTCGTGTTTTTTGGATCTCCACGACGTAGCCAATGGTTTCCACGGCGAAGCAGCTGTCCTGGCCCAAGCCCATGATTCTTTTAGGGTTTCTTCGTATTTAAACCCCATCTAAGTCCTTTTTAGGATTCCTTATTAGCCTCCATCAGCCTCTTTGAGATTATGAAAACCCTAATCCCCTATTCCTTTGTTTGAACCTTGTTTTGGTGCTTTTGAAGCTATTGAAGAAAGGAGGATGAAGAAGTGAGCTTAGAATCTGCAAGCAAGACATCATCCTTTATTGTAGCAATCTTTTGGACCCTTGTAAGTGTCCAGGACTTCGATTTTTATCATGATAGGTGGTTAGATCTTCAATTTTGTCCTTGATTATTGGGTAGTGAGATCTCACAAAGTTTGCAACATTATAAATCTCCATGCCATTTAGGGCCTTTGATGCTTTGGATCTGGATTATATTGAATTTTAGTATCATGCATGGAAGCTTTGGTCAAAAACCCTCATTTTAACCTAATAAGAATCTAAGACATGCATTGGACATTCATGTCTGGAAAGTAAGAGTTTTTATGTTGTTGTATGATGCTAGAAACGTTTCCGGAAATGGGGATCTAGTAATCTTCAAGAGAAAATGCTTAATGAGTTAAGCCAAGATATGTTTTTGCTCTATTTAGACCTAGAAGTGAGATCTCTATCTCTTGGAGGGTCTAAAGGGATAAAGTTGGAAACTTTATCCACTTGGACCTTAGAATGGACCAAATATGAGCTTTAGAGCCCTTAGGATCAAAGAAAATGACTTGATCTATTAAGCTGTTGGGAGCCCAGTGCCCATGACGTGGCCTAGGCTGTTACGGCGTGGCAATTGGGCTAAGACTCGTCTACTCTATCATTTAGTGTCCACGGCGTGGCGACCAGTTGGGTTGACTTTGACGTGATCATTAACCAAGTTTGAATTTAGGTTATTTTGGATATTTTGAGTAGTATATTGAAGCTTGGTCCCTGTTATTGTATAGGTTATCAGTAGAGGCAGTATCCGGAGCTATGATTTGTTTAGCTATCATTTCAGACTGTGAGGTGAGTTTTCCTCATTGTACTTGTGGGTCGAAGGCACCAATGTCGGCCCACTGGATTATGTATCTTGGTATATTGGATTGATGTTATGTTGGTTATATGATAAACTGGTAGAACTGTATGATTACCTGTGTTCACTGAGTATGTGTTAGATTGGTAGATCTGTATGCTTACATGTACTTGTTGATTATTGATTGTTATTATATATGTAGACATGTTATGTTTTCTTGGTTTGAGGTAGTTCTTATTTGTGCTGATGGCCAAGATACCCGTGGTGGTCCGGATAGACTGTAGGCCCTGCGAGGCGGTCTAGTCAGGCCGAAAGCCCGGAGAGCGGTCCAGATAGGTTGTAGGCCCTGCAAGGTGGTCCAGTTAGGCTAAAGGCTCATAACTACATGTTGTTATTTGTATGGTTGTGTGTGGTACTTTGAGGGAACTCACTAAGCTATGGATTACAGTTTGATTGTTATGGTTTTAGGTACTTCAAAGGACATGGGCAAAGTGAAGGCTTGATAGTGCACATCCTTCGTATTTTATGATGTTTGATTTTGGGATACTACGATTCACGATTGTAACTTTTGGAAAATATGTTTTGTAAACATTTATCGTTTCCGGATTGATTTGAAAATCAAAATTTTACCTTGATTTTTGGGGTGTTACCAGTTGGTATCAGAGCCCTGGTTTGAGAAAATTGGATGAACATTTGTGTGAATCCAAACTCAAACTAAGGATCTACGAAAGTTCTCAAATTATTTTCAAAAGTAACCAAGGAAATATGAGATGCGTACGATCAGCAGAAGCAAGAAAGTATTCCTTAAAATACCCACACTGTTATTTTCTTATGATGAATATGATAGAAATGCATGCTAGTTGTAGGGTAGGGATCTTCGGGAATTGCATGACAATATTTCCTGAATTATGATGCCTTATTTCCTATAGAGTCTTTCTGTTCGAATGCTACTTTCTTGTTGCTTAGTAGGACTCTTTTGGGTGTGAATTAATTACTAAATGAATACGTTAAGTCACATGTTGCATTCATTAAATTATCTTAGAGTGAAGAATTTGATCATATTATGCAAATCTTGTTTGAGTCCAACCGTTGTAGGGTTGAGTCCTTTATTCTAAGATTATTTAAGTTATGTTGCATGTGGTTGTATTCATTAAGTAGTTAACTGGCACTAATGGGGGTCTTTTAGCAGCTGATGGCGTGGTGAGGTAGGGATCCTAGGATAGCCTAGGAAGTGTTGTAGTACTCATGGTAGACTGTTTAGCGGGTTTTGGTAGTATCATTATGAGGAAATAACTTAGAAGATTCGAGATGATTCTTGATGAAAGTATGGATAGGTGTGGAAGGTAGTATTGTGCCCATACTACTGAAAGCACAAGATCCATACTCGAATTGAGGAAAGTCACAAGGAGTCTAAGAAGCCAGTAGAAGATGATGTGCATGTTTCTGTTTAGTGGGTAAAGTGTGATGGATTAATGATGACGGTTTGATCTTGCTTAATAGGATATCAACGTATGAACGGGAAGCAGATTCCTTCGAGATTTGTGCGGACACAGGGTTGCACGATTGGATTGCCAAGGAAGTTTCATAATTATTGCAGGAAGAATCACCTGGTATCGTGGGTCGGATCACTGGCAGGCTAATTGCCAAGTTCGAGGAGCGAACTGCAGCCTTGCAGACTGTGAGAGGGACTATTGAGGCGATTACATGGAGAGATCTTGATGTGGGAATGCGACTTGGAAAGAGAAAGAGGGCTCATCCAATGGTGGGTGAAGAGTTCGAGGCTGCTAACCTGGGTACTGGAAATCAGGGGGACTTTGATATCTACGGAAAGTGTGGTGGAACCCATGGGTTTGGTTGTCACAAGTTCAAATGCTACAAGTATGGAGAAAGAGTACATGTCGTTCGTGACTGCAAGAAGGATCGGACATGTTTCCAATGTCACCAGTCGGGTCATCTCAAACCCTAGTGTCCTACATGGGTTGCGGATGGAGTGCAATCCCAAACACTCGTCGTCCTACAGGAGGTCAAGGTTGAATCGCAAGAAATCACAGATATGAATTTTGACCCTTGGTTTTATCTTGAATAGATGTACTTGTTTAGTGTAATGCCACTTGGATAGTAAGAGGTTCGTTCGTAAAGGGTTCGAAGCTGTATTTTTTGGAAAGCTTTTGGCATCTCCATCTAAGGTGCAGGATTTCATTGCGATTGCTGGTTAATATTCAAGAATTGTTGCATGCGATTTTGCATATCAAGAACTGTGTTTAGAAAGTGTATGGATGAATTGGTTTTAGGCTTCGACGTGGAAGACGTCGTCTAGTGAGGGAGTAAGCCTAGAGTGAGGGAGGACTGAGTGTTTTGTTTAAAGGATCAGCAACCAATTTGATTTTTATTGGTTCCAGCACAATAGGTCGGAGAAAGTTGCGGTGTAAGTTCGTTGGATTTCCCGTATTCAAGATTGTTGAGATCTTTTATGGTGGAGAGGATTAAGGGGTTGATCATAAGTGGGTTCATGTGACAACCCGTAGATTTCTATGTTGTAAGTCCATCCAATCAACCAAAAGGCAGCCTCGTTTCTATTGCCTTTTAGCCTTGTTGAGGGTCATTCTAATGAGTTCTAAGCCTAGTACACTTAAGGATTGAGTGTTTTGAAGTATTAGCTCGAGATCAGAAGGCTGCACCTGAACCAGAAAACCCAACACATGAGGTTCACGGCCGTAAACCCTGTTCACGGCCGTGAACACTCTTCTGGCTGTGAACCACCCTCCATAAATAAGAGATTGGTTCATTTTTCTTCATTTCTTCAAACTCCAGCCGTGAACATCCCATTCTCTCTCAACTTCCTTCAACCGTGAACACCCCAAAAGCTACCAAAACGTAAGTATCTCTTCCTACTTCTTGTTTTCCATTAGAAACACTTGATTCCACCCATGAAACAACACTTTTATGCATGATCTTCAAGAGTTCACGGCCGTGAACCCTTCATTGGGTCGTGAACCCTTCTTAGATGCAAGCCTTGGCCATAAACCCTTCATAAGGGCCGTAAACCCTTCATAGGATCTTGGGCCGTAAACCCTCCCAAGGCCGTGAACTCCTTGTGATCAATCACATGTAATTCTAACACTCCATTGAGAGTGTTTCCTAGTTCCTAAGGTTTTTTCCTTACAAGTTAGTGGATTATAAACACTAAATACATTCCTATATATGCCATTATATGTCATTTAGGACTCGTTTGTTCCTCGGGAATTCATTCGTGGAACTTCTCATCCTTACACGAATCTTCAATTGAATCACCCACATAAGGTCAGTTCATACCCCTATAATCAATATTTTAAATGTTTTAAATGCTTTTAGGGGGGGGGGGGAATACAAGTTGAACACAATGATGTTGTGTAAATATTTACATGTGATAACCATCACATTAAAAGATTTATTATGCTCTTGTAAGTGATCAAAACGATTCAAAAAATCTTTTTAAAGATATTAGTTTGTTGTTTGTAAAACTTCATTCTTAAAGTAAATGCTTAACTCAATAGATAGTTGAGTCTTTTCTTGAAGTCAGTAGCAGTTTAAACAAACATACTAGTAAACTATAATAGGTGTAGTTTAGGGGTTCAGATCATACTATAACTAGTACATGGAGGAACATACTATAACTAGTACAGAGAGGAACATACTATAACTAGTACAGGGAGGAATATACTATAACTAGAACAGGGAGGAACATACTATAACAAGAACAAGATAACAATAATGTGAAACCACTACTTCACGGCATAGCAATACACTTGTTATGTCGCATTTTGTAACCAGAGTCTCGTAGAGGGAGAGCGGGAATTGTGTGTATAGATCTATACGACACTGACAATCCCGCATCCCAACTGTTCGCTACAGTTTGGCCGGCAGGCCAAGGGGTGACAAATGTCACATTAGTTTCGACGCCAGCAGGTCATCGTGTTAAATACTAGTCAATCAGCATGGTTATAACCACATCACATTTTAACCTTAATTAAACTTATTGGTTTTAATGTATTTAGTACTTCAGTAGTTATTTTATACAATACTACCATGTACTTTCATTTTCCCATTACATTCATATAGTGATATTCTCACATAAATGGTAATGCAAACTATTTTCTAGTAAAGATAGTCATAAAACTTGGGAAGACATACATTCTTACAAAAGAACAAACAAACAGAACAGTCGGGTCATAGTACATTCAGATAGAAGGGGACCTATAATGCTAACTTTATGATTCCTTGATGGATACATTATGGGTATATATTAATTAGATCTGACAGGCTGTAGGATGTGTGCTTTCCGCTTCATTTCTTGTTCCTTGTTTGGTTGTGGGCTTAGAGAAGATACACACAGTCTACTATCTATTCGATCTTGATGTATATATATCATGTATACACCAAGTAATCATAGGGAGTAACAGGTATGGGTCAGGTCATTACATACAAATTCAGTAGGCAGTTGAATGGGTGTTTTCCGCCTTACTTCCTGTTCCTTGTTTGGTTGTGGGCTTAGGGCAGATTCACACAATTAACTATCAGTTCGATATTAGATTATATATAGCTAGTATGAACTAAGTGATTATAGAAGGAACTATTGTGGTTACCATTTTTACTAAAGGAAATATAGGTTTTTCATAAATAATGTTTTCGTCAAATATAAAGGAACTATTACAGTTAACTCCGTAAGTAGCAAATGAATACGCCATGGTTATATACAATGAAGATCTAACAAACAATGGGATGTATGACTTCCGCCTCATTTCCTGTTCCTTGTTTGGTTGTGGGCTTAGGGTAGATTCACACAACTGATGGTCTGTTTACTCTAAATTATATATAACTTGTATCCATTTAGTACTCATAGAAGGAATTGTAGAGTCATTTTTACTTATCATTCATCAGGTTAAAAAATATAGGATTTTCTGAAGGAATAGGCGAACTTTTTCTAAAGAACTTACTTTTCATCACTAAAATACTTATGAACTCACCAGCTTAAATGTTGATCTACTCTTTCAAAATAACTTGTATTCTCAGGAAACTAGTACATAGGTACGCGCTCATGGATTCAGAAGATGGAGCATAGTAGCTTCATGTCTTGTTTTGTTATTTACTTGAAGTCAATCTTTTGTGAATCTAATACATTGTAAACACTTTATTATTAATGCAATGGTTGTTTGTTACTTTGATTACTATGATGCATATTTTGTGATACTAAACATGACGTCCTCCACCCCCGAACGTTTCCGCCGTTCCGGTTTGGGGGTGTGACAGATTGGTAACAGAGCATTGTTTATAGTGAACTAAGTATATCAACCTATAAAAGATATACAACTATAAATACAATGGGGCCGAAGTACTCTGACTAAAAGTATATTTTTAAAATATAACAATATTCTTATAAAAGTATACTAACCTAAATACATATATATATACTAGAACAAGTATCATAAGAAGAACTGAACAGAAGTATTTAAAGGTTGGACACTGTGGTCAAACCTGGACAGTTATGTAATCATATTTGGGATCAATATATCCTGATCAACTATATTCATTTAAGATATGACCAACATGTGTTCGGGAGTGATGTGGTATTGCAACAGTCTTAAAACTTACCTAACTCTATTCAAGGGAATTCTAGATCAGAACATAAAGTTAAAATTCTATAGGAGTATTTTATGATACTATAATACAACAACAAGTTTAAAATATACCAAGTTCATTACATTAAAATAATATAGGAGTATTTTAGGCACTATAAATAACATATGTGAAAATTAAAAGACCCTTCTGGTAGGTCTATAATTCTGGAGTGTATACTCCCAAGGTTTTATATAATTGATATTTTATAGACTTATAATTTGTGATCTATGCTCTACTTCCTGTTCCTTGTTTGGTTGTGGTTTTAGAGTAGGATCACTTATTCGAAGGTCTATTTAATCTTAAATTATATACAACTTGTATACATTGTGCAATTATAGGAGGACCCGGTAAGGATCACTCAATAATGTTTCACTTAATCTCATAGATTCTTTAGACACTTCCATTCTCGCACGACAAACCCATATAGATGTAACCACTCCATCATAAGAAGTCCATAGAGGAGTCAAGGAGGAACAAGAAGAGGTTCATAGGGAGTTTTCCAAGGAGGGATCAGCCAAAGAAACCAAAACGTCTTATGCGTCACACTAATAAATAATAACCTTGATTGACTTAGTGAGCTAGTGAATACACTGCTCAGATTATGTGTTAGGATTATTTTCTTTTCATGCAACTGGTAACAGTTATTCAATTCACAGAGATTCATTCGAGGATAGCCACTTCTAATTCATAAAGTTCATTTTATATAGACTCCCATTATGAATTGTTTTCCAGAACCCTATGAACTTCAGAACCAGATACACTCAGAACTAGGATCACTTTGTCATTCAGCTTTCGGCTTATAACCACTGCTATAGACTTACCTCCATTTCATCTTTGAATTCATTCTAGCAAAAGATGCCTCGCAGTAGACTTGTAAGGCGCGTAGTCAATACCACAACAGAGAATTCACCACCGTCTCCACCACCACAGTTCGATACTACTACTCTCCAAGCAGCGGTAACAGCCGCAGTAACAGCTACTATAACTCACATTCGCACAAGTGGTACCAGTGGATCTGGTAGCGGTACCCACCTAACTAACCCCGGAGTTACCCACAGAAACCGATGGGAGTGTTCGTACAAGGACTTCATGAATTGCAAACCCAAATCCTTTAATGGAAATGGAGGAGTCATTACTCTGATGCGATGGTTCGAGAAAACAGATTCGGTCTTCGAAATCTGTCTGTGCCCAGAAGGGAGCAAAGTGAAGTTTGCTGCATGCACCTTCTCCGACAGGGCCCTGACATGGTGGAATGGCCATGTTAAGTCACTGACCATACCAGTGGCTAACTCTATAGGTTGGGAGAACCTGAAAGAGTTGATGTTGGAAGAATACTGCCCTAGGGGCGAAGTTCAAAAGCAGGAGCAAGAACTATGGGAGCATACCATGGTCGGCTCAGACATAGTGACCTACACTGACAGGTTTAGCGACCTGGCAGCACTGTGCCCCGAGATGGTTACCCCGGAGAGTAATAAGATAGAAAGGTACATTTGGGGTTTAACTACCCCGATTCAGGGGGGTGTACTTTCTTCTAACCCAGCTACCTTTGATAACGCAAAACGCCTGGCCCAGCGACTCATTGACCATGGAGTCCAACATGGCGTGGTAGTCTCCGTTCCCGATCCATCTAAGGGATGGGACTATAAACAAAAGACGGGGAACAAGAGGAAGGAGCGAACGACACAGGAACCCCCACAGGAGCCACAAGTGGTTACTATACACGCTGCCACAACACCTGCCACTCCAGCGTCTGTCAGTCGATATGTTGGAACTCTACCAAAGTGTGGAAAGTGTAACTACCACCACACTGAAGTATGCCGGGAAATCCAGTGCATGAACTGCCGCAGGAAGGGACACACTGCCTGTTTCTATAGGGAACCGGCTCAACCGATCTCCTAAGTCCTTGGAGTTGAAATAAACCAGGCATGTTATGGTTGCGGTGAGACTGGACACTACAAGAGGGACTGCCCGATAGCGAAGAACTCGGGCGCGGATGGACAAATCCGGATGATCACCGTAGGAGAAGCTACTCCGGAATCACCAGCGAGCAGCGGTATGTCTTCGGAATAACAGTTACTTTAAAATTTCGATTTATATTTAATATAAGATTACATCCTGTGGAAAATTTAAAAGTAATTATAATAACTCGCTCGTCTGAACAAGTCACAATATTCATAAGAGAACTAAAGATCCGTATAGGTGAGCTATGATGGCTTAGCATGTACATCAGGGTTGTGCATAGCTGAGATTTTGCAGACTAAGAGTGAGTGATTCCGCCTCATTTCCTATTCCTTTTTTGGTTGTGGATTTAGGTTAGAGTCACTCAGTCGACCGTCTTATTCATCTTGATTATACATAACTTGTATATGCCAGGCGATCATAGAGGCACCGAGTAGGATCATAATGTAGAGTATCGACACAAGTTATCAAAACACTTTCACTGTATGTACTCGCTTATCGCGGTACGATACGTGACAATGGTAATATCAAGGAGAAAAATGAAAGCACTAGAATGTCTACACAGAATACATTGTCGAGCACACTAGGGATACGCCATCGTATAACAAACGTTTCTTTCAAATCGGCCTAACATTTCTTTCTGTAAAGAGTCTGCTGTCATCAATCGTCATGGATTGGCATGGTCCTCACCATACCAAGTTCATGTGCTTTGAAAACCCAACGCCTTAACCGACAATTTAATGAAACCCTCGTCATTCGTAACGACAACCCGACCTAGGCCTCAGTATTGTCTATTGTCTTCTAAAAACCCCGAGGTACTCATGCGAGGAGTACGTTGCCCTCTGAAACCTTGCCACCGTATACTCAGCAGACCTTCCCGAACTACCACTCGTCCAACAGATCAAGTTCAAGCACAGAGGCTAAGGACGAATATAGCCCACCTACCACTATTAAGTGTATACGCGAGAGTGGTATATAATTATGATTATGCAGATTCAGTAAACCGTTTTCTAGTACAAAAACATACTTTTCAGATAGAACATTAAGTTGGCTAAACTAGAAACTTATCTATAAAAGGTTTAAATCATTTTTTTAAACCAGTATCACTTAAAGGACCTTTAATGGTTAATTCTATAATACCTTAGTTTATACATCAGGGTTATATATAATTAATATCCGATAGGCAGTTGAATGGGTGTTTTCCGCCTTACTTCCTGCTCCTTGTTTGGTTGTGGGCTTAGGGCAGATTCACACAATTAACTATCAGTTCGATATTAGATTATATATAGCTAGTATGAACTAAGTGATTATAGAAGGAACTATTGTGGTTACCATTTTTACTAAAGGAAATATAGGTTTTTCTTAAAGAATGTTTTCATCAAATATAAAGGAACTATTACAGTTAACTTCGTAAGTACCAAATGAATACGCCAGGGTTATATACGATGAAGATCTAACAAACAATGGGATATGTGACTTCCGCCTCATTTCATGTTCCTTGTTTGGTTGTGGGCTTAGGGCGGATTCAAACAATCGATTGTCTGTTTACTCTAAATTATATATAACTTGTATCCATTTAGTACTCATAGAAGGAATTCTAGAGTCATTTTTACTTATCATTCATCACATCAGAAAATATAGGATGTTCTGGAGGAACAGACGACCTTTTTCTAAAGAACTTACTTTTCATCACTAAAATACTTATGAACTCACCAGCTTAAATGCTGATCTACTCTTTCAAAATAACTTGTATTCTCAAGAAACTAGTACACAGGTACGCGCTCAGGGATTCAGAAGATGGTGCATAGTAGCTTCATGTCTTGTTTTGTTATTTACTTGAAGTCAATCTTTTGTGAATCTAATACATTGAAACACTTTATTATTAATTCAATGGTTGCTTGTTACTTTGATTACTATGATGCATATGTTGTGATACTAAACATGACGCCCTCCGCCCCCGAACGTTTCCGCCGTTCCGGTTTGGGGGTGTGATAGTTCAGGTTGAGTTGCTGTCAGATTCATGCTTTCAAGTAGGGATGAGTGTGGGTCCAAACCCGGATCGGTAGACCCAGACCCGGAAAACCTGGGAACCGGTTAACGAGATTTGTAGGACCGGAAACCGGACCGGTATATAGGAACCGGTTTCGGGTAAGGTACCGGGTAAAGTGGGTCTAGAACTGGAAAACCCGAAAATATCAAAGTGGGCCGGATGGAACCGGATAAAGTGAGTCTAGAACCGGAAAACCTAGGAAAACCGGAATTTTTTGGTAATTACTTAGTGGTTGAACTTTGAAAATTTTCAACTTTCATATCCCAACTTTAGGGGACTGTAAGTCATTGAATATTAAACCAAAAATGAAAAAATTATAGTCTAAAATCATGTAAAAACTCTAAACTACACGTTGCAAAAAACTTCATGATGATTCGACTTCAAACGAATTAGATATGCATGTTTTAAAATTTC
The DNA here is from genome assembly GCF_052849685.1 of Lactuca virosa. Taxonomy (NCBI): domain Eukaryota; kingdom Viridiplantae; phylum Streptophyta; class Magnoliopsida; order Asterales; family Asteraceae; genus Lactuca; species Lactuca virosa. The sequence continues at coordinate 164,361,628 of NC_136433.1, read as the reverse complement.
ACAGAATACAAAAATAAAGCTGAAAAAAAATCGCAGCTTTGATATCCTGACTTTGGGAGACTATAAATTAATTAAAATGAAACCAAAAATGACAAAATAATAGTCTAAAATCATGTAAAAACTATGTACTACACTTTAGAAAAAACTGCATGCTATTCCGACTTCAAACTAATTAGATATGCATGTTTTAAAACTATTACAGAATACAAAGAAAGCTGAAAAACATAAAATTTCCAACTTTGATATCCCAAATTTGAAAGACTATAAGTCAATGAATATAAACCCAAAATTTAAAAAAATTGAGTCTAAAATCATTTACCAAATATAAACTACACTTTGGAAAAACCCTCATGTCAATCTGACTTCAAACGAATGAGATATGCATGTTTTAAAACTATCACAAAATACAAAAAAAAAAGTTGAAAAACATAAACTTCCAGCTTTGATATCCTGACTTTGAGAGACTATAAGTCAATGAATATAAACCTAAAAATGACAAATTTATAGTCTAACATCATGTACAAACTATAAACTACACTCTGGAAAAAACCTCATGCTAATCCGACATCAAACGAATGAGATATGCATGTTTTAAAACTATCACCGAATACAAAAAAGCTGAAAAACGTAAAACTTCCAGCTTTGATATCCCGACTTTGAGAGACTATAAGTTAATGAATATAAACCCAAACATGACAAAATTATTGTCTAAAATCATGTAGAAACTGTAAACTACACTCTGGAAAAAACCTCATGCCAATCCAACTTCAAACGAATGAGATATGCATATTTTAAACTTTTCACAGAAACAGGTCCCGGCCCCTAAAACCGGTTCTGGTTCCTAACACGGTTTCGGTTCTTAAACCCGGTTTACCCGAACCCGAAGGAACCAAAACCCGGATCACATGGAACCCAGATAGATCAATTCTTTAAACCTGGGACCCGGCCCAGTTTTACATATTCCGGTTCTAACGGTTCTGGTTCTGGTTCCGATCCGATTCCGGTTCCGGTTCGGTTTTTTGGTTCTAAATCTCATCCGTACTTTCAAGGTTGTGCATGTGGTCCTTGCATTAGAAGCTTCTAGGCAAATGAACTCATTGTAGCTGGCTGTCCCTTTTGGGAAAATGAAATATAGTTAAGAGGAGCGGGTGTTGATAATGTTGGATATCAATTGAAGGGTTGATTGCCTCATTAAACTGATCACTATCATTAGTAAGGGTAGAGTTATGGTTGATTTATCAATCTACTACAGGGTGTAATGGATGCACTTTTGCACAATCTTGGGTTCAGTGGACGAGACTGCTCAAGAATTATCAAGTAGTATAAGTTGAAGGTGCTATGTGTGCAACGATCTTTCTTCAAGTATCGAGCAACGTAGATTTTTGGACCATGAATAGAGCGTCATAGTAGTGTTGACTGATTTTATGGAAGGACTTGCATCTACATGAAATCCCATTTTGGCGGGTCGCACTGATTAGGTTGGAGAGGATTCAGTCTGATCTCGGTTCTGATAGCATTCAATAAGTTCGTTTCAATCAGTGGAACAATTGGAAAGATTTCTTGGAGAAGGTTTATGGTTGAGATGTTTATTGATATGGATAGTGATCAAGTTGGAAAGCTTAGGGTATGGACACTATGGATATGGATATATAGTAAAAGTCTTAAAGTAGTTAGGGAGGGGCTGATTCCAAGTGGGGGAGAACCACTTGTAAATATCGAAAATAATGTCAAGTGTGGGTTAACTTAGAGTTCGTATCTAACGGAAAGAGAATAGTTAGTATTTGGTCGTAATCAAGGAATCAGAGATTAAGGATTTGGGTTATCTTGGTCGGGGATCTGACTCATATTGATCATTGATTAGGTATTCTTGTAGATAGCTGGCAAAACCATGGGTTGGGCCCATGTCAGTTGTGGAAGTGCTGTGAGACCGTATGGCAACTGTAGCGTTCGCTAGGTGGTAGACGGGCGTGAAAGTATGGTAAGTCTACGACTTGGCCCGAAGAATTCTATGGGAGGATTTAGGTCATACCAGCAATGGTTGTGAGAATGTGGAAGGACTGCGTATTGTATTGTGGTATAGCTCCTGTGGTTTTGGTAAATGGTAAAAAAGACATTGTTTGGATTCCTACGGGTCGGTGGGATGATGGCCGCATGTCTATAGGCCCATCGGACGTAGGTTGGGAATCTTCATGGCTGAGACCTAGATTTGGAAAGAATGATGAGGAACTGTGAGCTTCTCATCTTGATGGTTGGATGGTGTCACGATGTATCGTAAACCAATGGTGGAATGATTCATATGGGAGAGACCCAGTAGTCAATTGTTTGAGGCTCTTAAGTCTCGGATCGTTAGTCTCATTGGCTTGTTCGGGTGATAGTGCATTGATTGGGAGTCGGATAACTCAGTGATCAACTGCTTTGGATCATGTGGACAGTAAGAGTTTATGGGAGTATTATTATTTACGCATCATAAGTCTCTTGTTGAACGTTTGCATTACGAAACTCGTTTACTTGTAGGCCGCCTTATTGGATTTTGGTTACTAATGTTGAGTATCAGTTCTGAAATCTAGGGTCATGTAGTTCGTCGTAAATGTCTTGAGTGTTTTCTCAGGTGGGGATACACCTAATCTGATGAGAGATTACGATACAACATGCGATTCTTGGATTGACCATCTTTATACTCGTGAGAATAGCAGGTCGGTGATAACTTGTCAAGGAGTCAAGAGTGTATACAAGGTTTTTAGGCATAATTTTCGGATTTGGGATTAGATGAATTTCGCTATCGGGATGTCTTAGGTTGTAACATCCAAAATTTTATGCCCAATTTAAACTTTTCAAGCATAAATAAAACCAAATAGTAATTGTTTACAAAAGTGTTTTCAATTCATTATTTAATCAGAGTGTCCCAAAAGCCAGATCATAAGGATGAGGAGCGGTACAGTCACGCCTTCGCCTTGCCATAATCTCCTGAAGTACCTGAAACAACAAACTGAAAACTGTAAGCCCGAGGGCTTAGTGAGCTACTCCCAAAATACCAATACCACACTGATAATACCAAATATGTAACAATCATTCAATCAACATGCATACTGGGCCATCGGCCTGACTGGACCGCCCTACAGGGCCTACAGTCCCACTAAATCTATACCGAGCCTTCGGCATGACTGGACCGCCACGTGGGCCTACAGTCTTCCCGGACCGCTCCTAGGGTATGTTGGCCTTCAGCACAAAGCAGGACCGCCTCAACCCAAGCAACAAGCAAATAACCATGTGCGCATAACTAACATTTACTGGCATATACAAACATCGAACATATCTATCTCACTGATTACCAAACATAGCAATCTCTCCCAACTAAAGCACTAACCTAGCAGGTGAATAACATATCAATCCCTACGGATCATAAGAGCATAACATACAGTCTATCCTGATTCTGATCTAACAGATCATATCCACATGTAGCATACCATAACGATAACAACTAAAGGGTCGGCCTTGGTGCCTTAGACCCTATCGATATAGTGAGGATAACTCACCTTGCAGATGTCGACTAGGAAGGTAAACTCTAACTCTCGGATCACTTGACACAGGCTCCACCACCTATTACCATAGTACAATATAGTCATAAGTCCTTAACCTTATAAGGTACTCCATAACCCACTATTCAACCCCTGGTCAAAGTCCAAGTCCTCAGTCATGGTCAACAGTCCATGTTGACCTTAACTCGCCGAGTACCCTCGGCTACTCGCCGAGTTCCTTGTAGCACTTTCCAACTCGCCGAGTCATCGAGATGACTCCTCGAGTTCCTCCGATTCTTGATCAAACCTTAAGGCCACCCGTCGAGTTTCCTTCTTGCAACTCGACGGATACACACGCATACATATCCTAGAGAAAACTCATCCGACTCGCCGAGTTGTTCATACAACTCGCCGAGTCTATGGCAATCTTCCTCGGACTTGCCGAGTTGCTCATCCAGCTCGTCGAGTTCAAGGCCATCTTCATACGACTCTCCGAGTCGACCTTGCGACTCGCCGAGTTCCTTCAGTCCTTAAGCCATACAGACTCATTTAAGCCATGCAATGGCTCCAAACTACAGATCCAAGCTTCTAGAGCATGCTTTTCACGTAAAGTTGCAAACTTTACGTGCATGCATGACTAAAAAGGCTCTTAATGGCAATTCTAAGCTCTTATTGGGTTTCATGCACAAGGAGGGCCTCAATCACCCCCAAACCCGCAACTTTATGACTCTAGGACTTAGGAAGGGTCCAGATCTGAAGTTACAACTTCAGATCTAGCCCATAGCTCACCATATCAACTCAAAATCCATAAAACCCTAAAACTCAACCAAAAGAAAAGATATCTAGAAGGAAAGGGATGTAAAGATTGCAACTTGATACCTCCAGAAAATGCTAGCTGAGGTAAGTTCTGCTTCCCACACCTTCCTTGCTTCAACTCCTTTGCTCTTCAAGCTTTTCCCTCCTAGCCAACCTTCTTTCCAAGGCTTAAATCACACCAAGAAGAGTGCCACACGAATTAGGGTTTCACTGAGCTCTCAAACACTGTAAAGAGGCCAAAGGAGGCTGAGGCTCCTTTAAATAGGGTGCAAAACCCCGGGATTTAGGGTTTCATCTGCCAGCTCCTACTCGTCGAGTCCCTTCTTGGACTCGGCGAGTAGGTCACTAAACACGCGATCCCACCCGCTGCTACTCGACGAGTGGGGCAACCAACTCGTCGAGTAGGACTTAAAACCAAATAACCTTTTATTTAAATCCATACCTGAGAATCGAGGCGTTACAATTCTCCCCCACTTGAACTAGACTTCGCCCTCGAAGTCCTTTGGGATAAACAATGCCGGGTAATGTTGGAGATAGTGTCTAAGTCCATAACTATATTTGGTATGTACTTGACCCGACCCGGCATGGTCCATTTGGTTTGCACTTCACCCGAACAATTTACGGATAATCTTTTGAGAATAGTATAAGTTATGATTTATTAATATATTATAAGTTCTAATATATTAATATAAAATCATATTATTTAATTAGTGTTGATCTATAATTAATTTAGAATTAATTTAGAGATCAAAAGTATGACTAATTAAATATGGGCTCTTGTATTTATATAGTGTGGGCTAATGCTTATTTGGAATGGGCTAGGCTTGCATGGAAAGTCCATGGATACTCCATGGAGCTTTAACCCATGGATCTCATGGAAATGAAAAGACATGGGTATTAGGGTTTACATGGATGTAACCCTAATCCACCACACTATATAAAGGAGGCTTTGGTTCTTGAAATCACACTAGTTGTGGTGAGTATACTAAGAGGGCCGATTTCAAGAAAGGTTGTGACTATTCTATCAAGTTTCCAGGTTTGTGGTGATTTGTGACTTCCATTTGAGGCATCCACACTATTGGTGCTAGGCTCTCAAACTCCAAGCAATCAACTACAACTACAAGGTAAGTAATTCTACTGGCTTTATTTGATTCAAGTACCCCATGCCATGCTAGTTAGGATAAGAACCTTGGAAAAATAATTATTTGCATGTATCTTAGTCAAACATAGATCCAAGGTTTCTAGGGTTGCATGTACACCATAGGAGTGTTTGAATGCTCAAAACACTTCAGTGGTATCAGAGCTTAGGCTTGTTTACTTGATACTTGATGCAAATAGCTTGAAAATCGAATTTTTTTGTTCACTGCACGTATGAACTCGCCGAGTCCATGGGGGGACTCGACGAGTCCATGAAGAAATGCATGCTACTCGTCGAGTCTGTTCATGCACTCGACGAGTAGAGGCTGTAGTGTCCAGATTTCCAAGTTTTGCTGCTGGAAATGGACTAGAAACATTACCCTAAACAGTTTTGGTGTTATAAAACTTGTTTTAGATAGTGTAATGTTTATGCTAATCCATTTACAATGGCTATTATCAAAAATTACATGTTTTATATAAGTTATTTATGATTCTTGAAATTATTGATAATCATGTTCTTGAACTTATGAGATTATATGGTCATAGGAATTATTTGTAACCTCCTTGGTAGTTTAATTCTTGATCATTATGTGTTTTAATGGAGTCCATAACTTGTCCTCAAGTTATGGAAATCCAAAGGTCACACTTTAATTAAAAACCATTATAAGTACACATGAGTTATAAAAATGAAGAGTCTTCATTTTAATACTCAATTAACTCATAAGTTATGAGAAATGTAAAGTTTTGAAAGTTTACAAAACTTGCCCTCAAGTTTTGGAACAAGTAAAGTCATATTAAAACTTTAGTTCCAACCCTTAGAATTTTAATTATTAAAATTCAACCCTTATACTTTATAATATTATAAGTTAATAATATATATATATATATATATATATATATATATATATATATATATATATATATATATATATATATATATATATGTATAAGAACAAAGTCTTCTTACCATTAGTAGGCCTCATTCACGAAACCGGTCTATAAGGGGGGGGGTATAAGGTTGTTGCCTATAAAATGGCAACTTAATGGGTGTCCATTCTCACCCACCGCTTCCTTGATCGGTGGAGGGTCGTTAGCCGAAAAGGTAGGACAAGGACTATAATTCTCATTTAAGTATGATGAATATACTAAAGTAACTAAACCCTTATTAAATTCCCTATCTTAGTTACTTTAGTAAAATGTGAATAAGGTGCTAATCCATGAAATTACACTTTGCACTTTGATTAAGTCGTTAGTGGAGCGTGTGTGGTTAACCGGCACACTAACCTGCACTTATCAAGGTAGGCAGAGGGTGACTTAATGTTTATCATAGTATCGATGGAGCGTGTGTGGTTAACCGACACATCGATTGAGGGGTAGTACATTAAGGGTACCAAGTAATTTGCATGATTACTTCACACCTTGTTTTGTGATCCTCGGCATCCCAGTCACAAAACTTGAAGGGCACACTCGAGATTGAAACATGTCATTGAAAAGTTCAATGAATCTCAAAGAATCTAGGAGTTTCTAAACCAATTAAAACCTAATTAAATATTTCGTTTTTCATGGTGGAAATTGGTAAATCGTCATTCACCTACCTTCAAATATCTTATAGCTTAGATTACGGCATCCCTCTTCTAAGTTATAAAATATTGTGTTGGGTCCTAGCCTTAATATTACATTTGGGTGTATTATTAAGGATTATCTTTACATCTAATCTAATCTATTCTTTCTTCTTTTCAGATGTCTTCCAATAACAATGCTTCTGGCTCAAACCCTACTGGCTCCTTCTCTCTCATGAATCTTTGTGGGAGAGTCATCTTTGATGGATCCAACTTTATGGATTTAATCAGAAACATCAGGATGGTCACTCGTTATGAGGACAAAGAATATGTCCTTGATAAGGAGCTAAAGGAGATTGATGAGTCAACTGCTACTCCAGAGGAGATTGCTGCATTTCAGGCACATGAAAGGGATGCTACTAAGCTAGCATGCATCATGATGGCCACTATGACAGCTGAGCTCCAAAAGTCCTATGAGGACCACTACCCTTTTGAGATGTACATGGATTTGATGGACCGCTACCATCAAAGTGCTCGTCAAGAAAGGTATGAAATGATCTCCCCATGATAACTACCCGAATGAAGGATGGTGAGACCATCACGGCCCACATGCAGAAAATGAAAAGGTTTGTGGATCGTTTGAAGAAACTAAATGTTGACTTTCCTGAGGAGATGTCAATAGATATTATTTTGCACTCCTTACCTTCATGTTATGATCAATTTAGAATGACATACCACATGAACAAGGAAGAAGTTACACTTAGTAAACTTCAAGGGCTTTTAAAGACTGCAGAAAGTAGTCTTAAAGGCAAGTCGGGTGTTCCTACTTCTCCTACTCCAACTGCGGCCAATGTCTTGGCAATCAGGCATGGCAAAGGGAAGAAGAGAAAGAACCCTTCTAAGGGTACCAAGGGTAAGACCCTTGAAGGCTCCTCTTCAAGCAAAACCAAGAAAGGTTTTGTCACTCCTTCTGCTAACCCTAATGAGGCTGAATGCTTCTATTGCCATGAAAATTCGCACTGGAAGCGAAACTGCCCAAAGTACCAGCAAGATGTGAAGGATGGGAAAGTAAAACCCAACCATGCAGGTATATAGACTATATTGTCTAATAACTCACCTCATTCTAAGTCTTGGGTCCTTGATACAGGTTGTGGAATTCACATATGTTCTGATTTGCAGGGACTAAAAAGAAGTCAGAATGTGGAGCATGGAAAGATAAACTTGATCATGGGGAACAGGAAAGCTTCACCTGTCACCAAGATAGGAGTTTATTCCTTATTGCTAAATAGTGGGTTTACATTAGATTTGAATAAATGTTATTATTCGCCAGAAATATCAAGAAATGTTATTTCCTTTCATGCATTGTATAAACAAGGTTTTACCTTTTATTTTGATAATAATAATGGTGGTATTGATGCTTTCTTTAATAATGTTCTTTATTTTAAAGCATTACCTTGTGATGGTGTGTATGAAACTGTATCTGTTGTAGATAACCTAGGAAATAATGTATTGTGTATTGACTCTTCCACTAGCTTAGATAAAGCATCTTTATGGCATTGTCGTCTTGGACATGTAAGCAAGAAACGCATAGGCCAACTCCAAAAGGATGGAGTCTTGGAGTCATTTGACCTAAAGTCGGATGATAGTTGTGAATCTTGTTTGCTTGGTAAAATGACAAAGTCACCTTTTACTGGCACTTGTGCTGGGGGTGAAGGTTTGTTGGACCTCATACACACGGATGTGTGTGGACCCTTCAGAACTGCCACAAGAGATGCTAATCGCTTCTATGTGACTTTTACTGATGATTTTAGTAGATATGGATATGTCTACTTAATCAAGCATAAGTCAGAAACCTTTGAAAAATTCAAAGAGTTTAAGCAAGAAGTGGAGAATCAGTTGGGCAGGAACATTCAGATGCTTCGATCCAATCGAGATGGTGAGTATCTTAGTACTGAGTTCCTTGACTATCTTAAGGAATGTGGGATTGTCTCACAAGTGACACCTCCTAGGACACCACAGTTGAATGGTGTAGCTAAGAGGCGCAATCGGACCTTGTTGGACATGGTTCGTTCCATGATCAGTCGAGCTTCGCTACCAATCTCATTTTGGGGGTATGCCTTAGAGACTGCCGCCTATATCCTTAACCTAGTCCCTACAAAGAAGGTTGCCAAAACACCTCACGAGATGTGGACTGGAAAAGTTCCCAATCTAGACCACATCAAGATTTGGGGTTGTCAGGCTTTCGTGAGACGCGAGACTCACGATAAGCTCGAACCTCGAAGTGAGAGGTGTATTTTCATCGGCTACCCACATAAATCCTTTGATTACATCTTCTACAGACCCAGTGATAATGTGGTCTTTATAGCAAGAAGAGGAGTCTTTCGAGAGAGAGAATTCATAAGCCAAGGAGACAGTGGGAGGCAAAGTGACCTTGAGGAAATTCAAGAGTCAAGTGGTGAAAGAACCTCAACCCCTAGCCCTCAACCTGAGGAGGAAACTCCTGTTGAGCCAATTGACAAGTCTGAACCTCTGAGGCGTTCCACAAGGGTTAGGAATGCACCTGAGCATTATTATGGTTTCCATATTACTGCAGAAGGTGAGACACTTATCAGTGATGAGACATTGGTAAATCTGGATGAACCTAACAGCTATGCGGAAGCCATGGCAGGCCCCGAGTCTGCCAAATGGAAAGAGGAAATGGACAGCGAGATACAGTCCATGTATTACAATCAAGTTTGGAACTTGGTTGACAATGTACCAGGTCATAAGACAGTTGGGTGCAAATGGATTTTCAAGAAGAAAACCGACATGGATGGTAATGTACACACTTACAAGTCACGACTGGTTGCAAAGGGTTATTCTCAAACTCCGGGAGTTGATTATGATGAGACCTTTTCACCAGTGGCCAAGATTAAGTCTATTAGGGTTCTGTTAGCCATTGCTGCATTTCATGACTATGAAATATGGCAAATGGATGTCAAAACCGCTTTCCTTAATGGAAAGTTGGCTGAAGATGTTTACATGGTTCAGCCAGAGGGTTTTGTCAGTACAGAGTATCCTAATAGAGTGTGTAAGCTTGAGAAATCCATCTATGGATTGAAACAAGCACCTCGCAGATGGAATCTTTGTTTCGATGAGAAAGTCAAAGAGTTTGGCTTTTCGAGATGCGAAGATGAATCTTGTGTATATGTCAAGGCTAGTGGGAGTATAGTCAGCTTTTTGGTATTGTATGTGGATGACATACTACTCATAGGAAATGACATCCCAACCGTGTAGGAAGTAAAGTCCTGGCTTGGGAAGTGTTTCGCTATGAAGGACCTAGGAGAAGCTGCCTATATTCTAGGGATAAGGATCTTGAGAGACCGGGTAAAACTCAGTGTAATGCCAGACTGAGTAAAACTCAGAGTCTGAGTACAGAGGCTGAGATAGCTGAGATGAGTCGAGTACCATATGCTTCCGCTGTAGGCTCGATCATGTATGCTATGACTTGTACTCATCCTGATGTTGCCTTTGCTTTGAGCATGGTCAGCAGATATCAGGGGAATCATGGCAAGGCTCATTGGACAGCGGTAAAGAATATTCTCAAGTACCTGCGAAGGACTAAGGACTTGGTCCTTACCCTTGGTGGGAGTGATGACTTGAAAGTAGCAGGGTATATTGATGCTAGCTTTCAGACTAACAGGGATAATTTCCGCTCTCAGTCGGGCTAGGTCTTTACCCTAAATGGAGGGGCAATTACTTGGAAAAGTTCCAAGCAAGATACAGTGGCTGATTCCACTTGTGAATCAGAATATATAGCAGCAAGCGAGGCAGCAAAGGAGGCTATATGGCTAAAGAACTTCATCGGAGACCTTGGAGTTGTACCAGCTATAAAGGAGCCAATGGAGATTTTCTGTGACAGCAATAGTGCCGTTGCCTTAGCCAAGGAACCAAGAGATCATGGGAGATCCAGACACATTGACAGAAAATATCACTTCATCAGACATCGAATAGAAGAAGGAATCCTCGTGGCAAAGAGGGTATCATCGGATGAGAACCCAGCAGATCCCCTCACAAAGGGACTGACTCGGGTTAAGCATCTCCAGCATGCTCGGAGCATAGGGCTGAAGGATGATATTAGTTTTAGTATTTAGATAATTTTGAAATTTGTAAAGTGTAATTGACATTTGATGATAAATAAAAGCTGTTATTTATGAGTAAAGTGTTGCTATCTCTTGTCAATCGTTTACTATTATTTCTTTTTGCATGTTTTGACTTCCAGAATAATTATGTTATGGTATATATCATATTATTCAAACTCTCCATAGTCGATCATATGTTGGAAGTATATATGAATCAAGACTGTCATGGGTTGGCTTGTAGAGGTCTAAGATGTTAGACAAGGCGGGGCTACAACACTCATGAGTGCTCATAAGTTATGAGTATTGGATTCAACCCACGCTCACTGGTATCACTTCATGGAATTTATCTCGAGTGATCGTGAGACGGTAATATCATATAAGTCTTCAAACCTAGAGATATGATTTGTTGCTTATGAGTTGGTTATGCATTGATTGCACGAAAACGCATTCGTAACTCGATGTTATAAACCGTGCCTTTGTGTGTAATTCAACAAGTAGTAGAGCAAACATATGATTCGAAGTTTATCTGTTCCTTCTAGGATTAGAAGCGATATCTGGGCCCCTCGATGATTTTGTTTTGACCTATGTACCGGGCCCGGTCAGAACTAAATTGATGTGTTCAGTTAAGTTCTATGTCAAACAAATCAGAAATCGGGAAACAAATGCTGGACAATAAGCAAGACTATGTTCCATGTATTTGTCCGGTTGATATCTAGAACAGAGGATTATATGATCACTTATCTAAAATGGCGCTTCATTGTTCAACAGAGTTTTAAGAGCTACGATTGCTGATCAGTTCCTGAAGTCATACTTGCAACTATAGTTATTAGACTTATCCAAGTGGGAGACTGTTGGAGATAGTGTCTAAGTCCATAACTATATTTGGTATGTACTTGACCCGACCCGGCATGGTCCATTTGGGTTGCACTTCACCCGAACAATTTACGGATAATCTTTTGAGAATAGTATAAGTTATGATTTATTAATATATTATAAGTTCTAATATATTAATATAAAATCATATTATTTAATTAGTGTTGATCTATAATTAATTTAGAATTAATTTAGAGATCAAAAGTATGACTAATTAAATATGGGCTCTTGTATTTATATAGTGTGGGCTAATGCTTATTTGGAATGGGCTAGGCTTGCATGGAAAGTCCATGGATACTCCATGGAGCTTTAACCCATGGATCTCATGGAAATGAAAAGACATGGGTATTAGGGTTTACATGGATGTAACCCTAATCCACCACACTATATAAAGGAGGCTTTGGTTCTTGAAATCACACTAGTTGTGGTGAGTATACTAAGAGGGCCGATTTCAAGAAAGGTTGTGCCTATTCTCTCAAGTTTCCAAGTTTGTGGTGATTTGTGACTTCCATTTGAGGCATCCACACTATTGGTGCTAGGCTCTCAAACTCCAAGCAATCAACTACAACTACAAGGTAAGTAATTCTACTAGATTTATTTGATTCAAGTACCCCATGCCATGCTAGTTAGGATAAGAACCTTGGAAAAATAATTATTTGCATGTATCTTAGTCAAACATAGATCCAAGGTTTCTAGGGTTGCATGTACACCATAGGAGTGTTAGAATGCTCAAAACCCTTCAGGTAATGCTCACGCATCTCCGCCTCCGGCTCCCATGTCCACTCGCATCCCCTCCGATGTTCCCACTGCACCTTCACCAAAGGTATTTCCTTGTTCCGAAGGATCTTCTTCTTCCTTTCCAAAATGGCCACCGGCCTCTCCACATAATTCAGGCGCTCATCGACCTGAATGTCATCCAGTGATACCACTGCCTCCTGGTCCATGATACACTTCCGCAATTGCGAAACACGGACGTGCTATGAATCCGGCTAAGCTCTTCCGGAAGCTCCAGCCTATAAGCCACCTTGCCAACCCTGGCAATGATCCTGAACGGCCCAATAAAGCGGGGACCCAGTTTTCCCCTTTTCCTGAAACGGATCAAACCCTTCCAGGGTGAGACCTTCAGGAGTACCATGTCACCCACCTGAAATCCCAACTCAGATCGGCGTCTGTCGGCATAACTCTTCTGCCGACTCTGAGCGGTCTGAAAACGCTGTCTAATCTGCTGTATCTTTTCGGTAGTTTGCAGAACTACCTCTGACCGTCCCATCACCCTGTGCCCAATCTCACCCCAGCAGACTGGGGTTCTACACTTCCGACCATACAACAGCTCGAAAGGCGCGGCGCCAATACTGGAATGATAGTTGTTGTTGTAGGTGAACTCTGCCAGTGGTAGGTGAGAATCCCAGCTCCCACCAAAATCAATAACACACGCCCTCAACATATCCTCGAGGGTCTGAATGGTCCGCTCGCTCTGACCGTCGGTCTGCGGATGGAAAGCTGTACTAAAGTGCAGCCGCGAACCCAGTTCCTTGTGGAACTTCTGCCAAAAAGGGGAAGTAAACCTGACATCCCGATCGGAGACAATGGAGACTGGAACCCCATGGCGAGAGTCAATCTCGCTGACTTACATATCGGCCAATTTCTCGGCCGACGAACTCTCCCGTATGGCCAAGAAATGGGCACTCTTGGTCAATCGATCCATGATGACCCATATAGCATCAAGCCCCTTCGCCGTTCTCGGCAACTTTGTAATGAAATCCATCGTGATCTGTTCCCATTTCCACATGGGAATCTCCAGGGGCTGCAGTTTACCATGCGGCCTCTGATGCTCGGCCTTGACCATCCTACAAGTCAAGCACCTCTCGACGTACCAAGCGATTTCTCGCTTCATGCACGACCACCAGTAGCTCAAACTCAAATCCCGGTACATCTTGGTGGCCCCCGGGTGTATAGAAAAGTGAGACTTATGAGCCTCCTTCATCACTGTTTGCCGAATCCCTCCGGTCATCGGAACCCAAACCCGACCGTGCCGGGTCAATAATCCGCGACTATCCTGAACAAACCGGGCGTTCTCGCTCTTAATCCGCTCCATCTTCCAGTTCTCTGGTCTCATGCCCTCGACCTGAGTATCCCTAATCAAGCTCACAAGCGGGGAATCCACTGTTATCCTCATGCACCTTGCCGGGGTTGAAGACCCAACTGACTTGCGGCTCAAAGCGTCTGCAACCACATTCGCTTTACCAGGATGGTAAAGGATCTCACAATCATAGTCCTTGACTACATCAAGCCACCTGCGCTGCCTCATGTTCAGGTTCGGCTGATCCATGATGTGCCTCAAACTCTTGTGATCCGTGTATATAGTACATCAGACCCCATACAGATAATGCCTCCAAATCTTGAGAGCGAAAACCACCGCTCCCAACTGAAGATCGTGCGTAGGGTATCTCGTCTCATGCGGCTTCAGCTGCCGCGATGCATAGGCTATCACTCGTCCCCTCTGCATGAGGACCGCCCCCAGACCTGTGATGGATGCATCACAAAATACCACAAAATCCTCGACTCCCTCGGGGAGCGTCAACACTGGCGCCTCACACAAACATCGTCGGAGGGTCTCAAACGCCCTCTGCTGCTCAGGGCCCCACCGGAAATCCACCCCCTTCCTCGTAAGATGAGTGAGGGGTACTGCGATCTTGGAGAAATCTCGTATAAATCTCTAGTAGTACCCTGCTAAACCCAAGAAACTCCTGATTTCTGAGGGAAATTTCGGAGTCTCCCACTGCATAACCGCCTCCACCTTGGCCGGATCGACCAAAATCCCCTCCTTGTTAACAAGATGTCCGAGGAACTGGACCTCTCGTAACCAAAACTCACACTTCGAGAACTTGGCATACAGCCGTTCACGCCGCAGAACCTCCAGCAGCTCCCTGAGATGCTCCTCATGCTGCTCTCGGGTCTTGGAATACACCAATATATCGTCTATGAACACAATGACCGAACGATCGAGCATCGCTCTGCAGACCCGGTTCATCAAATCCATGAACACTGCCGGCGCATTGGTGAGCCCAAACGGCATCACCACAAACTCGTAATGACCATAAAGAGTCCGAAACGTGGTCTTCTCCACGTCTTCCTCCCTCACCCTGACCTGGTGATATCCGGACCTCAAATCGATCTTGGAAAACCAAGATGCACCCTGCAGTTGATCGAAAAGATCATCTATCCTCGGGAGTGGATAACGGTTCTTCACCGTTAACTTATTCAAATCCCTATAGTCAATGCACATCCTGTGCGAACCGTCCTTCTTCCTGACGAAAAGGATCGGTGCTCCCCAAGGTGAACTACTCATATGAATAAACTGCTTACCCAGCAGTTCCTGCAACTGAGATGACAACTTCTGCATCTCTGGCGGTGCCAGTCGGTACAGCGCCTTAGCGATAGGGGCCGCCCCCAGCACCAAATCAATCCTGAACTCCACCTGCCTCTCCGGAGGCACTCCAGGTAACACCTCCGGAAACACGTCAGCAAACTCTCTAACCACCGGGACCTCTGAAACTGAAGTCTGATCCCTGACCCGCGTGTCCAACACACACGCTAAATAACCTGCACATCCGTGCTGAATATACTGTCGAGCCCTGGCGGCCGAACAAAACCCTGATCCTACTCTGGTGCCCTCACCATATACCACCAGTTCTCCCCCACTTGGGGTTCGAACTACCACTCGCTGTCCCTCACAGTCGATCATGGCGCCAAATCGACTGAGCCAATCCATCCCTACGATCACGCACACTTCCCCCATGGGAATAGGAATCAAATCTATCGGGAAGGGCACCCCAAAAATCTCCAACTCGCATCCCCGGTAGACTGAAGAAGCAGAAACCCCGTGCTCGTTGGCGATCGAAACTCACAACGGACACTCAAGCTCATCTACCGGCACACTAAACCCTCTACTGAAAGCCTGAGATACGAACGACCGACTCGCCCCCGAGTCAAATAAAACCAAATCAGGCAAAGAATTCACTAAAAACGTACCTAATCACAGGTACAACCAATAAGCATAACACAAATACAATAACTGAGACAGAGAATAGAAACGTACCAGCAACCACATCTGATGCTGCCTTGGTCTCCTCGGCCGTGAGCTGGAAGGCGCGACCCTGAGCCTTTGGAGGCTCCACCTTGACTGGCCTCCCATCTCTAATCCTCACAGTAGCTGGCGCGGGACCCTGCGCCGGCTTAGCGGCGAGCTGCGGACAGTTGGTCTTCACATGACCAACCTGATGACAATGGTAACAAATCCTCATATCTGCTGGAGGGGCGGACTGACGGCAGTCCCTGGCATAGTGCCCCTCCTTGCCACATTTGTGGCACCCACCTCCTGCTCGACAAACCCCTGAATGACCCCTGCCACACTTTCCACAAGTGCGGCTCTGCTGATTCCCAGTCCGAGTATCAGCGGTCTTAGACCGCTTAGGCGCCGGCTGAGACTGTGCCGGTGCCTGACGCTGCTCCTTCAGCTGCAGCTCTATCTCCAACTTGTTGAGAGAAAAACTTGGAGACACACTTGAACAAAAGTTAGAACAAGTATAATACGGAATAGTTAATCTCAAAGGATCTAAAAGCTCAACAATAATATAGTTAGATAGTTAGAGAGTTAGTTGCGGAAATGTAAAGGAATAGAAATGACAGCAATTGTTATATCAAGAAGACACTTAAGCTGATTCATAACAAGGAATGCATTCACTCCAAGTTAATAAGGAAGATCAAGCTTAGTGATTAAGTCTTACAGACTTGCTCCGAGGAGGGATTATGATCAGCAGAGTTATGATATGATTTAAGTAAGAAGAGATGAGTGAAGAAAGATAGAGAGATAACTTCAGAATGTGTATTCAGATAGAATGCATAAGTTATCGGTGTTTGATACAAAGAGAGTAAGTCTCTATTTATAGAGACTTAGAAACTACACTAGATTACAACTCTATAAGCAGCCGTGCAAGGCATACTGGATAATAGAGTGTATTACATAAAAGACAAATAAAGTAATCTAGCTAAGTTGACTGCGGTAGCTGACTCTGGTTGCTGATGCGGTTGCTGATGAACAAGATTGACTCCGGGTGCTGAACCGTTGCGGTAGAGAGATGGTTGCGGTAGCTGATTTCAAGAGGGTCACTTTTATGATTCAACAATTTCCCCCTAAGTGACCTCTTTAACTCCGGTTCAGCTATCAAGTTTGAGGAACTTGATCAAAATCCACCAGAACTTCCTAACGTTTTCCAACCATGTGATTCTTCTTGTGATCTCGAACTTGACTTCTGTGGTAGTATGCTTCGATCTTTCAATTGCGGTCCGGCAGATGTCAAGTTGTTTCTTGGTCAGGCGGTGCATGGCATTCATAGGAATGAAATATTTGACGTTGTCAGTCTTCCTTTTGAATATGACTCCAAGTTCAGGGTAGTTTGTTGCGCCTAGAGATCTTTCTTGGAAGCCTTCGGTAGGCATTGGCACAGGTTCAAGCGGTGGGAGATCAAACTTCTTGAGGATGGTGGGGTAGATATCCGCATCTATTTTGGCAAAGTCACAGACCGTATCCCTCAGAAAAGAGTTGGCTTTTTCAAGCGCTATCTGCATTTTAGGGTGCTTTTCTGACTTGTTTTGGAACACCCTGGCAATAAGGAAGATTTCTTCCAGATTCATACAAGGAAAGTCTGCCTGGGTGCGGATGTAGTCGTGCTCCCTTCTGGTGAGGGTATACTGGATGTAGTCAGCCTTCATGAACTTCCGGACTTTATAGTTCTTGACTGCCGATGGTCTATCGTTAGACCATATGTTTTCGATGGAGGAGGCATGTTTAGCGTGAAAAAGACTAAGTCTCTCAAACTCCATTGGCAGTCTCTTGTGATCTGGAAGGCTTTGGTCAAACTGCTCAAATACAGTGAAGTACTTGGCATTTGGAGAAATTGGTATATCCCAGTATCCATCAGCAGGGGGTTCAGCATAAGTGAGGTGCGGTCTGTAATCTTCGTCTAGGAGCCTGCGGTGCGGATTGATCCAAGAATTGATCAAGGACTCATCCATCATGGTGTCAAACCCGCATTCTCTCCAAATTAATTCTGCCAGCTTGGCTGCTTTCCAATCATGCTTCCTTTGAACGGTGGCAGGGGAGTCTGTGGTGCTTGGAGAAGACATGTTTTCAGCCAAGTTCTTGAAGTGCGGAGGAGTCTCTGGCTTTTTGGGAGTATCCTTTGGAGGTGAAGTGTGAGGAGATGGAGTATGTTGAGATGGTTGCGGTGAAGGCTGCGGGGTGGGAATTTTTTCAGTGATGATGGGGGGACTCTGATGGATGGAAGTATCAGAGTGATGGACTTCTTCTTCTTTTTCACTTCCCCCTCTTGAGGGATGCAACCTCGGTGCTTCCTCAAGCCATTGCTTAAGTCCATCCACCTTGTTGAAGACTTCTTGGAACTGAGCTTTGAGAGCTTCTGCCAATTGTTGGTTGTTTGGAGTGGAGGAGCTAAAAAGTAACTTATGGATTTCTTTAGTGAGCTGGAGGATCTCAGGGCCATGGAAGTTGGAGGAAAGGGATTTCTGCAGTCTGTTGATGGTTGCTTGAAGAACAGAGATAGTGGACTCATAAGCAGTATGAGTCTCATCTATCAATTTCTGAGACTGAGAGGCTTGATCCGCGATGGCCGCTTGAAGATCCGTTTTGATTGCGGTCACTTCAATAATGAGGCGTTCCGCTGCAGCCATGAAGTTCTTGTGGTCAGCCTTGCGGTTATTGTCAAGGGACCGGATCCCCATCTCTACTTTGAGAGAGATTCGTTCAGCATCCATGTGTTCCCTTGTTTCCAGACGCTCTATTCTTTCAATCAGTGACTGCGGTCCTGGAGTGTCTTCAGGTTGCGGTTGAGTAGGCTTGACCGCAGCCAAGATCTGATCGATTTTGGCTTGAAAGCTCATGAACTCCTTCCGGGTGACAACATTCTTCTTCTTTTTCTTCTTCTCTTTAGGCTTGGAAGTCGAATGTTGAGAACCGCTGGACTCCTCTTCTTCTTCAAACATCATGAGGTCACCATCAGAAGGGCTTGGCTTGTTTACCTCTTGGATATCTTCATCATCAAGACCGAAGGTGGGAGCTGAACTGAGTTCGATTGCTGGTTCTTCGTCTTGTGATGGATTGACTGTAGGAGTGGGAGATGGAATAGGAGTTGGAGTAGGAGGAACTTTGGAGGTACCTGCGGCTGCACCTGAAGCTTGAGCTTTTAAAATTGTTTCAGCCATCTGATCCATCCAGTTCTGAACTTTTTGAATGGTTACGGTACTGGCATTACTTATGGCATTTGCCCAATACCTAGCCTCGGACTGGATCTCCTGTTCTTTCTGTTGTTGCTGCTTGATTTGTTGTTCCTTGCGGGCTTGGAAAGCCCTTTTGAACGCAGCATACTTCTTCTTGTCTGACTCAGTTACCGGATTGTACTGTAACCAAGAGTCATTGGATGCATCACCGTCAAATCCTTCAAAGCGCACCGAAGTGTCCTTCGGGTCCACGGATCCTTGCACATTTGTGCTCACCGTGCCTAAACCACCTGTAAAAGATGAAAGCAGAGTAGGATTTCCTGAGCTTCCTCGGTCTCTTTGACCCGTGGTCAAGTGTGGCCTCGGCTCAGTTCTGGCATGGGCGAAAGAAGTGCCCTGCGGGTGGGAAGGTGTTTGTAGTGTTTGGGTGACAGAAAGAAGGATGGAGCGCAACTCCTCTGGTGAAAATAAATGCAGTCGGGAAGCCCTGGAGACCTTAGGGCGTGAACCAGTGTCATCCTCTTGGGAGTGCACTGGGGGGGAGTCTCCACATAGTTGAGAATCAGACTCACTTTCTGAGTCTGACTGGAAAATGATGGTGGTGTTGAATGGGTGTGCGGGCACCCCAAGGACTACTGGAGCCTGTTGAGAGGCTTCAGCATCGGTCCGGTCACGCATATGGATAGTGGTATCGGTTGTTTTCCTTTTCTTGAGGATAGAAATCGGTTGCCTATCCTCAGAGTCACTATCAGATGGAGGTGTGACTGGTTTGGTTTTTCTTTTCTTGGAGGGTGCGGTTGGTTTTGGAGCGTTTTTCTTTGGAGTTCTCTGCTTCTTGGTTGCCAACTGCTTTCTTCTTTGAGAAAGATTGGATAGTGTAGTGGAAGAGGGGACTGCGGTACCCTCAGGGATAATGGTTGCGGATGGAAGAGGCAGGGTAGAAGGGTATGGGGCAATACCCTCCGTAGCCTCAATGTGGTCTGAGACATCAGCAGTCTCAAGACCAAGAGAAGAAAGGATATGAGCAGGGAGTCTGCGGATCGGTCCAAATACAGTTTGATCATACGAAGGGTTGTACCTTTTAAGATCCTTAGTGACGAAAAAGTTGATGTCACTACCCATGTCTATTCCAGCATCCGCATGTAAGTCTGAGATGCAAAGTGACCAGAACCGTGCAAATGTGAGCTCGGTTGGGTTCTCCCTTGGGTGCTCTTTGGGAATGTATTGGAGGAAGTCGTCCCAAAGGATTTGTCCATAGTTTACGTCGTGGCCTGAGTAGATGCTCCATACCAATTCCAGTAGCTTCAGTCCCATGTTGTCAATGCCTCCGGTTCTGCCGGATAGGCAGCGGATGACAAAGTGACACACAAACTACCATACCGCAGGCAGTTGATTCTTTTTGAACTCACCAATCCCTCGAATTGGTTTCTGATACCCCATCTGGTAGAGTGCGGATGTAACGTCTGCCATTGAAGGTGAGAAAATCTTGATGGAAGGGTGAATCAGAAGATTAATGGCATTTAAGAACTTTTCTTTGGACAAGATGACCAAAGAATCGTTCATGAGGTTGAGGTGAACTTCTTGGGGGTTTTCCATTGGGCGATATGCAGAGAACGCACATTTGAATAGAGTAGAAACTGGAACAACTCTGTAAATGCATCGAATGGACCAAACAGAGGGTGGTTCTTGAGAAACTTGATCATAAGCTTGATGGGAGCATTATATGAGGGATGATCTTCAAATATTGCTCTGAAATTACTTGAAGCGATTGTTGGAGAATCGGAACCTGTTGGATTCACAGAACCTGAAGCCTTGGATTGCTTCTTTGATACACCTGATTTCACCATTGTTGAAGATTTGGGAGAAGAAAACAGAGTTCTTGAGAGTTTTGAAGGTTTTGAAGGATTTGGGAGAAATAATCGATATTCAGAAAATGTAAAGTATTGTTGGGGAAGAAGATGGGTTTATAAAGGGGGGTGAAAAATGTTTAACCCTAGGTAAATGGTAAGGATAGGGTAAAACGTCGATTGGGGTTTTGGGGGGAATCTATGAATTTTGGATTAAATCTCAGCCACACCTAATTAAAACGGGTTTAAAAAGATTTTGGGAGATTTCCAAAAGGGGTTTTGCATTTAATGTAAGGTCAGACGCATGTCAATACGTCAGGTGATCGTGGGGGTGATGGGAGAGGAAGTTGTAACGGATGGGACGTATTAGGGAAAGGAAAGGACAAATTAAGGATGAGTTTATTGGAAAAACGTTCTTTTTGTCATCATCCCTAAAATAGGTCTGATACAAGGATTATCCAGAAAGAGAATGTGACAGTTTCTAAAGAGAATGTTTTATTTTATTTAATGAAGGATCATTAAATAGCACACAAAGATTCAAGAGTTGATAAAACAGTTGAGAAATTATCACGATGATTGCGGATGGAAATTTCATTGCGGTTGAGAAACGTCATTGCGGATGGAACTTTCATTGCGGTTGAGAAACGTCATCGCGGATGAACAAGGAGAGACTGCGGTGAGGAACTGAGAGAAAAACACTTGTACAAAGATTAGTAATAACATACCATAAAGACCCATGAGAGATACGTATGATATATGGTTGCGGTACCTAGACTGCGGTACCAAAACCATCTATCACATGTAATTCTCAGTTAGAACCGCAACGGAGACCAAGGATGGTCTGCGGTAGCTAACAATTCAAAAAGAATTGCGGGTCTGGATTCATCATTCCTAACATTTGCAGGAAGGTGTTAAGCTTTGTTGAATCGAGCGCTTTTGTGAACACATCAGCAATCTCTTCATGAGAAGGGACAAAGATGAGTTCAATATTACCTTTTAAGATGTGGTCTTTGATGAAATGATATCGTAGTTCAATGTGCTTAGTCTTGGAGTGCTGAATTGGATTGTGAGAAATAGCAATAGCACTTTCAGAGTCACAATAGATCGGTATCCGCAGCATTCTATACCTGTAGTCCATTAGTTGAGTTTTCATCCAAAGGACTTGAGAGCAACAGCTGGCTGCGGCCACATACTCGGCTTCTGCAGTTGATAGAGAGACACAGCTTTGTTTTCTTGAGGACCAGCTGACGAGTCGTTCACCCAGAAATTGACATCCTCCTGAAGTGCTTTTTCGATCGAGCTTGCATCCGGCATGATCCGCATCTGTGAAAGCTTGCAGGCTGAAGTCATTGCCTGTGGGGTACCATAGACCAAGAGATTTGCTTCCTTTCAGGTACCGTAGTATCTGTTTGGCTGCGGTCATATGTGAGACTTTTGGGTCAGCCTGATACCTTGCACATACACCAGTTGCAAAGACAATGTCTGGCCTGCTTGCGGTGAGGTACATCAAAGAGCCGATGATGCCTCTATAAGTCTTGTGATCCACAGATTCGCCTGAGGGATCAGCAGAGATCTTATAACCGAAGGCCATGGGGACCTTAGCAGATGAACAGTTGTCCATAGAATATTTCTTCAATAGTTCATTGGTGTATTTCTCTTGATGAATGAATATGCCTTGTGGTACTTGTTTCACTTGAAGACCTAGAAAGAAATTAATCTCTCTATTCATGCTCATTTTGAACTTGTTGGTCATGAGCTTAGCAAATTCATTCACCATGCCTTGATCAGTCGAACCGAAGATGATATCATCCACATATATCTGTACCATCATAAAGTGGTCGCCATTTGCTTTTCTGAATAGTGTGGGATCAATCACTCCTCTCTTGTACCCGGATGAGACAAGGAATTCAGAAAGAGTCTCATACCATGCTCTTGGGGCTTGCTTCAGACCGTAGACTGCCTTTTCAAGCTTGTAGCAGTGGTCTGGGAATTCAACATTTTCAAAGCCTGGAGGTTGCTGAAGATAAACCTCTTCTTTTAGTTCCCCATTGAGAAAGGCACTCTTAACGTCCATTTGGTGTACCTTGACGTTTTTGTGGGCTGCGTATGCTAGAAAGATCCGGATAGCTTCCATGCGTGCTACCGGAGCATACGTTTCATCGTAGTCAATGCCTTCAAGTTGACTATAGCCCTTTGCAACTAGTCTTGCTTTGTTTCTCACTACCGCACCAGATTCATCCAACTTATTTTTGAACACCCATCTAGTGCCAACAATGGAGTGACCACGTGGCTTCGGAACGAGCTGCCAAACTTTGTTTCTTTGAAATTCTTCAAGCTCTTCTTGCATTGCAGCTATCCAGTCAGGTTCAAGCAATGCTTCTTTGATCGTTCTGGGTTCTACCGAGGACATAAATGCTGCATAGTGGCAGTGATCAGATAGGTCCTTGGAAGATCGAGTCTGGATGCCTGCAGATGGGTTGCCGATGATTTGACCTGGTGGGTGGTCTTTCGTCCATACATGAAGACGTGGCAGCAGATGATCAGCAGCTACGGTAGAGGGAATATCTTGAATGTCCGAGGAATCTGCGGTTGGAGATGGCAGTTCCCCCTGGACTTGAGAACATCCTGATGAGTCATCTTGATCTATTGGAACGGAATTTTCTTGAGCAGTTGGGAGAGGTTCCCCCTGGGTTGCAGATGGGAGTTCCTCTGGATCCTGAGAAGGTTCCCCCTGGACTGCGGATGGGAGAGTGACAATCCTTGGATCGGTTCTAGTGTCGATATTTTCTATGAGTTCATCATCTGAATCTGAAGATACGTTTGATGGTAATGCTTCTCTGCGGGCAGGAATTTGAACAACATCAAGTACTGGAACCTCGACGGTTGTGGCTAGATCCGGAGTAGAGCTTTCCCCCTCAACCGGAGAGATGGAAGTATTGAGAGATGCTACTTCAGATAGAGATGGTCCAGAAACATCAGCATGTTGTTGTTGTTGAGCTGCGGGTGACACAAGAACTTCGGATAGTTTTGCCATTTCAACAGGGTCGAAAAGATCGTCATAATTGACTTCAACTGGATTTAAAAGACCTGAAGATGCAGGAATATCACTTTCCATGATTGCGGTGGTTTCAGTGGATGGAGGGGCGTCGCGGATGTGAGAATCATCAAATTTCACATCAAAGCTTTCAATGATTAGCCTTGTACGCCTGATGAGCACTCGATAAGCAACCTTGTTAGGTGAATAACCAAGGAATATGCCTTCTTCAGACTTCGGTGCAAATTTGTTAAGCTGGTCTAGGTTGTTGATCACAAAACATCTACACCCAAAGATATGAAGAAGCGAACATTGGGCTTGCGGTTGTTAAGACCTTCATATGGAGTTTTGTTGAGACGTTTGCACACAATGCTTCCATTTTGTACAAAGCATGCGATTGCTACAACTTCAGCCCAAAAGTAGAGAGGAAGGTGGGCGAAGTTAAGCATGGATCTTGCTGCTTCTACGAGTGTGCGGTTCCTTCTTTCTACTACACCATTTTGTTGCGGTGTGTAGGGTGCTGAGAAGTTATGAGAGATGCCTTTGGACACCAAGAAATTGTTGAGAAGATGATTAGTGAATTCGGTGCCATTATCACTGCGGATGCGTCTTACTGGAAGCTTGATCTGAAGTTCGATTTCTTTGATGAAGTTGATGAAAATCTGCGGTGTCTCTGATTTGAGTCTGAGGAAGAAGACCCATGTGAAGCGTGTATAGTCATCAACAATAACCAGTATATACTTCTTGTGGTGGAGACTGGCTACGGTTGATGGACCGCAGAGATCAATGTGCAATAGCTCCAGTGGTTTAGAAATAGAAGAGTCCATTATCAGAGGGTGACTTGCTTTGGATTGTTTACCACATTCACAAGCCGGACAAAGAGTATCGTTGCTGAATTTGAGAATAGGGAGACCGCGGACTAGTTCTCCAGTGACTAAGTTGTTGATGTACCGAAAGTTGAGATGAGCTAGCTTGCGGTGCCATAGCCAGCTGACTTCAGATATGGCTTTCGATAGGAAGCACAACTGCAGTCTACCAATGATCAGAGAGACATCCAAAGGATACATCGTACCTTCGGATCGAGATTTGATCAGACAGGTGTTTCTGTCACTAGTCATTACATAACAGAACTGATCATCAAATTCAACCCTATGTCCTGCCTTACATAGTTGGCCAACACTGATGAGATTGTGTTTGAGGCTTTCTACATAAGCAACCTTCTGAATGGAGAAGTTCCCCGTAGTGAGAACACCATAACTGCGGATGACACCATTTGCATTATTGCCAAACGTGGCATTTCCACCATTGCATATAGGCCTGAAATCCCGAAGGTACTCTAACCTTCCGGTCATGTGCAAGGAGCAGGCACTGTCAATTAACCACTCTTCTTCTTGTTCCTCCTAGCACAAAGCCTGAGAATTACACGGTTAGTTTAGGCATCCAAACAAGTTTGGAGCCAGGGACAATTGATGTGTTTCTGAATGATGCATGGTCCGAGGTTGCAGGGGCAGGTCTCTTGTCAACTTTTAGGCCTGGTCCTGGGTGTTTGAGCAGATTTGGATTGTTGTGTTTTTTTGAAAAAATACGAGGTTTCGTGTTGTGGTTTTGAGAAGAGATACGAGGTTTCTTGTTGTGGTTTTGAGAAGAGATACGAGGTTTCTGACTTTGACTCGATTTGATGTAAGATGAGTCCTTCTGACAATTACACTGACATTCACAGAAAGAAATTTTGTCTTTTGATCTGACACTGTGATTGGTCAACGGTTTGAAGGATGTTTTGGATCTGACATGAGTGTTTTTGGGTTTTGAAAAAGTCTGTTTTTGAAAGGTTTAGCACGTGCAGATCTTTGAGTTCTTTTTGATGGATTTGGTAAGATACCCTTCCATTTGAAATTTTGACGTGACTTTAAAAGTGTTGGAGTGGGTAAAATACATTTCCATTTAGGATCATTTGGGGAATAGACCTGAAAAACATAGTTTTGAAAAGACTGAACACCCTTTTGGGTTTTGTCAGAAGAAGTAGGAATGACTTTTGAAACTGGACTTTCCTTTTTGTTTGTTTTCTTGAAAGAAGAGTTTTTTGAAATGTAGTGTGAGAAAACAAATTTTTCAGGACTTTTGGATTTAGGAAATATGACTTGCTTCTTCTTTTTTGAAAAGGTTTGTCTATTAGTACCACGAGATCTGATTTCTTCTTTAAAAGCCTTTTTTACCAAAGATTTTGGTGAACTGCAGTCATTGTTGTTCAACTGCGGTTTCCTGGAATTCTTAGAATGATTTTGAAAACGCGGACTTGAGTCATCAGAACTTGAAGATTCAGGAATTTGGGAACATTGACCTACTTCAAAATTTTCTATAGGTAGTTCATGAAATATTGGCTGAAGAGTTACAGTTCCTTGAACTGATGACTGCGGTAGGGATGACTTGACTACCGCTGAGTAAGTCTTAGATGGGACTTCGGTGGGACATTTGTGGGACATTTACCTACAGTGAGAGACACTGTGGTCTGAGGACATAGATGGAAAGTCTTTTGAGACTTCGGGGCCCTCAACAACAATCTCTTCATCAACTACGGATGAAGTTTGAGAATTTGGATAGACGGTGCCACATATAGGAATTTGATCACATGTGTGACCCGAAACCTCCGGCACAATTTCCTCAATGACACAATTATTGCTTAAATTGTGTAGTCTACCGAAGTGAATTTTAATATCTTCGGGAAAGGTCTTGTCATTGACAGGGAAATGAAATTCTCGGTCTGGAGGGACATACAGTCTGTCTTTGTTGAACCGGGGTGAGGAATCCATTGCGGTAGGATATCCATTTGACCAACCCCAATTGTATGTATTGTCCACGGTTCCATTGTTTACCAAATTTTCAATAGCTTCACTTTCATTAAACAATTTTTCAATTAAGAGATTTAAGCGTACAATTTCTCTCTGAGCTAAATCTCTCTGGTTCAAAGCTATCTCTAATTGGGTTTCACTTAACATTCTTGCATCCTTTTCTAACACTAGGTCCTTCTCTAACATAGCCATCTTAAGTCTTTTGTTATCCAGTCGTCCTCTCACATGAAACATCTCTTGGGACGCAATGTTCTTCTCATCTAAGGCTTTATTATAGTCTGTAAGGATGGCAGCACAAGTGTCATTAAGATCATCTATGTAAGGCTGACAGTCATGCATGCTATAGTTTAGAGTTTGGATCATGAGTTTTACCTGTTCGACGATGCTTAGTGTTCCATCCTTTGCCATGTAGCAGTAGTTCTTGTTCAACATTGTAGACCCATCATCATTGTCACACCCCCAAACCAAGGATGGCGGAAACGTCCGGGGGTGGAGGACTTCATGTATAGTATCATAACAACAATTGTAATAGTAATTCAAGCAAACACAACCAACATATATATAATTGAAAAAGTTACATCATTGTATGAATTACATGTTTACGAATCAATTACAATATGTTGACAAAATATGAAATAGTAGACGCCTTAGCGTCCCATCCTCAAAAGCACTTGATTACATGTTTAATGATTTCCTGAGAATACAAGTTGTTTGAAAAAGTGTCAACACAAAGGTTGGTGAGTTCATAAGCTTTTGTTTGGTATTATTAAAAGCCTTTCGTTTGTAAAAGTGGTATTTGTTTTAGAAAAATCCAATATTTTCCTTAAAATGTATATGTAGTCTTAAACCCAAAGACCGAAATGTACAAGTAACTTTTCTTACTTATAATAAATAATGTAAGTTTAAATCGACGTAAACTCATTTAATTTTAATGAAGTTCCCGTAAATTCCAATATTCATTAATACTTTGTGTGAGTTTATTATAACCTTTTCTTGTAAAAGTAGTGTTCGTTCCAGAAAATCCAATATTTTCCTTAATGTGTAAATGTAGTCTTAAAACCCAAAGACCGAAATGTACAAGTAGGGTTCTTACTTATAATAAATAATGTAAGTTTAAATCGACGTAAACTCATTTAATTTTAATGAAGTTCCCGTAAATTCCAATATTCATTAATACTTTGTGTGAGTTTATTATAACCTTTTCTTATAAAAGTAGTGTTCGTTCCAGAAAATCCAATATTTTCCTTAATGTGTAAATGTAGTCTTAAAACCCAAAGACCGAAATGTACAAGTAGTGTTCGTTCCTTATAGTAAAACAATGCAAGTTTAAATCGACATAAACTCGTTTGATTTTTGTGAAATCCCCGTAAATTCTATGTTTGTTAATACCACATGTGAGTTATTATAACCATGCTATGACCTAGTTGGCCTGAAACGACGTTCTTCAGGCGTCGGAAATGTTATGACATTTGTCACCCCAGACCTATCGGTCTAACTGTTGCATGCAGTTTAGGTGTGGGTTTGTCAAACCCAATATAGATCTATACACAACTATCACGCTCTCCCTCAAGGAGACTCTGGTTACAATACAGGACTTAATGGTAATTTGAAGTAAATATCTCACAAAGTCATTAACGAATTTACGTGTAGTGTAATGAAAACTTGGTACCGTATGGCCGTACCTTGCTTAATGAAAATATCCTTTGTATAAATGTACCCTTTTTAAATGTATGTGTTATGTAATGTTTCATAAAGTCATTAACGGAATTACGTGTTATGAAAACTTGGTACCGTATGGCCGTACCTTGCTTAATGAAAATATCCTTTGTATAAATGTACCCTTTTTAAATGTATGTGTTATGTAATGTTTCATAAAGTCATTAACGGAATTACGTGTTATGAAAACTTGGTACCGTATGGCCGTACCTTGCTTAATGAAAATATCCTTTGTATAAATGTACCCTTTTTAAATGTATGTATTATGTAATGTATCATAAACTATACCTATTATAGTTTATCAACCAAGGGTAGTACGTTGTAATGTATGCAAACTATATTCAAAATAGTTTATTAAATGTTTGAATGTATCGGTTGTACTTTGATTATAATCACTTGTTATTCTTTATATTTTATATGTCCAAATCCATTTGTAAACTGATGTGTGTCTAAATATTAAGATAAAATGTCATATATTGCAATAACATATAATCACAAAAAGATATACACCTTGCTCAACATGTTACAAGGTGAAATGAAATTGACAGCAGCTTTTTGTTGAATACAGTTTCTGTTACTGTTCTTAGAAAATTTATAGAAAAATCATCAAAGCTCCAAATCCAAATCCGCAAATTCTGAGAGTTTGGAATATGAGTCTAGTTTGTTCGTAAATTTTATCATGATTTTTAGTGATTTCTAACAGAGGTGAAAATGTTCATAATCACAGACTGGTCCGGGTTTGCCTCTGAAATGATAGGCAGT
Organism: Lactuca virosa; assembly: GCF_052849685.1. Lineage (NCBI taxonomy): Eukaryota > Viridiplantae > Streptophyta > Magnoliopsida > Asterales > Asteraceae > Lactuca > Lactuca virosa. The sequence continues at coordinate 164,332,106 of NC_136433.1, read as the reverse complement.
TTTGTAAAAATCACCATAAATTGTAGAAAAATCATATGGAGATGTGCAAGTAGCCATTTTAAAGCTAAGAGTTTGAACTACTTGCACCTGGAACAGTTTTGAAAACTAAAATATTTAAGTTGACCAAAACAGTCCGTAATCGAAGTCCATCTTTTCTGATGTAATCTGTTAGAAAAAGTTTAATTGTGTTCTTGATGATTTTACTTGTATTCCCCCCCTTAAAACTTAAGAAGAACATGTAAATGTAGGGGTATGAACTCACCCTATGTGGTTTCAGTAGATGAAAGTAAGAGAGAGGAAGTGTTCAACCCAAGAACACTAAGAAGATGTCTTGATGATTCGAGAATCTAACACCGAATAAGATGGAATTTGTGTAAGATATCAATGATTTGAGTAGAATGGAGTGTAATAATTATATGAATGATGAAGATACTTACTAATTGAAGAAAGAAATCCCTGTAGAAAGCCTTGAAGTTCTTGAAGTTGAGAGAAAAGATGAGAGAATTTTGGAGAGTGTTCTTTGGTTGCTAAGTGTAGAATGAAAGAAGTTAATGAGAATGAGGAGAGATGACCAATTCTCCAGCTCTTAGAACGTGGGAAGAGCTGGAGATTGGGTGTAAAGGTCCACTAAGGTGACAAGGGGTAGTGGGAAAGAGTGGCTAATCATAGAGTGAGGTGGTGGTGGTTTGCTTTTGCCATAAATTAAGGAAAAGCAAATATTCCCTCAATAATTAGTTCAACCACTAATTCTTTTAATATATTTTTATAAAAACCCTGGAGATTTATATATTTTGGGGCCTTAGTTTATAAAATAAAGTTTTGGGTGAAAATCCCACGTTAAAATAATGAAAAACGGAGTTAAAACGAAGTCGTAGTCGAAAAACCGGTAAAAAGGGACCGTCTGCGAGACCTCTCGCATGGGCTGTCTGAGAGGCTTCTCATGCGAGGCTTCTGTCCTGAGAGGCTTCTAATGAGAGGCTTCGGTCCTGAGAGGCTTCTCATGAGAGGCTTCGGTCCTGAGAGGCTTCTAATGAGAGGCTTCGGTCCTGAGAGGCTTCTCATGAGAGGCTTCGGTCCTGAGAGGCTTCGGTCCTGAGAGGCTTCTCATGAGAGTTTTCGCTTCTAATAGGAGGGTTTTGGTTCCTTAAGATTATTTTACCCGTTTTTACCCCGTTTCAAGTGATTTTTGACCCGATTAAGGGTCGAGATGACCCAAATGATTACAAAAAGTTAAAATAACTTTTGAGAGAGATTCGGGAGAGATTTGGGAGAGATTTTAATAGAGAGAGATTGAGTGAAAGAGATTGAGAGAGGTTTCGTTTGTGATCTTTTTGAGTGTCCGGCTTCGCAACGCAAGGTCCATAAACCCCGTTAAACCGTGTTTTAGTGTCGTACACACTCCCGATGAGTGTGCAATAATGTTTTATCGTTTTGGTTCAATGTTTACTTAGGAAATTCAACACACGAACTTTCCAAAGATGTTTCTCTCATTAAGATATTGCATTGTACAGTAATTACATAGTGTAAACCCTAATATACAAGGGTTAATTGAGTCGATTGGTTTTGACTTGTTGACTTTGTTTGACTTTTACTTGACTCAATTTTGACGGTTGTCACATCATCCCCCCGTTAGAAGGAATTTCGTCCCGAAATTTGCATTTGACTGGGACATCAAGAGTTTGGGAAAAGATGTGGGTATTTTTGTTTCATTTGATCTTCGCGTTCCCAGGTGAACTCAGGCCCTCGTTTAGCGTTCCAACGGACCTTCACGATGGGAATACGACTTTGTTTCGTTCGTTTGATTTCCCGATCCATGATTTTGACTGGTTCCTCCACGAAGTGGAGATTTTTGTTAACTTTGATTTCGTCGAGTGGTATTACGAGGGTCTCGTCGGATAGATTTTGTCAATCATATTTTCGGGGTTAAAAAAATAAAGTTTTATTAGTTACCTATAGCGACGACTTGTCGTCACCACGGGTTTAATCTATTACGATGACTTGTTGTCGCTATAGGTTTTTAACAAGAGCCAACGACATACCTATAGCGACACACAAGTCATAATTTGCATGTGTGAAGACTTGGAGTACTTTCTAACTGGTTCATGTGTGAAGACTTGGAGTACTTTCTAATGAAACTGTGCTACTGGGGAAATTGGAAACTGGTACGTAGCTTCAAAGTCAAGAATATGCAGTAGGCATGTGATGCATTAAATGCATGAGGCACACAAGTCATAATTTGCAGCAACATATACGTATATGTGTGTGAATTGAAGAAGAAGGTTACGGCTCAAAGAATATATATATATATATATATATATATATATATATATATATATATATATATATATATATATATATATATTCATTTTCTCTTCATTTGTTAGATACACAATAACCATAACATCATAGACTATATATATTCCATTTCATTTGTAATTTTCACTAGTTTATATTCCGCGAGTGTTACCAAAATCATTTATCAATTTTTCAGAAGTGCTTAACTTGTTTTGTTGCATTCCCAACAATTTGCTATTAATTACTTCTCCCACTTTACTTATATAAATCATCACATTCTTACCGCGACTTTTAACTTCTCCCTCACAAATGGATCCACCTGCAGATCATCAAAACCCCATAGATGACCTCGATTGGTTTCAGTACTTTGATCATCAAGATCTTTTCAGGTATATATAAACGTCACTTATTACACCATCTTACGCACAGAAAAGTGATTTTGTCGACATTGATCAAAACATGGTTTGGATTTGTAGTGATTAAAAAGAGTCTTTCATCGTGTTGGATTTGATTATCTTGAGTTTTTTTTTTTTTTTTTTTTTTTGCAGTGGAGACATGCTCAACCATCATGATTACGAGTTGTCGGAAAAATTGCCTGAAGTGCTCGATCAAAACGTTTCCACAGTACTTAACAAAGATCAAAACATCATTTCTAGAAATGAGTTTCACGATTTTGATCCCCTTGAAGATATAAGCTTATGGGATTGTTGGGAGGATGGTAATTTACCATTGGTTAGTTTCAGTGAAGACTATAAATCCGGTGGTGAGGCTACATGTAGTTCTAGTGCTGCCACCACTGATCACGGTGGCCGGAAGGTGGCAAAGAGATTGAGACCATTGGAGTTTGAAGAGATAGAGAAGTATTTTGGGATGCCGATAATCATGGCAGCAAAGGAACTAGGGATAAGTTTAACAGTGTTGAAGAAAAGATGCAGAGAGCTAAACATAAACAGATGGCCTCATAGAAAACTTAAGAGCCTTCAATCCCTCATTGAAAATGCCAAGGTAAATTATGATAATAACCTTCTATACATTACTCATGCACTTGGTAACCAAAGTAGTTTTGGTATTTTCTAAAATTTTAATCGTTAGTTTCTTTATAACTAAACATAGGTCCTAGGCATATGCCACATCAAATCAATTGATTTACTACGATCTCCTGATTTATATTTATATAAACTTAACTCATTGTAAATTTTGTGAACTCACATGAAAAATATATTGTATCTACCTTAAAAAAAATTTAGGAGTTGGGATTAAAGGAGGAGATAGAGACGTTAGAAGGGCACAAGAATATGATGGAGAAATTGCCAGGTATGGAATTGACAGAAAGAACAAAGAAGCTTAGGCAAGCTTGCTTCAAAGCTATTTATAAGAAGAGAGGACTTAACAATCCTTAGCCATTTTGTTATAATTAGTGGATTTTAGTCTACATTGTATGTGTTTTTCTCTTGATAGTTTGATACTCTTTTTAGTTTCATTTTATGTATTTGTCTATTGATTTTTAATGCAGAAAATTTTGTATAATTTGGGTATTATAGTTTGTATTATGTATTTAGCCATATTCTAGATTGCCGACACGACTACGCCGACGACTCTATACCAGAGGTCTATATAAATAGACTTATGAATTTAGTAGGAATAACTTGATTATAATCTTGTGATTTGTTCCATGTCTGATCCACTCCTAAGATTCACTTGACATGCCCCCAGTTATGTGTAATTAAAATTTTATTAGACTGTTGATCCTAATGAGTCTACCCTAAGTCCACAACCAAACAAGGAACAGGTCCTAAGGCGGACTCACCATTTCTAGGTCAATCATTTCTTAATTACACATAACTTCGAGGTACACCTAAAGAATCTTAGAGTTACCAGTTGTAAATTGTTTGTAATACCAAGTAGTGAGATTCAATGAAATAAAATACATGCCTATTTCATTGATAAACCTTTTAGTAAATATCCTTACCATTTATATACACATGTATAATTTCGCACTTTAGTGAACTATTCTTGGTGTTTCTGTTAACGTCTTGGAGACGGAGTTATGGTAGTGGGTAGAAGTAGGTTTTGTACGGGCGTTAAAATTTTACACATCATGTTGCTCGTGCGAAAATAGGGATAGAAGAGATAATTAATAGACGCCTAATCCTATAATTACTTATAGGGGTGATCCTTATTAATTACGTCTATAATCACGTAGTGCATATCAGTTATACATAATTTGAGATAGAATAGACTTTCGAATAAATGACTCTACTCTAAGTCCACAACCAAACAAGGAACAGGAAGTAGAGCAATAGTCATAGATTCTGAGTCTATAATATCTTTAATTATGTATAACCTTGGCGTATGCACTCAGTTATCATAGGCCTACTAATAGAGGTCTTTAGTTTTCACATAAGTTGGTTATAGTATCACCAAATACTCCTATAGTATTTTTAGGTGTTTAGATTCGATTCTTAAAGTATTCCCTGTAGGGTGTAGTTAGGTTGTTAGATTTGTTGCCCATTATGACTATCCCCCAGTATATGCAAGTCACTCCTCGGACATATATAGTTGATCAGGCTATATCCTTCCCAGACTTGATTTACATATACCAAGGCATACCCATAATGTACAAATCTCTTCTTTTACTTTATGTTCTTCTAGTTATGACACTATGTGAGCATGTATGCATGTATTTATACTTTTAATAAGAAACCATTCATTTTCTAAAAGTATATTTATTTGAAAAATGCACAAATCAGAGACTATTAGTCCCAATTGTGTTTATAGTTTGTATATCTTATGTGGTTTGATATACTTAATTCACTATAAACTGTTCTCTGATACCAATCTGTCACACCCCCAAACCAAGGATGGCGGAAACGTCCGGGGGTGGAGGACTTCATGTATAGTATCATAACAACAATTGTAATAGTAATTCAAGCAAACACAACCAACATATATATAATTGAAAAAGTTACATCATTGTATGAATTACATGTTTACGAATCAATTACAATATGTTGACAAAATATGAAATAGTAGACGCCTTAGCGTCCCGTCCTCAAAAGCACTTGATTACCTGTTTAATGATTTCCTGATAATACAAGTTGTTTGAAAAAGTGTCAACACAAAGGTTGGTGAGTTCATAAGCTTTTGTTTGGTATTATTAAAAGCCTTTCGTTTGTAAAAGTGGTATTTGTTTTAGAAAAATCCAATATTTTCCTTAAAATGTATATGTAGTCTTAAATCCACAGACCGAAATGTACAAGTAACTTTTCTTACTTATAATAAATAATGTAAGTTTAAATCGACGTAAACTCATTTAATTTTAATGAAGTTCCCGTAAATTCCAATATTCATTAATACTTTGTGTGAGTTTATTATAACCTTTTCTTGTAAAAGTAGTGTTCGTTCCAGAAAATCCAATATTTTCCTTAATGTGTAAATGTAGTCTTAAAACCCAAAGACCGAAATGTACAAGTAGTGTGCTTACTTATAATAAATAATGTAAGTTTAAATCGACGTAAACTCATTTAATTTTAATGAAGTTCCCGTAAATTCCAATATTCATTAATACTTTGTGTGAGTTTATTATAACCTTTTCTTGTAAAAGTAGTGTTCGTTCCAGAAAATCCAATATTTTCCTTAATGCGTAAATGTAGTCTTAAAACCCAAAGACCGAAATGTACAAGTAGTGTTCGTTCCTTATAGTAAAACAATGCAAGTTTAAATCGACATAAACTCATTTGATTTTTGTGAAATCCCCGTAAATTCTATGTTTGTTAATACCACATGTGAGTTATTATAACCATGCTATGACCTAGTTGGCCTGAAACGACGTTCTTCAGGCGTCGGAAATGTTATGACATTTGTCACCCCAAACCTATCGGTCTAACTGTTGCATGCAGTTTAGGTGTGGGTTTGTCAAACCCAATATAGATCTATACACAACTATCACGCTCTCCCTCAAGGAGACTCTGGTTACAATACGGGACTTAATGGTAATTTGAAGTAAATGTCTCACAAAGTCATTAACGAATTTACGTGTAGTGTAATGAAAACTTGGTACCGTATGGCCGTACCTTGCTTAATGAAAATATCCTTTGTATAAATGTACCCTTTTTAAATGTATGTGTTATGTAATGTTTCATAAAGTCATTAACGGAATTACGTGTTATGAAAACTTGGTACCGTATGGCCGTACCTTGCTTAATGAAAATATCCTTTGTATAAATGTACCCTTTTTAAATGTATGTGTTATGTAATGTTTCATAAAGTCATTAACGGAATTACGTGTTATGAAAACTTGGTACCGTATGGCCGTACCTTGCTTAATGAAAATATCCTTTGTATAAATGTACCCTTTTTAAATGTATGTATTATGTAATGTATCATAAACTATACCTATTATAGTTTATCAACCAAGGGTAGTACGTTGTAATGTATGCAAACTATATTCAAAATAGTTTATTAAATGTTTGAATGTATCGGTTGTACTTTGATTATAATCACTTGTTATTCTTTATATTTTATATGTCCAAATCCATTTGTAAACTGATGTGTGTCTAAATATTAAGATAAAATGTCATATATTGCAATAACATATAATCACAAAAAGATATACACCTTGCTCAACATGTTACAAGGTGAAATGAAATTGACAGCAGCTTTTTGTTGAATACAGTTTCTGTTACTGTTCTTAGAAAATTTATAGAAAAATCATCAAAGCTCCAAATCCAAATCCGCAAATTCTGAGAGTTTGGAATATGAGTCTAGTTTTTTCGTAAATTTTATCATGATTTTTAGTGATTTCTAACAGAGGTGAAAATGTTCATAATCACAGACTGGTCCGGGTTTGCCTCTGAAATGATAGGCAGTTTTGTAAAAATCACCATAAATTGTAGAAAAATCATATAGAGATGTGCAAGTAGCCATTTTAAAGCTAAGAGTTTGAACTACTTGCACCTGGAACAGTTTTGAAAACTAAAATATTTAAGTTGACCAAAACAGTCCGTAATCGAAGTCCATCTTTTCTGATGTAATCTGTTAGAAAAAGTTTAATTGTGTTCTTGATGATTTTACTTGTATTCCCCCCCTTAAAACTTAAGAAGAACATGTAAATGTAGGGGTATGAACTCACCCTATGTGGTTTCAGTAGATGAAAGTAAGAGAGAGGAAGTGTTCAACCCAAGAACACTAAGAAGATGTCTTGATGATTCGAGAATCTAACACCGAATAAGATGGAATTTGTGTAAGATATCAATGATTTGAGTAGAATGGAGTATAATAATTATATGAATGATGAAGATACTTACTAATTGAAGAAAGAAATCCCTGGAGAAAGCCTTGAAGTTCTTGAAGTTGAGAGAAAAGATGAGAGAATTTTGGAGAGTGTTCTTTGGTTGCTAAGTGTAGAATGAAAGAAGTTAATGAGAATGAGGAGAGATGACCAATTCTCCAGCTCTTAGAACGTGGGAAGAGCTGGAGATTGGGTGTAAAGGTCCACTAAGGTGACAAGGGGTAGTGGGAAAGAGTGGCTAATCATAGAGTGAGGTGGTGGTGGTTTGCTTTTGCCATAAATTAAGGAAAAGCAAATATTCCCTCAATAATTAGTTCAACCACTAATTCTTTTAATATATTTTTATAAAAACCATGGAGATTTATATATTTTGGGGCCTTAGTTTATAAAATAAAGTTTTGGGTGAAAATCCCACGTTAAAATAATGAAAAACGGAGTTAAAACGAAGTCGTAGTCGAAAAACCGGTAAAAAGGGACCGTCTGCGAGACCTCTCGCATGGGCTGTCTGAGAGGCTTCTCATGCGAGGCTTCTGTCCTGAGAGGCTTCTAATGAGAGGCTTCGGTCCTGAGAGCCTTCTCATGAGAGGCTTCGGTCCTGAGAGGCTTCTAATGAGAGGCTTCGGTCCTGAGAGGCTTCTCTTGAGAGGCTTCGGTCCTGAGAGGCTTCTCATGAGAGTTTTCGCTTCTAATAGGAGGGTTTTGGTTCCTTAAGGCTATTTTACCCGTTTTTACCCCGTTTCAAGTGGTTTTTGACCCGGTTAAGGGTCGAGATGACCCAAATGATTACAAAAAGTTAAAGTAACTTTTGAGAGAGATTCGGGAGAGATTTGGGAGAGATTTTAATAGAGAGAGATTGAGTGAAAGAGATTGAGAGAGGTTTCGTTTGTGATCTTTTTGAGTGTCCGGCTTCGCAACGCAAGGTCCATAAACCCCGTTAAACCGTGTTTTAGTGTCGTACACACTCCCGATGAGTGTGCAATAATGTTTTATCGTTTTGGTTCAATGTTTACTTAGGAAATTCAACACACGAACTTTCCAAATGATGTTTCTCTCATTAAGATATTGCATTGTACAGTAATTACATAGTGTAAACCCTAATATACAAGGGTTAATTGAGTCGATTGGTTTTGACTTGTTGACTTTGTTTGACTTTGACTTGACTCAATTTTGACGGTTGTCACAATCATCCGCAGTGGCCAGCATGCAGATTTTCCCTTTTCCTTTGACATTGCTGATGGCCTCATCTTCGTCTCCGGATGACCAGACTTGATGGTCTCTTTTGACATGGGCCACGTATGCCCTTGCCTTTTCAGCTGTTTCTTTGTCTTCCAGTTCTTGAGCCATTCTAAGGTAGAATGCTCTGTCTTTCACTACATTGGCCTTATAATCTTGTGCAAAGTGATTCTCTTTGTTGCATTTGTGACAAATTACAACATCAGTCTTGTCTTCTGAAGGAGTACCAGAGTTAGTGATTTGAGGAGACTGCGGTACCTCCTTTGGTTGAATATTCTGAGATTGCGGTGGAGGATGAGAACTTTTGGGATATCGAGACTGGTTATTCTGGGAACCGAAGTTACGGTTGAATGGAGGTTTGTTGAACTGTTGATTCTTGCGGAAGGAAGGAGGTGGTAGACGGTTGAACTGTTGGCTAACCAGAGCAATAGCCTTCTGAAAATCTTCTTCATCATCATACTCAGAATCCGCTTCGTATGACTGTGGTGGAGTGTCATACGATGAAGAGTAAGGTGACTGCGGTGGAGTTTGTTGATGGGTTTTGAGCATTCTAACACTTCCTAAGTGTACATGCAACCCTAATAACCTTGGATCTATCTTTGTCTAATAATCATGCAAAGTTGAATTCCAAGGTTATATTCCTATCTAGCATACATGGGGAACATTTTTAACTTGAATGAAAGATAGAATAACTTACCTTGTTGTTGATTATGATCCTTGAAACCTTGTGAGCCTAGCACCCCAAGTGTGATGCCTCAAATGCTTCACACAACACCAAATGCAAAGGAGTAAACTTTGATAGAATCTTACACTTGCAAAATCAGCTCTAGCCCTCTTGTTTCTTATGTGTCTCCGATTTTGGTGGAGAATGGGTTTCTTATATAGTGTTCACACATCTAGGGTTACACCATGTAAACCCTAATGTGTCATGACTCTTCATTTCCATGACCCATGGGTTTGTAACTCCCATGGAGCATCCATGGAGCATCCTATGGGTGGAACCCAACTTGATAATCCATGGAGCCTCTTAGCCCACTATATAAGATATGGAAGATTTACATAATCTACCCATATATTTAATTAGTTATCTTTTGATCACTTAATTAATTCTAAATTAATTCTTGATCAAACTAATTAAATAATATTATTAATATATTAGAACTTATAATATATTAATAAACCATAAGTGTTATTTCTCTCATTTTAGTTTATCCAATTGCATGGTGCCATGCAACCCAAATGGACCATGTCGGGTCGGGTCAAGTACATACCAGAAATAGTTATGGACTTAGACACCTTATCCAACATTTGTGCTAATGAGAGTAAGTGGTCCTCCAAAGTCAGCACAATCCTTGAGTACGGTGGATTCTTGTGCTTGCAGCTCTCCATAGAGCTTGTAGAGTGACAAAGAGTGAATCTTTCTATCGCCTTGGACAATCATCTTAGCCGTAGTCCAATGTCTTCCCAAACCATTAAGAAACTGAAGATTGGTTTCATGGTTACTGCGGATGGTGCCCGCATTGGATAACTTGGTGACTATCAGGTTGAACCTTTTGAAGGAATCTTCCAAACTTTCGCCAGTATGGGCTTTGAAGTTGTTGAACTCGTTGAGTGCGGTAGTAAGCTTCTTGTCTTGTGCTTTCAAGGTCTCTCGGAACTGAGAAGATGATGATATGCCATTTAAGATAAGTGATCATATAATCCTCTGTTCTAGATATCAGCCGGACAAATACATGGAACAATGTCTTACTTATTGTCCAGCAGTTTGTTTCCCGATTTCCGATTTGTTTGACAAAGAACTTAATTGAACACATCAACTTAGTTCTGACCGGGCCCGGTACATAGGTCAAAACAAAATAATCGAGGGGCCCAGATATCAGCTTCTAATCCAAGAAGGAACAGATAAACTTCGACTCATATGTTTATTCTACCACTCATTGAATTATACACAAAAGCACGTTTTATAACATCGAGTTACCAATGCGTTAACGTACAATCAATGCATAACCAACTCATAAGTAACAAATCATATCTCTAGGTTTGAAGACTTATATGATATTACCGTCTCACGATCACTCGAGATAAATTCCATGAAGTGATTCCAGTGAGCGTGGGTTGAGTCCAATGCTCAGAACTTATGAGCACTCATGAGTGTTGTAGCCATGTCCAACAACTTAGACCTCTGCAACCAATCATGACAGTCTTGATTCATACCTACTTCCGACATATGACCGACTGTGGAGGTTCGAATAATATGATATACCAAACATAATTATTCTGGAAGTCAAAACATGCAAAAGAAATATAGTAAACGATCGACAAGAGATAGCAACACTTTACTCATAAATAAAACACCTTTTATTCATCATCTAATGTCAATTACACTTTACAAATTTCAAGGTTATCTAACTACTGAATCTAATATTATCCTTCAGCCATATGCTCCGAGCATGCTGGAGATGCTTAACCCGAGTCAGTCCCTTCGTGAGGGGATCTGCTGGATTCTCATCCGATGATACCCTCTTTGCCACGAGGAGTCCTTCTTCTATTCGATGTCTGATGAAATGGTATTTTCTGTCGATGTGTCTGGATCTCCCGTGATCCCTTGGTTCCTTGGCTAAGGCAACTGCACTTTCACTATCACAGAAAAATTCCATTGGCTCTTTAATAGCTGGTACAACTCCAAGGTCTCCAATGAAGTTCTTCAGCCATATCGCCTCCTTTGCTGCCTCGCTAGCTGCTATATAATCTGATTCGCAAGTTGAATCAGCCACTGTCTCTTGCTTGGAACTCTTCCAAGAAATTGCTCCTCCATTTAAGGTAAATACCCAGCCTGACTGAGAGCGGAAATTATCCCTATCAGTCTGAAAGCTAGCATCACTATACCCTACAACTCTCAAGTCTTCACTCCCACCGAGGGTAAGGACCCAGTCCTTAGTCCTCCGTAGGTACTTGAGGATATTCTTTACCGCAGTCCAGTGTGCCTTGCCAGGGTTCCCCTGATACCTGCTAACCATGCTCAAAGAAAAGGCTACATCAGGTCGAGTACACGTCATAGCATACATGATCGATCCTACAGCCGAAGCATAAGGTATTCGACTCATTTCTGCTATCTCAGCCTCAGTACTAGGGCTTTATGTCTTACTCAATCTGGCGTTACTCTTGATGGGTAACTCTCCTTTCTTGGAGTCCTGCATGCCGAATCTCTTCAACACCTTATCCAAGTAAGTACTCTGACTAAGTCCAATTAGTCTTTTACTCCAGTTTCTCAAGATCCTTATCCCTAGAATATAGGCAGCTTTTCCTAGGTCCTTCATAGAGAAACACTTCCCAAGCCAGGACTTAACTTCCTGCAGAGTTGGGATGTCATTTCCTATGAGTAGTATGTCATCTACATACAATACCAAAAAGCTAACTATACTCCCACTAGCCTTGACATATACACAAGATTCATCTTCACTCCTAGAAAAGCCAAATTCCTTGACTTTCTCATCAAAGCAAAGATTCCATCTGCGAGGTGCTTGCTTTAACCCATAAATGGATTTCTCAAGCTTACACACTCTATTAGGGTACTCTGTGTTGACAAAACCCTCTGGCTGACTCATGTAAACATCCTCAGCCAACTTTCCATTAAGGAAAGCGGTTTTGACATCCATTTGCCATATTTCATAGTCATGAAATGCGGCTATGGCTAACAGAACCCTAATAGACTTAATCTTGGCCACTGGAGAAAAGGTCTCATCATAATCAACTCCCGGAGTTTGTGAGAAACCCTTTGCAACCAGTCGTGCCTTATAAGTGTGTACATTACCATCCATGTCGGTCTTCTTCTTGAAGATCAATTTGCACCCTACAGTCTTACGACCTGGTACATTCTCAACCAAGTTCCAAACTTGATTGTCATACATGGACTGTATCTCGCTGTCCATTGCCTCTTTCCACTTGGCTGACTCAGGGTCTGCCATGGCTTCCGCGTAACTGTTAGGTTCATCCAGACCTATCAGCGTCTCATCACTGATAAGTGTATCACCTTCCACAGTAATATGGAATCCATAGTAATGCTCAGGTGCATTCCTAACCCTTGTGGAACGCCTCAGAGGTACAGACTTGTCAATTGGCTCAACAGAAGTTTCCTCCTCAAGTTGAGTGCTAGGGTTTGAAGTTCCTTCACCACTTGACTCTTGAATTTCTTCAAGGTCAACTTGCCTCCCACTGTCTCCTTGGCTTATGAACTCTCTCTCTCGAAAGAAAGCCCTCCTAGCTACAAAGACCACATTCTCACTAGGTCTGTAGAAGAGGTAACCAAAGGATTTCTGTGGGTAGCCGATGAAAATACACCTCTCACTTCGAGGTTCGAGCTTATCATGAGTCTCGCGTCTCACAAAAGCCTCGCAATCCCAAATCTTAATGTGGTCTAGTTTGGGTACTTTACTAGTCCACATCTCATGAGGAGTTTTGGCAACTTTCTTTGTGGGAACTAGATTAAGGATATGGGCGGCAGTCTCTAAGGCATACCCCCAAAATGAGATTGATAGCGAAGCTCGACTCATCATGGAACGAACCATATCCAACAAGGTTCGATTACGCCTCTCAGCTACACCATTCAACTGCGGTGTCCTGGGAGGTGTCAATTGTGAGACAATCCCACATTCCCTAAGATAGTCGAGGAACTCTGAACTAAGATACTCACCACCTCAATCGGATCGAAGCATCTTAATGTTCTTGCCCAATTGATTCTCGACTTCCTGTTTAAACTCTTTAAACCTCTCAAAAGTCTCTGACTTATGCTTGATTAAGTAGACATATCCATATCTACTGTAATCATCAGTAAAAGTCAAATAATAACGATTAGCATCCCTTGTGGCATGTTTGAAGGGCCCACACACATCCGTGTGTATAAGATCCAACAAACCTTCACCCCTCTCACAAGAGCCTGTGAAGGGTGACTTTGTCATTTTTCCAAGTAATCATGATTCGCAACTATCATCTGACTTTAGGTCAAATGACTCCAATACTCCATCCTTTTGGAGTTGGCCTATGCGTTTCTTGCTTATATGTCCAAGACGACAATGCCATAATGATGCTTTATCCAAGTTATTATCATTAACAGAATCAATACACAATACATTATTTCCTAAGTTATCAACCACAGATACAGTTTCATACACACCATCACAAGGTAATGCTTTAAAATAAAGAACATTATTAAAGAAAGCATTAATCGAACCAACTTCATTATCAAATGAAAAGGTGAAACCTTGTTTATACAATGCATGAAAGGAAATAATATTTCTTGCCATTTCTAGCGAATAACAACATTTATTCAAATCTAAACTAAACCCACTACTTAGCGATAAAGTATAAACTCCAATCTTAGTGACAGGTAAAGCTTTCCTATTCCCCATGATTAAGTTTATTCTTCCATGCTCCACATTCTCACTTCTTCTTAGTCCCTGCAAATCAGAACAGATATGAATACCACAACCGGTATCAAGGACCCAAGAGTTAGAATGGGGTGAGTTATTAGATAAGATAGTGTAAATACCTGCATGGTTGGGTTTAACTTTCCCATCCTTCACATCTTGCTGGTACTTTGGGCAGTTCCGCTTCCAATGTGACTTTTCATGGCAATAGAAGCATTCAGCCTCTTTAGGGTCAGAAGAAGGAGTGACAAAACCTTTCTTGGTTCCACTTGAAGAAGAGCCATCAAGGGTCCTAGCCTTGGTACCCTTCGAAGAGCTCTTCCTCTTCTTCCCTCTACCATTCCCGATTGCCAAAACCGGGGCGGAGTTTGGAGTAGGAGTGTTAACAACCGACTTACCCTTAAGACCTGTTTCTGCAGTCTTGAGGAGTCCCTGAAGTTTGCTGAGTGTGACCTCTTCCTTATTCATGTGATATGTCATGCGGAATTGATCATAGCACGATGGTAAGGAGTGCAAAATGATATCTATTGCAAGCTCCTCAGGGAAGTTCACATTAAGCTTCAGCAACCGATCCACATACCTTTGCATTTTCTGCATGTGGCTCGTGACGGATTCCCCGTCCTTCATCATGGTTGTTATGATAGAGCATATGATTTCATACCTCTCTTTTCCTACACTTTGATGGTATCTTTCCATGAGATCTTGGTGCATTTCAAAAGGGTAGAAGTCCTCATAGGACTTTTGGATTTTCGCTGTCATGGTGGCCAACATGATGCATGCCACTTTTGTAGCATCCCTTTCATGTGCCCGGAAGTCAGCGATCTCCTGGGGAGTTGCAATGGTCTCATAAATCTCCTTAAGCTCCTTGTCAAGGACATATTCTTTGTCCTCGTAGCGGGTAATCATCCTGATGTTTCTGATCCATTCATTGAAGTTGGATCCATCAAAAGTGACTTTCCCACACAAGTTCATAAGGGTAAAGGAGCCATTAGGATTAGAGCCAAAAGCAGCATTGTTTGAAGACATCTGAAAGAAGAGAACAAGATTAGTTTAGATATTAAGAGAGTCCTTAATAAAACACCCAAATGTAATATTAAGGCTAGGATCCAATCACAATATATTATAACTTAGAAGAGGTATGCCGTAATCCAAGCTATAACATATTTGAAAGGTAGGTGAATGACGATTCACCAATTTCCACCATGAAAAACGAAATATAAATATTAGGTTTTTAATTGGTTCTTAGAAATTCCTAGATTCTTTTGAGATTCAATGAACTTTTCAAAGGCATGTTTCAATCTCGAGTGTGCCCTCCAAGTTTTGTGACTGGGATACCGAGGATCACAAAACGAGGTGTGAAGTAACCATGCAAATCACTTGGTACCCTCAAGGTTTATCACTCAATCGATGTGCCGGTAAACCACACACGCTCCACCGATGCTATGGTAAACCTTAAGTCACCCTTTACCTACCTTGTTAAGTCCAAGTTAGTGTGCCGGTTAACCACACACGCTCCACCAACGACTTAAACAAAGTGTAAAGTGTAATTTCATGGATTAGCACCTTATTCACATTTTCCTAAAGTAACTAAGATTGGGAATTTAATAAAAGCATTTAGTTACTTTATAATATTCATCATACTTTTAATGAGAATTTATAAGTCCTTGTCTTACCCGTTCGGCTAACGACCCTCCACCGATCAAGGAAGCGGTGGGTGAGAGTGGACACCCATTAAGTTGCCATTTTATAGGCAACAACCTTATACCCCCCTTATAGACCGGCTTCGTGAATGAGGCGTACTAGCGGTAAGACGACTTGACGTTATACATATATATATATTAGTAACTTATAATATTATAAAGTATAAGGGTTGAATTTTAACTTTTAAAATTCTAAGGGTTGGAACTAAAGTTTTAATCAAGACTTTACATGTTCCAAAACTTGAGGGCAAGTTTTGTAAACTTCCAAAACTTTTCATTTCTTATAACTTATGAATTAATTGAGTAATAAAAATGAAGACTCTTCATTTTTATAACTCTTGTGTTCTTTTAATGGCTTTAATAAAAGTGAGACTTTTGGTTTTCCATAACTTGAGGACAAGTTATGGACTCCATTAAAACACATTATGATAATGAATTAAACTACCATGAAGGTTACAAACAATTCCTATGATCATCTAATCTTCATAAGTTCAAGAACATGAATATGAACACTTTCAAGAATCAAAAATTACACTTAAAAAAAACTTGTAATTTTAATAATTGCCATTGTAAATGGATTAGCATAAACATTACACCATCTAAAACAAGCTTTAAAACATCAAAACAGTTTAGGGTAATGTTTCTAGTCCATTTCCAGCAACAAATGTGCAAACTTTCATACGATCAGAAAACAGAAAAATGATTTTTTTTTCAAGCTGTTTGCACAAAAAAAAAAAAAACAAACGAACCATGCTCTGATACCACTGATGGGTTTTGAGCATTCTAACACTTCCTAAGTGTACATGCAACCCTAATAACCTTGGATCTATGTTTGTCTAATAATCATGCAAAGTTTAATTCCAAGGTTATATTCCTATCTAGCATACATGGGGAACATTTTTAACTTGAATGAAAGATAGAATAACTTACCTTGTTGTTGATTATGATCCTTGAAACCTTGTGAGCCTAGCACCCCAAGTGTGATGCCTCAAATGCTTCACACAACACCAAATGCAAAGGAGTAAACTTTGAGAGAATCTTACACTTGCAAAATCAGCTCTAGCCCTCTTGTTTCTTATGTGTCTCCGATTTTGGTGGAGAATGGGTTTCTTATATAGTGTTCACACATCTAGGGTTACACCATGTAAACCCTAATGTGTCATGAATCTTCATTTCCATGACCCATGGGTTTGTAACTCCCATGGAGCATCCATGGAGCATCCTATGGGTGGAACCCAACTTGATAATCCATGGAGCCTCTTAGCCCACTATATAAGATATGGAAGATTTACATAATCTACCCATATATTTAATTAGTTATCTTTTGATCACTTAATTAATTCTAAATTAATTCTTGATCAAACTAATTAAATAATATTATTAATATATTAGAACTTATAATATATTAATAAACCATAAGTGTTATTTCTCTCATTTTAGTTTATCTAATTGCATGGTGCCATGCAACCCAAATGGACCATGTCGGGTCGGGTCAAGTACATACCAGAAATAGTTATGGACTTAGACACCTTATCCAACATTTGTGCTATGAGAGTAAGTGGTCCTCCAAAGTCAGCACAATCCTTGAGTACGGTGGATTCTTGTGCTTGCAACTCTCCATAGAGCTTGTAGAGTGACAAAGAGTGAATCTTTCTATCGCCTTGGACAATCATCTTAGCCGTAGTCCAATGTCTTCCCAAACCATTAAGAAACTGAAGATTGGTTTCATGGTTACTGCGGATGGTGCCCGCATTGGATAACTTGGTGACTATCAGGTTGAACCTTTTAAAGGAATCTTCCAAACTTTCGCCAGTATGGGCTTTGAAGTTGTTGAACTCGTTGAGTGCGGTAGTAAGCTTCTTGTCTTGTGCTTTTTCTGAGCCTTCGTACAGGTTCTTGAGAACATCCCAGATCTCTTTTGCTGATTTGCAATTTATGATAATATCGAAGTTGTCAGGAGCAACTCCGCAGGAGATTTCATAAAAGGCAACATCATCATTTTCTATTTTATCGAGATCATCCTTGGTGGGACGGCTCATGGCTGGTTGACCTCCTCCTAGCCTGGTTGCAGCGCCGTCAGTTTGGACTGGTGTAAGGACTGGAACATGTGGTCCTTCTTTTACGGATCGCCATACATCTCTACCCAGTCTTCTCAAGTACCTTTCCATTCTTTGTGACCAGTGATGATATTCATTTGCGACTAGTATTGGGGCTCGGTTAGAACCACCAACACTGTTGGAAACATTCAGAGATAATGATTGTGCCATTTGAAATTGTTTTTTTTTTGTGTTTGAAGAAATGAGCTTTAGTGGTATAGAAGGCTCTTTGAAAAATCAGAGTTCCGTTTTCAAAAAGCAACCACTTTGGCTCTGATACCAATTGTTGAGAGAAAAACTTGGAGAGACACTTGAACAAAAGTAGAACAAGTATAATGCGGAATAGTTAATCTCAAAGGATCTAAAAGCTCAACAATAATATAGTTAGATAGTTAGAGAGTTAGTTGCGGAAATGTAAAGGAATAGAAATGACAGCAATTGTTATATCAAGAAGACACTTAAGCTGATTCATAACAAGGAATGCATTCACTCCAAGTTAATAAGGAAGATCAAGCTTAGTGATTAAGTCTTACAGACTTGCTCCGAGGAGGGATTATGATCAGCAGAGTTATGATATGATTTAAGTAAGAAGAGATGAGTGAAGAAAGATAGAGAGATAACTTCAGAATGTGTATTCAGATAGAATGCATAAGTTATCGGTGTTTGATACAAAGAGAGTAAGTCTCTATTTATAGAGACTTAGAAACTACACTAGATTACAACTCTATAAGCAGTCGTGCAAGGTATACTGGATAATAGAGTGTATTACATAAAAGACAAATAAAGTAATCTAGCTAAGTTGACTGCGGTAGCTGACTCCGGTTGCTGATGCGGTTGCTGATGAACAAGATTGACTCCGGGTGCTGAACTGTTGCGGTAGAGAGATGGTTGCGGTAGCTGAGTTCAAGAGGGTCACTTTTATGATTCAACACAACTCACGCCGCCTCGCAGCTTCCTTAAGATCCAGGAGGGTATCGCATCGCTGTGTAGACACAAACTGTCGAATATCAGTCTTGAGCATACTTAGATAACGAGTCATCTGAGACTGCTCTGAAGCAAACTCCGGGCAAAACATAGCCCTCTCCGTGAACATACGGGTAATCTCCATCACAGACTCCCCATCCTGTCTCAAAGTCAAAAACTCCTGAGCAAGCCGCTCCCGCTCGACACGTGGAACGTAGCGGGTGTGGAACATATCCCGGAACTGCTCCCAAGTAACAGCAGCTCGCTGATCATCCGTGTACGACCCTGTCGTCAATCTCCACCAGTCCTTTGCCCCAAGCCTCAGCAGGTTCAGGGCACACCTGACCTTCTGGTCAGCAGGACATGAACACGTGAATAAATATCCCTCCACGTCAGATAACCACCTCATAGCCCTGATCGCATCATGTGTACCATCAAACGTCGGGGGCTTCGTATTATCGAAGTCCCGGTACTGGAAAGCCCTGCTGGCTCCTCCTCCAACCCCTGCCGCCATTACAGCCGAAGTGGCTGCAGCGGAAGTTGTCTCTGCTAGAGCTGCATATCGCTCATCAAAGTACTCAACCATCGCGGTCTTAATCGACCCGAATATCTCTGGCAGCTGCGCTCGGAATGTCGCAGCAATCTCGACATGCATAATCTCCCGGATCCTGGCATCCAACTCCTCTGTCCCTACCTGTACCACGGGCTCAGGTGCTACCGGCACCTCCGACCCTCCGTCTCTCGACCCTGACCCCGATCCGGACCCTGATCCTGATCCGGGTCCAGCAGCAAAACGTCTCCTCACCACCATACTGAAAGATATACTCAATTCATCAGATAAATAACATAATATCAGGAGACCAAACCCACAAACCCTAGGGGTTGTGACTTCCTTGCTACGCGTATGGGTCCTGTGCTTTCAGTAGTACGGGCCCATACTACCTTCGACACCTACCCATATTTGTCTCAAGTATCACCACAACACCCTAACACTAGCATCAACATAAAATGCGCTCAACCCTCACCCTTAGAGGAATATCAACTATCTCGCAACGGGTCTTACCGCTTCTCACAACTCACACATCCATGAACTTTCATCCCCTGCAGCGCTAGTGTACGCTAACTGCACATAAAGCTGGACCCAATAGACTTTCGAATGTCCAATCCTACACGAAGGCCGAATCAACATTCTCAGGCTATGAGGTCTTTATTATGCACAGTCGTGATGCATACACTAAACATCTACAGTTATGATGTCAATTCCATATACAAGAAACCCTAGGCTAATGGGCATCATATAATCAGGCAAGTCTATCATGCGATTCCTGAAGATCCCTAGCCTAGCACTAGCATGCTGTTCTAACATATCACAATATCAAATAACTGTATGGTATTTTGGGGTTTACTTACAGGCTCCGGCTGATCGTACCCTCTGCATCCTCCATCCTTATTTTGAAAACCGTTTGAGAATTTATTTCAAAATTTCCTTGATTTAAGACTGGGTTCACACGTGTGTTTCCCCCAATTCACTCAAACCAAGGCTCTGATACCAACTTGTAACATCCAAAATTTTACGCCCAATTTAAACTTTTCAAGCATAAATAAAACCAAATAGTAATTATTTACAAAAGTGTTTTCAATTCGTTATTCAATCAGAGTGTCCCAAAAGCCAGATCATAAGGATGAGGAGCGGTACGGTCACGCCTTCGCCTTGCCATAATCTCCTGAAGTACCTGAAACAACAAACTGAAAACTATAAGCCCGAGGGCTTAGTGAGCTACCCCCAAAATACCAATACCACACTGATAATACCAAATCCGTAACAATCATTCAATCAACATGCATACTGGGCCATCGGCCTGACTGGACCGCCCTACAGGGCCTACAGTCCCACTAAATCTATACCGAGCCTTCGGTATGACTGGACCGCCACGTGGGCCTACAGTCTTCCCGGACCGCTCCTAGGGTGTGTTGGCCTTCAGCACAAAGAGGACCGCCTCAACCCAAGCAACAAGCAAATAACCATGTGCGCATAACTAACATTTACTGGCATATACAAACATCGAACATATCTATCTCACTGATTACCAAACATAGCAATCTCTCCCAACTAAAGCACTGACCTAGCAGGTCACTAACATATCAATCCCTACAGATCATAAGAGCATAACATACAGTCTATCCTGATTCTGATCTAACAGATCATATCCACATGTAGCATACCATAACGATAACAACTAAAGGGCCGGCCTTGGTGCCTTAGACCCTATCGATATAGTGAGGATAACTCACCTTGCAGATGTCGACTCGGAAGGTAAACTCCAACTCCCGGATCACTTGACACAGGCTCCACCACCTATTACCATAGTACAATATACTCATAAGTCCTTAACCTTATAAGGTACTCCATAACCCACTATTCAACCCCTGGTCAAAGTCAAAGTCCTCAGTCAAGGTCAACAGTCCATGTTGACCTTAACTCGCCGAGTACCCTCGGCTACTCGCCGAGTTCCTTGAAGCACTTTTCAACTCGCCGAGTCATCGAGGTGACTCGTCGAGTTCCTCCGATTCTTGATCAAACCTTAAGGCCACCCGTCGAGTTTCCTTCTTGCAACTCGACGGATACACACGCATACATATCCTGGAGAAAACTCATCTGACTCGCCGAGTTGTTCATACAACTCGCCGAGTCTATGGCAATCTTCCTCGGACTCGCCGAGTTGCTCATCCAACTCGTCGAGTTCAAGGCCATCTTCATACGAATCGCCGAGTCGACCTTGCGACTCGTCGAGTTCCTTCAGTCCTTAAGCCATACAGACTCATTTAAGCCATGCAATGGCTCCAAATTACAATCCAAGCTTCTAGAGCATGCTTTTCACGTAAAGTTGCAAACTTTACGTGCATGCATGACTAAAAAGGCTCTTAATGGCAATTCTAAGCTCTTAATGGGGTTTCATGCACAAGGAGGGTCTCAATCACCCCCAAACCCGCAACTTTATGACTCTAGGACTTAGGAAGGGTCCAGATCTGAAGTTACAACTTCAAATCTAGCCCATAGCTCACCATATCAACTCAAAATCCATAAAACCCTAAAACTCAACCAAAAGAAAAGAGATCTAGAAGGAAAGGGAAGTAAAGATTGCAATTTGATACCTCTAGAAGATGCTAGCTGAGGTAAGTTCTGCTTCCCACACCTTCCTTGCTTCAACTCCTTTGCTCTTCAAGCTTTTCCCTCCTAGCCAACCTTCTTTCCAAGGCTTAAATCACACCAAGAAGAGTACCACACGAATTAGGGTTTCACTGAGCTCTCAAAGACTGTAAAGAGGCCAAAGGAGGCTGAGGCTCCTTTAAATAGGGTGCAAAACCCCGGGATTTAGGGTTTCATCTGCCAGCTCCTACTCGTCGAGTCCCTTCTTGGACTCGGCGAGTAGGTCACTAAACACGCGATCCCACCCGCTGCTACTCGACGAGTGGGGCAACCAACTCGTCGAGTAGGACTTAAAACCAAATAACCTTTTATTTAAATCCATACCTGAGAATCGGGGCGTTACATAGGTATTCTTTCCGCATCGTTTGGTGGTGTTTCTAGTCATAAACTAGGTGTAAGTATGACCAATTGATGATCACCAGTCTTAGAGTATGGCTTCTGGAGTTTAGACTGATGGGTTCCCAGTTTTGGGAGTTTATTGATGGAATTAGTTGTAGTTCCAATTTTTGAAAGTTTTCCGGTCTGATTGGTTTTCACTAGAAGTTGGGTATTCCAGTTAGGGAGAGAAAGATAGTTGTTTCAGACATATTAGTGATGGTTATTCTTCATTGGTTAAAGTTGGTGGGTCAAAGATTCATTGTTCGCCAGGGTATGTGAGTTTCTCTAAGATTGGATTCTGATTGTAGTATGGGAAGACAATCACCTCTATGAGTCGACTACTTATTTCGGATCGGGATTCTGGAGAGATTATCAAAATAGCCTGGGGTGTCGTAGGGAGCGATTTCGATGACAATATCCAATTTAAATAGGGGAGAATTGGAACACCCGTGTTCCAAATTGGTTAAGCTTACTTTTTTAGGGACGAAAGATGAAGTTTTGGAAGAAATCCTATTCCACGATGTGACCAAGGAGGGCCATGACCTGACAATTTTTTAATGGATCGCGTGTGTTTTTGGACTGCTACGACATGGCCAAAGGTGGCCACGGTGTGGCAGCTGTCCTGGCCCAAGCCCATAATTCTTTTAGGGTTTGCTTCGTATTTAAACCCCCTCTAAGTCATATTTAGGATTCCTTATTAGCCTCCATCAGCCACTTTGAGATTTTGAAAACCCTAATCCCCTCCTACTTTGTTTGATCCTTTTTTTTGGTACTTTAAAGCCATTAAAGAAAGGAAGAAGAAGAAGTGAGCTTAGAATATGCAAGCAAGCCATCATCCTTTATTCTAGCAACCTTCTGGACCTTTGTAAGTGTCCAAGACTCAATTTTTATCATGATAGGTGGTTAGATCTTGAATTTTTCTCCTAAATCTTCATGTCCTTGATTATTGGGTAGTGAGATCTCATAAAGTTTGCAACTTTATGAATCTACATGTTATTTAGGACATTTGATGCTTTGGATCTGGATTATATTGAATTTTAGTATCATGCATGGAAGCTTTGGTCAAAAACCCTCATTTTGACCTAATAAGAGTCTAAGACATGCATTAGACATGCATTTCTGGAAAGTAAGGGTTTTTATGTTGTGGTATGATGCTAGAAACATTTCTAGAAATGGGGATCTAGTAGTCTTCAAGAGAAAGTGTAAAACCCAAAATGCTATAATGTATCAATCGGATTCACTTGATGGTGCGGAATCCTAATCAAGTGAATTAGGCAAGACGAAATATAGAATAAGAACACAATAGTTAATCTTCAACGCACACTATTATTGAATAGTCGGGTACATAAGATACTTGATTACACTTGGTTCTCTCTTGTTTTCTCTCTAGATCTCGTTCTAAGCATATGGCAGCCCCCAAAAACGTCCAACACTCTTTACAAGGCTCAAATAACACTATTTATACCTAGACCTAATAACCAAGGCCCAGCCCAAAACCCAAACAAAATAATATTAAGCCTAACCAAAATCACATGTGATTTTGGTCCAAACAACACCAAAACATGGTGTTTTCGGTCCTAGACCGAGAACTCTAATATCTTATGAAAATCAAAGTATAAACCACAATTTATGACCTAAAAATATCCCCCTTGGTTTATATCTTTCTTTTCACTTAGTATAAACCATAATTTAGTCCTAACAATCTCCCCCTTAGTTTATAGCTTTCTTTTCTCTTCAGTCTTCTTTGATCTTTGGCTTTCAGCTCTAATCTTCAATTTCTTCACAACTTCAAGATGAACATATGAATTTCTAAATGAATGAATTCATCTTGAATAGTTGGACTTCCTTCAAAGAATTTGACACTGAACGCGCATTGGGTGTAACGCTTCTTGTAAAGGTTCTTGTAAAATCGGCACTTCCAGCTTTGAGAAACTTCAGAGAAAATAACAGAGAGACCAATTCTTGTAGATCACTTTAGCAAGTTCATAAATTGTAGCAAATTGATTGAGGAGGCTTCAATGAAATCTGTCACATAACTTCAAAAACAGCTTCACCTTGCTTCTGGGGTTGAAAATTTTAATGTTGAAAAATAATTTTCACTTCTTGTTCCTTCGAATGAGTATTCTTTAACGATCACCGTTGCGCCTTGAAAAGTAATCTTGAATAAAAAGTCCATGTGGATCACAGAGTCATAAAAACCCTTTTCACCACATTTGTTCAAGGACCCAGCCTTGGCTCAGAAGGAGACTACTCGCAGTATCTGTGTGAACACGGAGGAACGCACTGCGATTTGTCGAGAATCGGAGAACTACTCATGGCTATTTTGATGTTAGCCCCTGTATATCCTAGATCAAAGATTTCAATAAAGTTTTTCAAGTTAAACAAGTTAACTTGGCCCTTGGCGAGACGTTCAACGACAACCGTGCCTTGCGAGGTGCATC
This sequence comes from Lactuca virosa, assembly GCF_052849685.1. NCBI lineage: Eukaryota > Viridiplantae > Streptophyta > Magnoliopsida > Asterales > Asteraceae > Lactuca > Lactuca virosa. The sequence continues at coordinate 164,307,079 of NC_136433.1, read as the reverse complement.
GCCCTGGTGCCATGACATATGTACAGTTTCAGACTTTTAATTCATTAAATACGACAGTTCTTATAAAGATACTGCCTAACTGACAATTTGTACTATTTCAATCCTTCAATTACTTGTGAAAATGGAGTGAAGTGTAATAACCATCAACTCCTTTCCAATTTTCTTCTCCTTGCTCAGAAAGTTTCGATACCGTCTCCATGAGTGTCTTCTTCTTTTTGAATTCGCTTTTAAGACAAACAAAACTTTGAGATAAAAAATAAAAGTAAAAAAAACTTAGCATACAATAAAAGTAACTAAGAAATAAAATTAAAATTAAAAATACACTCAAAATAAAATATTTTTGCATTTTTAATTTTTCTGAAAAAGAACAAACAGAAATAAACATATTTTTGTTTTTTTTTAAAATTTTATAATTTTTGTTTGATTTTTTTTTTAATTCTCCCCCTTAAATTTGTACATAAAAGAAAAATATGAACAAATTTAACAAAAACAAAAATAAGATACAAAATGTACAAAGCAGAAGCTTTTGGGATCATAGTTGTCAAGCAATTCAATATCGTTTATCAGCACACACCTGCATGTTTAGCTCTGGTCAATCACCAATATTGTGGTCCACTTCATCACAAAGGATATTGACAAGTTGGACAGATAATAAATGACAAGACATTGTCGATTATATTCCTAAATAGACCATTTTGCTGACGACGACCAAGGATATTGTTGTCCACTTAAATTCAGCAGCGAGATCTACAATCAACCATTAATCATGAACCAATTCAATTTTAAGCTCACTAGAACGTTTTTCCCAGTTCACGGCATACCCTAGCAATCAAGGAATTCTAAAGAGCTCTTTACTCTAGGTGAGTGCTCAATTATTTGAAAGAGAAGATAGATATAAAGATGTATATGTTGTATCCCAGGCCGGATGTCTTCCAATCATGCAGAGGGACAACATATGACTAACATAGATAGAAATAGAAAGATACATATGTTGTGTCCCAGGTCGGATCTTCCGATCACGCAGAGGGGACAACATATGACTGACATAGATAGATAGAGAGAAGCATAGATAGAGATGCATAGAAATAGAGGTGCATATGTTGCGTCTCAGGTCGGATCTTCCGATCACGCAAAGGGGGCAACATATGACTAACAGAGAGGATAAGAAAGAAAAACAATTTCACACCGACATACTTTATCAGAACCCCCCAGTCACCCTATCATCACCAGAATTAAGGACATAAGTTCGTACATCGAAGAAGTGTTGAGCCACAGTTCTAGGTGGTAAGTAACTTTAATGTATCTTGTAGGCTCCCTTGTGTATCTCATTGCTCAATCTATCCAAGCATCGTATAATCAGTCCAAATGAAACTATCTAAGTCCAGATGAGTTAACATTGTCTAGTCCTTTCATTGTCAGCTGTGTCTAGTCCTTTAATTTTGAAGCCTTCGTGCCTACGAACACATTGAACACAGAGTCTAAACAATTTACCTTCAGTGCATTACACGTATTATATATTGCCCTTTAGCACTAAATTTCATATCACTTCCCAAAAATACTTACAAAAGAAAACATATTTTTTGTATTTTTGATTTTTATAATTTTTTTATATTTTGATTTCTCCCCCTTTATTTGTGCATGGGGAAGAAAGAAAATAAAATAAATGCGCAATTTCAAAAAAATGTCTTCAAAACGAATCATTTTAGGAAAAACTTAGAAGTATCGAGAAGAAAACTCAAACCGTAAATTAGCAATTGAAGTTGCATCCAGATGATCTGAGAACAGCACGCAAATGTAGCAACATGTTCAGCCTCATCTGAGTTTCAATTCTGGAACAGATTCAAAAATTCTTCACAACGTTAAGTACAATCCCCCTTTCCCGCAAAAGACACATACTCTCAATGAAGATTCTGAATGTCGTACAGATGAGAGATGTCTCCTATCATGTACGTGGAACAGCCATTATCAACAAACCGAAGTCTGATGATATTCCTCCATAGCTGCTCCAGCATAGAGTACGGGATTAGTTACCTTTTGGAACCCAGTCCATTTTGAAGCTGGGTTGACCTTTATCATCTACACAAGGTACTCTCTTCCATGACATATCCTGTTTATCAGACACAGAATATGAAGAAATGTTAGAATCATTAGATGATTTGGGAGTATAAACCTTCAGTGCCTATCTGTAGTTGGGTTTAACCCATTTCTTTTTTGATCAGATGGATGCCTCAGCACTTGCTTTAGAACTTGAAACCGACCGCCGAGATGACTTCGACCTAAACGATCTTGATCTAACATAAGCATCTCTTGAATTTGGCTTCTTGTCAGACATTCCCTTCTTGTCCTTGGGAGATTGATTCTTTCCCTTCTTAGCATTCCAGTCACCATTGTGTGAACATGACCTCGAAGGGTTTCTTTTGGAGGATCTCCATCTAGGCATATTCTGCCAACCTTGTGCATAGTAGGGGACATATGCACGATTTGGATAATTTTTGGCAATGTGTCCAGGTGTTCCACAGTGGAAACATGTCTGTTTCTTCACGTAGAAGTTGTATCTGCCTGTCCCTGGTAGCGTGCCCATGCCTTGTCTTTGACTATTCCCACAAGCACACTTATAGCAAGCAATCTGTTTTGCTTGTTTTGGTGGCCTGTATTTACCAACAGCAGGTTTATTAGAAGTAACAGAATTAGAAGCAACATATTTAGAGTTCAAAGAGACATTGGTTTGACAATCAACAGTATTAACAAAACTAGAATTATTTTTGTTCTCCTTGTTCTCTTCTTCCACTACTTTACCTGCACATGAAGTAGAGGCATTAGTATCGTTCACCTCAATATTTTCAGTTGGGCCAAATTGTTTAGTCTTAACTGAATCTGGTACAGGGGGCTAGCCACACTGAGCATGTCTCTCTACTGTTGGGTTTTGAGCATTCTAACACTCCTATGGTGTACATGCAACCCTAGAAACCTTGGATCTATGTTTTCTCTAAAATACATGCAAATTTGATTTCCAAGGTTTACAACCTAACTAGCATGTTATGGGGTACTTGTAATACAAAACTTTAAGTAGAATAACATACCTTTCTTTTGTGGTTGATTGCTTGGATTTTAGAGCCTAGCACCAATAGTGTGGATGCCTCAAGTGGTGTCACAAATCACCCAAAACAACTTGGAAATACTTGAGAGAATATGATGCTTGCTAGAATCAGCTCACCCTTGTTTCTCACACACGCTAGTGCCAATTCTAGAACCAAGGACCTCTTTATATACTATGGAGGATTAGGGTTACACCCTAATACCCATGACTCTTTATTTACCTAGGATCCATGGGTTAAAAGCTGCATGGACTATCCATGGACTTCCATATACTCTTAGCCCATCCTAAATAAATCTTAGCCCAATCCATATATATAAAAGAGTCCATATTTAATTAGCCTCTTTTGATCTTTAAATTAATTCCAAAATCAATTCTTGATCAACACTAATTAAATAATATGACTTCATATTAATATATTATAACTTATACTATATTAATATATCATAAACATCTTATTCTCAAAAGTATATCCATACAAATTGTTAGGTGAAGTGCAACCCAAATGGACCATGCCGGGTCGGGTCAAGTTCATACCAAAAATAGTTACGGACTTAGACACCTTATCCAACAGTCTCCCACTTGGATAAGTCTGATAACTATAGTTGCAAGTTAACTTCAGGAACCAACCAGCAATCGTAGCTCTTTAAAACTCTGTTGAACTATGAAGCGCCATTTTAGATAAGTGATCATATAATCCTCTGTTCTCAAGATATCAGCCGGAGAAATACATGGAACAATGTCATACTTATTGTCTAACAGTTGTTTCTCGATCTCTGATTTGTTTGACATAGAACTAAATTGAACACATCAATTAGGTTCTGACTGGGCCCGACACATAAGTCAAAACCAAATCATCGAGGGGCCCAGATATCGCTTCTATTGCTAGAAGGAACAGATAAACTCCGACTCATATGCTTGTACTAACTACTAGTTGAATTATGCACAAAAGCACGTTTTATGACATCATGTTACTGATGCGTTTTCGTACAATCAATGGACAACCAACTGATAGTCAACAACTCACATCTTTAGGTTAGAAGATATATATGATATTACCATCTCACGATCACTCGAGATAAATTCCATGAAGTGATACAAGTGAGCATGGGTTTAATCCAATACTCAGACCTTATGAGTACTCATGAATGTTGTAGCAACCATTGCAATGTCTAATGCACCTTAGACAAATCATACAAGCCAAATTCATGACAGTCTTAATTCAATACCTACTTCCAACGTATGACCGACTGTGGAGAGTTTTGAATAAAATAATTATCCTAGAAGTCAAAACATGCAAAATTGAAACAATAGTAAACGATTAACATAGGATAGTAACACTTTACTCATAAATAAATAACAAATTTTATTTAATCATCAAATGTCAATTACATTTTACAAGTTTCAAAACTATCTAACTATTAAAACTAATATCGTTTCTCAGCCCGATGCTCCTCTCATGCTGCAAATGTCTAACCCTAGTCAGTCCTTTGGTGAGGGGATCTGCAGGGTTCTCTTCTGACGATACCCTCTTTGCCACGAGGAGTCCTTCTTCTATCTTGTGTCTTATGAAGTGATATTTTCTGTCAATGTGTCTGGATCTAGCATGATCTCTTGGTTCCTTGGCTAAGGCAACCGCACTATTGCTGTCAAAGAAAATCTCCATAGGCTCCTGTAAAGCTGGTACAACTCCAAGGTCTCCAATGAAGTTCTTCAGCCATATCGCATCCTTTGTCGCTTCACTTGCTGTTATGTACTCTGATTCACAAGTAGAATCAGCTACTGTCTCCTGCTTGGAACTTTTCCAAGTAATTGCTCCTCCATTTAGGGTAAAGAACCAGCCTGAATGAGAGAGGAAATTATCCCTATCAGTCTGAAAACTAGCATCGCTATACCCTACTACTCTCAAGTCATCACTCCCACCGAGGATAAGAACCCAGTCCTTAGTCCTCCGTAGGTACTTAAGAATATTCTTTACTGCAGTCCATTGAGCATTGCCAGGGTTTCCCTGATATCTGCTGACCATGCTCAAAGCAAAGGCCACATCAGGATGAGTACAAGTCATAGCATACATGATCGAGCCAGCAGCGGAAGCATATGGTAATCGACTCATCTCAGCTATCTCAGCCTCTGTACTCGGACTCTGAGTTTTACTCAGTCTGGCATTGTGCTGGATCGGTAACTCTCCTTTCTTGGAATTCTCCATGTTGAACCTCTTCAACACTTTATCCAAGTAGATACTCTGACTAAGTCCAATTAGTCTTTTACTCATGTTTCTCAGTATCCTTATCCCTAGGATATAGGCAGCTTCTCCAAGGTCCTTCATAGCGAAACACTTCACAAGCTAGGACTTAACCTCCTGCAAAGTTGGGATGTCATTTCCTATGAGTAGTATGTCATCCACATACAACACCACAAAGTTAACTATACTCCCACTATCCCTAACATATACACAGGACTCATCCTCGCTCCTCGAAAAGCCAAACTCTTTGACTTTCTCATCGAAGCAAAGATTCCATCTGCGAGGTGCTTGTTTCAATCCATAGATGGATTTATCAAGCTTACAAACCCTATTAGGGTATTTAGCATCGACAAAACCCTCTGGATGACTCATGTAAACATCCTCAGCGAACTTTCCATTAAGGAAAGCGGTTTTGACATCCATTTTCCATATTTCATAATCATGAAATGCAGCAATGGCTAGCATAACCCTAATAGACTTAATCTTCGCTACTGGTGAAAAGGTCTCATCATAATCAACTCCCGGAGTTTGAGAAAAGCCCTTTGCAACCAGTCGCGCCTTATACTTGTGTACATTACCATCCATGTCGGTCTTCTTCCTGAAGATCCATTTGCACTCAACTGTCTTACGACCTGGTACATTGTCAACCAAGTTCCAAACTTGATTATCATACATGGACTGTATCTCACCGTCCATAGCCTCTTTCCATTTAGCAGCCTTAGGGGCTGACATGGCTTCCGTGTAGCTGTTAGGTTCATCCAGACTTACCAGTGTACTATCACTGATAAGCGTAGCACCTTCCGCATTAATATGGAAACCATAGTAATGATCAGGTGCATTCCTAACTCTCGTGGAACGCCTCAGAGGTATGGGCTCTTCAGTTGGATCAACAAGAGTTTCCTCCACAAGTTGATTACTAGGGTTTGAGGTTCCTTCACCACTTGACTCTTGAATTTCTTCAAGGTCAATTTGCCTCCCACTGTCTCCTTGGCTTATGAACTCTCTCTCACGAAAGAGTCCTCTTCTAGCTACAAAGACCACATTCTCATTGGGTCTGTAGAAGAGGTAACCAAAGGGTTTCTGTGGGTAGCCGATGAAAATACACCTCTCACTTCGAGGTTCAAGCTTGTCGTGAGACTCGCGCCTCACGAAAGCCTCGCAACCCCAAATCTTGATGTGGTCTAAGTTAGGAACTTTCCCAGTCCACATCTCATGAGGTGTTTTGGCAACCTTTTTTGTAGGGACTAGATTAAGGATATGGGCGGCAGTCTCTAAGACATACCCCCAGAATGAGATTGGTAACGAAGCTCGACTCATCATGGAACGAACCATGTCCAACAAGGTTCGATTGCACCTCTCAGCCACACCATTCAGCTGTGGTGTTCTAGGAGGTGTCAATTATGAGACAATCCCACATTCCTTAAGATAGTCAAGGAACTCAATACTAAGATACTCTCCTCTCCAATCGGATCGGAGCATCTTGATGTTCCTGCCCATTTGATTCTCCACTTCCTGCTTGAACTCTTTGAATTTTTTAAAGGTTTCTGACTTATGCTTGATTAAGTAGATATATCCATATCTACTATAATCATCAGTGAAAGTCACATAGTAGCGATTAGCATCCCTAGTGGCGGTTTTGAAGGGTCCACACACATCTGTGTGTATGAGGTCCAACAAACCTTCACCATCTCACATGAACCAGTGAAGGGTGACTTTGCCATTTTTCCAAGTAAACAAGATTCGCAACTATCATCTGGTTTTAGGTCAAATGATTCCAAAACTCCAGCCTTTTGGAATTGGCCTATGCGCTTCTTGTTGACATGTCCAAGACGACAATGCCACAAGGATGCTTTATCCAAAGTAATAGAAGAATCATATGAAATACATTATTTCCTAAGTTGTCTATAATCGACACAGTTTCATATACACCATCACAAGGTAATGCTTTAAAATAAAACACATCATTATAAAAAGCATCAATAGCACCAATTTTATTATCAAATGAAAATGTGAATCCTTGCTTGTACAAACAATGAAAGGAAATAATATTTCTTGCCATTTGTAAAGAGTAACAACATTTATTCAAATCTAAAGTTAACCCATTATTAAGCAATAAAGAATAAACTCCAATCTTGGTCACAGGTGATGCTTTCTTATTGCCCATGATTAAGTTTATCTTCCCGTGCTCCACTTCTTCACTACTTCTTAGGCCCTGCAAATCAGTACAAATGTGAATACCACAACCTATATCAAGCACCCAAGAGTTAGTATGCAATGATTTTTTAGACAATATGGTATAAATACCTGCATGGGTGGGTTTAACTTTCCCATCCTTTACATCCTGCAAGTACTTAAGGCAGCTTCACTTCCAGTGCCCCTTTTCGTGGCAGTAGAAGCATTGTGCTTCTTTTGGGTTTGAAGAAGGAGGAATGGGACCTTTCTTGATCCCACTTGGAGAGGAGCCATCAAGATACTTTCCCTTGGTACCCTTTGAAGGGGTCTTCCTCTTCTTCCCCTTTCCCTGCCCAATTCCCAGAACAGGGGTTGTTGTAGGAGTAGGAGTAGAAGTAACAACCGATTTAATTTTAAGGCCACTTTCAGCGGTCCTTAAAAGTCCTTGAAGTTTGCTAAGTGTGACTTCCTCCTTTTTCATATGATAAGTCATACGAAACTGATCATAACTTGGAGGTAAGGAATGGAGAATGATATCAATCGACATGTCCTCAGGGAAGTCCACATTAAGCTTCAGCAACCGGTCCACGAACCTTTGCATTTTCTGCAAGTGACCGGTGATGGGTTCACCATCCTTCATCCTAGCTATTGTCATGGAGGAGATGATTTCATACCTCTCTTGACACGCGCTTTGATGGTACCTTTCCATCAGATCCAGGTGCATCTCATAGGGATAGAAATCTTCATAGGATTTCTGGAGTTCGGGAGTCATAGTAGCCAACATAATGCAGGACACTTTAGTAGCATCCCTCTCATGTGCAGCATACTCCGCAATCTCCTCAGGAGTAGCAGTGGACTCGTTGATAACCTTAAGCTCCCTGTCAAGGACATATTCCTTGTCCTCACAGCGGGTAATCATTCTGATGTTCCTAATCCATTCATTGAAATTAGAACCATCAAAAGTGACTTTCCCACACAAGTTCATGAGGAAAAAAGAGCCTGTAAAGTTTGAGCCAGCAGCAGTGTTAGAAGACATCTGAAAGAAATAAAAGACAAGTTTTAATTAGATAAAGAATCCTTAATAAGTCACCCAAATGAAATATTAAGGCTAGGATCCTACAAACTATTTCATAACTTGGAAGAGGGATGTCGTAATCCAAGCTATAAAATATTTGAAGGTAGGTAAATGCCGATTTACCAATTTCCACCATTATAAACAAAATAAATTATTAAGTTTTAATTGGATTTGAAACTCCTAGATCTTTTGAGATACATTAAACTTTCAATGGCATGTTTAAATCTCGATTGTGCCCTCTCAAGTTTGTGATTGGGATGTCGAGGATCACAAACAAGGTGTGAATAACCATGCAAAGTGACTTGGTACCTTTAATTCTATCACCTAATCGATGTGTCGCTTAACCACACGCGCTCCATCGATCTATGATAAAACTTAAGTCACCCTTTGCCACTCTTACTAGTCCTTATTAGTGTGCCGGTTAACCACACACGCTCCACTAACGACTTGGTAAGGTACAAAGTGTAATTTCATGGGTTAGCACCTATTTCACATTTTCCTAAAGTAACTAAGATTGGGAATTAATAAAGGTTTACTTACTTTATAATTTCATTATACTTTTAATGAGGATTAAGGTCCTATCCTACCCATTCGGCTAACGACCCTCCACTAGTCAAGGAAGCGGTGGGTGAGAGTGGACACCCATTAAGCTGCCATTTTATAGGCAACAACCTTATACCCCCCTTATAGACCGACTTCATGAATGAGGCCTACTAACGGTGTAACGCCCGCGTTTCTGGGCTAGGCATTAATATTGATGTAATAGTCTAGGTTAACCTTTGTAACTCATTTTGAAATAATAAGAATGTGTTATTTGAGTATTATGTGTTTTATGCTTAATTGTGTGGCTTAATTGAATTAAGGATACAAATAAGCGTCAAAATGAAATGTTAGATAAACCCGATATCTATGAAGGATGTGGTAGTGGTCGTGACGAGGTTTCCGAATATATAAAGAATACTGTAATCCGAGTTATAACGAAGAAGTTATGACCTGTCGAAGTTTCGCGACAGAACCGGTACGACGCTGAATGACGTAAAATATGAATTTAAGATAGAGCGATATTTATCCTTAGTGATCTAAACGAAAGTTGTAGAGTTCCTCAAACCGAGAGCGTGCATAAAAGGAACGTCTAAATCTGACTTCGTATGAGGAAGTTATGATTTTTCTAAGTTTCAGCCTAGCAGTATGCAGCTCGAAGTTCGAATATGAGATCGAGTGGTTTCTAGCCGAAACAATCTAAACGAGAATCGAAGATCTCGTCGATAGTAGTCCAACGGTAAAAAGACAGACGAAAACGGACTTCAGATGAAGGAGTTATGAATTTATAACGGAGTTTTCTTGTCCTAGCCTACTAAAAATAATATAATAAAAATATAATAAAAATTAAATCAAAATTAGACGATGGAGTCTAAATGCGAGTTGTATAGCATAATCTCACCTACGCGTCGATATAAAGAACGTCGAAAACGGAGCTCGTATGCGAAAGTTATGAATTTCTGAAGTTCGAGGCGCGAACCTCAAAGTTGTGTCAGGGTTCACGACGTGAACAGAGGGTTATCGACGTGAACTCAGTGATTTGGCCTTTCAGAGCCTGTCAGACGCAACCTGTGATGATTCATGCAGTGACGATCAAGCCCACGACGTGAATTTCATGAAAACAGCCCTATAAATAGAATTCAAGGGGCAGCCGAGTTTGGTTGCTCAATCTCTTCTCTCTCACTCTCGATACTCTCTCTAAGCCCTATTTTAACCCCCCGAAGCCCTGGTATCATCCTGAGACCTGAAGCAAGGCCCGAAGCTCCGAAGATCCCGAGAAGAAAAGAGTTTTCGAGCCGAAGCTCTGCACACGAGAAGCTCGGTGTGTGAAGATCTCTCGGTTTCACCGAAGAATACTACTTTTGGAGCCGTAGTGCTATCCGATCATCTTCTGATAAAGTGAGTGTATATTCCCTTTCTTCTAACACATAGATATGAAGTATCTACTGTAGAATATGTGTTACGTGTGTATAAATATACATGTATATATATGTTATCTGTTTATTTGGGATGAGTATTGAATGAGTATCTTATCAGTTTTTAAGTTGCATATGAATGCATATGTATGTTGTTATCTACAAAAATGTTGGGTAGAACTTGGGTAGATAGTTGATGTGTGATAAACTGATGAGAGGCCTCGATGTGATTCTGATCTACTCATTCAGCAGAATACGGATGACGACCACGGACTCTTTCTAGACTGTCCTGTGGAACGCTGGCAGACTCATAACCTGTAGGTGTTGGTGAACTTGGGTGTTCATTTGCTGTTTTCTATCCCCCTCATGGTTGCCTTAGGACATTCATTGCTGAGGAAACCCCTTTGCAGTATTGTCCGTCCTGATGAAAGTCCTAGATTAGGTCCCTTGTGATAGTTGTTGTTTTAGGGACGTAAAGTGAGGATAACGGGAATGGGTAATCGGGTTATTGTTGGTTGGTGAAATTAAATATAATTATTTATTGTGGGTTGAAAACCCTATATACTCACCAGGCTCCCAAACCTGACCCACTCAGTTTCTTTGTATTACAGGTAGTGGCGCGAAAGCATAAGTTGGAGAACTTGTGAAGATTTTTTGTTTATAGACCAGTAGTTTTATATAACTGTGTAAGGTCTATGTTTTATTGTTTATGCTTTTGTCTGTATCGGAACATGACATCCCGAGTTTTGATATATAATGAAAATACATTTCTTTAAGAAATGCTTTGATAAACTTTACTTTATCATGTATTGTTTTGGGGACAAATTCCGCAACTCTTTTAAATCAATGGATTTACTCTGAAATTATTTTAAAAGCATAAATGAAACCGGTCTTTTCTGGCCGTGATTTTGGGGATGTGATAAACGGTAAGATCGACTTATTCTTATACACACACACACACACATATATATATATATATATATATATATATATATATATACATATATATATATATAATAATTAACCTTTTAATATTATAGAAGTATAAGGGTTGAATTTTAAACTTTTAAAATTCTAAGGTTCAATTTGGAATTTAAAGTATTAATGTGTGAGACTTTACAAATTCCAAACTTGAGGGCAAGTATTGAAACTATTCAAGACTTTTCATTTCATAACTTATGAGTTTAATGGTCCATTAAGGTGAAGACTCGTCACTTTATGTAACCTCTTATTCTTTAATGACACTTTTAAAGAAGTGACTTTTGGTTATCCATAATTTGAGGACAAGTTATGGACTCCATCATTAGGCATTAAGATCAAAAATCAATCATCAAGCAATTCAGCAAATAATTCCTATGATCTAACCATAACTCATAAGAACATGAACATTCATATCAAAATTTCAAGAATCATATTAACACATATAAAACATGGAATTTTGATATTAGCCGTTGTAAATGGATTAGCATAAGCATTACACCATCTAAAACAAGTTTTAAAACACCAAAACAATTTAGGGTAATGTTTCTAGTCAATTTCCAGCAGCAAAACTCGAAAATCTGCATTCAGGGGCTCCTACTAGTCGAGTGCAAGAACCTACTCAACAAGTAGGATGAATTATCACATGGACTCATCGAGTCCCCCCATGGACTCGGCGAGTTCATGCATCAGATAATAGATTTTTGAGCTTTTGCAACAAGTTTGCATCAAGTATCAAGAAAACAAGCCTAGGCTCTGATACCATTGTTGGGTTTTGAGCATTCTAACACTCCTATGGTGTACATGCAACCCTAGAAACCTTGGATCTATGTTTTCTCTAAAATACATGCAAATTTGATTTCCAAGGTTTACAACCTAACTAGCATGTTATGGGGTACTTGTAATACAAAACTTTAAGTAGAATAACATACCTTTCTTTTATGGTTGATTGCTTGGAGTTTTAGAGCCTAGCACCAATAGTGTGGATGCCTCAAGTGGTGTCACAAATCACCCAAAACAACTTGGAAATACTTGATAGAATATGATGCTTGCTAGAATCGGCCCACCCTTGTTTCTCACACATACTAGTGCCAATTCTAGAACCAAGGACCTCTTTATATACTATGGAGGATTAGGGTTACACCCTAATACCCATGACTCTTCATTTACCTAGGATCCATGGGTTAAAAGCTACATGGACTATCCATGGACTTCCATATACTCTTAGCGCATCCTAAATAAATCCCAATCCATATATATAAAAGAGTCCATATTTAATTAGCCTCTTTTGATCTTTAAATTAATTCCAAAATCAATTATTGATCAACACTAATTAAATAATATGACTTCATATTAATATATTATAACTTATAATATATTAATATATCATAAACATCTTATTCTCAAAAGTATATCCATACAAATTGTTAGGTGAAGTGCAACCCAAATGGACCATGCCGGGTCGGGTCAAGTTCATACCAAATATAGTTACGGACTTAGACACCTTATCCAACATCTACCTCATTGGTTTCAAGGGGTGGGGTATAGTTGTCATTGAAGGGAGAACACTGTGATACCCTAGAACCTTATTCTGATTATCTTTAAAATTTGACTGTTTTTCAATCATGGTTTCAACTTTCTTACTTGACACATCAAACTTTTTTAAAATTAAAGTCTGCATTTTCAAACTTATTCTTCAATGTGTCAAGCTCGTTAGTCAAGCTTGCAAGCTGTCTCTTAACATGGTTATAGTTCTCACATTTGTTACTATAGTCTTCCTAAAGCTGTCTAAAGTCTCTTGTCTTGGCCTCTAATTTTCCTTTTAAAGGTTTTTGGGCCTTTCTGAGAGTATAGCCTTCATATTTAAGGTCCTAAATTTCCTAATTAATAATTTATATTCATCACGATAAAATTTCAGTTTAGCTTCACAGGACCGAGAGCATGAAGCTTTATTAACCTTGGTGATTGAAGAACTCATTATTCACCAAAAAAAAATAATTTACCAAAAGTAGAACTGATTGAGAAGCCAAGAAAAATGCACTATGACTCGAAACCTCGAATGTCAAACTTGAAAGTCAAACTTAAAGGTCAAAATTTTTGTCCAAAAAAAAATAACATTGACCGAAAAAAAAGTTTCTAGATCGAAAACGAAGGTTTTGGACCAAAAACGTGACTTTTGGACCAAAAATTGCGAGGCCTCTTAGCGCAACCGAGAAGGCTCACACCGAAATCTGCAAGGCCGAAAACGTGAACCGAGAGGCGAGGTCAAGATCGCTGAACGGAAATCAGGCGCACCGAGAACCGAAGCTGCGGACCGAAAACTCTCGCTGCTGACTGAGAACCCTCACTCCGAGAACTTCGCACCGAGAACCCTTGCCCCCAACCGAAATTGTTGTTGTGCCTCCGAGATTTTCTAGTTTTGACCGAGGACCGAGGAGTGCCGCCGGAATCTCGCAAATTTCGACTAAAATCCCCCAAAACTTGCCAAAAACACAAAATTTTCAACTTTTTAATGCCAAACTCAATCAAAACTCCAAAATAATGAAGAACATGAAGAACAATGGCCAAAATTTTGTCAAAAATAAATTAAAAACACCAAGAAACTCCTAGAAAAACTCTTAAAAATATTTTGCAATAACCAGATTGCTACCAATCATTGCTCTGATACCAACTGTAAAACCCAAAATGCTATGACGTATAAATCGGATTCACTTGATGGTGCGGAATCCCAATCAAGTGAATTAGACTAGACGAAATATAAAATAAGAACACAATAGTTCATCTTCAATGCACACTATTATTAAATAGTCGGGTACATAAGATACTTGATTACACTTGGTTCTCTCTTGTTTTCTCTGTAGATCTCGTTCTAAGCATATGGCAGCCCCCAAAAACGTCCCACCCTCTTTACAAGGCTCAAATGACACTATTTATACCTAGACCTAATAACCAAGGCCCAACCCAAAACCCAAAATAAACAATATTAAGCCTAACCAAAATTTGTAACACACTGAATTCAGGATGTGTAACTTGAAGAGTTATAATGCACATTGTAGGACCTACTCGACGAGTGGGTTGGTCCCGACTCGTCATGTAGGAGCTGAGCTGGTCGTGCGAGTTATGAAGCCTACTCGTCGAGTCGAAGGGTTGGACTCGACGAGTTGAGTCTGTGTTGAGAAAACCCTAATTTTAGGGCTTGAATGCTATTTAAAGGACCTTAAGCCCTCATTTCCGCCTCCCCGATCATTTAGACACACTGAGAGAAACCCTAGATGGGCTGTAATTATTGTGAGAGGGAGAAAGGCTAAAGATCTTGTGTTCAAGTGCATTTTTGGAAGAAGAGTGAAGAGCATCAAGCCTTGGAACGAGAAGAGGCTTGTGGATCAAGTGTTTCTCTGTGTTAGCTTCAGTTTGGAGGTAAAAAGCTACCATCTTGGGCATCTCTTGTGATAGATCTCTTCCTAGGGAGTTTTAGGGCTTATTTCCGTCTATCTTTTGGATTTTGAGTTGTTGAGCTGGTAATGGAGGTTGAGACTCCAGATCTGAGCTATATGAGTCCCTATGAGCCCAAAGATCCAAGCTTTATCAAGCTTTGGGCAAGTCTCCATGCATGAAAACCTTTATGGAGCTTGTTTTGGCATTTTCAGCCCTATATGCCATGCATGAACGTAAAGCTTGCAACTTTACGTGATGATTCAACCTTAAGAGGCTAGATCCAGAGTATGAGACTTTATTTCGGTTCAAAATTGTCTGAATGAGGAATTGGAATGAAGGGGCTCGACGAGTTGGTATGCCGACTCGACGAGTCGGTTAGGGGTTACCCCGATGGGTTGGACGCGTTACAGAATCGGCGAGTTGATGAGACAACTCGACGAGTTGAGAGGGTTTTACCCGTCTTTGGATTCAGAGTGGACTCGACGAGTTGATGAGACAACTCGACGAGTAGGTAGGTTTTTCCTGGTCTTTTGGACGCTCCATGGACCCGACGAGTTGGCTAGCAACTCGGCGAGTAGACTCGGGTTTTCGCGATTTACTGAATTCAGAGGGACTCGATGAGTTCATGAGCTATACTCGGCGAGTTGGGTCAACATGGAATGTTGACTCGAGTGTTGACTTTTGTTGACTATGGGGGTTGGTCAAGACATGGATTATGGAGACCATGGAGGGGTAAAATGGTCTTTCACCCTTTCCAAGAGTTAGAGAAAGAGTTGACCTAACTTTTCTAGAGATTGAGATTATAAGGTGTTAATTAGAGATGATTATGATATGTAGGCAAAGTCTAGACCGTTTGAGGGGTACGAGGCTTCCTTGCTTACTTTCGAGGTGAGTCTTCTCACTATACTTACATGAGTGGTAATACTGTGTGACCGGAGGGTCTTATCTGAGTTATCGACCGAAGGGTCTTGTATGCTTATACTGAGTTATGTGATATCATGCATTATGTCTTTCTGATTTATGTTGTATATTATTTTGTGCTTTATTGAGTTAGGACTGGAGGGTCCACCCCGAGTTGTGAGACCGGAGGGTCTTCACTGAGACACATTGACCGAAGGGTCTTTATCGAGATATAGCCACGAGAGGCTAATAATGTGTGTGCGGTATTTTGGGGAACTCACTAAACTTCGTGCTTACCGTGCTGTGTGATATGTATTTCAGGTACTTCTCCGGATCGTGGGAAGGTGTCGGCTTGATTGTACACACATGTTCAAGATTATGTTGAGGAGTCTAGGATATTTTCAGTCATTGTTAATTTTTGTGTTTTGACAATTGATACTTTTGGGGTTTTTGAGAAACGTAATATTGATTTTTTATGTGGTGTAAAAATGAAAATTTTGTTTTGGAATTTTAGAGTGTTTCAAGTTGGTATCAGAGCCTTGGTTTGAGCGATTCGGATGTACTCTCGGGTATGTATGGACTCAAACTGAGGACTTGAGAAAATTTTCTAAAAATAAATGATTTTTCTAAAACGAGTAAAGGTTTTAAAGAGAACACGAGACGGAGCAGTGTGTACAATCAGCCAGAGCCCGAACGGTGATTTCCCAAAATACCATTACTTGTTTATATTATGAGATGTTTATGAGATATTAGAGCTGAATTCTAGAGGATATGCTAGGTAATTCAGGAATTTATAGCTAGAGTTGTCTGATTCATGATGCCTTAGCCTAGGGGATGCTATTGATTGATATTATCTGTTATTTTCTCTATGTATGTATCGAGTAGGAGTACCTAGTAGGAATCTTTTAGAGAGAGCTTTGAGTAGCGGAGTAATCTAGGATAGATACCTAGATGTGAATTTGAGGAATCTACTAAGAGAGTAGTTAGATACCCACGAGAGGTAGGATTACCTGAGTTCGGTGATGCCTTTTGAGTTGTGGATAGAGCAAGTGGAGTTGCATGCCAGAGTGGTTTTATGTGCTGGTGGAGGATATTTAATGCCCGAATGCTGCTTGCTTTGTGCTTTTTGGAACTCTTGAATGATGGGATTTAACTACTAAGTGAATATGGCGATATTCAGGAGGTAGGTGGCTGGCATCATGAGGAGTTCTTCAGCAGCTGATGGCAGAGAAGAGTGAGAACCTAGGAAGAGCCTAGGGAGTTATTTTAGTCCAATGAGTACGCTGTTTAAAGGTGATTATTCGCTGGAGAGTGAACATGTGTAATGGGATTGGTGATCGAGAAGGTTAGCAGCTACTTAGGAAATCTGGGACAATCTGTATGGAAAGTATGGGTAGATGTGGAAGGTAGTATGGGCTCGTACTACTGAAAGCAGAGGACCCATAATCGAAGCAGGGAGAATTCCAAAGGTCCTAAATAGCAGGTTGAAGGGAGATAACATGGCTCGGGTACCATGATTCGTAGCAGAGAGTGCTTTCATCTCTACCGGTTATCAGACTATGGTTGTTCAGCTGAGAGTGGATATGGTAGATTGCGAGGCCAGAGGGCCATGTCGGTCAAGCTATTATAGAGTATACCTTACAAGAAGGATCGAGTGTAGGTCTCGAGGGACTTGACTGGAGGTGCCAGTGGAGTCACATGACTCAAAAAGGAGGTGACAGTGGTGCGTCGTTGAGGGTTTCAGTCTGAATAGAGTGATCGACCAATGGTTGTGATGTCAGCTACTGTGATGAGAATTACATTATCTCCGCTTTCCGTATGGAACAGCAAGAATAGCGAGCTTCCGGTTTTAGAGTTGGAGGTAAACCTCGTGGGGTAGTAGATGGTGAAGTATTTTCACCAGAGTATTTATGGTATGTCTGCTGCGAGGTATTCTTATACCGTGAGAGAGTCATCAGAGGGGACTGAGATGGATGAGGACAAGGATATGCCTTAGTTGATTATAGTAAGGCATACTGTATCATCATATCCAGGTGATCAAGAGGAGTATATCGGGGCGGCGACCCTCGTTGTTTACGTTGTATATCGATTATGAGAGTAAGGCCTCTTGCTTCTATGATAATTCACATGATGGAATGTTGGTTGAGGAATGAGAGATGAGGTGTGTGTGATAGTTTATTATTCTCAGGTGAGAGATTTGTAACTAATTCGGGACAGTCGAGAGGTCCGGTGATGTGTCGGTATGAGATTTTAGGTGACTAAAGGCGGTCACATTGTGAGGATTCTGAGGTTTTCATCTGAGATACAGGATACCTGGAGTTATTTGGTCATTAACTGGAAGATCATCGAGTGCTGCATGGTACGCTCCATGAGTCGGGAATGGTACATCTGGTGAGACAGTCTGTAGTGTGGTCTGTTTGGTATGTCAATGGACGATGGTTCGAATCCTAAGTGGGAGAGAAGTAGGTATTCTGTTGGGAGTATCATCAATCTGCTTGAGTTGCAGTTCAGAAGATTGGATAGGGGGATCTGCGGTCCGGGTATATAAGAATTGAGTTCTGTGGTAGTCAAGGGTATAGAGCGAGATGATACATGTTGCATATGCTCAGGAGAGAATGAGTGTCTTCACGGCAGGTGGCCATTTGACAGGAATCTAATTATGGTCCGTGTTTCTTCGGTATGCCAATGTTGAGTTTCGAGACGGTTGGGTTACGGAGGTCAAGATTCGATTGATGAGAGATTGAATAGTTTGACGTATAGATTGATATATGTAACTCCGGAAAGGGCAGCCGTGGATGTGTCAGTCAACTTCAGAGTCGGTATGAGTAGTTTCGCATGGGCTTGATCAGTAAAGGATGAGACTTTAGATTTTTTTCGTTAACATGTTCTCATTCATTGACGATCCTTCCGTGCTTCACATTGAGTTGGAGTACTTCAAGGCTTTGAGTTGTGTGAGTGGAAGGTCAGTGGTCGTGGCAAGACATCGTGAGATTCTGTGATGGTGTATCAAGGTATCCGAGTATGATGCCCTAAATTATTGGATTACTATGAGACTTGGGTTTGCCAGACAGAAAGTGGAACATCAATCGACTACATTTCCAGATGTGAGACCATCAGTTAATTGTCACCAGATGGGGATTATCCAAGGGTGTGACTGTAATGAGGAAAGCGCCTTGTCTACGAGAACTTTTGTCAAGAGTAGTGATGCATAATCTGGGTAGGTGTGTGCACCTAACTATGTTGGACCGCGGAGCATGAGATAGTGAACTTAGTGGGGTGACGACTTGATGATGAGATTGTGGGGTGATAAGAGAGTGAGCGGATCCGGGTGGGAGTAATCACTTAGGACTGTCAGGGAAAAATCGTGGGGTGAGCCCATGGCGAGTGAGAGAATATTATAAGACTGCGGGGAGCCGTAGCATTTACGAGTCAGTGAGAGAGAGTATTGTATGATTGCGAGGAGCCGTAGCATACATGAGTCAGAGAGAGAGTATCGTATGACTGCGGGGAGCCGTAGCATACATTAGTCAGAGAGAGAGCACCGTATGACTGTGGGGAGCCATAGCATATATGAGTCAAAGAGAGAGTATCGTAATACTACGGGGAGCCATAGCATTCATGAGTCAGTACGAGAGAACATCGTAATACTACGGGGAGCCATAGCATTCACGAGTCAGTAAGAGAGAGTATCGAAATACCGCGGGGAGTTATAGCATTCACAAGTTAGTAAGCGAGAATAACATAATATTGCGGGGAGTCGTAGCATTCACGAGTCAACGAGAGAGAGTATCGTACGACTGCGGGGAGCCGTAGCACTCAGTAGCCATTGAGAGAATGTTATAAGACTGCGGGGAGCCGTAGTACTCATCAGTCAGTGAGACAGGGATATAAGACTGCGGGGAGCCGTGGCATTCACTAGTCAGAGTGTGACGCAGAGGGGTTTTTAGGCCTGAGTAGCCTTGCCAATTGAGTCTGTGGGAACCTAGTGGCCGAACCAGGGGCGAGACTCAGTGGCGAATCTAAAATAGAAAACTACGTGGTTACTAATTAAGTGAAGCCGATAGAAATAAAAGAGATAACAATACTAGTGACGGTCGTTCGTATACCCAGAGCCAGTGCTTGTAGATTCAAGGTCTTGTGCAAAAACAATTAAGACGCCCTTTAAATTACCAAAAAAACTATATTCAAATTGCCAAATTTTAAATAGAAATAATAAGTTTATTCCGGAATGGCATGTTCTTCAATAAGGAACCAATTTAAATACATTCAATATCCTCAAGAAAAATATATGCATTATCTAATTCGATTCATTTCTCCAAAGCTAACGAGAACAAAAATACATAATTTTCTATTGATTTTTATGGAAAGTTATCTAACATGTGGGTTGATTACAGGTTTAGAAATGAAAATTAAGATTTTTGTTGGAGAAAATAATGACTAACATTAAAACTATAAATCAATTATAACAGTTATATAAGATTATTGGAAAATGTTTAACTAATTAAAAAAAAGCAATCATCTAACAAGGATAGAACCCGAATCTTCAAGTTACAAAACACAAACAACTTACCAAGTGGACTAGGAGTGAACTTTTTCTTCATTTTAACTTTTTATCAACAAAAGGTAGGTCCTAAAATTTTTTAAAGGTAGATCCTAATTTTTTTTCTACAATATCTATAAATAATTTGAAATTTTTAGGTGGGTCCTAGGACCCACCTAAGCACTTCTTAAATTCGCCCATGGTGAGAGTGGGTTCTCAGCGATGGTCGGAAATCGTCATGTTTTGAGTTAGAGAGGTATTGTCGCAAATCGGAAGGATCGAGGTGTAATGCATGCGTAGATTCGTGGAACATGGGTCATGAGTTGAGTACCAGATTGGGACGAGCGGTTCCAATTCCGTGTCGGACCAGACTCTTGCGGTTGAGTTTGGCACTATCTATGTAGAGGACGAACAGGTTGGGATTTCGGAGTTTTCAGATGGATCTCATCCTGAGTGGTACGTTCTTCCATCTGATGTTTTATACTTGGGTGACTCGGTTCGTTGGTGTGAGAAGGACCACGACTCGCATGAATTAGAAAGTAGCAGACGACCGAGGTCGGATGTGGGGTGCGATTTCAAATCGGTTGTAGTAATCTCTTAGGGTAAAGAGAACTTCGTGATTTTGGAGTTCAGTGTGATTAGATGAGATAACTCGGTTGGACAGGACGAATGTGAAGTCGTATAGCCGGATGGGCTAGAGTAGCCTTGGAGATTCAACTCTTGGATCGGGAGCTGACCTGGTAGACGGTGTTGGGAGGGACATTGAGAGGAAGCTGGGGCTTATGATTACAGAGATCAGAGGATAGTTCCGACCGGGCGTGGTCATTCTTCTAGTATCTGGGGACAGAGTATTGAGGTTCATTATTCAGATGGGTTCTAATAGCAGTACCGGTGTTTGGCCCTTGGTGAGATGTGACCCCTCCGATCCTTTTGAGTTACAATATGGATCGACTAGTGTATCTGACATGAGTAATCAAAAATCAATTATGGTCGAAGACTTGTCCCCATCAGTCGCGATGAGATAATCAGAGTTGAGAGTGTTTTATCGATCCGACATTCGATGAGCGATTGTCATGTTGATATTCTGCATGAGTGGTCTACCGGGGAGACGGACCACTAGGGTTCCGAGTTCTGGAGAGTCAGAGCTGATACTGCAACGACAAGGGGGCCTGTCCTTTCCGGGTTGGGAGGTCCTGTCAGTTTCAGGTGTCTTGGGAGGAAGATTGTTGTATGATATGAGATTTTTTCGGTGGTGCTTCTCGGGTTATTGGTTTCGATCTATGTGTTGTTACGGAGCGATTTCGAGGGCGAAATCTAATTCAAGTGGGGGAGAATTGTAACAACCTGAATTATGGATGTGTAACTTGAAGAGTTATAATGCACATTGTAGGACCTACTCGGCGAGTTGGTTGGTCCCGACTCGTCATGTAGGAGTGAGCTGGTCGTGCAAGTTATGAAGCCTACTCGTCGAGTCGAAGGGCTGGACTCGACGAGTTGAGTCTGTGTTGAGAAAACCCTAATTTTAGGGCTTGAACTCTATTTAAAGGACCTTAAGCCCTCATTTCCGCCTCCCCGATCATTTAGACAAACTCAGAGAAACCCTAGACGGGATGTAGTCGTTGTGAGAGGGAGAAAGGCTAAAGATCTTGTGTTCAATTGCATTTTTGGAAGAAGAGTGAAGAGCATCCAGACTTGGAATGAGAAGAGGCTTGTGGATCAAGTGTTTCTCTGTGTTAGCTTCAGTTTGGAGGTAAAAAGCTACCATCTTGGGCATCTCTTGTGATAGATCTCTTCCTAGGGAGTTTTAGGGCTTATTTTCGTCCATATTTTGGATTTTGAGTTGTTGAGCTGGTAATGGAGGTTGAGACTCCAGATCTGAGCTATATGAGTCCCTATGAGCCTAAAGATCCAAGCTTTATTAAGCTTTGGGCAAGTCTCCATGCATGAAAACCTTTATGGAGCTTGTTTTAGCATTTTGAGCCCTATATGCCATGCATGAACGTAAAGCTTGCAGCTTTACGTGATGATTCAGCCTTAACAGGCTAGATCCAGAGTATGAGACCTTATTTATGTCCAAAATTGTCTGAATGAGGAATTGGAATGAAGGGGCTCGACGAGTTGGTGAGCAGACTCGACGAGTCGGTTAGGGGTTACCCCGATGGGTTGGACGCGTTACAGACTCGGCGAGTTGATGAGACAACTCGACGAGTTGAGAGGGTTTTACCCGTCTTTGGATTCAGAGTGGACTCGACGAGTTGATGAGACAACTCGACGAGTAGGTAGGTTTTTCCTGGTCTTTTGGACGCTGCATGGACCCGACGAGTTGGCTAGCAACTCGTCGAGTAGACTCGGGTTTTCGCGATTTACTGAATTCTGAGGGACTCGACGAGTTCATGAGCTATACTCGGCGAGTTGGGTCAACATGGACTGTTGACTCGAGTGTTGAATTTTGTTGACTATTGGGGTTGGTCAAGACATGTATTATGGAGATCGTGGAGGGGTAAAATGGTCTTTCACCCTTTCCAAGAGTTAGAGAAAGAGTTAACCTAACTTTTCTAGAGATTGAGATTGTAAGGTGTTAATTAGAGATGATTATGATATGTAGGCGGAGTCTAGACCGTTCGAGGGGTACGAGGCTTCCTTGCTTACTTTCGAGGTGAGTCTTCTCACTATACTTACCTGAGTGGTAATACTGTGTGACCGGAGGGATTTATCTGAGTTATCGATCGGATGGTCTTGTATGCTTATACTGAGTTATGTGATATCATGCATTATGTGTCACACCCCGTTAAAGCGGAAACACGAAGAGTGACAGGCTAAGGTCTCATCACAAAAGGTATTTAGGAGTACCAACCATAAACATTAAGCGTTTTAAGTTTACATCACGTACAAAACAAATACATTCAGTTTTCACAATACATAGTTTAATACATAACAAAAGCAACAACTTAAATCGTGCTGGTGTCTTATTGATTCACTGATCGTTCCCTGAAAAGCATGCAAAAACGAGGGTCAACTATAAAATAGTTGGTGAGTTCACAGATTTATAATAGTACATTATTATAATAAGGAAATATAGTTTGTTCAATAAAAGTTCTAGTTCAAAAAAAAATGATGAATCCCATTGCATTCCGTTCACAACCAAGCCTAACGACCGTTCTTGCCCCATTCCATCATGTCCATGGTTCCCATGATGTCAGTTCATGGAAATATGCACTCGTGGTTCCGGGCGAGTGGGGGCTGTCGACCCCAAATAGCGCTATCCATAAGACCATCGGCTCGAATATGAGTTAATAGGTTGTATCGGTTCTTCGGGGACTTAATCATACACGTTCATAACACCAAATTCGTAGTACAAGTTCATGATACAAGGTTCATACGACAAAGTTCATATCATACAGTTCATAGCACAAGTTCATAAGATAATGTTCACAGAAATTGTAGCATGCTTTCCACCCCAAAACATTAAAAACGTAAAATAGGGGCTGTGAATACTCATTATGGAAAGTTTGTGGCTCGGGCTTCGCGGTTTGATGTTGACGAGTGCGATTCCTACTAGCGTCCTATGGAACAAATAGTTTTTAGTGAGATATAATCTACTAAGCTATTTTCTAGGAACTGCCTATCCAACTAGTGATGTCGTAAAAGTGCCCAAAGTGTGTACGATTCATTATCGGTAACATTAGTTCATATTACATTGTGTTAAAATTTTTAGAAAGGCATGGAATTAAATTCCCAAAAATTACAAAAATTGGTTATCTGGTTCTATCAAAGGGAATTGGTGTCCAGAAATTTTGTAAACATTTTTGAAGGTTATTTGATATTTTTTTTGTAATTTAAAGCCCAAATAATGGATAAAATTCAAAATAAATGGTAAACAATTTCTAAAATTATCAATTTAATTTTTACAGGCTCCCATAATGCTCCTAAGGTTGAGAAAAATATTGGTTAGGGTCTTTGAGTCCAATGACCCGAATTTGTAAATTCATGCTCTAATTTAATGAAAAATATGTATAAAATACCAAACAGTGTCAAAATCGTCTAAAAAGTTACATGTCTTTCTTATTCTGCGAATACATTAGTACTGCAAATTTTCAGATTTTTATCTCTTCTGGAAACAATTATTTGGAATTTATAGCCATTAAATCATTATTTTTATAGAAAAATAAGGAATTTGTTCTAGCTCTTAGGATTTTACAGATCATCACTTGTATATATGAAATTTCATAAAACAATTTTATTCGAAATATATTTAGAAGAAAAATAGGGTATTCAACCCCAACAAGTTAAGCAATGTAGCACAATATAGTGCATGA
Organism: Lactuca virosa; assembly: GCF_052849685.1. Taxonomy (NCBI): domain Eukaryota; kingdom Viridiplantae; phylum Streptophyta; class Magnoliopsida; order Asterales; family Asteraceae; genus Lactuca; species Lactuca virosa. The sequence continues at coordinate 164,282,372 of NC_136433.1, read as the reverse complement.
GTTTTAGATGTAGCTGAAAGTTTACGAATTTTTATAGAACATTCTGTGGGGTTTTAACCCACAAAATTTTAGACATAACTTTATGGATGTGTTAAGTTTGTAAAATATTTTTCCCCAGATTTAATTTGGGGTGTAAGACCCTTGATCATGTAAATCAATACTAATGATCATAGAAAGGGTGCTGTTTGTTCAATTATTTTGTGAAAATTGTCAAAAATCTGATTTTTAATATTTTACAGTAAGACGAACTGGGTTCGAAAGCTAACTCATAGAACTATCCCTCACAAAAAGAATATCGTGATTTTGTTTAGTAATGAGTGAGTTGTGGCCGTTCAAAGTTGAACAAAATATTCTGACAGAATGCATGTCATCCTAGGTTGCTTTTAATGCCCTCTTAGGGGCACTTTGACAAAGACAACATGCATACTTCTATTATGGTCAAAGATAAATATCAATAAACTAGATTTTACAGAAGAAAAATAAACTTTTAGGTTCATTCATCCAAGTCGTAGATTTAGGGTTATTCCAAGGCCCCAAAGTGGGTGTTTCATTCATGTGATAGAGAACTCCTTGGAACCACCAAATCTTACACTAGGATTGCACCACAAATCCGATTTCTAGCACATTCATGGAGTGAATGAGCATCCAAGATGTACTAGAAATGTTTTAAATACTTTTTTTCATGTAAGAACACAAAATAAATGAAGAAGAAGATGTAAAACTCGATTTTTGAAATCATATGAACATATGTGCATCTTTTCACTCTTTGCATGGGTTTGATCCCGGATTTTCACCATCTCAAACACATGTATTGTGTTATGGTGAGAATCTACAAACACCAAGAGGGAAAACAAGGATTTCTAGCCATATAAGGGCATAGAATCCGAAAAGTAAAGAAGAACTATGAAGAAGAGGAAGTAAAATCATAAAACTATGATAAAGGATTGTGTTGTTTACCTTGGTTTTGATCTTGAGAGAAGCAAGAACACTTCTTGACCTTCAAAAATCCGAAATTAGGACAGAGAATGGAGGATTTTCTGATGTGTAGGAGTGGTCTTGGAAGTGGGAGAGTTTTCTTGGAGAAGGAGTGTGAGATGGAGTGTGTAGGTGGTTCAAATGAGGTGTAATGATGGGTTTTAAGGCATGGGGGCGAGGGAAAAGCCTAATGGTCAGAATTTTAAGAGAGAGATGGTATTTTTATTGATATTTGATCAAATAATAAAAGCCTCCCTTGAATTTTTATAAATCTAGATTTTATATTTTATAAAAACTCAAACATTATCATAATCTCCTAAGGTTTTAATTATTGGGTTTTGTTGAAATATTTACACTTGGTAATAACTTGTAAACTTATATTTGTTGAATTAATTTAGAAAATGATAACCTATTATTTAATTTTTATAAAAATCAATTTCTCATATTTCAACAATTGTAACAAGGATTCATAATATGTGGTTGTAAGATTTTGATATCCTTGGAATTTTCTTTTGGTTCATATTTTGAATCATGAATTATATGAATTTCTCATCAATTTTATAGTTGGTTCATATTATGATTTAATTTTGTTCATATTAGCTTAGAATACTTAACCTTGTTAAGCATTAGATTTTTCCAATATGGAAATTTTAGGGTTGCTAACTTACCTTGGGTTATGGTCTATCGAACATAGTGTTGTGTTTGGACTTAAGGTTCAAATTTGGCACTTTACCACTCAGTTGGTTCATACAAATATCAATGTGATTGTTCAATACAAGCTAAGATACACTAATTGTTCCGAGGGATCTATTAAGTCGTGAACCTAGTTCAACTTGTAACTCTAGAGCCAAGTTAAGTGCACACAAGGAAATGACGAAGTTCTAGATGAGTACTGACCTGAGTTTTGGTGGATGTCACATTATGTCTTTGTGATTTATGTTGTATATTATTCTGTGCTTTATTGAGTTAGGACCGGAGGGTCCACCCTGAGTTGTGAGACCGGAGGGTCTTCACTGAGACACATTGACCGAAGGGTCTTTATCGAGATATAGCCACGAGAGGCTAATGATATGTGAGCAGTATTTTGGGGAACTCACTAAGCTTCGTGCTTACCGTGTCGTGTGATATGTGTTTTAGGTACTTCTTAGGATCGTGGGAAGGCGCCGACTTGATTGTATACACCTGTTCGAGATTATGTTGAGGATTCTGGGATATTTTCAGTCATTGTTGATTTTTGTTTTGACAATTGATACTTTTGGGGTTTTTGAGAAACGTGATATTGAGTTTTTATGTGGTGTAAAAATAAAATTTCTTTTTGGAATTTTAGAGCGTTTCAAAATCACATGTGATTTTGGTCCAAACAACACCAAAACATGGTGTTTTCGGTCCTAGACCGAGAACTCTAATATCTTATGAAAAGCAAAGTATAAACCACAATTTATGACCTAACAGAAAGTGCTTAATGAGTTAAGCCAAGTTATGTTTTTGCTCAATTTAGACCTAGAAGTGAGATCTCTATCTCTTGGAGGGTCTAAAGGGATAAAGTTGGAAACTTTATCCACATGAACCTTAGAATGGACCATATCTGAGCTTTGGAGCCCTTACGATCAAAGAAAATGACTTAATCTATTAAGCTATTGTGAGCCTAGTGCCCACGGCGTGGCCTAGGAAGCCACGATGTGTCGACTGGGCTAAGACTCGTCTACTCCGTTATTTAGTGGCCACGACGTAGCCAAGGATAGCCACAACGTGACGACCAGCTGGGTTGACTTCGATGTTGACCATTGATCGTTGAATTTGACCAAGTTTGACTTTAGGTAATTTTGGGTATTTTGAGTTGTAGATTGAATCTTGGGTCCCTGTTATTGTATAGGTGATCAGTAGAGGTAGTATCCGGAGCAGCGATTTGTTCAGTTATCATTTCAGACTGTGAGGTGAGTTTTCCTTGCTGTACTTGTGGGTCGAAGGCACCAATGCCAACCCACTAGATTATGTATCCTAGTATATTGGATCGATGTTATGTTGGTTATATGATAGACTGATATATTTGTACAATTACCTGTGTTTACTGAGTATGTGTTAGATTGGTAGATCTGTATGATTACATGTACTTGGTGGTTATTGATTGTTATTGTATATGTCGACATGTTATGTTTTCTTGGGTTGAGGTGGTTCTGCTTTGTGTTGAAGGCCAAGATACCCGGGCCGGTCTGGATAGACTGTAGGCCCTGCGAGGCAGTCCAGTCAGGCCAAAGGTCCGGAGAGCGGTCCGGATAGGCTGTAGGCCCTATAAGGCAGTCCAGTCAGGCTGAAGGCTCATATATGCATGCTGTTATCTATATGGTTATGTGTGGTACTTTGGGGGAACTCACTAAGATATGACTTAAAGTTTGATTGTTATGGTTTCAGGTACTTCAGAGGATAGGGCCAAGACGAAGGCTTGATCGTGCACATCCTTCGTATTTTATGATGTTTGATTTTGGGATACTCTGATTCACGATTATAACTTTTGGAAACTATGTTTTGTAAACATTAATGTTTTTGGGCTTGGTTTTGAAAACAAAAAATTTACCTTGATTTTTGGGATGTTACAACCCGACCCGAACAACCCGAAAACCGAAAAATTTACCTGATCAACACCCCTACCAGATAGGATAGAATACTTTGTAGCCTATAGTGATGCTTCCGGTTTGGGATTAGGTTGTGTTCTTATCCGAAGAGCCTTGTAGTTGCACATGCCTCATGACAGTTAAAATCGCATGAATTAAATTATCCCACCCATGATTTGGAACTCATAGCAATTATTCACACACTTAAAAGTTGGAGACATTATTTTTATGAAACACAATGTAAACTATAGATTGATCATAAAAGTTTTTAATATTTGTTAACATAAAAAAATAAAATATACATCAAATGATGTGGATCTAGATTTTCAAATATTATGATTGTGAGATTTTATAACATCTTGGAAAAGCTAATATTATGGCAGATGCATTGAGTCAGAAAGAAATTAGAGAACAACAAAGAGTTGGGCATTGAGGATAGAAATTATTTCATCCATTATGGATACATTAAAGAAGCCCCAAATTGAGGCTAGTCATGAAGAAAACATAAATAATAAGATGTTAGGAACAACAATTGCATTTGAAATGAATCAAGATGGATTGAAGACATTCCAAGGAAGAGTGTGGGTACATAAGCACGGGGAAGTTCTAAAAATGTTATTAGACGAGGCTCATAAATCGAGGTACTTAGTACACCCCGGAAGTACCAAAATAAATATGGAAACGAAGCCTTACCTTTGGTGGCCGACTATTAAAGATGACATAGCAAAACGTGTTAAAGCGTATTTGAATTTCTCATTAGTTAAAATCGAACATCAAAGACCATATGTAGATTTGGAACCATTATATGTGCCTTAATCAAAATGAGATAAAATGACAATGGATTTTTTCATGAATTTACCTAAGACAAAGAAAGGGCATGATATGATTTAGGCAATTTCAATAGATTAACCAAATGTTCACTATTCTTAACAACACTGGAGACATAGTCCAAGGAGAAGTTTGCGAAACTTTATGTTAATGAGGCGGTTAAGAGACACAAAGTTCCATTGTCGATTGTATCAAACCAAGATAGTTGGTTTATATCTCAATTTTTTAGGAGTTTATAAGACCAGCATGGAACAGAGTTATGTTTGAGCACCATATACCATCCTCAAACAGATGGACAAAGAGAAATGAACATTCAAACTCTAGAAGATATGTTACGAGCATGTTAATGAGGTAGTTAAGAGACACAAACTTTATGCTTTTTTTCTTTCATACACTTTTAGTTTGCTTATTTCTTAACAAAACCATTTTCAAGACAATGTTAAAAGAATTTGTTTCATTAAATATATGGTCCCTTCACCATCGCAAATTGACAAACAACACCACCACTGTCATTGACTACTACCATCACCACTATTTGGTTCGTTTTGTTGGGTTTACCAGAAGAAGACGACCTCGAGAAAAAGCAAGAAAAGGCCCCTACGACGACTCTCTCAAGACTCCAACAATAATCGTCTCGCTCGTCGAAAAACTCCAACGATAACCTCTTAACCACTGGCTTTGCCACCACAATAAATTATGACCTTGTCTGCCATTGAAATTAAACAATTTACCGCCATATCTGTCATCGGAAAAGCACCAATCACTGTTGAAATCCATAAAACAACATAGCCCATAATTCCATTCAAATGATGTATCAAACCAATTAAAACCTAGAAATTAAATAAACAAATCAATTCGTGTACCAGTAAATAAAAAAATATAATGCAACTGTGGAATAGAAAAGTGAAGACGACGATGTTAGTTGTGGTGGATCAAGCACAATTGATCGAAGGTGGTCCAGAGGTCTTCGGTGACAGCCACCGCACTCTTCAAACCATCAAAGTTCGGATACCTAGATGAATCGTATAAGCTCTAATGTCTCTGAATTTTGATTTGATTAAAGCTCCAATATTCGTTAGGCTATTTTTTGAGGTTTGATTTCCAGATCTGAATCACGTTCCTCTTGTTTGATTCCCTATACCATTTTCAATCAGAGTCTCTAAGAGAAAGAGAGAAAGAGTTTATGGTGTTCATCGTAGTTGAAAGAAGGTGTAGAAGAAGAATGACAAAAGAAGATAGAAACATAGATGGAGGTCCGCGACAACCCGATGATGATGGCAAGGAAGACGACACAGTTATGGAAGAAAGAAAGGGACATGTAGGTCATCCTCTATTTATCTTTGTTAGGGAAGTAGACGGTCGACAACATCTGTTGATGATGTTTGACAACGGACCTGCTATTGTAATGTTAAAAGGTTCTAGACTTCTAGGATGTTAAAGATGAGAGGAGTTGAGAGACGTAAGTGGTGATGATTTTTTGTCAAAGATTTTAGGGGGAAACAGGGTTTAGAAGCGAAGTGGTTAGGATAAGATGAGTAGGTAGGGTCTTTTATTTTATTTTGTATATTATAAATAATCATTAGAAAATTAAAATAAATCAAAAAAAGAATAAAAAGGACAGTCATTTCATGTCTCGCAATGAATGATATGTGCAAATTTAAATCAACAAGGGATGATATGCACAACTTTTAATCAAACGAGGGACAATCCAATTTAATTTTTGAAAATAAAGGCTGAACGTGTATTTTAACACTTGCATGAATAACGATTCATATAATTTACTCTACATTTTATAATGGGTAAATTACACCAATCGTCCCTCGTGCAGGTGCCAAAAAGCACGTTCAGTCCCTATTTTCAAAAATTAACTCAGACCGTCCCTCGTTTGATTAAAAGTTGCACACTTCATCCCTCCAGACGTAAAAAGTATATTTTACCCTTAATAATTTCTTTTTTAATTTTCTTTTATTTGTTTCTCATTTTTAAATTAAAAAGAAAAGAAGAATATATATATATATATATATATATATATATATATATATATATATATATATATATATATATATATATATATCACTTCATCCATCGGACCCCTCTCATTTCCCCAGACTTCTTTCATCGCCCAAAGCTCCTGTGAAAATAAAAAGTAGCGGACCTGCATCCACCGAAGAGGCCGCGCGAGATCACGTTCATCTTTTCTCTCACACTCTATCATCTGCCTCACCCCGACCATCATTGAACCCATCCCACCCTTCTCCACCACACAGATCTGGTGGCACCCAAAACCTGCAAATCGGAAAAATCAAACCTCAAAGATCAAACCCTAAACCTGCAAATCAAACCTAACTAAACCCTAAACCTGCAAAATGGAACTAACGGGCCGCAAGTGAGGAAAGACGATCCCGATTGACAAAACTAGATTGAGGAATGTAATGTTCACAACCACCAGATCGACGGAACCAAATCGAGGAGGATTCCGTCCACAACCACTTCATCTTGCTCACTCTTTGAATCCACTTCATCTTCCTCATAGCTGGTGTAAGTCGACGGGGACGGATTTACCTCAGGATGTGGATTATAGCTTCATTGAGGATTCAGTTCGTAGGCTGATGACTTCTTCAAGTCAAAGTGAAGGTGATTCGAGGTTTACATATTCGAAGAGGGATTTTCTTAAAGGAATGGCGGAGAATCCGCCAGTGATTTTGACACACGCAACGACACAGTTGAATCTTCGACGAAACCGATCTACTCTAAGAAAATCTACCCTCTTTTCCAATGTGTGTGTGTGTTTTGTATTTCTTGTTTTCTCGATCAGAACGCATGCGTGTGTGTTTTGTGTTGAAGAACATCGGAGGTGGTGGTGGTATTTTCCAGCATATGAGATAGATAGAGATTAGAGAGAGTTGTTTTCTTTATTTTTTAAGTTATAAATAATAATAAATAATATTAGATTAATTAAAAATAAATATCCAAAGGCATAATGTTCATTTCAATGTGGGTTGGATTACAATTGCAACAAAAACACATATAAGGGACGAAGCGTGCAAGTTTTAAATAAACGAGGGACGGTCCAAGTTAATTTTTGAAAATAAGGATTGAACGTGCTTTTTGACACCTGCACGAGGGACGATTGGTGTAATTTACCCCTTTATAATTTATATTGTTTATATTTTGTTTTATATTTTGGTGTCGCCTTGATGCATTTACATTTAGTGATTTGAACAATAATTTTTTTTAACCTAAAAGCATTTTACCAAAATCATGAAAAATGAATTATTAAAAAGTTAATTTAAATATTCTTATATTTATTTAAAATTATCACTTTATAATTTGTATTAATTTTATTAAAATTTTTATTCTAATGTTATTAATTTAATGTAATTAGAGTGACAAATTTAAAATTTGAAATGGATAATTAATAGGTTGATAAGTGACATACATTAATTACGAGACATAATAGGGTGACACATGACAAAAGAAAATAAAATATACATTAATTACGAAGACCTAATATGAAGATACATGTCAAAAGGAGAATAAAACTATTATTTTATTAGAAGAGGGATTTAAAAACCGAAAATAGTTATAGGACTAAAAAACCAAAATATTAGTGTAGGGGACTAAAAAGTCCATTCCTCTATTAAATAAGGTTCAAAATCGTATCTTTTGTCTGTATCTTTTCTTAGTTATTTCTCTTAAAAGAGAGATTTCAGTTCCCGAACGCCCAGATTTTTGCAAAACGAAATCCAAGTCGAAGAGAGAGACAAGAGCGTGAGAGAGAAACACTACCAAGGTAAGATCACAGTTCTATCAAACTTAAAGAATCATTTTTTTACAGCTTTTGAAGATTTGAGCAGTTATATGTGCATATTTCTTAATTCTATACCTATATTCACATGTAACTAGAGTTATGGAGTTGGTTTTCTTCTTCGTAACTGCTAGGTTTTTGTTCAAAAATGGCGAGCATGGGTCCGAACGATGAAGTTGTTTCCTTGGAGCTCCCTGCACCTTCTGGCTGGAAGAAGATGGTACTCTCTTACATCTCTTTACATTTCCTTTACCTTGTATATCATATGTATGCGAGTTCGGTTTACGTGATTTTTCATTGAGGTTTCTGCTAGCATTTCTTGTTTGATTTTGTAAATTGGGTTCTGTTTATACCACAATATTGCTGAAATTTGAATATCCTAAGGAGAATTTCGTTTGTTTTAGTGGGATTTCGAAACTAGGGTTTTCGAGCACTTTTTGTTGATTTTGGGGGAAACTTAGGTTTATCTTTCTATCTTGCATATATATGCGAAATGATTTAGGTTTTTGCACGTTTTCGTGAATTGGCTTCTAATTGTAGTTCAACTGTATGAAAAATCGTACTTTTGACTGAATTTTGTTCGTCCGTCTTGGGTTTTCAAAGCTAGGGTTTCTGAAACGTTTTCTCTTTGACTTTGCGAAACTGAGGTTTTGTCGATCGTAATTTTCTGAAAACCCATCAAAATGTTTTTTGGACATATTTTGTTTTGTACAGGGGTTTAAAATAAATAAATTACTTTCCAAGTTTCCCATGTTTCACCCCTTATGCAGAAAAACACCCACTTGCATATGAGGTATCTGGGAATATGTTCTTCATTGATTCTTTAATTATTTCCTCAAGTACTTGAAACTACAAAATGAAAATTTGTAAAGTCAGAGCCACTTGGTATAAAAAAATACATCTTTCCTACCTGCAGTGCCAGAGATTATAAAAAAACAACTGACCCTTTCAGTTATTTAGCTTTAATTGGATGACATGGAAAGTAGAAAGTTTATCACTGTGTTGTAGATGATTAGATGATGTTCACAAAGTAATAATCCAGAATGAGTAGATTATTATTGATATTTTGCTCTTCTTTATTAACTGTATTTAGTGGATTATGTAAACTGATTGTGTTCTAAACTAGATATAATATAACAATTTTACCATCAAGAAGTTTCCTTTCATGGTTTTTTTTTCTTGCTCGATTGTGATGTCTGTAAAAATGAACCAAGCTTTTAGGAGCATACTTTTTTTTTCTTCCATGTGTGACCTAACAAAATTTAAAGCTTATAAAAATTGTTTGATGATGGGAGATCTGTATGTAGTTGAAGAATCCCATGGTGTTCAAGGAGAAACCTTAGTTGGTGGAAGAAGGTTCCTGTTTGAAATATGTTTAAAAAAAGAAGCATTTCAAGTGTTTCTCTAGGTCAATAGCTCAAAGAATGGCTAACTTAGTGAGAAGAAGACAAATTCATAGCTAAGTTGGATCCTTGAAGATTTTTGAAATGAGGGTTTTAGATTAAGTAAGACAAATATAAGTAATTATAGGATCTGACTTGTCAAAAATTGTTAGGAATTGAAATGTGGTTTTAGATTTTTATTAGTATTTTGATACTGGGGTTTTAGATCTTAGATGAATGCATATACTTTGAAACTTTTAATCTTTTTCCATAGCCTTGAACCCAATTTTTGTTAAATCTGGTCTCCTCCTGCAGTCAACATGTGAATACATTCAAGAATGTTTCCATTCAGAATAAAGAAAGACATTAAATGGTTTCAATAATGGGTTTAATCTAAGAATTGAATGAAAATAACTTGATGTGAAGTATATGAAAAACATGAGTTTGAAATTAATGGATCATTTTTTTCTTTATGATACGAAATCACTCCAGCAAAGTTTTTCCAAATATTGAATCAAGGAACCTGACCTTGTAGTTCACAAATTCAGTATTGACCCAAGATTTTTGTACTTTTTTAACCCAAACATTTATTTTATCTAATATTTGATCTATATAATTAGTGGTTATATGATATATGTCATGTGATGTGGTTGATGTTTGAATATGTTTTTCTAATCTCTGTATATATAATGTAGTTTTTGCCAAAGAAAGCTGGAACACCAAAGAAGAATGAGATTGTGTTCACTTCACCAACAGGGGAAGAGATCACAAACAGGAGGCAGTTGGATAAGTATTTAAAAGCTCACCCTGGTGGGCCCAAGGCTTCAGAGTTTGACTGGGGAACTGGTGAAACCCCAAGGAGGTCTTCAAGAATCAGTGAGAAGGTCAAGGAAAGTCCACCACAAGCTGAGCCTGTTCCCAAACGGGCCAAAAAGTCTTCTTCTGCTTCAAAGAAGGACAAGAAAGACAAAAATGCCCCTCAATCTGAAGAAGGAGGAGAAGATGTTGAAATGCAGGAAGCAGAGGAAAAGAAAGAAGAGGCTCCTGAAAAGGCTGTAGCGGAAGAGAATGAGAAACAAGAGAAAGACGAAAATGCCCCTGTGGAAGAGAAACAAGATGAGACAGACAAGAATGTCCCTGTGGTTGAAGAGAAGGAAAAGGATGCCCCTGAAAACCCTGTAGTGGAAGAGGATGACAAAAGTGCCCCTGAAAACCCAATTGTGGAAGAGAAACAAGAGGAGAAAAATGCACCTGAAAGTGAAAATCCCATAGTGGAAGACACTGAGAAACAAGAGAAGGACAAAAATGCCCATGAAGACCCCATAGTGGAAGAGAAACAAGAAGAGGAGGACAAAAATGCCCCTGAAAGTGAAAATCCCATAGTGGAAGAAAACGAGAAACAGGTGAAGGACAGTATTGCCCCTGTGGAAACTGAGAAGGATGAGGATAAACATGAGGAAGAAAGTAAGGTTGATGAGTTGTGTGAAATTCCAAAAATGCCCCCATCCGAGGAAGCACTAGACGAGTTAAAAGAGAAAGCTGCTGATGTGAATGTGATTGAGGCGAATGATAACAACAATGGAGAAGCCATGGTTGCAGAATATCAAGATAAGGTTGAGAATGATGTTGCAAAAGGAGAAACAATCCAAGAGAAGGCAGAGGAAGGGCAAAAGGGTAATTTTGGCATGAGTGAAGCAGATAAAGAGAAGGAAACATCAGCAGTGGAGAACGGTTGTCATGTGGATGCTGAGCCATGGTAAAAGATAGGGGGCAAAATGATAACTTGTGAAGTTTGGTTGTTTCTGTGAGAGTCTTGACACTTAGAATGTTGTCTATCTGTATGTTGTTTTAAGTTTTTTTTTTTCTTTTTTTTTTTTTTTACAACAGTTGATAAAAAGACATTGTGGGTATGTATAACGTGGGCATAGTGTTAGGGGTCGTTAGTCGACTTCATATGTTGTCTTTTACATAAATCTATCTATCTATATGTCTATGTATCTGAGTATGTGATAGGATTTGTGACTTTTGGTTGATGTTGTTGCATTTAGGGGGAATTGTAGGTTGCAGGATATCATACTTGTAACATTATGTAATAAGTAATCCTTCACATTCCCATATTTTCTTGCACTTTTATTTTGTTTTATGGTATATACCATAATCACATTTATTCTTGTTAGTGTTTGTCTCAAAAGATTGCACGACTCAACTTGGAAAGTAATCGTTCGCTAAGGTAGTGTTTGATATGATGAGTTGATCAAGTGGAATGAGGGAAAATTCGATTCTTTTCATTTTCTTTTTTAGTCCGTCTTGGGACTAAATGGTGTGGAATGAAAGATTTGTAGTATGAATGTAGTAGTTAATGATTTTAAATTATTATTTTAGTTGAATTATAATTTTAAAAATACATATAAAGTATTATTTTTATAATTTTATTAGTATTTGCTTCAAAAGAAATATGACCCAAAGCAAAAAGGGATGTTAATAAGGTAGTGTTACATAAAAAAAAGCATAGAGAACTTAATTCTCTTTCACATTGATGTTAGAAAAAAATTTGTTAGAAAAAAATTTATTTGTATTGGTCTATTGAATGGAATGATTTATTGTTATTATTATTATTATTATTTTAAACCAACCAAATTTTATTAAACCTAGAACCTAGTAAAAATATATTTTATACTGCCAATTAGGTTAAAAATGTCTTTTAAGCCGATCTACCCTAAGCAAACCAAACTCTTTACATCTAAGAAACAACCAAGAATATGAAATACTTATAACAAATTTAGAAAGATAAATTTTTCTGATCCATGTAACACCGAGTTTTAGGTATAATTGCTCCTGTGATTTGGAATTTAAGACTTAAAAGAACAAGATTTTTGGTGGCCACAACGTGGCGGTGTAGTCGCCACGACGTGACGCGATAAAATCATGCCTTTCATTTAGGAGCCACGACGTGGAGGCGGCCAACATGCAAAACTCTAATTTTTTCGGGCCTTAAGCCATATTTAAAGGATGTGATGGCTAGGGTTTGCTCACCCTCAACATCCATAACCTCCCTTTCGACCTAAACAAGCCCTAGTCTCCATTTTTGAGTTCTTGAAACTTTTTGGTCGTTTTTGGTGATATTGAAGGAAAAGAAGGTGTCCTTTGTGCATAGATCCAACAAACAAGTTCCCTTACCACCTTATTGCACATATTCTGGACCTTTGTAAGTCTACAAATTCAAATCTTTATGTGCTATTCTTCTAAATATAGGTTTTCATGCACTTTTCACTATGGTTGGGATAGTTTGAGTGAATGGATTCCATAAAGTTAGCAACTTTATGGATCCTTGAGGTCCCTTTGTAGTTTAGTGGTCCAAATCTGAAGGATTATTGAGTTTTGATTCCATGCATGAAGTTTTGACCTCATTTTCACCATTTTTACGTAGCTAGAGTTCAAGACATGCATTGGACATGTCTGCCCATAAAGTAAGGATTTTTATGAGATCTTGGGGTGTAAGAAAGCCTTCTGGAAGAGATGAGCGTGTGGCTTAATGGATTAAGGGCTTAATCCATTAAGTTGTCCAAGAACAGTTCCCACGACGTGGTAATATGCTCACCATGTCGTTGCAATTAAGGTTCTTACGACTGATTTGTCCTGAGGATACCACGTCGTGGCATATTTTTGGCCACAACGTGGTGGCCAACAAAGTTGACTTTTGGCTATTGACCGTTGACCATTGACTTTTGACCAAGATTGACTTTTGGTAAACTTGAGAGTTTTTGGCTATAGATTGAGGATGTACATCTGATTGTTGTATAGCTGGCACGTAGCACCATTCTTTGTTTCGTGTGAGTTGTGTTGATAGTCTGCTAGCCTGCGATGTGAGTTTTCTCACTATACTTTATACTACAATATGCATCCTTGTGTGTAAGATGTTGATATGTTATAGTGATCTGTTAGATTGCTAGATTTGTTATGATTACCTGTGTTTTCTTGTTACCGTTTGTTTGCATATGTCGACATATTGTGGGTGGGTTGAGGCGGTCCTACTCTATGCTGTAGGACAATATACCGGGTGGTCCAGTTTATAATGTAGTCCCAAGGAGAGCGGTCCAACCCAGTGCTGTTAGCTCAAGAGAGCGGTCTAACTTTATGATGTAGGCTCAGGAGAACGGACAAGGTATACTGCAGGCCTTGCGAGGTGGTCCGGTCAGACTGTAGGCTAATGTGTGCATGTATTATATATGTATTGTTGTGTGGAGTATTTTGAGGGAACTCAGCAAGCTTTGACTTATAGCTGTGGATTTTGAATGTTTCAGGTACTTTAGAGGATCGAGGGAAGGAGAATGCGTGATTGTAAACATCATCCTGTGGATTTATGTTTGAAAGATGTTATTTGATACTCTGATTTTTATGGTTATGTTCTGAAATAATGAATTGGATAGCTTATGATTTTTATGAAAATGTATTTTGAGAAAGAATATTTTTTCTATGGTTATTGGGATGTTACAAGTTGGTATCAGAGCCATGGTTTAAGGGATCTGGATGAAAATGCATGTGATTCCAGACTCAAACTATGGATATTTTTCACAACATTTTTCAAAAATAAAATTTAAAAAGAGAGGATCGATGTGTACAGTCAGCCGAAGCTCAAGAGAAAGGTATTCCCCAAGGTACCCACACTTGTTATATGTATATTGATGATATGCTAAAGTGTTAGAACTGTATCCTAGTTCATAGGTTAGGGATTTTCAGGAACTGGCTGATAGAATTGCCTGATAGCCTAGGGGATTTCTTGTTTATGCTATATAAAAATGACATTATTGCTGTAGTTGCTAAGTGTATGAATCATGATTGTACATAAGTAGGGTTTTATAGCTTGAGAATTCTTGATTTAGCCTTATTTCTTGTTGCTTGTTTGGTTGTGGGCTTAGGGTAGAATCAATTATTCGACTGTCTATCGAATCTGACATTATGTATGATTAGCATACGCAAGGCGACCGTAATGTTAGTGAAGTTTTAAAGAGTTGGGCGTGTGATTTATAGAGTGCTAGAAAAAGTAAGGAATTGGAAGTTACTCTTGAGAGAGTGGGTGTAGGGTGTGTGCATACCCTAGTTGATTTGGGCCTAGTAGTCCAGGAATTTCGTGGCAATCCTTCGAGACAAATACGAGTAGGTGTAGAAGGTAGTATGGGCCTGTACTACTGGAAGCACAGGACCCGTGCATGTGTCAAGGAAGTCAAGGGTTCCAAGGGATGAGTAGTTGAGTCGTGATGTGTTATGGTATAATGTGATTATCTGGCGTGTTCCTGATTTATTCTTAGTATGGTGGTTACGCGAAGTTCTAGTTCAGGTGCTTATGGTCCGGAGAGGCTAGGTTTGAGTGATGATGAGATCCATGAGATGACCACTACTCAGGTGACTTTGGCCGCTAGAGCGGCGATTCCATAGGTGTTTGGGTCTGTCAATACTAATTTGATTGAGATGTTTGACGAATGCTATACTGCTGTCAACGAGGCTGCTGTCGCCACAACCACTGCAATCATCGCGGTTGCAGGACTTCAGGGAGGAGGGTCTATGTGGTACTGGGAGATCAGCAACACAAAGCCTCCAGAGTTCGACTGGGTCAAGGACTCGATTGTGGCCATGATGAGGATATTTGATGTTTAGGGGTGTTTTTACACGTGTTCTTGTCTTAAGAACCAGAAGGTGAAGTTCACGCTGAACCTTATTCGATTAGGAGAGAAGGACTAGTGGAAGTTTGCTACTCATGCTTATTCTCCCGCGGAGAAGGCTATAGTGACTTTGGAGCAGTTCTCGGAGATGTTCCGGAGTGAGTATGTTCCATTGGTAGAGAGAGAGAGAGAGGTTTGTTGGGTTTTGATACGGAATATAAGTTTGTTTTTCACAACAAACCGGCAACGGAAGACTTTAAAAAATAACAAGTTTATTTTTAGTTCATAACAAAACCAAACCATCATGGATCCATTTATAGAGGTTAGAATGAAATAAAAACAACCATAGGATGTTTTAGAGATAACCTTTGAAGCCTTTGAACCCACTTCGTTTTGGGGTGTTGATGAAGATGTAAAGATCAAAGAACATGATCTTCTCTACAAGTATCCACCATCAAGAGTAAGGTACTTGGAATGCTAGTTGCTTCTTGTATTCTTGAGTATCTTAAACCTTTAAGTGCTTAACTCAAATAAACACTAAAGGAGACAACTCAAAAAGGCTTCTAAACCACCAAAGTAAAGCACCAAACTTCAAAAGAAGAGAGCTCTTCATACTCACGGTTTTTAGAGAGAAAGAAGGGAAGAAGAGAGTGTTTTCACCACAAAAATGCAAGCCTCATGCATCTCTTATATAGTCCATGCAAAGTAAGGCATTTTGATTAAAATACTCTAAAATATTTCTAGCCTTTAGAAGCATGGGAGACAAAGCATGGAGGTTGACAAGCAACCTCCATATTTGTTTATTAATTTCGGTCATACCTAATTAAATAAGAAAGATTCTTTGATTTTTATAAACTCTAAGTTTATAAAATATAAACTTTGTCTTTAGGTAAAAGACAAAAAAATCCAACTAGTCCAAAATGTTGTGCATGACTTATTAATTCATACCATATGAAATAATAACTAGTAATACTCTCTTATAATTATTATTTTCACAAAACAATAATTATTCCCTAATTATAATACAAAAATTGATATTATTTATTAATAATCATATTAATAATAAATATACAAAACGTGCCAACTTGATAAAGGTGTGACCCTAAAGGATCATATATTATTAGCAATATCACTCTATAATGATTCTTGGACATATAGATTCAACAATCTCCCAATTGCACAAGATTCATTATAGACTGACATAGACAGTAACTGACGTCTAGCAACGGGCTACTGCCCCTAATAATATATGAATGGTGCCATCTCATTAACAGCCAATTCCAGGAGCTCTAAGCCACAATTGTTACTAAAGGTGTGGTATCAATTATTCATTTGTCTCAGACATCATGTTGAACATGAGATATGGATCGCGATCAATCTCATTTAGTGTTCAACTTTTAGTAAGGCCTTAGATGTCTAACTCTCAACGAATAAGAGGGAAAAAATCCCATCTCAACTACATACGCCCATCAATTTAGTTCATGTCATACCCAACGATGGCCCTTATGACTGCCCTTTTATGGAACAACGTTAAACCATGTCAAAGCACATCAATTCCTACACTTCAACTCCTAAATATGTATCTCAGGTCTAAGAATACAAAGATACAACATCGATCAAAACATCACTCTTGACTACAATCAATAAAGTGGTTTTGATGCGGGTCAAGTCCAATACTTATTCTCCTAATCAAGTATCTAGGAAGTTGGTAGCAACTCTTTCTATTCTCATCTCCATGAGAATCCACCAATCCACTCATATTATTCTTACCTCATAGATGCTCCTACAACTATGAACGACTATGGACATTTAGAATAACCTAGTTATTCAGGGATTTAAACATGCTAATATAGAACACAACAATTATTCAATGAACGACTCATATCCAATACATCAACCCATTACAATATATGTTGTCTTTATTGTTCCAATATCCATATACTAAATTTCAATCAATACATCTACTTATATCGACAAGGCCCTATAGCACCAGCTTGACTTTCATGCTTTAGCTAATGATGGAGCTTTGTCATGTAGATTTGTCAAACCTGATTTGTGTAAAATTTGCGAATACAATCATTTTCAGTTTTATATATAACTGATATATAAAGAAAAACTATTGAGAATGAATTAGATGGTTGAATATGACTTAGATACCATTACTTACATAATGGGATTACTCATAGTCATAATGAACTATACATTAAGCATCTTTGTACGTGGTTCTCCAAACCACGAGGTACTCTAACTATAACTCTTAAATCTCCAAATTGCTCCTACTTAGAAAAAAGCACTTTCTAATCACTTGTCTTATGGAATGAGAATTAGTGGGATTAGTAGAAACTTCATCCTAAACAATCATTTAGGATATTCTACATAAATGCAGTTAGTAGATGCTAGAGTGGTTAAACTTATTGTCTAACATAAGGTCTATAACTCTATACCTTTTAGATAAGGATAAACCATTTCATCCTCATTCCAATATAAGTATCTAATCCACTTGTTTGGTTTGAAATATATATTCAATATATATTTGTTGCAGTGAGCATAATTCCAAAAATTTATAAAGTAAATAGTTCTTTTTAAAACGTCATATAATAGCCCGCAAGGTCTATGTTTTATCCTCTTTAAAAATTTGTACTATCGACATTCAACTAGTGGCCAGGTGACCCTATCCCACTAGAGAATACGAAGGCTACCTCGAATATCAAAAGATAGAATCAAGTGACCAGGTGATCCTGTGCCACAAGAAACATACTAATGACAAATGAGTGTTTTTGTCGGAATGAGTTGTGAATCGATTCCACAAATCCTAAGATGTTCCAAGAAGACTTGGTTTACAAAACTCATTTTCTTTATCACAAAGAAAGGTTAATGATGATCTCATTAAGTTGTATCTCAATCTCCACTATGAAACAATTTGAGCAAATCAAAGGTTTCAACAATAACGAATAAAAGTCGTCAGTGAAATTGAATAAACATCTATCACCAAATCTATTCATGGATTGAAAAGGTTTCATACATCACTTATGTATAATTCTTTGTCAAGCCCTTTGTTCTTTAACTACTAATAGATAAATACACTTGCGAATCATCTTCCCATATAAATAGGATTCACATATATTAAATGAATCAAGCTCATTTGCCTTCAAAAATTCCATCATTTTGAAGTTGGTATATGTATTTCTTATTTATATTGTCATGATGATTATGACATAGATAAGTTCCAATCAAATATTATTTGATTATATATAGGTGTTATGATCAGAACTATCAACTTAATGAAAGATTATAGGTTTACTTCATAAATAACATTATGAGAAAATATTCTTTAACACAAAATACATCGTTTCAGAACATGAATGTGCACATCCATTAAACGATAAATAAATCTAGATTTATTCATAAATTACAATTGTTACATGTCCCTATAAGGATACGTACAAAATATCTATTGTTTAAATAAAAGAATATAACAACACTTGTTATATCTTCAACACGAAATACAACTTAATGAAAGATTATAGATTTACTTCATAAATAACATTATGAGAAAATATTCTTTAACACAAAATACATCGTTTCAGAACATGAATGTGCACATCCATTAAACGATAAATAAATCTAGATTTATTCATAAATTACAATTGTTACATGTCCCTATAAGGATACGTACAAAATATCTATTGTTTAAATAAAAGAATATAACAACACTTGTTATATCTTCAACACGAAATACCATTCGTTTGTAATGAGTTGATTATTTCTTCCAATCATCAACACATAATATCAATTATTAGTGTCACATGAAGTATTACATGCCCAAGTGAATGATGGAAAAACAAATAGTTCTATCATATAGATATCTGAAGTCTTGTCCAAGTTAGACTTTTCAACTTGATGAGATGAGATGAGAGGAACAATTCCTCCTTTAGTGTCCAGTTTCTCCCAAATAGAAACAACACTAATCATTTGGTCCTTTCTTGATTTTTGGGTTTATGTTGTATTTCCCTTAACTGATCTATAAGTCTATATGAGTGCACAATCTCTTAGACTTCCTTTTATTCATTGCTTGAACAGACTTGAAGCTATTTCTAGTGTTCTGATTGAATATCTGCTTTACTTGATGATACATCTAATATGTTTCATAATTATCCAAGACTTTCTGCAAGTAATGGTTAATTTCTTCAGTATGATGTGAGACACATAAATATCATCACAATAATACTTCTATCAAAGTATCATGATCAGACTAATTGGTTGTAGAGGTTATTCAGGTATAGGATCTTTCAGTGTATATAATTTCTATTTATTTTAAAGGTAGAGCCTCAAGATATTATACCAGTTATAGAAATTATAACCATCAAATGTCACTGTCTCTTGAAACTCAACAAGAGAGAGGTTTTACAGGGCGTAAAATTATTAACAGTTATCAACAGAATTTAACAAAGTTTCATTTAGTATTTTTAATATTTAGTCTTTAAAAATTAATACATTTTATTGTTTCTTAAAACAACAATTTATTAAAGTCTAGGATCCAAGTAACCAAACAAGTAAATGGTTAGGTGACCTTTATCCCATAAACTTAATCAAACTCGTAGGTAGCGATTACCAATTGCATACAATATGTAACTCCTAGATTATGGGATCCTAAACAACTATTGCTTAGGTTGACATGTTTATCCCATCTATGCCTCAGACCTCTCATGCTTAGGTGACCTTTATCACATAAGATTCCGATCAAGTCATCCTACTGAAACAACTCGTAGCATTGCAACTAACCAGTAACAAGGTGACCCTTTAGAAACCAGAAACTACAAAACTACCCTGAACATCAAAATCCAATCCTAGGCCAAGGTGACCCCGTGACGCTAAAACTCTCAAATGATAACGAGTGTTCTTCAAAAGGACGACAATGACTTGCATTTTTAGAAATGGTTTTATATATGTTTTACAATTATAGTTTATAAAAACATGGTCTCGAGAATATTGCATGCATCCAACAATTCATGTACCCTTTTGTAAAATTCATTTAACTTGTTATGAGGTCCTTTTGGTGCCAAATAAAACTTCATTTTATTTTCCATTAACCGCGATCAATTATAAACTAAAATCCGGTATTTTAAAGTTTAGTTATAGATCGGTTTTAAGAACCGGCAATAGTCTTAATAAAACTTTATTTTATAATTAAGACTTGGAGTTTTGGATGAGTTATAAAATCACTATCTTAAATATTCCTTTTAGCAATAAAAAAAAACTTATGACTTCATGAATTTGTAGAATAAACTCATTTTATTTTATAAATTCAATTTATGCATCTTATGATAAAAGTCATATTTGATAAACCAAAACTTAGGTGATAATATTTATGTTTTAAATCTCATTTAGCATGCATAAAACATAATATCGACATGTTGCGTTATGTTTAAAACACCAATACCATATATTAAGTTTCGACGCAAAAAATAATTACTAGTTTTGTTATTTGCCGTTATAACGCTATAAACTGATTTTAGTCTTTTTAATAAAAACTCCTTATTTATTATAAAGACATGGAGTTTACATAATGTTTAAATATCTTTTAAACCATTTCAAATATTTTAAAGTTGGGTATTTATAAGTGTTACAATAAAACTATTTTCAACAAAATGTTATTTGTGAGCCATCACAAGAATTATTAAGTCTTTCCTAAAGTTGGTTTAAAAGATGTTTAAACATTATATAAACTCCATGTTTTTATAAACTATAATTGTAAAACATATATAAAACCTTTTCTAAAAATGCAAGTCATTGCCGTCCTTTTGAAGAACCCTCGTTATCATTTGAGGGTTCTAACGTCACGAGGTCACCTAGGCCTAGGATTGAATTTTAATGTTCGGGGTAGTTTTGTAGTTTCTAGTTTCTAAAGGGTCACCTTGTTACTGGTTAGTTGCAATGCTACAAGTTGTTTCAGTAGGATGACTTGATCAGAATCTTATGTGATAAAGGTCACCTAAGCATGAGAGGTCCGAGGCATATATGGGATAAACATGCCAAGCCAAGCAATAGTTGTTTAGGATCCCATAATCTAGGAGTTACATATTGTATGCAATTGGTAATCGCTACCTACGAGTTTGATTAAGTTTGTGGGATAAAGGTCACCTAACCATTTACTTGTTTCGTTACTTGGATCCTTGACTTTAATAAATTATTGTTTTAAGAAACAATAAAATGTATTAATTTTTAAAGATTAAATATTAAAAATACTAAATGAAACTTTGTTAAATTCTGTTGATAACTGTTAATAATTTTACGTCCTGTAAAACCTCTCTCTTGTTGAGTTTCAAGAGACAGTGACATTTGATGGTTATAATTTCTATAACTGGTATAATATCTTGAGGCTCTACCTTTAAAATAAATAGAAATTATATACACTGAAAGATCCTATACCTGAATAACCTCTACAACCAATTAGTCTGATCATGATACTTTGATAGAAGTATTATTGTGATGATATTGATGTGTCTCACATCATACTGAAGAAATTAACCATTACTTGCAGAAAGTCTTGGATAATTATGAAACATATTAGATGTATCATCAAGTAAAGCAGATATTCAATCAGAACACTAGAAATAGCTTCAAGTCTGTTCAAGCAATGAATAAAAGGAAGTCTAAGAGATTGTGCACTCATATAGACTTATAGATCAGTTAAGGGAAATACAACATAAACCCAAAAATCAAGAAAGGACCAAATGATTAGTGTTGTTTCTATTTGGGAGAAACTGGACACTAAAGGAGGAATTGTTCCTCTCATCTCATCTCATCAAGCTGAAAAGTCTAACTTGGACAAGACTTCAGATATCTATATGATAGAACTATTTGTTTTTCCATCATTCACTTGGGCATGTAATACTTCATGTGACACTAATAATTGATATTATGTGTTGATGATTGGAAGAAATAATCAACTCATTACAAACGAATGGTATTTCGTGTTGAAGATATAACAAGTGTTGTTATATTCTTTTATTTAAACAATAGATATTTTGTACGTATCCTTATAGGGACATGTAACAATTGTAATTTATGAATAAATCTAGATTTATTTATCGTTTAATGGATGTGCACATTCATGTTCTGAAACGATGTATTTTGTGTTAAAGAATATTTTCTCATAATGTTATTTATGAAGTAAATCTATAATCTTTCATTAAGTTGATAGTTCTGATCATAACACCTATATATAATCAAATAATATTTGATTGGAACTTATCTATGCCATAATCATCATGACAATATAAATAAGAAATACATATACCAACTTCAAAAGGATGGAATTTTTGAAGGCAAATGAGCTTGATTCATTTAATATATGTGAATCCTATTTATATGGGAAGATGATTCGCAAGTGTAATTATCTATTAGTAGTTAAAGAACAAAGGGCTTGACAAAGAATTATACATAAGTGATGTATGAAACCTTTTCAATCCATGAATAGATTTGGTGATAGATGTTTATTCAATTTCACTGACGACTTTTATTCGTTATTGTTGGAACCTTTGATTTGCTCAACTTGTTTCATAGTGGAGATCGAGATACAACTTAATGAGATCATCATTAACCTTTTTTTGTGATAAAGAAAATGTGTTTTGTAAACCAAGTCTTATTGTAACATAGTTGTGGAATAGATTCACAACTCATCCCGTCAAAAACACTCACTCGTCATTAGTATGGTTCTTGTGGCATTGGATCACCTGGTCACTTGGATCTATCTTTTGATATTAGAGGTACCCTTCATATTCTATAGTGGGATAGGGTCTCTTGGCCACTAGCTGAATGTCGATGGTATAAGTTTTTAGAGAGGATAAAACATAGATCTTTGCAGTCTATTATATGATGTTTTACAGGAACTAATTACTTTATAAAATTTTGGAATTATGCTCACTGCAACAAATATATATTGAATATATATTTTCCAACCAAACAAGTGGATTAAATACTTTCATTAGAATAAGGATGTAATGGTTTATCCTTATCTAAAATGTATGAAGTTGTAAACCTTATGTTAGACAATAAGCTTAATTACTCTAGGATCTACTAACTGCATTTATGTAGACTATCCTAAATGATTGTTTAGGATGAAGTTTCTACTAATCCCACTAATTGTCATTCCATAAGACTGGTGATTAGAAAGTGCTTTTTCTAAGTGGGAGCAATTTGGAGATTTAAGAGCTAAAGATCCATAAGCTAAATGCATCGTAGTTTGGAACTAACAACTTTTCAACTGTTGTTGAATCTGCTCAATGGTTGATCAGAAAATAATAAAACACATAGAGATGTAATCATGTATGATTATCAAGTATGGCTTGATTAATATTCCTCGATATAGTTTGACTATAAAAAGTAAGTGAGTTTTCAAGGGAGAAAACATACATGATTGAAAATCTTCTCAGATTTAAGCTAACATCTCAAAGTAAGAATCTTCTTTCTTATAAGTTAATTACATAGTGTGATTTAATTATGAATCTAGATGACTCTAGTGTTTTCTACAAAGCTAGTGGGAGCGCAATACCATTCCTGGCCTTATATTTAGATGACATACTAATTCATGGAATAAGGATCTATATAGATAAATCAAGGCAACTTAAATGATTAAGTAAAATTGCATTGATTGTCAAGGATCTTAAAGATCTTAAGATAAAGGACTCTGAGAGAGTTATTTTTTCAAAAACCACATGACATGATTTTGAGAAACGTCCTAGTGCAAATGTTTTTGAACTAGATTATATGATTGTATTCCGTATGCTGATGCAATTGGATTAATCATATGTGTCATGGTTATGTATAAAGTCTAAATAAGTTGTATGCTTAGAGCATGTCGAATGATACCAGTATAATCTGACAACAAGTCATTGTGTGACTTATAGGAATATTCTAAAGTACTTGAGAGAACTAGAGAAATATTCCTAGTCTACGGAGTATTTGAAAGAAAGCTAAGTTTAAAGTTGTTACACATGTGCTAAATTTTCAAATAGATTGAGATGACTCTTAGTCACAATCGGGCGTGTCCACATTATGAATGAAGAGATAGTTACATGAATAGTGGTTCCATGTAGATTTTAATTATAGTTACACATCAGAGTTAGAGTACCTCGCGTTTTGGAGAACCACGTATAATTATGCTTAATGTATAGTTTATTATGACTATGAGTAATCCATTATGCAAGTATTGGTATTTAAGTTATATTCAAACATCTATTCATTCTCAATAGTTTTTCGTTATATATGATTTATATATAAAACTGAAAATGATTGTATTCGCAAAGTTTACACAAATCAAGTTTGACAAATCTACTTGACAAAATTCCATCATTAGCTAAAGAATGAAAGTCAAGCTAGTGCTATGAGGCCTTGTGGATATAAGTAAATGTATTGATTGAAATTTAGTATTTAGATATTGGTTCAATACAAGCAACATATATTATAATGAATGATATATTGGATATGAGTCTTTCATTAAATAGTTGTTGTGTTCTATATTAACATGCTTAAATCCTTCAATAAATAGGTTATTCTAAATGTCCATAGTCGTTCATAGTTGTGGGAACATCTATGAGGTAAGTCTAATATGAGTGGATTGGTTGATTTTCATGGAGATGAAAATAGCAAGAGCTGCTACCAACTTCATAGGTACTTGATTAGGAGAATAAGTATTGGACTTGACCCGCATCAAAACCACTTTATGGATCATAGTCATGAGTAATGTTTTGATCAAGGTTGTATCTTTGTATTCTTAGACCTGAGATACATATTTGGGACTTGAAGTTTAGGAATTGTTGTGCTTTGACATGGTTTAATGTTGTTTCATAAAAGGCAGTCATAAGGACCATCGTTGGGTATGCCATGAACTACATTGATGGGCGTATGTAGTCGAGATGGGATTTGTCCCTCTTATTCGTTGAGAGTTAGACATCTAAGGCCTTACTAAAAGTTGAACACTAAATGAGATTGATCGCGATCCATATCTCATGTTCAACATGATGTCTGAGACAAAGGAATAACTGATACCACACCTTTAGTAACAATTGTAGCTTAGAGCTCCTGGAATTGGCTGTTGATGAGATGGCACCCTTCATATGTTGTTAGGGGCAGTAGCCCGTTGCTAGACGTCATCTACTGTCTATGTCAGTCTATAATGAATCTTGTGCAAGTGGGAGATTGTTGAATCTATATGCCCAAGAATCATTATCGAGTGACATTGCTAATAATATATGATCTTATAGGGTCACACCTTTATCAAGTTGGCACATTTTGTATATTTATTATTAATGAATAATATCGATTCTTGTATTTTAATTAGGGAATAATTATTGTTTTATGAAAATAAGAATTATAAGAGAGTATAACTAGTTATTATTTCATATGGTATGAGTTAATAAGTCATGCACAATATTTTGGACTAGTTGGATTCTTTTGTCTTTTACCTAAAGACAAAGTTTATATTTTATAAACATGGATTTTATAAAAAATAAAGAATCCTTCTCTTTCCAAGAGGTATGGCCAAAAATATTAAAATATGGGGGTTGCTTTTCAACCTCCATGCTTTGTTTCCCATGCTTCTAAAGGCTAGGAATACTTTAGTGTATTTTTATAAAAAGGCCTTACTTTGCATGGACTATATAAGATATGCATGAGGCTTGCATTTTTGAAAAGTGAAGCACTTTTTCTTCTCTTATGTTCTGTAAAACCGTGGGTTTTTCTACTCTTCTCTCTCTCTCTCTCTCTCTCTCTCTCTCTCTCTCTTTTGCAGTTAGTTTGGTGGTTTAGAAGACCTCTTGAGTTGTTTCCTTTAGTGCTTATTTGAGTTAAACACTTAAAGGTTTAAGACACTCAAGAATACAAGAAGGAACTAGCATTCCAAGTGCCTTACTCTTGATGGTGGATACTTGTAGAGAAATCATATGCTTTGATTTGTGCTATCTTCATCAACACCCCAAAGCCAAGTGGGTTCAAAGGCTTCAAAGGTTATCTCTAAAACATCCTATGGTTGTTTTTTATTTCATTCTAACCTCTATAAATGGATCCATGATGGTTTGGTTTTGTTATGAAATAAAAATAAACTTGTTATTTTTAAAGTCTTCCGTTGCCGGTTTTTGTGAAAAACAAACTTATATTTCGTATCAAAACCCAACAAATACAAGAATTGATGTTATTTATTAATAATCATATTAACAATAAATATACAAAACGTGCCAACTTGATAAAGGTGTGACCCTATAGGATCATATATTATTAGCAATATCACTCCATAATGATTCTTGGGCATATAGATTCAACAAGGTTGGCTCAGGAGTATTTGTCGCTCAAGTAGATGATAGAATCGGTGACAGAGATCACCAAGATGTTTAAGGAAAGAGCATTTTCTACCCGGGGTACGCTTCTTTGAAGCAGGTTCAAATGTCCTATTACTTGAGCACGCTCAAGATTTAGATCTGGGAGTCCGTTTCGACTAATAATTATTAGACACTATCAAAGATGTAGTCATTTGCTCGTAGGAGAGAGATTGAGATTGAGACCCAAGCGAGAGAGAAGAGACATAACCTAATTTAGAATCAACCGGTAGCTAAGCGGTTCAAGCCTACTGATTCCCGATCTGAAGGCCAAAAGGACTGCACATGTGGAAAGTGAGGGAAGGTGCATGAGGGTTTGTCTCGGTTAGGAACTGGGTGCCACAAGTGTGGCTGGGGTCTTAGGGTCAAAAGTAGTTGTGAGAGTCGAAAGTAGTGTCATTGTTTTTGCATCTGTACATAGCAAAAGTTTAAGGACTTTCGTTATCGTGTCTATTTACAAGGCATATTAGATGTTTTTCTTTTAACATCTAGTCCTTGTATTTTTTGGTCTTTGAAGTACCCTATAAATAGGGTAAGTACTTAGAGGTTAGGGTAACGACCAGTCTTAAAAATACTTTGTACTTATAATCTCTTTGTATCGTTCCAGACATGACTGAGCTAAACAAATCTTATTTAGATCGATGTGTTCTTTCCTGCTTTTCTTAATCGATTGACTCAAACTCATTTCTAAACAGTCTTCAATTGGTATCAGAGTAGGGATCACTTCTCTGATTGAAGAATCTGTATCACGTTTTTCATCTTTTTAAGTCGTTCATTCTGATTCATTTTTATGAAAAATAAAAAACATAATTCTTCGTTTAATCTAGAGTGATTAAGTGATCCCGCTATTGTTTTTGTCAATCGATCTTATAATCATCTCAATCCTATTCTAGAAATTCCTCTATTCATTGAATCAAATCTCTAATCTCAATGTAAACACAATGATGAACTTCACAAATCTTCTTGGATCTGCAACTAAGATCCCGATGCTGATCCTAGGTACTATGATCAATTGGCTAATCTAATGCATGATTACTTTAACGGTATCGATGAGGATCTCTAGAGATCGATCGAGTCTGGACCTTATCGTGAAAATTTGGTTCAAGCCGTTGGTAATGCCGGAGCGGCTGAAGACATGATTGCGTAAGGGAATAAGAAGAAAGGTAATGATAAGAAGTGTCTCCGTGAATTGCGAGGATCTCTTCCTCATGTCGTCTACAACTATGTTCGTGGATGCAAAGATGCTAAGGAAATCTGGGATACTTTGAAATAAAAGTATCAAGGTAATGATAGGACGAAGAAAAGCTCAGTCACAAAGTGTTTGTATGAACTTGCAGATTTCAAGCAAAAGGAAAACGAAAACCTAGCACTCGAAAACCTAGCACCCGAAAACCTAGAACCCGAACGCTGGGCGTATAACTGGGAAACCATGCGACGGGGAACAGCCAGGCTACGTTGCGCGTAGCCAAGAGTACGCACGTCGTACTCTCCAGAATTCTAAATCCTTCACTAAATGTCTTAATCTATTAAGACATTCATCCGAACTTCAGATCTGAATTATTTTAAGCTTCTTATTCCATAAAGTCGTGGGCTTTAAGCCTTTTCATGGCTATGGGAGGGTAGAACATCATTTCACCCCTTTCAAACTACTTTACACATGCATGGGACACAAAGGAAGATCAAGCAAGCATTTTTATCCATCTAGATGCCCTAAAATGCATGAAAGAACAGTCTAAACTCTCTGGAGAGTCACAAACTCGGAAAGGTCACAACTTTAGGACTTAAACTCATGAATCTTTCACCAAAGGAGATCTAAGAGAATACTAGTGAAGGTACAAGCTTCTACATGATCTTTTGATGAAGTGATACCTCAGTGCTATATGTTTCGTCTTTGAGTGTTGCACTGGGTTGTGACAAATGCGAATGACACTTTCGGAGTCACAATATAGTGGGATTCGTTTCATGTTCTGGCCATAATCACGAAGTTGACTTTGAATCGATATGACCTAGGAAGTGCATGAGGCAGCATCAATGTACTCGGCTTCAGCTGTTGATAAGGAAACACAAGTTTGCTTTTTGGATTGCCAACTGACAAGTTTGCCATCAAGAAATTGACATCCTCCCGTTGTACTCTTTTCTATCTAGCCCGCATCCTCCAAGATCAGCATCCGAAAATGTTTGCACAAAGAAACCAGACTTTGAGGGGTACCATATTCCAAGTGAAGATGTTCATTTAAGATACCTGAATATGTTCTTGACAACGATCATGTGAGGTTCTCGAGGATTAGCTTGAAACCTAGCACAATAACAAACGAAAAACATGATATTTGGTCGACTAGCAGTTAGATACATTAGTGAACCTATCATTTTACGATAAAGTGTCATATCTGCAGCTGGTTTTTCCAGAAATGCAGTTAGTTTCGTTCCGAATGCCATTGGAACCTTCACCTTTGAGTCTCCTACAATTCCAAACTTAGCAAGCAAGGTATTCATATAAGCTTCCTGATTTATAAAGCTTTCTTCCTGACTCTGCCTTATGTTCAAGCCAAGGAAAAAGTTAATCGGACCCATGGAGCTCATCTCAAACTTCGTTTCCATCAATTTTCGGAACTCAGTAGTTAAGCTTGGGTTAGTTGATCCGAAAATGATGTCATCAACGTAGATTTGGACGATCATCAAGTGGTCACCATCTTTCTTGCGA
Organism: Lactuca virosa; assembly: GCF_052849685.1. Classification (NCBI taxonomy): domain Eukaryota; kingdom Viridiplantae; phylum Streptophyta; class Magnoliopsida; order Asterales; family Asteraceae; genus Lactuca; species Lactuca virosa. The sequence continues at coordinate 164,253,040 of NC_136433.1, read as the reverse complement.
AAGAAGGTTGGTTCGACCGAACCTTGTTTAAACTTAGACTGTTTCAAAAAACGAGTAAGAGTTTCGTACCAGGCTCTTGGAGCTTGCTTCAGACCATAGACCGCTTTGTCCAGAATCTAGCAGTGGTTGGGATATTTTTCGTTTATAAACCCAGGTGGTTGTTCCACATACACTGTTTCTTGAAGTTCCCCATTCAAATATGCACATTTGACATCCATCTGGTATACTTCAAAGTTCTTGTGTGCTGCATAAGCCAAGAAGATGCGAACAGATTCCAACCTTGCAACTGGTGCGAAGGTTTCTTCTTAGTCGATGCCTTCTTCCTGGCAATACCCCTTGACAACCAGTCGTGCCTTGTTTCGTATGACGTTGCCTTCTTTGTCTAACTTGTTGCAAAATACCCATTTGAGACCAACAACAGAAGCATCCTTCAGAGTAGGAATGAGTCTCCAGACTTTGTTTCGTTCAAATTCATTAAGCTCCTCCTGCATTTCTTGCACCCAATCAGAATGATCAAGAGCAATTTTAACATTTTTAGGTTCAATTTTGGAGATGAACGAATTGAACATGCAAAATTCCACTTTAGAGAATAGTGTAGTTCTCTTCGCCTTTTGTTGAGCTCTCGTAAGAACGCCTGAAGACGAATCTCTAATGACTTGAGTTTTCAGATGATCTTTGGTCCATTTAGCTAATGGAGGGTAGTTTGGATCATATGATGAATCCAATTCCGCATTCACTTCTTTAAATTCTGATTGAATATCCGAATCATCATTCACATTTCCATTCTCCCCCTCGAATGATGTATGATTGTCATCTTCTGGATTCGGATTCCCCCTGGAAAGGTGGTTCTAAAATAACATCAGGGGTTTCGTTCTCCCCCTGAACCGGTGCATTCGGTGTTGTGGTTGAAAATGAACTCCCCCTCTGGACTGTTGTGTTCGTAGCTTGAGGGATATTGGCACATTGTGAATCTTGGTTCATATTTTTCGCAGCGTCATCTATGATTTTCGTCAATTCGTCAACTTTGTTGTCAGCTTCCTTGGACTCGGATGAAATTGCTTTTTCGGGTTCGTCGAAAAGATTCAAAAATTCTTCGTAGAGAGTAGAGAGAGGAATTGTTGTTGCATTCGCTTGTGGAAAGATCTCCTTTGTTTGACAATCAGCTTTCTAAAACCTCTTTAAATAATTATAATCGAATGTGACATAGTAGGTTTCTTTAATCTTCTTGGATCTTTTGTTGAAAACCCTATAAGAAGATAACTTCATCAGCTTTCACATTAAATTTGTTCCTTTGTTCTTTAGAGTTGAAGATGAAACACCTGGAACCAAACTCATGGAAAAACTTTACGTTAGGTTTTGTTTGTTTATGATTTCATAAGGAGTGACAGAAAATCGCTTATTGAGGATTGAACGATTTTGGGTAAAGTATGCAGTTCCTATCGCATCGGCCCAGAAGTAAAGTGGCAGATTTGCAAAAGAAAGCATGGTTCTCGCAGCTTCACACAGTGAGCGGTTTCGCCTTTCAACGACCCCGTTCTGTTGTGGTGTATAAGGAGCAGAAAAGTTGTGTGTTACTCCTTTCGAAGTCAGAAACTCTTCAAACACGTGGTTTTTGAATTCCAACCCATTGTCAGTGCGAATGTTGCAAACCAGCTTTCATAATTGTAACTCAATCTGCTTTATGAAGTCTTTTAACTTTGGTGTGGCTTCAGATTTCTGCTTAAGAAAATACACTCACGTGAAACGAGAAAAATCATCTACAATAACAAGAATGTACTTATTACCACCAATACTTTCAATCGCAGAAGGACCACAGAGGTCGATGTGCAAAAGTTCAAGTGGTTTAATGACTTTCGTATTCACTACAGTTGGATGACTCTTCCTTCTTTTCTTCCCCATTTCACATGCAACACATAGATGATCCTTGTCGTATTTTAAGAGAGGAATCCCTCGCACGTGATCACCAAGAACAAGTTGTTGATATCTTTGAAGTTAAGGTGCGAAAGTCTTCGATGCCATAGCCAACTATGATATGTAGGTGCTTTCGTCAGTAGGCAAATGACAGGCTTCCCTCGGATAGGATTCATGTTCATTGGGTGCATTTCGCCTTTGCGTTTTGACTTTAGAAGTAATGACTTTGTTTTTTTTCTCAACCATTTCTGATCCTTCGTCATCAAACGAAACCTTCAATCCTATGCCAACAACTAACTGCGAAACACTTATAAGATTGTGTTGCAGTCCCTCAACATATGCCACTTTGCGAATAGAAAATTCTCCATTAGTGATCATCCCATATCCTTTAATCTCTCCAAGTGAGTTATTTCGAACTTCACTCTTCCACCGTCTTTCAGTTCTCTGTACTCTCGCAATTCCTCCTTCCTACCTGTCATGTGACGCGAGCAGCCACTGTCGATGTACCATTCTGAGTCAAATTGCTCGTCACGAATTACCTGCGAAAGTTAAGCAAATTTAGGAACCCAAAGTTGTTTGGGCCCTCGTGAGTTTTTCACAGGAAAAGAAATAGAAGGATCAACCAGATATGTTCTTTTTATTAAGGTTGTTTATCTTTCTTTTTGTTTTTAAAAATAGTAATCCTTTTCAGCTTCAGATCTTTTTAGAGAAACTTTAGGCTCCGAAACTATCTTTCCTTTGCCTTTGACGTCTTGCGAAGCCCTGACTGAATGCGAAGCATTCTTGTTAGAAAAGAAGTGAGAGTTGGTTTTCTGCACAGGTTTCACATGATTTTGAAAATGTGGTTTTTGAGAAACGTTTTGATGCGAGACCTTAGGGGCATGATTTTGTTGAAAGGTGTTAGGTTTTGCGGATGAAGAGACTTTCGCATTTGAACTGACTTTTTCTTTACGAACGAAATTTGGATTTTTAGACTGCCAGAACTGCTTTCTTTCCTTAAGATTCTTGTTATATCTTGCATTCCTTTGGCGTTTTTTAACTGCGAACTGCTCTGAGGATTTGTGAATATTGGCGCTGGGTTTTGGCTTTCTGGTAAGGGGTTTCGGTCTGAACTGTTGATGTATCACTTGGAACACTCTTAGTTCCACTTGGACTTCCCTTTTCTTAGCTTGAATCGACTTTGTTTAGGGGTTCTACTATGTATATTGTGACAACCCGAAATTTCTATATTGTACAAACCATTCACTTCAATCTAAGTCAGACTCGTTTCTGCTAACTTTTAGCACTGTTTAGAGTCTGTTTGAGCATTCTGAGCCTAGTGCATCAAAGGAATCAGAGTTTGGATTTATCAGTGAGGGTTCCAAACCAGCTAGCAAACTGTAAACCTCCTCAAAAGGAGTTTACGGTCAGGAAGCTTAGAGCTTACAGTCATGGTGACCGTAAACTCCCTATATATACATAATTCATGATCATTTTGATCATTTCTTTCCTTTCCAAGCCAAAAATCTCGAAAACTCTCTCAAGTATCATAAGATCTTCATCTTGATCTTCAAAAATGTAAGAATCCTTTCCTTTGATTTGTTGTTACATCTCTTTATCTAGTGATTATACATGATTTCATCCATGAAATCTCTTCATTTTGATAGATCTTCAAGTGTTCTTCATTTCACCAAGAACACCAAAGAACATACACTAGTGTTCTTGGATCCTAATCACCCTTGCAAGCTTCTAATAAGTAAGTACACTATCCTTAGCTTAGTATATGCTTGAATCACTAGTTAATCACCTTGAAAACATCATTTTTAGCCAAGAACAAGGTCTTTAAGGTCTAAGAGTATCTCCTTAGACCGTAAACTCTAATGAAAGGTGCATTAGAGACCTTAAACCCTTCCCAAGGCTAAGCATTGTCCCTAGAATCCGATGCCTTTGAATGAAGCCCTTGAAAAAGATTTGATGAGTTTACGGTTGGATCTCCTTAGACCGTGAACTCCATGACCGTAAGGTCATTGGACCGTAAACCATAGGACCATAAACCATCTTGACCGTAAACACTTATGGTCTTGCCATTTGAACCGTAAACTCTATAGGGTGGCCATATACCCTAGTTATGCAATCATATGTGATTGTATCCCTTCAAACTAAGAGTTTCCTAGTCTATTAGGGTGTTATCCCTTATAATTAGTTGGTTATACACTAATCTAATACACATACATGTCATTATATGTTTATTAGGATCTTTGTGTCCTCAAGGTTTCACCTGACACTCTACATCCTATTTCCAAACATACTTCAGTATCACTCACTACAGGTGAGTTCATACCCCTTAATCTATCTTTTAAATGATTTTAATGCTTTTATGGGGGGAATACAAGTAGAAAACATGTTAGTTATATAATCAATCACATGTGATTTATAACTATGTTTCAAACAAAGGATTTCATATACTTCAAACTGTGTTTCAAACAAAGGATTTATTATACTTTCAAACTGTATTATCAATCAAACTGCTTTTAAATCGTTTATTAGATTGACATCAAGTCATCAATATTTATTATTAAACTCTTCAAATGTTTTACAAAACTTATTTTTAAACTCATATATTGTCAAATGCATGTCTATATATGTATAGTTATATAAGTAATGTTTAAAGGACTTAGGACTGATAACTCACTTAATTTCCTTTTCCTTGTTTGGATGTGGCCTGAGAGTATCGGTTATTTGTCCGAATGTCGTTTAAATATCAGTTATATATTATGTATACATATGTAGATATAAAAGTACTATCAATTAGTTCAGTACCTTTGGGTAGCAAAGGCATACCTTCATTCATTCAAACTACAGGAATTAGTAGTAAACTATAATAGGTATAGTTTAGGAGAATACTATCATATACAAATACTATAACGGAGAATACTATAACAGAGAACACTATAACAGAAAATACTATAATAGAGAATACTAGACAGAGAATACTAGAGAAAGGATACTATACAAAGAATACTATACATAGAATACTATTACTATAACGAGTATACTATAACAAGATTCAGAGATAACATAATGTGAGATACTACTTCATGAAACATCGACCATTTCGTTATGTCACGTTTTGTAACCAGAATCTCCTGGAGGGAGAGCGTGAGTTTGCGTATAGATCTATACTGGATTGACTATCCTACACCTTGCTGTTCGCTACAGTGGGACTTGCAAGTCTACGGGTGCCAAATGTCATTTCTTACGACGTCTTTCATCGTCGTGTTATAGTCGGTTTAGTATGGTAACAATCTTATCACATTTTGCCTTAATTAAACCATTGGTTTTAAGGTAGTTATTACTTCAGTAGTTAATACAAATAATACTGCAGTACACATACATTTTTCCCATTATATTCAAATTGTGATCTTCTCACATAAAGGGTAATATAAAACTATATTCTGGTAACGATAGTCATATTTGGGAAAAGCTTCCACTTTTACAGAGAAACAAACATACAAAACAGTCGGGTCTTGGTAGAAGACTACTTTTAATACTAGTAGAAAATATAGGATTTTCTAGGAGTTTTTCAAACATATACACACATTTACATTGAACATTTACAAACATTTTCATCAAACTTATACAAACATTGACACTAAATACTTATGAACTCACCAGCTTAAATGCTAATCTACACTTTCAAAATAACTTGTATTCTCAGGTCACGAGTAGGCAGGTACCGATGATAGGTTTTGAGAAGACGGAGCATGTTCAAGACTCGTCTTTTATTTTGATTATTTATTTTTGGTGTCTTATGACTGTTAAAGAACACACTTGTATGAAATTATACTATTAATGCAATGGATGATGTTGTTGCTTATTTACTACTTTGCATTGTTATGATACTGTACATGCCGTCCTCAACCCCCGAACGTTTCCGCCGTTCCGGTTTTGGGGTGTGACAGATTGGTATCAGAGCATTGTTTATAGTGAATCGAGTATATCAACCCATAAAATATATACAAACTATAAACACAACGGGATTAAAATACTATGACCAAGAGTTTATACTTTTAAGTACTAAAATACTTAACTAGAAGTATACATAATTACATACCTACATACTTACTATAGAACAGTGTCATACTAGAACATGACAAAAGTATTACGATTGTTGAACATCACAAGTAAGCTCAGGGATGTATGGTCAGTTCTGGGAGTGACATAGCCTGATCAACTATGTTGGTCCGAAAAGTGATTAGCATATGCCAAGAATGGTTGTGATGAAGCAACAAGTCTAAAAACTTACCAACACTACTACAATGAGAACATTAGAACAGAACATAAACTTAAAATACTATAGGAGTATTTTCTGTTACTATAATTACTTATTTGAGAACTAAACAGGTCTTTATTAGTATGTCAATAGTTGCTGAGTGGATACACTACGGTTATATGTAACTAGGGTGTCATAGACTTAGGATCTGTGATCTTTGCTTTACTTCCTGTTCCTTGTTTGGTTGTGGACTTAGAGTTAGGATCACTTATTCGAAGGTCTATCCTGTTTTGGTTACATATGACTGGTATGCACTACGCAAATGTTGGAGTAACTGATAAGGATCATCTTATAATTATCTTAGTTAGTACGTCTATTAACTATTTCTTTTACCCCTACTTTTCGCGTAGATAACATGGCTGGATTCCATATCCCCGGAGACCCGTACTTCCCAAACCAGGGCAATACTGGATGGCTTGATGAAGAGCCAGAAGATGATCATCCAATCCCTTTGGATGATCACCTCGCAGAAGGCTTTTCGGATGGTTCTGACTCCGAACCAAAAGTCAACAACCTACCTCAAGAAGTTCAAAACCCAAATCTCAACCCCCGACCTGCATTTCAAGGTCCCACACCCTTGTGGGTGACAAACTTGAATCGTTGGAGTGATGAACAGGGTCAACCATTACCCTTCAATGGAGACCGAAGCTTTTACAATCTCAGCGAAGGAGGCTCAGCTGACCGAGTCCTGCCCATTATGGTCCGCAGGATTGCTCGGAATAATGAGCAAGGTAGAGCAGCCATCGACCGAGTAATGGAAATTGACGCTAACTCTGGCGTTAACACGGTCCGCATTCGCCAACTTGAAGAAGACATGGAAAGGACTAGGAGAACCAATGAGGCTCTGCAGCAACATCTAGCTGCATCCCGAGCTGAAGTCATAGAACTTCGAGTGCGTCAGAGAGCTCATGAGCGACATCTTCAAGACGTAGTATGTCAACTGGCAGATCTAAGGGTTTGCCCGAGGAATACCCGTCGCCAGTAAAAGATGTCTGACTCATCTTTTCTTTTGGTTTAAGGAATAGCCTTTCGTATCGGTGCTCTATGAAGCACTTTTCTGTAAAATATTCCTGTCATTCAAGTACTTTAACTAGACTTCTAAGCTGTCAAAATTTTACTACTTATGATATGATGTAAGACCTACTCTTAGGTCAATTTTTCCCCAAACTAATTACATCCTTAATATCAATGATATTGGCAGTCAGCTAATCTTTTGTAGAAATCTTTGTTCAAATACTTTCATTCTTGTAATTCTAGAACTCTATGGAACTCATACTCTTATCTAGTTGTTGAACTATGGCGATTTAGTTCATGGGACTCATTCATTAACTTCACTATTGAATTCTTATCATTGTACTCATCTTTTAAACTTATAGTTGAAAGATTCCTCATCGTAAGTCAACAAGGCGTAATCCTCCGATTATTCCAACTCAAACACCACCTCCTCCACAATTCGATACGGCAACTCTTAATGCTGCGGTAGCTGCGGCTGTTGCTACAGCCATGGCACAATACCACAACAACCAGGGTACTAGTGGAGGTGGGACAGTCGTTCATTCCACACCAGGTGATGTCACTGCGCGCTCGCGAGAGTGCTCTTATAAAGACTTCACCAACTGTAAACCCCGAGTCTTTAATGGAATCGGTGGAATCATTGCTCTGTCGCAATGGTTCGAGAAGACGGAATCGATCTTCGAGATCTGTTCCTGTACTGAAGGAAGCAAAGTCAAATTTGCTGCATGCACCTTCAGTGATAGAGCCCTGACGTGGTGGAATAGCCATGTCAAGTCACTAACTTTAATAGTGGCTAATGCTATGGGCTGGGAAGCTCTTAAAGGGCTGATGATTGAAGAGTACTGCCCGAGGGGCGAGGTTCAGAAATTGGAACAAGAACTCTGGAGTCTGACCATGAAGGGCTCCAACATAGTGGCATATACTGCCAGATTTAGCGATCTGGTGGCACTATGTCCCAATATGGTTCCCAACGAGGGGAAGAAGATTGAGAGGTACATTTGGGGGCTGGTGCCTCCATTTCAGGGGAATGTCTTAGCTTCAAACCCCACAACTTTTGATAGTGCCAAGCGATTGGCACAACGACTCATTGATCACGGAGTCCCTACCCCGACAACGACAACAACCCTGGCTAACGCAGAAACCTCCAAAGCCGCGGACAACAAGCGAAAGTTCTGGGATAACAAAAAGGGCAAGTCGGCGCAGAACTCTGCCAAGAAGCAGCAAGTTATGGCTGTTCATGCCGCGATTGCACCTGCTGCTACTGCGCCAAGGAAGCAGTATACTGGAAATCTGCCCAAGTGCAACTAATACACCTTTCATCATAATGGTGCCTGTCGGGAAATGCAGTGCACTAACTACAACAGGAAAGGGTACACTGCCCGATTCTGCAAGGCTCTGGCGAGGCCAATTAACCAAGTCCCCGAAATTGTTGTGGGCCAGGCTTGCTACGGTTGTGGCGAGGTTGGTCATTTCAAGAGAGACTGCCCGACGGCAGGAAATGCTGGCGGAGTAGGAAGAATTCTGGCGATAGGCCACGAGGAAGCCGTAGCTGATCCTACGGTGGTTACTGGTACGTTTCTCCTTGATAATTCATATGCATGCATACTATTCGATAGTGGAGAAGAGAGAAGTTTCGTGAACCAAAAATTTGCTCATTTACTCAAACAAAAACCACGTGCACTAGAGGAATCATTCACTGTAGAAATGGCAAACGGGAAAACGGAAAGTACTAACTGCATATACATAGGTTGTACTTTAACTCTAGATAGTCATTCTTTCCAAATTGACCTCATGCCGGTCTCAATTAAAAGTTTCGACGTCATAATCGGCATGGATTGGTTAAGTCATCTTCACGCCGACATCATGTGCTTTGATAAAGCAGTTCGTCTTAACCTTCCTAACAACGAAACTCTAGTTATCTACGGCGATAAATCAAGTACGAACCTTCACATCATTTCGTGTATTCAAGCTCGGAAGTGCTTACGAAAGGAATATCATGCATTCCTTGCAGAGATCGTCGATACAAACCAAGAAGTGAAAGACATTCAGAATATCCCCGAAGTACGCGACTTTCCCGACATCTTTCCAGAAGAACTACCGGGATTACCACCACAACGTCAAGTCGAATTCCGAATCGACTTAGTTCCAGGGGCTACCCCAGTAGCCAAATCGCCTTATGGTCTAGCTCCAGCAGAGATGCAGGAACTTTCCAGTCAGCTTAACGAACTTCTCAGAAAGGGATTCATTAGGCTAAGCGTCTCACCATGGGGAGCATCAGTCTTGTTCGTAAAGAAGAAAGACGGATCGTTTCGTATGTGCATCGACTACAGAGAGCTGAACAAACTTACCATCAATAATCGTTATCGTCTACCGCGTATTGAAGACTTATTTGATCAACTTCAAGGAGCAAACTACTTCTCGAAGATAGATCTAAGATCCGGGTATCACCAATTACGAGTGTTAGAGGAGGATGTCCCCAAGACAGCCTTCCGAACTCGTTATGGACACTACGAGTTTGTAGTAATCCCGTTCGGATTAACCAACGCACCAGCTGTATTCATGGATCTAATGAATAGGGTGTGCCGTCCTTACTTGGATGAGTTTGTTATCGTCTTCATCGATGACATACTTATCTACTCCCGAAGTAAGGAGGAACATAGTCAACATCTACGGAAAGTCTTAGAAACATTACGATCAATGAAGCTCTATGCGAAGTTCTCTAAGTGTGAGTTTTGGATTCGAAAAGAGTCGAATTCTTGGGCCACGTTGTTAGCGAGAAGGGAATACACGTGGACCCTTCCAAAATCAAAGCCATTGAGAACTGGTCAGCACCGAAGACACCTACATAAATTCGTCAATTTCTAGGTCTCGCTGGCTACTATCGCAGGTTCATACAGAACTTCTCAAGCATCGCGAAACCGCTTACTTCATTGACCCAGAAAGGCATGGCCTTTGACTGGGAAGAGAAACAAGAGAAGGCGTTTTAAGCACTGATACAAGCCTTGTGCACCGCACCGATATTATCCCTCCCAGAAGGGATAGAAGATTTCGTGGTGTATTGCGATGCATCCAACCAAGGGCTTGGTTGTGTTCTTTTGCAAAGAGGAAAGGTTATTGCCTATGCCTCCCGTCAGCTTAAGACACACGAAGTCAACTATACAACACACGATCTTGAGTTAGGAGCAGTGGTATTTGCTCTGAAGATCTGGAGACACTACCTGTATGGTACAAAGAGCACTATCTTCACAGACCACAAGAGCCTTCAACACATATTCGATCAAAAGGAGCTCAACATGAGACAACGATGGTGGGTCGAGCTACTCAATGACTACGAATGCAAAATTCGTTATCACCCTGGCAAGGCCAATGTAGTAGCTGACGCCCTGAGTCGGAAAGAATACTATGGTCGGAGAGTCAAATCTCTGACTATAACTATCCATTCACACTTGTACACACAAATTAAAGAGGCTCAACTCGAAGCCTTGAAACCCAAAAACGTGGCGGGTGAATCCCTAAGAGGGATGGATAAGAACTTGGAAGTTAAGGGTGGCGGAGCCTTATATCTCATGGATCGGATCTGGACACCAAAACACGGTGACTTCAGAGACTTGGTCATGACCGAATCGCACAACACTCGATATTCCGTCCACCCAGGTTCATATAAGATGTATCTGGATCTTAAAAAGTTATACTGGTGGCCTAACATGAAAGCAGAGATTGCTACCTTCGTAAGTAAATGTCTTACTTGCGCAAAGGTCAAGGTCGAATACCAGAAACCATCAGGTCTACTTCAACAACCGGAGATACCGGAATGGAAGTGGGAGCGGATTACAGTGGACTTCATAACCAAGTTTCCCAAGACAACGGGTGGACTTGATACCATTTGGGTCATCGTCGATAGATTGACCAAGTCCGCACACTTCCTGCCCATCAAAGAAACTGACAAGATGGAGAAGCTCACAAGAACATACATTAGGGAGATCGTACGACTGCATGGTGTTCCTATATCTATTATCTCCGATAGAGATAGTAGATTCACTTCGAGGTTCTGGCAGTCGCTACAAAGTTACTTAGGAACACGGCTGGACATGAGTACAACCTACCATCCACAGACCGACGGACAAAGTGAGAGATCTATCCAAACCTTGTAAGATATGTTGCGAGCCTGTGTGATCGACTTTGGGAAGGCATGAGATACTCATTTACCCCTTGTCGAATTTTCCTACAACAATAGTTATCACACGAGCATAAAGGCTGCTCCATTCGAGGCCCTCTATGGCCGTAAGTGCAGATCCCCTCTGTGCTGGGCTGAGGTGGGCGACACACAGTTAGCTAAAGGACGCGTTCCTGACAGCACTCTCATAGGTTCAGAAATCATACAGGAAACGACAGAGAAGATCGTTCAGATTTGTGAACGATTGAAAGCCTCTAGAGACCGACAGAAAAGCTACGCAGACAAACGAAGGAAACCGTTGGAATTTCAGGTGGGAGACCGCGTTCTTTTGAAAGTCTCACCCTGGAAGGGCTTGATACGCTTTGGAAAGCGTGGGAAGCTAAATCCAAGATACGTAGGGCCTTTCGAGATTCTCGCTCGAATCGGCCCTGTAGCTTACAAACTCAATCTACCTCGCAAACTCAGTAACGTATATTCTACTTTCCACGTCTCGAACTTGAAAAAGTGCCTGTCCGACAAGACTCTTGTAATCCCACTTGACGAGATCGAGATCAACGAGAGCCTCAACTTCGTGGAAGAACCTGTAGAGATCATGAACCGAGAGGTCAAGCAAACGAAGCAAAGCCGTATCCCGATAGTGAAGGTTCGCTGGAACGCCAAGCGAGGACCTGAATTCACTTGGAAGCGCGAGGATCAGATGAAACTGAAATATCCTCATCTTTTCGCTTAGTTATTTGTAACTTAATTGCTTAAATTCTAATTTCGGGACGAAATTCTCTGTAACGGGGGGATGATGTGACAACCCGAAATTTATATCTTGTACAAACCATTCACTTCAATCTAAGTCAGACTCGTTTCTGCTAACTTTTAGCACTGTTTAGATTCTGTTTGAGCATTCTGAGCCTAGTGCATCAAAGGAATCAATGTTTTGATCTATCAGTGAGGGTTCCAAACCAACTAGCAAACTGTAAACCTCCTCAAAAGGAGTTTACGGTCAGGAAGCTTAGAGCTTACGGTCATGGTGACCATAAACTCCCTATATATATATATATAATTCATGATCATTTTGATCATTTCGTTCCTTTCCAAGCCAAAATTCTCAAAAACTCTCTCAAGTATCATAATATTTTCATCTTGATCTTCCAAAAATGTAAGAATCCTTTCCTTTGATTTATTGTTACATCTCTTTATCTAGTGATTATACAGGATTTCATCCATGAAATCTCTTCATTTTGATAGATCTTCAAGTGTTCTTCATTTCACCAAGAACACGAAAGAACACACATTAGTGTTCTTGGATCCTAATCACCCTTACAAGCTTCTAATAAGTAAGTACACTACCCTTATCTTAATATATGCTTGAATCACTAGTTAATCACCTTGAAAACATCATTTTTAGCCAAGAACAAGGTGTTTACGGTCTAAGAGTATCTCCTTAGACCGTAAACTCTAATGAAAGGTGCATTAGAGACCTTAAATCCTTCCTAAGGCTAAGCACGGTCCCTAGAATCCGATGCCTTTGAATGAAGCCCTTGAAAACCATCATTTGTGCAAAGATTTGATGAGTTTACAGTTGGATCTCCTTAGACCGTGAACTCCATGACCGTAAACCATAGGACCGTAAACCATCTTGACCGTAAACACTTATGGTCATGCCATTTGAACCGTAAACTCTATAGGGTGGCCATATACCCTAGTTTCGCAATCATATGTGATTATATCCCTTCAAACTAAGAGTTTCCTAGTCTATTAGGGTGTTATCCCTTATAATTAGTTGGTTATACACTAATCAAATACACATACATGTCATTATATGTTTATTAGGATCTTTGTGTGCTCAAGGTTTCACCTGACACTCTACATCCTATTTCCAAACATACTTCTGTATCACTCACTACAGGTGAGTTCATACCCCTTAATCTATCTTTTAAATGATTTTAAATGCTTTTATGGGGGGAATACAAGTAGAAAACATGTTAGTTATATAATCAATCACATGTGATTTATAACTATGTTTCAAACAAAGGATTTCATATACTTCAAACTGTGTTTCAAACAAAGGATTTCTTATACTTTCAAATTGTATTATCAATCAAACTGCTTTTAAATCGTTTATTAGATTGACATCAAGTCATCAATATTTATTATTAAACTCTTCAAATGTTTTACAAAACTTCTTTTTAAACTTATATATTGTCAAATGCATGTCTATATATGTATAGTTATATAAGTAATGTTTAAAGGACTTAGGACTGATAACTCGCTTGTTTGGATGTGGCCTGAGAGTATCGATTATTTGTCCGAATATCGTTTAAATATCAGGTATATATTATGTATACATATATAGATATAAAAGTAGTATCAATCAGTTCAGTACCTTTGGGTAGCAAAGGCATACCTTCATTCATTCAAACTACATGAATTACTAGTAAACTATAATAGATATAGTTTAGGAGAATACTATCATATACAAATACTATAACAGAGAATACTATAACAGAGAACACTATAACAGAGAATACTATAATAGAGAATACTATAACAGAGAATACTAGACAGAGAATACTATACAAAGGATACTATACAGAGAATACTATACATAGAATACTATTACTATAACGAGTATACTATAACAAGATTCAGAGATAACATAATGTGAGATACTACTTCATGACACATCGACCATTTCGTTATGTCACGTTTTGTAACCATAATCTCTTGGAGGGAGAGCGTGAGTTTGCGTATAGATCTATATTGGATTGACTATCCTACACCTTGCTGTTCGCTACAGTGGGACTTGCAAGTCTACGGGTGCCAAATGTCATTTCTTCCGACGTCTTTCATCGTCGTGTTATAGTCGGTTTAGTATGGTAACAATCTTATCACATTTTGCCTTAATTAAACCATTGGTTTTAAGGTAGTTATTACTTCAGTAGTTAATACAAATAATACTGCAGTACACATACATTTTTCCCATTATATTCAAATTGTGATCTTCTCACATAAAGGGTAATATAAAACTATATTCTGGTAACGATAGTCATATTTGGGAAAAGCTTCCACTTTTACAGAGAAACAAACATACAAAACAGTCGGGTCTTGGTAGAAGACTACTTTTAATACTAGTAGAAAATATAGGATTTTCTAGGAGTTTTTCAAACATATACAAACATTTACATTGGACATTTACAAACATTTTCATCAAACTTATACAAACATTGACACTAAATACTTATGAACTCACCAGCTTAAATGCTGATCTACGCTTTCAAAATAACTTGTATTCTCAGGTCACCAGTAGGCAGGTACCGATGACAGGTTTTGAGAAGACGGAGCATGTTCAAGACTCGTCTTTTATTTTGATTATTCATTTTTGGTGTCTTATGACTATTAAAGAACACACTTGTATGAAATTATACTATTAATGCAATGGATGATGTTGTTGCTTATTTACTACTTTGCATTGTTATGATACTGTACATGACGTCCTCCACCCCCGAACGTTTTCGCCGTTCCGGTTTTGGGGTGTGACATATATGCTCTTTGTTCTCCACGAGGTCATTTCAGATAGACCTTTGGTTTCGTCTGCATTGTCGATTGGAGCAGAACAGAAGTACTCATCACATCCAACTTTGTTGTCATCATCGACCATGGACGTTAATTCAGCTATTTGATTTTTGTCCAGTCCTTTAGTTGCAAAAAAAATGGTTAGGAACAGTTTAGACTTTAGGAAAAACGGTCGCTTTGGCTTTTAAAACTTTAGGTTTGTTTTTAGAAATACGTGCGAACTCAACTGAATCTTCAGAGATTAAAACTTTCGTAGGGACAGGTTCATTTTTAACAAACTTAGAACAGTCAACCTCATCCTCCACAGAGATTTCACTCATATCACTTTCATCGTCAAATTCAGAAACGTTTTCTACATCAAGTTTGTTTTCTGAATTTAACTTGGTACTTAATGAGTCAAATTTCTGCATAGTTTGGGATTTGATTTGCTCCTTGTCTTTTTCATCCAAAAGTTGTTTGAGCATGTTTTTGTGATCTTTGGACTTAATGAATGACTTGATTTCGTTCAGTCCAATTCTGTACGCATCTGAAGTTTCGTCAGATGAGACAATGGATTCGCACTTGTAGCAGTCAGCATCAATTTCGTCCTCTTTGAATTCGAGAAAGGGTAAAACCATTTTGTGATTTTTCTCACCAATCCCACAATTAAGATGCAACTGAGTGACATTGAAATAAAGTCTTTTGGCAATTAAACAAAAAATATTACGCTGTCCTAAAAGACTCAAATGATCCCTCTGTAAATAAATCGACACATCCCTAGACTTAGCTAAATCAGACTCTATTTTCTCGATCCAAATGCGTCTCTCCTCAATCTTTGACGAAACCCTGCTGATTTGATCGGTTAGGTTAGAGTTTGTTAAACGAGTTCTTTTTAAATTGTCACTAAAACTTGAAAAAGTGTATCTTAAATCATTTAGTTCAGTTTTGTAACGAGACAAGGGAATATTTAGAGTTTCGAGAATAAATTTTACCTTGTTGATGACCTGCTCGCACTTGCTTATTTGCCTAGGAACAGTTTTTGCAGCGAAGCAGCTGTGAGAAACATGGTCACCATCGGTAGCATATCCTCTCAGTCCTGATAGATCATTCGTCACCATCAAGCGTCTACCTCCAAACTGATAATTTTCTTCCTTCGCTACGAAACTTCTTCCATGAGTAGGCCTGCAAACCTCCTCATCTTCGGAATCCGTGGACCAGAATTCCACCCTGCCAAAATCATCTTCAGCGTTGTTTTCCTGCACAATCAAAGTAGGCATAGAGTTATCAACATTCATTTTATTCTTTATCTCCTCAAGCTTTCGGTGATGGTATGTCTCATCGTCTTCTCCTTCTTTCTTCTCGTTCAACCTTCACAGCATGCACTCTTTGGCTAGGTGGTTTTTTCCATGACAACAGTTACAATCATAGCCAGAGTCACCCACGAGCTTCTTCTCCTTCTTGTCCTCTTCTTTCTAAGAACTGTTTTCACTCTCCTCTTTTACCTTCTCAGAGTTGTAGCTTCCCTGCCAGTTTTGGTTCTTTTTCCTGTTAAAGTTTTTCTTTGCGAACCTCTTTGTTTTGGACACCATCATTGCGAAATCTTCTTTAGAAAGTTTATAATCGGAGAGCTCAAACTCCGAATCATCATCATCTGCAGCCTTCTTACCCTTAGCTACCAGTGCCAACGAACGTACTCCAGAAACAATTTTCCCTTCTTTTGTCACTTCATCTTCATGTGACCTTAGGATACCAACAAGCTTAGCCAACGTGTAGTTCTTAAACTGCTCATGTGCTTTAACCATAGAAACAACGGCCTTCCATTCAGACCTTAGACCATTCATGAACGTGAATTTTTGCTCAATAAGTTGACGTCCAATTTTATGTTTCATCATCCTGCTGAGAAGATGATTATAGCGATTAAAGGTATGATCTAAAATTTCTTCAGGCTTTTTCACAAAAGCTCCAAACTCTGACAGCAGTAAAGTTTGAGTCGAATGCTCCAGATCAGCATCAGTAGAGTATAGTTCCTTAAGCCTATCCCAGATACCTTTAGCTGTATCATATGAACTAACCAATCGAAATGTGTCTGGTGGTAGGGAAAACCTAATAATCCTCATTTCCTTGACGTTGCTAATTATCTTTTCCTTCTCATCTTGTGGAACATCCTTCACTTCAAGAAGAAGCTTGTTATAGTCAGCCTGAGTTTTAATGACTCTCCTGGTTCCAGTATGAACAAACGTCCCAACTGTGATGGCATCCCAGATCAGATAGCCATTATCTTCTAGGCCAAGGACGTAGTCTTCAAAATGCAACGCCCAAACTTCATATTCACTAGGGAATAAGATATGAATACTGGTTGTGGATCCAATGCCGCTTGAGAGATTTATCGAGTTAACGTGAGAATTTTCCGAATGCATGTTTATATGTTCGAACAAAATCTGTATGAACCAGATGTGTAAACAAGAATAGGGTAATATTAGGATCAAGATCAGTGTCAACAGTTGAACAAACGACGATGATGGCTCAAACAAGATCCAATAATAGCGGAAACCCTAAAAAGCTTCTTTCAACAGAAGAGATGCATATAGATTACACAGTCTCCTACTCTGATACCAATTGTTAGGATTGAATCCTAGTTAGATCGAATAGATTCAAAAAGTTAAAGCATATGAACACGACAGAAAGATCAAAATGTGCTTAATGATTAAAAGCCACAACCTCAGAAGAACTTGACGAAGAATTTCTATTGTAGAGGCGTGTAGGGTTACAAGACTATTTCCAAATATACAAATTACGGTACATGCATGCACCATAGATACTATCACCCTAATAATAAAAGAAGGGTGGACAGGCCTAGCCCGATTACAAAATGGACTAAAAAAATAATCACAATGACGCAACACATATACCCAACACTAAAGATAGGTTATCATAAGGCTTAGGGCCTTTGGAAAAGAGAGGTATAGACCCATTTAGGTATGGATAATGTAATTGAGGTGATCCGGGAGTTTAGGCTGTGTCTTGGAGCCAAGGGGTATATCGGTAAAGTGGCAGTTCGAGCTCTTTATGAATTTTGGATTTTTTTTCGAAATGTTTTGAGGTGAGGATAAGTTGATAGATGTGTAGAGCTTCTCATCACCTTTCCGTGGATATAAAGAACGTCAAAAACGAAGTTGAAACAAAGAAGTTATGGCCGTTCGAAGTTGGAGTGGTTCGGGTGAGTGATCGTTGACTTGTTGACCAAGCTCATTTAAGGCTCACGACGTGAGCATGAAGTGCTCACGATGTGAGAAGCGCCTGATGCTCCAAAACCATTATTTTTTGGTTATTTAAGGTATGAGATGATTAGGGTTGCGTCTCCTCAGCATCCGTCACCTCCTAGACCTCTAGAAACCCTAATCTCAGCCCCCATTGAAGTCCTTGGTCATTCTTGGTGTTATGCATGAGATTTTAGATCCTTGAAGCTCACTAAGAGAGAAGAAGATCATTGGTGGTGCATTTTTTAGCTCCTTGGTTGCTTCATCAGCTAGTTGTGGAGCTTTTGGACCTTTGTAAGTCCTCAGGCTCATGCCTTTCCTTTCCTTGCTTGTTAGATCTAAGTTTCCGTGCATTTTATGGCTTGTAATGTTGGTTAGCATGAATGAAATCCATAAAGTTGGCAACTTTATGGATTATGATGGTATCTTAAGTCCTATAAGTTCTAGATCTGGATTTTGGTCATGATTTTGGACTCCAAGCTTGAGTCTTGGTCCTTTTTCCTCTATTTGACCCAAGTTGGTGTTTGAGTAATGTATTAGAAATACATGACTAAAAAGCTTCGATTTTTATGGTCCTTGGGGTCAAGGAAGACCCTCTAGACTGTCCCATGTTAAGGCTTAATGGATTAGGAGCTTAATGCTCATTTTTTGTTAGATCTGGTCTCACGACGTGAGGTATAAGACCTCACGACATGAGAATGGGTTCGAGGAAGTTTCTGGGCAGAAATCATGACCTCACGACGTGAGCATAAGGTGCTCACGACGTGAGCATCTCCTGTGCAAGTTTTGGACTCGTTAATGGTTGGCTAGCTTGGTCTTGGACTTATCCTTTGGTTTGGGCTCATAATCGACTAAGGATTTTAGGGTTATGGACTTCTGGTTGGGCTTGCCTTGCTGCGCTTTCCCTAATGGGCCTTGGATGATGAACTGGGCCTCAGTGGGCCCAATGTAGTTAGGCCTTGATTGGGCCCAATGGGCTTGGACCTTTGGGCCATCGGAAAATCATTGGTTCAAAAAAGTAAATGGGCTTTAGGGAAAGCCCCATGTAAGGGTTTGGGCCCAATTTGGAAAATTGGGCCATTGATGGGCTTTTATGGATTTTATAGTTTTGTGCCTTGTCGGTTTTGGGCTTGGGACTTAGTTATGAATCTTGTTGGGCCAAGGGTAAAATGGTCAATTTACCCCCAAGTATGGATTATGGATCATGGTTTGGGGGTGATATTTTGGTATTGATAGCTTGAGGAGTTGTCAGGGCAGCAGCTAAGGATTTCTTGCAGGGAGTTTCAACATTCGAGGTGAGTCTCCTCACTGTTTGTATGTGTCGAAGGCACCAGTGCCGACCCATTTGGTTTATGTATTATAAGAAGACCTGGGGGTTAGCCTTAGGCATTATGTATGAAATACCAGGAGGTGGCTCCTGGCATACTGTATGCTAATTAGCTAAGTAGAGTAGTATGTATGCTAGCTTTCTTTGTGATGCTTGAATGGAAGACCAGGAGGTGGCTCTTGGCACTTGTCTATAAGACCCAGGGGGTAGCCCCCGACTAGGCAAGAAAGACCATGAGGTGGCCCGTGGCATAATGGCAAGACTATGTGCGACACATAGCAACTTTATTGATTATGATATATGAATGATATGTGTGGCTCACAGTTATGTATGGCATGTATGGATCAGTTGATATGTATGGTATGCGGTATTTGGGAAACTCACTAAGCTTCGTGCTTATGGTTTTCAGTTTTGGTTTCAGGTACCTCCAGTTTTCAAGTAAAGGATCTCGGGACGATCGCAACTTATACACCCGTGTTTTCTGCAATATGTGATTTCTAGGAATCAACTCTGATGAATGTTTTATTTGAAAAGCTTTTCAATGTGTGAACAAAGTTATAATAGTGTTTTTAGTTATATTTAAAATGAAATTTTTGGTCATGAATTTTGGGATGTTACAACAAGTATCCACCATAAAGATTAAGACACTTGGAATGCTAGTTCCTTCTTGTATTCTTGAGTGTCTAAAGCCTTTAAGTGCTTAACTCAAATAAGCACTAAAGGGGACAACTCAAGAAGGCTTCTAATCACCAAAGTAAAGCACCAAACTACAAATAGATCATACTCTTTCGTACTTAAGGTTTTAAGGTGAAGAAAGGAAGAAGAAGAGAGTGTTTTTCTTTGCAAAAATGCAAGCCTCATGCATCTCTTATATAGACCATGGAAGGTAAGGGCTTTACATGAAAATAATATAAAGTAACTCCCCTATTTTCAAGAAGCATGGGCAAGGCATGGAGGTTGACAAGCAACCTCCATAATATTATATATATATTTAGGCCATGCCTCTCATAAGAGGATGGATTCTTTATTTTTTATAAACTCTAAGTTTATAAAATATAACCTTTGTCTTTAGGTAAAAGACAAAAGAATCCAACTAGTCCAAAATTTTGTGCATGACTTATTAATTCATACCGTATGACATAATAACTAGTTATACTCTCTTATAATTATTATTTTCATAAAAGAATAATTATTCTCTAATTAAAATACAAGAATCAATATTATTTATTAATAATCACATTAATAATAAATATACAAAATGTGCCAACTTGATAAAGGTGTGACCCTATAGGATCGTATATTATTAGAAATATCACTCCATAATGATTATTGGGCATATAGATTCAACAATCTCCCACTTGCACAAGATTTATTATAGACTGACATAGACAGTAACTGACGTATAGCAACAGGCTACTTAGCCCCTAATAATATATGAAGGGTGCCATCTCATCAACAACCAATTCCAGGAGCTCAAAGCTACAATTGTTACTAAAGGTGTGGTATCAATTATTCCTTTGGTTTAGACATCATATCGAACATGAGATATGGATCACCATCAATCTCATTTACTGTTTAACTTTAACTAAGGCCGTAGATGTCTTGCTCTCAATGAATAAGAGGGAAAAATCCCATCTTGACTACATACGCCCATCAATGTAGTTCATGTCATACCTAATGATGGCCCGTATGACTGCCTTCTACGGAACAATGTTAAACCATGTCAAAGCACAACAATTCCTACACTTCAAGTCCCAAATATGCATCTCAGGTCTAAGAATACAAAGATACAACCTTGATCAAAACATCACTCTTTACTACGATCCATAAATTAGTTTTGATGCGAGTCAAGTCCAATACTTATTCTTCTAATCAAGTACCCATGAAGTTGGTAGCAGCTCTTGCTATTCTCATCTCCATGAGAATCCACCAATCCACTCATATTAGTCTTACCTCATAGATGCTCCCACAACTATGAATGACTATGGACATTTAGAATAACCTAGTTATTTAGGGATTTAAACATGCTAATATAGAACACAACAATTATTCAATGAATGAATCATATCCAATATCTCAACCCATTACAATATATGTTGTCTTTATTGTTCCAATATCCAAATACTAAATTTCAATCAATACATCTACTTATATCGACAGGCCCCTATAACACCAGCTTGACTTTCATGCTTTAGCTGATGATGGAGCTTTGTCAAGTAGATTTGTCAAAATTGATTTGTGTACACTTTGTGAATACAATCATTTTCAGTTTTATATATAACTCATGTATAATGAAAAACTATTAAGAATGAATTAGATGCTTGAATATGACTTAGATACCAGTACTTGCATAATGGGATTACTCATAGTCATAATGAACTATACATTAAGCATCTTTGTACGTGGTTCTCCAAACGACGAGGTACTCTAACTCTGATGTGTAACTGTAATTAAAATCTACATGGAACCACTATCCATGTAACTATCTCTTCGTTCATAATGAGGACACGTCCGATTGTGACTGAGAGTCATCTCAATCTATTTGAAAATTTAGCATATGTATAACAACTTCAAACATAGCTTTCTTTTAATTACTTTAGAATGTTCCTATATGTCACACAATGACTTGTTCTCGGATTATACTGGTATCATTCGACATGCTCTAAGCATACGACGTATTTGGCCTTTATGCATAATCATGACATATTCGATTTCACTAATTGCAGTAGCATATGTAATACAATCATGTTATCTAGCTCAAAACATTTGCACTAGGATTTTGCACAAAATCATGTCATGTGGTTTTTGACAAGATAACTCTCT
Organism: Lactuca virosa; assembly: GCF_052849685.1. NCBI lineage: Eukaryota > Viridiplantae > Streptophyta > Magnoliopsida > Asterales > Asteraceae > Lactuca > Lactuca virosa. Next base: position 164,230,676 of record NC_136433.1, on the reverse strand, counting down.
CAGAGTCCTTTATCTTAAGCTCTTTAAGATCCTTGACAATTAATGCAATTTTACTTAATCCTTTAAGTTGCCATGATCTATCTATATAGATCCTTATTCCATGAATTAATATGTCGACTACATATAATATTATGAATGTTATTACGCTCCCACTAGCTTTGTAGAAAACATAAGAGTCATCCAGATTCATAATTAAATCACACCATGTAATTAACTTATAAGAAGGAAGATTCTTACTTTGAGATGTTAGCTTAAATCTTGGAAGATTTTCATTCATTTATGTTTTCTCCCTTGAAAACTCACTCTTTATAGTCAAACTATATCGAGGAAGATTAATCAACCCATACTTGATAATCATACATGAATGCACCTCTATGTGTTTTATTAGGTTCTGATCAACTATTGAGCATATTCAACAACAGTTGAAAACTTGCCAGTTCGAAACTATGATGTATTTAGTTTATGGCTCTTTAGCTCTAAAAGTTCCATACAGCTCCCACTTAGAAAAAGAACTTTCTAAGTACTTGTCTTTTGGAATGACAATTAGTGGTATTAGTAAAAAAATTCATCCTAAACAATCATTTAGGATAGTCTACATAAATGCAATTAGTAGATGCTAGAGTGGTTAAGCTTGTTGTCTAACATAAGCTCTATAACTCTATACCTTTTAGATAAGGATAAACCATTTCATCTTCAGTCTAAGATCAGTATCTAATCCACTTGTTTGGTTGGAAATATATATTCAATATATATATATATATATATATATATATATATATATATTTGTTGCAGTGAGCATAATTCCAAAATTTTATAAAGTAAATAGTTCTTTTAAAACATCATACAATAGACTGCAAGGTCTATGTTTTATCCTCTTTAAAAACTTGTACTATCGACATTCAGCTAGTGGCCAGGTGACCCTATCCCACTAGAGCATACGAAGGCTACCTTGAATATCAAAAGATAGATTCAATTGACCAGGTGATCCTGTGCCACAAGGAACATACTAATGATGAGTGAGTGTTTTTGTCGGAATGAGTTGTGAATCGATTCCACAATTCTTTAGATGTTCCAAGAGAACATGGTTTACAAAACTCATTTTCTTTATCACAACGAAAGCTTAATGATGATCTCATTAAGTTGTATCTCAATCTTCATTATGAAACAATTTGAGCAAATCAAAGGTTTCAACAATGACGAACAAAAGTCGTCGATGAAATTGAATAAACATCTATCACCAAATCTGTTCATAGATTGAAAAGATTTCATACATCACTTATGTATAATTCTTTGTCAAGCCCTTTGTTATTTAACTACTAATAGATAAATACACTTGCGAATCATCTTCCCATATAAATAGGATTCACATATATCAAATGAAACAAGCTCAATTGCCTTAAAAAATTCCATCCTTTTGAAGTTAATATATGTATTTCTTATTTGTATTGTCATGATGATTATGACATAGATAAGTTCCAATCAAATATTATTTGATTATATAGGTATTATGATCAGAACTATCAACGTAATGAAAGATTATAAATTGAATTCATAAATAACATTATGAGAAAATATTCTTTAACACATAATACATCGTTTCAGAACATGAATGTGAACATCCATTAAACGATAAGTAAATCTAGATTTATTCATAAATTACAACTGTTACATGTCCCTATAAGGATAGGTACAAAACATCTATTGTTTAAATAAACGACTATAACAACACTTGTTATATCTTCAACACGAAATGTCATTCGTTTGTAATCAGTTGATTATTTCTGGCAATCATCAACACATAATATAAATTATTAGTTTCACTTTAAGTATAACATACTCAAGTAAATGATAGAAAAATAAATAGTTCTATCATATAGATATCTGGAGTCTTGTCCAAGTCAGACTTCTTCAGCTCGATGAGATTAGAGGAGAAATTCCTCTTTTAGTGTCCAGTTATTTTCAGAATAGAAACAACACTAATCATTTGGTCCTTTCTTGATTTCTGGTTTTATGCTGTATTTCCCTTAACTCAACCACAAGTCTATATGAGTGCACAATCTCTTAGACTTCCTTTATTTCAATGCTTGAACGAACTTGAAGCTATTTCTTGTGTTCTGATTGAATATCTTCTTTACTTGATGAGACATCTGATATGTTTCATAATTATCCAAGACTTTTTGCAAGTCAAGGTTAATTTCTCCATTATGATGTGAGTGTGGGATTAGGTGTCTAATCCCATAACTATAATTGCTATGTACTTGATCTGATAGTACCATGGTCCTTTTGGGTTGCCTTCACCATAACAACTTGACAGGATGATTTTTGGAGAAAGAGGTTGATGAATGATTTATTGATATATTATAAGAATAATATATTGATTTAGAAATCATATAATTTAATTAGTATTGATCAGAAATTAATTTGGAATTAATTTTGGGATTAAAGGAACTGATTAAAAAGAACGGGGACTGATATTGCAAATCACTGATAGTTGCAATGTTGGGCTGATGGACTCCTTTAGAAGGGAGTGGATGAAATCTATAGGAAGCCCTATAGAGATTTCATCCAAGGATTCTAGGAAGGAGGTCCATGGACTGCTTAAGGCCTAAGCAATCAGATTAGGGTTTCCACCTGAAAAACCCTAGCAGCCTCAGCTATATAAGGAACCCCTTGGTATACAATTTTCGGCCTATGCATTCTAAGAGAACCCTAGCCGAAAATTAAAGAGCCTCCATCACCTTTCTCCTTCATCCTTTTCTAGTGGTGTTTGTGATTCCATTAGAGGTGCAACGCTTGGGGCACTAAGCTCTTAGAAGTCAAGATCAAGCAAGGAATACTTGTTATTACTAGATAACAAGAAAGGTATTCTTCTAACCCTAATAATTTATAGATTGCAATTTCATATATACTAGATCTAGGGTTATTGCTTTGGAAATTTTATTTGCATGTATAACTTGAGAAAAACCTAGATCCAAAGCAATTAGGGTTGCATGTACACATGGGAATGTTGTTTTGCTCAAAACCCATCAGTGGTATCAGAGACTAGGATGTTTTTATGTTATATTTGATGCAATAGTGATTTGTCTAAAGCTGGAACAAAAAGATTTTGCTTTCTGTCTGATGAACTTGACGAGTTCAAAGATGAACTCGACGAGTCCAAGCCTTGACTCGACGAGTTGACTCGTCTGATAGCTAATTTTTCGATTTTCAAATCTATCTTATATTAGGCTAATTACCATAATTCGTTTTTAATGCCTTAAATTGAATTATCTGCTTGGTAATGTGATTTCCTTCTATAAATAGATTGATTTGGTCAAATTTTAAGATAATGTCTAATTATATGATTAATTAATTATTTAAAATTTGATCTAGTAATTTTGAAAAGTTTCAAATTGCACCCTCAATATTTTGGAATTTAAAATTTAATTAAAAGTTTCATTTTGAAATATTAAATTCTAAAAACCCTAGTATTTTAAAAGTTTAAAATTCAACCCTTATACTATTATAACATTAAAAGATTAAAAGATTAATATATATATATATATATATATATATATATATATATATATATATATATATATATATATATATGAGTCAGTCTTACCGTTAGTAGGCCTCATTCACGAAGCCGATCTATAGGGGGGGGGGGTATAAGGAAACTGCCTATAAAATGGCGGTTGAATGGGTGTCCACTCTCACCCACCGCTTCCTTGATTGGTGGAGGGTCTATGGCCAAACGGGTAGGATAGGGCATAAATTCTCTCATTAATAAGTATAATGAAAATTATAAAGTAACTAGATGTTTTTATAAATTCCCAATCTTAGTTACTTTAGAAAAATGTAAATTTGATGCTAATCCATGAAATTGCACATTGCACCTTGTCAAGTCGTTAGTGGAGCATGTGTGGTGAACCAGCACACTAACTTGGACTAACAAGGATGAAAATGGGTATCTCGTAAATTAATATAGATCAATGGAGCGTGTGTAGTTAACCGACCCATTGATTAGGTGGTAAATGACAACGAGAGTACCAAGCTAATTTGCATGGTTATTGACACCTAGTTTGTGATACTCAGTATCCCAGTCACAAACTTGAAGGGCATAATCGAGATTAAACATGCCATTGAAAATTTCAATGAATCTCAAAAGAATCTAGGAGTTTCATTTCATTTAAAACCTAATTCTTTATTTCGTTTTTCGTGGTGGAATTGGTAAATCGTCATTTACCTACCTTTAAATAATTTACAATTGGATTACGGCATCCCTCTTCCGAATTGTGAATTATTGTGTTGGGTCCTAGCCTTAATATTTCATTTGGGTGTTATAGTAAGGATTCCTTATCTAATCAAAACTTTATCTTTCTTCTTTTTCAGATGTCTGGACCAAACAACGTTTCTGGCTCAACCTCCAACAACAACTCAAACAACTCCTTCTCGTTCCTGAACATTTGTGCGAGGATTACGTTTGATGGTTCCAACTTTAATGATTGGATCCAGAACATTCATATGGCCTTGCGCTACGAGGACAAATAATATGTCCTCGATAAACCGTTAAACGATATTGATGAATCAAAATCTACTCCTGAAGAAATAGCTGAGTATGGGGTTCATTACAAGGATGCTACTAAGGTGTCCTGTATTATGGTAGCCGCCATGACTCCTGAGCTGCAGTGGTTCTACGAGGACTACTGGCCCTACGAGATGTGCAAGGACTTGATGGAAAAGTACCATCAAAGAGCACATCAAGAGAGGTACGAGATAGTCACCTCGTTCATCACCACCAAAATGAGGAATGGAGAGTCCATCACGAGCCTCTTGCAAAGAATGCAAAGATATGTGGATCGTCTCTTGAAGTTGAATGTGAACTTCGACGAAGAGTTGGCTATTGACATAGTCCAACACTCTCTACCTAATTGTTATGATCAGTTCAAGATGACTTATCATATGATCAATGAAGTCACATTGAGCAAGCTTCAGGGCCTGCTAAGAACTGCTGAAAGTGGATTAAAGCGGAAAAGTGTCGAATCCACTCCCACTCCTATTGCTACTTCTGTCCTAGTAATTGGACAAGGTAAAGGGAAGAAGAGGAAAGCTCCCTCGAAGAACTGGAAGGGAATGTCCCATGATGGATCTTCTTCAAGTGGATCCAAAGCAAAAACCGGTTCCGCTACTCCCTCCTTCGATTCTAAAGAAGCAACGTGCTTTTACTTCCATGATAAGGGGAATTGGAAGAGAAGCTGCCCGAAATACTTGCAGGATATCAAGGATGGGAAGATAAAGCCCTCCTTTGTAGGTATTTATACTATTCTATCTAATAACTCATCGCATGCTAGTTCTTGGGTCCTTGATACAAGATGTGGTTTTCACATTTGTTCTGATTTGCAGGGGCTAAAAAGAAGTATTGATGTGGAGCATGGGAAGATGAACTTGGTTATGGGCAATAGGAAGTCGTCTCCTGTTACCAAGATCAGAGTTTACTCTTTTGTGCTTAATAGTGGGTTAGGGTTAGATTTGAATGAATGTTGCTACTCCTCAGAGATGACGAGGAATATTATTTCCTTTCATGGTTTGTACAGACAAGGCTTTAGATTTTTGTTTAATAATGAAATTGGTTCCATACATGCTTATTATAATGGTTTATTTTATTTGTAAGCATTGCCTTGTAATGGTGTATATGAAACTGTGATGGTTGTTGATAACTTAGGAAATAATGTGTTGCATATCGACTCATCTAATGGTATAGAGAAGGCATGCTAGTGGCATTGTCGTCTTGGACATGTCAACAAGAAGCGCATAGCCCAACTCCAAAAGGATGGAGTGTTGGAGTCATTTGACCTAAAATCAGATGACACGTGCGAATCTTATTTACTTGGAAAGATGACTAAATCACCTTTCACTGGTACTTGTGAAAGAGATGAGGGATTGTTGGATCTCATACACACAAATATGTATGGGCCCTTCAGATCCACCACTAGGGATGCAAATCGCTTCTATGTGACTTTTACTGATGATTATAGCAGATATGGATATTTCTACTTTATCAAGTACAAGTGAGAAACTTTTGAAAAGTTCAAAGAGTTTAAGAAAGAAGTGGAGAATCAATATGACAGGAAGATGAAGATGCTCAGATCCGACAGGGGTGGTGAGTATCTTAGTGTCGAGTTCCATGAATATCTTAAGGAATGTGGAATTGTTTCATAATTGAAACCTCCTAGGATCCCGCAGCCGAATGGTGTAGCTGAGAGGCCCAATCGAACCTTGTTGGACATGGTTCGTTCCATGATGAGTCGAGCTTTGCTACCAATCTCATTCTGGGGGTATGCCTTAGAGACTGCCGCCCATATCCATAATCTGGTCCCAACTAAGAAGGTTACAAAAACACCTCACGAGATGTGGACATGGAAAGTTCCCTCGTTGGAACATATCAAGGTTTGGGGTTGTGAAGCTTTCGTAAGACGAGAGACTCATGACAAGCTTGAACCTCGTAGTCAGCGGTGTATTTTCATCGGTTACCCACAGAAATCCTTTGGATATCTCTTCTACAGACCTAGTGAAAACGTGGTCTTCGTAGCAAGAAGAGGAGTTTTCCGCGAGATGGAACTTATATGTCGAGCGGACAGTGGGAGGACAATTGATCTTGAACAGATCCAAGAATCAAGCGGTAAAGGAACCTCTAACACTAGCGCTCAACCTGGGGAAGAGAATCCTGTTGAACCGATTGACGAGTCATTACCTGTTAGACGTTCCTCTCGAGTTAGAATGGCACCAGAGTTTTATGTTTTTCATATTACTACGGACAGTGATACGTTGATCAGTGATAGTATATTGGTAAATTTGGATGAGCCATCTAGCTACAAGGAAGCCATGGCAGGCTCAGAGTCTGCAAAATGGAAAGAGGCAATGGACAACAAGATCCAATCCTTGTATGACAATCAAGTTTGGAACTTGGTTGACAATGTACCAGGTCGAAAGATAGTTGGGTGCAAATGGATCTTCAAGAAGAATACCGACATGGATTGAAAGGTGCATACGGTCAAGGCACGACTGGTTGCGAAAGGCTTTACTCAAACCCCGGGGGTTAACCATGATGAGAACTTCTCACTTGTGGCCAAGATCAAGTCTATTAGGATTATATTAGCTATCGTTGCGTTTCATGATTATGAAATCTGGCAGATGGATGTCAAAACCACTTTCCTTAATGGGAAGCTAGCTGAAGATGTTTACATGTGTTAGCCAGAAGGTTTTGTGGACGCTAAATATCCAAATAGAGTGTGAAAGCTTGAGAAATCTATTTATGGATTGAAGTAAGCGTCTCGCAGATGGACTCTTTGCTTCGATGTGAAAGTCAAAGAGTTTGGTTTCTCTAGAAGTGAGGATGAGTCCCGTGTGTATGTCAAGGCTAGTGGGAGTATAGTTAGATTTCTAGTATTGTATGTCGATGACATACTGCTCATAGGAAACGACATTCCAACCTTGCAGGAGGTTAAGTCCTGGCTTGGGAAGTGTTTCACTATGAAGGATCTAGAGGAAGCTGCTTACATTATGTGGATAAGGATTTTGAGAAATAGGAGTAAGAAACTAATTGGACTTAGTCAAAGTACTTACTTGGACAAGGTGTTGAAATGTTTTAGCATGGAGAATTCCAAGATAGGGGATTTGCCTATCCAGAGCAATACAAAACTGAGTAAGACTCAGAGTCCGAGTACCGATGCCGAGATAGCAGAAATGAGTCGAGTGCCATATGCTTCCTCCATTGGCTCGATCATGTACGCTATGACATGTACTCGTCCTGATGTGGCTTTTTCATTGAGCGTGGTTAGCCGATATCGTGGAACCCGGGTAGAGCTCACTGGATAGCAGTTAAGAATATTCTTAAGTATCTGCGAAGGACTAAGGACTGGGTCCTTATACTTGGAGGAAGTGATGACTTGAGAGTGACAGGGTATAGCGATGCTAGTTTTCAGACCGACAGAGATAACTTCCTCTCAGTCGGGTTGGGTGTTTACCCTTAATGGAGGAGCAGTAACTTGGAAAAGTTCCAAGCAGGAGACCGTAGTTGATTCAACATGCAAATCAGAGTACATAGTTGCGAGCGAAGCGTCGAAGAAGACTATATGGTTGAAGAACTTCATTGGAGACCTTGGAGTTGTACCAGCCATAAAGGAGCCCATGGGGATTTTCTGTGATAATGAAGGAGCGGTTGCCTTAACCAATGAAACTAGGGATCAGGGCAGATCCATACATATCGACAGAAAATACCACTTCATCAGACATCGGGTAGAATAATAACTCCTCGTGGTCAAGAAGGTATGGTCAGAAGAAAATCCTGCGGATCCCCTCACAAAGGGTCTAAGTAGGATCAAGCACATTCAACATGTGAGGAGCATTGGTCTGAAGGACGATATTAGTATTAGTGATTAGATAGATAGAAACTTGTAATAGATAAATGTAATTGACATTTGAGGATTATATAATGGAGATTTATATATAAGTATTGCTTACTATCTTGTGTCAATTGTTTACTATTGTTTCACTTTTGCATGTTTTACTTCTAGAATAATTAGATTATTCAAATTATCCACAGTCGATCATACTTTGGAAGTAAGTAATGAGGCAAGAATGTAATGAATTGATTTGTAGATTGTCTAAGTGCTTAGACATAGCAAAGGTTGGTGCTACATTCATGAGTTCTCCTGAAATAGGATTTGAGTATTGGATCAAACCCATGCTCATTTGAATTACTTCATGGAATTTATCATGAGTAATTGTGAGACGATAATATCGTATAATCTTTAAAGCGAGATATATGAGTTGTTGTTTACAAGTTGTTTGTGCATTGATAACGCGTAAACACATCAGTAATTTGATGTTATAAAACGTATTGTTGTGTACGATTTAATGAGTAATAGTACAAGCATATAAGTCAAAGTTTATATGTTCCTTTTATCCTAAGAGGGTAAAAGCGATATCTTGGGCCCCTCAATGATTTTGTGTTGACTTATGTGTCGGGCCCGGTCAGGACGAAATTGATGTGTGCAATTAAGTTCATTGTCAGACAAATTAGAAATTGGGAAACAAACTGTTGGACATTGAGAATGATTATGTTCCATGACTTTGTCCACAAAATATCTTGAAGAACAGAGGATTATATGATCCCTTATCTAAAGGACGCGTCAATGACTAGGTCAGAGTTCAACAACGGCTTTTGAGAGCTACGATTGCTAAGTCAGATTCTGAAGCTACATTGGCAGTTATAGTTATTAGACTTATCCAAGTGGGAGACTGGTGGATTAGGTGTGTAAGCCCATAACTATTATTGGTATGTACTTGATCTGATAGTACCATGGTCCTTTTGGGTTGCCTTCACCATAGCAACTTGACAGGATGATTTTTGGAGAAGGAGGTTGATAAATGATTTATTGATATATTATAAGAATAATATATTAATAGAGAAATCATATAATTTAATTAGTATTGATCAGAAATTAATTTGGAATTAATTTTGGGATTAAAGGAACTGATTAAAAAGAACATGGACTGATATTGCAAATCATTGATAGTTGCAGTGTTGGGCTGATGGACTCCTTTAGAAGGGGGTAGATGAAATCTATAGGAAGCCCTATAGAGATTTCATCCAAGGCTTCTAGGAAGGAGGTCCATGGACTGCTTAAGGCCTAAGCAATCAGATTAGGGTTTCCACCTGAAAAACCCTAGTAGCCTCAGCTATATAAGGAACCCCTTGGTATATAATTTTCGGCCTATGCATTCTAAGAGAACCCTAGACGAAAATTAAAGAGCCTCCATCACCTTTCTCCTTCATCCTTTGCTAGTGGTGTTTGTGACTCCATTAGAGGTGCAACGCTTGGGTCACTAAGCTCTTAGAAGTCAAGATCAAGCAAGGAATACTTGTTATTACTAGATAACAAGAAAGGTATTCTTCTAACCTTAATAACATACAAATTTCGATTTTATATATACTAGATCTAGGGTTATTGCTTTGGAAATTTTATTTGCATGTTTAACTTGAGAAAAACTTATATCCAAAGCAATTAGGGTTGCATGTACACATAGGAATGTTGTTATGCTCCAAACCCATCAGTGAGACACATCAATATCATCACAATAATACTTCCAACAAAGTATCATGATTAGACTAACTGGTTGCAGATGTTATTCAGGTATGAGATCTTTCAATATATATATATAATTTCTATTTATCCTTATGGTGGAACCTCAAGATATTATACTAATTTTAGAAATTATAATCATCAAATATTACTGTCTCTTGAAACTCAACAAGAGAGGTTTTGCAGAGCGTAAAATTATTAATAGTTATCAACAGAATTTAACAAAGTTTCATTTAGTATTTTCAATATTTAGTCTTTAAAAATTAATATCTTTTATTGTTTCTCAAAATATTAATTTATTAAAGTCTAGGATCCAAGTAACGAAACAAGTAAATGGTTAGGTGACCTTTATTCCATAAACATAATCAAACTCGGTAGGTAGCGATTACCAATTTGCATACGATATGTAACTCCTAGATTATGGGATCCTAAAAAACTATTGCTTAGCTTGGCATGTTTATCCCATCTATGCCTCGGACCTCTCATGCTTGGGTGACCTTTATCACATAAGATTCCAATCAAGTCATCCTACTTGAAATAACTTGTAGCATTGTAACTAACCAGTAACAAGGTGACCCTTTAGAAAGCAGAAACTACAAAACTACTCCGAACATTAAAATCCAATCCTAGTGACCAGATGTCCTCGTGACACTAAAACCCTCAAATGATAACCAGTGTTCTTCAAAAGGACGACAATGACTTGCATTTTTAGAAAGGGTTTTATATATGTTTTATAATTATAGTTTAGAAAAACATGGCATCATGAATATTGCATGCATTCAACAATTCATGTATCCTTTTGTAAAATTCATATAAATTGTTATGAGGTTGTAACATCCTGTTTCAGATCGACCGTGATTTAAGGTTCGTGGGCTGCAACCCGGGCATGAGGAAGCCTCAGGGCTGCAACGTGTTGCTATAAGCGTAGGGCTTCTCGTCACCTTTCCGTGGATATGTGGTTCATTGGAAACGGAGTTATATCGAGGAAACTATGGAAGTTTGAAGTTTTGACAAGATAGGTCCCTTATTTGAGAAAGGTGGCAGCTGAGTAACGTGGGCGTACGTGTGTGTACGCTTAGCGTACTCATGTGTGTGACTTTTAAGCGGAGCCACCTAGTACACTGGGCGTACCAGAGGGTACGCTGGGTGTACTAGGCACATAGTGAAAACCCTAAATGTGGGGTGTCCCTATATAAAGAATAAGATGGCCTCATTCCTGGCCACCATCCTCAGACAATCAACCCTCTTAAGCCCTAAATACTCGTCCATTGAGCTTGTGTTGTCCCTTTGTGAGCTATTGAGTGATCTTGTGTTTCTTTCGAGTGAAGAAGGAGACTTGAAGAAGAAGGAGTGGGATTCCAGGCTTTGGATCTGAGCTTATCTGAGTTGGAAGCTTCACGTTGAGGTATAAAGCTCAAAGCTTTCTCACTCTTTTGATTTGTGCATCATTTTAGTGTATTTTAGGGTGTTAGTCCGAAAGTTGCAGACTTTATGAGATATTAAGCTTCAGAGATTATTATCAGCTTCTTTGAGTATCTTTAGTGGTGTGGAGTTATAAAAATCAAGACTTGGACGTTTGAATCAACCCATGCATGAGCTATGTGCATTTTGAGATGAGAATATGAGAGTTTTGGGTGTTTGTGACTTTACCAGCCATGTAAAGGCTTAAAGTCACAGACTTGATGGAGTAAGAACCTCTAGGGAGTCCAAATCTGTGATATGAGTTAAGGTCTTAACGGGTTAAGACCAAGAAAGTGAGAAGAGCCATACTGGACGTACGCCGAGCGTAATCCTAGTACGCCCCGCGTATTGGGTTGGTGTCCCCGATCAGATTTCGTTCATGCTTGTGTACGCTGAGCGTACCAAGGGAGGTACGCCCCGTGTAACCTCGCTGTGGGCTTTTGGGCTAGATCTTATAATGGGCCTTAAGGGTTGGGCCTGGATCTTTGGGCTTGTGTACTAGAGATTTTGAGCAGAGAAATATTATATATATGCCTTGGGCCCTTGTGTTGGGCTTGTCACTTGGACTTGAGAGTTGGGCTTCGGGAGAGCCTATTCATTATTGGGCCTTGGTGGGCCCAATGAGTTTTAGGTTATTGATGGGCAAGTTAGTGGACTACCTTTAGACCTAAAGAGTGAGGGTTTGGAGTTAGATCTTAATTGGGTAATTGTGGACTTTGGTCCAGTGTTAGAGGATGGTGTGCAGCAGCAACATGTATAGGAGTTGTTCATCATCCGAGGTGAGTCTTCTCACTATACTTTACCTAGAGTGGTAACCTTTGTGTGACCGGAGGGTCTTATGTTCTTATATTGAGTATTTTGATATCCTGCATTATTTCTTTGTGATTTATGCTGTGTATTATTATGAGCTTACTGAGTTAGGACTAGAGGGTCCACCCGAGTTGTGGGACCGGAGGGTCCCACTGAGACACATTGACCGGAGGGTATTATCTGAGTATAGCCATGAGAGGCTAATGAGATATGTGTGGTATTTTGGGGAACTCACTAAGCTTCGTGTTTACCGTGTTATGTGATATGTGTTTCAGGTTCTTCTCAGGATTGCGGGAAGGCGCCGACTTGATTGTACACACCAGAGAAAGAGTTACGTTTTGAGGATCCTGGATTATTAATCAAATAACTATGGAGTTGCGTTTTGTAAATTAAATAAATGAGATTTTTGTGAAATATGTTATGAGAAGTATGTGATTTTAAAATGAAAATTTTGTTTGAAAATTTACGGTGTTACAAGTTGGTACCAGAGCCTTGGTTTGAGGGATTCGGATGTACCTTCGGGTGTGTTTGGACTCAAACTGAGGATTTGAGAAAATTTTTCAAAAGAAATGATTTTTCTAAAACAAGAAAAAGTTTCTAAGAGAAAAACAAGAATGATAAGTGTGTACAATCAACCAGAGCCCGAACGGTGATTTCCCAAAATACCCTTACTTATTTGTGTTATGAGTTATTATTGAGATATTAGTGATGCATGCTAGAAGATAGGCTAGGTATTTCATATTTTAGGGCTAGAGTTGCCTGATTTGTGATGCCTTAGCTTAGGCATAGTTGCTATCTATGATGTGCTTTGTGTTGGATTAATGTCTAAGTCCATAACTATATTTGGTATGTACTTGACCCGACCCGACATGGTCCATTTGGGTTGCACTTCACCGGCACAATTTATATGGATAGTCTTTTGAGAATAGTATATTTATGATTTATATTAATATATTATAAGTTCTAATATATTAATATGGAATCATATTATTTAATTAGTATTGATCAAGAATTAATTTAGAATTAATTAAGTGATCAAAAAGAACTAATTAAATATGGACTCTTATATATATATATATATATATATATATATATATATATATATATATATATGGAATGGGCCAAGTTCATTTAGGTTGGGCTAAGCTTTCATGGATGGTCCATGGAGCTTTTAACCCATGGATCCTATGTAAATGAAAGGTCATGGGTATTAGGGTTTACATGGATGTAACCCTAATCCTCCAAAATATATAAAGGGGTCCTTGGCTCACAAAATTGGAACAAGTGTGTGAAAATAAGAGTGGGCCAATTTTAGTGTGCATACATATTCTCTCAAGTTCTTCCAAGGTGTTTTGGTGATTTGTGATTCCATTTGAGGCTTCCACACTATTGGGGCTAAGCTCTTAAAGCTTGAAGACATCAAGCTACATCAAAAGGTATGTCTTCTAACTAGAACTTTGTAGTATAGGTGCTTCATAATATGCTAGTTAGGATGAAACCTTGGAATAGTTAATATTTGCATGTATAATAGAGAAAACATAGATTCAAGGTTTATAGGGTTGCATGTACACCATAGGAGTGTTAGAATGCTTAAAACCCAACAGTAGTATCAAAGCCATGGGTTGTTTTCTGTTATATTGATGCAAATGTATTATTTTCAAGTTGAAAAAAAAAGGAAAAAAAACATGACGTTTGTCAAATTTTAAGATAATTACTTGTTTTGTGAAAAACGAATTATTTGTAAAATTTGAATCATTTGTTATATGAGTTGAATTAGGTCAAATTTAGTAAAAGATAAAATGATATGATTATTTTATTAGTTTTAAAAGTTTGATCTAAATGTTTTAAGGAGTTACATATTTTGTCATAAAATTTTGGAGCTCAAAAGTTTTTTTTAAAGTTGTGATCTTAAGGGTTTTTGAAACTTCCATAAGTTATGGATATGAAAGTTTTTTTTTTTAAAAAAAAATTTGATTCAAAGTTTTTATGGAGTTACAAAATTTGGTGTTAATGTTTTAAAGAATTCCATAACTTGTTCTTAAGTTATGGAACATGGAAAGTTTCATCATAAAACACCATTAATTCCATAAGTTATGGAATCCAAAGGTTTTCAAGAATTACAAAACTTGCCCTCAAGTTTTGGAATTTGAGAAAAGTTTTTTATGAAAAAAAGAATTGAATTCTAAAACTCTTGGGTTCATAACTTAAACAATTAATTAAATGGTTTTAATTTTGAGTTTAATAATTGGAATTATGATGTTTTGTTGAATAGTTCAAATTAACTCTTATGGACTTTATTAATAGTTAATTAAAGCGTTTAATTAAAAGAGTATTATTAATCCATAAATATATGGTTTGAGTTTAATTAAATTAAAAGTCTAGTTTAATTAATAGATTAAACCACCAAGTATTTTAAATGTCTAAAATACACCCTTATACTATTATAATATTAAAAGTTTAATATATTATATGTATAAGAGCAAGTCGTCTTACCATTAGTAGGCCTCATTCACGAAGCCGGTCTATAAGGGGGGTATAAGGTTACTGCCTATAAAATGGCAGTTTAATGGGTGTCCACTCTCACTCACCGCTTCCTTGACCGGTGGAGGGTCGTTAGCCGAACAGGTAGGACAAGGACTATAATTCTCCCTTCATTATAAGTATAATGATAAATATTAAGTAACTAAACACTTATAAATTCCCAATCTTAGTTACTTAGGAAAATGTGAATAAGGTGCTAATCCATGAAATTACACTTTGCACTTTGTTTAAGCTGTTAGTGGAGCGTGTGTGGTTAACCGACACACTAACCTGGACTTAACAAGGTAGGCAAATGGTAACTTAATGTTAATCATAGTGTCGTTAGAGCGTGTGTGGTTAACCGGCACATCGATTGAGGGGTAAATATTAAGGGTACCAAGTATATTTGCATGGTTACTTCACACCTTGTTTTGTGATCCTCGGCATCCTAGTCACAAAACCTGAAGGGCACACTCGAGATTGAAACATGCCATTGAAAAGTTCAATGAATCTCAAAAGAATCTAGGAGTTTCAAAACCAATTAAAACCTAATAATACATTTCGTTTATCTTGGTGGAAATTGGTGAATCGTCATTCACCTACCTTCAAATATTTTATAGCTTGGATTACGGCATCCCTCTTCCAAGTTATAAAATAGTTTGTTGGGTCCTAGCCTTAATATATCATATTGGGTGTTATATTAAGGACTTAAATCAACTTTACGTGAATTTCTCCCATTGTTGATGTCTGGTTTAGACAACAATGATCTTCCCAAACCAAGCTTTCCTAATGAATATGACTTCCCGAGTTTGGCTCATGGAAGTCATACTTCTCTTCCTCCACCTCCTCCAATTATTCTCCCTAACCCACAAGTTCAAGGTCACTCAAGCCCTAATGGCAAGCAAGGTCTATGTGTGATCACATCTTAGAGATGAAGTCACATATTGACAAGCCGGGAGAGTTGGGTGTCAAAGTCTTGAGAAAGTTGGATGTTCAATCACTTTCTAAGTCACATAGTGAGTTCCTTTGGGACTACTATGAAACAGACTATGACATGAACCTTAATAATCATATCTATTTGTTTGGTGCTGCTGAATCAGCAATGATTTGGAACGATAGTAAAGCAAATTTTATTTGAAGATCAACTTCCCAAAAACTTTATGGACAGTGACAATGGTGACACTGGAAATCCAGAAAAAGCATTCTCTTCCCAATGGAAAGGGATTGGCCATAGTCAACCCGGTTGACCAAATGGTAAAGAGAAAGGCTAAGTCTGAGATAGTCCCATTACCAAAGGGTCCATATGTTTATTTTGCCAAAGGAAGGGGCGTTGATTGCAAAGCTGTCAAATTTACCTAAGGATGTTAAAGTCAATAAGTTTGACTCTACATCAGGTAGAGCCCATTATCTAACTCTGTTAAGTTCTATTCTGAGATCCTCATTACATGATGTGACTGGGTCACATGTTGATGTTTTAATAATCAAAGAATAGAGAGAAATCTTAAAGGAAGTATATGCTGATTCTGATCGCGAAGGTGGATTTCGATCGCATCCGAATTTTGAGCAGTTGCTTAAGAAGTTATGATATATTGCTAAGGAATAGATAACAACAATTTTCCATGTGGATTGTAAGGATAAGTTTTTCCACAAAGTTTTAAAATAAAAGAAAATTGTTTAATTTTATTTATTTGAAGTATCCTTACAATGGCATTTGTGGAAAATTGTTGCTTATATGATTCCACTGACAACGATATTGGAAAATGGATTTGATTCTTTCATTTCTGGTAGTGTCTAAATTTACCAAATCAGGAAAGTGCCTCATCACCCAAGTTTCAATTGGACCGAAAATTGGAATCATGCAAGTTGAATAGTATGATGAATGAGAACTTTCAAGCATTGGAAAATCAAGACTAATTACTTGTTCACATGGATGTGTGAGTCAAGTGAAGGACTAAAGGGATCGAGTACACATTCTTGTGCACTGGTCATGTCCACCACAAAGCTCGTTAAGACTATTTGATTTACTAAAGTTTAGTAAATATGGTTATACTTACAAGTTTAAGTATAATTCTGAAACATTGGAAAAGTCTCAATGTATGGCAGAACGAATGGGAAGAATCAAATTAGGCAGAAAGATAAAAGTTTCTCAAATCTGAAAAGGTGGGAGAGTACTTTAGTATCATGTTTGTGATCATCTTAATGATTTAGAAATCATATCACAATTAGTCCTCTAAAGGTCATCTTAGTGCATTCTTATGACTAAGAAGAGGAGTCATGAATTGTTGAAATGGTTAGATCAGGAAGATGAGTCATACTTCGTTCCAAAACAATTCTTAGAGTCATACTCCAAGATTGTAACTTGAGTGACATATCTTAAAGAAAGGTTTAAAACACTTGTCAAATGTAAGAGTAAAAGTGTCCTACTCTTGTACATTTGAAATTGGTAAGTTGTGATGTTTTGGATAAAACAAAGACCAACTAAGGCCAATTGTGTGAAATGTTTGTCTTGATAAAGAATCCGCACTATCTCTTGAATATTTGGCAAGATAGTCTTATATGTCAAGAGGATAGTGGGAGTCTTAAAGATCCTAAAAAGAATTTCAAGAACTAATCAAGAATAAAACCTGAGGTTCTTCACTAGCACACGGCTTGAGGTTTATAACCTATCGTGTTGACATATTCTGTGCCCATTCCAGTTAAAGTTGGCTTTGCATAGGAGTTTTGAAAGTTCTCAATTGGTTGCATAACAACTTGGAAGCAATGGCAGGCCCTGTACTGCCAGGTGGCAAGAAGTTAAGATTGCATAAGTTCAGTCCATATGAGTTTGGATTTGTCATTATCCTTGTCTTGTGACTATGGTTTTGACGATTCACATGGATAAGAACACATACACCATAAAATCTAAGGGTCATAAGGTTTCTCTCCGATTCATGAAAATGATGGTGAGGAAACACTTCCACCAAGTAGATTTGAAGCAGATGGCAAAAGGTCTAAACAATTGAGACTATGATTATGACATCCCTTTTTATAGTTCTGAAATTGTTTAGACACACATGCATGCTATCTAAGGAAAGGTGTATGATTTTGATAAAGTTTTATCAAAGCATCTCGTATCAGAAATCTGAACTTTGGTAAGAAAGTCAATAAAGTATTGATTTCTAGAAGTCCAGCTGATTTCTGAGTACATGTCAAAGCTAGTGGGAGAATAAGTGTTATGCTAATAATCATCATGTTAGTGGGAGCATGATAATTATTGTTAGCGTTGCAAGTTAGCAATGTTAATTATAGAAAACAAAAGTTTCAATTCGTGAGGCTGCAGGGATTGAAAAAGTTGTTTTGCTATAATTAAGGGAGAGGATATACTTCATTTCAGTTCTAAAGGCTTAGATTGAGACCTTAATCATCTTTAGTAAAGAATATATATATGAATTTCATGTTGGATTGGTTCAAATTAAGGAAATTCTATATATTGCGTTCTCAAAATTCGATTATGATTACGACATCCCTCTTCATAGTCAAATTTTGAAAACATGGCAAATAAAAATATTGTAGCAAAAGACTGGTCTAGAATCATGTCTTTATGTGAGACATCATGAATCGTGTACCATTTGCTTTGGGTACAGGATCGATTGCATGTGCTATAATATTTGTCATTTCTAAATTTTTCCAAATGCCCAGAGGCATTAAGAAGGGAAAAGGTCTAGAATTGGATATGACTAAAATGATTAAGCAATTGTCGAGGACAATATGAGGTTTACCAAAGATTGGTTGTTCAAGGACAATTGGAAGTATAGTGCTAATTTTGGAAGGACCATATTGACATATTCTGAAAAGAGGCATCTCTTATTCAAAAGTGATAGTCAAAATGAGAATATGGAGTTGTATCCATAGGTGGAAGTTATCTGTGTAAGATTAGAAAACTTAATGCAAGAAGCATGTCCAAAGCAATGTACTTTGAATATGAGACTTAGTTTCCATGGAGTTGATCTCCATTGGAATACCTTATAATGACTCTTGACAAGTCTTTGTGACTTTGTACATATTCATTACAGGAGGGTCAGTGCATATAAGTTTAAAATCTAAACAGATTTCGATAAATGATAAGAATTTGAAATTCTCACATTTTTCGATAAGGATTTGGGAGTGTGAAATTAGAATCATTGAAATTATGTTCAATTGGTTTATTTCACAAAGTAAGGATCATAGACAAACATAGAGTGCATACTTGGTGTATGGCAAAGCTATTGTTTAAGAAAAACATAGTGTACATGCTTGGAGCATGGGACAACTAGTGTTTTTAATTCAAGTATAAAGTTGATAAAACCGAAACAATGAATAATGAGTAATCAGTATGGTGATAAATAAAAGTGTTTATTTATATTCATAGGGTTTGATACCATATTTGATTCATTTATTTTTGTGTTTCACTTTGCATGTTTTGACTTCCAGAATAACTAAGTCGCTCTTCCTGAATGATTAAGTTATTCAAACCATCCACAGTCGATCATATGTTGGAATTAGATATGAATCAAGACTGTCATGGGTTGGTTTGTAGAGGTCCAAGTTGGTGGACAAAGTGGTGCTACAACACTCATGAGTGCTCATAAGTTCTGAGTATTGGATTCAACCCGCGCTCATTTGAATCACTTCATGGATTTTATCACGAGTGATCATGAGACGATAATATCTTATATTCTTCAAACCTAAAGATATGAGTTGGTTATACATTGATTGCACGAAAACGCATTTGGTAACTCGATGTTATAAAACGTGCCTTTGTGTATGATTCAACAAGTAGTAGAACAAGCCATATGAGTCGAAGTTTATCCATTCCTTTTACCTTCGGGATAAAAGCGATATCTGTGGGCCCCTCGATGATTTAGCGATGACACATGTGAGTGCTTGGCCAAGCCAGGACTGATTTGATTTGTTCAATCAGTCAGTCATCATAAATCGAAAATCGGGAAACAACAAATGGACAGAAAGAATGATTATAATCCATGTCTCAGTCCATATGATATCTAGAATGGAGGAATATATGATCCCTTATCTAATGGACAAGTCATTGACAAGGTCAGAGTTCGACAGCGGCTTTAAGAGCTACGATTGCCAGTTAGGTTTTGAATTCATACTCAATAATAGTTTTAGACTTATCCAAGTGGGAGACTGTTGGATTAATGTCTAAGTCCATAACTATATGTGGTATGTACTTGACCCGACCCGTCATGGTCCATTTGGGTTGCACTTCACCGGCACAATTTATATGGATAGTCTTTTGAGAATAGTATATTTATGATTTATATTAATATTTTATAAGTTCTAATATATTAATATGGAATCATATTATTTAATTAGTATTGATCAAGAATTAATTTAGAATTAATTAAGTGATCAAAATGAACTAATTAAATATGGACTCTTATATATATGGAATGGGCCAAGTTCATTTAGGTTGGGCTAAGCTTTCATGGATGGTCCATGGAGCTTTTAACCCATGGATCCTATGTAAATGAAAGGTCATGGGTATTAGGGTTTACATGGATGTAGCCCTAATCCTCCATAATATATAAAGGGGTCCTTGGCTCACAAAATTGGAACAAGTGTGTGAAAATAAGAGTGAGCCGATTTTAGTGTGCATACATATTCTCTCAAGTTCTTCCAAGGTGTTTTGGTGATTTGTGATTCCATTTGAGGCTTCCACACTATTGGGGCTAAGCTCTTAAAGCTTGAAGACATCAAGCTACATCAAAAGGTATGTCATCTAACTAGAACTTTGTAGTATAGGTGCTTCATAATATGCTAGTTAGGATGAAACCTTGGAATAGTTAATATTTGCATATATAATAGAGAAAACATAGATCCAAGGTTTATAGGGTTGCATGTACACCATAGGAGTGTTAGAATGCTCAAAACCCAACACTTTGAGTATGTGCGGAGTAAGAGTATCCAACAGGAATCTTTTAGAGAGAACTTTAAGTAGAGGAGTAATATAGAGATACCTAGATGAGCATTTGAGGAGTCTACTGAGGGAGTAGTTAGATACCCGCGAGAGGTAGGCTTGTTTGATTTCAGTGATACCTTTTGAGTGTGAGTAGAGAAAGTGGAGTTGTAGCCTAGAGTGGTTTTACGTGTTGGTGGAGCTTATTCGATGCCCGAATGCTGCTTGCTTTGTGCTTTGTGGAACTCTTGATGATGGCAGTCAGCAACTGAGTGGATATGAGAATATTCAGGAGGTAGATGGTTGGCATCATGAGGAGCTCTTCAGCAGCTGATGGCAGAGAAGTGTGAGAACCTAGGAAGAGCCTGGGGAGTGACTTCAGTCAGAAGAGTACGCTGATAGAGGAGAGTATTCGCTGGATAGCGACCAGGTATATCGGGATTGGTGATCGAGGAGGTTGAGCAGCTACTTAGGAAATCTGGGACGATCCGTGTGGAAAGTATGGGTAGATGTGGCAGGTAGTATGGGCACGTACTACTGAAAGCAGAGGAACCGTACTCGAAATAGGGAGAATTCCAGAGGTTCTATGTAGCAGATTGAGAGGTAATAACCTGGTTCGAGTACCATGATTCGTAGCAGATTGAGAGGTGATAACCTGGTTCGAGTACCATGATTCGTAGCAAATTGAGAGGTGATAACATGGTTCGAGTACCATGATTCGTAGCAGACTGAGAGATGATAACATGGTTCGTGTACCATGATTCGTGGCAGCTTGAGAGGTGATAACATGGTTCGAGTACCATGATTCATGGCGGTTAGTGCTTCAAAGTTTACCAGTTATCCCGTTGTGATTGATTAGATTGAGAACATATATGATAGAGTGTGGGGCAAGAGGGCCATGTCGAACGAGTTTCAATGGAGCATACATTGAGAGGGAAGTCGAGTTAGTTTCTGAGAGATTTTATTGGTGAGATGCCAGTTGGAGTCGCAAGACTCAGGGATGAGTAGAGATGATGTTTATTGGAGGATCGCGGTCTGAGTGAGCAATCGACCGATAGATGAGACGTCACCTTCTGTGACAAGAGTTGAACTGTCCCCGTTTCTTGGGAGAAGAAAAAGAGATAACGAGCTTCCGGTTTCAGAGTTTGGAGGTAAACCCCGTGGGATAGCATAGGGTTGCAACCTTTTCACCAGAGTATTTGGGCAGTATGTTGCTGCGAGGTATTTCTTATACCATGAGAGAGTCATTAGTGGAACTAATATGGAAGGGAACAAGGAGGTGCCTTATTGAGGGAGGCATACTTTTAGTAGAAGTTCCAGGTGATTAAGAGGAGTATATCGGGGAGGTGGCCTTCGTTGTCTACATTGTGTATCGACTGTGAGAGTGAGGTCTCTTGATTTTATGATGATTACCACGATGGGAGGCTGGTCGAGGAATCAAAGACGAGGTGCGTGATAGTGGATTATTTCCAGATTGAGAGTCAGGACTAATTCGGAACAGTTGGGATATCCGGCGGTGTGTCGGTCTGAGGTTTCGACATGACTAGAGGCAGTCATGTCTGGAGGATTATGAGATTTTTGTCTGAGTTACGAGATATTTGGAGTTGCTTGGTTTCCATCGGGAAGATCATTGAGTGATTATATGGTACGTTCCAAGAGTCAAGTGTGATGTACCTGGTGAAACAGTCTGTGGAGTAGACTGTTGGTATGCCAATTGGTGATAGTTCAAACCCTGAGTGGGGGAGAGCTGAGTATTTTATTAAGAGGATCAGAGATTTGTTCAGGTGCGGTTAGAGAACTGATTATGGAGATCTACGGTACGGAAATATGAGACTTGGGTCATTGGTGGATGAGACAAGGTGCAGAGTGAGATAATGGAACCACAGTAAGTAGCCGTTGGCTAGGGACCTTATTGTGGTTAGGAGCTCTTCAAGTTGCAGTGGTTGAGATTCGAGGCCGTTGGCTCGTTGAGGTCCGGTTTCGACTGCTGAGAATTTCTAGTTCAATGTATGGGTTATTATATGCACTCCAGGAAGGGCTACAGTTGTTTGGCAATGAACTTTAGAGTCGGTATGCGTATTCTTGCATGGATTGGAGCAGTAGGAGATGGGATTTCGGATTGTCGTCAATGAGTTCTTGGTCATTGATGATTCCTCCGTATTTCAAGTTATGAGTTGGAGTATTTCGAGGTGGCAAGTTGTGCGAGTGGAAGAACAATGGTCGAGGCAAGACATCGTGAGATTCTTAGAGAGTATACTACGGTAACCGAGTATAATGTCGTGAGTGGAAGATCCATGGACGAGACAAGACACCGTGAGGTTCTGTGATGGTGTACCGAGGTATCTGAGTATGACACCCTAAACTTTTGGGATTATTTTGAGACTTGAGTTGTGAGATGACAAGTGGTGTACCAAGTGACTATTGTTCTAGTGGGAACCCTTCAGCCAATTGTCATAGGATGGGACTATCCAAATGTGAATAGAGAGTACGGGGAGCCGTAACATACATGAGTCAGATAGAGAGTATCGTATGATTACGGGGAGCCGTAACATATACGAGTCAGAGAGAGAGAGAGAGTATCGCATGATTACGGGGAGCTGTAACATACATGAGTCAGAGAGAGAGTATCGTATGATTACGGGGAGCCGTATCATACATGAGTCAGAAAGAGAATATCGTAAGACTGCGGGAAGTTGTAGCATTCACGAGGCAATGAGAGAGTGTCAGAGGACTACGGGGAGCCGTAACAGTTGCTAGTCAGTGAGAGAGTGTTGTATAACTGCGGGAGCCGTAGCCTTGCTAGTCAGGGGTGATGCAGAGGGGCTCTTAGGCCTGGGTAGCCTTACCTGAGGAGTCTATGAGGGCCTGGGGGCCGAACCAATGGCGAGACTGGGGTCTCGCATTGGTCGAAACCCGTTGTGTTTTGAGTTAGAGAGGGACTGTCGCGAATCGGACGGATCGAGGTGTAATGCATACGTATAATCGTGGAGCATGGGTCATGAGTTGAGCGCTATATTGTCATAGGACGGGACTATCCAAATGTGAATAGAGAGTACGGGGAGCCGTAACATACATGAGTCAGATAGAGAGTATCGTATGATTACGGGGAGCCGTAACATATACGAGTCAGAGAGAAAGAGAGAGAGAGAGAGAGAGAGTATCGCATGATTACGGGGAGCCGTAACATACATGAGTCAGAGAGAGAGTATCGTATGATTACGGGGAGCCGTAACATACATGAGTCAGAGAGAGAATATCGTAAGACTGCGGGAAGTCGTAGCATTCACGAGGCAATGAGAGAGTGTCAGAGGACTACGGGGAGCCGTAACACTTGTTAGTCAGTGAGAGAGTGTTGTATAACTGCGGGAGCCGCAACCTTGCTAGTCAGGGGTGATGCAGAGGGGCTCTTAGGCCTGGGTAGCCTTACCTGAGGAGTCTGTGAGGGCCTGGGGGCTGAACCAAGGGCGAGACTGGGGTCTCGGCAGCGGTCGAAACCTGTTGTGTTTTGAGTTAGAGAGGGACTGTCGCGAAATGGACGGGTCGAGGTGTAATGCATATGTATAATCGTGGAGCATGGGTCATGAGTTGAGCGCTATATTGGAACGATTGGTTCCAATTCTGTGTTGGACCAGACTCTGATGAGTGAGTTAGAATCTATCTGTGTGGAGGACGAGTAGGTTGGGATTTCGGGTGGAACTCATTATGAGAGGCATGTGTTTCCGTCTGGTGTTTTAGACTTGAGTGGGCCAGTTCGTTGGTTTGGGAAGGACCACGAGATGTTTGGAACTAGCGAGTAGTAGACAATAGGGGTCGGAGGTCAGGCGACTTCTAAAGGGGATTGTAGAGTTCGCTTGAGGTAATGCGAACTGATGGTTTTTGAGCATTCTAACACTCCTATGGTGTACATGCAACCCTAGATGCTTTGGATCTATGTATTCTCTATTATACATGCATACATTCAATAATCCAAAGCATCATCCTAACTAGCATACAATAAAGCATAAACAACATGAAATACAAGTTAGATGACATACCTTTTAGTGTAGTTGGAACCTTGGACCTTTAAGAACTTAGTGCCCCAAGTGTTGCACCTCAAATGGAATCACACAACACTACCAACAATGGAGGAACTTGAGAAGAGGTCACTTTCACTCATAAAATCGACTTGCCCTCTTGTGTTTCCACTAGTGCCAATTTCATGAGCTAGAGGGGTTCTTATATAGTGTGGCTTAATTAGGGTTACACTATGCAAACCCTAATGTGCATGACCTTCCATATTCCTCATGCTCCATGGGTTTAAACCTCCATGGATCATCCATGGGTTACCACATGGGTTTAGCCCAACATAAGGAACTATGGATCACAAGCCCACATTATAAGAATGAATGATTTACATAATCAATCCCCATATATTTAATTAGTCTCTTTTGATCACAAAATTAATTCCAAACTAATTCTTGATCAATACTAATTAAATTATATGATTTCATATTAATATATTAGAACTTATAATATATTAATAAATCATAAATAACCTCTTCTCAATTATCCATCCTTCAAATTGTTCCGGTGCCATGCAACCCAAATGGACCATGCTACTCTCGGGTGAAGTACAGACCAATTATAGTTATGGACTTAGACACTAATCGAATAGTCTCCCACTTGGATAAGTCTAATAACTATTATTGCAATTACGACTCCACAACCCAACTAGCAATCGTAGCTCTTAAAAGCCGTTGTCGAACTCTGACCTAGTCAATGATGCGTCCATTAGATAAGGGATCCTATATTCTTCCATTCTAGATATCGTATGGACTGAGACATGGATTATAATCATTCTCTCTGTCCATCTGTTGTTTCCTGATTTCTGATTTATGACGACCGACTAATTGAACAAATCAAATCAGTCCAGGCTTGGCCAAGCAGTTAGGGGTGTCATCACTAAATCATCGAGGGGCCCACATATATCGCTTTTATCCCTCCAAGGGTAAAAGGAATGGATAAACTTCGACTTATATGCTTGCTCTATCTACTCATCAAATCACACACAATGATATGTTTTACAACACCGAGTTACCGATGCCTTTAAATATCATCAATGTGCAACCGACTTGTAGACTGCAACTGATATCTCTTCGTTTGAAGAATATAAGATATTATCGTCTCATGATCACTCGTGATAAAATCCATGAAGTGATTCAAATGAGCATGGGTTGAATCTAATTCTCGAATCTTATTCCAGGAGCACTCATGAACACTGCAGCTATGTCCTAGACAAACTACAGACCCGTTCATGACAATCTTGCCTCAATACCTACGTCCAAAGTATGATCGACTGTGGATGGTTTGAATAACCTAGTTATTCGGGAAGTCAAAACATGCAAAGTGAAACACAAGAATAATACTAACCCTATATGGCCCAAAAACTTTTGAGTCATATTGATTACTCATTATTCATTGTATAATGTTTCGAATAATCAACTTAATACTTGAATTAAAACAATAGTTGTCCCATGCTCCAAGCATGTACACTATGTTTGTCTATGGCCATTACTTTGTGAAATAGATCAATTGAAAACATCTTCAATGAAACTCATTTCACAATTCCAAATCTTTATCACCAGTGTAAGAATTCCAAATTCTTGTCACTGCCAGAATGTGCTAGATTCTAAACTATCATGCAATGATTCCTTTATAATGTGTAGGTACCAAAAGTCACAGAGACTTGACCAACGATATAACAAAGTATTCCAATGGAGATTCTTACAAGACACTTTCATGAAAGCGAAGTCTCAAATTCAAAGTACATTCCTTTGAACATCCTTCTTGCATAAAAGTTTCTAACCATAGATTTTTAATATCCAACACCCAATATGGAAACATTTCCATATTTGCCATATGACAACTCATTATTAATAGAATACTTTCTATTTATAATAATGTCGATATAGTCCATCCATTACTATACTTCCAACTGTCTTTAAGCGACCAATCCTTGGCGAACCTTAGATTGTCCTTCAACAGTCGTTTAACCAATTTAGTCATATCCGGTTCTGGTCCTTTTTCCCTCTTAATACCCTAGGCATTTGGAAAATTTAGAATGGATGAGTATTATAGCACATGTAATCGATCCTATACCCGAAGCATATTGGACACGATTCATGATGTCTCACATAAAGACATGATACTTGACCAGTCTTTTGCCAATTTAGTCATATCCGGTTCTGGTCCTTTTTTCCCTCTTAATGCCCTAGGCATTGGGTAAATTTAGAAAAGATGAGTATTATAGCACATGGAATCGATCCTATACCCGAAGCATATTGGACACGATTCATGATGTCTCATATAAAGACATGATACTTGACTAGTCTTTTGCTATAATGTTTTTATTTGCCATGTTCTCACAATTTGAGTTATGAAAAGGGATGCCGTAATCATAATCGAATTTTGAGAATGCAATTAACATTTCCATATATAGAATTTCCTTATGTTGAACCATTCCAACATAACATTCATATATATTTGAGTAAATTTGATTAAAATCTCACAATCTAATCCTTTAGATTTGACATGAAGTACAATTTCCACTCCCTTAATTATAGCAAAACAGTTTTTTCCAACTCTGCGACCTTGTGAATTGAAAATCTTGTTTTCTATAATTAACATTGCTAACTTGCAACATTCACCGTAATTGATTATGCTCCCACTAGCATAATAATTACATCCTTATTAGCATAACACTTATGCCCCCACTAGCTTTGACATGTACTCAGAAATCAGTTGGACTTCTAGAAATCAACACTTTGTTGACTTTCTTACCAAAGTTCAGATTTCTGATATGAGATTCTTTGATAAGACTTTATCTAGGCCTCAAACTCATACACCTGTCCTCAGATAGCTCATATATGTGTCTAAACAATTTAAGAACTTACAACAATAAGTCTACAATGTTTAGACCTTTTGCCATTTCTCACAATTCAAATTATGAAAAAGGATGCCGTAATCATAATCAAAATTGAGAATGCAAATATCACAATTGCTATCTCCTTAAAATATACTTAGTGAAAGCGTTTCTTCACCATCATTTTCATGAATCGGAGAGAAACCTTATGACACTTAGATTTTATGGTGTATGTGTTCCTATCCATGTGAATTTGTCAAACCATAATCAAAATACAAGGTTAGTGACAAATCCAAACTCATATGGACTGAACTTGTTCAATCTTGATTTCTTGCCACCTGGTAGCCCAAGGGCCTACCATGTCTTCCAAGTTGTTTATGCAAACAATTGAGAACTCATAGAACTCACATGCATAGTCAACTTTTACTGGAATGAGCACATAAATAAGAATATGTCAACACGATAGGTTACAAACCTCAAGTCGTGTGCTAGTGATAAAAAATAGGTTTTTATTCTTGATTAGTTCTTGAAACTTGTCAAGATCTTTAAGACTCCCACTGACCTCTTGACATATAAGATTCTATTGTCAAGGATCATCCCTTGACAACAAAATATTCAAGAGTTAGTACGTATTCTTATCAAGATAAACACTTCACACAATTGGTCTTTGTTGGTCTTTGTCCTTACGAAGACATCACAACTTACCAAATTCAAATGTAAAAGAGTAAGAAACATTTTACTCTACATTTGATGAGTGTTTCAAACCTTCTTTAAGATATGTCACTCAAGTTACAATCTTGGAGTATGACTCTATGATTTTATTTTGGAAGGAAGCATGATTCACCTTAATTGATTTAACCATTTTCAACAATTCACGATTCCTCTTCTTAGCCATACGAATGCACTAAGATGTCCTTAGAGGATCAATTGTGATATGGTTTTCCATAATCATTAAGATGATCATAAAACATGATACTAAGGTACTCTCCCATCTTTTCAGATTGGAGAAACTTTTATCTTTCTGCCTATTTGATTCTTCTTATTCGTTGTGCTACACATTGAAACTTTTCATTGACTCAGAATTATACTTAAACTTGTAAGCATAACCATATTTACTAAGCTTTAGTAAATCATGACAAATAGTCTTATCGTTCTTTGTGGTGGACCTTGACCAGTGCACAAGAATGTGTTCTCGATCCCCTAGTCCTTCACTTGACTCACATATACATATGATTAATGAATTAGTCTTAATTTGCCAAAGATGAAAATTCTCATTCATCATGCAATACAACTTGCATGATTCTAAGTTTCTGTCCAATTGAAACTTGGGTGATGAGAATCTTCCCTTATTTGGTAAATTTAGACACTACCACAAACGAAAGAATCAAATCCATTTTCCAATATTGCTAAAATATATAAACACCAGTTTTCACAAATGCATTTTCAAGGAGATATAACATAAGATAAAGAGAAATTTTATTTTATTTATAAAACGCGGAAATTTTTTTCCTTACAATGAAATTACAAATGAAAACTATGTTATTACATATTTCTAAGCAATTTATCATAACTCTTTAAGCAGCAGCTCAAAAATCCGATCATCGAACCATGCGATTGAAATCTATCTTTGTGATCAGATTCAACATACTATTCTTTTATGCTTCTATTCTTCGATTCTACAAAACATGAAGATGTGACCTAGTCACATCATGTATTAAGAATTTCCAAATAGGAACTTAATAGAGTTAGATAGTGGACTTACCTGAAGCAAAGTCATACACTTTGACTTTACCATCCTTCAGGTGGCCAGATAAGGCAGCTTCGCAACCAATGCCCCTTTCTCTTGGCAATAGAAGCAAACATACTCTTTTGGAAAGGCACACGGGACAATCTCAGATTTAGCATTTCTCTTTACCATTTGGTCAACCGGGTTGACTATGGCCGATCCCTTTTCATTGGGAAGAGAAGATTTTCCAATGTTTCCATTGTCCATGTCCATGGAAGTTTGGGAAGTAGATCTTCCAATCAAATTTGCTTTTCCAGTGCACCAAATCATTTCTGATCCAGCAGCAATCAACAAATAGGCAAGATCTATAAGGGTCATGTCGTGATCTGTCATATAGTAATCTTTAATAAACTGACTATACGACTCGGGAAGTGACTGAAGAACCAAGTCAACAGTCAACTTCCTTGGGAACACGATACCCAACATTCCTAGCCTGTCAATGTGTGACTTTATCTCCAAGACATGTACACACAAAGACCTTCCATCTAGGTGTTTGCAAGCCAATAGGGCTTGAGTGACCTTGAACTTGTGGGTTAGGGAGAGTTATTGGAGGAGGTGGAGGAAGTGAAGTATCATCTTCGAGAGAAAAGCTTGTTCTAAAAGATTTGGGAACACCATAGTTGTCTGAAGTAGACATCTACAAGGGAGAAATTCAAGTTTAGTTGATTTAAGTCCTTAATATAACACCCAAAGCGAAATACTAAGGCTAGGACCCAACACAATAATTTACAATTTGGAAGAGGGATGCCGTAATCCAACTTGTAAACTATTTGAAGGTAGGTAAATGACAATTTACCAATTTCCACCACGAAAAACGAAAAGGAACTTTAGGTTTTAAGTGAATTGAAACTCCTAGATCCTTTGAGATTCATTGAGCTTTTCAATGGCATGTTTAAATCTCGATTGTGCCCTTCAAGTTTGTGACTAGGATGTCGAGGATCACAAACAAGGTGTGAATAACCATGCAAAATAGCTTGGTACACTCAATGTTACAACCACCTAATCAATGTGACGGTTAACCACACACGCTCCATTGATCTATGATTAACATCAAGCCACCCTTTGCCACACACTGTCAGTCCAGATTAGTGTGCCGGTTAACCACACACGCTCCACTAACGACTTAACAAGGTGCAAAGTGCAATTTCATGGGTTAGCACCAAATTCACATTTTTGCTAAGTAAGTAAGATTGGGAATTCATAATTGTTTAGTTACATAGTATTTCATTATACTTTTAATGAAATTAATGTCTCGTCAAACCCGTTCGGCTAACGACCCTCCACCAGTCAAGGAAGCGGTGGGTGAGAGTGGACACCCATTAAACTGCCATTTTAAAGGCAGTAACCTTATACCCCCCTTATAGACCGGCTTCGTGAATGAGGCCTACTAACGGTAAGACTGACTTTACTCTTATACATATATATAAATATTAAACCTATAATATTATAATAGTATAAGGGTTGAATTTTAAACTTTTAAAATTCTAGGGTTTGGAACTAAATGTGTCAAAAGAAGACTCTATATTTACAAATTCCAAAACTTAAGGGCAAGTTTTGAACTATTGAAAAACTTTTGGAATCCATAACATATGAGTTTAATATAGGCTTTAATGAAAAGACTCTTGAAAATCCATAACTTGAGGACAAGTTATGGAGTTCATAAAAACATTTATGGAAAAAAAACTCTTCAAGACCATAACCTATGAGTTTAATAAAGTCTTTAAAAGAAAAACTTTTCATTTTTGCATAACTTGAGGACAAGTTATGGAGTACATTAAAGGCCATAAAGATCATTAAATAAACTAAGAAGCATGTCAAATAATGTCCATGATCTAGATTAAACTCATATGAAGAAGATAATTCATATCAAACAAATTTCATGTAATTAGAATAATCATATAAACTAATACAAAACATGAAACTTTGAAAAATATCTTCTAAATTGGATAAGCATGATCATTACCACATCAAAAACAGGTTTATAAGTACAAAAAAAGTTTAGGGTAATGATCCTAGTCCAATTCCAGCCTTAAAAGTCAAAATCTGCACTCTGGAGCACCAACTCGTCGAGTGTAAGAACAAACTCAACGAGTTGGTCAGATTTGTGCTTGGACTCGGCGAGTCCACTGTCCAGAATAGCAGAAAATCGATTTTTGAGGCTTAAACAACAAGTAGCATCAAGTATAATTGAAAACAACCCTAGGCTTTGATACCACTGATGAGTTTTGAGCATTCTAACACTCCTATGCTGTACATGCAACCCTAGATGATTTGGATCTATGTTTTCTCTATTATACATGCATACATTCAATATTCCAAAGCATCATCCTAACTAGCATACAATGAAGCATAAACAACATGAAATACAAGTTAGATAACATACCTTTTAGTGTAGTTGGAACCTTGGACCTTTAAGAACTTAGTGCCCCAAGTGTTTCACCTCAAATGGAATCACACAACACCACCAACAATGGAGGAACTTGAGAAGAGGCCACTTGCACTCATAAAATCGGCTTGCCCTCTTGTTTTTCCACTAGTGCCAATTTCATGAGCTAGATGGGTTGTTATATAGTGTGGCTTAATTAGGGTTACACCATGCAAACCCTAATGTGCATGACCTTCCATATTCCTCATGCTCTATGGGTTTAAACCTCCATGGATCATCCATGGGTTACCACATGGGTTTAGCCCAACATAAGGAACTATGGATCACAAGCCCACATTATAAGAATGAATGATTTACATAATCAATCCCCATATATTTAATTAGTCTCTTTTCATCACAAAATTAATTCCAAACTAATTATTGATCAATACTAATTAAATAATATGATTTCATATTAATATATTAGAAATTATAATATATTAATAAATAATAAATAACCTCTTCTCAATTATCCATCCTTCATATTGTTCCGGTGCCATGCAACCAAAATGGACCATGCTACTCTCGGGTCAAGTACATACCAATTACAATTATGGACTTAGACACTAATCCAACACGAACTTAATGACTTAAAGGGTCACATGATGGGCTGAGATAGTTATTGAAAAAAGGAATTATAAAGTTGACTGTTGGATGGGCAATGAGTAGCCCTTGGAGGTCCAACTGTTGAGTCAGGAGTTGACCTGGTGTTCAGTGTCGGAAGGAACATTTGAGAGGAACTGGGACTTATGATTAAGGGTGTCAGAGGATTGTTCCGAGCTGGCTTGACTGCTTTCTTGTGTCTGAGGACAGAGTTTTGAGGATCATTCCTTCAGAAGAGTTCTTATAGTTGTTCAGGCGGTGGGTCCTTAGTGGCATATGACATCTCTGTTCATTTTGAGTTACGACCGGGATCGATTAGAGAATCATAATTTGTAGAGTGTTCTTAGAGTCTGTTATTCGATGAGCGATTAACATGATGATGTTTTGCGAGGGTGGTCTGGCAGGGGGAAATACCACTAGAGTTTTCAAGTTTTGGAGATACAAATCGTGTGCCGCAGCGACAGAAGGGTCTGTCCTTCTTTGGGGTCGAGAGTTCCTGTTGGATTCAGGTGTCTCGGGGCTGCGACGAGTTGCTAGAAGCGTAGGGCTTCTCATCACCTTTCCGTGGATATGTGGTTCATTGGAAAACAGAGTTATATCGAGGAAACTATGGAAGTTTGAAGTTTGGACAAGATAGGTCCCTTATTTGAGAAAGGTGGCAGCTGAGTAATGTGGGCTTACGTGTGTGTACGCTTAGCGTACTCATGTGCGTGAGTTTTAAGCAGAGCCACCTAGTACGGTGGGCGTACTTGGCACATACTGAAAACCGTAAATCAGGGGTATCCCTATATAAAGAATAAGATGGCCTCATTCCTGGCCACCAACCTCAGACAATCAACCCTCTCAAGCCCTAAATACTCGTCCATTGAGCTTGTGTTGTCCCTTTGTGAGCTATTGAGTGATCTTGTGTTTCTTTGGAGTGAAGAAGGAGCCTTGAAGAAGGAGTGGGATTCCAAGCTTTAGATCTGAGCTTATCTGAGTTGGAAGCTTCATGTTGAGGTATAAAGCTCAAAGCTTTCTCACTCTTTAGATTTGTGCATCATTTTAGTGTATTTTTGGGTTTTAGTCCCAAAGTTGGAGACTTTATGAGATACTGAGCTTCAGAGATTACTATCAGCTTCTTTGAGTGTCTTTAGTGGTGTGGAGTTATGAAAATCGAGACTTGGACGTTGAATCAACCCATGCATGATATATGTGCATTTTGAGATGAGAATATGAGAGTTTTGGGTGTTTGTGACTTTACCAGCCATGCAAAGGCTTAAAGTCACAGACTTTATGGAGTAAGAGCCTCTAGGGAGTCCAGATATGTGATATGAGCTAAGGGAGGTATGCCCCGCATAACCTCGCTGTGGGTTGGTGTCCCCAATCAGATTTCGTGCATGCTTGTGTACGCTGAGCGTACCAAGGGAGGTACGCCCCGCGTAACCTCGCTGTGGGATTTTGGGCTAACTCTTATAATGGGCCTTAAGGGTTGGGCCTAGATCTTTGGGCTTGTGTACTAGAGATTTTGAGCAGAGAAATATTATATATATGCCTTGGGCCCTTGTGTTGGGCTTGTCACTTGGACTTCGGGAGAGCCCATTCATTATTGGGCCTTGGTGGGCCCAATGAGTTTTAGGTTATTGATGGGCTAGTTAGTGGACTACCTTTAGACCTAAAGAGTGAGGGTTTGGACTTAGATCTTAATTGGGTAATTGTGGACTTTGGTCCAGTGTTAGAGGCTGGTGTGTAGCAGCAACATCTATAGGAGCTGTTCATCATCCGAGGTGAGTCTTCTCACTATACTTTACCTAGAGTGGTAACCTTTGTGTGACTGGAGGGTCTTATGTGGTTATATTGAGTATTTTGATATCCTGTATTATGTCTTTGTGATTTATGTTGTGTTTTATTCTGAGCTTACTGAGTTAGGACCAGAGGGTCCACCCGAGTTGTGGGACCAGAGGGTCCCATTGATACACATTGACCGGAGGGTCTTATCTGAGTATAGCCATGAGAGGCTAATGAGATATGTGTGGTATTTTGGGGAACTCACTAAGCTTCGTGCTTGCCGTGTTATGTGATATGTGTTTCAGGTTCTTCTCAGGATCACGGGAAGGCGCCGACTTGATTATACACACCAGAGAAAGAGTTATGTTTTGAGGATCCTGGATTATTAATCAAATAACCATGGAGTTGCGTTTTGTAAATTAAATAAATGGGATTTTTGTGAAATGTGTTATGAGAAGTATGTGATTTTAAAATGAAAATTTTGTTTGAAAATTTACGGTGTTACAGAGGTTCTTCAGGTGCCAAATAAAACTTCATTTTATTTTCCATTAACCGCGATCAATTAAAAACTAAAATGCGGTATTTTAAAGTTTTGTCGTTGATCGGTTTTAAGAACCAGTAATAGTCTTAATAAATGGTTATTTTATACTT
Organism: Lactuca virosa; assembly: GCF_052849685.1. Taxonomy (NCBI): domain Eukaryota; kingdom Viridiplantae; phylum Streptophyta; class Magnoliopsida; order Asterales; family Asteraceae; genus Lactuca; species Lactuca virosa. Next base: position 164,195,687 of record NC_136433.1, on the reverse strand, counting down.
AAGACTTGGAGTTTTGGATGAGTTATAAAATCACTATTTTAAATCTCATTCAATCAAAAAAAAAACTTATGATTTCATGAATTTGTAGAATAAACTCATTTTATTTGATAAACTCAATTTTATGCATCTTATGATAAAAATCATATTTTGATAAACCAAAACTTGTGTGATGATACTTATGTTTTATATCTCATTTAGCATGTATAAAACACAATATCAACATGTTGCGTTATGTTTAAAACACCAATATCATATATTAAGTTTCGACGCAAAAAATAATCACTAGTTTTATTATTTGACGTTATAACGCTATAAACCGATTTTAGTCTTTTTAATAAAAACTGCTTATTTATTATAAAGACATGGTGTTTATATAATGTTTAAACATATTTTAAAACATTTCAATTATTTTAAAGTTGGGTATTTATAATTTTTACAATAAAACTATTTTCAACAAAAAATTGAGTTTTAACTGGTAAACCGGTAACTGGTAAAACGTTTTTATAAATATCCATTTATAAACATCTTATGTTATCTTTTAAATATTTTTTTACTCAAACTCCAAATGATATTATCTTATGAAAAAAAATGTCATATGACATGTAAAAACCATTTTTATATATAAAACATTACATTTAACATAAAACAAACATCACAAGCATGCATTATAATATGTATAAATCAAGCCATGTCTAGTAATAATTTTTATGAGCCATCACAAGAATTATTAAGTCTTCCCTAAAGGACTTAAGGGACACTTCAAAAGGTCTTCAAGCTCCCACTTGCCAAGTCAACTCTTGCTTGAAAAGGACTCCAAATCTTCATGTTGTGAAAGTTGCAACACTTAAACCATTAAGAATATAATTAAGCCCCAAACCAAAAGTAGAAGCTTGTGGTTGGGATTATGGTCTTAAATGGTTAAGTAATCTTCAAGGAGGTCATTTCTTCATCTTTTTACATTTAAAAAGAAATACAACTAGTCTAACTAATTTATTACAAGTCAACAAATCAAAAAATACCTATTTATCTATTACATATTATGAATAAATAAATATTAACCAAACACAAAAAAAAGGTCCAAATGGCTTGTTTAGACACAACAACGTATCAAATATTACAACAAACAACTCTTTTTTCTTTCGAATGCAACTTTTATATAACCAAAATGCATGAAAAAATGGTTATATATAAAAATAAACAATTTTAACCAAGAAGTTGCCAAAGAAGACAAATATGGATTTTTCCTAACCAAAAGAAACCCATGCTTGTTTTCCAAAAAAACCAAAGATTATTAAACATAAAAAATCATTCTAACATATAAAAGATGGCTCTGATATCACTGTTGGGGTTTGATACGAAATATAAGTTTGTTTTTCACAAAAAACCCGGCAACGAAAGACATTAAAATAACAAGTTTATTTTTAGTTCATAACAAAACCAAACCATCATGGATCCATTTATAGAGGTTAGAATGAAGTAAAAACAACCATTGGATGTTTTAGATATAACCTTTGAAGCCTTTGAACCTAGCTGGTTTTGGGGTGTTGATGAAGATATAAAGATCAAAGAACATGATCTTCTCTACAAGTATCCACCATCAAGATTAAGACACTTGGAATGCTAGTTCCTTCTTGTATTCTTCAGTGTCTAAAGCCTTTAAGTGCTTAACTGAAATAAGCGCTAAAGGGGACAACTCAAAAAGGCTTCTAATCACCAAAGTAAAGCACCAAACTACAAAGAGATCATACTCTTTCTACCTTATGGTTTTGAGGAGAAGAAAGGAAGAAGAAGAGAGTGTTTTTCTTAGCAAAAATGCAAGCCTCATGCATCTCTTATATAGACCATGGAAGGTAAGGGCTTTACATTAAAATAATATAAAGTAACTCTCCTACTTTCAAGAAGCATGGGCAAGGCATGGAGTTTGACAAGCAACCTCCATAATATTATATATATTTAGGTCATACCTCTCATAAGAGGATGGATTCTTTATTTTTTATAAACTTCAAATTTATAAAATATAAACTTTGTCTTTAGGTAAAAGACAAAAGTACTAAAGGGGACAACTCAAGAAGGCTTCTAATCAGCAAAGTAAAGCACCAAACTACAAAGACATCATACTCTTTCGTACTTAAGGTTTTAAGGTGAAGAAAGGAAGAAGAAGAGAGTATTTTTCTTTGCAAAAATGCAAGCCTCATGCATCTCTTATATAGACCATGGAAGGTAAGGGCTTTACATGAAAATAATATAAAGTAACTCCCCTATTTTCAAGAAGCATGGGCAAGGCATGGAGGTTGACAAGCAACCTCCATAATATTATATATATATATATATATATATATATATATATATATATATATATATATATATATATATATATTTAGGCCATGCCTCTCATAAGAGGATGGATTCTTTATTTTTTTATAAACTCTAAGTTTATAAAATATAACCTTTGTCTTTAGGTAAAAGACAAAAGAATCCAACTAGTCAAAAATATTGTGCTGACTTATTAATTCATACCATATGAAATAATAACTAGTTATACTCTCTTATAATTATTATTTTCATAAAACAATAATTTTTCCCTAATTAAAATAGAACAATCGATATTATTTATTAATAATCATATGAATAATAAATATATAAAATGTTCCAAATTGATAAAGGTGTGACCCTATAGGATCATATATTATTAGCAATATCACTCCATAATGATTCTTGGCATATAGATTCAACAGTTTCACTGCGAGGCCTGTTTCTGAACAGGTGAGTGAGTGCAAAAAGGTCATCAGTATGGTACACTCTATAGTCCAATCTCTTAATATTCCTTTTTTCACGATACGAATCTGAATTAGATGATTTAAATTACACTTTCTCTAATTTTAGCGATAGTTAAAAGAGAACTCGTCTAAGCAATTCTAACCTAAGTGATCAAATCAGCAGGATAAAAAATAAAAGTGAAGAGAGAAGGATGTGGATAGAGAAGTTGGAATTAGAGCTTAATAGGTCAAAGGATGATGTCATTTATCTTAAGAGAGACAATTTAGCACTTTTGAAACAACAAATTATTTTCTGTTTAATTGCAACACGTTTATATTTCAATAACACTCAACTACATCTTGATTGTGAAATAGGTAAAAATATACACAAAATGATTTTAACCTTTCTCAAATTGAAAGAGGATGAAATCGATGCAGAGTGCTATAAGTGTGAATCTATTGTGTCCTCTGATGATGTTTCCGATTCGTTCAAAATCGGGCTTGAAAAAATAGAAGCTTATATTCAGTCCAAAGAACATAAGAATATGTTAAAGAAAATGTTGGATGATAAAGATAAAGGACAAATTAAATCTAATACTGTGCAAAAATTTGACCCAGTGTGCACAAAATTAAGTTCAGAAAAAACTTTTGATGCTGAAAACGTTTCCGAATTTGACGAAAGTGACATGAGTGAGATTTCTATAGACGATGAGATAGATTGTTCAGCATTTGTACAAAATGAGGCTGAAAGAAAGAAAAAGTTGATATCTGAAAATTAAATTGAATATATTCGTGTTGTTGAAAATAAAGGTTCAGAAGTTTTAAAAGCAAAAGCCACAGTTTTTCCGAAAGTGCAAATTATCCCTAATCAAGTTTTCGTAAAACCTGGACTAGACAAAACTGATACATCTGAACTGACGTCCATTGTTAATAATGATAATGCTGATGGTTGTGACGATTTTTTCTGGTCCGGGCCAATAGATAATGCAGCCGATACAAACAGTCTTTCCGAAATGACCTCATGGAAAATGAAAGGAAAATACGTTTCGGAACCACTGAATCGTGTTGACCTTCGCTACGATCAGGCAGGAGCAAGTGGCACGAAGGATGTCTCCAGTGAAACCTCTTCCGAAAAGCCACTCTAAAAAGAGAAACCTAAATTTAACATTCGTTTGTCTGCAGAAGAAATTGTTGCTAGGAAAAAGTAGATGAATGCTAGATATAGGAAGAACCTCCAAGAAAGAAAACGTTTCTGGAAAAACAAGAATTCTAATCAAAATTTTGTTCATTCAGAAAGATATTCAGTTCAAAATACGAACTTTTCTCCTATTTCCAAAACCAAAATCTAACCCTTTTTCTAAAACACAAGTTTCAAAACCACAAGTTTTAAAATCTGTTGAAAAATCAAAACCCTGTTGCCCTCCGAAAACAAATACTTCAAAATCTTTCAACATATCAAAAGATGTTAAGGGCAAAGGTAAAATTGTTTCAGAACTTGAGATAAATCTCGAGGAATACAAAGCAAATATAAAAAGAGAGGGAAAGTAGTTTGTGTAAAAGGTGGATAAACAACACAAAGAATCTAAACAAAGAAATGATCCTATTGTTGAAATTAATATTGGAGAAAATAAATTGAAGGTTTTCAAAATATTTAAAGAAGAGAACAGTTTTTTGCTAAAAAGAACATTTTGGGTTGGTAAGAAAACTATTTTTCCTGTTGTTATGAAATTCTCACGAGGACCCAAGAAAGTTTGGGTTCCTAAATCTCTTTGAACTTTGTAAGTAATACGTGACAAACAGTACGACTCTAAATGGTACCTCGACAGTGGCTGTTCGTGTCACATGACATGAAGGAGAGTAGAGCTGAGGGAATTCTGATCACTGAAGGACAGTGGCAAAGTGAAGTTTCGAAACAATGCCACATGAGAAATTAAAGGATATGACATGATTACAAATGGCGAATTCTCCATTCGGAAGGTAGCTTATGTGGAAGGCCTGCAACATAATCTAATAAGAATTTCTTAATTGGTCATTCGATGATGAAGGATCAGAGATTATTGAGAAGAAAACAAAAAACAATGATTCTGAAATCCAATAGAAAGGGAGAGATGTTTCCTTTGAACATAAAACCAATCATCGGAAAGCCTTCCATTTGCCTTCTTACGAAAGCATCTTCGGATGACATTTGGCTATGGCACCGAAGGCTCTCGCATCTAAATTTACAGGACATCAACAAAATTGTACTTGGTGATCTTGTGCGAGGACTTGCTCTTCTGAAGTTTGATAAGGAACATCTGTGTGCTGCATTCGAGCTAGGAAAGCAAAGTCGTAAAAGTCACTCGACTATTATCAATACCAAAGTAATTGAATCACTAGAGTTGTTACACATTGATCTTTGTGGTCCATCTACCATCAATAGTATTAATGGTAATAAGTATATTCTATTTATAGTTGACGATTTTTCAAGATTTACTTGGGTTTACTTTCTGAGACAGAAATCAGATGCGACTTCGAAGCTAAAGGATTTCATCAAGCAGATCGAGCTTCAATTACGAAAGCCAGTTCGGAATGTTCGCAGTGATAACGATTCTGAATTCAAAAAGCATGTGTTTGAAGAATTCTTAACTGACAAGGGAGTTTCTCACAACTTCTCTACTCCTTACACTCCTCAACAGAATGGTGTCGTTGAAAGACAAAACTGATTTCTTTGTGAAGCTGCAAGGACTATGCTATCTTTTGCGAACCTTCCACTTTATTTCTAGGCTGATGCTATCGGAACTGCTTGTTTCACTCAGAATCGCACTCTAATCAATAAGAGATTCCTTATCACACCTTATGAGATTCTGAATAAACGAAAACCTAACGTTAAGTTCTTTCATTTCTTTGGTTCAAGGTGTTTCATATTCAATTCCAAAGAGAAACGAATCAAATTTGATGTGAAAGCAGATGAAGGAATCTTGTTGGGGTACTCTCTTACTTCTAAGGCATATAGAGTTCTGAACAAAAAGTCAAAAAAGATAGAAGAAACCTATTGTGTCAACTTTGATGATAATTATCTAAAGAAGTATCAAAAGGCTGATTGTGAAGCTGAGGAAATCTTTCCTTCAAAAAATCCAATGACGATTCCTCTTTCAAATATTTATGAGGAATTCATGAACTTTTTTGATGAGCCTGAAAAGGCCATTTCTTCAGAATCAAATGCTCCAGATAATAAGGAATATGAATTGAAGAAAATCATTGATGATGTTGCCAAAGATCTTGGAAATGAGCCACCCATACTGAAGTCTTCTGAAATTCCGAAGGGTTTTGAAATTCCGAAGGGTTCTGAAATTCCACCTTCGCAACAAGCTTCTAATGCTCCGGTTCAGGGGGGGGGGGGTTCTACTTCAACCTCCACAACCGATACACCTATTCAGGGGGAGTATTGAAATCCCGAAGTCAACACTGATATTGTAATCCAGGGGGAGAATCTGATTACGAACGTAGAGTCACATGCAAACTTCCAGGGGGAGAACGAGAATGAAAATAATGACTCAGACGTTCAATTGGAATTTGAAGATGTAAATTCCGAATTGGACCCAACCTATGATCCGAACTATCCGCCTTTGGCCAAATGGACCAAAGATCATCCTAAATCTCAAGTTATCGGAGCAGCAACTTTAGGAGTTCTCACAAGGGCTCAACAAAAAGCGAATCAAACAACATTATTTTCTAAAATGGAATTTTGCATGTCTAATTCGTTCATCTCCAAAGTTGAGCCTAAAACTATGAATATTGATCTTGATCATTCAGATTGGGTGCAAGCTATGCAGGAAGAGCTTAATGAGTTCGAACGTAACAAAGTATGGAGATTGATTCCAACTCCGAAGGATGCATCTGTGGTCAGATTAAAATGGGTATTTTGGAATAAACTTGACAAAGAAGGCAATGTGATTCGGAACAAAGCACGGTTGGTTGTAAAAGGTTATTGCCAAGAGGAAGGTATAGACTTTGAAGAAAAATTTGTGCCAGTTGCAAGGCTAGAATCTGTTCGGATTTTCCTTTCCTATGCAGCGCACAAGAATTTCGAAGTCTATCAAATGGACGTAAAATGTGCGTTTCTGAATGGTGAATTAGAGGAAACAGTCTATGTGGAACAGCCACCAGGTTTCATAAATGAGAAGTATCCAAATCACTGCTACATCTTGGATGAGGCTGTGTATGGCTTAAAACAAGAACCACGTGCATGGTATGAAACCCTTACTCATTTCTTAAAGCAATATAAGTTTAAACAAGGTTCGGTCAACCCAACCTTCTTTCGCAAGAAAGATGGCGACCATCTAATGATTGTCCAAATTTATGTTGATGATATCATTTTCGGATCCATTAATCCTAGATTAGCAATTGAATTCTGAAAACTGATGGAAATTAAATTTGAGATGAGCTCAATGGGTCATATTAACTTTTTCCTTGGTTTAAACATTAGACAGAGTTCTGAGGGTATTTTCATCAACCAAGAAGCCTATACGAAGACTTTGCTTGTGAAATTTTGCATGGTGGGTGATTCGAAGGTTATGGTTCCAATGTTGTTCGGAACCAAGTTCACTCCATCCTTGGACAAGCCTGCAGCTGATATAACTATTTATCGACAAATGATTGGTTCTTTAATGCACCTATGATTGTTGTGAAGAACATCTTCTGATACCTAAAAAGAACAACCTCTCTCGGAATCTGGTACCTTTCCAACTCAGGGTTCTTTGTTCAAGCAGTCTCCGATGCGGATCTTGGTGGATGTGGTCTCGATCGTAAAAGCACTTCTGGGGGTAGTCAGTTTCTAGATGGCAAACATGTAAGTTGGCAATCAAAGAAGCAGATGTATGTATCCCTATCTACTGCAGAAGCTGAATGCATCTAAGCTGCATCATGCACTTCTTAAATCATTTGGATTCAGAATCAGCTAATGGACTATGGGATAAATATGAAAAGGATCCCTCTATACTGCGATTTAGAAAGCGCAATTCGGATATGTCATAATCTAGTGCAACACTTGAAGACAAAACATATTGCACTGAGATATCATTTCATTATGGATCACGTTGAGAATGGAAACGTTGAAGTACATTTTGTTTGATCCTCTGATCAGTTGGCTAATATCTTCACGAAGGCCTTACCTGAAGCAACATTCAATCATATTTTTCAAGGTCTCGGAATGATAGAAGCTGAATCAGTTCCGAAATCTCATTCGTAATCGGATGTTACTGTTCACATCCGAGCGTTCGCAATCATTCGGAAGTTAATGTTCACATTCGAGCGTTCACAATCATTCGGATTTACTGTACACGATCTGAGCTTCGGAACGGCTTAGAGCGTACTATTCATCTGGGTTTCAGAACGCCTCTGTATACTTTGTATGTTATGTGTTTTCTGATTGATTCCAAGCTTCGGAACGCTTCCGAACCCAATGTTCATTTATATTTCTGAACTTATTTTTCTTAATTTTTACTTTATTTTATGTTTTTATTTTCTTTTTCAGAAAATCCAAAAATCACAAAAACATTTTTCTTTATTTCAGTTTTTATTCCTTTTTCAGAAAATCCAAAAATCCCAAAAATATTTTTCTTGATTTCTGTTCTTATTTCTTTTTTAGAAAAATTCAAAAGCTGCAAAAATATTTTTATTCATTTTTTGAGTGTGTTCTTTTCCGAGTGCGATCTCGTTTCAGGTACACTTTGTGTAATCCTCAATTTAGAACGATGGGGCATGTATGAAATTTCGAATCTTTGTACTAGCTAAGTGTCCCTAGAAGCATGCTGCTACATGTTGAGCCAAGCCTCTGAGACTCTATGTTTGAAGCCTTAATGAAACTTTCACTCCGATTGTTTCTTTCCAATCAGGTTGATATTCACATAAGTCATTGAGCTATCTTAATCTTCTCACAATGAGTTAAGAGTTGACTGCAAAGTCACTATTTTATAGCAGAGGTACACTTTTTCTTCGGAACCATCTCTAACATTTCTCCTTCAACCTCACTTTCATACATGTAACCCTTGAGACTCTCAGAAATTACCACTGAGGTTTATGGTTGCACAACATTTGTGTTCATGGTCTTTAAATCGTTATCACCATGATTTAAGTGAAACTGAAAATCCAAAACCAATTTCTGAATTGACGGTAAACAATTAATATGTTCTAGATTTTTCACCAAGGAATTGACGCAAGTAACCTTTTGGTTCGTACCTTCAAAAGCATGAAATCTCATTTTATTGAGTGATCTTTATGAAAAGCTCTCGACCCAAGACTTTTCTTCCCAAAAGATCCATCTTATTTTTTTTTTGAGATTTTCAAAATTTATCTTGTTACTCTAAATACATCCAAAGCTTACTTGTTTTTATGGCTACACTGGTCAAACAAGTACTTCATTCGGATTGTCGAACTTATGTTGAGTTTCGAAATTCGATTGGAGCTTCAGCCACCTATATAGGCCTATGAAAAGAAGCATTTCACTGTTTCTTCACAAATAGATGATTGTAATTCAGAGGGAAACCACACAAGCACTTCCGAGTCTCTCTTGGCTGCGAAGGAAGAGATCATTGCCCGGGATCCAACTTCTTTTGTGTCAAATTTTAATTAACATCACAACAGTCCCACAAATATAATTTGCTTTATTTCTTTTTTCTTTGGCACACTCTTGCACAAAAATCTTTATGATTTTTCTAAGTCTTGTTATGATTCTGATTGGTTACTGATTATTCCGAGACAGGTTATGGTGATTGGTGATTGATTCCGAAAGAGCAAAATTGAATGACGGTTTGTTAGGGATAATATTTCAATCAGGCGCGTCAAATTTTCAAATCCCTGACATCACGCGTGTCAGTTCAAACGTTGACTGGCACACAACAACTGTCACACTATCCCATGCTACTTTTACAAGATTTGGGAATGTCAAACGGCGGGATTTTCTCTCTCCACTTATTACAGACGTATAAAAAGGGTTTTTGACGGTTTATTTCTCTCACCGCTCACATTATACTCTCAAAGCAAAACCCCTTTCTCTCTCTACTTACTGTTCATCGTCTTCCTCGCTGATTCCATGGCTGGTTCGTCTGAGACTGCATCGTTTGCTGACCAATCGACCTCAATGGTCCTGCTCAATGTGAAACATGGTCAAACTTTGATCCTCGATCTCACTGCCGCACGCTACAATGATGTTTTACGGCCGATGACTGAGTGTTTGCGTTTCTTGACATTGGCTCAAGCCTTGACCATCACAGAATACATTCCTCTAATCCATCTTTCAAAGGCGTTCTCCACTGTATCTTATGTTCTTGCTGATGACGCGATTAACTGTGAGGTTGATTTTAAAAAACCTCCATTACCAAGGCCCGATTCTGCAGAATGGTGGGGTTTGGTACGACTGAGGGCCTGGTTGATCCTGATTTGATTTCTTTGGTTGATCTCATTCACATGTTTATCAAATGGGCTATAATGGTGAGCTTAATCTTTTATCCAAGTTCAAGAAGTCTAACCCTCCTCCTGTGTGGAATGGTCTTTTTAACTTGTTATTCAAAAGCTTGTCTGAATGCGTCGTTGGATCCGACAGTGCAAGTAAGCTCTTTACTACCATTCTTTGCGGTTTGTATCACGACATCAACTTGGATTATGGCTCTATTATTTGGGCACAACTTATTCAAATCACATCTTCCACCACTTGGAATTCTAAAATTTCCTGTGCTTGGTTCTGGTCCATTATCGTAAAAAGATCTCTAGTTCACTTTAATGTTTCTTTTGCTGATGATGTTGTTGTTGCTGCGATTTCGATCCTACAGACGTCAGCATTTATGTTGACCGATCCAACCAAGTTCAGTTTCATTGGATCGATTCCATAGGTCATGCTAGCAAAGGTGCCTTAGGAAAATGCTATAGTCAATGCCTATCGGAAGTTGCCTTCATCAGGTCCTCGTCCAATGATTGATGAACTGCAAATGGGAATTGAAGAGGCCAATAAACCGAAGAGGGGAACAAAGCGGATGGGTAAATGTAGTACTTCAGAAGTGGTTAAGACTTCGAAGAAGAAGGTCAGTAAGCAAGCTCGCAAACCAAAGTCTCCTTCTCCATTCGCCGAGGAGGATTTGGAATCCCAGACTATTTCAGATTTGCGAAGGGATGATACCGTCCAGCATGAAACTGATGACACTGCTGCGACCTCGACACCTCCAACCTCCACTCCTATTCTGAAGGTATCTTTTCCACCCACTTCATCTATGCCATTTTCTGATTCTTTTCAGATGCACACTCCTCTACCTTCTCCGACTACCACTTCATCTCCTATCACCACAACTGTTCCCATAACCATTGCACCTATACCAAACATATATGTGGGTGTTTCTCAACCCCAAATTTATGTTCCACTCTCCACTCCATTATTTTTCGATTCTATAGCTACAACCACTACCTTTTTTAGTACTCCGATGTCTACTGTCAACGTATTTGATATGGGGGCATATGATTTTGGTGTTACTATTGGTCCAATTACTTCAACCGCTTCCCCTCTACGCGAAGTCGATCCTGATATCATGTATCGGGATGATCAGGAAAATATACATGATTTTGTCTTTAGCCCCTTTACACTTCGTCAAACTAGTGATGACGATGAAGCCCCTATGACAAAAGGGCAGTTCAAAGCTCTCAATGAAAACTTGGATTCTCTACTGGAGTCTTCCAAATCCTCATCAAATTATGAGTATTTGCTTCAGTCTCATAAAGAATTAATCAAGACGTTAACCAAGGAGCATGAAAAAAGCCTAGCCGCATCTGCCAAAGCAGTTGAAAATTATGAGAAAACGGTTAAGGAGACGTCCGAAAAAGTAGAAAAACTACTTGCTGACGTTATGAAGTTCATGGCTGACTTCCGAACCTCTTCGGATCAAAACACTACAGCTTCCAACCAAGTAATTACGAGTCTCAGAACCACTCTTGAAAACGAAAAAGAAGCTATTTCTCGGGTTCAGAGTGAACTCAAAGCTGACAACTCTAAAATGAATGCTTCTGTAATTTCTAAGATAGAGAAGCTTCAGAAAGATATTGCTGCTGAAAATGTGATCATGGACAAACTGGCTCAGAAAACTGAAAAAGTCAAGGTTTTATCCATCAAACTGAATTACACAACTACGCGTCTAGATAACTTGGAGTCTGAAAAGGCAATGTACCGAAGTTGTGTTTCAGATATAAATCAATACCTGCAAAGCCTCATTGAAACTCGTGACTCCGTACTTACGATTTCGGTCCGACAACACCTTACTGAGAAACTCAAGCCTATATTCGCAATGATAAATCAGCTAGAGGGTGTTTCAGGAAGCAGTGCTATTCTGGAACAAGTGTGAGATCAGGTTACTAAAGAAACCCACAAAGAAGAACCCGAACGTATGCCAAAATCCGATGATCATCATGAAGATAAACTGAAAGTTGACCAGAAGGGTAATGAAGCGTCTGGGTCAAAAGGTAAAGAAAAGATTATTGATGATGATGAAGAAGAGGAAGAACTATTTGAAGGTGAAAAGCTTGTCAGGAAGTAGAGGATTAAAGAGCTTCATAATATTTTGCATGTTCGTAAAGAAGTAGAAGCTCAAGAAAGGGAAGCTATGGCTGCGAAAGTTACTCTGAAAACACAAGAGTCCCTTTTTCCTCCATGGACCTTGGAAAGGATTCTGAATGAGGCTGTCAAAAATCCAGGCTTACACTGGTTGGAGCCTATGGTATCCTTTGAACTGTTTAATTCTCCAGATTCTCAGTTTGATTTTCCAGTCACTCCGAGGGCATTCCTATTCAGATGCTTTGAGCAAATTAAGAAAGCAGCACTTTCTGATTATGATGTCAATCATAACCTCTTTTCTTTTTATCTCAAGTATGGGAGGCCGCAACTGCAAATATGGAGCTTACAAAAGATGGTTGCTGTAAAGGTTTACACACCTTTCCCTGTTGATGGCTTAATCAATGTCAAGTTTAAAGGATTCAGGGGATCAAGTCGTACTGAATTTGATTTCATTCTTGCTAATCTTCCCTGCATGAATCCGAATGACTAGATTTCATTATTTCTGATCTTGTCGAAGAATGAGTAGACGTATGAACCAACTGTTGCTCACTTGAAAAGAATGCTTATTTGCTATATTCATGAAGTTGCAAAGATGGATATAGAAATAGCTTCTGTTTTGAAGAAAAAGCTGATTGTGAATCCTGAACCAGAACCAAAGGACTTCTGAAAGCTGAAGTTGGGAAAGATAAATAAAGAAAATTGGAACGTAGTTTATCAACGAAGGGAAAGTGGAAATGTTCAGAGGAGCATGTTTTTCTTACTCTACAAGCATCTATATTCAACCACTGCTCTGAACAATATTTTGGGCCTGGTTGAAGCTACAAATTCCAACAATGCAGATGATCAAAAGTGTTTTACCGACATGATCAGATGGTATCTCACGATCCGAAATACCCTTCTGAATCTGATGGCTCGAGTGTTCAAGGTTGAGAAGGTGCAACATTGAAGAATCTCTACTCTTTATTTGACACAAAGGGGGAGATTGTTGGGTTATTTAATGTATTGTATCAAATTGTTATGTACTTAATTGGTCATTTGTTAATGGATTGGGCTTGTCCATCCATCTTTATGTTTCTAGGGTTAGACTACTTAATGTGCAATCATGTGTCATTTTAGGGTGAATCGATTGTATTTCCCTACTTAGCTTTTACAGAAAAGTTCATGTTGAACTCTTCTAAAGCTTTGATAATATTAAGCATTCGACACATCTTTGATCATTGTTCTTATTGTTTGATTCAATCTACTGTTTAGAATCTATCGATCATTAGTTTATTGTTTCTACACCTCTGAGTCTTACTGTTGTAGGGATAGTTCTTTTACTCAAAGGATTATCTAAGATTTGTTGCATGTGATTGTATTCATGAGGTGGTTAACTGAGATTTTGGGGAGTTCCTCAACATTTGATGGCAGGGTGAGGTCGAAACCCTAGGAATGCCTAGGACATGCTTCAGTGGGTTTAGTTGCGCTGTTTAGCGAGCATTTTTAGTATCAGTTTAAGAAGGAGACTTAGAGGATTTGGGATGATTCTTGAGGAAAGTATGGATAGGTGTGGAAGGTAGTATTGGGCGCGTACTACTAAAAGCATGGGATCCATACTCGAATCGAGGAGAGTCTTGGAGAATCTAGGAAGCCTGTGGGATGAGAATTATTGGGAATGTTTAGGCCATTTGCATGTTTGTATTTCAGTAAGGTGTTGAGCACTCAGGAAGGGGGTTTAGGATCTGGTTCCGGCTCAGGTGCAGGTACTGAGCCGATCGATGAGCAAATGTGGGAGTTCATCTTGCCGGAGATTACCCACAATATTTTGGAGCAGACTCCTTGTTAAAACAAGAAAGTGACCCTCTTCAGCTAAATGGACCCGAAGACCTCTAAGCTTTGTAAACCTAAGAAGACCTACTAGGAGACTACTTTTGTCACCTTGTGAACCCGAAGAGATGTAGAATACCCGAAGATGAACACTGCATGAAGACTGTTTAAGTTACCTTTTGTCTGACTTTACTTGTAATCGTAATATTATCCGGTGTACAATTGAGCGTCACCGAAGTCAGTCACTTTAAGTTATTTTAGTATTTTTGTGTAAGTTTTGGGACTCTATAAATAGATTTTCCCACTTCATGTATTTCACCACTTCTGAACTTATCAATATAAGATCATACATCTTTATCTCAGGTTATCTTAACATATACTTAAACCGAGTCCCTCTTCATTTGTGTTGTTCATCATATGCTAACTTGTGTTTGCATGCAAACCTTGTTACGATTCAACAAAGTCTTTACTTGATATAACTTGTTGCTATTTACTTTCCTTTATATTTCCGCAATCTAACTTATCTAACTTATTGTTGTTGAGCTGATAAGATCCATCGATATTAACTTATTATTCCGCAACTGAATATCTTGTCACTAACGTTTGTTCAAGTTTTTCTCTTAACAATTTGTATCATAGCCAAAGTAGTTGCCTTTTAATTCCTTTGAAAATAAAACCAAACTATTTTCAACAAACTCTGATTTAAAAGGCCTTCTATACCACTAAATCTCATTTATAAAAAAAGAGGCTCTAATACTCGTTGCAAGTGAATATCACCATTGGTCCTAGAGAATGGAAAGATATCTAAAGAGACTTGGAAGAGATGTGTGGAGATCTTTAAAAGTAGGACCTCATGTCCCTATTCTCACTCCTATTGCAGCAGATGGTGCTCAAGTCAGACTTGGAGGTGGTCAAGCAGCTATTAACAGACCCACCAATGATGATCTCGAAAAGATGGAGAAGAATGCAATCGCCTTCTTCGAAATCTTGTGTGGTGTTGGTCCAGACAACTTTGACATCATCATCAACTATGAATCTGCAAAAGAGATTTGGGACATGATCAAGAATCTCTACTAGGGGTCTGAACAAGCTTAAGACAAGAAACTCACGACTGCGCTCAATGAATTCTCCAACTTCAAAGCTCTGCCCGGTGAGAGTCTTGACGATTCATTCAAAAGGTTCAATCTCATAATCACAAAGCTGTCAAATGTTGGAACTGTCAGAAGCAACCATGAAACAAATCTACTGTTCTTGAATGGCCTAGGAAGACACAGGACAACCGCAAAGATGATAGTTCAGGGTGACAGGAAAATTCAAACTCTTTTGCTTTTCAAACTCTACGGTGAGCTTCAGGTTCAGGAGTCTACGGTGTTAAAAGAATGTGCAGACCTGGGTGGGCCACTTCCTTTAATGGCTCAAACTCCTTAATTTTCCATCAAAGCTCCTCAATATTCTTATCCTGAAGAATCATCATACCAACCGACATATGACACCTCTCTACAGTCATATGAAGCTGATGTTGAACTGGATGATGAGGAAGAATTTCAAAATGTCATTGCCCTTGTTAGCGAACAGTTCAATAGACTTCCACCACCCACTTTTCGCAAAAACCAACAGTTTATCAAATCACCGTTCAACCGAAACTTCAACTCGCAGAACAACCACCAACGATATCCCAAAAACACTCACCATAATCCTCAACCTCAGAATGCTCCCCAGATAATGGAAAACCCATGGAAAACAAATCATAGGACTCTGGTACTACCACCGAAGACAACAAGGATGTAGTTCTGATCTGTCACAAGTGTCACAAAGAGAACCATGTTGCATGGGACTATAAGTCAAATGTCATAAAAGACAAAGCCTTATATCTTTGGATGGCTCAAGAAATGGAGGATAAGGAGAAAGAGAAGACAATGGCATATGTTGCACAGGTTCGAAGGAATCATCAGGTGTGGTCTTCGGGTGATGACGACGAAGAGCCTTACAACAAGAGGAAAAGAGGGAAGATATGCATGATAGCAACTAGTGATGATGATGGATCCACCAATTTGCAGAGGAATTATTGCTAAATGGAAAAGGAAGGGACCCTCATCATTATCGAACATGTAAAAGTTATGATTCAGTCTAATGGTTATAGCATGCATGATTATGAACCACATTTTGAAAGACTTAATGAAACATGTGATATCATCCTTTCAGACTACAAGAAGGCCTTAGATGAAAAGAACATAGCGACCCAAGAGTTGTACCATGTGAGAGGAAGACTAGAAGACAAAAAGCTTAAGGTCATTATGTTAGAAAATGATCTTTTGTTAGAGAAAGATGCTAGAATTCTTAGTGAAACCCAGTTAGATGTTGCTTTAAATCAACGAGATCTTTCCCGAAAAGAAATTGTAAGCTTGAATCGTATATTTGAACTGTTTAACGAAACTGAGGCTATTGAGAATCTAGTTAGTAATGGGACTGTATACAACACGTATAATTGGGGATGGTCCAATGGGTACTCTACCGAAGAGAATTCTCCTCCTCGGTTGCCAAACGTCCATATGTCTCACCAGACCGAGCCTTTCATTATCCAGTCAATGACAATACTTTTCCCGAAGACATCCAATGTCACTTCGGTAGACTTCATGATCTAAGCAACAATTGTGTCATCGAGGAGATTCATCCTGAATCCTTGGGAAACTTAGATAGTTTCTTGCCCATCATCAGTACAATTAGTCCCATTTCTAAGTCCAGTTCAATAGTTGATGAAGAAATTGTTTTGTGAGGACCTAAAACCAAGACAAGTCCCAACAAAGACTCATCCTTAACCTACTTTGCAGTACTCCAGTCCTCGTTACCGCAGACCCCAGAAACATTAGTCAAGTCCACAACTACTCTTCAAACCATTTTACATGAATTTCCTATTGATAATTTTGAGTTTGGACATTGTTCTCAGAATCATGAACTCTCTAGTTTTATGATTCAAGTCCTCGGTCGATACCAAGATCAAAGAATTTCAAAAAACCTCAGTTAAATGTTTATGATGTTGTTCCACCAAAAGTTGAAGCAAAATTGACTTTGGAAAAAAGAGATCAGATCCCGACGTGAAAATCGGGAAACTGATTCCAAGAACAAAACTTTCAAAAAAGGAATTTTCAAAAACCCATCACTGCCAAAACATTTCAAAATCACACTGAAGTCGATGGATCGTGCAAAAAAGAATGTACAGTTACAAAATCTTTTGAAACAAACACTTATGTAAATTTTCAAAAAGGAGTCAAGTCACCATCACAAAATTCCTTAAAAGAACCAGAATTGAAGGCTATTTTACACACTTCACATTCTTCGAAAACCCATCAATTAGTCAAATAGTCAAAAACTAATTCCAGGTCCTATAACAAGCCTTTTTTAAAATCATTGGACACTCCGAAAAAAAAAACAACCCAAGGACCAGTCCAAAGAAAACGACCATACCCTTAAGACCGTTGACCAAATATGGAATGTGGATTAATGAAAAGAACCTCGCTTTTTGCTTCTATCCACTGACTTAAGAGACATGTCCTATTCCAACTCGAAATATTCAAAAGAAAACAAGACATTCTGGACTTGGCAAACATTGAAAAAGAAATCCCTTCATGACTCCCACCGCTAACCAACTGATTGTGCAGGCTATGTGCAAATAGGACCATGAAGAAGAATGGTTAATTGATAGTGTTTGATCCTTGCACATGAATGGGAGGTTAGAATACTTTCGTGATTTCAGGCCGATCGGTGGTGGCAGACACGTCACCTTTGGAAACAATGCAAACGAGATAATCAGGGGATACGGTGTATTTACTACATATAGCTTCTCAATTCAACGAGTTTCTTACGTAGAGGGTATTAAACACAAATTGATCAGTGTTTGTCAATTGTGCAAAGCTGGTCATTGGGTTGAGTTTGACAGTGAGTATTGCTATATCACGAAAAGTGACAGAAACAATTGCTTGATCAAATCCAAAGTCGAAGGGACAATGTACCCACTGGATGTGTCCCTAATCATCGGCAAACCACAACTTTTTTTCTTGTCAAAAGCAATGTCCGAGGTGAGTTGGTTATGGCATCGAAAGCTTGCTTATCTATATTTTAGATATATCAACAACTTGGTGACTGGAGAGTTAGTAATAGGACTACCGATTTTGAAATTCAACAACGATACTTTGTTGCCAGCTTGTGAGTGTGGAAAACAGACCAAGGGAAGTCATCCATTGATCATCGACTCTTTGATTGTTGAACCTTTAGATCTTCTTCACATAGATCTCTACGGTCCGTCAACTGTAGCCAACCTTCACAACAAAAGATATATTCTGCTTATAATTGATGACTTCACTCGTTTCACTTGGGTCTTCTTTCTAAGACTCAAATCAGACACACCACAGATCTTGATCAACTTCATCAAAGAAATAGAGCTTCAAATTAAACTTCTGGTTAGAAGGATAAGAAGTGATAATGGTACAAAGTTTACTAATCAGCTCTTGAATAGCTTTTTGGTATGAATAGGGATTAGTCATAACTTCTCGGCACCTTACACACCGCAGCAAAATGGAGTAGTAGAAAGGAGGAATATAACTCTAGTCGAGGCTGCTAGATCCATGCTCAACTTTGCCAATCTACCTCTCTACTTTTAGGCTGAAGCAGTGGAAACTCCATGCTTTGTTCAAAATCGAAGTATTATCTGCAAACGCCTCAACAAGACTCCCTATGAAGGTCTAAATAATCAAAAACCCAATGTACGTTTCTTTCACATTTTTTGTTGCAAGTGTTTTGTGGTCAACAACAAAGATCATCTCAACAAATTTGCTCTGAAGTCTGATGAAGGCATCTTCTTGGGTTACTCAACAAATAAGGTTGCATAGAGAGTTTTTATAAGGCGAACAAGACAAATAGTCGAAAGTTTTGATGTTAAATTCGATGACTATTATGTCCGTAGTACGGCTCCCTTTTCCAAAAAAAAAATCATCCTGGAGAGTGATATCCCACCATCCTCAGCTCCATTAAATATAGTTGAAGTCAACTATGACGGCCTCTTCGATCCTGCAGAGACTGCACATCTGTCAGAAATAATGGTGTCTCCGGTAGCACAACAACAACATGCAGAAGTATCTGGACCAACTCTTTCTAAGGGAACTTCCACCTCTCCGATTGAGGGGAAAAGTTCAAACCCTTTAGAATTCATAACCATCAAGGATCCAGTACTTGAAGATGGTGCT
This sequence comes from Lactuca virosa, assembly GCF_052849685.1. Classification (NCBI taxonomy): domain Eukaryota; kingdom Viridiplantae; phylum Streptophyta; class Magnoliopsida; order Asterales; family Asteraceae; genus Lactuca; species Lactuca virosa. Next base: position 164,176,320 of record NC_136433.1, on the reverse strand, counting down.
CTAGTCCCTATCCATAAAAGACCAATCAATCAACTGTTTCTGAAGAATCTGAGGATGAAAAAATTGAAAATATGAAACCGAACTGGATCCAAGGATAATCAATCACTCATCAGTCAAGGGGGAACCACCTTTGTTGGTTCAGGGGGAACCATCATCAAGTCAGGAGGAAGTCCCATCTTTAGTCCAGGGGGAACCTCCATCATCAGCTGCAGAACCAATCCCAACAGTCTAAGATTCATCTGCAGGTTGCTCTCAAACCGAGGGGGAACTACCTTCTTTAAACAATCCCGAAGACTCCTCTAAGGTAGAGGATGTTCCCTCAAGTGCAGCCGCAGACCACCATGAATCTCTTTTACACATCTAGACGAAAGATCACCCACTAGGCTGGATCATCGGGAATCCATCTACAGGTATTCAAACTTGTTCCTCTACAGACTTAACTAATCATTGTCATTATGCAGCTTTCCTGTCTTCGGTCGAACCCAGAACCACAAAAGAAGCTCTTCTGGATCCTGATTGGATAATAGCAATGCAAGAAGAATTGATTGAGTTCGAAATAAACCGAGTGTGGAAGATGGTACAGAAGCCTAAAGGCCACACTATAGTTGGAACCAAATGGGTTTACAAGAGTAAGTTAGATGAATCGGGTGCGATGGTTTGCAACAAGGCACGTTTGGTTGCAAAAGGATACAGTCAACTAGAGGGTGTTGACTATGATGAGACATATGCACCAGTTGCAATGATGGAGGCCATACGTATATTTCTTGCTTATGCAGTCCACAAGAACATCAAGGTCCATCAAATGGATGTGAAAAGTGCTTTTCTTAATGGCGAGTTGAAGTAAGAAGTGTATCTGCAACAACCTCTAGGCTTTTAAAGTTCTGAATTTCCAAATCATTGTTATAAATTGGAAAAAGCAGTCTACAGGTTAAAGTAGGCACCTAGAGCTTGGTATGAGACTCTTTCAAAGTTTTTTCTCAACTCAGGGTACAAAAGAGGTGTGATAGATCCCACACTATTTAGAAGAGTAAATGGCAACCATCTAACGCTCGTGCAAATTTATGTGGATGATATCATTTTCGGCTGAACAGATCAAGGGATGGTGGATAATTTTGCAAAGATCCTGACAAGAAAATTCAAAATGAGCATGAATAGAGAGATTAACTTATTTCTAGGTCTTTAAGTCAAACAAACTACTCAAGAGATTTTTATCCATAAAGAGAAATACACAACTAAGTTGTTAAAGAAAATTTCAACGGATAATTGCTCCTCGGCAAAGGTCCCTATTGTTGGATTAATGTCTAAGTCCATAACTATATTTGGTATGTACTTGACCCGACCCGGCATGGTCCATTTGGGTTGCACTTCACCGGCACAATTTATATGGATAGTCTTTTGAGAATAGTATATTTATGATTTATATTAATACATTATAAGTTCTAATATATTAATATGGAATCATATTATTTAATTAGTATTGATCAAGAATTAATTTAGAATTAATTAAGTGATCAAAAAGAACTAATTAAATATGGACTCTTATATATATGGAATGGGCCAAGTTCATTTAGGTTGGGCTAAGCTTTCATGGATGGTCCATGGAGCTTTTAACCCATGGATCCTATGTAAATGAAAGGTCATGGGTATTAGGGTTTACATGGATGTAACCCTAATCCTCCATAATATATAAAGGGGTCCTTGGCTCACAAAATTGGCACAAGTGTGTGAAAATAAGAGTGGGCCGATTTTAGTGTGCATACATATTCTCTCAAGTTCTTCCAAGGTGTTTTGGTGATTTGTGATTCCATTTGAGGCTTCCACACTATTGGGGCTAAGCTCTTAAAGCTTGAAGACATCAAGCTACATCAAAAGGTATGTCATCTAACTAGAACTTTGTAGTATAGGTGCTTCTTAATATGCTAGTTAGGATGAAACCTTGGAATAGTTAATATTTGCATGTATAATAGAGAAAACATAGATCCAAGGTTTATAGGGTTTCATGTACACCATAGGAGTGTTAGAATGCTCAAAACCCAACAGTGGTATCAGAGCCATGGGTTGTTTTCTGTTATATTGATGCAAATGTTTTATTTTCAAGTTGGAAAAAAAAGGAAAAAAAACTTGACGTTTGTCAAATTTTAAGATAATTACTTGTTTTGTGAAAAACGAATTATTTGTAAAATTTGAATCATTTGTTATATGAGTTGAATTAGGTCAAATTTAGTAAAAGATAAAATGATATGATTATTTTATTAGTTTTAAAAGTTTGATCTAAATGTTTTAAGGAGTTAGATATTTTGTCATAAAATTTTGGAGCTCAAAAGTTTTTTTTTAAGTTGTGATCTTAAGGGTTTTTGAAACTTCCATAAGTTATGGATATGAAAGTTTTTTTTAAAAAAAAAAATTTTTGATTCAAAGTTTTTATGGAGTGACAAAATTTGGTGTTAATGTTTTAAAGAATTCCATAACTTGTTCTTAAGTTATGGAACATGGAAAGTTTCATCATAAAACACCATTAATTCCATAAGTTATGGAATCCAAAGGTTTTCAAGAATTACAAAACTTGCCCTCAAGTTTTGGAATTTGAGAAAAGTTTTTTATGAAAAAAAGAATTGAATTCTAAAACTCTTGGATTCATAACTTAAACAATTAATTAAATGGTTTTAATTTTGAGTTTAATAATTGGAATTATGATGTTTTGTTGAATAGTTCAAATTAATTAAATGGTTTTAAACAATTAATTAAATGGTTTTAATTTTGAGTTTAATAATTGGAATTATGATGTTTTGTTGAATAGTTCAAATTAACTCTTATGGACTTTATTAATAGTTAATTAAAGCATTTAATTAAAAGAGTATTATTAATCCATAAATATATGGTTTGAGTTTAATTAAATTAAAAGTCTAGTTTAATTAATAGATTAAACCACCAAGTATTTTAAATGTCTAAAATACACCGTTATACTATTATAATATTAAAAGTTTAATATATTATATGTATAAGAGCAAGTCGCCTTACCATTAGTAGGCCTCATTCACGAAGTCGGTCTATAAGGGGGGTATAAGGTTACTGCCTATAAAATGACAGTTTAATGGGTGTCCACTCTCACTCACCGCTTCCTTGACCGGTGGAGGGTCGTTAGCCGAACAGGTAGGACAAGGACTATAATTCTCCCTTCATTATAAGTATAATGATAAATACTAAGTAACTAAACACTTATAAATTCCCAATCTTAGTTACTTAGGAAAACGTGAATAAGGTGCTAATCCATGAAATTACACTTTGCACTTTGTTTAAGATGTTAGTGGAGCGTGTGTGGTTAACCGGCACACTAACCTGGACTTAACAAGGTAGGCAAAGGGTAACTTAATGTTTATCATAGTATCGTTGGAGCGTGTGTGGTTAACCGACACATCGTTTGAGGGGTAAATATTAAGGGTACCAAGTATATTTGCATGGTTACTTCACACCTTGTTTTGTGATCCTCGGCATCCCAGTCACAAAACCTGAAGGGCACACTCAAGATTGAAACATGTCATTGAAAAGTTCAATGAATCTCAAAAGAATCTAGGAGTTTCAAAACCAATTAAAACCTAATAATACATTTCGTTTATCTTGGTGGAAATTGGTGAATCGTCATTCACCTACCTTCAAATATTTTATAGCTTGGATTACGACGTCACTCTTCCAAGTTATAAAATAGTTTGTTGGGTCCTAGCCTTAATATATCATATTGGGTGTTATATTAAGGACTTAAATCAACTTTACGTGAATTTCTCCCATTGTTGATGTCTAGTTTAGACAATAATGATCTTCCCAAACCAAGCTTTCCTAATGAATATGACTTCCCGAGTTTGGCTCATGGAAGTCATACTTCTCTTCCTCCACCTCCTCCAATTATTCTTCCTAACCCACAAGTTCAAGGTCACTCAAGCCCTAATGGCAAGCAAGGTCTATGTGTGATCACATCTTAGAGATGAAGTCACATATTGGCAAGCCGGGAGAGTTGGGTGTCAAAGTCTTGAGAAAGTTGGATGTTCAATCACTTTCTAAGTCACATAGTGAGTTCCTTTGGGACTACTATGAAACAGACTATGACATGAACCTTGATGATCATATCTATTTGCTTGGTGCTGCTGAATCAACAATGATTTGGAACGATAGTAAAGAAAATTTGATTAGAAGATCAACTTCCCAAAAACTTTATGGACAGTGACAATGGTGACACTGGAAATCCAGAAAAAGCATTCTCTTCCCAATGGAAAGGGATTGGCCATAGTCAACCCGGTTGACCAAATGGTAAAGAGAAAGGCTAAGTCTGAGATAGTCCCATTACCAAAGGGTCCATATGTTTATTTTGCCAAAGGAAGGGACGTTGATTGCAAAGCTGCCAAATTTACCTAAGGATGTTAAAGTCAATAAGTTTGACTCTACATCAGGTAGAGCCCATTATCTAACTCTGTTAAGTTCTATTCTGAGATCCTCATTACATGATGTGACTGGGTCACATGTTGATGTTTTAAGAATCAAAGAATAGAGAGAAATCTTAAAGGAAGTATATGCTGATTCTGATCGCGAAGGTGGATTTCGATCGCATCAGAATTTTGAGCAGTTGCTTAAGAAGTTATGATATATTGCTAAGGAATAGATAACAACAATTTTCCATGTGGATTGTAAGGATAAGTTTTTCCGCAAAGTTTTAAAATAAAAGAAAACTGTTTAATTTTATTTATTTGAAGTATCCTTACAATGGCATTTATGGAAAATTGTTGCTTATATGATTCCACTGACAACAATATTGGAAAATGGATTTGATTCTTTCATTTGTGGTAGTGTCTAAATTTACCAAATCAGGAAAGTGCCTCATCGCCCAAGTTTCAATTGGACCGAAACTTGGAATCATGCAAGTTGAATAGTATGATGAATGAGAACTTTCAAGCATTGGAAAATCAAGACTAATTACTTGTTCACATGGATGTGTGAGTCAAGTGAAGGACTAAAGGGATCGAGTACACATTCTTGTGCACTGGTCATGTCCACCACAAAGCTCGTTAAGACTATTTGATTTACTAAAGTTTAGTAAATATGGTTATACTTACAAGTTTAAGTATAATTCTGAAACATTGGAAAAGTCTCAATGTATGGTAGAACAAATAGGAAGAATCAAATTAGGCAGAAAGATAAAAGTTTCTCAAATCTGAAAAGATGGGAGAGTACTTTAGTATCATGTTTGTGATCATCTTAATGATTTAGAAATCATATCACAATTAGTCCTCTAAAGTTCATCTTAGTGCATTCTTATGACTAAGAAGAGGAGTCATGAATTGTTGAAATGGTTAGATCAGGAAGATGAGTCATACTTCGTTCCAAAACAATTCTTAGAGTCATACTCCAAGATTGTAACTTGAGTGACATATCTTAAAGAAAGGTTTAAAACACTTGTCAAATGTAAGAGTAAAAGTGTCCTACTCTTGTACATTTGAAATTGGTAAGTTGTGATGTTTTGGATAAAACAAAGACCAACTAAGGCCAATTGTGTGAAGTGTTTGTCTTGATAAAGAATCCACACTATCTCTTGAATATTTGACAAGATAGTGGGAGTCTTAAAGATCCTAAAAAGAATTTCAAGAACTAATCAAGAATAAAACCTGAGGTTCTTCACTAGGACACGACTTGAGGTTTATAACCTATCGTGTTGACATATTCTGTGCCCATTCCTGTTAAAGTTGGCTTTGCATAGGAGTTCTGAAAGTTCTCAATTGGTTGCATAACAACTTGGAAGCAATGGCAGGCCCTATACTGCTAGGTGGCAAGAAGTTAAGATTGCATAAGTTCAGTCCATATGGGTTTGGATTTGTCATTATCCTTGTCTTGTGACTATGGTTTTGACGATTCATATGGATAAGAACATATACACCATAAAGTCTAAGGGTCATAAGGTCTCCCTCTGATTCATGAAAATGATGGTGAGGAAACACTTCCACCAAGTAGATTTGAAGCAGATGGCAAAAGGTCTAAACAATTGAGACTATGATTACGGCATCCCTTTTCATAGTTCAGAAATTGTTTAGACACACATGCATGCTATCTAAGGAAAGGTGTATGATTTTGATAAAGTTTTATCAAAGCATCTCGTATCAAAAATCTGAACTTTGGTAAGAAAGTCAATAAAGTATTGATTTCTAGAAGTCCAGCTGATTTCTGAGTACATGTCAAAGCTAGTGGGAGCATAAGTGTTATGCTAATAATCATCATGTTAGTGGGAGCATGATAATTATTGTTAGTGTTGCAAGTTAGAAATGTTAATTATAGAAAACAAAAGTTTCAATTCGTGAGGCTGCAGGGATTGAAAAAGTTGTTTTGCTATAATTAAGGGAGAGGATATACTTCATTTCAGTTCTAAAGGCTTAGATTGAGACCTTAATCATCTTTAGTCAAGAATATATATATGAATTTCATGTTGGATTGGTTCAACTTAAGGAAATTCTATATATTGCGTTCTCAAAATTCGATTATGATTACGACATCCCTCTTCATAGTCAAATTTTGAAAACATGGCAAATAAAAATATTGTAGCAAAAGACTGGTCTAGAATCATGTCTTTATGTGAGACATCATGAATCATTGTACCATTTGCTTTGGGTACAGGATCGATTGCATGTGCTATAATATTTGTCATTTCTAAATTTTTCCAAATGCCCAGAGGCATTAAGAAGGGAAAAGGTCTAGAATTGGATATGACTAAAATGATTAAGCAATTGTCGAGGACAATCTGAGGTTTACCAAAGATTGGTTGCTCAGGGACAGTTGGAAGTATAGTGCTAATTTTGGAAGGACCATATTGACATATTCTGAAAAGAGGCATCTCTTATTCAGAAGTGATAGTCAAAATGAGAATATGGAGTTGTCTCCATAGGTGGAAGTTATCTGTGTAAGATTAGAAAACTTAATGCAAGAAGCATATCCAAAGCAATGTACTTTGAATATGAGACTTAGTTTCCATGGAGTTGATCTCCATTGGAATACCTTATAATGACTGTTGACAAGTCTTTGTGACTTTGTATATATTTATTACAGGAGGGTCAGTGCATATAAGTTTAAAATCTAAACAGATTTCGATAAATGATAGGAATTTGAAATTCTCACATTTTTCGATAAGGATTTGGGAGTGTGAAATTAGAATCATTGAAATTATGTTCAATTGGTTTATTTCACAAAGTAAGGATCATAGACAAACATAGAGTGCATACTTGGTGTATGGCAAAGCTATTGTTTAAGAAAAACATAGTGTACATGCTTGGAGCATGGGACAACTAGTGTTTTTAATTCAAGTATAAAGTTGATAAAACCGAAACAATGAATAATGAGTAATCAGTATGGTGATAAATAAAAGTGTTTATTTATATTCATAGGGTTTGATACCATATTTGATTCATTTATTCTTGTGTTTCACTTTGCATGTTTTGACTTCCAGAATAACTAAGTCGCTCTTCCTGAATGATTAAGTTATTCAAACCATCCACAGTCGGTCATATGTTGGAAGTAGATATGAATCAAGACTGTCATGGGTTGGTTTGTAGAGGTCCAAGTTAGTGGACAAAGTGGTGCTACAACACTCATGAGTGCTCATAAGTTCTGAGTATTGGATTCAACCCACGCTCATTTGAATCACTTCATGGATTTTATCACGAGTGATCATGAGACGATAATATCTTATATTCTGAAAACCTAGAGATATGAGTTGTTACTATGAGTTGGTTATACATTGATTGCACGAAAACGCATTGGTAACTCGATGTTATAAAACGTGCCTTTGTGTATGATTCAACAAGTAGTAGAACAAGCCATATGAGTCGAAGTTTATCCATTCCTTTTACCTTCGGGATAAAAGCGATATCTGTGGGCCCCTCGATGATTTAGCGATGACACATGTGAGTGCTTGGCCAAGCCAGGACTGATTTGATTTGTTCAATCAGTCAGTCATCATAAATCGAAAATCAGGAAACAACAAATGGACAGAGAGAATGATTATAATCCATGTCTCAGTCCATATGATATCTAGAATGGAGGAATATATGATCCCTTATCTAATGGACAAGTCATTGACAAGGTCAGAGTTCGACAACGGCTTTAAGAGCTACGATTACCAGTTAGGTTTTGAAGTCATACTCAATAATAGTTTTAGACTTATCCAAGTGGGAGACTGTTGGATTGATGTCTAAGTCCATAACTATATTTGGTATGTACTTGACCCGACCCGGCATGGTCCATTTGGGTTGCACTTCACCGGCACAATTTATTTGGATAGTCTTTTGAGAATAGTATATTTATGATTTATATTAATATATTATAAGTTCTAATATATTAATATGGAATCATATTATTTAATTAGTATTGATCAAGAATTAATTTAGAATTAATTAAGTGATCAAAAAGAACTAATTAAATATGGACTCTTATATATATGGAATGGGCCAAGTTCATTTAGGTTGGGCTAAGCTTTCATGGATGGTCCATGGAGCTTTTAACCCATGGATCCTATGTAAATGAAAGGTCATGGGTATTAGGGTTTACATGGATGTAACCCTAATCCTCCATAATATATAAAGGGGTCCTTGGCTCACAAAATTGGCACAAGTGTGTGAAAATAAGAGTGGGCCGATTTTAGTGTGCATACATATTCTCTCAAGTTCTTCCAAGGTGTTTTGGTGATTTGTGATTCCATTTGAGGCTTCCACACTATTGGGGCTAAGCTCTTAAATCTTGAAGACATCAAGCGACATCAAAAGGTATGTCATCTAACTAGAACTTTGTAGTATAGGTGCTTCATAATATGCTAGTTAGGATGAAACCTTGGAATAGTTAATATTTGCATGTATAATAGAGAAAACATAGATCCAAGGTTTATAGGGTTGCATGTACACCATAGGAGTGTTAGAATGCTCAAAACCCAACACCTATGGCCTTCGGGTATAAAATCTCAATTGACCCTACTGGAGAGCCAGTTGATCATAAGATATACCAAGGAATGATTGGTTCATTGATGTAACTTACTGCTAGTAGACCCGACATAGTCTTTATTACGGGTTTATGTGCTATATACCACGCCGATCCCAAAGTATCCCACTTGACTGCAGTCAAGTAAATCTTCAGGTATCTCAAAGGGAGTAAGGCCTTGGGTCTCTGGTACCCTGTGGGTAACGACTTCAGTCTCCAAGAATTCGCAGACGCAGGTCATGCAGGATGTAGACTTCGAAAGAGCACTTCGGGAGGGAGTTATTTTTTGGGTGGAAGATTAGTAGGCTGGTCCTCAAGGAAACAGAAATGTGTCTCTCTCTCAACCGTAGAGGAAGAATATGTGGCCGCAGCCAATTGTTGTTCTCAAGTTCTCTGGATGAAGACACAACTTTTGGACTACGTGTACAGGATGTTGCAGGTGCCAATCTAATGTGATTCAAAGACTGTGATAGCTATTTCACACAATCCGATCCACCACTCGAAGACGAAACACATAGAGCTAAGGTATCACTTCATTAAAGACCACATCCTGAAAGGCAACATTGAACTCATCTTTGTTCCAACTCATGAGGAAATAGCTGATGTTTTCACCAAGGCACTCGACTCTACAAAACATAATGGATTTTTGGAAATGTTAGGAATGATAAACCCAGACCTGCAGTTCTTCTTGAAAGGATAAATATCGAAGACTTTATAGTCTTGTGTGTAAGTAAAGTTGCTTCTTTTCTTTTATAAAATCAAAACTCATGAAGCACTTTACTCATCTTATCCATGTCTAGAATAACTGTTGTGGTACATACTTCATAAATTACTTCTCGGTATATCCTCCATACTGAAGTTATTTTTGATCTGTTTACTCATCGGGTCTCTTTATTTCTTTTATTTCTAACCTTCATGTTCAAGTTTGTTCTTAGTTCTCATATCCTGTAGACGTATGAATCAACCCGAAGTCATCAGTCCTCAAGCGCAATAAATTTCATTGTGTGCTACTTAATGATGTTGAACCATTCTTTAAACATTCATTTTGTCGCATATGATAATTCAACTTATCTTTCAAAAGACTTTCCTCAATCAGGCCCATTTTTGGATAAAGTATAAATAAACCGATTTTCCATAAACGAAATCCTTTTGAAAACCTTTTTCACTCATCCAATGACATCATACAACCGTTGGGGTCACATCCGTTCTATTTCCCCACTTTATTCAATGGATCAGACCATTTTCACCCCACGATTGTACGACGTGTCATCATGGGTCTGCAACACATTAAATGCTCCGCATTTCCCGGAATTTTTTTAATTAAATTTAATTTAAACTGACAATGGTAAAAACCCAATGGTTTTTAGCTTTAACAACTATAATTATGTGGTTAGATGTCTATTAGGACGAATCGGAGGGACAGACAATTTGGGAACACCTCTTCTTGACATCATATGGAGCATCTTCACAAGCAACCCAGTCAACTACGGGCAAATCCTCTGCGAGGACTTTCTTCAGTATGTATCCATAGGTGCACCGAAGGAAGGCATGATTGAACTTACTTGTGCAAGGCTTTGGTCTCTATGCTTAGTGGATCTTCACAAAGATGCCAATTTCAGTCTTGGAGCAACATAAATCTCTTCTTCGTAAGAGATCTCAAAAGGTACAATCCCTCTAAGGATCAATTTGTCTTCGGTCCTATTCGTCGTCTTCCCATGTACATTCTTGAAACAATTGGAATTACCAACACTGAGGTAGCTGACCACATTTTGGCTACAAGTGGTAATTGCCCCATATCACTCTTCACACCCAAGGCCCCTTCAGCTTACCGAAGACCAAGCCCCGCAGCCTAAGCTTAAAAGGGTTAAATCCCTGGTTGTCTCCAAGAAAACACCCATAAACATTATCATTAAGGGTGCGGGTGCTTCAAAGAAGCAAAAATCCAATACCGCAGAGTCCATTCTTTAGGTTCAGCATTCTCCATCCCAGGCTCATGACTTCTCAGTCAATGTCTTTGATGACACTGACAAGGAGCCTTTAGATTCCGAAGATGCATTTAGGAGGAAAAAGTTGAAGCTTACCCCTAGTCAAAGCCAAAAGCGAACCGAGGAACATGCCAGAGTCTCTCAAAAGGCTCCCGTAGCCATTAGAGTCCCCGCTGACTCACCTGAAAGAACCCAATCTAACCACTCTGATACAATAAGTGTATCAGTTTCATCGCATCATGTAGATAAAACCCAATCTGGATTCTAAGTGAATCCATATATCTATGTCCACCCTAAGGTCTCCAGGGCTTCACGTCTACACTTTTTCTCTCCCGAGGAGTTGCACTCCATTGTCATTCGTGTTAGACAAACACCTTAAACACTAGTTACACAGTGTCACATTCCAAAACCGGAACGGCGGAAACGTTCTGGGGTGGAGGACGTCATGTTTAGTATCACAAGACATCCATCATAGTAATAAAAGTAATAAACAACCATTTTATTAGAAAGAAAGTGTTTACAAGGTGTGTGTTCACAAAACATAGAATACTTAAGCAAATAACAAACAAGACTTGAAGCTATACTGCTCCATCTTCTGAACTCCCAACACGAGTACCTGTCTACTAGGCTCCTGAGAATACAAGTTATTTGAAAGAGTTGATCAGCAATTAAGTTGGTGACTTCATAAGATTTTAGTGATGTAGGTTGAAAATGTAGTGGTAAACTGTTGTTGAAAATGTAGTTGAAAAATGTAGTAAGTTGTAAGTTCTGTTTAGAAAAGCTCACCTGTTCCTCCAGGAAATCCTATATTTCCTGCCTTGAAGAAAGATACGTAAAAATGACTCTACAATCCTTTCTATGTGTACTAAATGGATACAAGTTGCATAAAACTCGGAGTAAACAAACAATCGGTTGTGTGTATCCGCCCTAAGCCCACAACCAAACAAGGAACAGGAAATGAGGCAGATGACACACATCCCATTGGTTGTTAGATCCTTATTGTATATAACTCTGGTGTATTCCTTCGGTACTCACGGAGTTTACTGTAATAGTTCCTTTGTATTTGAATGAAAAGATTCTTTAAGAAAAACCCTTATTTCTTATAGTAAAATGGTGACCACAATGATTACTTTATATAATAACTTAGTTTATACTGGCTATATATAATCTAATATCGATTAGATAGTTAATTGGGTGAATCTGCCCTAAGCCCACAACCAAACAAGGAACAAGAAGTAAGGCGGAAGGCACACATCCAACTATCTATTGGGTATTAATGATATACAACCGTACTGTATAAACTAAAGTATTATAGAGTTAGTCACCTAAGGTCCTTTGAGTTTATACAGGTTTAGTAAAACGGATTAAACTCTTAACTGGTAAGTTTCTAGTTTTGTATACCAAACGTTCTGATTTGGAAAGTATGTTTTGTACTAGGAAACTGTGCATTGACTCTGTGTCCTATAACTTGACCCATAACTGGTACCCCTATGATGACTTAATGTATACTGAACCTATATACCTAGAATCGAATAGATATTAGACTGGGTGAATCTGTTCCAAGCCCACAACCAAACAAGGAACAGGAAATGAAACGGAAAGCACACATTCTATTACCTGTCGGATTCCACTGATATATATGTATCCTTTTATGTATACATTAAGGAATCATAAGGTTAGCATTATGGTCCTCTCTACTAAACGTAGCCTTCTACCAAGGCATCAAATGTTATGTAAGTTTCTTGTATGAGTGTGTATTTTCGCAAGTGAGACTCTCACTACTAAATATAGTATATACATTAATAGATATGTGAGAAGATCACAAAGTAAATGTAATAGGGAAAATAACATTTTTCCTCAGCGGTGACACTGCTGGCTATAAAATAATAAAATAAAGACTCCAAGTAGTATTAAATGGACAATACACCTCGGAGAGTCTAAAGTAGTAAAATACAGACTCCAGGTGGTATTAAATCGGCAATACACCTCGGGGAGTCTTAAATAGTAAGATACAGACTCCAGGTAGTATTAAATGGACAATACACCTCGGGGAGTCTGTTTTGCCTTTAATTCTTAATTGGTTAATTAAAGGTTTGAATGTGAACTCATATGTAACCATGCTAATGGACGGCTGAATAACTCATGACCCTCCGGTGTCATATGTAGTGAGGTAACATTCTGTCACCCCTCTGCCTTATCGGCTGGGACTGTAGCTAGCAGTCGGGGTGTGGGAGTGTGTGTCCCGTATAGATCTATACACACAATGCCCGCTCTCCCTCCAGGAGACTCTGGTTACAAGGTGATACCACAATGAAGTGTTGTATCGAGAAGTAGTATGTCACATTCTAGTTATAGTATTCTAATGTTTGTATAGCGTAGTAATGTTCACTCTGTACTAGTGTATACTATACTCTCTTGTATAGTGTGTAGTGTGTATTGTTTCTCATAATAGTGTGTTCTGACTCGTGTATGAATTGAATCTAAACTATACCTATTATAGTTTATTAGTAATGTTTTCCTTGACTGTTATTGAAAATACTCTTTTATCTACTAAGTTATGCTTGCACTTTAAAACGGAGTTTTGGTAAAACTATAAAGTAACATAACTTTAAAAGAGTTTTTGAAATGTTTTGACAACTTATAAATGACATAAGTAATCCTTTTGAAAATGTTTATAACAAACAATTACACAATTAACATTGTGTTCAACTTGTATTCCCCCCCTTAAAACATTTAAAACAGTTAAAAGATTCATTACGAGGTATGAACTCACCTGATATGTGTGATTCAGCGAATATGCGCGTAAGGATGAGAAGTTCCACGAGTGAAGTCCCGAAACACAACAAGTCCTAATTGACATACATTGGCATGTATTGACATAAATATAGTGCTTGGAAGCAAACAAATGCAAGGAAACACCTCACGGGACTAGGGAATACTTTGACCAAGTGTTGGAATCACATGTGATTCAACTAAAGAGTGTTTAAGGCCATGGTTTGGTGTTTACGTCCCTGAGTTTACGGCCAAGGGAGTTTACAGCCGTAAACTCATGGTCAAAGTTACATATGAGGGTGTTTGAAGGCTAGGGAAGCTTGAGGGGATTTTACTCTACACTTGTATGACAAAGACCAACCCATTGAAGGCTTTTGATGAGTTTACGGCCCAAAGGAGTTTACGGCCGTAAACTTATGGACATTATGAAGTGAGTGTGTTTTAAGGTCTTTCAAAGCACTTGGGAGTGTTCTAGCCTCAAGTCCAAGCCTTAGGAAGAGTTTAAGGCTCAAATGACACACTTATTGGGGTTTACGGTCAAGGGAAATGGCTTGACCGTAAACTCCTTTTGGTCCTTCATTCTTGATGTTTTCAAGGTCCTAATCACGAAACTTAACTAGATATAAAGTATAGGGAAGAGTACTTACGATGTCGAGGCTTGAAATGGCGGATTTTGGCCAAGAACACTAGTGTGTGTTCTTGGTGTTCTTGGTGAAACTTGAAGATTTGAAGATCTAGTCAAAATGGGTGTTTTCATGGATGGAAATCAAAGAGTGTGACTAGGAGATGAAGTGTAACAACAAATCTAGGAAAGAGCACTTACGTTTTTGAAGATCTCGAGTGAAGATCTGGATGATAGTTGAGAGAGAATTGGAGTGTTCTTGAGGTTGGAATGTGAGAAATGGCTGAAAATGATCAAGGACCATATATATACTCTTGAGTTTGCGGCCAGGGTTGGGTTTACGGCCGTAAACTCCACATGTTGGAGTTTAGGGCTTTAGTGTTGTAGAGTGTCTCTAGCAGGTACATTCTAACACTCCTTCCTTAAGTGTACTAGGCTTAAAACTCCTTAGAATGACCTTTAACCAGACTAGGACTCATTTCCAATAAGCCTGACACTCAGTTGAGTTGACTGACTGTGATTTTTAAAAGTAAAAATTTTTCGGGTTGTCACATCATCCCCCCGTTAGAGGGAATTTCGTCCCGAAATTAGCTTTCTTACAGTACTGCTGGGGTTGCGCTCCTCTGATATGCAGAATACCCACTCGTAGACCTGGCAATTTTGCTCTGGTGTTCATGATAAGATTTGTACTTGGTCCTTCTATCATCACCTCGTGTATACAAGTCGTATATAATTAGGATTAGTAAGACGGCCGGATGTGCGACTCTGCCCCAGGTCCACATCCAAACAAGGAACAGGAGATAGGGCGGAAACACACATACTAAATCTGCATAATCATGATCATATACCACCGTCGTGTATACACTGAATAGTGATAGGTGGGCTGTATTCGTCCATAGCCTCTCTGCTCGAACTGGGTCTGCTGGACGAGTGGTATTCCGTGACGGTCTACGGACATTCGACGATGAGGTTTCGGAGGACAAAGTACCCTTCGCATGAGTACTCGGGGTTTAGAATACGAAAGATAAAACTGAGGTTTATTGTCGAGCCATCGATATGAATGACGAAAGTTTCGAGAACTTGCCGATCGAGGCGATAGAAACATATGAACTTAGTATGGTGAGGACCACGCCAATTCATGACGAATGATAGCATCAGACTCTTTACTGAACAAAGTTCGGCCGATTAGAAGGGAATGTATGTTATACGATGATGTATCCCTAGCGTGCTCGAAAATGTACTCTTAGTGCGTTCGAAAATGTACTTTTTGTAAATGTTCTAGTGTTCTCTGTTTTCCCCTTTATGTTTACACTCCTACGTATCGTACCGTGATGTGCGCGTACATACAATTGAAAGTGTTTTGATAGCTGGCGATGATACTTTATATCATGATCCTCCTTGGTACCACTATGATCGACAGTCGTATACAAGTTATGAATATTAAAGAGGAATAAGACGGTTGAATGAGTAACTCTACCTCAAATCCACAACCAAACGAGGAACAGGATTAAGGAAGAATTACTCACTCTAAGTCTGCAACATCTTAGTTATGCACGAACCTGATGTATATGTTTAGCCATCATAGCTTCTCTAAACAGATCCTTTAGTTCTTGTGAATGTCACGACTTATTTCCAAAAGTGAGTTATTATATTACTTTTAGGTGTTATCCCCAAGTTTTAATCTTATATTAATATAATTCAGTTTTTCAAAGAATTTACTATTTCGAAAACGTACCGCTGATCGTCGACGACTCCGGGGTTGATTCTCCTGCGGTGATCATTAGAATTCTCCCATCCGCGCCTGAGTTCCTGGTTATCGGGCAGTTCTCCTGGTAGTGTCCAGTCTCACCACAGCCATAGCAGGCTTGGTTTTCTTCAACTCCGAGGACTTGGGAGATCGGTCGAGCCGGTGCCCTGCAGAAACGGACTGTGTGTCCCATTCTGTGGCAGTTCAGACACTGCATTTTCCGGCATACTCCGGTGTGGTGATATTTGAACTTCCCACACTTCGGAAGAGTTCCAGCATAACAACTGGGCGGTGCTGGGGTAGCAGGTGTTGTGGCGGTGTATATAGTACTCGCTCGCTCCTCCTTCCTCTTGTTCCCCGACTTCTGTCCATAGTCCCCTTCCCTCGATGGTTTGGAAGCCGGGACTCCTACGTCATGGTGGACTTCATAGTCGATGATTCGTTGAGCCAGGCGTTTGGCACTATCGAATGTGGCTGGTTTAGAAGACAAAACATTTCCTTGGGTCGGGGCAGTCAGACCCCTGATGTACCTTTCTATCTTCTTGCTCTCCGGGGTAACCATCCCGGGGCATAGTGCTGCCAAGTCGCTAAACCTGTCAGTGTAGGCCACTATGTCTGAGCCAACCATCTTGAGCTCCCATAGTTCTTGTTCCAGTTTTTGTACTTCGCCCCTTGGGCAGTACTCTCTCATCATCATTTCCTTCAGGTTTTCCCAACCCATAGAGTTAGCCACTGATAAAGTCAGTGACTTAACATGGCCATTCCACCATGTTAAGGCTCTGCCAAAGAAGGTGCAGGCAGCAAACTTCACTTTGCTCCCTTAGGGGCACGAACAGATCTCAAAAATCGCCTCTGTTCTCTCGAACCATTGCATCAGAGCGATGACTCCACCATTTTCGTCGAAGGAATTTGGTTTGCAGCTCATGAAGTCTTAATATGAACATTCCCGCGGGTATTCGTGGGTATCTCCGTGGTTGGTTAGGTGAGTACCGCCACCAGATCCACTGACACCACTTGTGCGAATTTGGGTTAGGGCAGCTATCGTTGCTGCTGTTACCGCTGCCTGAAAAGCAGCTAGGTCGAACTGTGACGGGGGTAGTGACGGTTGAGTTGTAGTTACCGTAATAGTGCATCTGTTCGATTTGCGAGGAGGCATATTTGCTAAAAGAATACAAAGATGAGATGGAATAAGTCTATAACAATGGACACAAGCCGAAAGCTGAAAAGACAAAGTTATCCCAGTTCTGAGTGTATCGGGTCCTGACTTCCACAGGGTACTAAAAACAATTCATAAAAGAGTCTATGCCAAATAAACTCTATGAATTTGAAATGGCTATCCTCGAATGAATATCTGTTACCTGAATAACTGTTACCAGCTGCATGTAAGAAAATAATTCTAACACATAAGGTGAGCAGTGTTTCCACTCGCTTATTAAGTTAACAAGATTATTATTTATTAGTGTGACGTGTAAGACGTTTTGGTTACTTCGGTTGATCCATCTTTGAAAACTTCTCATGAATTTGCTCTTGTTCCTCCTGAACTCTTCTGTTGTCTACTATGAGGAAGTGGTTACATCTATCTGGGTTTGTCGTGCGAGAATGGATGTGACTAAAGAATCTATGAGGTTCAAGGTAACTTTATGGGGTGATCCTTACAGAGTCCTCCTATAATTTCACAATGTATACAAGTTGTATATAACTTAAGATTAAATAGACTTTCGAATAAGTGATCCTACTCCAAAACCACAACCAAACAAGGAACAGGTAGTGGAGCGTAGATCACAAATTCTAAGTCTATTGATTCCCGATTATATATAACCTTGGAAGTATACATTGTAAGATTATAGACTTATCCGTAAGGGTTTTTTAAGTTATCACATAAGTTATTTATATAGTGCCTAAAATACTCCTATAGTATTTTAATGTAATGAACTTGGTATGTTTTGAACTTGTTATCGCGTTATAGAATCATAGAATACTCCTATAGTATTCTAACTCAAATGTACTCATTCTAGTATTCTCTTGACTTTGTATTTGGTAAGTTTTAAGACTGTTGCAACACCACATCACTCCCAAACACATGTCGGTCACATATAGAATGAATATAGTTGATCAGGCTATATTGATCCTAGCTATGATTACATAACTGTTCAGGTTTGACGACAGTGTTCAACCTTTAAATACTTTTAGTCCTGTTCTTCTTGTGATACTTGGCCTAGTATGTACATGTATAAGCAAGTAGGTATATTTTTATAACTTATCGTTATACTCTTAAAATATACCATTATCCAGAGCACTTAAGCCCCATTGTATTTATAGTTGTATATCTTTTATCGGTTGATATACTTAGTTCACTATAAACAATGCTCTGATACTAATCTATCACACCCCAAAACCGGAACGGCGGAAACGTTCTGGGGTGGAGGACGTCATGTTTAGTATCACAAGACATGCATCATAGTAATCAAAGTAATAAACAACCATTTTATTAGAAAGAAAGTGTTTACAAGGTGTGTGTTCATAAAACATAGAATACTTAAGCAAATAACAAACAAGACTTGAAGCTATACTGCTCCATCTTCTGAACTCCCAACACGAGTACCTGTCTACTAGGCTCCTGAGAATACAAGTTATTTGAAAGAGTTGATCAGCAATTAAGCTGGTGACTTCATAAGATTTTAGTGATGTAGGTTGAAAATGTAGTGGTAAACTGTTGTTGAAAATGCAGTTGAAAAATGTAGTAAGTTGTAAGTTCTATTTAGAAAAGCTCACCTGTTCCTCCGAGAAATCCTATATTTCCTGCCTTGAAGAAAGATACGTAAAAATGACTCTACAATCCTTTCTATGTGTACTAAATGGATACAAGTTGCATAAAACTCGGAGTAAACAAACAATCGGTTGTGTGTATCCGCCCTAAGCCCACAACCAAACAAGGAACAGGAAATGAGGCAGATGACACACACCCCATTGGTTGTTAGATCCTTATTGTATATAACTCTGGTGTATTCCTTTGGTACTCATGGAGTTTACTGTAATAGTTCCTTTGTATTTGAATGAAAAGATTCTTTAAGAAAAACCCTTATTTCTTATAGTAAAATGGTGACCACAGTGATTACTTCTATAATCACTTAGTTTATACTGGCTATATATAATCTAATATCGATTAGATAGTTAATTGGGTGAATCTGCCCTAAGCCCACAACCAAACAAGGAACAAGAAGTAAGGCGGAAGGCACACATCCAACTATCTATTGGGTATGAATGACATACAACCGTACTGTATAAACTAAAGTATTATAGAGTTAGTCACCTAAGATTCTTTGAGTTTATACAGGTTTAATAAAACGGATTAAACCTTTAACTGGTAAGTTTCTAGTTTTGTATACCAAACGTTCTGATTTGTAAAGTATGTTTTGTACTAGGAAACTGTGCATTGACTCTGTGTCCTATAACTTGACCCATAACTGGTACCCCTATGATGACTTAATGTATACTGAACCTATATACCTAGAATCGAATAGATATTAGACTAGGTGAATCTGTTCCAAGCCCACAACCAAACAAGGAACATGAAATGAAACGGAAAGCACACATTCTATTACCTGTCAGATTCCACTGATATATATGTATCCTTTTATGTATACATTAAGGAATCATAAGGTTAGCATTATGGTCCTCTCTACTAAACGTAGCCTTCTACCAAGGCATCAAATGTTATGTAAGTTTCTTGTATGAGTGTGTATTTTCCCAAGTGAGACTCTCACTACTAAATATAGTATATACATTAATGGATATGTGAGAAGATCACAAAGTAAATGCAATAGGGAAAATAACATTTTTCCTCAGCAGTGACACTGTTGGCTATAAAATAATAAAATAAAGACTCCAAGTAGTATTAAATGGACAATACACCTCGGGGAGTCTAAAGTAGTAAAATACAGACTCCAAGTGGTATTAAATCGGCAATACACCTCGGGGAGTCTTAAATAGTAAAATACAGACTCTATGTAGTATTAAATGGACAATACACCTCGGGGAGTCTGTTTTGCCTTTAATTCTTAATTGGTTAATTAAAGGTTTGAATGTGAACTCATATGTAACCATGCTAATGGACGGCTGAATAACTCATGACCCTCAGGTGTCATATGTAGTGAGGTAACATTCTGTCACCCCTCTGCCTTATCGGCTGGGACTGTAGCTAGCAGTCGGGGTGTGGGAGTGTGTGTCCCGTATAGATCTATACACACAGTGACCGCTCTCCCTCCAGGAGACTCTGGTTACAAGGTGATACCACAATGAAGTGTTGTATCGAGAAGTAGTATGTCACATTCTAGTTATAGTATTCCAATGTTTGTATAACGTAGTAATGTTCACTCTGTACTAGTGTATAGTATACTCTCTTGTATAGTGTATAGTGTGTATTGTTTCGCATAATAGTGTGTTCTGACTCGTGTATGAATTGAATCTAAACTATACCTATTATAGTTTATTAGTAATGTTTTCCTTTACTGTTATTGAAAATACTCTTTTATCTACTAAGTTATGCTTGCACTTTAAAACAGAGTTTTGGTAAAACTATAAAGTAACATAACTTTAAAAGAGTTTTTGAAATGTTTTGACAACTTATAAATGACATAAGTAATCCTTTTGAAAATGTTTATAACAAACAATTACACAATTAACATTGTGTTCAACTTGTATTCCCCCCCTTAAAACATTTAAAACAGTTAAAAGATTCATTATAGGGTATGAACTCACCTGATGTGGGTGATTCAGCGAATATGTGCGTAAGGATGAGAAGTTCCATGAGTGAAGTCCCGAAACATAACAAGTCCTAATTGACATACATTGGCATGTATTGACATAAATATAGTGCTTGGAAGCAAACAAATGCAAGGAAACACCTCACGGGACTAGGGAATACTTTGACCAAGTGTTGGAATCACATGTGATTCAACTAAAGAGTGTTTAAGGCCATGGTTTGGTGTTTACGGCCCTGAGTTGACGGCCAAGGGAGTTTACGGTCGTAAACTCATGGTCAAAGTTGCATATGAGGGTGTTTGAAGGCTAGGGAAGCTTGAGGGGATTTTACTCTACACTTGTATGACAAAGACCAACCCATTGAAGGCTTTTGATGATTTTACGGCCCAAAGGAGTTTACGGCCGTAAACTCATGGACATTATGAAGTGAGTGTGGTTTAAGTTCTTTCAAAGCACCTGGGAGTGTTCTAGCCTCAAGTCCAAGCCTTAGGAAGAGTTTAAGGCTCAAATGACACACTTATTGGGGTTTACGGTCAATGGAGATGGCTTGACCGTAAACTCCTTTTAGTCCTTCATTCTTGATGTTTTCAAGGTCCTAAGCACGAACCTTAACTGGATATCAAGTATAGGGAAGAGTACTTACGATGTCGAGGCTTGAAATGGCCGATTTTGGCCAAGAACACACGTTCTTGGTGAAACTTGAAGATTTGAAGATCTAGTCAAAATGGATGTTTTCATGGATGGAAATCAAAGAGTGTGACTAGGAGATGAAGTGTAACAACAAATCTAGGAAAGAACACTTACGTTTTTGAAGATCTCGAGTGAAGATCGGAATGATAGTTGAGAGAGAATTGGAGTGTTCTTGAGGTTGGAATGTGAGAAATGGCTGAAAATGATCAAGGACCATATATATACTCTTGAGTTTGCGGCCAGGGTTGGGTTTACGGCCGTAAACTCCATGTTTACGACCGTAAACTCCACATGTTGGAGTTTAGGGCTTTAGTATTGTACAGTGTCTCTAGCAGGTACATTCTAACACTCCTTCCTTAAGTGTACTAGGCTTAAAACTCCTTAGAATGACCTTTAACCAGACTAGGACTCATTTCCAATAAGTCTGACACTCAGTTGAGTTGACTGACTGTGATTTTTAAAAGAAAATTTTTTTCGGTTTGTCACACACAGCAGGGTCCTTTTTAAGAGGCCCTAGCCAGAACCGAGCTGAGGCCAGACTTGGTTTTAGACCAAGGAGACATAGGAAGCTATGTAAATCATGTTCTGCCAACATTACAAAAAAGCGGTCTAGGCATGGTGAGCACAAATGTGCAAGGATCCATGACCCCAAGGGACACCTCAGTGCGACTAGGATTTTATGGATATTGTAACGTCCGGATCCTGGTATGTATTTTAAACCAAATTATTAATTTTTGCAAAGGGACTCGACGAGTTGGAGGCCCCAAACTCGTCGAGTAGAAACAGATTTTGGACGTGGGACTTGAAGTCTACTCGACGAGTTGAGAAGCCTCAACTTGACGAGTTGGGCTGCCAGAGTGAAACTCTAATTTCAGGGTTTGCACCCTAATTAAGAAACTTAACACTTTATTGTGGCCTCCTTCATCACCTCTTTCAGTCCAGCAAAACCCTAATTCGTGATCTTGAGCCTTTTGAGTGTGTGTGAGTGAAAAGAGAGTGATTCTTTGGTATTTCCTTGAAGGAGTGGAAGTTAGAAGTCCTTGGTTGAAGGAAGAAGCTTTGGATCCAAATATTTCTTTGTCAAAGCAGCCTTATTGAGGTATAAAGTCTATACCTTGACTATTCATTTACTAGATCTCTTCATGGAGTAGTTTAGGGCCTTAAGGAGCCTATTTTGGAACCATTCATGGATGTAAGCATGTTTTGGAGTTATGACTTCAGATCTAGATGTCCATGGCCTTATGAGACTCAAAGTTGCCAACTTTATTAAGTCTTGGCCCTTCTCCATGCCTTGGATCTCTTTAGGAGTTGAGTTTTGGTGTTATTAGCTTCATGGCACCATGCATCAATGTAAAGTTAGCAACTTTATAAGGAAACTTAGTCCTAGGGGACCAGATCTATGGTTTGGAAGCATTGAACCCGACTAGAAACGACTAAAGGGGTTTAGACTATGGGGGGCTCGACGAGTTGTTCATACAACTCGGGGAGTTGGGTCATGGTCCCCCAACCTTTTCTGTTACTGAGCAAACTCATTGAGTCTAGGAGATGACAGCGAGTTAGCCATGGTTTTGGGTTATGAAGATTGAGGAACTCGACGAGTTCAAGGAGGGACTCGGCGAGTTGTGAGTGAAAGGTTCGGACT
The DNA here is from genome assembly GCF_052849685.1 of Lactuca virosa. Classification (NCBI taxonomy): domain Eukaryota; kingdom Viridiplantae; phylum Streptophyta; class Magnoliopsida; order Asterales; family Asteraceae; genus Lactuca; species Lactuca virosa. The sequence goes on along the minus strand of NC_136433.1, from coordinate 164,153,104 downwards.
ATGTTATGAGGAGGAACTCGAAGAGTTCATGAAAGAACTCGATGAGTAGGATCGAGATTCCAAGGTTTTATGGATCATGGAACTCGACGAGTTGGTAGGCCAACTCGGCGAGTTGAGTCAAACAGGATGTTGAATTTGACTAGGATGTTGACCTTGACTTTGACCTTTGACCAGAGTTGGCCCTTAAAGGGGTTATGAGTATGAAAGAGTAATTAAAAGATATATTATGTGTAGGAGTTTGAGGAGAGTTGATCCTAGAGCCGAGGACAGTTCAGCTACTTCACGTCATTGAGGTGAGTTACCTTCCAGTAGAGGTGGGTCGAAGGCACCAATGTCGGCCCACTAGTAAGAGCTATAGTAGAGATGATTGTCTTTGTGATAATTGTCTGGAATGTCACTATCTGTTATGCTTTATGTGCTAGTATACTATGATGTTATGTGATAGTGGTAGGAGGGATAGGATAGACCCCAGTACCGTTCGATAGGGCCGAAGGGGTATGCTAGCACTTGGATAAGCTAGGCAATATATGACTTATATGTTTATGCACTAGGATGCTATGCAGTAGAAGTAATGGGTAAAATAGTCCCCGGTACTGGTCGAAAGGACCGAAGGGGTAGGCCAGCACCCTGATATGCTAGGCAAGGTACCGGTCGAAAGGACCGAAGGGGTAGGCCAGCACCCTGATATGCTAGGCGAGGTACCAGTCGACAGGACCGAAGGGGTAGGCCAGCACCCTGATATGCTAGGCAGTTACCGGTTGAAAAAGACCGAAGGTGTAGTCCGATGCCCGGATATGTTAGACAGTATGCTTATTGTATGGTATGTGGTATGATGGGGGAACTCACTAAACTTTGTGCTTACGGTTTTCAGTTTTTGTTTTAAGTCCTTCTTCTTCGAAGGGAAAGGAGTCGGCACGGTAGCAGCGTATCACGCACACGATTTTCCGCATATCAGATTCTTGGGATTTGTACTCTGACATTGTTACTATCTTATGACATGATTTTGAGACATATGATCTATGGTTTTTATGAAATGAAATAACTTGATGATTCTTTCTATAAATTGATTTATGAATCGTTATATCAAAAATGAAATTTTTGGTCTAGAATTTTGGGATGATACAGATATGCATCAGATGACTCATGGTCTAGTTACCACCCAACGACAGAATCCGGGCTGAGTAAATTGGAAGCTTTCAAAAGGGCTCTTCAGGAAAGGAAAGCTCAACAAGTGCAACAACAGCAACAGAAAGAAGAATCTCTTTTTCATGTGGCTAAGTATTGGGCCACCATGTTCAACCATGCAAAGACTATGCATGTCATCCTTACAATTCAGCAATGGTTGTCTGGTATGAAAAACATTGTACAAAAGGTTCAAGAGATGGAAGTTGTTGCTGGAACTTCAAAGCCTCCCCCGAAAAACGGAGCTCATGATTCAATTGACAATGGCATGAACATTGAGATTAGTTATGATCCTACTTTTGGTTTCGATGACAATACCAACAACGATGAAGTTTAACAGCCTCCTCCTCTAAATGACTACATCATGGTTCTGGATGAAGAAGAATCAAGTGGTTCCCAATATTCCACTTCTAAGCCTAAACAGAAGAAGAAAAAGAAGCTAGCTGTTTCAAGAAAGGAGTTCCTCGACTTGCAATCTAAAGTTGATCCGATTCTATCCGTAGTCTCTTTTGACCCACCGCAGACTGATGATGCTCTCCCGAAATGATCTCTTCTTAATCGAATGGAAATCTTGGAAACTAGGGAAAAACTCACTACAAAAAGGGTTCTTCCCATGCATCGAAATAGGTATCCGACAACTTAACAATCAATGAACGTCTGACCACAAGGAATTTCTCTCCAAGGCAGACAATCTCATCAAAGAAGTAAAAGAGCTCAAAACTGAACTCCAACAAACCCTGCAGGCTCAAGAAGGCAATTCCAAGCAACTCATTGAGGAAACTCATACAACTTATGAATCAGGGTTCTCTGTTCTTCAAGAAATAATCAAAGGGCTGAGATGATCTTTGACTGCTAAGTAGAGTGTTGATGAAATTCTCCATCTCACCAAGAAGATTTATCAACAACTCTTAAACCCAGAGATTCCAACAAACAAAGCAGTATGCACTCAAATGGAATTTTTTTCCATTGATCCATGGATCTCCATGGATGCAACCACCATGTATGTGATACGCACAATCAAACTTAACTTACCTTCCTCATATTATTTTTAGATCCATAAAATTCTTTTCTTTTCCATTTGATGATAAGTTTTGGAAATATTTGTAGGAAAACATAGATGATGGTATTTATTACAGAGATTAATGGTAAATAACTTTAAGGATTCATAGTTTGACTTTCTAACACTTTTTTGTAGTTGGAGTTATTTATTGCATATGACTATTTGTTGAATTAATGATTTATGAGGGTAATAAATGATTGTAATTTTTTATATATTTAACTATTAAATTTAAATAAGCGTTCAGAAAATACCATATTGATGAAGACTGCACCCTCCTTGCCAGAGCCCGAAATAACAAATTCCATGTACCTAAGGGTGTTGAAAATAACTAAAACCGAATAAACCGCCTAAACCAGATATGGTTTCCTTTAATCGGTTGGGCTTATTCGATTTTTTGTTTGGTTTAACCAAAAGTATGAAACATTATTCAGGTTGGTTTTTTGTTTATATGTCCACAATTTGGTTCAAGTGAATAAACCTATTAAGACTTTAATGTTATGAACCTTGTTTTATTTATTATTTTGAGTATCAATATTCATTCCATTACAAATTAATAAACCACTAATATTTTATTATATATTATGTTCATGATGGTTCCTTCTATCTTCTTCATAGGCAATCGTGATTTAAAATCTATCATATTTGTGTTCTAAATTTTAATAACAATGAAGTTATTTAAGCGACAATCGTTATGTTTAGGTTGTGTTTTTTACGCACCACGACTAGTTGATGAGTTAGCTTATTTTTTGAGATTTTTTAAACTATCATGTGTGGCAAGCCAAAAAGTAGCATATAAGTTACCTCTTTAAAAAACTACTTACACTAGTTTTTTAGGATTTTTTTTTAATTCTCAAATATACCTTTAATTAATTATTAAATAAATAATCTTCTAAATTCCGTTTTATATCATTTTATATATTCCAGCTAGCTTATAAGCTATAGTTTTTACCAAATGTCATTTTTTATCAGCTAGCTTATAAACTAACAACTATCTTTTCAGCTAAAGATATTAACTAGCTTTTAAGCTAGTACACCAAACATAACATTATACTATTTGGCTATAATGAACCGATTAATGGTTTTGGGCCTTTCGCAAGTTCCACCACCTTACAAATATGCATGTATTTGTTAATTATCTATGTATTTATGTTAGGAAAATTGCAACTTCCAGTTCCTCATTGTACAAAGGAAAGCTAAATCGATGGAATCATGGACAAATTTATGCATCTCTAACTTATGTTTAGCCATCGCACTTTTGATACTAGTGTTTTTTATTCCCCTATTACGTGTTTAACATTTATAGAAGATCATTTTAATATATGTAAAAACTGACATATTTGATTACCCTATAAGAATTATATCTTAGTTTATTAATTTAACCCATCATCGTCCAACAATACTCATATGAAAACTCGATGAATTTGTATAACAAAGTATTATTTTCTTTTGGATAGTAAAAAGTTAATGAGGTAATATGGAATACGAGTTGTTATCTAATTTGGTGAAACCTCAATCAATAGTTTTTGCCCTTGCTTGCAATGGTCTCCTATGGTGCAAATGTAATAGTGGTTGTCCATGTTCTTGATGGTAAGTTCAGTGGGGCTGGTGGTGTGGAGTGAGATGGGGTTGGTGCCATTACAATGTTCGTATGCCTCCTTTGTTACTTCTGCAACGTTATGAAGTGTGTTGTTGAAAATAAAGACAAGAACATCACTCCTTTTGAATATATGGAGTCGTGACCACAAAAAGTAGAAACCGCTTGCTGATGGCAACCTCCAGTGGTAGTCACCTCCGACAACATATTGTTCTCCTGTTGAGCCATGGAACTCCATGGATACCACAACCATGACCATTAGCATAATAAAACTTGACTTTAAATTCGTCATTTTTGATCGATTATGTGTTTGGATTTTTGGATGAATTTGAGGTTGCCTCAAAATCCAAAACTTAGAATATTTTGTAGAGATTTTAATGACATTAGAGAATAGGTTTTTGACATATTTATAGGAAAAATAAGTAGTTGTGGCATTTATTGCATAACTATAATTAATTCAAAGTATTTATAGAATGTGGTTGATAGTTGTTGATATTTATTGCATAAATTAGTGATAGTTAATTTAAGAAAAAAAATTGCAAAATGGTCCTATGGTTTGTTATATTTTTTGGTATAGCCCAAACATTTTCAAAGTTGTAGATATTATTCATGGTATTTTTTATGATATAGTTTTGTTGTTAATTTAGTACTTGTTAAACTATAAATGACTATCTTGCGTGTTATATATATATATATATATATATATATATATATATATATATATATATATATATATATATATATATATATATATATATATATATATATATATATAGGGAGTGGTTCAAATGAGAACCAAAAAAAGTTCAGAAACCTAAAGACCCTCATTTTATAAGTAAACATGTATTGTGAGTAATATTAAATATGTTAAAGTCTCGATTTTTGTCTTTTTGATAAGAAAATGGCAAAATCGTAATTTTTATATTCTAATATATTTATTCATACATTCATTTATATTTTAACAGAAAAATTATATGATATACAACTTTATATAGTCAATTTACAATTTAATACACAAAATTAACAACTTAATATAATCCATTTTACATAAATTTACAAATTTAGAGAAGTCAAACCCAAACTCTACCACTACCACCACCACCACCCGCCGCCACCAACCTGTGCCAGCTTAGCGACCATATTTCTTTCTATAAGTCCCTGAACTCGGATCTATCAAGGTACGAATGCAATACTTTGCTTAATGCGGAATCTTAATCAAACTATGATACGAAACAAACAATGAAAGATATCAAGAACACGTTTCAAAATGAATGCACACAATTCTATTGATTAATTGTCAAGTACATTCAAATACTCTCCAGCAGTGAATTAACTTAAACTCTCCAAAAACGCATTAGCCTAAAAATACTAAACACAGACCATATATATATATATATATATATATATATATATATATATATATATATATATATATATATATATATATATATATATATATATATATATATATATATATATATATATATATATATATATATATATACTAAAATCAGTAACCTAAAGCCCAAACATAAAAGGCCCACCGAAAACACACTAATCCCACTGAGAACCATATAATACATTCAAAACAAAGTAAAACCACTAAATATAGCCCAACAATCTCCCCCTTGGTTTATTGCTTTCTGTCCTCCTCAAGGTTTCTCTACAAGATGCACGTCAGCTTGATCAAATGCCTCTACCCACAACTTCTTGTCAATTATTGTAGCTACCAAACCGGTGAAATCTTTCACGGCAGCTTCAAACAATTCATTTTCAACAATAATTTGAAGATTTGACAAAGTGTAGATATCCCGTTCTCCAAACTTCAATAAATCTTTGGGATCAACAATACGAAACTGGTTTTTCTTCGGCTAGATCACCATAGTTGCAGTAGCCTCATCACAAACCCAGAATTGTATTGTGTCCAAAGTGCCTTCAGGTAAGTGTTTGGGAAGAGGAATCCTTTTAGCTTGCTTAGTGGGTGGCCACATGACGTTAACCATGGTTTTGTTGGTGCGAGGATAAATGACACCCTCGACCTTCTTTGTAAACGATGAAGCAGTCTTTAAGTATTCAAAGTTATTTTTCGCTTTAATCTCAAGAAAATTCTTGAAATAGCAGGCCATGGGATCGTTGGTTGGATTGTGGAAAGGTGCGTGGATGAGTTCAGAAAGATCAAATTTTGTCCAGGACAAGAAGTCAACTTTCTTCTCATAGTATTCAGTTCGACCGTATTTTCGCTTCACAATCCACATTTTTTTTTCAGCGTCATATCCCCACATCATGATGCTAGAACGATCCCCATATTTATCTGTAAACTTCTTTCCAGTTTCCCTGAAAAACATCTTAGGGTGCTCACCTGGAGCATTTTGGTCTTAATGCTTCATCACTAGCATCTTCCCTTTTAGCTGCTCAACCCTTATTTGCTTCTCTCTTCTTTCTTGAGCAGAAGCAGGACCATATGATAAGAATATATAAATATTAGCACCTGAACTAGAAGCTAAAATCTTTTCTCCCTCAGCGCTCAAAGGTTGAAATTCATCACCGAATTTTTACTATAAGCGTTGTTTCAGGTCAAAGAATAGAGCAGTTAGACCACCAAGATTTGCTTGAAGTTCCGAAATCTTCGAATCTTTAATGGAGTTCTCCTTTTCAAGCTCACTGATTCGAATGTCCTCCTTTCCAATAATCAAATCCTTTTCAGCAGAGCTTTGTTCTAAATCAAAAACTTTGTTTTGAAGCAGAGCGACATCCAAAAATTCAAACTCATGAAACTTGCTTTTGCCTTTGGAAATGTCCAGCTCCGGGGCTTCAAAAGAGCTTCCAGAAGCTTGAGCTCCTTCAGAAGGCAAAACTACTTCTTCAATAATAGGGCTTTGAAAATCCTGATCCGTAGGAGTGGACTCAGGTAACGAGCTTGAAATCTCTTGTATCATTGGAGAGGACTCAGTGAATGTGCTTTCAATTTTTTGAGCCACATGACTAGGCTCAATCGGTGTAGATCTATTTTGAACAGATTTTGTGATAAGCACTACCGGCCTTGGATCTCTTCTTTTACGCTTCCTTGGGAGTAAAGCGTGGGCGGAGTCTTCTAGATCACTTCCAGATGGAGGTTCAGTATCAACATGAACTGTTTGTGGAGGCTTCCTTGCAGTTCGCTGAAGTTCTGCAATAAGTGCATCCATCTGTTCATGGGTAGGTGAGGAAGATTGCACCATTTTGTCCTTTTCTCTTTCAGACACGCTCGGAGGTGTAACAACTACATCCTCATCAAGAATTGAGATACTTTGTTGAATGAAATTTTCAAACTCATTTTCTGAAAATTCTTTTCCTTGATCCTCTTGATCTTCTTCATCATCAGATACTTCAATCTCTTCAAAGGCAAATTGAAATTTTTGTTTGGGCGCCACGTGTTCCTCGGCAACCTCATCATTTATGGAACTACCAGCAGGAGTGTTTTCAACTTCAAAAAACTTTCCAAACTTAACCAACTCCTTTAACCCTTGCTAGGCAACTTTGGCAGCCTTTCTTGATTGCTTCATGAGTTCAAAGGTGTTGGGTCCCAAAGCTTTCATGTCCAAAGTATCAGATGACCTCTCAATTTGGGGATATTTCTCATTAAAGATCATTTGAAGGAACCTGGGGTACATTAGAAATAGGTCCTTTTTCTTTCCCATAAGGTTGCTCTTCATCTCTTCAAAAACGAACTTTGAGAAGTTGTAATCCCAGTCCATAGCCAGAACGACAATGGCTGAGGTCACTGTCTGACTAATTTCATCCGAGCCCCCCTTTCTTCCGTAAATGCAAATCACAAAGGAGTGTGCCAGGAACCTCCAGTAAGGTGGCAGTAGCTTCTTGATGGTGGGAGGATAGGTTCCTTCATAACACATCTTCTCAAGAACTTCCTTGACTTGATCAGCAGAGTACTCAATTGGGAATGCAGATGCATCACCAAATTCAAGTACCTCTCGGATAACTTGTTCAGAAACAATCACTTGAGTTCCTTTTACCATCGATTCAACAACACCATCTCTATCTGCTCCCAGCTTGTTGATCAAAGCATTTTTTCAGAACTCAGCAATCAGGTCTTTGTGGATGACTGGATTAGCACGAAGGGCTTGAGAAATTCTGCAGTTGTTCAAACCTACCATCATGAATTTGAATTCTTGATGAGCAACAGGTGGATCCATGAGATATCCCGCAATGTTGTGAGAGTCTACAAATTTCAATTTATCTGCCATTTATCTGCACAAAACTAGCCAAGTGAGAATTAATTTAAAATTAATTAAATTGAGCTTGAAATTTGATTTCAATTAAAGTCAAAGTTTTAGTCGTTTTCGGTTAAAGTCAAGATTTCAATCGATTTCGGTTAAGGTCAAGGTTAGTCGATTTCGGTCAAAGAGATCGATTTCGGTCAAAGCTCATTGATTTTGGTCAAAACACTTGTTGACTAGATGATTTCGGTCAACGCTGATAGATTTCGGCCGATAACCCAGTTTTCGGTCAAGCCTTCATCTTATTTCGGTCGGATCCGAGTTGAACCGAAAACCCGTAAATTTATCGGAACATGTTCCAACTCAGTTCTTCGAAAAACCTTGAGAAATTTACTCAAAAACCTGCAAATCTATGAAATCGAGTACACCAAAAAACAACATTAAACAATATTGCCATGATCGAAAACCCAAACAATACCTGATTCACCGAACAATTTTGCAACAAAACAACGAATGAGAATGATTTTGCAGAAAACTCGAAGGAGTTAAAGAGAAACAAAGATGATGATGATGATGATGATGATGATGATGGTTGTTTGGGGTTTTTTGGTGAAAAAACCCTAACTAGCCGAAAACTAAGTATATATATGACCAAGAAAAACCCAGATGGCCTACTTAATCCGATTTCGGCCCATGAAAAATAACCTAAATTTTAATAAGAAATGATTTCTTTTGATTTTACATTTCAAAAACCAAAACGAAAATAAAATTAAAATAAAATAAATTTCAATATATTAAACACACCCTTTTTAATTATATATTTTTTTATTTTTTATATATATTATTTTTTTTATACATTTTTTATTTTATTATTTCTCCCCCTAAATTTGTGCATAACAATGAAAATCTGTACAAATTTAAATAAAAAAATGTAATCCAAAACAAAACCTTTTTTGGATTAAACGTTATGGAGCAAATTAATGAGGTTTATCAGCATACACATTAATGAAAAGCTCTGGTTAATTATTGATATTGTGATCCACTTAAACACAAAGGACATTTTTCAGGATAGATCATGAGTGACGATATATAGCTACTATATTCCTAGATAGACCATTTTGTCTGACGACGACCAGGGATATTGTTGTCCACTTAAATTTAGCCAGTAAAATCTACCATTCAGCCTTTAATTATGGGTGTAGTTAATGTTAGTAGACTTAGAACATGTTCCCCACTTCATGGCATACCCTAGTAATGAAGGAAATTTCTTCGGAATCCTTTACTTCAAGTGAGTAGATAATCATTGTGGAATGCATATGTTGTGTCATAGGTCGGATCTACAGATCACGCAGAGGGGACGACATATGATTAACATAGAGAGTAGAATATTTGATATTTGTATAAGACAATATACTGATTTGAAAGCGGTGAACATCATCTGAGTGCATATATTGTGTCCCAGGTCGGATCTTCCGATCACGCAAAGGGGACAACATATGGCTGACTAAGAAAGAAAGAATAATGATTTTAAACAGAGCCAATTTATCAGAACCCCTCAGTCACCCCCTGTCAATACAAGAATTAAGGACACAAGTCCATACACCAATGAAGTGTTGAGCCACAAATCCTGATGATAGTTAGCTTCAATTTAAGTCGTAGGCCTCCTTGTCTATTTTACTGTTAAATCTACCGAAGTGTCGTATTGTCAGTCCAAATAAAGTTTTCTAAGTTCAAATAAGTCCACATTGTCTAGTCCATTAGTCTTAATCCTTTATGCCTACCAACACATTGAACACAAAGTTTAGACAACTCAGCTTTAGTGCTTTACACGTATTTCGTTTGCCCTTTATCACTAACTCATATCACTTCCCAAAAGACTGTCACAAAATTTATTTTTCTAAAAGTAAAAAAAAAATGAAAGGAAATAAGACAATACTAAATAAAAATGAAAAGAATTTTGGTCTTCGAAACGTATCATCTTAAGAAATCCCATAAGCACGAGCTTGGTTTTATAAAAATAGGTTTTTGGACGATCGAAAATCAACATTATTATCACATAGAAGAGAAGAGTCAGAAAATTCAAACCGTAATTTAGCAATTGAAGAAATACCCGTTTGTGATCTTTCCTTTTCCTTTTTCCCTCAAAGCACACATGTTCTCCATTTAAATTCTGAATGTCATACAAAAGAGAGATGTCCGCTGTCATGTGCCTGAAACAACCACTATCAACATACCGAAGTATGATGATATTCCTCCATAGCTGCTCCAGCACAGAGTGCGGGATTAATTGGTTTTGGGAACCCAGTCCAATTTAAAACTGGGTTGACCTTTGCCATCTATGCATGACATGCGTTCCCAAGTCATATCATGTTTATCAAACACAGATGATGAAGAGATGTTAGAATTTTTTGATGATTTGGGAGTGGAAACTTTTGCTACCCATCTATAGTCAGGTTTAACCATTTACTTGTTTACTCGGATGGATGCTTCAACACTTGCTTTGGAGCTTAAGACCGATTGCTGAGATGACTTCGAACTTACCAATCTTGGTCCCAAATCAGATCTTCTGTCAGACATGACCTTTTTGTTCTTGAGAGTCTGATTTTTGGTCTTTTTAGCATTCCAATCACTATTGCTTGAACGTAACCTCAAAGGATTTCTTGTGGAAGATCTCCCCCTTGGCACGTTCTGCCACCCTTATTTATAGTAGGGAACATATGAGCGATGTGGACAATTTCTAGTGATGTGACTGGGAGTCCCACAGTTAAAACAAGTTTGTCTTTTCAAATAAATAAGATTGTGACTTGCTCCTTGTCCAAATGAAGTTTGTTTCAAAGAACTTCCACAAGCATTAGCACATTTATTAGACTATTTAACAAATTTTTGTGGCTTGAATTTTTAAAAGTGGGATTATCATCATCACAACTTTTTGAAGCATTTTTAACAGAACTATAATTATTTTTATTATGCTCGAACCCATCTTGCACGGTTACTTCATATGCACATGAAGTAGAAACATTAGTATCGTTCATATTAATACTCTCATTTGGGCCGGATTGTTCAGTATTAACTGAAACTGTGACAGTTGGCTGATCATTTTGACCAGATTTTTCTGTGTCTGTGGTTTCAGAAGCTGGAGTATGATTATCATTGAAGGGAGGTGATACACTGTGATACCCTCTACCCTCACCCTGTTTGTGTTTCCATTTTAATTGTTTTTCTATCATTCACTCAACAATCTCACTTGACACATCAAATTTCTTAAAATTAAATTCAGCATCCTTTAATTTAGCCTTTAATGCATCAAGTTCGGCAGTTAAGTTTGCAATTTTCTCTTTGGCAAAACGATACTGAACACATTTGGTGACGTATTCTTCTTTAATCCTGCTTAAATCTTTAGTTTGTGCTTCTAGTTTTTCTTTAAACGGTTTATTTACTTTATTAATTTCATATATTTCATTTTTAAGGTCAAAAACCTCTCTAACTAATAATTCATTTTTTTCACGGTATTTATTTATTTTACCTTCACAAGACTGAGAGCATGAGGCTTCATTAACCTCCTTGGTACGGTTGTAAGAACTCATTATTTACCAACAAAAAGGAATTAGATTGATTTTAACCGAAAACCAAAACAAATACTCTTTGACCGAAAACACCAATAGTCAACACCCTATTGACCGAGAACCTTGATGGTCAACTGTTTGACCGAAAACAGTTTACCGAGAACAATATGTTGGCCGATAACTCTTCCAAGTTAAGAACCCAATACCCTTTTCCCGAAAACATTATTCATCAGCCACCGAAAACATTAGAACCTAACCGAAAACGTATTTTTGATCGTGTTTCCTTATCCAATGAATTCCAAATTTGGTAAATTACCAAAAACAATTTCACACGCAATATCCTCGAAAATTAGTGAAGAACACCAAGAAAATGATGAACACGAAGAAAAGCAAAAATCCTTTTTCTTTCAACACAACCCAAAAACACCACAAACGAAATAATGTTTCGAACGCAATTGATACCTAAAACAACCTTATGTCGTTTTTAAGGCTCTGATACCACTTGTAAGTCCCTGAACTCGGATCTATCAAGGTACCAATGCAATAGTTTGATTAATGCGGAATCTTAATCAAACTATGATACGAAACAAACAATGAAATATATCAAGAACACGTTTCAAAATGAATACACACAATTCTATTGATTAATTGTCAATTACATTCAAATACTCTCCAACCGTGAATTAACTCAAACGCTCCAAAAATGCATTAGCCTACAAATACTATACACAGACCATATATATATATATATATATATATATATATATATATATATATATATATATATATATATATATATATATATATATATATATATACTAAAACCAATAGCCTAAAGCCCAAACATAAAAGGCCCACCGAAAACACACTAAGCCTACTGAGAACCATATAATACATTCAAAACAAAGCATAAACCACTAAATATAGCCCAACACTTTCCAAAACAGATCTGTACATAAAGACATTAATAGCTTAAATACTACATTCACAATTTAATAAACATATTAATTAACTCATTTTGAATTTAATACAAAACAATTATAAAAACTAATGCATTCTTACATACTTATACACATAAAAAATAAACATATTCATAAGAAACTAATACAACAATCATACAACAATCATTCATATATTAACACAAACTTTACAGAAAATTCACAACAAATGCAGTCAATTCACAACTTAATATAGTGAATTATCATTTAATACATAAAATTCACAGCTTAATCTAATAAATTAATAATTTAATACACGTAATTCCATATTTTTAACTTAAAACTTACATTTATACTTTTAGATCAAGAGGCTAGTGCTTATTTCAAAGTTTAATTTACATAATAGTCATAGTTTAAATTTTATATAATTTATTTAAAATTACAGAAAATCATATATGTGTATAATGCTTCTTTCTTCTCAAAGAAGCAAACACAATATTCATAAAATATTCACAGGTTAATATAATTAATTCAACTTTTAATACACAAAATTCACAGCTTAATACAATAAATTCACTGTTTAATACATAAAAATTATATATTCACAACCATATTCTCAACTAAAACTTACATTAATACGTTCACATCTCGAGACATTTATGTGTTTTAAATTGTGAATTTCTGATATAAAGTTGTAAATAAAACTCATAGCTTAATACAAAAAATCACAGTTTAATACAATACATTCAAACATCATTTACAAGTATAATATCATATTTCAGTGTACTAAAAAGCCCATTCACAGTTTAATACATGCATAAATTATCTTATATTTCAGAAGCCAACATCAAAAGAAAAACATATGCATGAATCATAAAAGGGGATGACTTATCTGAAATCAACGAAGAAGATAAATGAAAAATAGAAATCTCTTTACTCTACCACCACTAGTAGCATTAATACCGCCAACTACCATACGCTACCATCAACCATAGCCACCACCAACGACCGGTACAAACCACGCCAACATCCTTCCTTCAAAAACCATATCTGGATAAAAACAATCAAAATTCGCAATTTAATACAACATTTCAAACACTAAATCATAACTTAATCTAATATTTCAGACATTAATTCACAACTTAGTGCATCCGAAAAATACACATTCATAGCTTAATAACATAGATATTCAAAAATTAATACATTAAAAACACATATTCACAGTTTAATAACTTATCGAATTTGGTTGAGACATTTCCTGAAACACTTTGTGTGCACCACACACATCATATCCATAATCACCATAAAACATCAAATCCGATCATATATATAAGGCGATATTATATTAACATTTTATATATTCATTCATAGACTAATTTACCATATTCACTGTTTAAACTCTAAAAAAAACTTCATTGTAGCATTCACCGCTATATTCACAACTTAATAACTTACCTAATTCCATTGACGCATTTCATCAAGCACTTTGTGTGCATCTCTTCTTTTTTTTTGCAGAACTTTCTTATGTAAACACCATCACCGAAGACCAGATCTGATGCAATAGTGAAACTGTCGCCGACCACCATGAAATACCACACACACATACACCATATCTAACCTGAAAACACATCAAAAGTGATGACAATCAGGTGGTGTTTGACTAGAAATCAGAGAAAAACATACAAATATGAGTTAGAGAGAAAGGGAAGGTGGTTCCGAACCAGATCTGGTAAGGATGCGACTGAGATTTCTCCGGTGATGGAACTACCAGAGAAAAAAAAATGAGTTCAAGAGTTCTGGAACAAAAAACGAGTATATTAGCATTTGAAAATGCACGAAATACATCAAACATGACCTGATCTAGTGTTTTGGCGGTGATAGTTGTAGGTCATAACAGATTTGAAGGTGCAGAATGTCAGATCTGGCTTAGAATCACTGGAAGTTCCAGATCTAAAGGTGTAATATACCAGAGTTGGCTTAGAGTTGCAGAAAATTCTAGATCTAGATTGACATGCTAGAACTTAGATTTTTCGGTGGTTGGGATTCATAGATCGGAGATCGTTGGTGGCGATTTTGGCTGCCGGTAGGAGGCAGCAGATGGCGGTAACGACGAGGATAAGGCAGCTGCGGTGGCAAGTGGCGGTGACATGGTGGACGAAGGTGGTAGTTGGAGGAGATAGTGGTAGAGTTTTGATATAAGTTCCTAGAAGTTTGTGAGAAAGTTTGAGGAGTTTATAAGAAGTTTGAGGGGAAGAACCAGGTCTTACTTTTGTAAATGATGTTAATGTTTTAATGTTAAGGTTTCAAAATAACCATATTGTCCTTATTACTTTTGGCATTTATAAAAAAAATTTAAAACAAAACAAAAATAAATTAAAAATAAGTAGTTCTTAGAGTTCTTAACCTTTAAGGTTCTTATTTAATCTTTTTCCTATATATATATATATATATATATATATATATATATATATATATATATATATATATATATATATATATATATATATATATATATATATATATATATAGGGAGAGGATCAAATGAGAACACCTAAAAGGTTGAGAACGCGAAAACAATTCTGGACCAATCAATATATAAGGGCATACTAGTAAATGTTTATTTTAATTAAATTAAAATAAAATAAAATTTAATCAAATTCCCTTAAATTTAGGATCAGTTACCAAAAAAGAAATAAATATTCAATTTTTTATGTTTCTTATTAATAGAATATAAAAAACATTTTTGCCAAAATTTATTTTAAAACTGAAAAAAAATTCTTAAAAAAATCAATTTTTTTCTCCTATTTCACGTTTTTTTTGTGTTTAAAAAAATGAATAGAAATCGAACACCAAATTAGTACATTTGTATTCATAAATGATTTTTTTTTCAAAAAACCTGATACTACTCCAATCACAAATAAATACACATCAATTTACAAGTAATCTAATTCCTTTTTTTAATCAATTGAAAATAAAAAGAGTGTAAAAGTTATCATTTCTTCATAAAAAGAATACCTCTAATCATAAATAAATATACTCATTAACACATTCTTACACTATTATTCACAAACGAATACACTGCTATTAACAAATGAGTACCCTGTTATTCACAAATGAATACACTGCTATTAACAAATGAGTCCCCTGTTATTCAGAATTGAATAAATGAATGCCTCTAATCATAAATAAATACATTCATTCATTGTTATTCACAAATGGATACACTTGTATTCACACATGAATGCACTGCTATTCATTCACTGTTATTCACACATGAATGCACTGCTATCCACAAATGAATATCTGCTATTCATAGATAAATACAATTTTTCATTCTTCCATTTCCTCTCACATTCCCTTCTTTTTCTCCTATCTTCGAGGTGCAACAAAAACACCCCCACCAGAGGTGTTTGCTGGTGGTTTCCGGCGAGCCAAGGGCAGCAGCCCCCTCCATTTTCTGCCACAGTTTTACGACACACCAAGCAACCCAAACACCCCCTTTTGTCGTTTTCTTTCTGCCTTCCTCCCCCTCTCATCGACAGTAACTGGAACAAGAAAAAGAAGTGGTGAAGAGGGGAGGATTCACTGAAGCCATGGCCGATGAACCACATCTTGAAACTGGCGCTAGCGACTTCTTCCTCTGTGGGACCTTCTTTTCTGAACCCTCTAAAACTGAAAAAAGAGGGGAATTTCAATAGAAGCCACCTCCCGAATGAGAAGCTGCCCAGAAGCCCAATTGATATCCCGACGGCGATGATTCCAATCATACCTAGAAGATTCTTGGTGGCAATCTTTACTCCGAAATGAGCAGGTTTTATTGTAGACCAAAAGGAGGAGCGTTTCTCTGCGTGTTTAGGATCCTCGCTGACTCCTTCAAGACCGTTTGAGTTTTCTATAAGAATGGAAAGTGTTCTCCGGACAACGGTGGCGTCAGCTGATGGTAGTTTAACAGCCCAAAGTCCGATCTGTTTTTGGTGTTCTATGGTTGATCCTTTTGGAGGAGGAGGACCAGGGATCTGAGAGAACACAAGGCAGATTCGAA
This sequence comes from Lactuca virosa, assembly GCF_052849685.1. NCBI lineage: Eukaryota > Viridiplantae > Streptophyta > Magnoliopsida > Asterales > Asteraceae > Lactuca > Lactuca virosa. The sequence goes on along the minus strand of NC_136433.1, from coordinate 164,136,511 downwards.
CGAATCAAAAGTTTAATATAGTCGGAATTATTTCGGAATTTGAATTCAGCAGGAAAGATCACACGAAATGATGAATGTATCATACGAAACAAGCCAGAAATATAGCCTTACCGTAGGTCGAGCTCTTTTGGGTCTTGATCGTCGAAGCTCCGCCAGCTTATCAGCATTAGCCACTCCCAAAACCGCAGACTCAAAAGTCCCAAAATTACCTGCTATCTTTTTATCCGATTCAAGGGATAGGTAGGCTTCAACCCGATTGGGAGCTGCCGGCGAAACCCACTGCTTGGAATTGAACATCAACCCTATTTCTGCCGGAATCGAATCAAACCCACAAGCCGAGATCACCAAACTACCTTTCTCCACCGCCTTCTCATGGTACACGGCTTCCATCCTCTCCATGAACTCCGGCTCACCTGAAATATCTAGGTAATCGCACCCCGCTTCAACACAGGCAGCGACGACGGGCTCACCGTAAAGGCGAAAAGGTCCAACGCAATCGAGGACGAGCTTAGCTTCCCTCCAAACACCCCCTGTTGTCGTTTCCTCCCCCTCCCCGTTCGTGAATCCTCTCCTTCTGATCAAAAGCAATTCAGAGATCCTATTTCCCTTTCCCCCTTTTTGGCTTCATCGATTCCAATCTATCTCACCATTCTTTTCCCTTTTTTGGTGGATCGATGATGTAGGGTGGAGGCGTACCTAGGTTTACAGAGAGAGATGAAGAGAGAGATGGGAAATAGAAGGAAATAGGCGAGTGATTGAGGAATTATAGGAATTAAATAACGGTGGTAAAGGTCCGATTACTATAATACCCTTATCACCATTTGAAGTTACACTTTAATACCTGCAACTTTTAAAATTTTACATAAATGGCCCATTCAATAATAACCTTAGATTTAGTTTTTTAAATGGTTCAGATCTGTTCTCGCGTTCTCAACCTTTTAGGTGTTCTCATTTGATCGTACTCCTATATATATATATATATATATATATATATATATATATATATATATATATATATATATATATATATATATATATATATATATATATATATATATATATATATATATATATTGGTAGGTTCATATGCTCTAACTATTTATTGTGTGGATGTTGGAATCAATATGAACCAATCATTTGAAAAACCTAATTAAGGGTATATTAGTAATCTTATGCTTAAATTAATAATATTAAATAATTAAATAAGTTATATATCTCTATAATTATGGATACTAGCCTATTTTTTCTCAATAACCGTAATTTATCTTTCTCTTCTTCTTTCTTTAAAATCAGCGGCCGAACTCAACCACTCCCATCTGATTCTTCGTTTTTCAACCTCCGTTCCACACTTCCATCGATGACCACTACCATCTTCCATGTCCTTCTTGTTCATCTACTCTAGGGCTTCATTGAGGATTTGAGGAACAAAGTAAAATCGAGATCTTAGAATCTGTTTTGTTCATTCACTCCATCGATTCTTCATCATCTCTATATGTTTACATGTGAAGAATGTTTCTCCATTTTTTCTTCTAAATACCAAAATAGATCCACCATTTTTTTATCAAAACATTTAACTAACTGATGTTGGGCTGCAATTGAAGAGTGACCGACTTCTAGTATCTAGGAAAAGGGTTTCAGACTGGAGACTCCTTTGCTGCAATTGAGATATCGATGGGTTTAATTTTTTTCCATTCCTTTATTATGTGAATTGAGTTCAAGATCATTATCATTGTGAATGTGCACTTATGACTTAACTTTATTTTCTAAGTTCTAAATCTATGTTAATTAAATAGGTGATGGTAATGTCATTGGATGTATAATTGGTGGCAGGCTTGTCGCATCTAAATTGGTATTGGTATGAGTTTTTTTTCTAATTTTTTTTTAAATTAAAGCAATGTAAAGATATTTGTTTTGTAATTTTAGGTGGTGGCGTGTAGTTTTGTTTATAGAAAATTTCAACGTTGTTTACTAGTGTAATGTTAGAAAATAGTTTAAAATCAAGCTATACCAATGATATCATATTATGTTTCATCACAGGACCTCCTATAGTTTATTTTGTTTTTCAAAAAAAGTATATGTTTTTTTATAAACACCGATAGTGATATTTTTCAATAATATACAATTTTACTTTGATTTGAAAAAGTATTATGTTAACAACTAATTTTGAGACATAATCTCTATAAATGAAATAAGGGCTCAAATCAAGAAATAACAATTACTTGCATTGATTTTGACAATTTTTTATTCGTTTATCATAGATGTTTCTTATGGAATACATGACTATTCTATTTTTTATCGTAAATATTTCTCACAAAATGCTTCTTATTCTTTTTACTCTTCATGAAGAGGTGGATGTTCCCGTATATGCAGTAGGCACTGATGTGAAACTAACAGCATGACAATGACATTGTATTCATACAGTATGGATTTGTTATTTTTTCAGAATAGATTTGTTATTCTGTTAGAAGAGATTAGCATCTCATGGAATGTATTATTATTTTATTTAGATTTCAATGTTTTATTTTGGTTTTAACCATTCTTAATTTTATTCTTTAATAATAAATATAATGTTTTTGTTTGGTTTTTAACCATTCTTAGTTGTATTCTTATGAATGTAATTTATGGTCATAGTTGTATTCTTTAAGAATGAATGTAATTATTGACTCTAAAATATTAAAAAAAATTCATATAAAATATGTATTCATTAAAAATTATTAATCTTGATAATATATGTTGATATTATTCTGTCAGAATATAGTGTTTGTTTTCAAGATAATCATAACCACATTCTTTTAGAATGTCCGAATTAAATTAGATGTAAATTTTCAAGATAATCATAACCACATTCTTTTAATGTTAATTGACAAAATACCCTTACAATGAAATTAGATGTAAATTTTCAATTATCTTTAATTCAATAATAGTTATTAATCATTTTTTTAAAATAACTAAAATGATTGGTCCACAATCAACCATACATCCACACAATAGATAGTTAGAACACAATAACCTAGTCTCATATATATATATATATATTAAATAATAGACGTACCTACACCCCAACCCACCCCTACAACATTTGGGTTAAACCAGTAGCCAAGAACCACCACCAAACCTATCTCTTTATTTGGTCTCTTACTCACCAAATATCACTTCATCTCTAAAACAAATGGTTTTGTATAGTTCGTAGTTTATGTTGTGTCAACTTGTATTGGTCTTGTTTGTAATGTCTTTACTTTGTGTGAGTCAAGTTGTGATCTCGCACATTTTTGTTACCTTAAGTTTGCATCTTAGTTGTTGATTTGAGATACCTTTATTATATTCCTATGATACCTATATAAAGGGATATTAAATAGAAGAACAGGTAAGAGTTTTGCATATAGATAGTTCTTTACAGTTGTATCGAATTGTTCTGACTTACTCGTTAATGAAAAGGAAATCTTATTTACATCGTGTGTTCTTGTGAATCTTATCTTAGTTTGAATCGTAAATCTATATGTTCCTTCAATTGGTATCAGAGTGGGAGATCATTTGAGCTTTTTTAGATCTCGATTTTTTCGTCTTCATCGTGTTTTTCCAGATCTGTTCTTCGAATTCTAGATCTGTTCTACATTTTTGCAAATCGTTTTGCAAATTGATCTTTAATTCCTTGTTTGAGTCGTTTGATTTACTCTTTTTCAAGTTAATTTATCTTATTTACATTCTATTTCACTCAATATATCGAAAGTGGATTCACACTCCATTACATTCAACCTTCCAAGTAGTATCGGTTCCACATTGAGGATTCCTATTTTGTTTCCAGAGGACTATGAAGTTCGGGTTCTTCATTTTGATTATTATGTTCTAGGGATTGAATCTTATGGATCTAGCATCTGGAAAACAATTACAAAAGGAGCGCACAAGTGTTCCAAGACGAAGCAGGAAGTCTTAACTGAAGAAAATTTCGAATCTATCAATGTTGATGATAATCAAATTGATTAGAAACCTAAAAGCTTTGAGATTCATAAGGTTTTCTCTTCCTCCTGATGCTTTTAGTTTGGTTAGTTCTTATGAATCTGCAAAAGAGATATTCGATAGATTGAAATAATTATATTCTGGAGATGTTGATCTCACTCATTCTCTACAAACGTCACTTCTGTCTGAATTTGGATCTTTTAAGCAAAAGTATGACGAAACGATTGAACAAACTGTCAATCGATTTAATCATCATTTAATTCGTATGCTAAAACACAAATTAAAGAGAGAAGTCATTGAACAAAAAGTCAGATTCATGAATAGTCTGAGGTCAAAATGGAAGTCAATTGTTTCTACTATAAAAGCACACGAACAATTAAAGAAATACTCTCTTTGCACAAATTGTTGGTATATTGAAATATCATGAAGATGAAATAATGAAATAAGAAAAGTTGGTTACAATTGTTGGTTCTTTGGCCTTAGTGACAAAAAGTGAAAGTTCAAAGCAAAAGAAGACAAATATAGTTGTGGAAGATTATGAATATGATATTTCAGATGAAGAACTTACAAATGAAGACAAAGTTCTGATGGTGACATTTAAAATAAATTCTTTAAAAAGAATGACAAGCAAGGAAGTTCAAATTCAGAAAAATCCATAAATGAATGTTTCAGAAACTTTCAAAGAGATGATGAAAAAATGGAGAATAAGCTTCTCGGTGATTTAGGCTTTGACCGCAACTATTGTCATGGAAGGAATCATTTCGCAAAGGAATGCATGTTGCAAAAGCAGAATGATAAGAAAGAAAAACATAAGGAGGATGCTTATTACATGAAGAAAATTGAAGAACTTTGCAAGAATTCTAGTAAACCAGCTTAGTGGTGACAGAAGATAATAGTGATGATGGAAATGTAGAAGTTTGGTCAACTAATTCGGAGGATAAAGAAGTTCACAGATCAACTCATGGAGATTGTTTGATGGTGAAGGATGAAAAGAAGAGATGATGTAGATGTTTCATGGTAAAAAGCGTAAGTTCAGAAACTCAAAGCTACTTCACAGATAAAGGAATTGTCTTAGATGCATTTTTTCTACGAGGATAGTGAAGGAACATGTCACAGATTGAAAAAAGGTAATTGATAAGGTACATTCAATTCTTAAATCTCTTGAGATTCCTATTTCTTGTTTTGATTTTGAATTAACTGATTTACGTGAGACTGTTTCTCATCTTAGTGATAGTTTAAACAGAACTTGCATAAGAAATTCTAACCTTGAGGACACTCTTAGTAGGATTACATCTAAGAATGAAGAAATACATACGCATAGAGGTTTTGGAATTAGATCTTGTTAGGTCTAAAGAGGATGTAATAAATCTCAAAAAGGAAAATAGAATTGTACTGAAATAGAGAAATATGTTTTGTCTCATTGCGACTACACTAACATCACACAATTGCATCTTGCCTGTAAAGAAGATGGAATTGATGTTGAATGTTATAGGTGTGAAACAATGGTATCATAAAATGAATATGTGAGTGATTCTTACAAGGTTAGACTTGAGAAAATCAAAGAATACATTAAGTCCAAAGAAAATAAAAAGATGTTAAATGGTGTTTTAACTAAAAAGGAAAAAGGACAAATCAAACTCAGTTCAATGCAGAAATATAACTTGTTGTAAAAAATATTGAATTCAGAAGAAAATCTTAATTCTAAGAATATGTCTAAATTTGATGAAAGCGAAATGAGTGAAATATCCATTGCAGATGAAGTCGATTGTTCATATTTTGTTAATAATAATGAGCAACCAAAAAGAAATTTGATTTTTGGAAATTCAATTGAGTTTGAACAATTTGTTCAAAATGATGGCATGAAAAATTTAGAAACTTGAGCAACTGTCTTTCCAAGAATGTAGAAAACTCAAAATCAAGTTTTTGTGAAAAAGGGAATGGAAAAAATATAAACATCAGAATTAACGTAAATGGTCAACCTTGATAATGAAATGATTGTGAAGAATTCTTTTGGTCCAAACCAATCGACAATGATGGTGAAACAAAAGGCTTGTATGAATTCACTTCGTGGAAAGACAAAGGAAAATGTATTTTAGAACAAGTGAACATTTTGAAATCTTCACAAAATGAAGCTGGACCAAGTGGAACAAAAGATGTTCCAACTGAAATTCAAAAAGAGAATGGAATGAAACGCAAATCCAAAAATGTGAAATCTCAAAAAATATGTTGAGGAATTGAAAGCAAAAAGAAGAGCAATGAATGCTAGATATAAAAAGAATTTGATTCAAAGAAAACAATTATGGAAGAAAAATAAAATTCATAATAATGGTTCTCAATCTAAAGTCAATAATCAAAAGTTCGTTGGTACGAAAAGATCTTCTAATCAAAATGTTAATTCATCCAATTTTTCAAAAAGTAAATCCACGCCATCAACAAAAACAAAGGACAATCAAACAAAAAATTGAATAAACATGATGCTAATGTTGAAGCATATAAAGCAAAACTAAAAGAAGACGAAGAAAACTTTTTGGAAAAGATGGAAAAACAAATAAAATAATTTTCAAATCGAAAAACTTCTTTTGTTGAAATAAATCTTTGTGATAATAAATCTCAAGTTTTTAGAATCGAAAAGGGGGTGAATAATACTTTGATCAGAAAATCATTTTGGATTGATAAAACAATTTGTTTTCCTGCTTTCTCTTCTAAATCAAAGTTATCATCAGGGCCCAAGATGTTTTGGGTTCCTAAATCTGTTTAATTTGATAGGTGCCTCGTGACGAGTAGTTTGAATCCGAATGGTACATGGATAGTGGTTGTTCTCGCTATATGACTGGAAGGAAATCACAACTAAGAGAATATCGTACTTTGGATGATGGAGGAAGAGTGAAATATGGGACTAATGCAACTGGACAAATCAAAGGATTCGGAATGATAACAAAATGTGAATTCACAATTCGTAAGGCGCCCTATGTAGAAGGATTACAACACAATCTAATCAGTGTTTCTCAACTTGTTGTAGGTACAGGTCCTAATGTTTTTTTTTTTTGAAAAATAACTTTAATAAATCATACATAAAGAATAAAAAAACAATTTGAAGTAAAAAAGAAAAGGCGAAATGTTTCCACTAAACTTGAGTCCTATTCAGGGAAAACCTTCCGTGTGTTTGCTTGTGAAAGCATCATTAGATGATAGTTGGTGGTGGAATAGGAGAATTTCGCATATCAACTTCAAAGACATTAAAAAAATTGTTCTCAAAGATTTGGATAGAGGTCTACCTTTACTCAAATATGATAATGAACATTTGTGTGCTGATTGTGAACACGAAAATCAAAGAAGAAAAACTTACTCTTCGATCATGAATACCAAGATAATCGAGCCACTATAATATATATATATATATATATATATATATATATATATATATATATATATATATATATATATATATATATATATATATATATATATATATATAGGTATTTGTGGTCCATCTTCGATTGAAAGCATTGGCGGGAACAAATACATTTTAGTTATTGTTGATGATTTTTCTCGTTTCACTTGAGTATTCTTTCTTAAACAAAAATCAGAAACCATGAAGAAGATGATTGATTTTAATTATCAAGCAAATTGAGTATCAATTGCGAAAGTCTGTTCGGAATATACAAAGTGACAAAGGAAAAAATTTCAAGAATCATATCTTTGATGAATTCTTAACATTACAAAGGAATCAATCTTAACTTTTCTACTCCACACACTCCACAGCAGAACAACGTATTTAAAAGGCGAAATCATTCACCGTGTGAAGCTGCGAGAACCATGTTATCCTTTGCAAAATTGCCATTATATTTTTGGGCTGATGCAATCACAACTTCTTGCTTTACTCAAAACCATTCTTATATCAATAAATGCTTTTTGATAACTCCTTACGAAGTATTGAACAATAGAAAGCCTAACGTGAAATTCTTTCATATTTTTGGTTCTAGGTGTTTCATCTTTAACTGTAAGGAACATCGCACCAAAGTCGACATGAAAGCAGTAGAAGCAATATTTTTGCGATATTCTCTAAGCTGCAAAGCAAATCATGTTTTAAATAAGAAGTCAAAGAAAATAAAAAGAAACATATTATGTCACTTTTGATGACAAATATGTGAAATCCATTCCGAAAGAAGCTGTTCAAATAGGAGAAAATTTTCCTCAATCATGCAAGCAAACAATTTCTCTTTCAAATCTTTATGACGAATTTTTTAATTTGTTTGATGAATCTGAAAAGTCGATATCTTCTGAAAGTAAATCAACTGATAACCATGATGATGAATTGCTAAAAGTGATTGATGAATCATTTCAAAATGTTCATACTTCAGAAGAAATTGTTGATTCTACTTTTTGTCCTGTTGAGGGGGAGAGTGGATAAAATTTTAATTCTCCAATAATTGAAAATATTGCATAATCAACTGAAAGAAATATTAATGATTTTATGCGGGGGGGGGGGGGGGGGGGAAGGGGGGGTTCAAATGCTAATTTCCAGGGGGAGAGTTTAATTCCAATTTCTCAAGAAGAAGAAATTTCAGAAATCGAATATGATAAATCGGATGTTGAGGAAATCATTGTTGAGTTAAATACAAATTATGATCTAAAATTTCCACCTTTGACAAAATGGACTCGAGATCATCCACGAACTCAAGTTATTGGTGATACTTTTTCGGGGCTTTTGGCTTGTTTACAACAGAAAGAGAAACAAGCATCTTTGAATGCTAATCAACAATTTTGCATGTATTATTCTTTTCTATCTAAAGTCGAACCTAAAACCACTGTTGTAAAAATCCCGACTAGGTCCCGATTAATCCCTAGGCGCTACTCGACCGACTAGAGGGCGTCTAGCGATTAATCCATGCAAACATAATGAGTTAAACAGTATAAAACGATGAAATTTTAACACTTTGAAGAAGCGATTAATCCATATGGAAACTATTTTAGGAATGATTAGTGTTGTATTAATCATATTAACCTATTTTATTATGATATTAGTGGTATTTATGAACTTTGATATGATATTAGTCATATTAATTTTTTTTAAATTCAATAAATTATCAATTAATGGTCCCCGATTAATCTCCGCCTAGCCGATTAATCCCTTAACCCCAGTCCACCGACTAGCTAACGTCGAGCGTTTTTTACAACCTTGCCTAAAACTGTTAAAATGTCTTTTGATCATCCAGATTGGGTAAAGGCTATGCACGACGAGCTAAATGAATTTGAACAAAACAAAGTTTGGAGATTAATTCCAACTCCCAAAGATGCATCAGTTGTTTGGTTTAAAGTGGGTATTTCACAACAAAATAGACAAAGAAGGTAATGTGATTCGAAATAAAGCACGACTTTTAGTAAAAGGATATTTTCAAGAGGAAAGAATTCATTATGAAGAAACAATTGGTCCTGTAGAAAGACAACATTCAGTTTGCATATTATGGCTTATGCTGCTCACACAAATTTTGAAGTATTTCAGATGGATGTGAAGTGTGCATTTCTCAACGGAGAACCGGAAGAAATGGTTTACGTTGAACAACCTCCACGTTTCATAAATGAGAAATTTCTTGATCATTGTTCTTTTCTAGATAAAGACGTGTATGATTTGAATCAAGCTCCACATGCATGGTATGAAACTTTGGCAAACTTCTTAAAACAATCAAATTTAAACAAGGTTATATTGAACCTGCCTTCTTGCGTAAGAAATTGGGTAATCATTTATTGATCGTTCAAACTTATGTTGATGACATCAATTTCAGTTTAACTAGTCCTGAATTGACTGATGAATTTCGCAAAATTGATGGAAACAAAATTTTAAACGGGTGCTATTGGTCCTATTAACTTTTTCCTTGGTTTAACATTAGACAGAGTTCGGAAGGAATATTTATCAATCAAGAAGCTTTCACAAAGACTTTACTTGCTAAGCTTATTAAATAATGTTAAGTACTTACCAGATGGTAAGCATAAATCAAAATGTCCTAATGCTTGGACTGCATCACGTGCTTTATTGCCAATATGCAACACCATCTAATTTGTCTTCAGTTCCCTACTCTTTCGAAACCTATGCAAAGAATTACATATATGATTTCCACAACCAGTATGTGTAAACTCAGCAAGGTACTTAGGAAAATTTCTTTTCTAATGCCCTACAACACCACACACAAAGCATGTGTAAATTCTCATGATTTCAAGGTCTACTCGACGAGTTGGTGGCCTGACTCGCCGAGTAGCAGCGGGTTGTTCCGCGAGTTTAAGTGACCTACTCGCCGAGTCCAAGAAGGGACTCGACGAGTAGGAGCTGGAGGATAAAACCCTAAATTCCGGGGTTTTGCACCCTATTTAAAGGATCATTTGCCCCTTAGCCTTCCCTTGCAGCCTCTAGAGAGTTTAGCAAAACCCTAATACGTGTGTGTGTGCTCTATTTGTGTGTTTCAAGCTTTGTAAGGTGGAAGTTGTGAAGGGAGCTTGAAGGTCAAGTAGCTAGGAGCATGGGACTTGTATCGATCTGCAAAATCTATCTCAGTTAGCTTCATTTGAGGTAGCAATTCATGATCTTGGCCTCATTCCTTTCTAGATCTCCTTGGATGAAATTAGGGCTTCTTGGTTTGGTTATGAGCCTATTTTTGGGTATGAGCCCAGATCTGAAGTTATAACTTCAGATCTGAACTATCTTTGATTTGTAAGTCCATAAAACTATCAGCTTTGGCAAGTATGAACCCCTCCTTAAGTGTAAAACCCCATTTCAAGCTTGGATTTGGCATTATGAGTCATTAGAGCCTTGCATGCACGTAAAGTTTGCAACTTTACGTGATAAGCATGCCTTGGGAAGTTGGATCTGCAGTATGGCGTCTTAACATGGCTTAAAAAGAGTTTGTATGGCTTAAGGACTAAAGGAACTCGGCGAGTCGCAAGGTTGACTCGGCGAGTAAAATGAAGATGAGCCTGGACCCGACGAGTTGGATAAACAACTCGGCGAGTCCGATGAAGATTGTCGTAAACTCGACGAGTTGTATGAACAACTCGGCGAGTCGGTTGAGCTTTCCCCAATTTATGTATGCGTGTGTAACCGTCGAGTTCCAAGAAGGAAACTCGACGAGTGGCCTTAGGGTTTCGATCGTAAACCGAAGGAACTCGACGAGTCACTCCGGTGACTCGGCGAGTGGACAAGTACTTCAAGGAACTCGGCGAGTAGCCGAGGGTACTCGGCGAGTTAGGGTCAACATGGATTGTTGACCTTGACTGATGACTTTGACTTTGACCAGGGTTTGATTAGTTGGCTTATGGGGTACCTTGAAAGGTTGGGAACTTATGGGTATTTATGATTGGATCATTGATGGTTATAGGTGTTGGAGTTTGGGGCAGTGTTTCGGGAGCGTGTTTTCGTGGTTCAATCCGGCATTGCAAGGTGAGTTATCCTCACTATATCAACAGGGTCTAAGGCACCAATGCCGCCCCTTTATGGTTTGTATTTGGATTATTTCATGACATGCTTACTGATTTACATCCTGGTAGTTAGGATGGTGATATGCTATGTTAGTGACCGGTTAGGTCGATATCCTGGTTATAGGATTGTTGATATGTTTATTGATCTGTTAGATCGGTGTCCTGGTAATTAGGACGGTATTATGTTTAGTGACCTGGTTAGGGTCGGTATCCTGGTATATAGGATGATGCTATGTTAGTGACAGGTTAGGTCGGTATCCTGGTTAGGATGTTGCTATACTATATGATCTGCTAGATCGGTTTGTCAGTCTATGGAGTGTTATGTGATTACCTGTTATATGTGCACATGGTTATTTGCTTGATGTTTGGGTTGAGGCGGTCCTGCTTCGTGCTGAAGGCCAACATACCCTACGAGCGGTCCGGATAGACTGTAGGCCCATATGGCGGTCCAGTCATATCGAAGGCTCGAGATAGATCCAGATAGATTGTAGGCCCGGTGCGGGCGGTCCAGTCATACTGTAGACTCAGAGAGTTGACCGGGTGGACTGAAGGCCCGGTGCGGGCGGACCAGTCACACTGTATACCGGAGATGCATGGTTGTTCTGTATTTCTTGATATGATATGATTATGGTTATATGAGGTTGGTATTTTGGGGGTAACTAACTAAGCTTTCGGGCTTACAGTTTTCAGTTTATTGTTTCAGGTTCAGCGGAGGGCCGCGGGTAGGCGAAGGCGCGACCGTACACTTCCTCGATTTACGATTATGATTTCTGGGAACTCTGATGTATAAACTATTTTGAAAACAAATTGTAATAATTGAATGGTTTCAAATGAATCAAGAAGTTTTTAAATTGGCTCGAATTTTTGGGATGTTATAGCATGTGTCATTTTTAAAAACCTTTTCCTTCTTATTGGGTGGTGGGCTTTGAGGAGCTTTCTTCCTTTTTCCTTTGCCAACTTGTAGCTTCCCTTTGGAGTTCTTGCCTTATTTATTCTTCTTGACTTGTCCCTCCCGAATCATGACCACTTGGGGGGTTTCCTTGGGATGTTTTTCTCTACTGTTTTAAGCAACCCGTGCAACGCATAAATAGGTTTATTCTACCCATTAATGTTGTAGTTCATGATGTAAGTATCATAGCACTTGGGAAATGAATTCAAAATTATGTATGTGTCCAAGTCCAGTTCATATGGAGAGCCCAATCTCTCCAATTGATCCTGATGGATTTTCATCTTGAGAACATGTATGTTCACATTCCCGCCTCCATCTTATAGGCATGAATGGATTGAATAGTTTCAAATCTTTCAATCCTAGCTTACTGACTAAACATCTACTTGAGATGTTCAATCATGTCAAAGGCAGTGAAGAGTTCCAGATCGCATTGAAGAATAGGAATCAATGTGGCAAGCATAAGGCATGAAACATCATGTGAATCATCCATATTCTTAAGCCAAAAAGCATGTGCAACCTTTGGGACAGAAGGTGGTTCTTCCGGTACTTGTGATCCAAGGACATAGTCTTTTTTTTTGCTTCAAAACAATTCTGAAATTTCTGTGCCAATCCAAAAAGTTGGAGTGGCCCGGTTTTTCTTTGTCGAGTACATATCGAATGTTCGTAGGGTGATGATGTGTTATAGTAGTTGGTGGAGCCATCTATAATATTTTAAAAAAGTTTTATTTAGTATTTAATTATTTAAAATAATACCCTTTTGTCTCCAAAAAATTATTTATTTAAAGTCTAGGATCCAAGTTACAAATTAAAGAAATGGTTAGGTGACCTTTATCCCACTTACTTAATTTTAACAAGGTAAATAACTTTTATTACTCACACCAGTTATAATTCCTAGATGTATGATACCCTTAACAATCCATTTGTTAATTTTACATGTTTTCTCATTTATGCCTTGGAACACTCTTACTTAGGTGGCCTTTATCACAAGAGATTTCCAATCAAGTCATCCAAGTAGAGAAACTTGTATAATTGGCCTATAACTTGGTTATAGAAATATTAAAAATACTTTGGCCACCAAAATCTAACATAAGTGGTTAGGTATCCTTTATCTCATAGGCATTATGCAAATGGTGTGCAAATGTTTCTAAAGTTGGATGTCATAGACTTGCCTTTTGAAAAAGGGACATGTATGCTTTATTATTCTATTTTAAAACATGTGATATCATGCTAATTTCATGCATCCAATTAATCATGGTATCAATTTTCAAAAAATCACATTTAAGGTTCAAATATAAAACCCGATTTTTATATTTTGATGTGATTCGAATTTAATTATAGTATCCAATAAGTTTGAGTTTGAGCCATATAGCACTTTATTTTATTACTTAATAAAAATTCCTTTTATTATTAATATTTTGTAGTTTCAATAAGTTATAAAATCACCATTTCAGACTTATGATCTTACAATTTCAAAATTTATCGTTATTAACGATTTAATAAAACCGGTTTTTTATTTTAAAGTTATAACTTGTATCATCTTATGTATTCATTTTGAAAATTGAAAAAACAAACTCCATATGATGTTTATTTTGTCAAAAAAATAGTTTGAGTTTGTTAAAAATTTAATTTATCAACCACATAAAATATATGTATAAAAATAAAAAACACAAGCATGCTTTTGACATAAACAAGCCTTAATCTAGATAACACTTTTATTAGCCAACACAAAAGTGTTAAGTCCTTCCTAAGGGACAAAGGGACCAAATATCACAACTTGTTCTTCATGTGATCTTCAAGCTCCCATTTGCAATGACAACCAACTTTATTGCAATTTTATAAAAACTTTATAAAAGTTATGAACTTTTATAAAATGTTTATAAAACCGTGGGTCTCCATGGTTCTTCAAGAAACGGTCTCCATCTTCATCTTGTTACATTTTTCATAAAAATGATTATAGTCTAAAACTAATCTATTACATAAATATAACAAGAATAAAAACTAGCTATTTTTTATTACTTACTTTATGAGTAAAAGAATATTACAAACAATTTTCAACCAAATCATACAAACAACATCACAAATGGTCCAAGGATTGTTTATGCACTCTAAGATATAAACATAAAATGCATGTAAGTTTTTGTTACATAAAATATCAATTAAGATGTTAAAGAAAATATGTATGAACTTGTTTTTATACATAAACAAGTTATCCATATTCTCCAAAAACTAATATTTCCAAAAATCATGAATCTAACCAAACTTGCAAGCTCGATATTGATATCAATTGTTGGGTTTTAGTTCAAAATTAGTTTCAAAAACTCATAAGATAGAAAACAAAAGACTTGAAATTCCGAACATAATAAGCTTGTTACAACCCACCAATGACCATCTTGCAAGTAATGGGAAGATAAAAACACAACCATAGAAGAAAGAAGATGATAACAACATTTGTCGTACCTTGAGACCTCTTGATAGGCTTGGGTTTTAATGAAATTGTTGAACCTTTGAGACACCAGCAATGCATTAACTTCATGTAGAATGCTAGTTCTTTGTAACCTCTTAAGAATGGAAACAAATACCCAAGTATTTGATCCTAGAGACTAGAAAAACAAGTAACAATTCTTCAAGAAATCTAATATTGAGAAGAGAAGGAGGATACTTGAGGTGCTCTCGGCCAAATGCAAGAAGAACTAACACAAATGAAAGCCTTCTTAACTAGTTAAAGAAAAAATATAGTCTAAAGGTCCTTAACCATTAAGACCTTTAGACAACCTTATCCCCATGCATGCACCCACGCTTAATACTTTTGATTAAACTAATTGAAAACACATCCCTCTTCTTTTCTCCCATACTTTTGACCATAGAGTAAAAAAAGAGAAGAAATTTTCAAATTTTATAACCTCAAAGCTTATAAAATATAAAATTTGTGTTTAGGTAAAAGACAAATGGATTCAACTACTCCAAAAGGTTATGCATGACTTATTAATTCATACCATATGAAATAATATGTTACTTGTTATTGTAAAATAATTATTTCCATTAAAAAAATATTTCCCAGTTTATTATAATAGTTTATGAATATTTATTAAAATCAATTTCTAGTAAATAATCAATTGTATCAAGTTGTTGGTAGTGTGACCCTTTGGTTCATATGTTTATTAGATATATCATTCTAATATTACTCTTGAGCATACAAGAACTTTCAGTTTCTATATTCCATTGATCATTATATGAATTCTTACCACGAATTTTTGTATCAAATTTTTGATACTTATAAGCAACTTTCAACACAATATCCCATTTTTTATAAATCTCACAAGTTAAAATTGTTGCTGATCTCCATATGCCTCATAGCAAAAATGCCACAATTGACCTTGTTGTAAACTGTCCTCCATGGCATTATTAATCTTAATGGTTTAAGATTGTTATCATCCATTTCATTTGCTTTAACATGCTTTATGTCTTTCAAATATCTAAGAATTTTTTTTTTGAAAATAATATATGATTTAATGCCAGAAAACATATGTATAATAATTATAAATAATATAATTGATACTTACAATAGGTTTAAAACTTGCTTCATGCTTTCCATTAAAATCAGCATCATCCACACCACTGTCAATAACCTCCAAAGCAAGTTTCTTCACATTGATATCAAAAACATAGATATGCTCTTGCCTCACAATATGGAAATATATATATATATATATATATATATATATATATATATATATATATATATATATATATATATATATATATATATATATATATATATATATATATATATATATATAGCGCTAGGTTATAATGTTGGTGGACAACTATTATGCGGACGTGTGGACAACGCTATTCTATGAGAATTACTAATAGGATAAGTTTTTTAGTAAAGCGAACATGTTTAACCTCACACGAATATCGTAATTATCATGCATTCTCACTAATTCTTATTCATTTTTGTTCTCACACATTGTTTTTCACTCATTTTCCTTCTTACAGAATATGATTCCATAAACATTCTGACAGAATGAGAATAATAATAAAAATTTTATAATAACCTTATAGACGATTTAATTAGTGAGAGTGTGTGATAATGACAATTGTTATGTAAGATTTAATGCATTCATATTATCAAACAACATATTTTCTTTATCATTCTCACAGAATAGCACCGTCCACACGTCCACACAATAGATGTCAATCCACATTTTAACCTAGCTATAAATATATATATATATATATATATATATATATATATATATATATACACACACACAATGTGAAAATCTTTCAAAACCTTCAAATTTCTATCACCACCAACACTGATAGAGAAGTTGTCCTTGAAAACTTTTGTAACACTCGAAATATAGAAGACTTATAAAAGAAAAATAAACTTCATTAGAAAGGGCAACTCGTCGAGTTCGGGGAGGAAAACTCGACGAGTAGGAATCTTTTAGGACGCGAGATTAGAAACCAACTCGACGAGTTTGGGAGGACCAAATCGACGAGTTGGACTGGGTTTGGGAAACCCTAAATCCGGGATTCTGCACCCTATTTAAAAAACTTAAATATAGGGTTTTCGCCTCATTTCCCGCATTCAAGCCCTAAACCCTAAATCTCAAAACCCTAATGAATTGTGAGTGCGTGTGAGCCATTTTTTGTGAGTTTGTGTGCATTGAAGCTTGTGGAAGAAGGGGAAACTTGGGGATTCAAGAAGAAGCTCTTAGATCCAGAAACATCTTCCCATTCTCAGCATTTTCGGGTAAGCAATTCTCAAACTTGCTCAATGATTTCTTAGATCTCTTGTACTTTTGATTTATGGGTCTTTTTGACCCCATTGTGGGAAAAATGATGACCTCCATGGATTGTATGTTAAGGATTCCCACTTTCCATTAATATTTGACCCTTAGAATCATAAAAAGGGTCTCAAACCTGTTTTTGTCCAAGAAAAGGCCATGTTCATGAAAGTAGATTGCTAAATCTCGAGTTTGGGTCCATTTGAGGCGTGCAAAGCTATCAAGCTGTCAACTTTACAGAAATGGGTTATGGAAACAATATGGATATGTATTATGGAACCTTAGATCTAAGGAAAAAGTTGTACAGTCTAGAAATGCAAGGGACTCGGCGAGTTCATAGAGGAACTCGAGGAGTTCGGTCGAATATTCCCGATTATGTTCATGGAACTCGGCGAGTCCATAAGGGAGCTCGACGAGTTGATTCGTTATATCCCGACTCAGTTTGAGGTAGAACTCGACGAGTCTGAAGGGACTCGATGAGTTGACTTGCTTTATCACGACCATGAGTAGCCAGGGAACTCGGAGATTCAAGGGGGGTGACTCGACGAGTTTGATCGCGGTTCACGGATTCTGATTCATAGAACTCGACGAGTTGATGGACCAACTCGATGAGTTGAGTCAGCCAGAATGTTGACTTTGATGTTGACTTTAACCAAGGTTAACCCTTGGAGGTTTATGAAGTACGTAATGGATTCTAGAGGGTAGTCCTATGTAAGGGTTTGGGCCCAATTTGGAAAATTAGGCCATTAATAGGCTTTCATGGATTATATAGTATGGACCTCGATGGGTAGGGGGTGAAACGGTCACTTCACCCCAAGTAAGGGTTTTGGATCATGGTTTAAGACCCAATTGCTAATTGGGTGATGTTTTGGGTATTGATAGCTCGAGGAGTTGCCAGGACAGCAACTAAGGAACTCTTGCAGTGGACTTCAGCAGTATGAGGTGAGTTACCTTCCAGTAGAAGTGGGTCGAAGGCACCAATGTCGGACCACTACTAAGAGTTATAGAAGAGATGATTGTTTTTGTGATAATTATATGGTATGTCACTATCTGTTATGCTTTATGTGCTAGTATGCTATGATATTATGTGATAGTGGTGAGAGGGGTAGGATAGACCCCAGTACCGGTTGATAGGGCCGAAGGGGTACGCCAGCACCCGGATAAGCTAGGCAGTATATGACTTATGTGTTTATGAGCTATCATGTTATATGGTAGAAGTAGGGGTGAAATATTCCCCGGTACCGGTCGAAAGGACTGAAGGTAGGCCAGCACCCAGATATGCTAGGAAGTATGTGATTTATGTGTATATGCTAGGATATTATGTGGTAGTGGTAAGGGGTTAAATAGTCCCCGGTTACCGTTTGAAAGAGACCGAAGGGGTAGGCCAACACCCACATATGCTAGGCGGTTATCGATTGAAAGAGACCGAAGGGGTAGGCCAACACCCAGATATGCTAGGCGGTTACCGGTTGAAAGAGGCCGAAGGGGTAGGTCGGGCATCCAGATATGCCTGACAGTATGTTATTTGTATGGTATGTGGTATGATGGGGGAACTCACTAAGCTTCGCGCTTACAATTTTCAGTTTTGGTTTCAGGTATTTCTTTTTCAAAAGGAAAGGAGCCGACAAGATCGCAGCACATCACACTATGATTTCCCCATTATGAGCTCTTTGGGAGATGTACTCTCATAGTACTTTTCTATGACATGTTTTAGTTATTTGAAATACTGGTTTTGATTATGAAATGAGTTAACACTATGGATGTTTCAGACTACCGAATATCAAAAAATAAAATGAATTAGATGAAAAAAAACTTACAATATCAACTTTCATGAAAAATCTGTGTCGAGACTTGAAAACATCTCTAAATCTCTCTTCATGATTTACTATATCAGCCCATGAATCTCTAAATTAGAGATTCTAAATCTCTAATTTCTACCGTTATATATATATATATATATATATATATATATATATATATATATATATATATATATATATATATATATATATATATATATATATAACGGTAGAAATTAGGTCAGAATCTAATCACTGTTGTAATAACCTAAATATTAATAAAGTTATGGTTTTGTTGTTTTTAGGGTTTTATACTTTGAAATACATCCAAAATTTCAATCAAGTATTGGATTGATATGAATCCCTAATTAATGAACACTTTCAGTATACATAGGGAATGGGTTAAAGTATATGAATGAAAGAGATATATTGTGACAACGTAGGAAACACGTCAACAACCGTCGTTAACATTTAACGATATGTAATACGGACAACCTTCTGAACATCGATATATTTTAATATATTCGAAATTTTCATCTTTATTTACGTCAACCTTTAGGCTCAAAAATAAGTGCGCAAAAAGTCACGTCACTTTGAGGGCTGTTTAGCATAATTAGACTCCGTAGGCTACCATGATTCCAGAAATATAAATTTCGTGAGAATCCGACACAATATTGGTGAAATATTGCATTTGTGGTAAATGTATATCTACCGTAATTAAAAAGTCACAACAACGAAAACTACCAAAAGATTGGTAGACTTTTGGAGAAAGTCACCAACTAGACAACCGTATTACTAGTGTAACTAGGAATTATGAGGTAAGGAACGCCTAATGTCACACCCCAAAACCGGAACGGCGGAAACGTTCTGGGGCGGAGGACGTCATGTTTAGTATCACAAGACATGCATCATAGTAAGCAAGTAATAAACAACCATTTCATTTAGAAAGAAAGTGTTTACAAAGTATGCGATTCACATAATATAGAATACACAGCAAATAACAAAAAGACATGAAGCTATACTGCTCCATCTTCTGAATCCCAGTGCGCGTACCTGTCTACTGGTCTCCTGAGAATACAAGTTATTTTGAAAGCGTAGATCAGCATTTAAGCGGGTGAGTTCATAACATTTAGGTGATGTAAGTGAGTAGTAAGAAAGTTGTAGAAAGTTATAGTAAGTTGTAGTAAGTTCTGTTTAGAAAAGTTTGCCTGTTCCTCCAGAAAATCCTATATTTCCTGCTTTGATGAAAGATAAGTAAAAATAACTCAACAGTCCTTTCTATGAGTATTAAATGGATACAAGTTATATAGGGATATCTCCAGAAAAGTCCCAATATTTTGGGCAAATTTTTAATAAAGTCCTAAATTTTATTTTTTGAATAAAAAAGTCCTGACATTTTCACCTTTTGAATAAAAAAGCCTAAGAAACCGGCTAATTTATTCACTTTAGCCCTTTTTGACCTGTTCAGCAGGATATGAGACCAAATTGTTAATTTTTCGAAAATAATAGGACTTTTTTGCAGATTTGGTCAAAATTTTTATATAATGTATAAACATATTTTTTTACATATCTATATCTATTTTTATGTATTTTTGTATTTTTTATGTTTTTATATGTATATATTTACGTATTTTTATGTATTTTAAATGTATAAACGTGTTTTTTACTTATTTATATGTATTTTTAACCATTTTACATATTTTTTTTATGTATTTTTATGTGTTATTTTTTATGTATTATGTATTTTTATATATTTTCACGTATTTATGTATTTTTTAAGCTTTTTATATAGATGTTTATGTATTTTAGGTGTATAAACGTATTTTTTACGTATTTATATCTATTTTTAAGTATTTTACATATTTTTTATGTATTACATATTTATGTATTTTTTAAAAGTTTTTTATATAGATATTTTTGTATATTTATGTATTTTAAATGTATAAACGTATTGTTTTACATATTTATATGTATTTTTTAAGTATTTTACATATTTTTTGTGTGTTTTTATGTGTTATTTATGTATTATGTATTTATATATATTTTTGCGTATTTATGTAATTTTTTAGTTTTCTTATATTGATGTTTATGTATTTTTATGTATATTAAATGTTTAATCACGTAAAAATAATACAATTAATCATTTAATATACATAAAAATACATAAACATCTATATATGAAAACTAAAAAAATACATAACTACGTAAAAATACATATAAATACATATTACATAAAAAACACATAAAAAACACATAAAAACACACAAAAAATATATAAAATACTTTAAAAAAATACATATAAATACGTAAAACAATACGTCTATACATTTAAAATACATAAATATAGAAAAGCATCTATATAAAACACTTAAAAAATACATAAATACGTAATACATCAAAAATATGTAAAATACTTAAAAATAGATATAAATACGTAAAAAATACGTTTATACATTTAAAATACACAAACATCTATATAAAAAGCTTTAAAAGTACATAAATACGTAAAAATACATAGAATTACATATAAATATATAATACATAAAAAAACACATAAAAAAAAATAAAAAAAAATATGTAAAATGGTTAAAATTACATATAAATAAGTAAAAAAAATATGTTTATACATTTAAAATACATAAAAATATGTAAATATATACATATAAAAACATAAAAAATACACAAATACGTAAAAATAGATATAGATATGTAAAAAATATGTTTATACGTTATATAAAAATTTTGACGAAATCTGCAAAAAAATCCTATTATTTTCGAAAAATTAACAATTTGGTCCCATGACCTGCTGAACAGGTCAAAAAGGGCTAAAGTGAATAAATTAGCCGGTTTCTTGGACTTTTTTATTCAAAATGTGAAAATGTCAGGACTTTTTTATTCAAAAAATAAAATTTAGGACTTTATTAAAAATTTTCCCAAAATATTTGGACTTTTCTAGAGATATCCCAGTTATATAAAACTCAGAGTAAACAAACAATCGGTTGTGTGTATCTGCCCTAAGCCCACAACCAAACAAGGAACAGGAAATGAGGCGGAAGGCACACATCCCATTGTTTGTTAGATCATTATTGTATATAACCCTGGCGTATTCACTCGGTACTCACAGAGTTAACTGTAATAGTTCCTTTATATTTGATGAAAAGATTCTTTAAGAAAACCCTTATTTCTTATAATAAAATGGTAACCACAGTAGTTCCTTCTATAATCACTTAGTTTATACTAGCTATATATAATCTAACATCGAACAGATAGTTAATTGTGTGAATCTGCCCTAAGCCCACAACCAAACAAGGAACAGGGAATGAGGCGGAAAGCACACATCTAACTACCTATCGGGTATTAATTATATATAACTCTGATGTATAAACTAAGGTATTATAGGATTAACCACCTAAGGTCCTTTAAGTTATACTGGTTTAATAAAATGGATTAAACCCTTTACTGGTAAGTTTCTAGTTTTGTATATCAAAAGTTCTTTACTTGAAAAGTATGATTTGTACTAGAAAACGGTGCATTGAATTAGTGTCCTATGACCTGGCCCATACCTGGTACCCCTTATGATTACTTAGTGTATACGGAAACATATATATATATATATATATATATATATATATATATATATATATATATATATATATATATATATATATATATATATATATCTAAGATCAGATAGATAGTAGGCTGGGTGTATCTGCTCTAAGCCCACAACCAAACAAGGAACAGGAAATGAAGCGGAAAGCACACATCCTACTACCTGTCGGATCCGATTAATATATATCTCTGAATGCATACACTAAGGAAGCATAAAGTTAGCATTATTGGCCCCCCTTCTACTGAATGTACTAGACTCGACTGTTCTGTGTGTCGGTTGTAAAATGTAAGTTTTCCCTAGTTTAAAACTATCTTGACTCGAAAATAGTTTGCATTAACTTTTAAGTGGAACTGTCACAAAAATGAAAGTAATGGGAAAATATAAGTACACAGTTGTCTTTTAAATTGACATCCTCACGTACTGATTACCTTAAAATATGTTTGTTTAATTAAGGTCATAATGAGAAATCTAGTACCCATACTATACACTCTCCTTGCAAGAGATTCTGGGAACCAAACACGACTTCCGCAAACCAGTTGCTAGGCCGTGTAAATTCACATTAAAGTTATTTGATCCGGTATACCCAATATAACTATCTCTAATTGCCTAGAACATTGAGTTAGTGATTCATTGGTATTATTGGATCCCGTAGTTGTCCCATGCTCCATCACCTTATTATGTTCGTTCTGTTATAGTATCTTAGTATGTTCTCGTTATAGTATCTTAGTATCTTCTCTTGATATAGTATCTTAGTATTCTTTAGTATCTAGCATCTTAATGTCTTCTAGTGTAGCATGAACAGAACCCCTAAACTATACCCCTTATAGTTTACTAGTAATTTACTTGAACTATTGTTGAAAAGACTCATTTTCTACTAAGTTATGATTGCACTTTAAAAAGGGAGTTTTGTTAAACTATAAAGTAACATAACTTTAAAAGAGTTTTTGAAATGTTTTGACTACTTATATAAGCAATCCTTTGAAAATGTTTATAACAAACAATTACACAATTATCATTGTGTTCAACTTGTATTCCCCCCCTTAAAAGCATTTAAAACAGTTTAAAAGATTGATTACGGGGTATGAACTCACCTTATGTGGGTGATTCAAACGAATATGCGCGTAAGGATGAGAAGTTCCACGAATGAAGTCCCGAGACTTAACGAGTCCTAAATGACATATAATTGCATATATTGACATAAATATAGTGTTTAAAAGCAACCAAATGCAAGGAAACACCTTATGGGACTAGGAAACACTTTGACCAAGTGTTGGAATTATATGTGATTCAATTTAAGGGAGTGTACGGCCACTTTGAGGAGTGTGTGGCCATGGGTGTGCGGCCAGGGAGTGTGCGGCCGTACACTCATGGTAATGAGTGCACAAAAGTCTATTCTAATGATAGGGAAGCTTGTAGGACTAATGCTCATCAAGTGTTGAAGCTAGTAAGGCACTTTGGAGGCCCTTAAGCACTAAACAAAGGGGTGTACGGCCACATGGAGTGTGTGCGGCCACACACTCCTTGATGAACATGGTTTGGACGTTTTCTAAGGCTCATATCTAGTAAGTAACAAGCTTGGGGAATGGTACTCACAATATGGAAGCTTTTAGGGGTGTTTTGAGGGTGTTTGAGGGTTGTACGACCACACCTGTGTGTGCGGCCACACACACCATATGTTCTTGAGTTCTGGGCAGTTTCTAAGACTAAATCAAGTGTTCTAAACAAGATTCAAGCATTAGGAAAGAGTACTTACGATCTGGAGGCTCGAGAAGGCTCAAAATCGCCAAGAACAAGTGTGTGTTGTTAGTGTTCTTGGTGAAATGGATGAAGATTTGAAGATCTAGCCAAAATATGATTTCCAATGGATGAAATCAAAGGGTCTTACTAGTTTATGAAGATTAACAACAAATTTAATGAAGAAAACTTACAAATTCGAAGATCTAGGCTGCAAAACGGATGATAGTTGGGAGAGAATTCAAGTTCTAGGCTCAGGAGTGTGAAAAGGGATGAAAGGAGGCTGAGTTCTAGACTTATACACGTGAGTGTGCTACCAGGAGAGGGGTGTGCGGCCGCACACCCATGTGTGCGGCCGTACACTCCTTGTGTTGGAGTGTAAGGCCCGATTTTAATGCTAGAAGGGTACGCGATCCATTCCTATGCTCAATGCTTGAATATAATGACCTTTGGACCTTTAAACGGACTCTAAACGAGGCTAAATGATAGCAGGAATGAGTCTGACACTCAGTTGAGTTGACTGGCTGAGCTTTACCAGGCAAAAATTTAAAAATTTTCGGGTTGTCACATCATCCCCCCGTTAGATGGAATTTCGTCCTGAAATTAGCTTTCTTAGCCGTACTACTGGGGTTGTAGACCTGGCAACTTTTCCCTACTGTTCATGATAGGATTCATACTCGGTCCATCTATCATTACCTCATGTATACAAGTCGTATATAATTAGGATTAGTTATACGGTCGGATGTGTGACTCTGCCCCAGGTCCATAACCAAACAAGGAACAGGAGATAGGGCGGAAACACACATACTAGATCTGCGTAATCATAATCATATACCACCCTCGCGTATACACTAAATAGTGATAGGTGGGTTGTATTCGTCCTTAGTCTCTGTGCTCGAACTTGGTCCGCTGGACGAGTGATATTTCAGAAATGTTTGTTGAACATACGGCTACAAGGCTTCGGAGGACAAAGTACTCTTCGCACGAGTACTTCGGGGTTTAGAATACGAAGGACAAAACTGAGGTTTAGGTTGGACTGTCGTTACGACTGACGAAGGTTTCGTGAACTGGACGGTCGAGGCGATAGAAACATATGAACTTAGTATGGTGAAGACCACGCCAACTCATGACGAAAGATAGTAACAGACTCTTTGCTGAACAAAGTTTTTGGCCGATTTGAAAGAAACGTTTGTTATACGATGAGGTACTTCCCTTGTGTGCTCGAAAATGTACTCTTTGTTAATGTTCTAGTGCTTTTTGTTTTCCTCTTGTTGTTAACACTTCTACGTATCGTACCGGATGTGCGCGTACATACCGCGAAAGTGCTTTGTTATCTAGTATCGATACTTAAACTACGATCCTCCTTGGTACCACTATGGTCGCCTGTCATATACAAGTTATGAATAATTAAGATGAAATAGACAGTCGACTGAGTAACTCTGCCTCAAATCCATAACCAAACAAGGAACAAGAATTAAGGCGGAATCACTCACTCTAAGTCTGCAAAATTTTAGCTATGCACAACCCTTAATGTACATACTAAGCCATCATAGCTTCTCAGAACGGATCTCTTAGTTCTCTTGAATACTGTGACCTATTTCAATATGTGAGTTAATATAATTACTTTTAAGTGTTGTTCCCCAAATTTTAATCTTATATACATATAAATTAATTCTTCAAAGTAATTACTATTTCGAAAACGTACCGCTGCTCGCTGGTGACTCCGAGGTCGATTCTCCTGCGGTGATCATCAGAATTCGTCCATCCGCTCCTGAGTTCTTTGCTATCGGGCAGTCCTTCTGGTAGTGTCCACTCTCACCACAGCCATAGCAGGCTTGGTTTTCTTCAACTCCGGGGACTTGGGAGATCGGTTGAGCCGGTGCCCTGCAGAAACGGACTGTGTATCCCTTTCTGTGGCAGTTCAGGCACTGCATTTCCCGACATACGCTAGTGTGGTGATAGTTGCACTTTCCACACTTCGGGAGGGTTCCAACATATCGTCTGGTAGGTGCTGGAGTAGCAGGTGTTGTGGCGGCGTACAGAGTACTCGTTTGTTCCTCCTGCGTGGGTTCCTGTGTTGTTCGCTTCTTCTTCATCTTGTTACCCGACTTCTGGCTATTGTTCTCTTCCCTTGATGGCTCGGGAACGGGGACTTCCACACCATGGCGGACTCCATGGTCGATGAGTCGATGTGCCAAGCGTTTGGCACTATCGAATGTGGCTGGGTTAGAAGACAACACATCTCCTTGGGTCGGGGCAGTTAGACCCCAGATGTATCTTTCTATCTTCTTGCTCTCCGGGGTAACCATCCCGAGACATAGAGCTGCTAGGTCGCTGAACTGGTCAGTGTAGGCCACTATGTCTGAGCCGACCATCTTGAGCTCCCATAGTTCTTGTTCCAGCTTTTGAACTTCGCCCAACGGGCAGTATTCTTCCATCATTAACTCTTTCAGGTTCTCCCAACCTATTGAGTTATCCACTGATAGGGTCACTGACTTAACATGGCTGTTCCACCATGTCAAGGCTCTGTCAAAGAAGGTGCAGGCAGCAAACTTCACTTTGCTCCCTTCTGGGCACGAACAGATTTCGAAGACCGAATCTGTTTTCTCGAACCATCGCATCAGAGCGATGACTCCACTATTTCCATCGAAGGAATTGGGTTTGCAGTTCATGAACTCCTTGTACGAACACTCCCTTGGGTGTCCGTGAGAATCTCCGGGGTTGGTTAAGTGGGTAACGCTACCAGATTCGAGGGTACCACTTTCACCGAAGTGAGCTAGAGCAGTTGCCACTGCGGAGGATATCGCTGCTTGCAGAGTAACAGGATCGAATTGTGGTGTTGGAGTTGGAGTTATCGGAGTAGTGCGTCTGATTGATCTGCGAGGAGGCATCTTTGCTAAAAGAATGCAAAGATGAGATGGAATAAGTCTAAAGCAGTGGTTTATAAGCCGAAAGCTGAAAGACAAGGTTATCCTAGTTCTGAGTGTATCGGGTCCTGACTTCCACAGGGTTCTGGAAACAATTCATAAAAGAGTCTATACTTAATAAACTTTATGAATTTGAAATGACTATCCTCGAATGAATATTTGTTACCTGAATAACTGTTACCAGCTGCATGTAAGAAAATAATCCTAACACAAAATGTGAGCAGTGTTTCCACTAACTCATTAAGTTAACAAGATTATGATTTATTAGTGTGACGCATAAGACGTTTTGGCTACTTCGGCTGATCCTTATTTGAAAGCTTCTCATGAACTTGCTCTTGTTCCTCCTTGACTCTTCTATTGACTACTATGAGGAAGTGGTTACATCTATCTGAGTTTGTCGTGCGAGAATGGATGTGACTAAAGAATCTATGAGATTTAAGTGAAACATTATGGGGTGATCCTTACAGAGTCCTCCTATAATTGCACAATGTATACAAGTTGTATATAATTTAAGATGAGATAGAACTTCGAATAAGTGATCCTACTCCAAAACCACAACCAAACAAGGAACAGGTAGTGAAGCGTAGATCACAAATTCTAAGTCTATAAAATCTCAATTATATATAACCTTGGGAGTATACATTAAAAGATTATAGACCTATCCGTAAGGGTCTTTTAAGTTATCACATAAGATATTTGTATAGTGCCTAAAATACTCCTATAGTATTTTATCGTAATCTACTTGGTATGTTTTAAACTTGTTATCGCGTTATAGTATCATAGAATGCTCCTATAGTATTCTAACTTTTTGTACTTGATCTATTATTCTCTTGACTAGTATTAGGTAAGTTTTAAGACCGTTGCAACACCACATCACTCCCAAACACATGTCGGTCACATCTCGAATGAATATAGTTGATCAGGCTATATTGAACCTAGATATGATTACATAACTGTCCAGGTTTGACCACAGTGTTCAACCTTTAAATACTTCTGTTCTGTTCTTGTTGTGATACTTGTCCTAGTATGTATATATGTAGAAGCAAGTATGTATACTTTTATAAGGTATCATAATATATTTAAATATATTCTTATCCAGAGCACTTCGGCCCGATTGTATTTATAGTTGTGTATCTTTTATCGGTTGATATACTTAGTTCACTATAAACAATGCTCTGATACCAATCCGTCACACCCCAAAACCGGAACGGTGGAAACGTTCTGGGGCGGAGGACGTCATGTTTAGTATCACAAGACATGCATCATAGTAAGCAAGTAATAAACAACCATTTCATTTAGAAAGAAAGTGTTTACAAAGTATGTGATTCACATAATATAGAATACACAACAAATAACAAAAAGACATGAAGCTATACTGCTCCATCTTCTGAATCCCAGTGCGCGTACCTGTCTACTGGTCTCCTGAGAATACAAGTTATTTTGAAAGCATAGATCAGTATTTAAGCTGGTGAGTTCATAAGATTTAGGTGATGTAAGTGAGTAGTAAGAAAGTTGTAGAAAGTTATAGTAAGTTGTAGTAAGTTCTGTTTAGAAAAGTTTGCATGTTCCTCCAGAAAATCCTATATTTCCTGCTTTGATGAAAGATAAGTAAAAATGACTCAACAGTCCTTTCTATGAGTATTAAATGGATAAAAGTTATATAAAACTCAGAGTAAACAAACAATCGGTTGTGTGTATCTGCCCTAAGCCCACAACCAAACAAGGAACATGAAATGAGGCGGAAGGCACACATCCCATTGTTTGTTAGATCATTATTGTATATAACCCTGGCGTATTCACTCGGTACTCACAGAGTTAACTGTAATAGTTCCTTTATATTTGATGAAAAGATTCTTTAAGAAAACCCTTATTTCTTATAATAAAATGGTAACCACAATAGTTCCTTCTATAATCTCTTAGTTTATACTAGCTATATGTAATCTAATATCGAACAGATAGTTAATTGTGTGAATCTGCCCTAAGCCCACAACCAAACAAGGATAGGGAATGAGGCGGAAAGTGCACATCTAACTACCTATCGGGTATTAATTATATATAACTCTGATGTATAAACTAAGGTATTATAGGATTAACCACCTAAGGTCCTTCAAGTTATACTGGTTTAATAAAATGGATTAAACCCTTTACTGGTAAGTTTCTAGTTTTGTATATCAAAAGTTCTTTACTTGAAAAGTATGATTTGTACTAGAAAACGGTGCATTGAATTAGTGTCCTATGACTTGGCCCATACCTGGTACCCCTTATGATTACTTAGTGTATACGGAAACATATATATATATATATATATATATATATATATATATATATATATATATATATATATATATATATATATATATATAAGATCAGATAGATAGTAGGCTGGGTCAGATAGATAGTAGGCTGGGTGTATCTGCTCTAAGCCCACAACCAAACAAGGAACATGAAATTAAGCGGAAAGCACACATCCTACTACCTGTCGGATCCGATTAATATATATCTCTGAATGCATACACTAAGGAATCATAAAGTTAGGATTATAGCCCCCCCTTCTACTGAATGTACTAGACTCGACTGTTTTGTATGTCGGTTGTAAAATGTAGGTTTTCCCTAGTTTAAAACTATCTTTACTCGAAAATAGTTTGCATTAACTTTCAAGTGGTACTGTCACAAAAATGAAAGTAATGGGAAAATATAAGTACACAGTTGTCTTTTAAATTGACATCCTGATGTACTATACGCTCTCCCTGCAAGAGATTCTGGGAACCAAACACGACTTCCGCAAACCAGTTGCTAGGTCGTGTAAATTCACATTAAAGTTATTTGATCCGGTATACCCAATATAACTATCACTAATTCCCTAGAACATTGAGTTAGTGATTCATTGGTATTATTGGATCCTGTAGCTGTCCCATGCTGCCACACCTTATTATGTTCGTTCTGTTATAGTATCTTAGTATGTTCTCGTTATAGTATCTTAGTATCTTCTCTTGTTATAGTATCTTAGTATTCTCTAGTATCTAGCATCTTAGTGTCTTCGAGTTATATTATGAACTGAACCCCTAAACTATACCCCTTATAGTTTACTAGTAATTTACTTGAACTATTATTGAAAAGACTCATTTTCTACTAAGTTATGATTGCACTTTAAAAACGGAGTTTTGTTAAACTATAAAGTAACATAACTTTAAAAGAGTTTTTGAAATGTTTTGACTACTTATAAATGACATAAGCAATCCTTTGAAAATGTTTATAACAAACAATTACACAATTATCATTGTGTTCAAATTGTATTCCCCCCCCCCTTAAAAGCATTTAAAACAGTTTAAAAGATTGATTACGGGGTATGAACTCACCTTATGTGGGTGATTCAAACGAATATGCGCGTAAGGATGAGAAGTTCCACGAATGAAGTCCCGAGACTTAACGAGTCCTAAATGACATATAATTGCATATATTGACATAAATATAGTGTTTGGAAGCAACCAAATGCAAGGAAACACCTTACGGGACTTGGAAACACTTTGACCAAGTGTTGGAATCACATGTGATTCAATTTAAGGGAGTGTACGGCCACTTTGAGGAATGTGTGGCGATGGGTGTATGGCCAGGCAGTGTGCGGCCGCACACTCATGATAATGAGTGCACAAAAGTCTATTCTAATGATAGGGAAGCTTGTAGGACTAATGCTCATCAAGTGTTGAAGCTAGAAAGACACTTTGGAGGCCCTTAAGCACTAAACAAAGGGGTGTACGGCCACATGGAGTGTGTGAGGCCGCACACTCCTTGATGAACATGGTTTGGACGTTTTCTAAGGCTCATATCTAGTAAGTAACATGCTTAGGGAATGGTACTCACAATATGGAAGCCTTTAGGGATGTTTTGAGGGTGTTTGAGGGGTGTACGGCCACACCTGTGTGTGCGGCCGCACACACCATATGTTCTTGAGTTTTGGGCAATTTCTAAGACTAAATCAAGTGTTCTAAACAAGATTCAAGCATTGGGAAAGAGTACTTACGATCCCGAGGCTCGAGAAGGCTCAAAATCGCCAAGAACAAGTGTGTGTTCTTGGTGAAATGGATGAAGATTTGAAGATCTAGCCAAAACATGATTTCCAATGGATGAAATCAAAGGGTGTTACTAGTTTATGAAGATTAACAACAAATCTAAGGAAGAACACTTACAAATTCGAAGATCTAGGCTACAAAACGGATGATAGTTGGGAGAGAATTCGAGTTCTTGGCTTAGGAGTGTGAAAAGGGATGAAAGGAGGCTGAGTTCTAGACTTATACATGTGAGTGTGCTGCCAAGAGAGGGGTGTGCAGCCACACACCCATGTGTGCAACCGTACACTCCTTGTGTTGGAGTGTAAGGCCCAGTTTTGATGCTAGAAGGGTACGCGATCCATTCCTATGCTCAATGCTTGAATGTACTGACCTTTGGACCTTTAAACGGACTCTAAACGAGGCTAAATGATAGCAGGAATGAGTCCGACACTCAGTTGAGTTGACTGGCTGAGCTTTACCAGGCAAAAATTTAAAAATTTTCGGGTTGTCACACCTAAAACGGACATCACGTGTAAAATGGACATAACGTGTAAGAGTTATTATTTTTATAAGATTATAACGGTAATAAAAACACGTTGAAAAACGAAAGTCAAAATGAGAAAAAACAACCGAAAGGAAAGTTGTAGAGGATGATAATACCTACATTGATATATAAGAGTGGATGAGAACGGAGCATGTATGCGAGAGTTATGGAATTTCAAAGTTGAATTTTTACCGTCACGCGGGCTCGCACGCACTACGTTGCGTACACCGACTCCTGATTGCGTCGAGATACGAGATTATGTGGTGCACTAGGATGAAGACATGTGGCACAAGCGTATGGCTCGTAAGCATTTGCATGTTGTGCACTCCAAACCTGCTATAAATATCATGTCTTGACACTTCATTTTTTCACACCACTCTCGAGTCTCACTCTAAAAACACCTTGTTTTCCATCGCCCCCGATCGCCTCTCGAAGTGCTAACTTGTCATTTCTACCCTATATATAAGATAAATAATATATAATAGGTATACCATATAAATAAAATGTGAATAACAACACGACCGACCAGGGGAAACCCCCATGACAAAAGTTAGATGAGCACGATTCATCAATACACTGATTGGTATTTAGCTAGCGCCCGATCTATAATCGTTAATTCTTAAATGAGCGAGAAAGATATGTATACATCTATATGGGATTGAGGCTCCCACAAGTGGTTGCTAGCTACAACCTGAAGACAAGTAGAAGCAGGCATAACTTTCTTAACAACTGGCATGCGATGAAGCGTCACGTTATTTTTTTCGGGATCAAATGTCATAACTCGATTATAGGAACTCATCGTAACTTTCTCAAACTAAAACTAGCTATCATAAACTACTATTAGGAACTCACTAAGTAGTGATAGTACAAACAAACTCTAGAAAGCGAGTTTAGGTCAACCAACATCTAACTATCTTAGTCTCCCACTAGGAACCTACCTATGGAAGTAGTGATAGTAGTCACAAACTCAAGGAAGTGAGTTTCGAATAAACAAAACAACTAAAATACCCGCACACGTTTTATAAAAATAAAACTTGTAGACTCACCAACATTATGTTGACCTCTCAAACCACATGTATTCTCATGAGAATGAACCCGTCTGAAGGAGGAGATTACACTAGTGATGTAGCCCGGAACTTATGTGCTTTGCTTTTGTACTTTGCTATCGTAACCTACCTATTCCTCGAACAATTATGTAATATATTTTATTTAATGAATAAATAGCTATGTGGTTTAGTACATCCTCTGTATTATCCAACACATATCTTGTCCTGAAATCCCAACATATTAACATCGCACAGCCTGGCGCTTCCACCACTGTTCAAGGGTGTGACAGATTGGTATCAAAGCTATAGATTATAATGAACTAGTAATTCCTTAGGAAATACAAATATATTCTACGACCACACTTTGATTAGTCTTATCCCTCTAAGCCTAATAATAAGTATTAATATTAATTACCCTACTTCGTAACTACTTACGGGAGAGGTGTCTAGTTTGAACTATAGCTTAGGTTGCTGAATTTCAGAACGACTATATACTACAATGGTCCTACCCTCCGATACTTCTGATCCGACTGATCCTTACTTAATAGTCTTAAGTACAACACCCTAAAATACATCCAACCTAACAAGAACTAAAAGATATAGAGCGATATATATATATATATATATATATATATATATATATATATATATATATATATATATATACACGCTGATATAAGTATATATCTACTACCCACCAATACAAACCCATGAAGTCGCAACTCAGGATTTTAGGTCAAAAACCCTATTTAGAGTTGGTATAGTACAGCGGCCGTACCACAACTAGACCTATGGTGCACAACTAAGTTTTATTATAGTTTGACCGATGCACGACCAAACTCGGATGCGGTAGTTGGCAATCTAAACACATGAGGAATTATGGATTTAGGCAAGGATTTTATACTCAGAAGCTTCTCTTAGAGACTTCTACGTTTGAGGATTTGCTAACTCAACGAAATCTACACTTGTCACACCCCCAAATCGGAACGGCAGAAACGTTCGGGGGCGGAGGACGTCATGTACAGTATCATAACAATGCACAATAGTAAAACAAGCAACAACATCATCCATTGCATTAATAATATAATTAATACAAGTGTGTTCTATATAAAGTTGTAAGACACCAAAAATATGTAATAAAAAATAAAGACGAGTCTTGAATATGCTCCGCCTTCTCAAAACCTGGTCATCTGTACCTGTCTACTGGTGACCTGAGAATACAAGTTATTTTGAAAGAGTAGATCAACATTTAAGCTGGTGAGTTCATAAGTATTTTTGTGTCAAAAGTTTGCATTAGTTTTATGAAAATATTTGTAAGTGTTTTGATGTAAATGTTTGTATACTTCGTAGAAAATCCTATAATTTCTACTAAAATGGAAAGTAGTCTTCTACCAAGACCCGACTGTTTTGTATGTTTGTTTTCTGGTAACAAAATTTATATTTTCCCAAGTTTATGACTATCTTTACTAGAAAATAGTTTGCATTACTCGATGTGAGAAAATCACTATATGAATGTAATGGGGAAAATGAAGATGTACAGTAGTATTGTATAAAATAACTACTGAAGTACTAACTACCTTAAAACCAATAAGTTAAATTAAGGTAAAATAAGATGAGGTTATAACCATGCTTGATCGACTAGTATAAAACACGATGATCTCAATACGTCGAAATGGTATGACATTTGTCACCCGTAGACCTGCAGGTCCCACTGTAGCTAGCAGCAAGGTGTAGGATGGTCAATCCCGTATAGATCTATACACAAACTCACGCTCTCCCTCCAGGAGACTCTGGTTACAAAATGTGACACAACAAGTATATTGCTATGCCATGAAGTAGTGGCTCACATTATTGTTATCTTGTTCTTGTTATAATATGTATGATCCTTCTTGTTCTAGTTATAGTATGTATGTTCCTTTCTGTTCTAGTTATAATATGTATGTTACTTTCTGTTCTAGTTATAGTATGTATGTTCCTTTCTGTTCTAGTTATAGTATGTAAGAACTGACTCATGTAAGTTTCAATGTTCTAGAAGTAGTAAGTAGTAATTCTCTAAACTACACCTATTATAGTTTACTAGTATGAATTTTTGACTGTTACTGATTTATAGAAAAGACTCAATTACTCACCAAGTAACTAAGTTAAGTATGTACCTTAAAAATGGGTTTATTATTCATATATGTATTTAATAAGTGTAACTATGATTTAACTGACATTCGGACTAGTGATCCTACCCCAAGCCCACAACCAAACAAGGAACATGAGTCAAGGTGTCTAGAAATAGTTCTAAGTCTGTTAAAGCATACTTATACGTAAATAGATAGACGAATATGATTTGATATAAAAGAAGTTTATAAAAGATATAAAAGAGTTTTAAGCAAGTATTGAGTATAAGAAATCCTTTTGGATGTTGTTTTCACATGTAAATGGTTAACACAATTTCTTTGTGTTCTACTTGTATTCCCCCCCCCCCCCCTCAAAGCATTTAAAAGAATTTAAAAGTGTATTTGTAGGGGTATGAACTCACCTGAAATGAGTGATTCAGATGAAAGATCGACATTGGATGCTAGGTATGCCAAGTGAAGTCTGGAGCACAGACGGATCCTATTAAGCATATAATAACACATATATGTACACAATTAGTGTATATAACAACTAACATGTAAGGGAAACAACCTTAGGAACTAGGAAACACTTTCAATGAAGTGTTAGAATCACAAATAATTGGTTGAAAGGTGTTCACGGCCAAACAAGGGGTGTTCACGGCTTTAGAATGGTTCACGGCCTAAGAACACATGATGTGTTCACGGCCAAAGCTTGATCCTATGAAGGGTTTACGACCATTAATGGAGGGTTAACAGTCATATCTTGCATCTTTGAAGGGTTCACGACCCTATGAAGGGTTCACGACCGTGAACTCTTGAAGATCTTTGCAAAGTAGTGTTTGTATCATGGGTGGAATCAAGTGTTTCTAAGGGACAACATCAAGATGGATGAGATAGCTACGTTTTTTAGGCCTTTAGAAGTGATCACAGTTGAAGATAGTTAAGAGAGAAAGGAGATGTTCACGGCCAGAGTTGAAAAAGTGAAAAAAAATGAGCTAACTTTATATATATAGGGGTTGTTCACGGCCCAAAGATGGGTTCACGGTCGTGAACCTAGTTTGTGGCCGTGAACTCCTTTTGATGATGTTTTCGTCTCGATTGCAACTCAATGATCTCAAGCTAACACTTCCTAACACACAATCCTTGAGTGTAATAGGCTTTGAAACTCTCAAACAGACCCTTAACACCGCATAAAGGTAACAGAAACAAGTCTGACTTTTGATTGAATTGACTGATTTTACAAGATAGAAATTTCGGGTTGTCACAACACTCGAGGATTTTTCACCCTAGGAATCTCTAACTTACGACATAGTAGGGAGACTTAGGAGTTACGAGTACTATCTATTACATACATATAATTCGATATTATATAGTATTTAATTGATTTTCACATCTCTCACAATATGTCTTCCTATTTGATTTCTTATGTAGGTTTGCCAAGAGCATGGCAGGCGATGGATCGTGGAGCGCAGCTCCCTCATCAAAGGAGGAGTGTACAGTACTTGATGACTCAGTCAATACCCTAGAGGAACGTGATGACTTGGAGCCCGATTATACTCCCGCTGAGCATCTATCAGAGCCAACCCTTTCACCAGAATACACACTGACTGGGCTACAACTTCTCAGTTCCTAGTACGAGCCCAACGAGGATGAGGAGTGCATTTCCTCCTTACCGGAGACCTCACCTCCCCGCCCCACTCCTTCCCATCGGTCTTACAAGATATCCACGGATACTCGGGTAAAGAAGACCCCGATGAAGGTTGTTACTACCCCATCACGGGCGGCATGCATACCAGCATCACCATCGACATCAAAGAGATCCCATGGAGACGTCATTTGGATGCCCAGATTCGAGCCTTGGTGCAGGAGGATGCTATTGGATCACTATTTGAGGTAGGGAGTCATACACTACACCTACCCCTAACCTGGATACCCCTGTAGATGAGGCTATCTATCTTCTGGTGCCCATCACCTCCTATCTCTCAGCTTGTATTGGAGCGATGGACACTGAGCTCTTCTTGTTGAGGGTGCATTACATAGAAGTGGAAAGATACATGACGGAGAAGAGAAATTTACTCATGCAGGATGAGATTCAAGAGGCACGTGGCGATGCCCAGTTCCACCGTCAGGTGCTAGAGGTGGTGATTAGCCACTCGGATTGATTAGAGCTCCAGGTGGAGAGGGTAGAGTCTCGAGTCTCTCATTCTGATATTTTGCTACAGTTTGTATATAGACAGGTAGTCCAGTTGATGGCACTTCTTATAAGTGTACTGTGGTTTTTATTTTATTCTACTTGGACCCTTGCATGGTAGCTAGGAGTGATTTGGATACTTTTCTTTTGGGTTAGGGTATTAAGAAAAACCTACACACGTATGCTTCGTAATCATAGGGATTTTCTTACCTTAACCACACTTTGTTTTGGTGACTATAGCATGATATATATATATATATATATATATATATATATATATATATATATATATATATATATATATATATATATATATATATATATATATATATATATATGTAGTTGCATAAAATATGTGTTGTTATTGTTGTTCCCATTAACATTAACACTAACACAACACAACCTAGCCAAGAGATTACAAACTTGCAAATTTCGAGATATTAACTTACGTCTCGACACTATCTTTAGGAATCTAGAAATGGCACCCCAAGAATTACCAGTTCTAGTCAAGGTCTTCAAGGTGAGCGCGATGCTCAGTCAACACAAATTAACCTACCCTTATACCATGAATCTGTGAATGCAATGGTCGAATGAAGAATAGCTATGGCACTAGCAGCCCTTGGAAATCATGCAAACTCTAGAACGGGAGGAGAACGCTCCCAAGGAAATGAGAAAGGTGCACTAAGAGCATGCACCTACAAAGATTTCATGAACTGCAAACCCAAGACGTTCTATGGGAACGAGAAAGTTGTAGGACACGCAGGTGGATCAAGAAGATAGAGTCTATCTTTGAGATCAACTCACGTGCTCAGGAAAGCAAGGTCATGTTCGCCGCATGCACGTTCGTAGACACGTCTATGTCTTGGTGGAATGGTCACGTCAAGACTGTAGGTCTCGCCAATGCCAATGCTTTGTCTTGGGAGCAGTTGAAACAAATGCTCATCAAGGAGTATTGTCCTCGGGAGGAGATGAAACCACTAGATCAGGAACTATGGAACTTGACCATGAGTGATGCCGACATCTCAACCTATACTAACAAGTTTAATGACCTCGCTACCCTTTGCCCAAACTTTGTGACCCTTGAGTAAAAGAAAGTGGAAAGGTACACATGGAGATTGGTTCAACCCATCCAAGGGTTGGTCACGGCCTCTCGACCATCGACATACGATAGTTCCAAAAGGTTGGCTTACATCCTGACCAAACAAGAAATAAGACGAGGCATGTTGATCCAGAAGGCTGACATCGCAAGGTCCTGGGAGACCTAGCACAAACATGGGAAGAGATTTAAGGGTACCTCCAAGAAAACTCCCAACAAGAGACAAGAGACTGTCAGGGCTTACGCTATCAGTCAGGCCCCGTCAGCGGTCGTAGCCGCCGCATCTCAAGGACAGTATGCGGGAAAGCACCCGCAGTGCAATTTGTGTCACTTCCACTACTCTTGAAATTGCATGCATTGTAACAAGCGTAATCGCAGAGGGCATATTGAGAAATACAATCACCAACCCGCGAATGTTCCTACTACTACAACCAACTAAGGAATGGTTGCTTCACTAGATAATTAAGCCTGCTTTGAATGTGAGATTGTAGGGAACCTCGGAAGGAACTGCCCAAAGCTGAGGAACGAGGGAGGAAATGCTAGAGGAAGAGCATTTGTGATTGGCACGAAGGTTACCATTCAAGATAGTTGTGATAGGTATATTATGTGTTAACGGTTTATACACATCTATACTCTTTGATTATGGTGCTGAAAGAAGTTTCATTACACCTAAATTTAAAAAATGGACAACGGAGAATCCGGTAGTACTCAGGAAATACTAGAAAACTGCCTTCTAACTCTCATTAACCACTCCTTTCACGTCAACCTCATGTCTATGACCATCGGTAGCTTCGACGTCATAATCGACATGGATTGGTTATCGTCGCACCGAGCGGAAATCTTATGCTACGGGAAGGTTGTTCGACTGCCCTTTCTCAATGGAGAATCTCTAATAATCAACGGAGATAAGAACATCAAGGGTCTTAGAATCATCTCCTGGATGAAGGCGCAGAAGTACCTTCACAAGAAGTATCATGCTCTCTTTGCCCATATCGTAGATAAGAGGGGTGAGAAGAACGAAATCAAGGACATACCCCAAGTATCTAATTTTCCCGATGTATTTACGGGGGACTTGCCCGTACTACCACCAATTCATAAAGTTGAGTTTTGAATAGACCTGGTCCCAAGGGCAGCTCCAGTGGAAAAATCACCGTACCGATTAGCCCCTTCGAAAATGCATGAGTTATTTGGTCAACTCCAGGAGCATTTGGATAAAGGATTTATAAGACCAAGTTTCTCACCATGAGGAGCCAAGTTGCTATTCGTCAAAAAGAAGGATAGAACCCTTCGAATGTACATCAACTATCGAGAGTTAAATAAGTTGATAATCAAGAATAGATATCCACTCCCAAGGATTGATGATCTGTTTGATGAACTACAAGGATCCAGCTTTTACTCAAAGATTGATTTATGGTCTGGATACCAACTTCTAGTTCAAGAATAATACATTCTGAAGACGGCATTCAGAACTTGTTACGGTCACTACAAGTTCCTACATATGCATTTTAGCTTAACAAATGCCCCAACAGTCTTCATGTATCTAATGAACCGTGTCTGCAAACCCTACCTTGACAAACTCATGACAGTATTCATCAATGATATATTGATATACTCATGAATAGAGGAAGAACACGGTTAACACCTTCGAATCAATTTTGAGTTGTTAGGGAAGGAGAAATTGTACGAAAATGTTCGAAGTGTAAATTCTGGGTCAGAGAAGTACACTTTCTTGGACATGTGGTCAACGATAAAGGCATTCACATAGAGCCTTCCAAGATCAAAGCCATAAAGAATTGGGAAGCAGCCACAACGCCAACAGATGTGCGTGAATTTATAGGATTGGCAGGCTATTATAAGAGATTTTTCGAAAATTTCATAAAAATAACAAAACCTCTCACTACGCTTACATAAAACGATACAAAGTTCGAATGGAAAGAACAACATGAATCCATGTTTCATAGATTGAAAAACATGTATAAAATAACTACTGAAGTACTAACTACCTTAAAACCAATAAGTTAAATTAAGGTAAAATAAGATGAGGTTATAACCATGCTTGATCGACTAGTATAAAACACGATGATCTCAATACGTCGAAATGGTATGACATTTGTCACCCGTAGACCTGCAGGTCCCACTGTAGCTAGCAGCAAGGTGTAGGATGGTCAATCCCGTATACATCTATACATAAACTCACACTCTCCCTCCAGGAGACTCTGGTTACAAATGTGACACAACAAGTATATTGCTATGCCATGAAGTAGTGGCTCACATTATTGTAATCTTGTTCTTGTTATAGTATGTATGATCCTTCTTGTTCTAGTTATAGTATGTATGTTCCTTTCTGTTCTAGTTATAATATGTATGTTCCTTTCTGTTCTAGTTATAGTATGTATGTTCCTTTCTGTTCTAGTTGTAGTATGTAAGAACTGACTCATGTCTGAACTGAATCATGTAAGTTTCATTGTTTTAGAAGTAGTAAGTAGTAATTCTCTAAACTATACCTATTATAGTTTACTAGTATGATTGTTTGATTGTTACTGATTTATAGAAAAGACTCAATTACTCACCAAGTAACTAAGTTAAGTATGTACCTTAAAAATGGGTTTATTATTCATATATGTATTTAATAAGTGTAACTATGATTTAACTGACATTCGGACTAGTGATCCTACCCAAGCCCACAACCAAACAAGGAACATGAGTCAAGGTGTCTGGCAATAGTTCTAAGTCTGTTAAAGCATACTTATACGTAAATATATAGACGAATATGATTTGATATAAAAGAAGTTTATAAAAGATTTAAAAGAGTTTTAAGCAAGTTTTGAGTATAAGAAATCCTTTTGGATGTTGTTTTCACATGTAAATGGTTAACACAATTTCATTGTGTTCTACTTGTATTCCCCCCCCCCTCCCCTAAAAGCATTTAAAAGAATTTAAAAGTGTATTTGTAGGGGTATGAACTCACCTAAAATGAGTGATTTGGATGAAAGATCGACATAGGATGCTAGGTATGCCAAGTGAAGTCTCGAGCACAGACGGATCCTTATAAGCATATAATAACACATATATTATACAATTAGTGTATATAACAACTAACATGTAAGGGAAACAACCTTAGGAACTAGGAAACACTTTAAATGAACACATGGATATTGGTTCACGGCCTAAGAACACATGATGTGTTCACGGCCAAAGCTTGATCCTATGAAGGGTTTACGACCATTGATGGATGGTTAACAGTCATATCTTGCATCTTTGAAGGGTTCACGGCCCTATGAAGGGTTCACGACCGTGAACTCTTGAAGATCTTTGCAAAGAAGTATTTGTATCATGGGTGGAATCAAGTGTTTCTAAGGGACAACATGAAGATGGATGCGATAGCTACTTTTTTTAGGCCTTTAGAAGTGATCACAATTGAAGATAGTTAAGAGAGAAAGGAGATGTTCACGGCCAGAGTTGAAAAAGTGAAGAAAAATGAGCCAACTTTATATATATAGGGGTTGTTCACGGCGCAAAGATGGGTTCACGGCCGTGAACCTAGTTTGTGGCCGTGAACTCCTTTTGATGGTGTTTTCGTCTCGATTGCAACTCAATGATCTCAAGCTAACACTTCCTAACACACAATCCTTGAGTGTAATAGGCCTAGAAACTCTCAAACAGATCCTTAACACCGCATAAAGGTAATAGAAACAAGTCTGACTTTTGATTGAATTGACTGACTTTACAAGATAGAAATTTCGGGTTGTCACAACACTCGATGATTTTTCACCCTAGGAATCTCTAACTTACGACATAGTGGGGAGACTTAGGAGTTACGAGTACAATCTATTACATACATATAATTTGATATTATATAGTATTTAATTGATTTTCACATCTCTCACAATATATCTTCCTATTTGATTTCTTATGTAGGTTTGCCAAGAGCATGACAGGCGATGGATCGTGGAGGGCAGCTCCCTCATCAGAGGAGGAGTGTACAGTACTTGATGACTCAGTCGATACCCTGGAGGAAGGTGATGACTTCGAGCCCGATTATACTCCCGCTGAGCATCTATCAGAGCCAACCCTTTCACCAGACTACACACCGACTGGGCTACAACTTCTCAGTTCCTAGTACGAGCCCAACGAGGATCAGGAGTGCATTTCCTCCTTACCGGAGACCTCACCTCCCCGCCCCACTCCTTCCCATTGGTCTTACAAGACATCCACGGATACTCGGGTGAAGAAGACCCCGATGAACGTTGTTACTACCCCATCACGGGCGGCATGCATACTAGCATCACCATCGACAACAAAAAGATCCCATGGAGACGCGATTTGGATGCCCAGATTCGAGCCTTGGTGCAGGAGGATCCTATTGGATCACTATTTGAGGTAGGGGAATCATACACTACACCTACCCCTAACCTTGATACCCCTGTGGATTAGGCCATCTATCTTCTGGTGCCCATCACCTCCCATCTCTCAGCTTGTATTGGAGCGATGGACACTGAGCTCTTCTTGTTGAGGGTGCATTACATAGAAGTGGAGAATACATGATGGAGAAGAGGAATTTACTCATGCAGGATGAGATTCAAGAGGCACGCGGCGATGCCCAGTTCCACCGTCAGGTGCTAGAGGTGGTGATTAGCCACTCAGATTGATTAGAGCTCCAGGTGGAGAGGGTAGAGTCTCGAGTCTCTCATTCTGATATTTTGCTAGAGTTTGTATATAGACAGTTAGTCCAGTTGATGGCACTTCTTATAAGTGTACTGTGGTTTTTTTTTCTTCTACTTGGACCCTTGCATGGTAGCTAGGAGTGATTTGGATACTTTTCTTTTGGGTTATGGTATTAAGAGAAACCTACACACGTATGCTTCGTAATCATTGGGATTTTCTTACCTTAACGACACTTTGTTTTGGTGACTATAGCATGATATATATATATATATATATATATATATATATATATATATATATATATATATATGATACATATTATACATATGTAGTTGCATAAAATTTGTGTTGTTATTATTGTTCCCATTTACATTAACACTAACACAACACAACCTAGCCATGAGATTACAAACTTGCAAATTTCGAGATATTGACTTACGTCTCGACACTATCTTTAGGAATCTGGAAATGGCACCCCAAGAATTACCAGATCTAGTCAAGGTCTTCAAGGTGAGCGCGATGCTCAGTCAGCACAAATTAACCTACCCCTATACCATGAATCTGTGAATGCAATGGTCGAATGAAGAATAGCTATGGCACTAGCCGCCCTTGGAAATCATGCAAACTCTAGAACGGGAGGAGAACGCTCCCAAGGAAATGAGAAAGGTGCACTAAGAGCATGCACCTACAAAGATTTCATGAACTGCAAACCCAAGACGTTCTATGGGAACGAGAAAGTTGTAGGACACGCCAGGTGGATCAAGAAGATAGAGTCTATCTTTGAGATCAACTCATGTGCTCAGGAAAGCAAGGTCATGTTCGCCGCATGCACGTTCGTAGACACGTCTATGTCTTGGTGGAATGGTCACGTCAAGATTGTAGGTCATCGCCAATGCCAATGCTCTGTCTTGGGAGCACTAGATCAGGAACTATGGAACTTGACCATGAGTGATGCCGACATCTCAACCTATACTAACAAGTTTAATGACCTCGCTACCCTTTTCCCAAACTTTGTGACCCTTGAGTACAAGAGAGTGAAAAGGTACACATGGATATTGGTTCAACCCATCCAAGGGTTGGTCACGGCCTCTCGACCATCGACATACGATAGTTCCAAAAGGTTGGCTTACATCCTGACCAAACAAGAAATAAGACGAGGCATGTTGATCCAAAAGTCTGACATCGCAAGGTCATGGGAGACCTAGCACAAACATGGGAAAAGATTTAAGGGTACCTCCAAGAAAACTCCCAGCAAGAGACAAGAGACTGTCAGGGCTTACGCTATCGGTCAGGCCCCGTCAGCGGTCGTAGCCACCGCATCTCTAGGACAGTATGCGGGAAAGCACCCACAGTGCAATTTGTGTCACTTCCACTACTCCTGAAATTGCATGCATTGTAACAAGCGTAATCGCAGAGGGCATATTGAGAAATACAATCACCAACCCGCGAATGTTCCTACTGCTACAACCAACTAAGGCATGGTTGCTTCACTAGATAATTAAGCCTGCTTTGAATGTGAGATTGTAGGGAACCTCGGAAGGAACTGCCCAAAGCTGAGGAACGAGGGAGGAAATGCTAGAGGAAGAGCGTTTGTGATTGGCACGAAGGTTACCATTCAAGATAGTTGTGATAGGTATATTATCTTTTAACGGTTTATACACATCTATACTCTTTGATTATGGTGCTGAAAGAAGTTTCATTACACCTAAATTTAAAAAATGGACAACGGAGAATCAGGTAGTACTCAGGAAATACTAGAAAACTGCCTTCTAACTCTCATTAACCACAACGCCAACAGATGTGCGTGAATTTATAGGATTGGCAGGCTATT
Organism: Lactuca virosa; assembly: GCF_052849685.1. NCBI lineage: Eukaryota > Viridiplantae > Streptophyta > Magnoliopsida > Asterales > Asteraceae > Lactuca > Lactuca virosa. The sequence goes on along the minus strand of NC_136433.1, from coordinate 164,091,748 downwards.
ATAAGAGATTTTTAGAAAATTTCTTAAAAATAGAAAAACCTCTCACTACGCTTACATAAAAGGATACAAAGTTCGAATGGAAAGAACAACATGAATCCGTGTTTCATAGATTGAAAAACATGTTGTGTAGTGTGTCAATTCTTTCACTTCTGGAAGGAACCGAAGATTTTGTCGTCGATTGTGACACATCACATCAGGGCATGGGATTCATGCTCATGAAAAGAGGAAAAGATCTTGACCAGAACAATTTGATAGGATGGATATTTGAGAAAGAGGTTATTTGTGATTTTTAATATATTATAAGTATAATATATTAATTGAGGAATCATGTTATTTAATTAGTATTGATCAAGAATTAATTTGGAATTAATTTAGTGATCAAAAGAGACTAATTAAATTAACGGGGACTGATTATGTAAATCCGTGATACATATAGTTTGGGCCAATGATCCATGATTGATTAGTGATGGACTAAGTTTATGTGAAAGTCCATGAAGTGTTAGTCCATAAGGCTAATGAGTTATTGGATTAAAAGCCCAAGGGAATTAGGGTTTACAAGTTGAAACCCTAGTAATTCCAAACTATATATTGAACCCCTAAGCTTGAAAAATGGGTCCCCAAGACTCCTAAGGTGTATGCCTAGCCGATTTGAGCTTCATAACTTTTCTCTCATATTCATCTTTTGTTCATGGTGTCTTGTGAACCGTTTGAGGCATCACACTTGAGGTGCTAAGCTCTTGAAAGGCCAAATTTAACAAGCTACAACAAGAGGTAATATTCTAACTAGTTTTTTATGGTTCATATATCAATTGTATGCTAGTTTTAGGCTTCATGCTTTGGATTAATTTTTGTTGCATGCATAACTAGAGAAAACTTAGATCCAAAGCATTAGGGTTGTATGTGCACCATAGGAGTGTTATATTACATAAAACCCAACAGTACCAACATCGATCGTATCAGATAGAGATAGCCGATTTACATTCTGGTTCTGGAAAACAATGCAACAAGCATTAGGAACCCGACTCGATATGAGTACCGCCAATCACCCACAAACAAAAGGTTAAAGTGAGAAGACCATACAAACCTTAGAGCATATGCTCAGAGCATATGTAATAGACTTTTTAGAGGCATGTGATATTCACCTACCGTTGGTTAAATTTTCCTATAACAATAGTTATCACACGAGCATAAACGTTGTACCATTTGAAGTGCTTTATGGGAGAAAGTGTTGTTCACCTTTGTGTTGGGAAGAAGTCGGTGACACCCAAATAGCAAAGAAACAAGTAGTGAACATGTTGCTAACCAGACTTGAGATTATTCACGAGACAATCGAGAAGATTGTGAAAATTAAGTAACGGTTGAGAACGCCTCGTGATCTTCAAAAGAAATACGCCGACTTTCGATGAAAACCACTTGAATTTGAAGTTGAAGATAAATTCATGCTAAGGGTATCTCCTTGGAAAGGGGTTATAAGATTTGGCAAGAGAGGCAAACTAAATCTGAGATACATAGGACCTTTTGAGATCCTTTTGAGATCCTTTCCAGGATATACCCCAAGAGATCAATAGCATACACAATGTCTTTCTCATTTCAAACCTTAAGAAATATCTCTCTGAAGACATGCTAGTTGTACCTCTCGATGTGATCTAGATCGACACGAAACTCAATTTCATCGAAGGCTAGTCGAGATCATGGATTACAAAGTCAAGAGGCTTAAGCAAAGCTGCATTCCCATAGAAAAGGTACGATGGAACTCTAAGCGTGGACCGGGGTACACATGGAAATGCAAAGATAAAATGAAGAGCAAGTATCCTTATTTATTTGAGAACGCCCTAATTACATGCTAAATTTCGAGACGAAATTTCTTTTAACGGGCGGAGGATTTTACAACCCAGGAAATGTCACCAAATGTCGTTAACATTTAATGATAGGACATAAGAATGTAATAAGGACAACCTTGTAACTATCAATATATTTTAATATATTCGAAATTTGCATCATTATTTACGTCAACGTTTAGGCTCAAAAATAAGTGCACAAAAAGTCGCGTCACTTTGAGCACAGGTTAACATAATTTGAATACTTAAGCTACCACGATTCCAGAAATATAAATTTCGTGAGAATCCGACACAATATGGGTGAGATATTCCATTTATGGTAAATGTAAGTCTACTATAATTAAAAAGTTAAAACGAAGAAAACTACCAGCAGATTGGTTGACTTTTGGAGAAAGTCACCAACTAGACAATCGTAGTACTAATTAAAGTAGGAATTATGAGGCAAGGAACGCATAAATAGGACATTACGTGTAAGAGTTTGGATTTTTATAAGATTATAACATTAATAAAAATACGTCGCAAAACGAAAGTCAAAACTAAACAAAACGACCAAAAGGAAAGTTGTAGAGGATGACGATAACTATATATATATATATATATATATATATATATATATATATATATATATATATATATATATATATATATATATATATATATATATATATATATATATATATATAAGAGTCAGTAAGAACGGATTTCGTATGCGAGAGTTACGAAATTTCAAAGGTGAATTTTTATTATCATGCACGCATTGCGTCGCGTGCACTGACACCCGATTGCATAGAGATACGGGGTGCTGTGGCACACTAAGATGCGGACACGTGGCACAATCGTATGGCTCACGCGCATTTTCACGGCGTGCGCTCTGAACCTACTATAAATACAGGTATCAGCAGTTCATTTTCTCACACCACTCTCGATTCTCTCTCTAAGAACGCCTCATGTGTCATTGCCCCAATCGCCTCTCAAAGTGCTAACTTTGATTTCTACCCTACACCAACGTTTTCAAACTCATAGATGAGTTCACGGACCCGCTTTCAACTCTTTTTGGGTTGGGAGGGGAGGGGGGTAGGGGGAATACATGTCTAAAATACAACTTTACATAGTTATCACTAATTATGGTTAGATAATTATGCCCATAGCTTTAGGATAATATTATGGCCGATAGTCAATCTTCCCAGAATCTTTAGCTAATATTATGTCTAGTTGTTATGTTAAACCACAATGATCGATTAGATCATACCTAGTTGTCACGCTGACCAGTTACTAGGAAACGCTGAAACTCGTTACTATAGCCACTCTTTGGATAAGCTTAGTACGTAGTGTTATTCCGCCCGAATTCTCGGCTACATAAAACACACACACACACAATATATATATATATATATATATATATATATATATATATATATATACATATATATATATATATATATATATATATATATATATATAAGTATATCGTATAAATACAATGAAAATAACAACACGACCGACCCGGGGAGGCCCCTATGACAAGAGTTAGATGAGACATGATTCATCAACACGTTGATTGGTATTCAGCTAGCGCCGTACCAAGAATCATTAATTCTTAAATGTATAGATCTATCCGGGATTGACACTCCCACCAGTGGTTGTTGTCTATAACCCGAAGGCAAAGCGAAGGAGGCATAACTTTCTTAACACGGTGACATCCAATGAAGTGACGCATTATTTCTTTTGGGATAAAAAATCATAGCTCAATTATAGGAATTCATCGTAAATTTTTCAAACTAAAACTAGCTATCAAAAATACTATTAGGAACTAACTAAGTAGTGATAGTACACACAAACTCTAGAAAGCGAGTTTAGGTCAACCAACATCTAATTATCTTAGACTGCCACTAGTAACCTACCTATGGAAGTAGTGATAGTAGTCAAAAACTCAAGGAAGTCAGTTTTGGATAAACAAAACAACTAAAATATCTACACACGATTTATAAAAATAAAACTTGTGGACTCACCAACATAATGTTGACCTCTCAAACAACATGTATTCTCATGAGAATGATCCCGTCTGAAGGAGGATAACACCGGTGATGCATCCCGGAACTTATGTGCTTTGCTTTTGTATTTTTCTTTTGTAACCTACATGTATCTCGAACAATTATGTAATATATTTTAGTTAATGACTAAATAGCTATGTTGTTTAGTACATCTTGTGCATTATTCAACGCATATCTTAGCCTGATATCCCAACATCCTAACGTCACATAGCTTGGCGCTTCCGCCGCCGGCCAGGGGTGTGACATATATGTATTGGAAATTTTTGTGTGGTATAGATAGGTTCATCACCTAGCCAATGAAAATAGGAAAATTTGGACACAAATAATGTCGAAAATGGAGTTTATATACAAAATATACGACTGTTCTAAGAATATGTACAATCGGGTGATAACTCACTTCCTGATAAGTGTCAAAACCTGACTACAAATGAAAAACGATAGGTCTTCCGAAATGAATTTTTATTCCTGATCAATTTTCCCATTAGTGTCATTTAGTTTAGGAAATTATCATGTTCCTAACTTTTTATGTCTGAGAATACCCCAAGCTTTTATGGATAGGGTTGAACAGCTTAGGCTCACCTTTTTCCATAAGTACTCTTCGTACATCCTATAGAATCATTTTCGGGTTTCTTATCAAAAAGTTAGGTATATGTTGAATCATAAAAGTGACCCTCTTGAACTCAGCTACCGCAACCATCTCAGCTACCGCAACCATCTTTCTACCGCAACCGCTTCAGCACCCGGAGTCAATCTTGTTCATCAGCAACCGCATCAGCAACCTGAGTCAGCTACCGCAGTCAACTTAGCTAGATTACGTTATTTGTCTTTTATGTAATACACTCTATTATCCAGTAGGCCTTGCACGGCTGCTTATAGAGTTGTAATCTAGTGTAGTTTCTAAGTCTCTATAAATAGAGACTTACTCTCTTTGTATTCACAGAGATAAGAAAAGGAACCGATAACTTATGAATTCTATCTGAATACACATTCTGAAGTTATCTCTCTTATCTTTCTTCACTCATATCTTCTTACTTAAATCTTATCATAATCCTGCTGATCATAATCCCTCTTCGGAGCAAGTCTTTAAGACTTAATCACTAAGCTTGATCTTCCTTGTTAACTTGGAGTGAATGCATTCCTTGTTATGAATCAGCTTAAGTGTCTTCTTGATATAACAATTGCTGTCATTTCCATTCCTTTACATTTCCGCAACTAACTCTCTAACTATCTAACTATATTATTGTTGAGCTTTTAGATCCTTTGAGATTACTATTCCGCATTATACTTGTTCTAACTTTTGTTCAAGTGTGTCTCCAAGTTTTTCTCTCAACAATTGGTATCAGAGCCAAAGTGGTTGCTTTTTGAAAACGGAACTCTGATTTTTCAAAGAGCCTTCTATACCACTAAAGCTCATTTCTTCAAAACAAAAAAGAAACAATTTCAAATGGCACAATCATTATCTCTAAATGTTTCCAATAGTGTCGGTGGTTCTAACCGAGCCCCAATACTAGTCGCAAATGAATATCATCACTGGTCACAAAGAATGGAAAGGTACTTGAGAAGACTGGGTAGAGATGTATGGCGATCCGTAGAAGAAGGACCACATGTTCCAGTCCTTACACCAGTCCAAACTGACGGCGCTGCAACCAGGCTAGGAGGAGGTCAACCAGCCATGAGCCGTCCCACCAAGGATGATCTCGATAAAATGGAAAATGATGCTGTTGGTTTTTATGAAATCTCTTGCGGAGTTGCTCCTGACAACTTCGATATTATCATAAATTGCAAATCAGCAAAAGAGATCTGTGATGTTCTCAAAAACCTGTACGAAGGCTCGGAACAAGCACAAGATAAGAAGCTTACTACCGCACTCAACGAGTTCAACAACTTCAAAGCTCATACTGGAGAAAGTTTGGAAGACTCCTTCAAAAGGTTCAACCTGATAGTCACCAAGTTATCCAATGCGGGCACCATCCGCAGTAACCATGAAATCAATCTTCAGTTTCTTAATGGTTTGGGCAGACATTGGACTACGGCCAAGATGATAGTCCAAGGCGATAGAAAGATTCACTCCCTGTCACTTTACAAGCTCTATGGAGAGCTGCAAGCTCAAAAATTCACCGTACTCAAAGACTGTGCTGACTTCGGAGGACCACTTGCTCTCATAGCACAAGCTCCACCGCAGTCACCTTACCCTTCCTCGTATGACACTCTACCGCAGTCATACGAAGTAGATTCTGAATATGATGATGAAGAAGATTTTCAGAAGGCTATTGCTCTGGCTAGCCAATAGTTCAACCGTCTACCACCTCCTTCCTTCCGCAAGAATCAGCAGTTCAACAAACCTCCATTCAACCGTAACTTCGGTTCTCAGAATAACTACTCTCGATTTCCCAAAAGTTCTCATCCACCACCGCAATCTCAGAATATTCAACCAAAGGAGGTACCGCAGTCTCCTCAAATCACTGACTCTGGTACTCCTTCAGAAGACAAGACTGATGTTGTAATTTGTCACAAATGCAACAAAGAGAATCACTTTGCACGAGATTGTAAGGCCAATGTAGTAAAAGACAGAGCATTCTACCTTAGAATGGCTCAAGAGTTGGAAGACAAAGAAAAAGCTGAAAAGGCAAGGGCATACGTGGCCCATGTCAAAAGAGACCATCAAGTCTGGTCATCCGGAGACGAAGATGAGGCCATCAGCAGTGTCAAAGAAAAAGGGAAAATTTGCATGCTGGCCACTGCGGATGATGATGGGTCTACAATGTTGAACAAGAACTACTGCTACATGGCAAAGGATGGAACACTAAGCATCGTCGAACAGGTAAAACTCATGATCCAAACTCTAAACTATAGCATGCATGACTGTCAGCCTTACATAGATGATCTTAATTACACTTGTGATGCCGTCCTTACAGACTATAATAAAGCCTTAGATGAGAAGAACATTGCGTCCCAAGAGATGTTCCACGTAAGAGGACGACTAGATAACAAAAGACTTAAGATGGATATGTTAGAGAAGGACCTAGAGTTAGAAAAGGATGCAAGAATGTTAAGTGAAACCCAATTAGAGATAGCTTTGAACCAGAGAGATTTAGCTCAGAGAGAAATTGTACGCTTAAATCTCTTAATTGAAAAATTGTTTAATGAAAGTGAAGCTATTGAAAATTTGGTAAACAATGGAACCGTGGACAATACATACAATTGGGGTTGGTCAAATGGATATCCTACCTCAATGGATTCCTCACCCCGGTTCAACAAAGACAGACTGTATGTCCCTCCAGACCGAGAATTTCATTTCCCTGTCAACGACAAGACTTTGCCCGAAGATATTAAAACTCACTTCGGTAGACTGCATTACTTAAGCAATAATTGTGTCATTGAGGAAATTGTGTCGGAGGTTTCGGGTCACACATGTGATCAAATTCCTATCTGTGGCACCATCTATCCAAATTCTCAAACTTCATCCGTAGTTGACGAAGAGATTGTTGTTGAGGGCCCCGAAGTCTCAAAAGATTTTCCATCTCTGTCCTCAGACCGCAGTGTCTCTCACTGTAGTCAAATGTCCCACAAATGTCCCACCGAAGTCCCATCTAAGACTTACTCAGCGGTAGTCAAGTCATCCCTACCGCAGTCATCAGTTCAAGGAACTGTAACTCTTCAGCCAATATTTCATGAACTACCTATAGAAAATTTTGAAGTAGGTCAATGTTCCCAAATTCCTGAATCCTCAAGCTCTGATGACTCAACTCCGCGTTTTCAAAATCATTCCAAGAATTCCAGGAAACCGCAGTTGAACAACAATGACTGCGGTTCACCAAAATCTTTGGCAAAAAAGGCTTTTAAAGAAGAAATCAGATCTCGCGGTACTAATAGACAATTTTTTTCAAAAAACAAGAAGCAAGTCAGATTTCCTAAATCCAAAAGTCCTAAAAAATTTGTTTTCTCTCACTACATTTCAAAAAACTCTTCTTTCAAAAAAAACAAACAAAAAGGAAAGTTCAGTTTCAAAAGTCATTCCTACTCCTTCTGACACAACCCAAAAGGGTGTTCAATCTTTTCGAAACTATGTTTTTCAGGTCTATTCTTCAAATGATCCTAAATGGAAAGGTATTTTACCCACTCCAACACTTTTAAAGTCACGTCAAAATTTCAAATGGAAGGGTATCTTACCAAATCCATCAAAAAGAATTCAGAAATCTACACGTGCTAAAACCTTTCATAAACAGACTTTTTCAAAACCCAAAAACACTCGTGTCAGGAATAACCCATCTTTGACCGGTAACAGATCCAAAACATCCTTAAAACCGCTGACCAATCACAGTGTTAGATCAAAAGAAAAAATCTCCTTTTGTAAATGTCAGTGTAGTTGTCAAAAGGTTTTATCTCATGTCAAATCGAGTCAGAGTCAGAAACCTCGTATTTTTTCAAAAAATCACAACACTCCAAATCTACTCAAACACCCAGGACTAGGCTCAAAAGTTGACAAGAGACCTGTCCCTGCAACCTCGGACCATGCATCACTCAGAAACACATCAATTGTCCCAGGCTCCAAACTTGTTTGGATGCCTAAACTAACCGTGTAATTCTCAAGCTTTGTGCAAGGAGGAACAACAAGAAGAGTGGTTAATTGACAATGCTTGCTCCTTGCACATGACCGGAAGGTTAGAGTACCTTCGGGATTTCAGGCCTATATGCAATGGTGGAAATGTCACGTTTGGTAACAATGCAAACGGTGTCATCTGAGGTTACGGTGTTCTCACTACGGGGAACTTTTCCATTCAGAAGGTTGCTTATGTAGAAAGCCTTAAACACAATCTCATCAGTGTTGGCCAACTATTTAAAAGCAGGACATCGTGTTGAATTTGATGATCAGTTTTGCTACGTAATGACGAGTGATAGAAACACTTGCCTGATCAAATCTCGATCCGAAGGTACCATGTACCCTTTGGATGTTTCTCTAATCATTGGTAAACCGCAATTGTGTTTCTTGTCCAAAGTTGTATCCGAAGTCAGCTGGCTATGGCACCGTAAGCTAGCTCATCTCAACTTCCGGTACATCAACAACTTAGTCACTGGAGAACTAGTCCGCGGTCTCCCTATTCTCAAATTTAGCAACGATACTCTCTGTCTGGCTTGTGAATGTGGTAAGCAGTCTAAAGCAAGTCACCCTCTGATAATGGACTCACTGGAGCTATTGCACATTGATCTCTGCGGTCCATCAACCGTAGCCAGCCTCCACCACAAGAAGTATATACTGGTTATTGTTGATGACTATACACGCTTCACATGAGTCTTCTTCCTCAGACTCAAATCAGAGACACCGCAGATCTTCATCAACTTCATCAAAGAAATCGAACTTCAGATCAAGCTTCCAGTTAGACGCATCCGCAGTGATAACGGAACCGAGTTCACTAATCATCTTCTTAACAGTTTCTTGGTGTCCAAAGGCATTTCTCACAACTTCTCAGCACCCTACACACCGCAACAAAATGGTGTAGTAGAAAGAAGGAACTGCACACTAGTAGAAGCAGCCAGATCCATGCTTAACTTCGCCCAACTTCCTCTCTACTTCTGGGCTGAAGCAATAGCAACCGCATGCTTTGTCCAAAACCGAAGTATCGTGTGCAAACGCCTCAATAAAACACGATATGAGGGCCTTAACAACCGCAAGCCCAATGTTCGCTTCTTTCATATTTTTGGGTGTAGATGCTTCGTGATCAACAACAGAGATCAGCTCAACAAGTTTGCACCGAAGTCCGACGAAGGCATATTCCTTGGTTACTCCACTAACAAGTTTGCTTATCGAGTGCTCATCAGGCGTACAAGGCTGATCATTGAAAGCTTCGATGTGAAATTTGATGATTCTCACATCCGCGACGCCCCTCCATCTACTGAAACCACCGCAATCATGGAAAGTGACATTCCTGCCTCTTCAGGTCCCTTGAATCTAGTTGAAGTCAACTATGAGGATCTTTTCGATCCTATTGAAACGGCGAAACTATCTGAAGTTCTTGTGTCACCCACAGCTCAACAACAACATGCTGATGTTTCTGGACCATCTCTATCTGAAGTAGCCTCTCTCAATACTTCCACCTCTCCGGTTGAGGGGGAAAGATCTACTCCGGATCTAGCCGCAACCGTTGAGGTTCCAGTACTTGATGTTGTTCAAATTCCTGTCCGCAGAGAAGCATTACCATCAAACGTATCTTCGGATTCGGATGATGAACTCATAGAAAATATCGACACTAGAACTGATCCAAAGATTGTCACTCTCCCATCCGCAGTCCAGGGGGAACCTTCTCAGGTTCCAGAGGAACTCCTATCTGCAACCCAGGGGGAACCTCTCCCAACTGCTCAAGAGAATTCTGTTCCAATAGATCAAGATGACTCAGCAGGATGTTCTCAAGTCCAGGGGGAACTGTCATCTCCAACCGCAGATTCCTCTGACATTCAAGATATTCCCTCTACCGTAGCTGCTGATCATCTGCTGCCACGTCTTCATGTATGGACGAAAGACCACCCACCAGGTCAAATCATTGGGAACCCATCCGCAGGCATCCATACTAGATCTTCCAAGGACCTATCTGATCACTGCCACTATGCAGCATTTATGTCCTCGGTAGAACCCAGAACGATCAAAGAAGCATTGCTTGAACCTGACTGGATAGCTGCAATGCAAGAAGAGCTTGAAGAATTTCAAAGAAATAAAGTTTGGCAGCTCATTCCGAAGCCACGTGGTCACTCCATTGTTGGCACTAGATGGGTGTTCAAAAATAAGTTGGATGAATCTGGTGCGGTAGTCAGAAACAAGGCAAGGCTAGTTGCAAAGGGGTTTAGTCAACTTGAAGGCATTGACTACGATGAAACATATGCTCCGGTAGCACGCATGGAAGCTATCCGGATCTTTCTAGCATACGCAGCCCACAAAAACGTCAAGGTACACCAAATGGACGTTAAGAGTGCCTTTCTCAATGGGGAACTAAAAGAAGAGGTTTATATTCAGCAACCTCCAGGCTTTGAAAATGTTAAATTCCCAGACCACTGCTACAAGCTTGAAAAGGCAGTCTACGGTCTGAAGCAAGCCCCAAGAGCATGGTATGAGACTCTTTCTGAATTCCTTGTCTCATCCGGGTACAAGAGAGGAGTGATTGATCACACACTATTCAGAAAAGCAAATGGCGACCACCTCATGATGATACAAATATATGTGGATGATATCATCTTCGGTTCGACTGATCAAGGCATGGTGGATGAATTTGCTAAGCTCATGACCAACAAGTTCAAAATGAGCATGAATAGAGAGATTAATTTCTTTCTAGGTCTTCAAGTGAAACAAGTACCGCAAGGCATATTCATTCATCAAGAAAAATACACCACTGAACTATTGAAGAAATATTCTATGGACAACTGTTCATCTGCTAAGGTCCCCATGGCCTTCGGTTATAAGATCTCTGTTGATCCCTCAGGCGAATCTGTGGATCACAAGACTTATAGAGGCATCATCGGCTCTTGATGTACCTCACTGCAAGCAGGCCAGACATTGTCTTTGCAACTGGTGTATGTGCAAGGTATCAGGCTGACCCAAAAGTCTCACATATGACCGCAGCCAAACAGATACTACGGTACCTGAAAGGAAGCAAATCTCTTGGTCTATGGTACCCCGCAGGCAATGACTTCAGCCTGCAAGCTTTCACAGATGCGGATCTTGCCGGATGCAAGCTCGATCAAAAAAGCACTTCAGGAGGATGTCAATTCTTGGGTGAAAGACTAGTCAGCTGGTCCTCAAGAAAACAAAGTTGTGTCTCTCTATCAATTGCAGAAGCCGAGTATGTGGCCGCAGCCAGCTGTTGCTCTCAAGTCCTTTGGATGAAAACTCAACTAATGGACTACGGGTATAGAATGCTGCGGATACCGATCTATTGTGACTCTGAAAGTGCTATTGCTCTTTCTCACAATCCAATTCAGCACTCCAAGACTAAGCACATTGAACTACGGTATCATTTCATCAAAGACCACATCTTAAAAGGTAATATTGAACTCATCTTTATCCCTTCTCATGAAGAGATTGCTGATGTGTTCACAAAAGCGCTCGATTCAACAAAGCTTAACATCTTCCTGCAAATGTTAGGAATGATGAATCGAGATCCGCAATTCTTTTTGAATTGTTAGCTACCGCAGACCATCCTTGGCCTCCGTTACGGTTCTAACTGAGAATTACATGTGATAGATGGTTTTGGTACCGCTGTCTAGGTACCGCAACCATATATCATACGTATCTCTCATGGGTCTTTATGGTCTATTATTACTAATCTTTGTACAAGTGCTTTCCTCAGTTTCTCACTACAGTCCTTCCTTGTTCATCCGCAATGACGTTTCTCAACCGCAATGAAAGTTTCATCCGCAATGACGTTTTTCAACCGCAATGAAAGTTCTATCCGCAATGACGTTTCCAACTGCAATGAATTTTCCATCCACGATCATCATGATAATTTCTCAACAGTTTTATCAACTCTTGAATCTTTGTGTGCTATTTAATGATCCTTCATTAAATTAAACATTAAAGACAAAAAAAAACATTCTCTTTAGAAACTGTCACATTCTCTTTCTGAATAATCCTTGTATCAGACCTATTTTAGGGATGATGACAAAAAGAACGTTTTTCAATAAACTCATCCTTAATTTGTCCTTTCCTCTCCCCAATACGTCCCATCCGTTACAACTTCCTCTCCCATCACCCCCTCGATCACCTGACGTATTGACATGCGTCTGACTTTACATTAAATGCAAAACCCCTTTTGGAAATCTCCCAAAATCTCTTCAAACCCGTTTTAATTATGTGTGGCTGAGATTTAATCCAAAATTCATAGATTCCCCCCAAAACCCCAATCGACATTTTACCCTATCCTTACCATTTACCTAGGGTTAAACACTTTTTTACCCCCCTTTATAAACCCATCTTCTTCCCCAACAATACTTTACGTTTTCTGAATATCGATTCTTTCTCCCAAATTCCTCAAAACCTTCAAAACTTTCAAGAACTCTGTTTTCTTCTCTCAAATCTTCAACAATGGTGAAATCAGGTGCATCAAAGAAGCAATCCAAGGCTTCAGGTTCTGTAAATCCAACAGGTTCCGACTCTCCAACAATCGCTTCAAGTAATTTCAGAGCAATATTTGAAGATCATCCTTCATATAATGCTCCCATCAAGCTTATGATCAAGTTTCTCAGGAACCACCCTCTGTTCGGTCCATTCGATGCATTTACAGACGTTGTTCCAGTTTCTACTCTATTCAAATGTGCATTCTCTGCATATCGCCCAATGGAAAACCCCCAAGAAGTTCACCTCAATCTCATGAACGATTCTTTGGTCATCTTGTCCAAAGAAAAGTTCTTAAATGCCATTAATCTTCTGGTTCACCCCTCCATCAAGATTTTCTCACCTTCAATGGCAGATGTTACATCCGCACTCTACCAGATGGGGTATCAAAAACCAATTCAAGGGAGTGGTGAGTTCAAAAAGAATCAGCTGCCTGCGGTATGGCAGTTTGTGTGTCATTTTGTCATCCCCTGCCTATCCGGCAGAACCGGAGGCATCGACAACATGGGACTGAAGCTACTGGAATTGGTATGGAGCATCTACGCAGGCCACGACATAAAATATGGACAAATCCTTTGGGACGACTTCCTCCAATACATTCCCAAAGAGCACCCAAGGGAGAACCCAACCGAGCTCACATTTGCACGGTTTTGGTCACTTTTCATCTCAGACTTACATGCGGATGCTGGAATAGACATGGGTAGTGACATCAACTTTTTCGTCACTAAGGATCTTAAAAGGTACAAGCCTTCTTCTGATCAAACGATATTTGGACCGATCCGCAGACTCCCTACTCATATCCTTTCTTCTCTTGGTCTTGAGACTGCTGATGTCTCAGACCACATTGAGGCTACGGAAGGTATTGCCCCATACCCTCCTACCCCGCCTCTTCCATCCACAACCATTATCCCTGAGGGTACCGCAGTCCCCTCTTCCACTACACTATCCAATCTTTCTCAAAGAAGAAAGCAGTTGGCAACCAAGAAACAAAGAACACCCAAGAAGGATGCTCCTAAACGAACCACACCCACCAAGAAACACAAAACAAAACCTGCCCCAAGCATATCTAGCAGTGATTCAGATGAGGATAGGCATCCAATATCTATCTTCAAGAAAAGGAAAACAACCGATACCACTATCCATATGCGTGACCGGACCGATACTGAAGCCTCTCAACAGGCTCCAGTAGTCCTTGGGGTGCCCGCACACCCATTCGACACCACCATCATTTTCCAGTCAGACTCAGAAAGTGAGTCTGATTCTCAACTACGTGGAGACTCCCCCCCAGTGCACTCCCAAGAGGACGACACTGGTTCACGCCCTAAGGTCTCCAAGGCTTCCCGACTGCATTTCTTTTCACCAGAGGAGTTGCGCTCCATCCTTCTTTCTGTCACCCAAACACTACAAACACCTTCCCACCCGCAGGGCACTTCTTTCGCCCATGCCAGAACTGAGCAGAGGCCACACTTGAGCACGGGTCAAGGAGACCGAGGAAGCTAAGGAAATCCTACTCTGCTTTCATCTTTTACAGGTGGTTTAGGCACGGTGAGCACAAATGTGCAAGGATCCGTGGACCCGAAGGACACTTCGGTGCGCTTTGAAGGATTTGACCATGATGCATCCGATGACTCTTGGTTACAGTACAATCCGGTAACTGAGTCAGAGAAGAAGAAGTATGTTGCATTCCAAAGGGCTTTCCAAGCCCGCAAGGAACAACAAATCAAGCAGCAACAACAGAAAGAACAGGAGATCCAGTCCGTGGCTAGATATTGGGCAAATGCCATCAGCAATGCCAGTACCGTAGCCACCATTCAAAAAATTCAGAACTGGATGGATCAGATGGCTGAAACAATTTCCAAAGCTCAAGCTTCAGGTGCAGCCGCAGGTACCTCCAAAGTTCCTCCTACTCCAACTCCCATTCCCATTCCATCTCCCACTCCTACAGTCAATCCATCACAAGACGAAGAACCTGCAATCGAACTCAGTTCAGCTCCCACCTTCGGTCTTGATGATGAAGACATCCAAGAAGTAAACAAGCCAAGCCCTTCTGATGATGACCTCATGATGTTTGAAGATGAGGAGTCCAGCGGTTCTCAACATTCGACTTCCAAGCCTAAAGAGAAGAAGAAAAAGAAGAAGAATGTTGTCACCCGGAAGGAGTTCATGAGCCTTCAAGCCAAAATCGATCAGATCCTGGCTGCGGTCCAGCCTACTGAACCGCAACCTGAAGACACTCCAGGACCGTAGTCACTGATTGAAAGAATAGAGCGTCTAGAAACAAGGGAACGCATGGCTGCTGAACGAATCTCTCTCAAAGTAGAGATGGGAATCCGGTCCCTTGACAATAACCACAAGGCTGACCACAAGGACTTCATGGCTGCAGCGGAACGCCTCATTACTGAGGTGACCGCAATCAAAACGGATCTTCAAGCGGCCATCGCGGATCAAGCTTCTCAGTCTCAGAAATTGATAGATGAGACTCATACTGCTTATGAGTCCACTATCTCTGTTCTTCAAGCAACCATCAACAGACTGCAGAAATCCCTTTCCTCCAACTTCCATGGCCATGAGATCCTCCAGCTCACCAAAGAAATCCACAAGTTGCTCTTCAGCTCCTCCACTCCAAACAACCAACATTTGGCAGAAGCTCTCAAAGCTCAGTTCCAAGAAGTCTTCAACAAGGTGGATGGACTTAAGCAATGGCTTGAGGAAGCACCGGGGTTGCATCCCTCAAGAGGGGGAAGTGATGAAGAACAAGAAGTCCATCACTCTGATACTTCTATTCATCAGAGTCCCCCCATCATCACTGAAAAAATTCCCACACCACCGCAACCATCTCAACATACTCCATCTCCTCACACTTCACCTCCAAAAGATACTCCCAAAAAGCCAGAGACTCCTCTGCACTTCAAGAACTTGGCTGAAAACATGTCTTCTCCTAGCACCACAGACTCCCCTACCACCGCTCAAAGGAAGCATGATTGGAAAGCAGCCAAGCTGGCAGAGTTAATTTGGAGAGAATGCGGGTTTGCACCATGATGGATGAGTCCTTGATCAATTCTTGGATCAATCCGCACCGCAGGCTCCTAGACGAAGATTACAGACCGCACCTCACTTATGTTGAACCCCCTGCTGATGGATACTGGGATATACCAATTTCCCCAAATGCCAAGTACTTCACTGTATTTGTGCAGTTTGACCAAAGCCTTCCAGATCACAAGAGACTGCCAATGGAGTTTGAGAGACTTAGTCTTTTTAATGCTAAACATGCCTCCTCCATTGAAAACATATGGTCTAACGACAGACCATCCGCAGTCAAGAACTACAAAGTCAGGAAATTTATGAAGGCTGACTACATCCAGTATACCCTCACCAGAAGGGAGCATGACTACATCCGTACCCAGGCAGACTTTCCTTGTATGAATCCGGAAGAAATCTTCCTTATTGCCAGGGTGTTCCAAAACAAGTCAGAAAAGCACCCTAAAATGCAGATAGCGCTTGAAAAAGCCAACTCTTTTCTCAGGGATACGGTCTGTGACTTTGCCAAGATAGATGCGGATATCTACCCCACCATCCTCAAGAAGTTTGATCTCCCACCTTTTGAACCTGTGTCAATGCCTTCCGAAGGCTTCCAAGAAAGATCTCTAGGCGCAACAAACTACCCTGAACTTGGAGTCATATTCAAAAGGAAGACTGACAACGTCAAATATTTCATTCCTATGACTGCCATGCACCGCCTGACCAAGAAACAACTTGACATCTGCCGGACTGCAATTGAAAGATCTAAGCATACTACCGCAGAAGTCAAGTTCGAGATCACAAGAAGAATCACATGGTTGGAAAACGTCAGGAAGTTCTGGTGGATTTTGATCAAGTTCCTCAAACTTGATAGCTGAACCGGAGTTAAAGAGGTCACTTAGGGGGAAATTGTTGAATCATAAAAGTGACCCTCTTGAACTCAGCTACCGCAACCATCTCAGCTACCGCAACCATCTTTCTACCGCAACCGCTTCAGCACCCGGAGTCAATCTTGTTCATCAGCAACCGCATCAGCAACCTGAGTCAGCTACCGCAGTCAACTTAGCTAGATTACGTTATTTGTCTTTTATGTAATACACTCTATTATCCAGTATGCCTTGCACGGCTGCTTATAGAGTTGTAATCTAGTGTAGTTTCTAAGTCTCTATAAATAGAGACTTACTCTCTTTGTATTCACAGAGATAAGAAAAGGAACCGATAACTTATGAATTCTATCTGAATACACATTCTGAAGTTATCTCTCTTATCTTTCTTCACTCATATCTTCTTACTTAAATCTTATTATAATCCTGCTGATCATAATCCCTCTTCGGAGCAAGTCTTTAAGACTTAATCACTAAGCTTGATCTTCCTTATTAACTTGGAGTGAATGCATTCCTTGTTATGAATCAGCTTAAGTGTCTTCTTGATATAACAATTGCTGTCATTTCCATTCCTTTACATTTCCGCAACTAACTCTCTAACTATCTAACTATATTATTGTTGAGCTTTTAGATCCTTTGAGATTAACTATTCCGCATTATACTTGTTCTAACTTTTGTTCAAGTGTGTCTCCAAGTTTTTCTCTCAACAGTATATATTACGAATCAGGTTTTGATGTAGTGTTTGATTCAAGAGCTAACTTTTCTGTCACGCATCAAATAGACTCTTTTATGAAGTGAAAGTTCGCGACTGTAAGCAGAAAATGTCTGAAAAACACTTTCAAACGCTTAGTAAGTATAGCTAAGCTATTTCTTCGCGACAAGAAATCGAACCATTTATCTGAGAAAAAATATACAGTATTTGATTTATTTAACGAAAACATCTCCACTTATATTTTCCGAAACACCTGTCGCCTAGTCGGATAATATTGAAAACTTGGATTGAAAACGGAACGTAGGATCGGATTCATTTTAATCCCTTGGATCGGATTGGGCTTTTGTAAAAATATGAGGCCTAATGTTGAGTATATGGGTTGCGCCATTGGGCTTAGTTAAGTTCGGTCCATATGTAGTCACGGTTTGGGCCTGTCCAGCCGTGTTCTGTTTTTAGGGTTTAGTATATATAATGCATGCATGCATTATATTAATTACGCTTCTTGAATATTTCCTTTGACAAATACTGTAGCCCTAGCACGCCTCTTAAGTAGAAGTTCTTCATCGAGCTCTTCTGAGGTGTTGCTGTTTTAATCATTCGACATTCGTTTGATTCATTGTGTTGTTCATTGTTTTCTATTGCTTGTTATTATCTCATTTATATCTGTTTGAATCTATCGATCTAAGAGAATATTTTTCTCATCAATTGGTATCAGAGAAGGAGGTTGTGTAAATCATACACATCTCTTCTGTTTGAAGAATTTTCTTAGGGTTTCCGCTTTTATTGGATCTGTTAAGCCGTTATTCCTTCATTGACGTCGTTCATAGATCTCGATATTACCCTATTCAATCCTTACAAGTCTGATTCTTAGCAGATATCTGGAAAAGGTCATCATGTCTCACAAAGATTCACAAACCAATCTGATCACTATCTCCAACAGCATTGGATCTACAACCAGAATCTCAATTCTATACACTCAAGATTATGAAGTTTGGGCGCATCACTTTGAGGACTACGTCGTTGGTTCCAAAGACAATGGTTATCTTATCTGGGAAACAATAACATTGGGTCCTTTTGTTCATTCTGGTACAAATAGAACGATTAAGTCTCAAAAGGAGTACAACAAACTCTTAACTGATGTGGAGAAGATTCCTCAAGACGAAGAAGATAAGCTGTTGTGTCATGTTAAAGCCATGAGAATGATCCGATTTGCTTTACAGTCCGATACTTTTCGTTTGGTAAGCCCATGCACCACGGCAAAAGAGATCTGAGATAAACTAAAATAGCTGTATTCCACTATTGAAGATCTAGAGCATTCTATCCAAACTCTATTGCTCTCTGAGTTCGGTGCATTCCAACAAAATCCTGATGAAAAACTTATTCAGGCATTCGATCGTTTCAACCATCTTTTGAGCAAGATTATTAAGCACGTCATTGGAAGAGAAGTGATCGAACAGAAGGTCACATTTATGAATGGTTTGAGACCCGAATGGATGGCTGTAATATCAACTGTGAAGGCTCATGAGCAGTTTAAAACCTATTCATTGCCGAAGATGGTGGGTATTCTCAAGTCTCATGAAAGTGTTGTGACAAAGGAAGCGAAAGTGGTGTCTGGTATGGGATCCTTGGCCCTTCTCTCTAAAGCGAAGAATGTGACAGAAGATGAAGAAGAGTCAGAGATATCAGAATGTGATCTGACAAGCGAAGAATATGCAATGATGGTCTCCAACCCGAAAAGGTTTTCTCGCAAAAAGTTTCCTATTGCCAAGAACCGAAACGGGCAGGGAAGCTATAGCTCAGAAAAGGCCAAAGAGGAGATCAAAAATACTCCTTAGAAAGAAGAAGAGAAGAAGGAGAGCAAATTGGTGGGAGACTTCGGATATGATTACAACTTCTGCCATGGCAAAAACCACTTTGCCAAAGATTGCATGTTAAGAAAGCTATCGGAGAAGAAGGATGGTGAAGACGATGAAGCATACTATCTGCGCAAGCTGTAGGAGATAAAGAAGAAGAAAGACTCTAACAGTTCAATGAATGCTTTGATTGTGTAGGAAAACGTTGTGGATGACGAGTTCGGTGGTGTAAAGGTCTGGTCTACAGACTCTGAAGATGAAGAAGTACGTAAACCCACACATGGCAAGGCATTTGTGGCGAAAGAAAAGAGTATTGAGTCTGCTGGGAGATGCTTGATGGTGACAGCTGGAGTGTCACAAATGAGGGGCTACACAACCAAAGGCGAGTATGAGGAGGCGAATCTGAAGGAAGATAAGTGTTTTGCAGCCAAACCTGTGAGCGAGAGGATCAACGACTGCGATCAGTTGATCAAGAAGGTACAATCCATTCTCGAATCACTTAACATACCTGTAACAAACTATGAAAAAGAATTAAACGATTTGAAATTCAAATTTTCTAGTTTAAGTGGTAGTCTAATGCAAACACGCCTCACAAATGCTAACCTAACCGATCAAAATAGCAGGGTGACATCCAAGAATGAGGAGCGAAGGATGTGGATAGAGAAGACGGAGTTAGAGTTAGTTAGGATGAGAGATGAAGTTATTTATTTGCAACGTGATAATTTGAAACTTATGAAACAAAGAAACATTTTTTGCTTAATTGCTAAACGTTTATATACAAATATCACTCAATTACATTTAGATTGTGAAATTGGCAAAAAGATTCACAAAATGATTTTGCCCTTCCTAGAGTTAAAGGAGGACGAAGTTGATATTGATGGTTATAACTGTGAATCTATTGTCTCTTCAGATAATATCTCTGACGCCTACATGGTTGCTCTGGACAAAATCGAGTCCTTTATGAAGTCCAAAGATGTAACGCCCGTGTTTCTAGGCTACGCATTAATATTGACGTAATAGTCTAGGTTAACCTTTGTAACTCATTGTGAAGAAATGAAAAGGAATTATGTGAATATTATGTGAATTATGTGTTTTATGCTTAATTATTAGGATTTAATTAATTAAGAATAAAAATGAGCGTCGAAAATAAATATTAGATAAAGCTGATATCTATTAACAAAGTTGTAGTGGTCGTGACAAGGATTACGGATATATAAAGAATACCAAAATCCGAGTTATAACGAAGAAGTTATGGCTTGTCGAAGTTTCGCGACAAAACCGGCACGGTGCCGAATGACATAAAAAGTGAGTTTTTGATAAACTAATTTTTAGCCTTAGTGATCTAAACGAAAGTCGTAGTGTTCGTTAACCCGAGAGTATGCATAAAAAGAACGCCCAAATCTGACTTCGTATGACGAAGTTATGATTTTTCTAAGTTTCAGCTTAGTAGTAGACAGCTAAAAACTCGAATTTTAGATCGAGTGATTTTTAGCCGACACAACCTAAACGAGAATCGAAGTTCTCGTCAATAGTAGTACAACGGTAAAAACACAGACGAAAACGGACGTCGGATGAAAAGGTTATGAATTTTTAACGGATATCATGTCCCGGTCTGTTAAAAATAATGATATAAAAATTATGTTCAAAATTAGCCGACGAAGTCTAAACGAAAGTTGTAGAGTGTAATTTTACCTACGCGTGCATATAAAGAACGTCAAAAATGGAGCCCGTATGCGAAAGTTATGGATTTTAGAAGTTTTTGCACAAAAATCGAGAAAAAAATGCTAAAACCTAGAAATTTCGCATAGTCATACTTCGGCCACGTAACCTTCGCTCGTAGCACGCCACGTGTCCGAATTGCTGAGTCACCCGAAGCCACCTGGTGAGGCGTGTCGCGTTTTTCTCGAGTCCGAGGTTCGGTCCAATCGGAAGCTGCCCCGTGTCCGATCTGATGAGTCATCCGAAAAGCTGGCAGACGCGTGTCCTAATCCGAAGAGTCGTCCGAGGCCGCCTCACCTCGCACCGACGCGTGCCCTCCTGACGTGTCCGAGCCTCGCACGTGCGCGCCACCTGCCCCTCGGATCTGCTGACATCTGTTCGTTTCTCAGCCCTCAGATCAGAAGCCTCGCACCTATATAAAAGGTACGAGACCTCCCAGTTTTTGTTGGAATTTTGCCACCTTTTCACCCCTAATTTTACATTTTTTCTATTTCAATCCCCCGAAACCCTGAGATCATTTCCAACACCCGAAACACGTCCCGAAGTGCCCGAGAAATTAATCTTTTCGGTTTTGAAGCCCGACCCTCGCAGAGCCCAGTTTCTCAATAAAACTCCTGGTTTTATTAGAAACAGTCGTTTTAGGAAACGAAGTGCTGCCCGATTATCATTAAATCATGTGAGTGTATACTCACTTTCATCTTACACATAGATATGAAATATTTTATATAAAATACGTGCTATGTGAATATATATTGTTTGTTTATTTGAGATGGATGTTGAAGGAATGATTTATACAGGTTTTTAAATAATTTAAACTGTATATGTAAATTTTTATCTACAAAAGTGTTGGGTAAAACATGGGTAGATGAAATAGTTGGTATGTGATGAGAGATGAGTTGGATAAATGAAATGATCGGTGATATAGATCATGACATGAGGGTGAGTGGTGAAATATGAGAAAAACCCTTACCCAAACGTTGGCCCCCGTCATTCAGCAGAGTATGGATGACAACCATGGACTATTCTAGATGATATGTGGAACACTAGCAGGCTCGCAACCTGTAAATGTGTGAATTATATGTTCATCAGTCGTACTCTAAAAACCCATTGACATGCGTTGCAGGGAGATTCCTGTTAATAATACTGTCGATAAATAAGAGCTATGGACTTAGCACATGTTGTATAAACCCTGGCAGCTATAGACTTAGTGCCCGTTGTATAAACCCTGGCGACGATGTGACTGCGTGCCTATTCCCTAGGATGAATCCATAGGAATGAGTGATAGTTGATTCTTAGGTTAAAATCCTTAAGAAATAAATAAGATAATGAGGTTGGGTAATTTGGTTGATTGTTTAATGTTTAAGCATAATAATTTTATTTATTGTGGGTTGAAAACCCTATATGCTCACCAGGCTCCCAAGCCTGACCCACTCAGTTTGTTTGTATCACAGGTATCCATACGAAGTTACTTTACACTGAGAGAATAAAAGAGATGTAGATCACTAGTGTAAGTGAATGTAAGTTCTGTTTATGCTTATGTTTCTGTATTGACGATGACATCCCAATGTTTTAAGTGAATAAAATACATTTCTTCGGAAATGATTTGATAATATAATTATCATGTTTTTATGGGAACAAATTCCGCAACACCTTTTAAAAGGATTACTCTTATTTTATTTTAAAAGCATAAATTAAATCGGTCTTTTCTGGCCGAGAAATTTGGGGATGTCACAAAAGACCATAAGGACATGCTCAAAAATCTTTTAGACGAGAATGATAAATTGAAAATTAAGACCGAAACCATACAAAAATTTGACTCATTGAATGCCAAGTTAAGTTCAGAAAACAAAATAAATGTTGAAAACACTTCTGAATTTGACGAAGAGAGTGATATGAGTGAAGTTTCTGTAGAGGATGTGGCTGAGTTCGCTCGATTGTCCCAAGATAAATCCAAAGTTCTGAAACCGAAAGTAGTGGTTTATCAAAAGGTACAAACTGTACCAAATCAGGTATACACCACATTAGGAGTTACTCATAAACACACAGCCGAACTAACAACCATAATGAACGAAGACAATGCGGGTGGCTATGATAATTATTTTTGTTCTGCTCTGATCGACAATGCAGATGAGATTGTCGGTTTATCAGAGAGAACCTCATGGAGGGTTAAAGGCAGATACGTGGCAGAACCACTCAACAAGCCTACAAGCTTTGATGTACCAAGCACAAGTGGTACCAAAGAAATCCCAAGCGAACTAATGACGGTTGCAAGCGAAACCTCTTCATTGAAGAGCGAAACTCATGCTGAGAGACCGAAGCCAAGAGCAAACATACACAACTCTCAAAAGCAGCTTGCTGAACAAAAATGCCAGCGAAACAAAAGATATCAAAAGAATCTCAATGAAAGGAAGCATTTTTGGAACTCCCAAAACTCCAATTATGTTCTCACAGAAAAGGCATCAAATCTCAAGGCGAAATCTAGATCAAAGGATAATTTTGGTCCGTGCACCCACTGCCAATCCTGCAGTCAAGCGAACCGAAAGCCTAGTTTCGGTCCCAATTCTTGCAGCGACAAGAACCGAAAGAATAGTTTCGGTCCCAAGTCTAGCCTTGATAAGAACCGAAAGACAAGTTTCGGTCCTAAATCCCATCCTCCTCATTCTCAACCAAAGCATAATCCTAACAAGGATGTCAAGGATGGCAAGGGAAAAGAGAAGCTTGTCTCTAAGGACAAAACACAAACAAAGAAGACGTCAGCTAACCCTAGGAAACACGAAAACAAAATTTGTTAAGAATCAAAACAAAAATCCTCAATCTGATTTAAACAAACTCAAGGTCTTTACCATCAAAA
Source organism: Lactuca virosa (assembly GCF_052849685.1). Lineage (NCBI taxonomy): Eukaryota > Viridiplantae > Streptophyta > Magnoliopsida > Asterales > Asteraceae > Lactuca > Lactuca virosa. The sequence goes on along the minus strand of NC_136433.1, from coordinate 164,067,725 downwards.
GGAAAGACGAAACCACACTAATAAAAAGAACTTATATGGTTGATCTTTCTATTGCTATTCCCTATTCTGTAAAAGGCTCACGTGGACCCAAGAAACTTTGGGTTCCTAAATCTGCTTGATTTTTGCAGGTTATAAGTGACGAGCAGTTCGACGATGAATGGTACATTGATAGTGGCTGCTCACGTCACATGACAGCAAGGAGGGAAGAGCTAAGGGAGTTTCGGGCCCTTACGGGTGGTGGATGTGTCAAATACGGGAATAATTCATATGGCACGATCAAAGGCTATAGAATGATCACAAACGGGGAAATATCAATCCGAAAGGTAGCATATGTAAATGGAATACAACACAATCTCATTAGTGTCTCTCAACTGGTTGTGGGAACTGGCTTGAAAGTTTCGTTCGATGATGAAGGCTCTGAGATTGTTGAAAAGAAAACGAAGGCTGTTTTGTTAAAATCCAAGAGAAAAGGAGAGATGTATCCTCTAAATCTTAACCCAATTCGAGGAAAGCCAGCAGTATGCTTATTAACGAAAGCACACTCTGACGAAAGTTGGCTATGGCACAGAAGGCTCTCGCATCTCAACTTTAAGGATATAAATAAGTTGGTTATCGGTGATCATGTATGAGGACTCCCACTTCTCAAATTTGATAAGGAACACTTCTGCGCAGCATGCGAGATGGGAAAGTAAAGCCGAAAGAGTCATCCCACAATTGTCAATGCAAAGATCATCGAATCTCTTGACCTGCTTCACATCGATCTATGTGGTCCTTCGGCCATAGAAAGCATCGGTGGTAGTAAGTACATTTTAGTTATTGTTGATGACTTTTCACGTTTCACCTGGGTTTTCTTTCTTAAACAGAAATCAGAGGTAACTCCAAAGCTCAAAGCATTTATAAAGCAAGTGGAACTTCAATTGCGAAAGGTGGTTAGAAATGTCCTAAGTGACAATGGGCTGGAATTCAAAAACCAAGAGTTTGAAGAATTTCTCGCTGAAAAGGGAGTGTCTCACAACTTCTCTGCTCCCTACACTCCACAACAAAATGGCATAGTTGAAAGGAGAAACCGTTTGTTGTGTGAAGCGGCCCGAACCATGCTCAGTTTCGCTTCTCTACCTCGAGTTCAAGGTGAACCTCACATTCAAGGCGAACCCCAAAGCTTGAGTGATCCTACTGATAAATTTTCTACATTCCAGGGGGAGAGTTCATCTACACCAAGGCGACCTGACTTACCATTCCAGGAGGAGAACCCATCTCCATCAATGACCCATGAAAGTCCAATCGAGGGGGAGAATTCTGAACCAGATATTGAGGTTGTTTTGTCATTCGAGGGGGAGAAAAACAATACAAATGACGAAGATTCTCAATCAGAATTCGAAGAAGAAATAAATGCCAAATTGGATCCTGCCTATGATCCAAACTACCCTCCTCTCACAAAATGGACAAAAGATCATCCAAAAACTAAAATAATCGGTGAACATCTGAAGGAGTTCCTACTCGGTCTCAAATAAAAGCGAGGCAACTGCTCTATTCTCTCAAGTAGAATTTTGCATGTTTAATTCGTTCGTCTCGAAAATAGAACCAAAAACGGTAAATATTGCACTTGATCACTCCGATTGGGTATATGCAATGCAAGACGAACTACACGAGTTTGAGCGAAATCGAGTCTGGAGACTGATTCCCACACCAAAGGATGCATCTATGGTTGGATTGAAATGGGTATTCAGGAACAAGATGGATAAAGAGGGAAATGTAATTCACAACAAGGCAAGGCTGGTTGTCAAGGGATATTTTCAGGAAGAAGGTATAGATTACGAAGAAACCTTCGCTCCTGTAGCAAGGCTAGAATCAGTTCGGATCTTTCTGGCATACGCTGCTTACAAGAATTTTGAAGTCTTTCAAATGGACGTCAAATGTGCATTCTTGAATGGAGAACTAGATGAAACTTTATACGTTGAGCAACCACCAGGTTTCGTGAACGAAAGTTACCCTGATCATTGCTATATTCTGGACAAAGTCGTCTATGGTTTGAAGCAAGCTCCTAGAGCCTGGTATGAAACCCTTACTCGATTTCTAAAAATGTCCAAGTTTAAAAAAGGTTCGGTTGACCTAACCTTCTTTTGCAAGAAAGAGGGTGACCACTTAATGATCGTCCAAATTTACGTCGATGATATCATCTCCGGTTCCACGAATCCCAGCCTCACAGCTGAATTCAGTAAGTTGGTGGAGACTAAGTTTGAGATGAGTTCAATGGGTCCAATTAACTTTTTCCTTGGCTTGAACATTAGACAGGGACCCGAAGGCATATTTATCAATCAGGAGGCTTACACAAAGACCCTACTGGCTAAGTTTGGCATGATGGGAGATTCCAAAGTAAAGGTTCCTAAGGCATTTGGAACGAAGTTAACACCATCATTGGAGAAATTGGCTGTAGATATGACCCTCTATCGGCAAATGATAGGGTCTCTAATGTATCTAACAGCCAGTAGACCAGATATTATGTTCTCTGTTTGTTATTGTGCCAGGTTCCAAGCTAATCCACGCAAACCTCATATGGTGGCTGTTAAGAACATCTTCAGATATTTGAAGCGAACCTCATCTCTCGGTCTATTGTATCCTGCAAAATCAGGATTTTTCATTTAAGCATTCTCTGATGCTGATCTTGGAGGATGTGGTTTGGACCGAAAGAGCACTACAGGCGGATGTCAATTCCTCGATGGTAAACTCGTCAGCTGGCAGTCCAAGAAACAAGCATGCGTTTCACTCTCAACAACCGAAGCTGAATATATTGCTGCAGCATCTTGTACTTCATAGGTCATGTGGATACAAAGCCAACTTAGAGACTATGGCCTAAACATGAAAAAGATTCCACTTTATTTTGACTCAGAAAACGCTATTCAGATATGTCACAATCCAGCGCAACACTCCAAAACGAAACATATAGCACTGAGATACCATTTCATCAAAGATCACGTTGAAGATGGTAATGCGGAAATCCATTTTGTTAGATCTGCTGATCAACTAGCTGACATCTTCACGAAAGCCTTACCTGAAGTAAGTTTTAATAAAATTCTCCAAGGCTTAGGAATGATGGAATCTGAATCAGTACCGAAACTACTTTTGCCTCATTAAAATTGATCAAGCGAAATAGAGTGAACGCTCGGTCTATTTCGGCTCCAGAATTTTCGGGAACCGAAATGGACCGAACGCGAAATAGAGCGAACGCTCGGTCTATTTCGGCTCCAGAATTTTCGGGAACCGAAATGAACCGAACTTTCGGTCTATTTCGCTTCACTACTTTTAGGTGAAGTTTCGGTTGTATAGTTTGTACATTGTGTATGTCTTTTCTCACTTCATTTCAATTCATAAAAATCACAAATATTTTTCTTTCTGTTTTTAATTCTTTTTCATAAAATTCATAAAAATCAAAAATATTTTCCTTTCTGTTTTTAATTTTTTTTCAGAAAATTCATAAAAATCAAAAATATTTCCTTTCTGTTTTTATTTCTTTTTCAGAAAATTTATAAAATCCAAAAATATTTTTTTTGTTTTGTTTTTCATTAAAATCAAAAATTCCAAAAATATCACTAAAAGGTATCATCGATCATTCAAATGATGGAGCTGGGACAGATATACATTTCTTTATCTTAGTACTAGCTAAGTGTCCCTAGAAGCATGCTGTTGTATGTAGACCAATGCCTCAAAGACTTTAAGTGAAGCCTTACTGATTTGATATACACAAATCAAATCTTCCCAATCAGGCTGATAAAATCACTTATGTCATGAGCTACCTTACTCGTCTCATATTGACTTAAGAGTTGTCTGCTTGGTCCTTACAATATAGTAGAGGTACTTTCGGTTCTTTAACCTCCTTATCACTCTTCTCCATCTAATTTCGGTTCATTTTCGTAACCCTTGAGACTCTCAGAATTTGCCACTGAGGTTTATGGTTACACAACATCTGTGTTAATGATCTTAGCTTCGTTTCTCCACGTGCTAAGTGAAACCCAAAATCCAACACCAATAACGAATTGACGGTGAACAATCAAATGTTCTAGTTTTCACCCACGCTTTAACGAAACCACTTTAGTGGAAGGTACCCAGAAATCTCTTTTTAATTTGCATTATGTTAATTACGCTTCTTGAATATTTCCTTTGACAAGTACTGTAACCCTAGCACGCCTCTAAAGTAGAAGTTCTTCATCGAGCTCTTCTGATGTGTTGCTGTTTTAATCATTCGACATTCGTTTGATTCATTGTGGTGTTCATTGTTTTCTATTGCTTGTTATTATCTCATTGATATCTGTTTGAATCTATCGATCTAAGAGAATATTTTTCTCATCACCTAAGCCTCATATTTATTTGCACCTCTTTATTTCCCATCTCTCTCTCTCTCTCTCTCTCTCTCTCTCTCTCTCTCGTTCCGATTGTCGGAGACCACCGTGAGCCGCCCATCTCCGCCTCGCCGGAAAAGTGAGAATAGCCAGATGTCACCCCTATTTCCATCGAGTACCCATTAGCGCTACTCCCTCTGACCATCCTCCTTCGACCAGAAGTCTATGATAAGACAAACGACACAGACAACTGTCGTCGAGCGTCGTTCCCCGCCGCTATTCGTCATTGTCGGAGTAGTTTTACGGCCATTTTGGGTTGTTTTTCGATCTAGCTCTGATTCACTCACTATTCACACCGGTCAAGGGCACTATTCAATAGTCAAAGCTACTATTCATTGGAGTGTGAAACTGTCAATTTCCAGAAAATCATATTCTCTTCGGCTTGTCGCATACGCTTCATTCAAGTGAGTGTCACGGCCCCATTTAAAATCTTTTATCGTTTTCGGGGGGAACAAATGCAATAATTGTATTATTTCTATTAGGTTTATAGAAATGTTCTTAAAACTATATTGAGAATCTATTTAAACAAAAGATATCTTAGGTTTGTATTATAATAATGTTATTTCAATACCCAATACAGTAGTCTTACTATGGAACCTTGAATTAAGGAGCATTTTGCAGCATTATATATTATTACGGGATTAATAACCAAAAACTTGTTATTAAAGTTTGGGTTATTAATATACATCAAATTCATGTGAGCCCTCTGTTCATCAACCTATGTATCACTCTACTTAGAAAGACCTCTAGATTAAGACCATTAATTCCTAAGGAGCGGGAGAATTATGTATAGATCTATAAGTGTTGGCACCCCTACCTATAGTTGCTAGCTACAACCTTGACAGTCAAGTCATAATGGGTTATAATTGTCTTTTCTACTATTTGACGCCCTGATGAAGCATCAAGAGACGCATATTACTCCGAACTAGCTCGGTTAGTGCACTCACAGTGAATGGAATATGTATAGGAAACTTGAAATACCTATAACATATAAAGGAATATAGAAAACTTGAAAAACCTATCATGAATATCTTTTTATTAGGAACTTAGTTATGAAAATTCAGGATAATAAAGATACTTAATATATATGATAGGAAACTATCTATATATCCAAATAAAGTTTTTCGGTCTCGAAAAGTATATATCAACTATAATATAGCTATACTTTAAGGAGAAAATATGTTTTGATTCAGTTATTACAAACCTCTTAACTCACCATGTTTTTAGTTGACACTCTTTCATAACAGATGTATTCTTAGGAGGTTAGACTATTGAAAGACATACTACAAGGATGATCATGGTATTGTAGTCGTCTTTTATATTTAAGTATTTCCCTTGTTGCCTATCTATTAAGGCTTGTTTTGTACCTTTAATTTTATGGTACCCTAGAATAGGGGGATATTGTAACCTACTTTTTTCATTGAATAAAAGTATATATTTACTTCATTATTTCTGTATGTGCAATATATGTTTATTACTGTGATCCAAGATGTCGTCTCACCGCCAGGTGTTTCCGCCACTGGCTAGGGGTGTGACAGATTGGTATTAGAGCTAGTAGTTTTAGCAAACTAGTATCTTTTTGGAAGAATACAAGTATATCTTAGAGATCTCTGAATCGAGAAGGGTTTATTCTAAAACCTGAGTCTTACTCTCAAAGTCGAGAAGGATTTGTTCTAAATTCTGAGTCTCGACTCTTAAACTCCAGAATTGTAATATAGGAAATTATGGGCTTAGGATAAGAATTATATGAGGTTGCGCCCAATTTGGATCTTTTGGTTAATGGAATTGGGCCTCAGTTTTGGTTCATGTTGGGTCAGGGGTAAAATGGCCATTTTACCCCAAGTATGGATGGTGGACCTTAGAATGAAACCCAATTGCTAATTAGCTGATATTTTGATCAGATAGATCGAAGGTGCCGTTGGGGCAGCAGCTAAGGATTCTTCCAGTGAACTTCAGTATTCTAGGTGAGTTTTCCTCACTGTGCTTACGGTCGAAGGAACCAATGTCGACCCTTTGGAATATTATCCTGGTTTATCATATGATTGAGTACTGTGGTTATCTATTAGATATGTATCCTAGTAGATAGGATGACAATATGCGTAGCGAGCTATTATATCTGCCTATTATCTGTTCTGCTATATGTTTACCGGTCGCATGTATTGATTTAGTGTGGTTGGGTTGAGACTGTACTTCTTTGTGCTGCCAGTCAACAAACCCGATAATATTTATATTGGTATGCTATATGTATGCTTATCTTTTATGTATATGTTGATATGGTTTGTGTGTGTGGTTGGGTTGAGGCGGTCCTGCTTTGTGCTAAAGGCCAATAGACCCAGGGCGGCCTAGATAGGCTGAAGGCCAGTGGGGCGTACCAGTCAGGCCGAAGGCCCGGAGAACGGTCCAGAAAGGTTGAATGCCCGGTGAGGCGGTCCAGACATGCTGAAGGTTGTGTGAGCTGTCCAGACAAGCTGAAGGCACGGTGAGGCGGTCCAGACAGGCTGAAGGCTCTGTATGCATGCTGTTTGTTATTATATGTTATATGTTTGTTTTGTGGTACTTTGGGGGAACTCACTAAGCTTTGTACTTACAGTTTTGGTTTATGGTTTATGGTTTCAGGTAATTCTGAGAATCATAGCAAGGCGAAGGTGTGACCATACATATCCTCATGTGTTGTTTCATGATTTTGGGATTACTCTATGTTTAAACTCGTTTTTGAAAACTACAATGTGAACAATAATGATTTTTGGTTGATTGAAAATGATTAAATTTTTCATGTATTTTTACGAGTGTTACAAGTTGGTATCAGAGCCTTGGTTTGGGCGAATTGGAGGAACACTCGTGTGAATCCAGTCTCAAACTAAGGAAAAATATTTTAAAAAATGATTTTCAAATGGTTTTCAAAATAAACGAGGATGCGATGTGTATGATCGGCCAGAGTCAGTAAGTAGACCGCAAATTACCACATCGTTATTTGAGATTATGTTATGATATGTTAGAACAGCTTGCTAGTGATAGGCTAGAGATCTTCAGGAATTGCATGATAGAATTGCCTGATTATATGATGCCTAATAGCCTATGATTATTCTTTATATGAAACTGACATCATTAGTGTAGTTGCTTAGTGTATGCATCATAGATGTACATAACTAAGATTCTATAGGCTGAGAATGTTTGGTTTGGCCTTATTTCCTGTTCTTGTTTGATGAAGGGCTTACGGTAGGATTAGGCATTCGACTGTCTATAGGATCTAGTGTTATGTATGGCTAGCATACACGAGTATTGTACGGTTGGTGGAAGTTTCATGAGTGGGTGCAGTGTTTAGAGGGTCAGCACGAAGAATGATTAACCACTCTAGGGAGAGTGAGAGCAGGGTGAAGGTCCACCCGTGGTGCGGGGAGTTGAATATCGAGGATTTCGTATGAGTATTTGTCTGATCTTATTGCATTTTAGTGTCATTCGGCTTCTCTGCTCGAATGTTGCTTGCTTTGTTCTTTCTGGGACCCAGGTTGATGAGAGTTAACCATCAAATGAATACAAGAAATTACATGTTGTGAAGGTTAGATAATCTTAGAATGAAGGATTCAGACCTATTCTGCAACTCTCGTTTGAACCGTTGTAGGGTTGAGTCCTTTAGTCGAAGGATTATTTAAGATTGATTTCATGTAATTGTATTCGTGAAGTGGTTAGCTGGCATTGGTAGGGGTTCCTCAGCAGCTAATGGCAGAGGGGGTGTGGGTGAGTCCTAGGAGAGCCTAGGAAGTATTTTAGTGTAGATATTCCGCTGTGGGCAGGTTTCAGGGGTATTTTGTGACTAGGTCTTAGAGGACCCGAGATAATTCTTGAGCAAAGCATGGATAGGTGTGGAAGGTAGTATTGGGCCCGTACTACTGGAAGCACAGGATCCATACTCAAACCCAGGAGGATTTGGGGATTCTAAGGACTGGTTGAGAATGATAGCATGGTTGGATACCATGGTTCGAGGCAATGGTTCCGTATCTGTTAATCTTTTGGATTGGGCTGCTCAGGCGAGGATGAGTTTTGTATTGTTCGGACCCCAGTCGCGATGATGATGTGGGTTGAGTGGTTCAGAATCGGATGAGTATGTTGGTTGGAGGTCTCAGAGGTTTAGCTAGAGGTCGTACCTCAGGCCTCGAGATATAGGAAGTAAGTGGTTGACATGATTGGTTTGGAAATTACATCTGGGATTTAAGTGGCAGATTTTCGGATTAGATTTTCGTCATTTGTGGCGAGGATCCTGCTCTTCAGATTTCCGAGTTCGAAGAAGTGGACAGGCTTGTGACCTCCCGAGTTAGGTTGGATTCTCAGCTTGATGTTTTTTGGTCGCGGTGGTTGGCAACAGTATGTCAGCGCCAGTGTGCGCCAGTGGTTTGATGTGGCACGAGTACCTTAGTGATGCGAGAAAGGGCCGTATTCTTGGGAGATAGGAAAGCCAGGTGTCGGATTGTTGTTTGGGTTGCAAGCAAGGGGTGTATGTTTGGAGCGTAAATCGGTATTTACATATGCTATGTAAGTGGTTATTATTGGAAATTCTAAGATTTTTAGCTGAAATTCAGGTTTTTCTTGGGGTTCATTTGATCAGTATCTGGAGGACCATTCTGCGGATGATATTCATTCCATGGTCAGGTATGGTTGTACTTGGTTGGGTTGGTTGGGTTATGTTTTGGTATCACCACCAGTAGGGGTGATTCTAGATCTAAGTGGGGAAAAATTGGGATTTTTAGGTTGAGTGTCAGTCATTAAGGAAATTGTCAGTTCGCTGTTCTAGACCATTGGTCATTGCATTCTTCATTCAACGGGAATTCTCCGGAGGATTCATATGTTATGTGCCCTTGGTCCCTGGGTATGTTTACCCTCAATGGGAAGTGGAATTCCGATTCATACCAGACTCAGGTTTTGGTAACTTATAGGATCATCTTGGAGGTCTTCTTGAGCTAGTGGTGTAGTGATGGAATCCGTTCAGTTCCAACAAGTACGGGTCTTGTTTGACCGATCATGAGGATGTTTTCTGTTTTGATTAAGGTGACCTTTCGATTATTTCTGGTGTTTCTTTTCTCTTTGGATGAGATTATGGGTTTCTTAAGTATGTGTATGGGGGTGCTCCTTGTGAGCTGGGCAAGAGGGCGTTGGAGCACTTGGCTCAAATTATGTGCATGCTCCTTTTTGGGTTATAGTCTTCGAATTAGACCAAGAATGCGACCGTTATCTTATTCTCGGGCCGTGTGTGCCCATGTTTCGTAAGGTATTGCTTGGTAGTTGTTTTGTGGTGCTCAGTTGGCGTTGTAAGGGAATTGATTAGGTCCCATCAAGGTAATGGAATGAGGTGTGTATCTTCAGGCCCGGATAGTTGGGCGAATGATGCGATGACGACAGTGTCGGTAGGTTATCGGGAGCATTCCAGACATGGTTTGAGGGCCAGGAGGGCATACTAGACTCATGCTATCGGCTCGGAGGCAATACAGACCTATGCTGAGGACCTTGTGTCACACCCCCAAACCAGACGGCGGAAATGTCCGGGGATGGAGGACTTCATTTGTAGTATCACAACACATGCATTATAGTAATCAAAGTACAAACAACCATTGTATTAAAAAAGTATAAGTATTTACATGTGTTTCAACATTGTATACTGAAACTAAATAGTTGTACAAAAGAAGAAGACAAGATATAAATAGCTCCATCTTCTCAAAAGCTCGGGGTGTACCTGTCTACTGATTCCCTGAGAATACAAGTAATTTGAAAAGAGAGTATCAACATAAATTTGAGTGAGTGCATAAGTATTTATGTTTTGAAAGAATGTCTTCTGTTTCTTAAATATGTAAATTGTTTCCAGAAAATCCTATATTTCTTGTTGTATATCAAATGTAATTGTATTTGTATAAAACTGTTCTATTTGTAAACCAATGTTTTGTATTTCTAATCCTTTTGTAAACTTGTATCTGAGAGTATATCTGGTTTCACCAACTATTATTGTAAACTGTAATGTTTTACTGTAAACTGTATTTTGTAAACTAGTACTTTGAAATAGTACATAAGTTTAGTTAATTATACACTAACGTATTGTTAATATCTTTTAATGAGTTATTATAACCATACTAACTAGATGGCCTGACCCAACGCTATGATTGCGCTGAAGACATGTTGATAACAATTTGTCACTCACAGGCGTGAATGCCCGACTATAGCTACCAATCCGAGTGCGGGGTTGTCAATCCTAATATAGATCTATACACACATTGTTTCGATCCCCGACTGGAGATTTTGGTTATAATGTCAGGACTTTACTATATTGTTTAAATGAATTAAACAACTTGTACTACTTGACTCATAAAAGCATATAAACGTTACTTGTATAATAATTATGAGAACCTAATCATTCTGAAATAAATGATTGATAGTATGCTCTTGAATTAGTATTCTTAGTATAAATCTGAAAGAATGTATACCCTTGAATAGTTTTGAATCAAACCTTTGTTCTTGTAAAACAATGTACTTTAGTATACTTAAATCATGAAATAATGTTCTATGAATCATAAATTATACCTATTATAATTTATATGTACTTTCTTTAATGATAACGAGTATTCATGAATGTAACCCCTTGCTCAACATGTTACAAAGGGTAATTGTACTTAATGAACTAACTTTTATACTTGTATACATATACAAATATATATAAGTAAAACTTAAATGACACTCGGATAAATAACTGATACTTGTAATCCCACATCCAAACAAGGAAAAGGAATCAAAGTGGGTTATCAGTCCTAAGCCTTTTAAATCTTATTTATATAAATATATGTATACTAGTATGATTTTTGGGGAAAAATATAAGTTTATAAAAACATTGAAGTTTGATATTTTGAAATCCATTTTGGTGACTTGATGTCATTTTGAAACAAACATTGAAAATCATTTGATTTGATGATAACTGAAATCCATTTTTATAAAATATTGAAACCACTTGTTTGTAGCACAAAAACTTTGTGTTAGACTTGTATTCCCCCCCCCCTTAAAACAGTAAAAAACTTATGAAAATACGGGGGTATGAACTCACCTGATGTAAGTTATTCAAATGTATAATCGGTGTAGGATGCTAAGTGTCAAGTGAAGTCTTGAACACAACGGATCCTATTAAACATATAATGATACATATATGGATATAATTAGTGTATATAACAACTAATTATGATAGGAAACCACTTTAGGGACTAGGAAACACTTGAATTTAAGTGTTACAATCACATGTGATTGCTCTAAAGGTGTTTACGGCCACACAAGGTGTTCACGGCCATGGAGTTTACGGTCAATGATGTTCACGGCCTAAGAAGATCTTGAGTTTATGGCCAAGGGAGATGGTCATGGCCATAAACTCTTATGTTCTTGGGAAATGGTTGATTTCAAGGGTGTATGTTATGAGTTTCTATAGAATAACTAGTATTCGGATGTATACTTACGTTTTGAAGCTTGAATGAGGTGTTCACGGTCTAAAGAACTAGTATGTGTTCTTGGTGTTCTTGGTGTTCTTAAAGATCTAGTCAAAAGAGATGATTTCATGGATGAAATCATAGCGTTTCACTAGATTAAACAAGGTATCAACAAATGAATGGAAGGAAACACTTACTTATTTGAAGCTCAAGGTGTAAATCTTGATGATAGTTGAGAGAAATATCGAGTTTCTTAGGTTGAAAGTGTGAGAAATGGAGTAAAATGAAGAAAATCTATATATGTATGCAAATGTTTACGGTCGAGGAGTTTGCGATCCGAAGTCGGCAAGACGTTTACGGCCGAAGCCTCGTTTACGGCCTGCGAGGAGTTTACGGTCCGAAGAGTTTACGACCGTAAACTCTTTGCGGTCTGAAGTGTTTGCGGTCCGAGGCAATGAATAGTATGCGAAGTTTCTCGGTTTTTCAAACATTTTCCTTCCAACTTCAACTATGGATATTATAAGGATTTTAGCGATTAAAGGTATTTCATAACCTTAATTAAAAATCCAAACAATAAAAAGGACTTTAGTTCACCTTTGTTTGACCTTGGTTGACCAGAGTTGACTTTACAAACAGAAAATAACGGGATGTTACATTATCCCCCCGTTAGATACAATTTCGTCCCGAAATTAGAGTTTAAGCAATTAAGTAATTACAAACAACTAAGCAAAAAGATGAGGATATTTCAATTTCGTTTGATCCTCGCGTTCCCAAGTGAATTCAGGTCCACGTTTGGCATTCCAGCGAACCTTCACTATAGGAATACGGCTTTGTTTCGTTTGTTTGATCTCTCGGCCCATAATTTCTACTGGTTCTTCCACGAAGTTGAGGCTCTCGTCAATCTCGATTTCGTCGAGTGGAATAACAAGAGTCTCGTCGGACATACACTTTTTCAAGTTTGAGACGTGGAAAACAGGATGTATGTTACTTAGTTCTTGAGGTAGTCGGAGTTTGTAAGCTACGGGACCGATCCTAGCAAGAATCTTGAATGGTCCTATATACCATGGATTCAACTTGTCACGCTTTCCAAAGCGTATCATGCCCTTCCATGGTGAGACCTTTAACATGACGCGGTCACCAATCTGGAACTCTAAAGGTTTTCTTCTTTTGTCGGCGTAGCTTTTCTGTCTATCTCTGGAAGCTTTAAGTCGCTCCCGGATTTGTACGATTTTCTCTGTGGTTTCGCGAATGATTTCCGGACCAGTGAGAGTACTTTCAGGAACTTGACTTCTAGCTAGCTGCCTATCACCCACTTCAGCCCAACACAGATGTGATCTGCACTTGCGGCCATAGAGAGCTTCGAAAGGAGCACCCTTTATGCTAGTGTGATAACTATTGTTGTAAGAGAATTCGACAAGGGGTAAATGGGTATCCCATGCCTTACCAAAGTCTATGACGCAAGCTCGCAACATATCTTCTAAAGTTTGAATCGTCCTCTCACTTTGTCCATCAGTTTGTGGATGGTAGGCTGTACTTATGTCCAGCCTAGTTCCCAAAGATTTTTGTAAATACTGCCAGAAACGAGAAGTAAATATACTATCTTGGTCAGAAATAATAAATATTGGAACACCATGCAGTCTGACGATTTCTTTGAGGTATGTTCTTGTTAGATTTTCCATCTTGTCTGTCTCTTTGATTGGTAAGAAATGTGTGGATTTGGTTAATCTATCGACGATTACCCAAATAGTATCATAACCACCCGATGTCTTGGGTAACTTGGTTATGAAATCAATTGTAATCCACTCTCACTTCCATTTAGGGATTTCAGGTTGTTGCAATAAACCTGAAGGTTTCTAGTATTCTATCTTGACTTTGGCACAAGTAAGGCACTTGCCCATAAAGGTAGCAATTTTGGCCTTCATGTTTGGCCACCAGTATAGTTTCTTGAGGTCCAGGTACATCTTCTCTGAACCTGGATGAATGGAGTATCGAGTTTTGTGTGTTTCATTCATGACTACATCTCTATAACCACCGAACTTTGGTGTCCAGATCCGGTTCATGAAACAATAGACTCCATCATCCCTGACTTTGAAGTTTTTATCCATTCTTCTCAAGGCTTCACCTGCGACGTTTTCAGGTTTTAAGGCTTAAAGTTGAGCCTCTCTGATTTGTGTGGACAGATGTGAATGGATTGTCATGGTCAACGACTTTACTCGGTGTCCCGAGTATTCTTTTCTACTAAGAGCATCAGCTACTACGTTAGCTTTACCAGGGTGATAAAGAATCTCACAATCGTAGTCGTTCAGTAGCTCCACCCATCGTCGTTGTCTCATGTTCAGCTCTTTCTGATTGAAGATATGCTGGAGACTTTTATGGTCCGTGAATACTGTGCATTTCGTGCCATATAAGTAATGTCTCCAGATCTTTAGAGCAAATACTACTGCTCCTAGTTCAAGGTCATGTGTTGTATAATTGACTTCATGTATCTTTAGCTGTCTTGAGGCATAAGATATAACCTTTCCTCTCTGCATAAGAACACATCCAAGTCCTTGATTAGAAGCATCACAGTACACTACAAAATCCTCTGTCCCTTCAGGGAGAGACAGGATCGGTGCACTACACAAAGCTCGTTTCAGCGTTTGAAACGTTGTCTCTTGTTTTTCTCCCCAGCTAAAAGTTACACCCTTTTGCGTCAGGGTGGTAAGAGGTTTAGCTATTCGAAAGAAATTCTGGATGAACATGCGTTAATAGCCAGCAAGACCTAAGAATTGACGGATTTCTGTAGGTGTTTTGGGTGCTAACCAGTTTTCAATTGCCTTAATTTTGGAAGGGTCGACGTGTATTCCTTCAGAACTGACCACATGACCTAGGAATTCAACCTTCCTGATCCAAAATTCACACTTTGAAAACTTCGCATAGAGTTTCTATGTTCTAAGAGTTTGCAATACTTGGCAAAGATGTTGGCCATGTTCCTCTTCACTTCTTGAGTAGATAAGGATGTCGTCAATGAAAACTATGACGAATTTGTCCAGGAATGGATGACACACTCTGTTCATTAGATCCATTAACACAGCAGGTGCATTCGTCAATCCGAATGGTATCACTACGAACTCATAACGACCATAACGAGTTCTGAACGCGGTTTTGGGAATGTCATCCTCCAAAATCTGTAATTGGTGATACCCGGATCTTAAGTCTATCTTTGAGAAGTAGCTCGCACCCTAAAGTTGATCGAACAGATCGTCTATGCGAGGCAGAGGGTATCGATTCTTAATGGTAAGTTTATTCAGTTCGCGATAGTCTATGCACATACGAAATGATCCATCCTTCTTCTTCACGAACAAGACCGGTGCTCCCCAGGGTGAGAAGCTTGGTCTTATGAAACCTTTGCTAAGGAGTTCATTAAGCTGGCTGGATAATTGCTGCATTTCAGAAGGTGCAAGACGATAGGGGGATTTGGCTACAGGGGTAGCCCCAGGGATTAAGTCGATTCTGAATTCGACTTGTCGTTCAGGAGGCACTCCTGGAAGATCATCGGGAAAAATGTCGGGAAAGTTGCAGACCTCAGGTGTTAGGAATTGAGACAGGGTACACGCAGCGGAAACACTATCACACACTCACAAACGAAACGAGAAAATAAAGCAATAAGGAACACAAGGATTTTACATGGTTCAGATTCGGTGTAAATCCTACATCCACGGTCTGCAACTAGAGAATTTTATTAAAACTCACAAGATTACAATTGGCTTGACACTCTACACTTGATGTTCTCTCAAGTTTTTTCACACAAAATATGCAAAACATACATGCATATATATAGGTATATTTGTGAGCCGCAATATGCACAAGATTGCCGCATAGTTTGAAAAAATAATTCTCATGCATGTGTTTGACAATTTTTTCCACCGTCCAATTATTTGCCGTCCAAAACTTTGACAGTCCAACAAATGAATTCAAAAGGTGTGCTCCATAATTGCATCGTCCATTTCATATTCAATTGTTTAATATTTCCAAGTTTCATTTATGGCCCTTGAACTTTTAGGAACTTGTCAATTTGTTCAAGACTCCATAAATCTTAACAATCTCCCACTTGGAGACTTGAACAAATTAGTCTTTCTCCGCCATTCAACTCTCAATTACTCCAGTAATCTTAAAAAAACAACCAAGTCCTTCAAGCTTCCAGTTTCAAAGAACAAGCTAAAACTTAGTCTGATTTCTCTAATTGCAGCCGCCCCTCATCTTCAAGTACTAGAAGGGCCAGTTGAAGCTCCCACTAGCTCCAACTCAGTCGTGGCTAATCCCACCACCGACTCATCCTCTGTCTCAACCGGTTTGGACACTCCACCAGATCCAGAGATACACCGAGGACCACTAACACTCTCCAAACTTTGCAAACTTCCAACAAGAGAGAATTTTCCAGTCTTAGTCTTCAAAACCCAACGGTTCTTTGTAACTGTACCCGGGACACACCCCGTGCTCCCACTGTCACAGAATCCCCTGAATGGTTTAGAATTTCCGACTCATTCAGCTAACATCCCCTTGGCTCCAGAATTCATGTTTGCAAATGAACTCTCTTAGCAGTAGATTTAGCGAACCAGATTTTGTTTTGCTTAATCGGGATGGTCATACTTCCCTCAGCAGGTACCTCAACCATATACAATGACCCACGCTTCAAACCTTGAGCAATCACCGAATTACCATTGACCACCATCCATTTACCACCACCAAACCTTACTTCCAGTCCTTGTTTATCCAGCTGACCAACAGAAATCAATTTTTTCTTCAGCTCCGGAATAACCCTGACATTCTTCAGGCTCCATATAGTTCCTAATGAAGTAACTAGATCAATATCTCCCATGTCCGTTACTTGAAGCATCTCGTCATTTGCCAATCGTACCTTCCCAAAATCTCCTTCTTTTAGATTCACCATCGTTTCCCCGTTGTCCATGGCGTGAAATGAAGCCCCTGAATCCATGACCCAAGAGTCCACAGAACTTTCCATACTGAGTAACAATGCATCATCCCCAGAAAAATTCTCAGCATCAGCAATGTTCAATTCTTTCTTTGGACATTGACTCTTAACATGTCCCACTTCTTGACAGTTCCAACATTTCACATTCTTCAAAGTTCTAGAAGAACTTTTTCCCCGACTCCCACTGCTCCCACTATTCCTGCTATTCCCTCTACCTCTTCCGACATTTAATAAATCAGAAGAGGAAGATCCACCTTGATTCTTGCGTCTGATATCCTCGCCTAGAACCAAATCTCTAACCCCTTCAAAAGTCATACCACTGGTCCCCACGGAACTTGTAACAGCAGTAACTGTTCCGGACCAACTATCAGGTAGAGAAGCTAGTAGCAGCGAAGCTTGAGTCTCATTATCAAATTTAATTCCCACAGATGATAATCTGGACAGAATTGAATTTAGATTGTTAATGTGAACCGTAGCTGAGCCTTCCTCATTCATCCTTGTAGTGAACAGCTCCTTCATCAAGAACACCTTGTTAGCCGCCGATGGTTTCTCATACATATTTGACAGAGCCTCCATCATACCACGCGCCGTGGTTTCATTCATGATGTGGAAAGCAACGCTCTTCGTCAACGACAATGTAATAACCGCCTTGGCTTTCTTGTCCTTTGAGTTCCACGCATCTTCAGCAGCTTTTTCCATTTTCTCCGGTTTGTCTCCGAGTACCACGTCCAAGTCTTTCTGACATAGCAATGCTTCTAATTGCATTTTCCACCAGCTAAAATCAGAACCATTGAACCTTTCGATTATAACCTTGTCTTCAGCCATTACGGCAAACAAAAAAAAATTAGGTACACTCGTGTGTGACAGAAAAAACGATCGTACCCTCCAAAACCTCGCTCACCAGGCTCTGATACCAATTGTTAGGAATTAAGACAGGGTACACGCAGCGGAAACACTATCACACACTCACAAACGAAACGAGAAAATAAAGCAATAAAGAACACAAGGATTTTACGTGGTTCGGATTCGGTGTAAATCCTACGTCCACGGGCTGCAACTAGAGAATTTTATTAAAACTCACAAGATTACAATTGGCTTGACACTCTACACTTGATGTTCTCTCAAGTTTTTGCACACAAAATATGCAAAACATACATGCATATATATAGGTATATTTGTGAGCCGCAATATGCACAAGATTGCCGCATAGTTTGAAAAAATAATTCTCATGCATGTGTTTGACAATTTTTTCCAACGTCCAATTATTTGCCGTCCAAAACTTTGACAGTCCAATAAATGAATTCAAAAGGTGTGCTCCATAATTGCATCGTCCATTTCATATTCAATTGTTTATTATTTCCAAGTTTCATTTATGGCCCATGAACTTTTAGGAACTTGTCAATTTGTTCAAGACTCCATAAATCTTAACATCAGGAATGTTCGATATGTCTTTCACTTTTTTCTTTTTGTCTACCACGTGATCTAAGAAAGCACAGTACTCTTTGCGAAGGTACTTTTGTGCCTTGATACAAGAAATGATCTAGAGGTTCGTTCCGGGTTTGTCGCCCTAAATAATAAGAGTTTCGTTAGTTGGCAAGTTCAGACGAATGGCTCTTTCATAGCATAGAATGTTAGCATGGTTAGGACATAACCAATCCATACCTATTATGACGTCGAAAGTTTTAATAAAGACCGGCATAAGGTCTATTGGGAACGAAAAGTTATTCAAGGTAAAAGTACATCCTATGTATATATCGTTGGTAGATTCGGATTTTCCGTTAGCCATTTCGACTGTGAATGTTTCTTTTAATGGTTGGGAGTTTTGATTTAGCAGGTGTTTGAAATTATGGCTCACAAAGCTCTTCTCAGCACCACAATCAAATAGAATGCATGCATAAGTGTTGTTGAGAAGGAACGTACCCGTGACTACAACTCAGTTTGCCACTGCTTCTTCGTGACCCAGGGCTAATATTCTCCCGACTCCACCAGCATTTCCAGCTTTAGGACAACCTTTCTTGAAATGTCCCACTTCACCATAATTGTAGCACGCTTGACCTACTCCAGCAGTAGGTACTTGGTTAAGTGGTTGGGGTGGTGCTCTACAGAATCGGGCAGTATGCCCTTTTCTGTTGCAGTTACGACACTGCATTTCTCTGCAATTTCCATTATGGTGAAAATTGCACTTGTTGCACTTAGGGAGATTACCAGCATAAGGCTTAGCTGGTGTTGGATTAACAGGAACAACAACAGGTATAGTAGCAGCATTAACTGTAACTAGTTGTTGCTTCTTTGAGGAATCTTGTGAGAACTTGCCCTTCCTCTTGTTCCTACCCTTCTTCTTGTTGTTGTTGTTGTCATTGTTCTTGTTGTTGTTTCCCTTCGGTTGTTCTGGTACAGCAACCACTGAGTGTTGATGGGCTCCGTGGTCGATAAGAGATTGTGCCAACTCTTTGGCACTGTCAAAAGTAACAGGTCTCGAAGCTAAAACACTTGACTGAATTTGGGGCGATAGTCCCCAAATATATCTCTCAATCTTCTTGCTCTCCAGAGCAACCATATCCGGGCAAAGAATTGCCAGATCACAGAATCTACTAGTATAGGTTGATATATCAGAACCAACCATTGTGAGACCCCAGAGTTCCTGCTCGAGTTTATGAACTTCCCCTCGCGGACAGTATTCCCGCATTAGCCACTATGGCCTTGAAATTTTCCCAGCTTATCGAATTAGCCACTACCAGAGTAAGTGACCTAACGTGGCCATTCCACCATGTTAAAGCTCTTTCCGAAAAAGTACAAGCAGCGAATTTGACCTTGCTGCTCTCAGGACAGGAGCAGATTTCGAAAATTGCTTCTGTCTTTTCTATCCACTGTCTTAATGCCATAACTCCTCCAGTTCCATTAAAGGTCCTGAGTTTGGCATTGGAAAAATCTTTATAAGTGCACTCTCGCGAGTGCCTATGACTCTCGCCATGGTTAGAAGGATTTGTACCAGCTCCTGACCCACTAGCACCAGGAGTATTAATATGAGACATGGCAGCAACTATATCCGCCGTGATCGCTGCTTGGAACATAGCGGGGTCGAACTGAGGAGGTGGTGGCGGAGGTGGCACCGGCGCTTCATTAACAATGTTACGTCTTGGATTTCTACGAGGAGGCATCTTTTTCTATAACAGTCAAAAGATACAAACATGGTAAGATATCAAGAGTGAATATGAATTTTGATATCTCTGAACTAAAACATATAGTTCAACACGAATCTTGTAATGAATTGGAAATAGAAGTCTACGACAAGTACAACTTGTAACAGAATGAGATGGAATTGAATGGTTATTTTTCAAAGACTATGAAAATGCATGTCGACTGTATTGGCATATTGATTATATAAAATCTGGAAAACTTGACCCTAACTAGGTCTACAATATACCAAATTCTGAGAAAACATCAACATTATATAGACCTACCGAAAAAAAATAAAATTTTCGTGGTCTTACTAAAAAACATGAAAAATAACGCTATAACCTATCCGTAGACTTAACTATAACCAAAAGACTAAATAGGAAACAAGTAGAGCATCTTCTACTGGCGACGGGTATATCTTGGACGAAACCTCAACTCATCCAGTTGACGCTCCATAGCAAGCAGATGTCTTTCATACACTGTCAGACGTGCTAGGAGTTCTATGACTTCAGCTCGCGTTTCAGCTAATTCTTGTAGCAGAGACTCGTTGTCTCTCATAGCTCTCTCGCGAGCATCTTCAAGACGACGAATGAGGACTATATTAACTCTTGCATTGGCATCAACTTCCATGATTCGGTTGATGGCCGTCCTACCCTGTATTTCATTTCGAGCAATCCTACGGACTAGAACTGGCAGGACTCTGTCTGTTGATCGTCCTTTGCTTAGGTTTTAGAAGCTTTTGTCTCCGTTGTATGGCATGGATTGACCCTGCTCTTGACTCCATGTCTCCAAACTTTCCACCCATAGAGGCGCCGAGCCTTGAAAAGTCGGACGAGGGTTAGGATTTTGGGCTACTGGTGCTGGATTATAGGCTTCTGATTCGGAATCATTGTCTTCGGGAAATTTTTTTGCAAAATCATCATCTAAGGGAATTTCGTGATTTTCTTCTGGTTCTGCATCTTGTTCTTGACCGGGGAAGTACGGGTCTCCGGGTAAGTGAAATCCAGCCATTGTTATCTAAGCGAGAATAGGGATAAGAGATACAAAATATAATTAGTAACGATAGATTAAGGATACAAGTTTCTACGAGAGAGACCTACAGTTATCAAATAATGTATTCTGAATGTCTTCTTCTAGGTATTACTATAACTATAAAGTGTATACTAATTATATATAACTTGGGTATAATCGACCTTCAATTAAATGATCCGACTCTAAATCCACAACCAAACAAGGAACAGGAAATGAAGCTAGATCACATATTCTAAGTCTATATTACTTTAATTATACATAATTGTAATATACCCTTAATATTTATAGTTCTACCCTTAATTGTTCTATTGTTTTCACATGTTTGTTATTAGTATATAATGCCTAAAATACCCCTATAGTATTTTAATCTTTATGTTCTGTTCTAGGATTCTTCTGAATATGTATGACTAGTAAGTTTTAGACATGCCACAACACCACTATCACTCTCAAACACATGTTGATCATATCTCAAATCAATATAGTTGATCAGGCTATATTAATCCCAGATATGATTACATAACTGTCCAGGTTTGACTGTAATGTTCAACATCCAAATACTTTTAAGTTCTTATGATTGTGATACTGTACATATAGGTATGAGTGTTAGTATACTTCTTGTAAAAACACTTAAATTTTTAAAAGTATACTTGTAGTTAGAGCTCTCAGCCCCAAATGTATTTATAGTTTGTATATCTTTTATGGATTGATATACTGAGTTCACTATAAACAATGCTCTGATACCAATCTGTCACACCCCCAAACCAGACGGCGGAAACGTCCGGGGGTGGAGGACTTCATTTGTAGTATCACAACACATGCATTATAGTATCAAAGTACAAACAACCATTGTATTTAAAAAGTATAAGTATTTACATTTGTTTCAACATTGTATACTGAAACTAAATAGTTGTACAAAAGAAGAAGACAAGACATAAATAGCTCCATCTTCTCAAATGCGCGGGGTGTACCTGTCTACTGATTCCCTGAGAATACAAGTAATTTGAAAAGAGAGTATCAACATAAAGTTGAGTGAGTGCATAAGTGTTTATGTTTTGAAAGAATGTCTTCTGTTTCTTGAATATGTAAACTGTTTCAAAAAAATCCTATATTTCCTGTTGTATATGAAATGTAATTGTATTTGTATAAAACTGTTCTATTTGTAAACCAAAGTTCTGTATTTGTAATCATTTTGTAAACTTGTATCTGAGAGTATATCTGGTTTCACCAACTGTTATTGTAAACTGTAATGTTTTACTATAAACTGTATTTTGTAAACTAGTACTTTAAAATAGTACATAAGTTTAGTTAATTATACACTAACCTATTGTTAATATCTTTTAATGAGTTATTATAACCATACTGACTAGATGGCCTGACCCAACGCTATGATTGCGCTGAAAACATGTTGATAACAATTTGTCACTCAAAGGCGTGTATGCCCGACTATAGCTAGTAGTCCGAGTGCGGGGTTGTCAATCCCAATATAGATCTATACACACATTGTTTCGATCCCCGGCTGGAGATTCTGGTTATAATGTCAGGACTTTACTATATTGTTTAAATGAATTAAACAACTTGTACTACTTGACTCATAAAAGCATAAAAACGTTACTTGTATAATAATTATGAGAACCCAATCATTCTGAAATAAATGATTGATAGTATGCTCTTGAATTAGTATTCTTAGTATAATTCTGAAAGAATGTATACCCTTGAATAGTTTTGAATCAAACCTTTGTTCTTGTAAAACAATGTACTTTAGTATACTTAAATCATGAATTAATGTTCTGTGAATCATAAATTATACCTATTATAATTTATCTGTACTTTCTGTAATGATAACGAGTATTCATGAATGTAACCCCTTGCTCAACATGTTACAAAGGGTAATTGTACTTAATGAACTAACTTTTATACTTGTATACATATACAAATATATATAAGTAAAACTTAAATGACACTCGGATAAATAACTGATACTTGTAATCCCACATCCAAACAAGGAAAAGGAATCAAAGTGGGTTATCAGTCCTAAGCCTTTTAAATCTTATTTATATAAATATATGTATACTAGTATGATTTTTGGGGAAAAATATAAGTTTATAAAAACATTTAAAAGAAGTTTGATATTTTGAAATCCATTTTGGTGACTTGATGTCATTTTGAAACAAACATTGAAAATCATTTGATTTGATGATAACTGAAATCCATTTTTATAAAATATTGAAACCACTTGTTTATAAGACAAAAACTTTGTGTTAGACTTGTATCCCCCCCCCCTTTAAAACAGTAAAAACTTATGAAAATACAGGGGTATGAACTCACCTGATGTAAGTTATTCAAATGTATAATCGGTGTAGGATGCTAAGTGTCAAGTGAAGTCTTGAACACAACAGATCCTATTAAACATATAACGATACATATATGGATATAATTAGTGTATATAACAACTAATTATGATAGGAAACCATTTAGGGGCTAGGAAACACTTGAATTTAAGTGTTATAATCACATGTGATTGCTCTAAAGGTGTTTACGGCCACACAAGGTGTTCACGGCCATGGAGTTTACGGTCAATGATGTTCACGGCCTAAGAAGATCTTGAGTTTACAGCCAAGGGAGATGGTCATGGCCGTAAACTCTTATCTTCTTGGGAAATGGTTGATTTCAAGGGTGTATGTTATGAATTTCTATAGAATAACTAGTATTCAGATGCATACTTACGTTTTGAAATCATAGGGTTTCAGTAGATTAAACAAGGTATCAACAAATGACTGGAAGGAAACACTTACTTATTTGAAGCTCAAGGTGTAAATCTTGATGATAGTTGAGAGAAAAATCGAGTTTCTTAGGTTGAAAGTGTGAGAAATGGAGTAAAATGAAGAAAATCTATATATGTATGCGAAGGTTTATGGCCGAGGAGTTTGTGGTCCGAAGTCGGCAAGACGTTTACGGCCGAAGCCTCATTTATGGCCTGCGAGGAGTTTACGGTCCGAAGAATTTACGGTCGTAAACTCTTTGCGGTCCGCAGTGTTTGCGGTCCGAGGCAATGAATAGTATGCGAAGTTTCTTGGTTTTTCAAACATTTTCCTTCCAACTTCAACTATGGATATTATAAGGATTTTAGCAATTAAAGGTATTTCATAACCTTAATTAAAAACCCAAACAATAAAAAGGACTTTAGTTGACCTTTGTTTGACTTTGGTTGACCAAAGTTGACTTTACAAACAGAAAATAACAGGATGTTACACCTTGCAGGGGTATTCCAGTCATAGGTTGTGGGCCTAGTGATCATGATGGTTCATTTCTTCTTCTTGTAGTGCTTTCGGTGTTAACGCGTTGATGGGGGTCGGGCGATTCGTAAATCTATTGGTTGCATAAGGGAAGCAATAAGGATTGAGGGAAGTATCAGTCAGGTATCAGAAAGTCTCGGCAGGTTGTATGCATTATAATTCCAGTTGCTCGCAAGCTGTCGTTAGACTTGTGATTCTCAAGATGGAAATTGCTTATGCAGTCGTAAGTCATAAAGTTCTTGGTAATTGTCTTGAGTGGATGCCCAGGTGGGGTTCACCGGAGCCGGTATGGGTTGGATGTATCGCAGAAGTTCATGGTTTGATCGTCGTTGCTCGTCCAAGCAGTGGTTGGTAATGGCATAACATAGAGCCAAGAATTGTTAAGGTATTGGTTTATCATATGGTATGGTTTTGGTCAAAGTTCGCGGTCGATGTGTTTCGAGGATCACTCCGCCTGTTTCTAGTGATCCCCAGTTAGGGGTTGGGGTGGATTCAAATGGATATTCATCAGTTTTAGGGAATGTTCCATGAGGGTTCAGAATTTAGCTTATGTGTCTGTGCTCTAGGATGGTTCCACCTTGAGAATGAAGGGCAAGTGATGAGGTTTCGGGCTTTTAGCAACAGTGTATCGGCCCGACAGTTGAGGAAGTCTGTATTTTGTATCTTATTGTGTTTATGGAATTATTATCACCAAAGGTTGAATAGATTATTCGATGGATAAGTTTCATGGCTTTAACAATTGGTTCAGTTTGGGAGGTCTGTCAGGGAGTCAGACCAATTCGATACCCAAATTCAGAAATATAAGGTTGGGTCTATGCATGGGATTATGAGTTGTTCTTCTTTAGGTTGGCAGTTCTGTTTGGGTTTGATTGTTTTGGGAAGGTTGTTTTATGTGCAGAATTTTCGGTTGGTATGATCTAACTGTTAGAAGGAACAATTTTGAGGACGAAATCTAATTTAAGCGAGGGAGAGTTGTAACATCCCGACTTCCGGGTATAAGAATTATCTTTGTATGATTTTTCCAGTCAAACTCGGTGAGTTGGGTAACCTCAACTCGCCGTGTTGAGGAATGTTTTGGCCACGGGATTTAATGAAGCAACACGGCGAGTAGAAGAGCCTCAACTCGACAAGTTGGCAGCTGGGAAGGAAACCCTAGTTTTTAGGGTGTTGCACCCTACTTAAAGGCCTTAAGTCCCTTTGATGGCCTCCTTACCAGCCTCCTTTGTCCATAAACCCTAAATTCGAGTATCATCTTCGATAGATGAGTGTATGAGCTTGTGGAGTGCTTTGAGTGTTGAGTTTTGGTACACTTTTGAAGGAGCCTTGAAGTGAAGGTGTCTAGCTTGGTGGAAAGGGTTTAGATTCGGAACTTCCCCACTTATTGCAGTCTCTTTGAGGTATAAAGCTTGTACCTTGCTTCTTCATTGATTAGATCTCTTCTTTTGGGGTTTTTATCTTGATTATTGGATTCTTTGATGGATTGTCCAAGGATTTGAGTGTTTTATGGGTTGTCATTTTAGATCTGGCCATTTTGTGGCCTCATTTAGCTTAAAGTTGCAAGCTTTATGAGTATTTTGGTACCATGCATGCATTAAGTCAATTCTTAGGTCCATTTTAAGCTTAAGAGCTTCATTTAGACATGCATGAACGTAAAGTTGGCAACTTTACGTGGTGTTCCAGCTCAAGGAAGTCTGATCTAGGTTTTGGGGTCATGTCCTCATGGATTGAGTGTGTATTCTATTAAGTTGTTGGGTTTTGATCTCAAGGAAGTCTGATTTAGGTTTTGGGGTCATGTCCTCATAGATTAAGTGCTTATTGTATTAAGTTGTTGGGTTTTAAGTGGACTCGACAAGTTTATTGATAAACTCGGCGAGTTCGATCGGTTTTTCCCGACTCTGCAGTTAAATGGAAAAACACGGCAAGTTGAAGGAACAACTCGGCGAGTTGGGTCAACTCGGGTCGTTGACCTTGAATTTTGACTTTTGTCTTTGGCCAAGTTTTCCTAAGGGGGGTGGTACTTGAGGTAACCTGAATTATAATAAAGGAAATTATGGGCTTAGGATAAGACTCATATGAGGTTGGGCCCTATTTGGAAAATTGGGCCATTAGTGGGCTTTTTTGGATCTTTTGGTTTTGGACCTTTTGGTTAATGGAGATGGGCCTCAGTTTTGGTTCATGTTGGGTCAGGGGTAAAATGGTCATTTTACCCCAAGTATGGATGGTGGGCCTTAGAATGAAACCCAATTGCTAATTGGGTAAAATTTTGATCTGATAGATCGGAGGTGTCATCGGGGCAGCAACTAAGGATTCTTGTAGTGTACTTCAGTATTCGAGGTGAGTTTTCCTCACTGTACTTATGGGTTGAAGGCACCAATGCCGGCCCTTTGGAATTTTATCCTGGTTTATCGTATGATTGAGTATTGTGGTGATCTGTTAGATCTGTATCGTGGTAGATAGGATGATGTTATGCGTACTGAGCTGTTAGATCTGCATGTTATCTGTTATGTCTATATGTTTACCGTTCGCATGTGTTGATGTAGTGTGATTGGGTTGAGACTGTACCGCTTTATGGTGCCAGTCAACAAACCCGGTAATATTTATATCGGTATGTTATATGTATGATTATTTGTTATGTATATGTCGACATGGTTTATGTGTGTGGTTGGGTTGAGGCGGTTCTGCTTTGTGTTGAAGGCCAACAGGCCCAGAGCGGCCCAGATAGGCTGAAGGCCAGTGGGGCGTACCAGTCAGGGCGAAGGCTTGGAGAACGGTCCAGACAGGCTGAAGGCCCGGTGAGGCGGTCCAGACATGTTGAAGGTTCTGTGAGCTGTCCAGACAGGCTGAAGGCTTTGTATGCATGTTGTTTGTTATTATATGTTATTTGTTTGTGTGGTGGTACTTTGGGGGAACTCACTAAGCTTTGTGCTTACAGTTTTGATTTATGGTTTCAGGTACTTCAAATAATCGTAGCAAGGCGAAGGCGTGACCGTACACATCCTCATGTTTCGTTTCATGACTTTGGGATTACTCTAATGTTTAAACTCGTTTTGAAAACTACAATGTGAACAATTATGATTTTTGGTTGATTGAAAAAGTTTAAATTGTTCATGTATTTTTACGTGTGTTACATATAAGATTGGAGGTGTGGTGGATAACATGGTACATTTAACCAAGATAAATGCTAATCTAGAAGAAGAACATTTTGTAGATGAGGTAGTGATCATAGTTGCTTATCTTTATATGGGCTCTGTTCTCTAGGACCAAGTGATTCAGGGAGTTCTGATGGAAAATACGCAACAGTGGAGACAGGAAGCAGACCGAAGGGTCGACGCATATGAAGCTATGGCACATTCCAAAGATTTGAGGACGCTTGACCTATAGTCTCATCTTTATGCCATTTTTGATATATTCGGCAATGATGTCCGTCTGTGGTAGATTAGTCAAGACTAGGGTTACCCCCATATATTTTTAGGAAGTCTTTTGGTTAGGGCAGTATGAAATGTAATTCGAAACGAATGAAATATATGTGATGATATGTTTTGAAAAATCATTTCTATTCAAAATTTACACTCTAGAAAATTGTTTTATCTCGAGATTTAATTCAGTAGTGCATATTACTCAAGGCATTATACTTGGATTTTATTGAGTATTGCATATTACTCAGGTATTTACACTCAAATTTTATTGAGTAGGGCATATTACTCAGGGCAATTATACTAAGATTTTTGGAGATGATAAATAATAAATAACTCTAAGTATTTGAAAATATTAGAGTAATCTCTCCCAATATAAATATAAGGTGAATGTTTGTATCGATCGGATACACCTCAACTATGAATAACAAAGAATGAAATAACTATGCAAAGATTGAACAGAAAAACAAAAAACACAAGTAATCACAAAGATGCTTTCACTAAGAAAGAATATTCTTACCAAGAGAGCAAAGGTCACAAAGACATACATTAGGGTTTCACCCTAATTTAAAATATATATACGATTACAATAATTGATATGCTACTAAATAAGGGATGTATACCTATCTAAGTAAAGGTCTAATCCTAATCACCAAATTAAGGATTAGATATCTATTATATATATATATATATATATATATATATATATATATATATATATATATATATATATATACATATACATATATATATATATATATATATATATATATATATATATACATATAAGTTCATAATATACAAAGATCGCCAAGATCATTAGCTTCATGCTGGCGCATATAAGGTCTTGTGTTGGCACTGGTACTGGTGGTCAGTGTATAAAGTGTTTAACTCATCAGATCATTAGGTGTGACCTTATAATCTCCCCTTATCTGATGATGTCAAAACTAATCTTTAACGAAATCTTCAAGGTCATCATTTGAGAATTTTTAGGCTTTAACCACTTGAAGTCATCAAGATGAAGATTAGTTAGAAGCTTACTGAGTTCAAAAGAGATCATCACATGATATCCTCTTTCCAGCTCTTTATACCGTATATCCTCTTAAAGAAGATTAAATAAATGTTCGACGGGAGAATTAGGAAGATCTTTAGTGCATTGAAAGCACATTTGGTTATGGCTGTCAAGATATAAAAATACCATGTTCTGGTTCCTATATGAACATGTGCTGAGTTGGCTCAACACCCACTGGCAGCTTGTTGTTTATGTAGGGAGTGTCATACGGAAGAAGAAACTTAGTGTATTTTGACATTTTGTTCCTACTAGTTCTCTCCGAAAGGTATGGCCGAGATGGACCAACTGAAGGCACTAAGTTCAGCTTCTTGACTTTTGTTGATCAAGGTTTGAATAGTAAACTCTACATCCTAGGCAAGGACACCTTTGGATTTAGAAATTATCTCTTAAATTTATATCCACTTGTTATAGCCATATTTAACCAATTTACGAGTAAATATAACTTCAGTGTATTCATATTCAGCGTTTTTCGTCACCAAATGCCATTTTAGAGTTTCATTCTTGGGTTTGGTGCATCTGAATTTGATTATGGGATCAGATTGATATCTTCTTCCTAGATAATTTCCAAATTTCTTCCAATGGACTTGATCATTCAGCTCATAGACTCTGTTTCAATTGGCCATATCAATATTGAAACACTAAATATTGGTCTTTTGAGCATCAAGGTGCTGAGCAATTTTGATAGATTGGCGTTCCTCTTTTCTTGTTCGAACCAATGCATTATGTTCCAACATGATTTCTCTGATTTTTTCAACGGTCATTTACCTATCTGCAACTAAATCCTCGAAATTAACTGTCAGCCAGCATTTCTTGGAAGGAGGGGCTGAAGAACCACAAACAGCTAAAGAACTTCCAGCTTCAACATCATTTTCTCCTCGTGAGAAGGAAGCCTTCCCTTTTTAGGATTGAGTTGTTCATCATCAGACTGAGTGTCATTGTAGGTTCCTTGAGGAATATCCCCCTCAAAATATGTATCAGGGTAAACAACGCTCAAAGGAATAGCAGTTTGTGCCATAAACCCCAAATCAAGAAACTCGTCATCTCATCAGTCTCAAACTGATCACCAGTGTCTGGAATAGGTTGTTCATAATTCTTTGCATCAACGTCCGGGATCGGGTTTTCATTTCTCTCTTTTTCAACTACAATAATTGCTTTTTGATTATCATCCCTTCCTGATGCAAACATTTCAGGATGAGATGGAGTTGTTGCAGTCATCATTGGCTTTTGAGTTTTCTCCCTTTTTTGGCATAATCAGTATGGGAAGGGGATTCAGGTGGTAGAGAGGGAGTGCGAGGAGGAATGTGATGGTGGAGAAGGAGGTACAGGTGGAGGATGATTGCCTAGAGAGATCGAAGGAGTGTATTCAATCATCATATCATCATCATCATCATCTAAAGTCATTAAACGTTTCATATCAGTCACATATTTCTCTACTTTGGACAGTCTTTCTCTTAGAGATTGAGTCATCTACACTAATAGAGAGAGCTGAGAGAGCACAGTAGTTTGAAAGTTCGAATTGGACTGCCCTTGATAAGTAGAAGTTGTCTGAAGAGGTGTTGGCATTGGAGGAACAGTTGCAGCTTGAGGAAAAGGAGACTCTGATCTTGTAGAACTCACACCTTGAATTAATGGATCAGTGGATTCCATTTGAGGTGGAGTTAATCCTTGTTGTACAAAATATTCTGCAGAAGGAGTTTTGGATGATGTTGAGTATGAGGAGAAGCAAATATTTTGGTTCAATCTTGGAGGAGAATTACTAAATTCTTGAACAGAGGCTTCTCCTTTATCAGCGGAAAAATCATCTTCTTCATCATCAGCTTCTTCTTCATCATCAGCTCCTTCTTCATCATCTTCATTATCAGTGTCTTCATCTTCCTCAAAATCTTCTTCATTATTATTCTCAATACCCTCTTCTTCAGAGTCAGAGGATTCAACAAAGTAGGGATTTCCAACTCAATTTTCCATAATTTGGGTAATATGCATATCTCTATCAGAAGGAACAGCGTTGATGATCTTTGAGGAGAGAGTTGGAATTGGAATGATGACTCCATGATTGACATTATAACCTTCTTCATTACAAGCCAAAATTAGTCTAAGCCAACGAGAATAAGGAACATATGTTGAATTTTTTTTTTCCCAGTGACACATTCAATAAGTTGATCAAGGAAGAGTTGAGCAAAATCCGGTCTTTTGTTGCAAGCCATGGAATACAGAATTTGTTGCTCAAATAGGTTTAATTGATTTAAGCTCTTAGTTTTATGTCAAAGGAATTTACCAATCACCCCAAATAAGTACTTCCACCCTACACAATAACATTGACGGAGGGTGTAGTTAGTTGGATCACAAGTGGTGCCAGAAGAGAAAACTTATACCTTAATTTTGATCGAATAGACTTGCATCTTTCTTCATAATAGGTTTTAGAATAGTTTTCTGATCGGGGAAGATGAAGAGCACTTCGAAAAGATTATGCATTGATAGTAACCCTAGATTGACCATCTCTAATGGTTCCGATAATGGTTTAAGAACTAGAATCAACAAAGCAGGAATAATAGAATTCACATACTTGCTTAGGGTATAATGGATCTGGGAAGTCACAGAAGGCATATCGAAGAGGGCAGATTTTGATGTAGTTGACGAAGTCTTCAATACCTGAGTTCTTAAACTGTTTTGGGATAACATCATAGAATACCACATTGTTTGCTTGAATGGCAATGGGAGAATCATGAGAATAAGGGCCTGTGACGACATTAGCGTTAGGAGAAAACTCATAAAGAACCTTCGAAATGATGAGAACTTGAGGAAAATGATGATTGAGAGAGCCTTTTCGAGAAGCAAAGTCAACTACTTGAATGAGTTCTGAAAGTGACCTAGGAGAGAGAATTTTCCAAATTTATCTGTAAATTTTCTTCCCATTTACGTAATCATTATTGGAGATAGTAGGCCCATAAAAATATTGTATTCCAAGATATTGTTATATCTTTTAATCGTAATTCAAAAGTTACCATTGAGATAAAGGAATTATGTATCAGCGAGACATAATGTTAGAAGCCATGATCATCAGTGGAAGAAATCGGCGTATTGGAGTTGCAGCTGGTAAACAAGTGAGTTTGTGATGTCCCCTGATAGTATGAGTTTAAACTATCATTAATTGACATAGTATTGTGAGGTCTCATCAGCGGACTGTTCTACACGATGAATCATTAACTTCTTTTATTAGAAGAATAAAGGGTAAGAATGGAATGATGCGTGTAATACATTTCGGTATGAAATGTACCCATCGTCAAAGAGTGTCCTAGTTTTATCAGTGTATGGCTAATACTATGAATCATTTACTTCTTTAAGAGATGAACTATTGGAAACAATATGTTGGTGTGTGTAATACATCACAGACAATGATATACCCATTAGTATAGATTTTTCAAATTCTCATTAGCATCTAGCTTCATACGCTGAATCATAAAATTCTAAAGAAGAATATGTTGCGAGATAGGATTGGTGTGTATGATAAGCTGTGGTGTTTAGCTTAACCATCGACATAAAATTTTCAAGCTGTCATAAATGTATGGTACGTTATGCTGAATCATAAAGTTTTAAAACAATTACTTGAGATTCTTTTCTCTAACTTGAACTTTCCTTTTAAATTTCCTCACTTGAATTGAGCTTTTCGGACTCCATTTGATATGCTTTCATCATAGTGTTTTGATGGGTTTTGAGCATAACAAACAATAACAATGTGTTCATGCAATCATAATTTGTAGGATCTATGTTCTCGTTATTGGACGTGCAAGTACTGAATACAAAAACAAGAAACCCTAGGATACATCTATAATTTTTGAAATTAACAATAAACTAGGGTTAAGATACATACCTTCATTGTTATATTGTGATAACAATGAAATCCTTGAAGTTCTTGGAGTTGAGAGCAAGTGTCACAAGTGTAGCACCTCTAATGGCTCACAAACACACCAAGCAAGAGGATGAGATGAGAAAGGAGGAGGAAGATCAAGAATTCGGCTCTTCTTAGGGTTTTGGAAGCATGGCCAAAATTCTAAGGGTGAAGGGCCTTTATATAGTGCACCAAGAATACAATGGATAAGCCTTATCTGAATAAAATATTAATATTTCAAACTTGGTAATTATCCACCTTCTTAATTAACCATATAATATAGGATAATCCTAGAAATTCTAGAATTATCTTATATATATATATATATATATATATATATATATATATATATATATATATATTCGCCCACCTCCTTCCCTAGGAAGGTTCTTGTTGAAACAAAAAGCGACCCTCTTCAGCTAAGGATCTGAAGACCTGAAGACTTGATGGTGCCGTAGAGAAGAATGGAACCGGAGATTGCTTTTGTCGTATGACAACCACAGAGATGAATGATGTATGAAGACTGTTTAATTTTCCTGACATTACTTGTTTACACTGTATTGTCCAGTGAACCTTTCATGGTCACCATAGTTAGTTGTTTAGTTTTCTTTATTTCTCAATGTAACTTTTGGGACTCTATAAATAGAGCATCCCTCTTCATGTACTCTTCACGACTTTCTGAACTTCATTTGAAAATACAAAGATCGTTCATCTCGATCTCTATCTAAACTGATAATCTGAGTCCCTGTTCATCTTAAGTGTATCGTATTTACTAACTTGTGTGTGAATGTAAACCTTGTTATGAATCAACTTGGTGTTTATTTGATATAAATTGTTGTCATTTATATTTCCTTTACATTTCTGCATCTAACTTCTAACTCACTTAACTTATTATTGTTGAGCTAATAAGATCCTCGATATTAACTTTTATTTCGCATCAAATTATCTTGTGACTTACATTTGTTAAAGTTTTTCTCTCAACAATTGGTATCAGAGTCATAGTGGTTGCTTTTTAAACAAAACTCTGATTTTAGAAAGCCTTCTATACCACAGAAGCCCATTCTTAAAAAAAAGGAAAAAGGGAAATATGGCACAAGCTTTTTCATTAAACGTTTCTAACAGTGTTGGAGGTTCGCAAGAGCTCCAATACTTGTTGCAAATGAATACCACCATCGGTCTCAAAGAATGGAAATGTATCTTAAGAGGTTCGGTAGAGATATATGCAGATCTATGGAAGAAGGACCTCATGTCCCTGTTCTCACTCCTATTCAAGCTGATGGTACTCAAGCACGACTAGGTGCAGGTCAGGCAACCATGAACCGACCAGCAAATGATGATCTTGACAAAATGGAGAAAGATGCCATAGCCTTCTATGAAATTTCATATGATGTGGCTCCAGACAATTTCAACATCATCATCAACTACAAATCTGCCAAAGAGATCTGGGATTTACTCAAGAATCTATACCAGGGGTCAGAACAAGCTCAAGACAAGAAACTTACAATACCTCGCAACGAATTCACCAACTTTAAAGCCTTACCCGGTGAAAGTATTGATGATTCGTTCAAAAGGTTCAACCTTATCATCACAAAACTGTCGAATGCTGGTACAGCCCGAAGTAATCATGAAACAAACCTACAGTTCCTAAATGGTCTAGGAAGACACTGGACTACGGCAAAGATGATAGTTCAAGGAGACAGAAATATCCACACTCTCTCACTGTTCAAACTATATGGTGAACTCCAAGCACAAGAATCAATTGTGCTAAAGGATTGTGTAGATCTAGGAGGACCACTTTCTTTGATGGCTCAAACTCCTTAGTACCCTTATACCTCAGAGTCATCATACCAACATTCATATGACAACTCACCGCAGGCGTATGAAGCTGATGCTGAACTTGATGACGAAGAAGAGTTTCAGAATGCCATTTCTCTAGTCAGTCAACAGTTCAATAGAATCCCACCACCATCCTTTCGTAAACACCAACAGTTCACCAAACCACATTTCAATCGTAATTTCAAGCCGTAGAAAAACCATTCAAGATATCCCAGAAATCCTCTTTCACAACCGCAGAACACTTCTTCAAAAGAGCTACTGCAGAATAAGAAATCTTCAGACTCTGGTACCACTACCGAAGTCAAAGATGGACTCATTATTTTCCATAAGCGTGACAAGGAAAACCACTTTTCCAATGACTGCAAAGCAAACGTGTAGAAAAGACAAGGCATTTTATCTCAGAATGGCTCAAGAGATGGAGGAAAAGGAAAAAAGCAAGAGCTTATGTTGCTCAAGTAAGAAGGGATCATCAAGTATGGTCTTCAGGGGATGAAGATTAAGAAATGGAAAAAAACAAGAAGATATGGAAAATTTTCATGGTGGCAACTAGTGAAGAAGACGGATCAACAAACTTGTAGAAGAACTACTGCTACATGGCCAATGATGTAACTCTCAGCATCGTTGAACAAGTAAAAATTATGATTCAGTCTAATAATTACAGCATGCATGATTCAGTCTAACAAACCTAGAAAGACTTAATGACACTTGTGTTGCTGTCCATTCAGACTACAACAAAGCCCATGATGAAAATAACATAGCATCCCAAGAGATGCACCATGTGAGAGGAAGACTAGAAGATAAAAGGCTTAAGGTCGCCATGTTAAAAAAGTACTTATTGTTAGAAAAGGATGCTAGGATGTAAGTGAAACTCAATTAGATATTGCTTTGAATCAGCGGGATCTTGCCCGAAAAGAGATTGTACGTTTAAATCTTTTAATTGAAAAACTCGTTAATGAAAGTGAAACTATTGAGAATATTGGTAATAGTGGGACCGTAGACAAAACTTATAATTTGGGATGGTCCAATGGGTTCTCAACTAAGGAGACCTCTTCTCCCCGATTCAATGTTGAACGTCCTTATGTCCCACCAGATAGACCTTTTCAATATCCAGTCAATAATAAGACATATCCTGAAGACATCCAATGTCACTTCGGTAGACTTCGTGATCTTAGCAACAATTGTGTCATTGAGGAAATTTTTCCTGAATCCACGGGTAACTCAGATTAATCCATACCCATTATTGGCACAGTTTGTCCCGGTTCTCAGTCTAGTTCAGATGTGGATGAAGAAATTGTTTTGGAAGGACCTGAATTAGTTGTAAATGGTCCATCTTCATCTTCCAAAACATTTCTCAATCCAAAGTCACCTTTGACTTACTCTGCGGTAGTCCAATCCTCTCTATCGCAGACCCCAGTCTATTACACAAACACTCTTCAGCCTATCTTGCATGAATTGCCAATCAATAATTTTGAATTTGGCCAATTTTGCCAAAGTAATGAACTTTCTAGTTCTGATGACTCAAGTCCTCGATTTTTACTTCAAACAAAGAATTTAAAAAAACCTCAGTTGAATGTTACTGATGTGGTCTCACCAAAAGTTCAAGCAAAATTGGCTTTACAAGACGAGATCAGATCGCGACGTGAAAAGCGGGAAGATGATTTAAAGAACAAAACTTTCAAAAAAAAAGTCAAAGTTTCAAATAAAAGGAATTTCGAAATACCTGTCTCTGTAAAAACTTTTCAAAAACATACTGTAGTCGATGGATCATGCAAAAAGGAACGATCAGTAACCAAATCTTTTCAAAATACTTCTGCAAAACATCAAAAAGAGGTCAAGTCATTTTCACAAAATACCTTAACATATCCAAATTTCAAGGGTATTTTGCCAACTCCAAATCATTCAAAATCACATGATTCAGTCACAAAGTCAAAACCTAAGTCTAGGCCACGTGAAAAACCTTTTTCAAGTCCCAAAATTACTTCAGAAAAACACACCGAAAGAACCAGTCAAAAGGGAAAAGTTGCACCCTCCGGACCTTAAAAAAATATGGTTTCTGGTTAAATGAGAAAAACCTTACGTTTGGCTTTTACCCACTAAAAGAGTCACGTCTAATCTCAACATGCAACATTCCACAAAGGACAAAACATTCTGGACTAGGATTAAAACCTAAAAAGAAATCCGTTCAAAAGTCCCATGTACATGCATTTGTTAAGACTTACGTTACCCAGGGCTCCAAACTTGTTTGGGAGCCCAAACTAACCCTCTAATTTTTGTAGGCAATTTGCAAGGAGAAACAAGAGGAAGAATGGTTAATCGATAGTGCATGCTCCTTGCACATGACTGGAAGGTTGGAATACCTTTCAGATTTCAGGCCAATCAGCAATGGTGGGCACGTCACTTTTGGAAACAATGCAAACGGAATCATCAGAGGTTATGGAGTATTGACTACGAGAAGCTTCTCTATACAACGTGTTGCTTACGTAGAAGGTTTAAAACATAATTTGATCAGTGTGGGTCAATTATGCAAAGTTGGTCATTGGGTTGAGTTTAATAATGATTACTGTTACATCATGACAAGTGACAGGAACATATGCCTCATCAAATCTAAAGCAGAAGGGACAATGTATCCATTGGATGTCTCTTTGATCATTGGCAAACTGCAGTTGTGTTTTTTGTCCAAAGCAGTGTCTCGAGTAAGTTGGTTATGGCACCGCAAACTAGCTCACCTCAATTTCAGATACATCAACAACCTGTTCACCGAAGAGTTAGTCCGTAGACTACCAATTTTGAAGTACAACAATGATACATTATGCCCAGCCTGTGAATGTGGAAAACAAACAAAGGGTAGCCATCCTCTGATAGATGACTCTTCAATCGTTGAACCATTAGAGCTACTTCACATTGATCTCTGCGGTCCATCTACCGTAGCCAATCTTCACCACAAGAAATATATTCTGGTAATAGTTGATGACTTTACTCGCTTCACTTGGTTCTTCTTCTTCAGACTCAAATCAAACATACCGCAGATCATGATAAACTTCATCAAGGAAATAGAGCTCCAAATCAAACTACCAGTCAGACGGATAAGAAGTGATAATGGTACGGAATTTACAAATCAACTCTTGAATAGCTTCTTGGTTTCCAAGGGCATCAGTCACAAATTCTCGGCACCCTATCCACCACAACGAAACGGAGTAGTAGAGCGAAGAAATAGAACTCTAGTTAAAGCAGCTAGATCGATGTTGAACTTTGCCACTCTACCTCTCTACTTTTGGGAGGAAGCAGTGGCAACTGCATGCTTTGTTCGAAATTGAAGCATCATTTGCAAACGCCTCAACAAGACTCCCTATGAAGGTCTCAACAATCGAAAACCCAACGTCCGATTCTCTCACATTTTTGGTTGCACATGTTTTGTGATCAATAACAATGATCATCTTAACAAGTTTGCACTGAATTCAGATAAAGACATTTTTCTGGGATACTCAACCAACAAAGTTGCATACAGGGTTCTCGTATGGCGTACAAGATTAATAGTCGAAAGCTTTGATGTCAAATTTGATGACTATTATGTCCGCGACACAATTCCTTCCACCGAAACAAAGTACATTATGGAAAGTGATATGCCCATATCCTCAGGTCTTTTGAAGATAGTAGAAGTTAACTATGATGATCTCTTCGATCTTGCAGAAACGACACATCTCTTAGAAATCTTGGTGTCTCCTGTAGCACAACGACAACATGCAGTAGTATCTAGACCTATCTTTTCTGAAGGAGCATCATTAAATACTTACACCTTGTCGGTTGAGGGGGAAAGACCAGTTCCTGTGGAAATAACAATCGCAGAGGTTCCAGTACTTAAAGATAATGCTCCAATGCCTACACGCAGACCAACCAATCAATCAACCATCTTTGAAGACTCTAAAGAAGAAGTTGAAAACATTGATATAAGAAGTGATCCAAGGATTGTTCATCACTCATCAGGCCAGGGGGAACCAATGTCACTTGTCCAGGGGGAACGATCATCTACAGCTCAGGGGGAACTTCCATTACCTACCGTAGACCCCATTCCAACAAACCAAGACTCATCTTCGGTTGTTCTCAAATCGAGGGGGGACTACCTTCTCCAACCGTAGAGTCCTCTAACATAGAGGATTTTCCCTCAACCGCAACTGCAAACCGTGAACATTCATGACTACACGTTTGGACAAGAGATCAGCCACCTGGTCAAATCATCGGCAACCTATCCTTAGGTATTCAAACTCGTTCCTCTACCGATTTAAATAATCATTGTCATTATGCAGCATTCATGTCATCCGTCGAGCCCCGAACCATTAAAGAAGTGATCATGGAGCCTGACTGGATTATTGCAATGCAATAGGAGCTTGCTAAATTTGAATGAAACAAAGTTTGGAAATTGGTACCGAAGCCAGAAAGTCACACGGTCGTCAGAACAAGATGGGTGTTCAAGAACAAGCTAGATGAATCAGGTGTGGTGGTAAGAAACAAAGCTCGATTAGTCGCCAAAGGGTATAGTCAACTCGAGGGTGTTGACTACAATGAAACATATGCCCCTATAGCAAGAATGGAAGCCATACGTATCTTCTTAGCGTATGCTGCTCACAAAAACATCAAGGTTCATCAAATGGATGTAAAAAGTGCTTTTCTGAATGGAGAACTGAAAGAGGAAGTATACCTCCAACAACCTCCAGGCTTTGAAAGCTTAGAATTTCCAAATCACTATAACAAGCTGGAGAAAGCAGTATACGGTCTAAAGCAGGCACCTAGAGCATGGTATGAGACTCTCTTTGAGTTTCTTGTCACCTCAGGATACAAAATAGGTGTGATTGATCCTACTTTATTTAGACGAGCAAATGAAAATCACTTGATGCTTGTTCAAATATATGTGGCTGATATCATATTCGGATCAATGGATCAGGGTATCGTGGATGAATTTGCAAGGATCATGACAAGCAAGTTTCAAATGAGCATGAATAGAGAGATCAATTTCTTACTAGGACTTCAGGTTAAACAGGTCCCTTAAGGGATATTCATTCATTAAGAAAAGTATACCACTGAGTTGTTGAAGAAATTTTCGATGGAAAACTGCTCCTCGGATAAGGTCCTGATGGCCTTTGGGTATAAAATCTCAGCTCAACCTATCGAAGAGTCAGTTGATCACAAAACATATGGAGGAATGATTGGATCATTGATGTACCTCACTGCCAGCCGATCGGGTATTGTATTTGCAACAGGTTTATGTGCTATGTACCAAGCTGACCCTAAAATATCTCACTTGACCGCAGTCAAGCAGATCTTCAGATATCTCAAAGGAAGTAAAACAATGGGTCTCTGGTACCCTACAGGTAATGATTTCACTCTTTAAGCTTTCACAGATGCGGATCATGCCGGGTGCAGACTCGATCGTAAGAGCACTTCGGGTGGATGTCAGTTCTGAGGATGAAGATTAGTCAGCTGATCTTCAAGGAAACAAAACTTTGTTTCTTTGTCTACCGCAGAGGCAGAATATTTGGCCGTAGCTAGCTGTTGTTCCTAAGTCCTTTGGATGAAGACTCAACTTATGGACTATGGTTAGAGGATGCTGCGGATACCCATCTATTGTGATTCTGAGAGTGCTATAGCGATTTTACATAATGCTATTCATCACTCGAAGACGAAACACATCGAACTTCGATATCACTTCATAAAAGACCACATCCTCAAAGGTAACATCAAACTCATTTTTGTGCCCACTCATGAAGAAATAGCTGACGTTTTTACCAAGGAACTCGACTCCACAAAGTTAAATGGATTTTTAGAAATGTTAGGAATGATGAACCTAGACCCATAGTTCTTCCTGAAAGGATAGGAACCGCAGACCATATCAGGTCTTTGTAGGTGAATAAATTATTTCTTTTTCTTTTCAAAACAAAACACTTGAAGCAATTTACTCACTGCGGTTCCTTTTTTTTAGAATAACTTATTTGTATATTCTTCACATCTTCTTTTCAGTGTACACGGAAATCACATATGATCTATATACTCTTCGAGTCCGTTTATTTCTTTTTTTTCTAACCTTCATAATCTAATTTGGTTTCAACTTTCACTACCACAGACGCATTGAATGAACCCGAAGTTATTCATTGACAAGTGCTTTAAATAACAATGTGTTCTACTTAAAGAATCATAAAAACATAAAAAACATTCTTCAAAACATTCATTTTGTCGCACATAACTTTTTTTTTCAGTAAACCTCAAAGATTTTCCTCAGTCATGTCTATTTATGGGTAAGAATCACTTAAATCAATTTTCTATAAAAGAAATCCTTTTTAAAAGATCCATTTTCTCATCCAGTCATGTCATGCAACCTTTGGGGTCTAATTCGTTCCACTTCCCCATTTTTACAACCGATACAAACATGTCTCACCCCACGTTTAACCGGCGTGTAATCATGGACCTGCAACGCATTTAATGTTCCACCTTTTCCGTAAATTATTTGTTTTTTGATCTATTTCAATTCATCTAATAATGATAAAAACCCAAAGGTTTTTAACATTAACAGCTGTAATTAAATTTTTATCTATAACTTTTGAAATTCGGAGGTATAAAAACCCGCCATTTCTTCCCAAGATAGCTTTTACGCTATCTGAACTCTCTTGACGATCTTCATCTTCTTCATCTTGCTAAGAAAAACCTTTTTTCAAGAAAGTTCTCAAAACCTTTTAATGAAATCATGGTGAAGTCCAACATCTCGAAGAAGCAATCTAAAGCCTCAGGCTCTGCTCGTCCAACAGGGTCATAAACCACAATTAGACACCCCATTCCATCATTTGATGCTAGCAAATACCATCGAGTCTTTGAAGATCATCCATTTTAAAATGAAGCAATCAAGATGATGATCAAGTTTCTTCCAACCCACTCTCTTTTTGGGGTATTCGATTCATTCACAAAAAATGTACCACTAGAAGTATTGTTTCGATGTACCTTCTCAGCATTCAAACCTAGACACAACTATCAAGAAGTTCACCTAAATCTAGTTGATGACTCTTTGGTGGTCCTGACCAAAGAGAAGTTCCTTTCTGCAATCAACCTTAGGGTTCCTTCATCAACAAAATTCTACTCTCCTAGCACAATGGATGTGTTCTCTGCCCTTTCTCAAATGGGGTACCAAGTCAAGCTTAAAGGTGTTGGTGAATTCAAGAAGAGCAAAATGTCAGCTGTGTGGCAATTTTTGTGCCACTACATTATTCGCAGTCTATCAGGCAGAACTGGTGGCACTGATTATATGGGGAAATAACTTCTGGACATCGTTTGGAGTATCTTCACATGGAATGGAGTCAACTACAGCCAAATCATCTGGATGATTTCTTGAAATACATCTCTAAGGACGCACCAAAAGAAGGAATAACCGAGCTTACATTTGCAAGGTTCTGGTCATTGTGCATTCATGATCTACACAAGGATGCGTAACTCAGCAAGGGCAACGACACCAACCGCTTCTCAGCTCGCGATCTAAAGAGGTACAATCCTTCCAAGGATCAGTCAATTTTTGGTCCTATTCGTAGATTACCCATATACATTTTGGAATCCATTGGACTCACAAACATTGAGGTAGCTGACCGTATAATGGCTACGAGTGATATTTCCCCATATCACTCTTCCCCGCCACGACCCATTCAGCCTACCATAGCCCAGGACCAAAAGCACAAATCCTCCAAACCCAGTCAGTCCACTACAGCTCAAGATCTGTAACCAAAATCCAAAAGGGTTAAATCCCTTGCAAAGAAAACACCATCGAACGTTGTGAAAAGGGAGTTGTTCCCTCAAAGAAAATAAAAACCAAGACCGCAGAGCCCTCCATTCAAACTCGTCAGTCCCCCTCCGAGGCTTATGATCCTCCAGTGAATGTCCTCGAAGACACTCACCATGAGCCCTCGGAATCTGGGGACGTGTTTAGAAGAAAGAAACTGAAGTTAAATGCAAGTCATGGCCAAATGCGACCCACGACACATACCAAAGTCTCTCAACAGACTCCTGTAGCCGTTTGAGTTACCGCAGACTCACCCTCAAAAACCCCAACTCACCACTCAGATACAGAAAGTTTATATGTTTCATCACATGATGGAGACAGACCCCCAATTGGAACTCATGTGGATCCAATTGTTTCGACTCGCCCTAAGGTCTCCAGGGCATCATGCTTGCACGTATTTGAACCCGAGGAGTTGAACTCCATTTTTCTTCAAGTCACACAAACACTAGATACACATGTTGCACCGCATAGCACTTCTTTCTTAGCCCTTGTCGGAATAGAGTCGAGCCCACACTTGACTTTAGGTCAAGGAGACCATGGAAGCTCTGTAAATCCTATACCGCCTTCATTACTTTCAAGCGGTTTAGGCATGGTGAGCACAAATGTGCAGGGATCCATGAATCCGAGGGACACCTCGGCGAATCAAGGATTTGACGGCTACGTATCCGACGAATCACGGTCTGAATACCGGCCAACGACGGAGTCTGGAATTAGGAAGTTTAAAGCCTTTAAAAAGGCCCAGCATGCGAGGAAAGAACAACAAGTTCAACAACAACAACCAAATGAGGAATCTCTTCTCCTGGTGGCAAAATATTGGGCCACTTCCATCTACAATGCCAAAACGGTTCATGACATTCTTTCCATTCAACAATGGATGTCTACCATGGAGGAAACTGTTCGAACAGCTCATTAAATGGAGAATGTTGTTGTCACCTCCAACCCCCCCCCCCTAATGAAGAAGATCATGACTCCAACGACGATGGAACAACAATTGAAATAAGTTCAGCTCCCATGTTTGGACTTGATGATGAAAGCTTTGAAGACGTTCAATAGCCTCCTCTCTCCGACGAGTTCATTATGGTGATTGACGATGAAGAATCGAGTGGATCTCAACACTCCACTTCCAAGCCCAAGGCAAAGAAGAAAAAAATATAGTAGTTTCAAGGAAAGAATTCCTCAATATGCAGAGCAAAGTAGACCAAATCTTGGCCGCAGTCACTACCAACGAACCGCAAAAAACTAAAGTTCGTACACCGCAGTCGCTCGTTGAACGCGTTGAAAGATTGGAAATAATGGAAAGAATGGCTGCAGAGCGGATGATTCTGAGAGTTGAAATGGGTATAAGAGATCTTGATAAAAGAAGGATTGCCGACCACAAGGGTTTTATGTCCAAAGCTGAAGCCTTCATTTAAGAGGTAACAAAGTTTAAAGATGATCTCCAAAATACACTGCAGACTCAAGAAAGCAACTCCAAAAAGCTTATACAGGAAACCCACACTGCATGTGAAGCAGGGTATGAGGTACTGCAAAATACCATCAAAGGCTTACGTAGATCTCTCACCGCAAACCAAAGTGTTGACGAAATTCTTCGCCTCACTAAGGGAATTTAACAACTCCTCTTCAAGTCTCAAACCCCGAACAAACAAGATGGTTGTGATCTCACGAAAAACCAGTTCAATGATACCTTTGAGAAGATTGAAGGATTGAAGAAATGGTTTGAGGAGCAGGTGGAGCCTGCTTCCTCAAAAGGGGGAAGTGAAAGTGATCTAAATCAAGAACAAGAAAACAGAAATGAAGAAACTTCTAAGTCCAAAACTCCATTTTTTCATCAAACTCCTCTTAGAGATCAATCTACTACAACAGAGCACAACAAAATCCCAGCCCCTTGGTCCTCACCACAAAAGTCTCCTCCACAAAAATCTCATGAATCTCCACATCAATATCCTACTCACAATTCCAAGAACATGGAAGAAGAAGAAGAAGAACTAATGTCTCCAGATCACTCAGATGACTCTTCGGCCCCTGTCCAAAAGAAAAGTGACTGGAGAGTAGCCAAGTTTGCAGATGAAATTTGGAAGGAACAAGGGTTCGACATAACTTTCGACGAAACCTTGATCAATTCTTGGGTGAACCCAACCCGCAGACTTCTTGATGTTGATTATGTCCCTCATCTCACATACGCAGAACCCCCATCAAATGGCTACTGGGACATCCCCATTTCTCCAAACTCCAAGTCTTCCCGATTTTTCACTCTCTCGAATTAAACATTCCTGATGACCGCAGACTCCCCATGGAGTTTGAACTCTTGAACCTGTTCGATGCTAAATATGGTTCAAAGTTTGAAAATATATGGTCAAATAATAGACCAGAAGGAGTCAAGAACTACAAAGCAAGAAAGTTCATGAAATGTGAATTCTTCCAATACACATTGACCCGA
Source organism: Lactuca virosa (assembly GCF_052849685.1). Classification (NCBI taxonomy): domain Eukaryota; kingdom Viridiplantae; phylum Streptophyta; class Magnoliopsida; order Asterales; family Asteraceae; genus Lactuca; species Lactuca virosa. Next base: position 164,022,961 of record NC_136433.1, on the reverse strand, counting down.
AGAGGAAGCGAGTACATCAGATCTCAGGTTGATTTTGTTTGCATGAACCCGGAGGAAATTTTCTTGATAGTACGAGTATTTCAACTAAAGGCTGAAAAGTACCCAAAGAAGAAAGTTGCCTTTGAACGTGCATGTGAGTTCTTGAAGGCATTAGTCTGTGACTTTGGAAAGATTGACACAGAGATACATCCAGTCCTTGCCAACAAATTCAACTTTCCTCCATTCGAGCAAGTATCAACTATCACTGAAGCATTCCAAGAAATGTCACTAGGTGCAACAAGCTATCCTGAGCTAGGAGTTGTATACAAAAGAGCTCAAGATGGACCGAAGTACTTTATCCTAGTTTCTGCCATCCATCGCCTTACAAAGAAACAACTTGATGTTACTCTAGCTTCAGTGCAAAGATCGAAACACACATCTGATGAAGTCAAGTTTGAAATCACAAGGAGGATTCAATGGTTGTTTGAAGTGAGAAAGTTCTGGTGGATTATCATCCAGTTTCTAAAGATGGTCAATTGAAGAAAATAGTTGAGAGGTCACTTAGGGAGAAAATTTTGAAATAGAAAGTGACCCTCTTCAGCTAAGGAACCAAAGACTTGAAGACTTGATGGTACCGTAGAGAAGAATGGAACCGAAGATTGCTTTTGTTGTATGTCAACTGCAGATGTGAAGATCAACTGCAAAGATGAACGATGCATGAAGACTGTTTACTTTTCCTGACATTACTTGTTTACATTGTATTGTCCTGTGAACCTTTCATGGTCATTGTAGTCAGTTGTTTAGTATTTCTTCATTTATCAATGTAACTTTTAGGACTCTATAAATAGAGAATCCCTCTTCATGTACTCTACACGACTTTCAAAACTTCATTTGAAAATACAAAGATCGTTCATCTCTATCTCTATCTTAACTGATAATCTTAGTCCCTCTTCATCTTAAGTTGATCGTATTTACTAACTTGTATTTGAATGCAAACCTTGTTATGAATCAACTTGGTGTTTACTTGATATAACTTGTTTTCATTTATATTTCCTTTACATTTCTGCATCAACTTCTAACTCACTTAACTTATTATTGTTGAGCCAACAAGATCCTCGAGATTAACTTTTTATTTTGCATCATATTAACTTGTGACTAACGTTTGTACAAGATTTTCTCTCAACAGTTTTGGACCCTTTTGCTCAACTATTGAACAATTTCACTTTTAATTAATTCCTTTAATCCCAAAATTAATTCCAAATTAATTTCTGATTAAATATAAATTAAATAATATGATTTCTAATTAATATATTTTTTCCATAATAAATTAATAAATCATTTATTACAATGTATTAATCAAATAATAAATCATTCATCTTTCTCAATAGGTCATCCTGTCTAGTTGCTAATATGAAGGCAACACAAAAGGACTGTGCTACTATCAATTCAAGTACATACCAATTATAGTTATGGACTTAGACACCTAATCCAACAGTCTCCCACTTGGATAAGTCTAATAACTATAAATGCAAGCATAACTTCAAAATTGACTAGCAAATTGTAGCTCTTAAAGCCGATGTTGAACTCTGACCTAGTCAGTTATGTGTCCTAAGATAAGGGATCATATAATCCTCCGTTCTGCAAGATATCATATGGACAAATGACATGGAACATAATCATTCTCATTTTCCAATAGTTTGCTTCCCGATTTATGATGTGTATTGACAAAGAACTTAATTGAACACCTCAATTCAGTCCTGACCGGGCCTGGCAGATAAGTCAACACCAAATCATATAGGGGCCCAAGATATCACTTTTCCCGTTAGGGCAAAAGGAACAGATAAACTTTGACTTATATGCTTGTACTATTTACTCATCAAAACATGCACAACAATACGCTTTATAACATCAAGTTACTAATGCGTTTACGTATTATCAATGCATAACCAACTCATAAACAACAACTCATATATCTCCTTTTAAATATTATACGATATTATTCTCTTAGAATTACTCGTGATAAATTCCATGAAGTAATTCCCTAAGCATGGGTTAATTCAATACTTAAATCTCCATTTCAGAAGTACTCATGAACCCTGCAGCAAACCATTGCTATGTCTAACTCCTTAGACAATCTACATTCTGATTCATGACAGTCTTAATTCATTACTTACTTCCAAAGTATGATCGACAATGGATATTTTGAATAATCTAATTATTCGGGAAGTAAAACATGCAATAATGAAACACAATGATAAACAACTGAAGAAAGACAGTAAACAATACTTATAAACAAATCTCCATATATTTAATCATCAAATGTCAATTACATTTATTTATTACAAGTTTCTAAATATCTATCTAATCACTAAAACTAATATCATCCTTCACACCAATGCTCCTTGCATGTTGAACGTGCTTAACCCTACTCAGACCCTTTGTGATGGGATCTGTCGGATTCTCCTCAAATCATGCCCTCTTTACGACGAGGTTTCCTTTTACTCTATGTATGATAAAGTGGTATTTTCTGTCGATATGTCTAGATCTGCCATGATCTCTTGGTTTCTTTGTAAAGGAAACCGCTCCTTTATTATCGCAGAAAATCTCCATTGGCTCCTTTATGGTTGGCATAACTTCAAGGTCTCCAATGAAGTTCTTCAACCATATAGCCTCCTTTGATGCTTCACTTGCTGCAATGTACTCTGATTCACAAGTAGAATCAGCCACCATCTCCTGCTTGGAACTTTTCCAAATAACAACTCCTTCATTAAGGATAAACAACCAACCAGACTGAGAACGAAAGTTGTCTCTGTCTTTCTGAAAACTGGCGTCACTATACCTAATAACTCTTAAGTCATCACTGCCACCAAGCACAAAGACTCAGTCCTTAGTTCTTCGCAGATACTTAAGAATGTTCTTCACGACTATCCAATGAGCTTTACCTGGATTTCCATGATATCGACTAACCATGCTCAAATCAAAATCCATGTCAAGGCGAGTACATGTCATGGCATACATGATCGATGTAACAAGGGAAACATATGGAATTCGACTCATTTCTGCTATCTCTGTATCAGTACTCGGACTTTGAGTCTTACTCAGTTTGGTATTTCTCTGCATAGGTAACTCTCCTTTCTTAGAATTCTCCATGCTAAAATGATTTAGCACTTTATCCAAATATATACGTTGACTAAGTCCAATTAGTCTCTTACTCCTGTTTCTCAAAATCCTTATTCCCAGAATATAAGCAGCCTCTCCCAGATCCTACATAGCAAAAAACTTTCCAAGCCAGGACATAACTTCCTGTAAGGTCGGAATGTCGTTTCCTATGAGTAGTATGTCATCAACATACAATACCAGGAAGGTGACTATACTCCCACTAGCTTTGAAATATAAACAAGATTCACCTTTATTTCTTGAGAAGCCAAACACTTTAACTTTCTCGTCAAAGTAAAGATTCCATCTGCGAGAAGCTTGTTTCAATCCATAGATTGATTTTTCAAGCTTACACACTCTATTGGGGTACTTAGCATCCACAAAACCCTATGTCTAACTCATGTAAACATCCTCAGCCAACTTTCCATTAAGGAAAGCAGTTTTGACATCCATCTGCCAAATTTCATAGTCATCAAATGCAGCTATGGACAACATAACCATAATAGATTTAATCTTACTTACTGGTGTGAAGGTGTCATCATAGTCAACCCCTGGGGTTTGAGTAAAGCCCTTCGCAACCAGTCTAGCCTTGAAAGTCTGTACCTTTCCATCCATATCAGTCTTTTTCTTGAAGATCCATTTGCACCCAACTGTCTTACAACTTGGTACATTATCAACCAAATTCCAAACTTGGTTGTCATGCATGGACTTGATCTCACTATCCATCGCCTCTTTCCACTTGGCAGATTCAGGGCCCACCATAGCTTCCTTGTTGTTAGTAGGTTCATCCAAATTTACCAGTGTGCTATCACTGATAAACATATCACCTTCTGCACTTATATGGAAACCATACAACACATGCGGAACACTAACTCTACTAGAACGCCTAAGAGGAAATGACTCGTCAACTGGTTCAACAGGAATTTCTTCCTCGGGTTGAGCTTTAGTGTTAGAGGTTTCTTCATCGTTTGACTCTTGAATTTCTTCAAGATCAATTGTACTTCCACTATCCTCTTTTCATATGAGCTCTCTCGTGAAAGACTCCTCATCATGCTACGAAGACCACGTATTCACAAGGTCTGTAGAACAAGTATCCAAAAGACTTTTGTGGGTAGCCGATGAAAATAAATCTCTTACTTTGAGGTTCAAGCTTGTTGTGAGTCTCTCGTTTAACGAAATCTTCACAACCCCAAACCTTGATATGTTCCAACGAGGGAACCTTCCATGTCCACATCTCGTGAGGTGTTTTGGCAACCTTCTTTGTTGGGACAAGATTAAGAATGTGGGCGGAAGTCTCTAAGGCATACCCCAGAATGAGACTGGAAGTGAAGCTCGAATCATCATGGAACGAACCATGTCCAACAAGGTTCGATTGAGCCTCTCAGCCACACCATTAAGTTGTGGTATCCTAGGAGGTGTTAATTGTGAAACAATTCCACATTCCTTGAGGTAGTCTTGGAAATCGATACTAAGATACTGACCACCTCTGTCAGATCTGAGCATCTTGATCTTCCTGCCTAATTGATTCTCGACTTCTTGTTTGAACTCTTTGAACTTTTCAAAGGTTTCTGAATTATGCTTGATTAAGTAGATATAGCCATATCTGCTATAATCATCAATAAAAGTCACATAGAATCGATTTGCATCCCTTGTGGTGGATCTGAAGGGCTGACACACATCTGTGTGTATGAGATCCAACAATCCTTCACCTCTTTCACATTGTCATCTTTCCAAGTAAACAAGACTCGCATGTATCATCTGACCTTAAGTCAAATGATTCCAATACTCCATCCTTTTGTAGTTGGGCAATGCGTTTCTTGTTGACATGTCTAAGACAACAATGCCACAAGCATGCCTTGTCTAAACCATTAGACAAATCAATTTTGCAAAACACTATTTCCTAAATTGTCTACAACCATCACAGTTTCATACACGCCATCACAAGGTAATGCTTCAAAATAAAAAATACCATTCTTATAAGCATAAGTAGAACCATTCTCATTATTAATAGAATATCTAAAACCTTGTTTGTACAAACCATGAAATGAAATAATGTTTCTCGTCATTTCTGACGAATATCAACAATTGTTTAAATCCAAACACAACCCACTACTAAGCACTAAAGAATAAACACCAATCTTGGTAACAGGTGACGATCTCCTATTGCCCATAATCAGGTTCATCTTCCCATGCTCCACATCCTCACTTCTTTTTAGCCCCTGCAAGTCAGAACAAATGTGAAAGCCACATCTTGTATCAATGACCCAAGAATTAGAATGTGATGAGTTTTTGGATAGGATAGTGTAAATACATGTAAAGGTTGGCTTCACCTTGCCATCCTTTATGTCTTGTGAGCATTTAGGGCAGCTTCGTTTCCAATGCCCTTTGTCCTGGCAGAAAAAGCAAGTAGCCTCCTTAGGATCAGAGGTAGGAGGAGCATCAGAACTGGTTTTTCCTTTGGTTCCATTGCTTGAGGACCTAGCTTGGGACTTTCCATTCCAATTCTGTTTTAAAGGATCTTTCCTCTTTTTTCCCTTCCCTTTCCTGGTATCCAAGACAGGAGCAGCAGCAGGAGTGGAGGCAACACTCTTTCCCTTCAGTCCACTTTCAGCAGTTCTAAGCAAGCTCTGAAGTTGACTCAATGTGGTTTCCTCCTTGTTCAAATGATAAGTCATGATGAACTGATCATAACAGCTGGGCAATGAGTGCAAGACTATGTCAATAACCAATTCCTCACCGAAGTTCACATTGAGTTTCAACAAATGATCCACATATTTTTGCATGCATTGCAAGTGGATCGTAACGGACTCTCTATCCTTTATCTTGCTGGTTATGAGGGACTTTACTATCCCGTATCTCTCTTGGCGAGCTCGTTGATGATACTTTTCCATCAAGCCTTTGTTCATCTCATACAACCAGTAATCCTCATAGAACCTTTGTAGCTCTGGAGTCATAGTAGCCACCATGATGCATGATACTTTGGTAGCAACATTGCAATGTCTCCTATACTCAGCTAGTTGTTCAGGAGTAGCTTTTGTTTCATCAATCTCGACTAGTTCTTTCTCAAGCACATACTCTTTGTCCTCGAAGAGTAAATCCATCTTGATTTTGCGCATCCAATCATTATAATTGGTGCCATCAAAGGTGACTTTTGAGCAAATGCCCAATAGCGAGTAGTTGTTGGAGGAATTATTGGAAGTTGACATCTGAAAAAAGGAGAAGGACAAGTTTTGATTAGATAAGAAAATCCTGAATATAACACCCAAATGAAATATTAAGGCTAGGACCCAACTAAATAGTTCATAATTCAGAAAAGGTATGTTGTAATCCAATTATAAATTATTTAAAGGTAGGCAAATGATGATTCACCAATTTCACCACGACAAACGAAATTTGAACGAATTAGGTTTTAAATGAAATTCCTAGATCTTTTGAAATTCATTGAAATATTCAATGGCATGTTTAATCACGATTATGTCCTTTCCATTTGTGACTGGGATACCGATGATCATAAAGAAGGTGTGAATAACCATGCAAATTAGCTTGGTACTCTCGATATCTTTAATCACATAATTAATGTGCCGGTTAACGACACACGCTCCATTAATCAATGATAATTTACGAGACACCCATTGCCACCCTTTATTAGTCCATATTAGTGTGCCAGTTAACCACACACGCTCCACAAACGACTTATATAAAGTGTAACTAAGATTCAGAATTTAATAAAACATTATTCCATTATTCCATTATACTTATTAATGAGAATTGTGTCCTATCAAACCCGTTCGTCTAACGAACCTCCACCATCAAGTGAGCGGTGGGTAAGAGTGGATACCCAATGGCTTTCATTTTATAGGCCACTTCCTTAAACTCCCCTTATAGATCGGCTTCGTGAATGAGGTCTACTAACGTTAAGACTGACTTTTTTTATACATATATAATATTAAACATTTAATTTTATAATATATATAAGGTGTAATTTAAACTTTTCAAAATAGGGTTTTTCTTTTAATTTTCGAAAATTAACATTAATTTAAAATTAAAAGAAATTGATTTAATAATTATTATTAATTAAACCTTTAATTAATTTATTAAATCATTTGGGGATTATCCATTAAATTAATCAAAATAATTTAACCTAATCCCAATCCCCTAAATTTCGAAAAATGGGAGGGATAATTATAAAATCCTGTAATTATCTAGTTAACCAAGTAAGAAGATAATTACCAAAAATAACAACCCTACCCATAACCCTAATTTTCGAAATTATCCTTTTCTTGGGGGGGAGGACGGCAAGGTTTTCAATCCTTGCCTAAAATTTTAAAACCCTAGGGTTAGGAAACCCTAGATCTCGAAAATATGGGAAGCCAAAGGAAAGGGTTAAAACCTTTTTGCTAATTTTCGAAAACAAGGGTTTTTAAACCCTAATTTGCGAAAAACACAAGGCCTAAGGGTTTAATTGCCATAATCCCTAATTTTCAAGTTCAACCAATTGCATCTAATTCAATAGAAAACAATCTTAGGCTCTGATATCACTCATGAGTTTTAAGCACAACAAACAATCCCTATGTTTGCATGCAACCCTAATTTGTAGGATCTATGTTTTCTCTATTGGACTTGCACGTATTGAACACAAAAGCAAGAAATCCTAGGATGCATCTATAATTTTCGAAATTAACAATAAACTAGAGTTAAAATACATACCTTGATTATTATATTGTATTAACTATGAAATCCCTGAAGATGTTGGACTTGAGAGCAAGTGTCACAAGTGTAACACTTCTAATGGCTCACAAACACACCGAGCAAGAGGATGAGAGGGGAGAGCAGGAGGAAGCTCAAGAATTTGGCTCTTCTTAGGGTTTTAGAAGCATGGCCGAAATTCTAAGGGTGAAGGGCCTTTATATAGTGCACCAAGAATACCATGGATAAGCCTTATCTAAACAAAATATTAATATTTCATACTTGGTAATTATCCACCTCCTTAACTATCCATATAATATAGGATAATCTAGAAATTCTAGAAATTCTAGAATTATCTTATATATATATATATATATATATATATATATATATATATATATATATATATATATTCGTCCACCTCCTTCCCTAGGAAGGTTCTGGACCATTTTGTTCAACTATTGAACAATTACACTTTTAGTCCCTGCACTTTTAATTAATTCTTTTAATCCCAAAATTAATTCCAAATTAATTTCTTATTAAATATAAATTAAATAATATGATTTCTAATTAATATATTAATAAATCATTTATTACAATGTATTAATTAAATAAATCCTTCCTCTTTCTCAATAGGTCATCATGTCTAGTTCCTAGTATGAAGGCAACCCAAAAGAACTGTGCTGCTATCAATTCAAGTACATACCAATTATAGTTATGGACTTAGACACCTAATCCAACAGGTTTAATGATAAGTGCAGCACTAGCAAGTAGTTCATCAGTAATTTCATCATTACTTGCTTCACCCTGATCAATGTCATCAGAGTCGCTGATGAGGTTCATTGCTTATTTTCGAGAGACTAAGGCTATAGACTTCTTTTTGCTTGATTCCTTCATGATTTCTTTAGGAATAGATTTTTTTTCTTCGTTTTTTCATAGATTTCCACACAAGGAGTTGAGATCCAAGAGATTCCAAGAAATTTAACACCAACTGAGAACAATGCTTGACAACTCCCAACCTGCTCATATCATTCACCAAACAAGTAAACTTGTTAAAGGTTTGAGTTATAGATTCACCTTTCTGTACAAAGAAGTGCTCATATCTTTGATTTAGGTTGTTGATGGTTGTAGCTTGAACTTCCACAGTGCCTTCATAAGCCACCGACCGCATCTCCATGATCTCTTAAGCTGACTCACAGTTCTGAACTAGATGATACACGTGATTGGGAAGAGCATTTCCTATGGTTTCCTAGCTTTCAAATCAAGTCTAATAAGTATCCTTTCATCATCTTCATAACTAGCCTTCGGCTTTTGCTTCAAGTGACCAACAGGTGCATTGTTAACCATGGGTTGATATATAGGAGCGTGGGGACGTTTCTCAATGATGTTAAGCATTTCAAATTCCATGGTTTCAAGGATAACCATAGCCTTTGGTTTCCACATGGTAAAGTTGTGTTCATCAAAAGGAGGGATCTTGTTAAGAGCAGACAACTTGGGATTATAGGAGGTGGACATGATAACTTAGTGTATCGAAAACCCGCTCTGATGTCAATTGAAGGTTTGTATCGATCGGATACGCTTCAAGTATGAATAACAAAGAACGAACTAACTCATAAAATATTAAACAAAACAACAAAGAACATTAGTAATCACAAAGATGCTTTCACTAAGAAAGAATGTTATCACCAAGACAACAAAGGTCACAAAGACGGTCACAAAGACATACATTCAGGTTTCACCCTAATGTAGAATATATAGGATTCCAATAACTGATATCCCACTAATTAAGGGATGTATATCTATCTAATTAAAGGTCTGATCCTAATCACTAAGATTACGGATCAGATATTTATTCCTTATATACACATATAATTGTCTAATATACAAAGATCACCAAGATCAATAGCTTCACACCGACGCTGATAAGGTCTTATGTTGGCGTTAGCGCTGGTGCTGATGCTAGCACTTGTACTGGTGGTTAGAGTGTAAGCTGTTCGACTCATCATATCATAAGGTGTGACCTTAAATAAGGAAATTTCTTTTGAAGAACTTCATAGAAATTCACAATAGCTGTTATAACATCATATTCATTGGTACTTATGTATAATGACTCATTCAATGATTCATACGACTTATACTCTCATTAATCGGTTATATTAATATTGAATCATGCCTCCAAGGATTAGAGTGACACAAAAAAATCCAGGAACAAGACCCGAGACCATACCACAACTAAGGACCAGAACATGAACAATAGGTAGAGCTGCCAGAGAACCAACCCCACTAGTAGAATCATAACCAACATTTACCTTTATTTTTCCAGTAGTTCAATAGCTAATCGCACAACAAGTCACTGAAGCGCTGGAAAACCATGGAATTATAAGGAGTACAACACAAGGTGGTGGTGGTGGTAATGGAAATGGTGGAAATGGAGGCGGAGGTGGTATCAGTTCACATGGTGACAATAGAGGGAACCTAAGGTCTTGTAATTACAAAGACTATAGGGGTAGTGGGAATTACCCATTGGATAGAAATAATGGAATATGTATTCCATATCAGCTCTTGTGCCCAAGACTGTAATGTGAAATTCGCCACTTGCACGTTCATGGATGCGGAGCTGTCTTGGTGGAATGATCATTCCAAGACTATGGGTATGGATGCAACATATTCTCTTCCATGTTATGAGTTGAAACAGCTTCTCATAGAAGAACATTTCCCTAGAGAATAAATGCAAAAGTTAGAACAAGAAATTTGGAATCTCAACATGAATGGTGTAGAGATTAATTCCTATACCACTCAATTTAATGATCAGGCCACCCAATGCCCAACATTTGTAAGTCCTAAACATAAAAAGATTGATAGGTATATTTGGGGTTTAATTTCTCATATTCAAGGGCATGTCATTTCTTCAAGGCCAACTACCTTTGATAGTGCCAAGCTTCTAGCTTTCAACTTGACTAACCAGTGTATTCGTCAAGGCATGCTAGTGAAGAAGGAAGACACACCTAGAGTTGGACATAACCGAAGGTCTGATGGAAACTCAGTAGGATCACAATCCTCAAGGAAAAAGGCAAAATACTGGGAAGGTGAGCGCAGTAGTTGCACCGACACCCACTCCACAAAGTCAAAACACTGGAAATTAACCAAAGTGTAACAAACACAATTTTCACCATACGGGTGCATGTGAAGAGATGCACTGCAACAATTGAAACTAGAAGGGTCATACTGCTAAGTTTTGCAAGAATCTAACTCCGGTAGTAGAACCTGTAATCAATGCTAGTGGAAATCACGGTTGCTATAAATGTGGAGAAGTAGGCCATTTCAAAAGAGAATGTCCAAAGCTAGGGATCAGAGAAGAAATGGAAGAGGAAGGTAATTTGTGATAGGCACTAGAGATGAAATCAATGATCCGAATGTGGTGACTGATATGTTTCCTGTTAACAATGTATATGCATTCGGTACTATTTGATTCGGGTTCTGATAAGAGCTTTATAACCCCTAAGTTTTTAGAACTATTAAGTCATAAATCCAGTAGACTTAATGAAACTTATGTGGTAGAGATGGCTAATGCTCAACCTGAAAGTACCCAAGAAATATTAGAGAATTATATACTAACTCTAAATAACCATGCATTTCACATTAACTTAATGCCAATGACGACAGGAGCTTTGATATATAATTTTCTACATAGATTGTTTATCCCTCCATAGAGCTGAGATATTATGTTATGAGAAATTTGTTTGGATACCCCTACCTAATAGCGAAACGCTAATCATTTACAGAGACAAATCAGGGAAAAACTTAAGGATCATATCGTGTATGAAGGCACGAAAATCTCTATACAAGAAATGCTACGCTTTTCTATCCCATGATGTAGATAAGAATAGTAAGAGTAAGGAAATCAAATACATACCACATGTATGTGATTTCGGATGTGTTCCTATAAGACTTACCTGGATTACCTCTAGTGAGACATGTTGAGTTCTGCATCAACTTGATACTTGGAGTAGCACTAGTAGAAAAATCTCCTTATAGATTAGCGTCATCTGATATGCAAGAACTATCCAGTCAACTTCAGGAGCTTCATGATAAAGGATTTATTAGACCAAGCTTCTCATCCTGTGGAGCACCATTGTTATTCGCCAAGAAAAAGGATGGATCCTTCAAAATATGTATTGATTTTCAGGATTTGAACAAACTAACCATCAAAAATCGATATCCACTCTGAAGGATTGATGATCTGTTTGATCAACTCCAAGCATCCAGTTATTATTCCAAGATTGATCTAAGATCAGGATACATCAACTTAGAGTGCTTGAGGAAGATATTCCAAAGATTGCATTTAGGACGCGATACGGTCATTATAAGTTCCTAGTTATGCCTTTCGAATTAACCAATGCACCAACGGTATTCATGGATCTTATGAACCTTGTTTTCAAACCTTACTGGGATAAATTTATGATAGTATTCATCAATAACAAACTAATATATTCACAAACCAAGGAAGAACATGGTCAACACTTACAGCTGATCTTAGAAATGCTAATTAAGAAAGGAAAAGTTGTACGCTAAATTCTCTAAGTGTGAATTATGGATTAGAGAAGTACATTTCCTAGTGCGTGTGGTAAGTAACAAAGGAATTAATGTAGATCCCTCTATGTTAGAGGCAATGAAGGATTGGGAAGCACCAAAAGACTCCAACGGAGGTGCGTCAATTCTTAGCGCTTTCAGGTTATTATCGGAGATTCATAGAGAACTTCTCCAAAATAGCCAAGCCTCTCACATCGTTAACTTAGAAAGATAAGAAATTTGACTGGGAAGACGAACAAAAGTTTGCGTTTCAAAAACTGAATCAAATTCTTTGTAGTGCACCAATCCTATCCTTCTTAGAAGGAGCAGAGGATTTTTTTTTGTGTACTGAGACGCTTCACATTAAGGATTAGGATGTCTGTTAATGCAAAGGAAAAAATTCATTGCTTATGCTTCTAGGCAGCTCAAAGTGCTTAAAAACAACTACACTACCCACGATCTTGATTTGGGAGTTGTAGTCTTCGCGCTAAAGATATGGAGAGACTATTATTACAGTACAAAGTGCAATATATTTACAGATCACAAGAATCTTCAACATATCTTTGACCATTCTTTAGAATTTGAAATGTACCTAAATAATAACTCATAGCTTTTTCTTCTATAATTTTCGACGTATCCAATGCTTCTATGTATATGTGTTTTCCTATAAAATATTCAAAATTAGGAATCAATAACTTTTTCAACGACAAAAAATATTTAATTTTTTTTATTATAATATCACATATTTACAACTATATATCTTTTTTGAAATAATATAAATGTTGGGAATTATTTTTTATTGATCCACTTAGCTTTGCACTGTTGAAGCCTATCTTTTGTTGCAAGTCAGTGATTTGCTTTTGAATAGAGTCCATGCAATAACCACTACCAAGGATACCTAAAAGATACAATAACGATGATTATCAGATGTTACATAAACATAATAGTCAAAAAACATTTGAATTGTAGGCGTACCATAAACCAATATACAACTTACCCGAAAAACATAGATGCGGGTTTAGGCTCTCCTACTTTTCTCAATTAAGATTCCACATACACCCGAAAAAACACCTCCAAACAAAGATTTGCAAACAACTATATATACGTTTCAAATAATGATATAGAATTACATTCGGTAGAAGATCTAACATATAGAATAAGCAACTTAATCTGCATAATCAAACTTGTTTACCCATAGTATATGTATATAAAATTTCAAATAGATCAATCAAATGCAAAGAAACTGAAAAAGAGGGGTATGTTTTTCCTTTTGAGAGAAGTTTACACCCTCTGCAATATGCATCAAGATCCTACAAAACAAAATACCGATTAAGTCATTCAAGTTTTATGTTGCCATAAAGTGATAAATAAGTATTTTTACTTAGACGAGGGATCCTGATGTAATTTGATGGAGCCAAGTGTTGATCTGGAGTATAAAAGGAAGAATCAATGATTATGGAATTTAATAATAAGACATTTCCTTTATGTGACATCCGGTTAAAGCACAAGCGAAAGGGAAATCATACTTGTTTGAAATTTTAGAGCAAAAAAAAACCCAAAAATATTCCTTCTAATCAAATAAGTTGAAGCTCAAGTCATTGTTGCTTTATTCATTTGGTTCTTTCCATGCAACTGTAATTTCCAAATAGCAAACACCATGTCAAGGATAAACAACCAAATGAGAAAACCAACACAATATTACATTAACTTTCTTTTCCTCTAGGACATGTCAGGTCCAGATTTGATGTAATAAATATGTATCTATTAATTTAATTTTGGATTGAAGTGAGTATACCTTGTTTTTTTTATCATTCTTCAGGTCTCGATTTCCAACCTACACATAATCCATCAAAAAGTATCCATCAATAATTAATGATTTTCCACATCAATCAAAACATTGCAGTAAAAACAATGGCAAATCATGTAACCATGAGTTATCCCACAATAAACAAAAAAATACAGAAAAAATGATTCAGATAACAGGGTTAGATGTATACCTTGATCTTTCAGGTTTTTCACCTCTTGATATTTTCTTTCGACATTATAACTCAAGAATGGTGTAAAAGTTTACCTGTTTCAGGTTTAAATGATCGACAAGGGGTTAGGTCATCAGTGAAGTAAGATGAAAAATATCAAGGATAGAGGTATGGTGGTAAATTGGTTAAATGGTTAACAATGGAGCTATGGATCTTCAAATTTAATCGATTCCTAACTATAAAGTATAAAAGCTGAAGAACAGCAAAGTGAAAGTCAGAATGGAATCTGTGAAATGAATTGGAATTGGAATCATAAATATTCATTATATACTTGACCACCTAACTTTATCTTCTATCAACTTTCCTAGCCTTCTCCTCTCTTACACAAGGTGGAGACATATTTGCTCTATGTTTAACTAATATACCCTTACAATTTTCTCCTATACTGACAATCAAGCCATCGGAATTCGGAAAGGGCAATCTACTCTCTCCTTACAAAAAAGAATTGAACGTTTTTCCAAATTCCGGTCAACAAGAATACAATCATAAACTGATAAAAACTATAAATTATGTTCTAGAAATATATTATAAGCAAAGATAACCATGTGCTTTGAAATAATGAGAAGAATCAAATGTATGCATAAATGAGAGAGATATGCAGATGGCAGAAAGGAGGAGTGGTTGTGAAAGATGAATGTTCGTTTGGTTTTCTGTGGTGGTAGAGATATTATAATATTCATGGCTTGGGCTTATTTAAGAGAAGGGGGTTCAGGTAGGAGGTAGAGCAGTACCCGGATCAAACATAATCCCAAATAAAAATTGAACCATCCCTGAACTTCAAACACATATCCTGATCAACCCACATGCAATGTGTTTGGGTTTAATCAAGAATCAGTTTTAAACAAAACCCAAAATCACAACCTATTAAATAAAATGTACCTGGATTCGATGGACCTACCATCAAATCTTCGAGGAAGGAACATCGTGATTCACAATCCCATGATGAAAGTGTAGGTGTGATGGTTGTGAAGTCGGTGGAATGTATTAGAGTTGAGATTCAACGATGTTGTTTGGTGAGGTAGTAACATCTAGGTTTATTTAAAAGAGAAAAAGATGACGATGTTGGGTTGTTGAAGGCAACACCTTGGCGGTGGAAGTGATAAAAGAACGTTGGTTACATAGATACCAGAGAAGTGATGAGGGTAGAGTTATGTAGAAACTAAGATTCGAGAATTAGGAAATGGAATAGTTCAGAAAGACACATGATATTTAGTGAGATCTTAGTAGTTAAACATAGAATCGATCAAAAGACTAATTGGCTGGGTCAAAATTGCTGAAAATACTAATTCAATCAGCATTCGATCCCTAAAAGTAAGGAAATACTAATATAAAGGTGTTGTTCGTGGAACAAATACCTGTATTTATAGCATTATTATTTGTAAAATTTATATTATAATATTATTATATTAATGATTGGTTGTACTTTAAGCTTAGAGACTTGAACATCATAAAAAATATTATTATTATATTAAATATATTTATAGAAATAGTGAGATTGATTATATATATATATATATATATATATATATATATATATATATATATATATATATATATATATATATCATATAAGTTAACTCTTTAAAAATATATATTTATATAGTCTAATATAGGATTAATCATAAATAGATGTAGTCATATATGATTAATCATATATGACACTGCCTAATCATATATGATTAGTCATATGTATTTATACATTATAATATATGATTAAACATAAATTAGACTATATAATCATATATGATTATACAGTCTAATATATGATTAAAAATAAAGACAAACATATATATTACAACTGAAAAAATATTTAAATTTAAAAACTAGTTCATGTACCATAAGATATGCTGCTAAGATATGTTGTTGGTCCGTAAAAGAAAGATGATTCTTTAACTAGGCTGTCAACCTTTTTGGTCTCTATCAAACATTCGACAATAAAGTTGCACCATCCACTGCTACTTAAATCAATATCTCTAATGATTACATACAATGGATTCGGATTATATTTTCCCATGATTTTAGTCTGACAGAATGTATTAGTAAGTAGAACCAAAAATTGATTCTAAAGTTGTAATCTGTTGTACTAGTCCGAAAAAGTTCATTCTTTAGCTGCTTGAATCTCAATTTATCTGTATTCCCATACTATTTCTTCCACTCAAACATACAACTCTCTTCATAATGTTCGGAAATGTAATCCAAGCTTGAAAGTAATGTACCACGGGATGGTAATTCTAAAATCTCATGAGTAAATTTTCTATTAACACTCACTTGAAAATTCTCAAACTTCACCTTCAAACTTTCAACATTAATGGTTCAAGAACATAAAAAACGATCTTCAACGGTACATCAATTATCTTCATCCGTAACAAACTCCCAAATCTCATAGCCCTAACACACTCCTTCTGCTCTCTAATTAAACCCTGAATAGCATGCAACAATGACCCGGGTGAGCATCTATTCTTCGTTGAAGGATATTCTTTTATCATAACAACTTTTTTCACTTTCTTCGTCACTTTATCTAATATCTTTGGTTTCTTTGAAGATCCATTACAACTCTTAAAATCATAATCATCTTCATCAGATAGTTCATATTTCTTATTTACGGTTTTTACCTTCTCCCAAACTAATTTCTTTCCCTTAACTATCAGTTCCTCTTTTGGTTGTTCAATATTTGCAATTTTAGATTTCTTTGATTGGGTTTTGACTGCTTCCTTAGCCTTTTTTTAGGATGATTTTGTCTTCCTTGAGATTTATATGGATACCTTCTTTGTAACATTATCTTTTCTAACTACAAATATTTTTAGACATCATAGTGTTAGTAAAAAGAAAACAAATTACATTTAGTTAGTTATAATGAACAAACATAATCACTTATGATTACAAAAAGATATCCTTATCATTTTTAATATTCGACTTTTTCTTTAAAACTTCAGGACTTTCCTTTTCATGAACATAAGGATTTACTAGAAACAAAAATTAACATAATTAAAAACATATATATATATATATATATATATATATATATATATATATATATATATATATATATATATAATAAACTATGATTTTAACTCACACAATCACTAATGATTTAAAACATACATTTATCATTCGTCTTCTACGACCTTTTCTCTTTAGCTTGTGGAGAATCATCTTCAAATTCAGATTGGTTTCCTAGATATACAAATGAATATAATCATTTATTATTAGAACTATAAATAAACATATAATTACAACTACAAAATACTACTCCATTTAAAAAACACAAAATCAATTATAATTAAAACACATACATTTATCATTTCTTTTCTTTGACTTTTTCTCTTTACCTTCAGGAGAAACATCTTTATATTCACGTTGATTACATAGAAATACAAAATGAGCAAAATCAATTTTATTATAAATAAAAATAAACATCATCAGTTATGAATAAAAAAGAATAAAATAATATGAATACAAAAACATAACAGAAACCTCTTTGAACATCAAATGTTTTCAACACTATCTTTCCCTATAGCCCCACTTTTGATGCCTTCAATATTTTTTTGTTTTTTGAAATTTTTCTGAACATATTTTATTTTTAAATCCCTATATGTGAAAAAAAAAATAACTGCTTATAACAAAAATCACCACAAATATAGATACTATAAACAAATGAACTGTAAAAAGAACATGTCATCAAAATTAAGTAAAAATAAAGAAAAAACTACTAAATCAAAACAAAAATTATCATTATGAACAAAAAAACTACAGTTAACAAGTTAAAGCAAACTTGCATTATGAATAAAATGAGAAAATAATCGCATTATGTCCTTTCTTTTCGATTAGCAAAGATGTGATTTCGTTTAGATGTTCTTCTGATTACTGTTATTTCGACTTAATTTGGACAAATAACACCTGAAATCTAGGTCTTTATGCGATAAAAAAAGAAAAGAGGGTTTTCATAAGGGTTTTTGTGTGAAATTTTAAACGAGAAACAATGTAAGCGGTTACAGTATGATCATAGCCTTCATCATAATCTTTGCCCAACATATTTGATATGTCTGTAAAATGATGATACAAACCGTAACGACCTGACTAATGCCGTTAACTTTAAGAATTAACCTACAATAATAATTATAACACCGCACACATTTGTTTTGTGAAGATCGGATAATCAAATGGCTATCTTAACATCTCTAATTTTATTTTAATCTCAAGGGAACGAACATCTCTCTCTCTCTCTCTCTCTGTATATATATATATATATATATATATATATATATATATATATATATATATATATATATATATAAAAGAATGATCATCTGAGAACTCATATATTCGTGAGAACCCGAGAACTAATTTTAAGCCGCTAGATAAAAAAATGGTTAAGATGCAAGGTGACGTTTTTGTAAATAAATAGAAAACTAAAGAGGTGGGGGTACCTTAATTAAATAAGTTAGGGATATTATGATAAACACCAATGTAATTATATCATATCCTAAATCTAAGATCTAAGAAATAACTTTCAACCAATATTTTTTCTTCTCTCTCACAAACTCAAGATTAGCCCTAACCCACTGTTCGTCTTTCATCGCCCGAGGACTCTCCGTCGAATCGCCTCCGTCCAATTTGATGCTTCTAAAATCGCATCTTATTTCTATAATATCTCATCCTTCTAGTCGCTTCGTTGATTTCAATTACACCGTTTACATGAATTTATTCCATTGATTTCGATGCGTCCTCCAAGTGAACTTGTTCTCGGGTGCTTCCGATTTGCATCCTTCTTCTCTGACGATGGATTATCTACGATGTTGTATCATCTCCGACCTGGAATGGAATATAGGTAAGGTTTTTCTTAAATTTGATCAAAACTTTATTAATCGATGAATAATGCATAGTTTTAGTTCCTTGAAGTTTATGAACGATGGATAATTTTAATATAGTTTGATTTTGTTTACTCATAATATCTTTATAATGAATTTGATTATGTTTATTGGCAATGGCTTTTCATCTTAATTTATTCAAAAAGTATCTTAATAGATGGATATTTTTTATTGATTGAATTACGATTTCATTTAAATACTAGGTTGATTATAACAATTTTTTGGATAATTTGTATTCATTGAATTGCATATTATTGTCAGATTTCATTAATGCTCCTCTTTTACTATGAACATATAAACCGAACATATAAACCGAACATAAATCTATCTCTCTTAAAATCATTATTTTTTATTGGCATCAATTTATTAATGTAATTGTTTTCCGATTGTCATCTCCATAATTTTTTTTTGTGATTGGCATCTGTTTAACATAAATTTTTAACCTGATTCACTTTTGAAGTAATAACGATTCAATTTTTTTATTAAAGTATGGAAAACTCTTTTCTGTTAATGAGATATAAATTAAAGTTCGCCTAAACATTTATAGCTTCATACATATTATTTACTCAATATATCCATGGTTGCTTATGTTTATTCCGAACAACAAAAGTTTATCACAAACAAATCAATCATTATATCCAAAATAAAAAGAGCTATAATGCACTTCAGTTAAATCAATTACAAAACTATGTTTTCTTTATTATACTTCTTTCTTTATGTCATGAAAATTTAATTATATTTTCTTAATAATATTCTTTTGATGGAAGGTGGTAGGATTTGATATGGTAGATGATGAAAACAAGTCTAGATTTAGTCATTTTCTCATTTATGAGAGGCTACTATTACTTGTTAGGCATACATGGCTAATTGTCAACGAGGTAACAAACTGTTATTATTATCATTCTGGAAGTTGTACATTTATATGTTTATGATAAATTAATCATTTTTCCATTTTTTTTTATAGTAAAAGCCATCTCAATATGATTTTATGACGAATTTGTTTTTTATAATTGTGAACAAAATTAATATCATAGAAAATATCTTTAATGCTTACAAGAAATAATATTTTCTTGAGGTGAAACCCAAAGTAACGGACAATCCACAACTTCTTTTTATCCATCATTTAAATCCGTGAGATGGACTGTGCATAGTTACTTTGTTAAATCATCTCTTAAATCATATTTGTATTTGTTTCCTTTTTGTCTTCATGTCAAGTTTATGACAGGATGTAGAGGACATGGTTTATATGGCTAAAGAGTTTGTCAAAATAACAGACCAGGTAAGAAATAATAAAAAAAATTTAATGCTTCTAGATCAGATATAAGTATTTTAATTTATTATTTGTGACGTAATTAATTCTGGTTATTACCCAAATGACTTATTTGTCATTCAGACAAATAACTAGAATTAATAGACACCTACCACATGTGCCAAATGACTTATTTGTCATTCTTCAATTCTAGTTAAAATCATAAGTGAATCACATATGAATTACATGTGATTCACATTGTAAATCATCTTAATTATTTATTTTTTCTAACTATTTAGTTTATTTCAATTTGTTTCCTTTTAGCAATAATTCATATGTAAATCAAAGTGAATCATATATGAATTACATGTGATGCACATGTAATGTCACACCCCTGAACCGGAACGGCGGAAACGTCCGGGGGCGGATGACGTCATTGTACAGTATCATAGCAATTAAATATGAATGAAACATAGCAACTCAAACAACATACATTGAGATTAAAATTTTACATAGTTTACAAACGTTGTTTGTTCAAAAGCAAATACAAATAATTGATAAGTAGAAAACATATTGCAGCATCTCCTGCTCTCATAATGGTTTGGATACCTGTTTACGGGTTTCTTGAAAATACAAGTGATTTTGAAAAGTGTCAACAATTAAGTTGGTGAGTTCATAAACATTTTTGTAAGAAAAGGATTTGTAACTATTTTGCGTAAAAATGGTTTTGTGTACTTCCAGAAAATCTAATATTTTCCTTTAAAACGAGTTGTAAGTCTTATACCCCAGACTAATTGAAAGTGTATGTATTTCATTTGTATCTTTTCCTTGTAAAATGATAATGTATGTTTCCAGAAAATCCAATATTTTCTTATATATGAACTGTAGTCTTAAAACCCTAAGACCAGAAATGTATGTAATGTTGTACTGAAGGATAGTATGTACTTATATCTTTTGATAAAGCTAATGAAGTGTAAGTTACCCCGTAAATCAAATGTTTTGTTAATCACTATGTGAGTTATTATAACCATGATTGATATGACTGATATGCCTGAACGACGTTCTTCAGGCGTCGGATTCGGTAGACTTTTGTCACCCTAGACTTGTCGGTCTAACTGTAGCGAACATATGAGGTGTGGGGTTGTCAATCCCGTATAGATCTATACACAACTACCTCGCTCTCCCTCCAGGAGACTCTGGTTATAATGCAGGACTTAAAGTATACACTAGGTAGGTACGGTGAAGAGAATGTCTCACAAGACCATCAACAGATTAATGTGAACTATGACTCATTTTTCTTGTAAAACGAAATAATTATACCGTTGAATAATTATATAGTTCTTCTGAAATGATAGTGTGGTTTTGTGACTCCCAAACTATACCAATTATAGTTTATTATGAACGTTTTGCTAAGTTGATTTATATAATCAAATATGTAAATACATGTAGGTTATCTTGTCTAGATGTTTTAAAAGATTATGACATATAAACTTATATCCAAACACAATAAAAACATTTAGTATGTTGAAGACAAATTCTGGTTTTTGACTTTTCTGTCCATGTTTTTAGAAAAATTATAAAAAAATCATCGTAAGTCGAAAATTTGGATTTGTAAACTCTTAGAGTTTAGAAAATGAGTCTACTTTGTCCTTAATATTTATCCATGGCCTTAAGTGGTTCCAATCCATAGTGAAAATGTTCATTTTTACAGTCTGGTCCAAAAATATTCTGAAACGATAGCCATTTTTATAAAAATCACCATAAATTGTAGAAAAATCGTATGAATGCGTGCGAGTAGTCCTTAAAAAGGTATAGACCTGAAATAATTGCATATTGAATAGTTTTGAAATATATGAAGTTTAAGTAGGTCAAAACAGTCGGTGAACAGACCACAACTTTTCTGTAGAAAGCTGATTTTTAAGCTTAAATATGTTTTAGTGACATAACTTGTATTTTTAGTTTGCAAAGCCTTTAGATCATCCAAATAAGATTTGTTTACTTGTATTCTCCCCCTAAAAACTTGGAAAAACTCGAAAATGAAGGGGTATGAACTCACCTTAGCAAATTTCGTGTGTGGTTTGAAGGAAAATAATGAGGATTTTTGAGCCTAGCTTTTGGTATGAACTTGAAGAGATTCTTGAAGGTGTTAGTATCCTAGTAATTTAACACACGAACAAGTGTGTAAAAATGATGGAACCAACATAAAATTTCATAGGAAAAGCTAGAGTTTCATGTACTATCTTACCTAAAAGTCGAAAATTTCAAGATGGAGAAGAAACTCTTGGAGACTCTAACTTGTCTTTGAGAGAGAGATGGAGAATGAAAGAATTTTAAGCCTTTGGGGTGTGGCAAAAATAGCCTCTCGGCCATGGTATTTATGGAGGGAGGAAAAGATGAGGTATGGATGTATGGAGGATATTAGGATGTGTAATGTGGAGATTTGTTGGTTAATTAAGTGTCATGTATGGAAACTTGTTGTGTATTGGTGTGGATGTTTGGTGGTTAAAGAGAGGTAAAGAGAAGATGCCAATTTGCAAGTTCAATGCCTTGGATGCTACATGCAACCGAGATCTCCTAGCCAAGGAGGAGGGTTTTCGGTTTTTGGCCTAGATGCACTTGTGTTTTTGGCCTTATTGGGCTATCCCTAGGGTTTTCGGTCTTTAAGATCTCCATTAGAAGGGTTTTTCGTAAAGAGGTTTTCTTGGCCAAAAACCTTAAAGCAAAGGCCCACTTTCGATTTATGTTTAACTATTTGATCTAATTTGGACTTCTAAGAGTTTATTACAAACATGATTCTTAGTGTATGCATATATATGTACTCTTATAAAATTGTCATTTTTGATTTACAGCATCAATTGCA
Organism: Lactuca virosa; assembly: GCF_052849685.1. Classification (NCBI taxonomy): domain Eukaryota; kingdom Viridiplantae; phylum Streptophyta; class Magnoliopsida; order Asterales; family Asteraceae; genus Lactuca; species Lactuca virosa. The sequence goes on along the minus strand of NC_136433.1, from coordinate 163,999,558 downwards.
GCAAGGTTACATTGTGTATTCATTGGTACATGGTCACAATCTAGACTTTACTTGACCCTAAATTTACGAGTTGTCACATCATCCCCTCGTTAAATGGAATTTAGTCCCGAAATTAGTTCATGGTAGTCACTCAAGAACTGGGGAAAAGATGTGGGTACTTTTGTTTCATTTGGTCTTCGTGTTCCCAAGTGAACTCAGGTCCTCTTTTAGCGCTCCATCGGACCTTCACAATAGGGATGCGACTTTGTTTCGTTCGTTTCACCTCCTTGTCCGTTATTTATGCGGGTTCCTCGACAAAATGGAGGTTCTCGTTTATTTCAATCTCATCAAGTGGGACTACCAGGGTCTCATCAGACAGGCATTTCTTTAGGTTGGACACATGAAAGACAGGATGTACATTGCTGAGCTCTTGTGGTAACTGTAGTTTGTAAGCCACCTGGCCGATCCTAGCAAGGATTTCAAATGGCCCAATGTATCTCGGATTCAATTTCCCACGCTTCCCAAAGCGTATCATCCCCTTCCAAGGAGAGACCTTCAATAGCACGCGGTCGCCAACTTGAAATTCCAAGGGCTTTTGTCGTTTATCCGCATTGCTCTTTTGTCTATCCCTGGAGGCCTTTAGTCGTTCCCGAATTTGAACGATCTTTTCGGTTGTCTCTCTGCTGATCTCAGTACCAGTGAGAGTGTTGTCGAGTACTTGCCCCCTTGCTAGTTGTGTGTCACTCACCTCAGCTCAGCACAGGGATGGTCTGTATTTGCATCCATATAGGGTTTCAAGGCTTCGAGCTTGCGCATCTTCGATCTCCGGAGCAGAAGAGAATGGATGGTAATGACCAATGAAGATTGTGTACTTGACGCCCTAAAGGTAGTGTCTCTAGACCTTAAGGCGAATACTATTGTTTCTAAAGTCAAGGTTGTGTGTGGTGTAGTTGGCCTTATAAATCTTAGTTTGTCTTAGGAATTTCTTCCTACAAAATTCTGAGTTAGTGCTATGCCGACTTTTGCTCGTTCCTTGAAGTTGGTTGAATAGGTCGTAGATTTCAGAATCGGGGATATTGGCCCTTGATGGCAGGTTTGTTTGGCTCTTGGCAGTCAATGGTCATATGGACAATTCGGCCTTCCTCACTTCGAGCCAGACGGTTGTTCTCAGAGGTTAGAGGCTTGATCTGATAATTTCCTTACTTTTTAGATTGTTCCATCGGCTGGACAATTTCTATATTTACGTCAGTGCTAAGTGGTACTGGGGATTTGGCTACGAGAACGGTTCCAAGGGTCGAGTCGATTCTGAACTCAACTTGGCACATGGGTGGTATTTCCGAAAGAACTTCTGGGAACACCTAGGGAAGGTTATCAACCTTTGGGATATTCTTGATGTCTTTTACTTCCTGTTTTCTTATTTCTATTGTGGTTTTGGAAAGAGTGTGGTACCTCTTACATAGATACTTCTAAGTCTAGATGCAAGGGCGATTTGGAGGTTTGTGTCGAGTTGTCGTTATAGATAACACGGTTTTCGTTATTTAGTAAGTTAAGTCGAACGGTCTCTCGTAACGTATGATATGGGTTCGGCGAGGGCTTATCTAAAACATGTAAATGGTCGCGCCGGAGTTTCTTACTGTTACTAATATTAGGTTGATTTTAGAAGAAACGTTCGTTTAGAGTTAGAGTGCATCCTAGGTATGTATTGTTAGTCGTTTTAGTTCTTCCCCTAGTCATTTCCACCGGGAATATTTTCCGTGAATGTTTGAGGGTTTTGATTTAGCAAGCAATTATACCTTCTGACTTATGAGTTTCCTTTCCGCATCTCTATTGTAAAGTACGCATGCGTATGAGTTAGTTGGGGAGAAGTGTACCGGTAATCACAGTAGTGTCCTTCATTGCCTCCTCGTGTTCCATTGTTGAAATGCGTCTGGCGTCTATGACATCTTTATTCTTAGTCCTTGGGCACTCTCTCTTGAAATTCCCCGTCTCTCCACATTCGTAGCAAGCCTGACTCATTCTAGCTCTAGCGGCTTGAGGTTCCTGTCCGGTTGGCACCCTACAATAGCGAGTGGTATGCCCTTTTCTGTTGCAATTCTTGTAGAGCAGCTTTCGGCATGACCCTTGGTGATGGAAGTTACACTTGTGGCATTCAGGTAGGTTTCTAGCATATGGTCTCATTGGTACCGGTGCAGTAGGGGCAGCGGTGGTATGGACTGCCACAATTTGTTGTCTTTTGGCATGTACATGAGTCGGACGACCCCCTTTCTTGTTGCAAAACTTTCTTTTCCTAGGTAGTGCCCCTCCATTGTCGCGGAAGTTCTTAGGTTTGAGATTTGGGGTGTCCTTGCAGGAACACACTGTTGGAACCTAAAAGTGAACCTCTAGTAATCCTAAGTCCCAATGTCATTCTGAAGTCAGATGGTGATCCGAAGTAAAGATTGGTCCGGAATCTGTTTATGTCTGGACTTGAAGATATGTTGGTGACAAGGAGATCGAGAGTGAAGGCATTCTGGAATCGATGTTTATGTCCGCGATGTTTGCTGTTCTGAGATCAATATTTTGTCTTAGTGCATTTAATCTAAATTGTTTTTTGTTTCATTTAACATGTCATAGGATTTAGTTTTATTTGTCAAACACGGATATTCAGAGTGTCAGATGTGTAACTCTTTTATCCAGTCCTTTGATTGTAATTGGTTAGTACCATGTTTCATGCACTCCTATTTATAGGAGCTTTCAATGTTAAATCAACGACGGATCATTTCTTACTCACTTTTAGCAATTTCCAAGATACTTCATCTTTCTGAATATTCTCTCAAACATTCTTCTTGTTCTTCATTTATTATCTTTACCTTGATCTTTATTCTCATTCTTCATTTATGGCTTGATTATTTGTTGAATGCATTAACTCAGACTTGACTGGTCTATATAGGCTTGACTAGAACATTTATTAGTAAGCAGACATTGATCTTAAGCATTCACTCAAGGTTTGAGTTTCCAAACATTGTCCATGCGCATCAGATCATTTTTTTTCTCTCAATTGATATTAGAGCTTGAGTGGTTGTCCTTTGAATCCATAAGATCAGATTATAGTTGGTTTGAAATTAACCATTTCTGTGTTAAGGATAAAAGTTCTTCTATATACCACTTTTTCTTGAAGATATCTTAACTTCAATGGCTGCTTCTAATCCTCAACAAATGATTTTAATGCAAATCGCAAATACTGTGGTTGCCCTACACGTGCCCCATTGCTAGTTGTGGAAGAATATGATCACTAGAAAGTTAGAATGGAAAGATTTTTACTAGCTAAAGAGAAAGGTGAAGAGATTTGGAGATCCATCAAAGAAGGTCCTCATGTTCCTGTAAGAACGGTTGTGAGAGATGTTGCTGCTCAGCTTATGGGTCAAGATGAAAATCGTCCAGCTCCTCTAACTATAGATGATATTGAGAAGTTGCATGTTGGTCAAGTTGCTTTCTCAGAAATGGTGTTTGGTGTTCCTCATTCACTCTTTGAGCACATTAAATTGTGCAAATAAGCAAAAGAGATTTGGGACACTCTCCAAGACCTGATTGAAGGTTCGGAAAACATGAAAGACAAGCGTCTCACCTCAGTTGTCAATGATTTTGACACCTTCACTACCACTCCTGGGGAATCAGTGGCCTCAGCCTCTAACTGTTATCGAATCGTAGTCAACAACATGACTGCTCATGGGATTGTCTGAACTCCCTTGGAGTACAATCTCAAGTTCATAAACAGTCTTGGTAAAGGATGGGGAAATGTGAAATCTTGTCTCCAAAGTAATGGTTCTTTGAAAAAGTTAAAGCTTTATCAACTTTTTGATGAACTTCAAGGACAGGAATCTAATGTTGCTCAGACCATAAGGGAACTCTCCGGAGGTCCTCTTGCTCTTGTCAGTTCCTTTGAACCAACCCTTCCGAACACATCCACTTCGGACCTTTTCAAACCAGTTATTCCATCTGTTCAATCATCCTTACCTTTCTTACCCACACCAAACTATCCAGTTGATGATTCCGCATCCATGGACTCTGAACTCCGTTTCCAACAAGAGTTTGCTCTCCTCTCCATGAAATACAAACATCCTTTCAATCCCTCTTACAAACCATACCAAAATCAGTTCCACGCTCCTCACCAAAACAATCCTCAACCATACTCAGCTCCGGAACCACAACCAAATCCGGAAAATCCTCCCTCATTCAAATCGAACATCTCAAAACCAAGCTCTACTTCGGAACCACAGCAGAATCCAAAATCCAACAAACCAAAAATTGTGTGTGACAAGTGTGGACATGCAAATCACTTTGCAAAAGATTGCTTGGCTGAAGCTCCACAAAAACCAAAGATCAAGGACTATGCATACTACGCCCGAAGAGCTCAAGAAATGGCTGAAAGTGAAAAAGCTTTCGTAACAATTGTATCAAGGAATGTTGAAGGATATTGGTCATCCGGAGATGATGATGACATGGTGACTGGAAGAAACATGTGCTTGATGGCAAGACAATCTGTTAAATGTGATGAAGGATATTGGTCCTCCGGTTCTGAAGATGAAGATGATGCTGCTGAACCACACTACTACTATATGGCTACCAATGATCCACGCGGTCGAAGCATCGTTCAACACGTAAAATCTATGATTACTGATAATAATTTTGATCTATCTCTTTCTGAACCTTATCTGACCCAGATATGAGCACCATTTATAAAGCCTGTGAGTCTTCCATAGAAGCCAGTGAGAAGAAGGATTGCGAACTAAATCGTCTTAGGTTGCGTTTTGAGGATAAAAACTTGAAAATCGAGTCTTTAGAGCATGAACTTGTAATGTCTAAAGATGAATGTATCATTTTAAAAGACAAATGTGAAATTACCTATTCTGAAAGAAATATCTTGATTTCTGATAACAAACGTCTCAATGCTAAGATAGATGCTTTGCATAATTCAATTGACATACTTGAATCGAATCTACGGATGACTCATACTTTTCTTCAGCCATGGTCTAAAGCACCTGGTCTCGGAAGCGAGTTTCTGAAACCAATTGCTCGTCCCTTGAAGGAATTGCAATATTTGATATTTATGGGAGAGGTTTCGAACATCAAGCATTCGGATACACCTGTCTCTCCCTTGTCACCCCTTCATGAGACCACAGACCATTTTGAGTCCCTAATTCCTGAGTTTCAACCAATTGTTGTCAAGTGTCCCGATTCTACGCCTCTTCCGCCTCTGATAAACTTGGACCTGAATCGGACAACGAAATTCCATCGCAGTGTTTCAAATTTCATAGATTACATTCCAAAACATAATCCTCCGAACAACTGTGTTGTTGAAGAAATTATTCCGGTGACAATTGAAACTGTTTCTTCTGAGGTTGTATAGGCATCCTTAGATGATAATGTTGAAATCTCAAGTTGTGTCTCCTCTGATTCTTGTAAATCAGACTCTTTAGTAATTTCAAAAACTAGTTTTGTTCCCATTGATCCCAAGTTTAGCAATCCTTCTGCAGAGCAAACTTCAAAATCCTCATCCCACCCCAAGAGAAAACCAATGTTAAATTTAAAGGAGATAGTGGATCCCAAAGTGGAAGCTCGAAATGCTCATAAAAAGGAAGTTAAACTAGAAAAAATTCCAGGTTCCTTGAAAACTCCAAAAAGAGTGTATCTCAGAATTCGCAGTCATCAACCCATAGTCAAAACTCCTTCACACCCACTAAGATCCTCAAGAGACCTTCTAATTCTCTCAGTCATGTAGCACCCAAGAAAGTAGTCAGTACTACTCAGCCTAAATCTCGTGAGAATGCCATGACTGTCCAAAACACCTCTCCTCGGACAATTTCATCAGTTTTCATTGCTAAATCTGATGGCACAATTTTTAAACCCAATCTTTCGAAAACAAATGTGTCATCAAGAAAATCAAAAATTGCTAAGAAAACAAATTTTTCAAAATCTTCAAAGCAAAATCTTGTGTGGAAAGTCAAATATCACATTGATGAAACAACAGTTCCGGAGGTTACAACTGTTTCCAATGCTCTCGAAGTCAATGGTCTGAAGAAAACTGTTCACAACCCTAAAGTCATTGAATATGACTACTTTATAGATGAAAAGACATTAACCTTCTGTCTGTTTCCGAAGAACTCAAAAATTACCACCAGAAAACACAAAGTTGTTCCGAAATCACAATCAAAGTCCAAAGCCCGTGCCTATGTCCCAAAACCTAACTCGGAGCCTAAAAACTCCATCACTCACTAATTTTGCAGGCGCTTTGTGCTTCGTAGCAAGAAACAATATGGTATATTGATAGTGCTTGCTCCATGCACATGACGGGGCAGAAAGACGTTCCGCGGGATCTCAAGCTTTCTCCAAATGCTGGTTACGTGACATATGGAAACAACTCCAACTCTCAAATTCGTGGTTACAGAATTCTCACCAATGGAAATTTCTCTATCTCAAATGTGGCTTATGTAGCTGATCTGAAACATAATTTGATAAGTGTTGCTCAGCTCACTGATTCAAATCGACGTGTCGAGTTTTGTAAGAAGCACAGCTATGTAATGACTAAAGACCGAAAAGAGTGTTTAATCAAGTCCAACCGTAACAAGAACATGTACCCACTCGACATCAACATGATTGTTGGTAAACCACAACTCTGCCTCCTCTCCAAATCCGTTCCTGACGTCATTTGGTTATGGCACCGAAGGCTTGCTCATTTGAACTTTCGGTACATGAATGATCTCGTATCTGGTGAAATGGTGAGAGGTTTACCTCTTCTCAAATTCGAAAATGATCATTTATGTGCTGCATGTGAGTATGGAAAACAATCAAAGAAGGGTCATCCTGTTATCATCGAAAAATCAATCTCAGAACCAATGGAGCTCCTGCACATGGATCTTTGTGGACCATCCACTGTAAAGAGTCTTCATCATAAGAAATACATTTTTGTGATTGTTGACGACTTTACAAGGTTCACTTGGGTTTTCTTCCTCAGACTAAAGTCCGAAACAACCTCTGAACTCATCAACTTCATTAAAGGAATTGAAGTCCTTATCAAACTTCCTGTTAGGCGTATCCAAAGTGATAATGGTTCATAATTCACCAATCGAACCATTGAGAAATTCATCACCGAGAAAGGAATTGACCATAACTTCTCAGTACCGTACACTCCACAACAGAACGGTGTAGTTGAAAGACGCAATAGAACTCTTGTTGAAGCTGCTCGATCCATGCTTAACTTCGCAAATCTACCACTCTATCTCTGGGCTGAAGCCGTATCAACTGCGTGCTTCACTCAAAATCGGAGTATCATCAATCGACGTCTGACCCCATTTGAAGCAATGAAAGGTCGGAAGCCAACGAGCTCGTTCCTTCACGTTTTCGGATGCAGGTGCATCATAAAGAACAATCGTGATCAGCTTACCAAGTTCCAACCTAAAGCTGATGAATCCATCTTCCTCGGTTACTCCTCTAAATCAAAGGCTTATAGAGTTCTTAATCGAAGAACTCGTGTTTTGGAAGAAAGTTTTGATGTTACATTCGATGATAATTTCGTTCGGAATTCTGGCCCAACTCATGTTACAACTCACATTATGGAGTCTGATGCTCCAGCGCCACGATGTCCGAACCAGCAAACCATCCTTGAATTCGACTTTGAAACTCTCTTTGGACCTTCCGAAACCGCCTTTGATTCGGAATCTCGAACAAGGCAAAATTCAACTTCGGAAGCTCCTGTTTCTCAACCTATTTCCGGTCCTCTTCCCTCTCTTTCTCCATTTGATTTCGAACCGTTTCAACCTTCTCAGGTTGAGGGGTAGATTGGTCAACCCTCTCTTGAATCAAATGTGGATGGTTTCAAAGATGCAGCTGCTCATTTCGATGACTCCAATCCTATCAACATTGATGACAATGAAAATTTCTTTGAGTTCCCTTCTGATGATGATGTCAACCTTTCTGGTTCAGAAGTTCAGGGGGAGCATCATCCTCATGTTCAAACCATTCAGGGAGAGCAACTCAATCCTATTGTAGATATTGGATTGTCCGCTGCTCAAGAACTTCCAAGGTTACATGCCTGGACCAAGGATCATCCTCCGAATCAAGTAATCGGAAACCCAAACGTTGGTGTACAAACTCGCTCTGCCACAAGTGTTCAAAACAAATGTCATTTTTCGGCATTTATCTCCATGGTTGAACCAAAATCCATCAAGGAAGCATTAGATCAAGCTGACTGGATTACAGCCATGCAGGAAGAACTGGCAGAATTTGATAGAAATGAAGTTTGGTCTATCGTGCCTCCTCCTCAGAATCATCCCATTGTACAGTACTAGATGGGTGTTTCGCAACAAGTTAGATGATGCAGGAGTTATCATTAGAAACAAAGCAAGATTGGTGGCTAAAGGATTTACACAGATTGAAGGGCTCGACTACGATGAGACCTTTGCTCCTGTTGCACGTCTTGAAGCCATCAAAATTTTTCTTGCTTATGCTGCTCACAAGGGATTCAAAGTTTACCAAATGGACGTTAAGAGTTTTTTTCTTAATGGTGAACTTAACACTGAAGTATATCTTCAACAGCCTCCCGGTTTTGTCAATCTTTCATATCCAAACTACTGCTACAAGCTCCGAAAAGTTGTCTACGGCCTAAAGCAAGCTCCTCGCACATGGTACGAGACCCTCACAGATTTTCTCAAGCGTTCAGGTTTTCAAGGAGGAATTTTAGATCCCACTTTATTCCGAAGATCAAATGAAAAGCATCTCATGTTGGTCCAAATTTATGTTGACGACATCATTTTTGGATCTACGGATTCATCAATGGTTGCTGACTTTGCTAAACTAATGATCAATCGATTCCAAATGAGCATGAATAGAGAGTTAAGCTTCTTTCTTGGCCTCCAAGTCAAACAGACTAACAGAGGAATTTTCATTCACCAAGAGAAGTACATTTCGGAACTCCTCAAAAAGTACTCAATGGACACCTGTGCCTCAGCCAAGGTACCAATGGGCTTCGGACACAAAATCTTTGCCGACCCTTCAGGTGTAGCAGTTGATGAAAATAAGTACAGAGGAATGATTTGATCCTTGCTCTATCTCACAGCAAGTCCTCCGGATATCATGTTTTCCACATGTTTGTGTGCCAGATTTCAAGTCAACCCAAAGATGTCTCATCTCTTGGCTGTGAAACAAATTTTCCGATACCTCATAGGTACAAAGAGTCTCGGAATCTGGTACCCAGCAAACGAGAGCTTCCTACTTCAAGCATATTCAGATTCAAACTATGGTGGTCTTCAACTTGATAGAAAAAGCACATCAGGTGGCTGTCAATTCTTAGGTGATCGTTTGGTTAGTTGGTCATCTAAGAAACAGAACTGCATTGCACTCTCTACAGCCGAAGCCGAATACATTGTTGCTGCGAGCTGTACCTCTGAAGTTCTATGGATGAAATATCAACTTTTAGATTATGGTTACCGCTTTCAACGCATTCCTATCTATTGTGATTCTCAAAGTGACATTGCGATTTCACACAATCCAATTCAGCACTCCATGACTAAGCACATTGATATAAGGTACCATTTTATAAAAGATCATGTTTTAAATGGTAACACTGAAGTCATTTTTGTTCCATCTGACGATGAGATTGCTGATGTCTTTACTAAGGCATTAGATGAAACCAAATTCAATGGTTTTCTGAACAAGATGGGCATAATGATGCCAGATCCTCAGTTCTTTCAAGAGACTTGCTCTCTTTGATGGAATTATTCGGAAGAAAATTGGTTCCGATCTCAAAAGAACTTTTCATCTCGGAACTATTCTCTCCCGGGATACATAGGATCATTCTACTTGTCTTTATTTCTGACCATCACATGAGTTTAAGCTGTACAGTTCATCTGATCATTTGTTGTTCTAAGTCCACATAGTCATCTTGATCACATTTTGCATCTTGGAATATACCTCATAATGGCATCCCGGAATTCTACTCCGGAAAGGTATTGTATTCTATACTTCAGAATTTTCAAAATTCACTCCGGAAGTTTTCTCAAATTTTGTTCCGGAATGTCTTACAAATCCTTGTCCAGAAATTCTTTCAATCTTTCACTCCGAAACTTAAATCATCCCTTCGGAATTTTACTCCGGAATCACAAACAATTTTTGACTCCGGAATCGCAAACTCTTTTTGACTCCGAAAATTTTAAGCTTCACTCCGGACTGATCCTATTCCGGACCATTTCTTAAACTCTTCATAATCCGGAACTCAACCTTTTACCCTCCAGATCTCAAACTGTCCGGAATCGATCATTCGGAAACCCAAGAGTCAATAAGGTGAAACGTTTTCTTTGTAACGGTAACTTATAAGGATCCTTATCTTCCTTGAAATTCGTGCCATGATCGCACGTCTCCAAAAAAGCAACCATCAAATCGTTGTTTGGGTTTTCCATTTCTAGCTACAAACCACCCTACCTTTCCTTTCCCACGTCAATTCACCCCCAATAAACGGTTACTCATTTAATGCTACCCGGTTTGGCTTCGGATCCTCATCGTTACCTTTTCTAACCCGACCCGTTTCACTTACCTATATAAACCTTTCTAAAACCCCATTTACCTCTTTACGCGCTCAAACCCTCAAAAAATTCAAAATCTCTGTGTGTTCATCTTGTTCTTGAAGCTCTCATAACAACTTATCAATGGCATCCCAATCTTCAACTCAACAACCTCCTGCCACTGATTCATCACCAAAGAAGGCTGTCACCAAGAAGAAATCATCCAAAGGATCATCATCTTATCAATCTGCTGAACCATTTCATAGGGATACAACCTAACTGTTTTCGATTGATCCCATGGATTTTGACGATCCAATTCGAGTGATGATCGAGTTCATCGCTCATCATCCCATTGCCATTCCACTTACCAAAGTTCCAGAACCACCACTTCCACTTCATCTTTTGCATACTGCTTTCTCGAGGATCAAGATTGAAAATGGTATTTTAGAAACAAAGCTGACTGGTGATAGGATTGTGCCCATTCACAAATCGACTTTTTTTAGGGCTATTGGAGTGAAAGAAAACCCCAAGGGTTTCAAGGTTCAAAAACCAACTCCAGAGGAATTCTAGCTAATTTTGAACCACATTGGGTATAACCAAGACTATAGGAAAAAGGATTTCAAGAATTTGGCTGTCTCCGGCTTATGGACTGTGTTGATGCACTTCATTATTCGTGGGTTATCCGGCAAGCATGGAGGGACGGATACTCTCAGTAAGGACTGGTTGTATGTTGTATACAGCATCTATGCCGGACGCGACAATGTTGTTGATCTTCCGGAGGTGCTATGGCAGGACTTCCGAAAATTCGCAATCAAAAGGAAGACCAACGAGATTTCAAGCCCTAGGTTTTGGGCTCTGACGATTCAGGAACTCTAAAAAGAAAGATCTGAACCCATTCCGGTTTCAACCATTCTGAAAGAGGTATATGTTCCTTTTCGCGCAATCAAACACTATCGCATTCCGGACCAATCATCTTTTCGTCCTGTTAGAAGACTTCTGGACCATATGTTGGCCCTCATTCCTTCCGGATCTATTCACTTAAAAAATCATTTAGAGACTTCGGTTGTGTTTGACCCAACACAACCTGGCCTAGTCTCTGTTGAGCCCACTCCGGAAGAGGCCCATCCTTCCGTGTCCGGACCCAAAACCAAAAAGTCTGCCAAAAGGAAGACTTCTCCTTCGAAGCCAGAGCCTAAAAAGAAAATCAAAGTCAGTTCCTCCTCTCAACAGGAAGGAACACATGACATTCAGGCTGATTCTGGCCTTCCGCACACCCCTCCCATCCACTCTTCCGAGGCACCCTTCGATGTTTCAAAAACACATACACACACTCACGGTGAGTCCGCACATAATCCACCCTCACCTTCTCAAAAAGGTGATGCCGGTGTTGAACAAAGTTCCTTGCCCCCCCCCCCCCCGGAACAAACCCACGTGTCAAATTTGATATCCCACTCTTTTCATCATGCACACACTCTGGAACCCCTATTTCGGACCCTAAGCTTTCCGAGGCTGGAGTTGTCCCTCCAACCTCTGGTGCCTCAACTGGTCTGATACCCGGAAAGGGTACAGGACGACCAGGTATAAATGATCCTTTGTGGGAAGATTTTGTAAACAGGGCACACTCACGGCATCCGGAACTTACAAGATCCCAATTGCAAGCCACTCTCATCTCCATGCGGAACCGGGCCATTCAAAGCAACCTTCCTTATGTTGCTACTACTGATGCGCTTGCTGATCTTGAATTCACATCCGGACAAACTCCAAGGTCTGATCCTCATACCTCCAATCCTCAAGCTTCGGATGATGAAATTTCGGAAGAAGTGCTGCTGACAACAGATGATGCACACGTTGCTGACGCTAACGTGCTTTCCTCAGTTCAACTTCATCTTAAGCCATCTTCGTCAAAGCCAACATTTGATTTTGGATCCTCCTCCTCTACTCAACATGAATCCGAATCAACACAAAAGCTTCATGATGATGCCACCAACAAACCCGGGCCTTCTGTCATTCCAATCACTCCGGAATCTCCAAAACACACTCCTCAACCTTCCAGCTCAGACAACGGATCCTCAGCCGGAAATAATATTGATCTGTTTGCTCTGTTGGATATCCAATCAAATGTTTCGGACACAATGAAGAAGGCTACCACTCTTGAAACCTCAGTGGCTGAACTCAACACCAAACTTGATACAAAGGTGTCCTGACTGGACTCCAATCTTGACGCCATTCTCCAGTCCTTATCAAATAATTTTGGACTCTCCATTGCTGAAAGAGAAGCTCAATTAGATCAACTGATCTCCATCCGGCTCAAGCATTCGATCGAAGAAGTTGAAGCGAAGTATGATACTTCAGTTGAGCACTATCTTGACACCATCACCACAATGCTCAAAGTCCATGACGACTTGGTTGCTGCTACCAATGATCTTATCAAGCAGACCCATGTTCGCCATGAGAAACAGATTCAAAGGTTGGAGAAGGAAATCAAGAAAAAGGATGAAATGAATCTGATCATCCATCAAGTCCTCATCAAACTGCTCTGCTCCACTTGGAACATTGTTGACGTTCCGAATCGCAAGTTTGATGATATGCTTGCCATCCTTGGACACCTGTTTGATCATCTTTCCTCTCAAGCGCCCACTTCCGAAGCTTATGATGCGCTCACTCGTCAAGTCAACACCAGTCTTCAAAAGGTGTTTGACAAATTTGATGATCTGAAGGACTCATTGCTACTTGCAGCGGTTCCGAAAGCCACCGATGCAAGAGGGGGAGAAGGACCAAGTCAACCATGGAATCCTACCTCGGTTTTTCAACTCCGAGATGAAGATCTTAATTCCGATGATGAAGTACAAGTTGTTTCCGGACTTCTAGGAAACAACTCTGATGATGATGAAGACAGTGATGAAGATAAATATGTCACCAAGGGAGTTCTGGCTATTGGAGCTCCTTGGAAGCTTTTTCCTAAGCAAATGACTGAGGAAGAGAAAAGAATTGGGTCAGCAGTTTCGTGGCCATCTTCTTTACCGGACGTTCTTCAAAGAGGTATTCAAATGGCTAAGTCCAAATCCTTCCTCACTGCTCAAGCCTTTCGAGCCACACCTTCCATGTTACCACCTATTTCGGAACCAAAAATCACTCCAATTGATGAAGGTTCTCCTTTCTGGACTCCAGATGACATTCCGGAAGAACGTCTTCCATCCTCCCCTCCCAAGATCACTGTGGATAAGAACATGTTGCATGTAATCTCAGTCCTAAACAAAAGCAAAGATAAAGGCAAGAAGCCTATCACGAACTCCAAACCTTCACCAAAGCAAAAACTTGGATGGTCTCAGGAGGAAATTAACAAGGCTTTAGAGGACAGCATCCGGATCCAAGCACTCAAAGACAATCCTGATCTGATGCGTGGCATTTCTCCTCTCTTCCGTGAAGGCATTCTTAAGGATGTCGATTTAGTACCCTTTATGTACTACGACATCCCTTCCGATGATTTCGAACAGCTTGATCTTCCTCTCTCCCCCTTCAACAAATTTTACATCAAGTTTGCTCCTCTCCATCCCAATGACAATCTGGAGGTCACCATCCGGACAGAGCGTGAAAGGCTTAAAACCTTCTATGACAAGAATGCACTTCCTCTTAAGGAAGTATGGACGAGGAAGAAGATTACCAAAATTTCTGGGTACGGAAGAAAGGTCCTCACCAAGTTTGATCTTAACTGTCCACTCTTTCGATACCATGTTATCAGAAACAAACCATCTTATCAAACCATCACTGATGCTGACTTCCCGACGATAAATCCGAACGACATTCTTACTTTAGCTGCTCACTTTCGAGGACTTCAAAAAGATGATATCAGTATGGGTGCTTACCATGCTGCTATGAGCTTCCTCAAAGACTATTTTGCGGAATTCTGTAGACAAGACTACGAGTTGGCTAATCTATTCGAAACCGAAGATTTTTTTCCAAGATAAAGTATGTGCTTCCGGAAGCTGAACTTCTTGCTGAAGGCCCTATTGATGATCCGGTTCTAGGTTTTGTGTACAAGACCAAGAAGACAAACAAGAAGGACTTTTTCCGATTCCTTGACAAACACCTGGTTCCTACAAAAGCTCTTAAAAAGTTCATCAGCCGTGCGTCCAAGTCTGATGCTCCGGAACATGTAAAAGCAAAGTTTGTGAGTTAGCTGACCTGGTACATTGAAGTCCGAGAATGGTTGTTCAGAGCCTACTCATTCATCAAGGAAGAAGCTATCTAGATGACTTGATTGCTAAGTTCACTTAGGGGGAGATTGTTGGAACCTGAAAGTGAACCTCTAGCAATCTTAAGTCCCAATGTCATTCCGAAGTCAGATGGTGATCCAAAGTAAAGATTGGTCTGGAATATGTTTATGTCCGGACTTGAAGATATGTTGGTGATAAGGAGATCGAGAGTGAAGGCATTCCGGAATCGATGTTTATGTCTGGAATGTTTGCTGTTCCGAGATCAATATTTTGTCTTAGTGTATTTAATGTAATTTGTTTTTTGTTTGATTTAACATGTCATAGGATTTAGTTTTATTTTTCAAACACGGATATTCAGAGTGTCAGATGTGTAACTCTTTTATCCAGTCCTTTGATTGTAATTGGTTAGTACCATGTTTCATGCACTCCTATTTATAGGACCTTTCAATGTTAAATCAACGACGGATCATTTCTCACACACTTTTAGCAATTTCCAAGATACTTCATCTTTCTGAATATTCTCTCAAACATTCTTCTTGTTCTTCATTTATTATCTTTACCTTGATCTTTATTCTCATTCTTCATTTATGGCTTGATTATTTGTTGAATGCCTTAACTCAGACTTGACTGGTCTATCCAGGTTTGACTAGAACATTTATTAGTAAGTAGACATTGATCTTAAGCATTCACTCAAGGTTTGAGTTTTCAAACCGTGTCCCTGCGCATCAGATCATTTTGTTCTCTCACACACCCACTGGCAAGGTTGTAAAACTCGTTACTCGGTACCTGTTCGGCCGACTACCGAGTAGCGAGTACTCGGGAGTAATCGGGGAGTACTCGGATTCGGTAAGTCATGTATAAATATTTTTAGGGAAATTATATATGTCAGAATCATAAGTTAAAATCAAAAGTTGATTGAAATATGTAACAAAATTAGATACATGTGAATACAAAAAAACAGAAAAACGCATAATGGTCTCACTTCGTGAATAATTGTTGAAAATTTAAGATATATATGTAGTAATAATCACATGTGTGTGTGTTAAATAATAAATCATTAAGTATATTATACATATTAATAACCGATTTGACCGGGTTTTACAAGACCGCTTAGTTCAGTAAGGGGCCGATCGGGGAGTACTCGGGATTCTACAACTTGCCTCGGCAAGGTGGCGAGTAGCGAGTACTCGGAGGAGTAATCGGACAACTCGGCGAGTTTTACAACATTACCCGCTGGTATCCTTGGTTGCCACCGGGGTTGGTACTGCTGGCACCGCCCCTGTTTCCGTTTGTGTTGTTAGCGCTAAGTTGTACCATGATGGCTGTCACGGCGGCTGTTATGTGGCTTGAAATGTAGTGAGGTCCATTTGTAGAACTGGTGTTTCGCCGGTAGGCTGGTTACTTCCTTGTTGCGGCATGATTATGTCGTATGGTACGAAACGAGTTCGTAAGTAACTATGGTCATTGCTATTGGTATCTCATCTATATATATATATATATATATATATATATATATATATATATATATATATATATATATATATATATATATATATATATATATATATATATATATATATATATATATATATATATATATATGCACGCATATAAATTACATGTTTTGTTGTATGGTTCCCAAATGTTTCGACCACATCATCAAAATGTACTTATGGTGGTAAGTAGTAGTAGGTATTGTATGAACATTAAGTTATCAAAATAGAACATAGCCGTCAATACATTTAGTAGATTCGGGTTACATGAGTTCTTGGAGTGCGTACCTCTCTTGATTTACTACCACCAGTTGTGATGTAAGATGCAATAAACCTAAGACATAGTGTGAGTAGTGTAGTCACTAACTCACTCGGCTAGACTAGTCTATCATTTGCCAAATGGCGCACAAGGTGCCCAGCCATTTCACTCATTTCGCGAGTGGCCTCCTCCGCTCTCTGTTCTGCTAAGGCTGCCCTAGTCTCAGCTGCAGGGATTTGTTGTCCCATGGTGGCCACTTCCTCCTCTAAGGAGTGTAGACGATCCATAATGTTTTCCTGCTCCGCTTGTTGGTTCAGTAGATCTCCTGAATGGTGTTCTTGTTCTTCACGGAGGAGTCGAATTCGCATTGTCGCCTTTCGGGCTTCGCCTCCAATCTTCATTTCCTCGTGATGGAGGGCCTGAACTTGAGTGTCTAAACGGGATACTTGGGGTACACTCGGAGGTAGTGCTTGATTTGTGAGGATGCTGGGGCCCGGAGCATGGTGTAGTGAGTGCATGGCGAATGCGGATCGTCGTTCGTCTTCTCTAGCCCAGGCATGTAGCTGGGTAGCCCCTTGTGGATGTGCATCCTGGACAGAGGTAGATGTCAGCAATGAAGCTTGCCCTTGCATGGGCGATATTTTCTTACTAGGAATGTTCATCCAAAGAGGACCCCTATTGGGTGCTTACGTACCTGGAAGGAAGGAGGTGAAAGGGTCTCTTGTCTGTTCTCGATAGGGTAAGGTTCGCTACTGATCTCTCCAGCGCCTTCCTCCTCATCTGACTTCTCATCAGAATGCTCCCCCTCGTAATCCACCTTTTGGTATTCTTCAGGACCCTCTTCTGGGTTCTCCTCATGAGCCTCTTCTGGCTACCCTTCGATCCATCCGTTGGCTGCCATAGCACAGTAGTAGGGGTCTTCGTGGTGAAATTCAGCCATGTCGTATGTGCGAGAACAGAGGTATAAGAACTACATAGAGGGTTTAAATGTATGCTTTTATGGTATCCCAAAATACTCCCTTAGTATTTAAATGTTACGTTTGATTCTTGGTATGTTAGTGTTGGTAAGTGTTAGACTTGTCGTTTACTACGACTATTTCCCAGCATATGCTAGTTACACGTCAGATGAATATAGTTGATCAGGCTATATTTATTCAAGGTCTAATTACATATCCTAAGGCCTACCCGTAGTTTTCAACTCATCATACTTCTTTTATTATGCTCTAGTTATGACACTACCCTAACTTGTATGTACTTATTTTTTACTTAAAATATTATTATATTTTTAAAAGTATACTTGTAGTCAGAGCGTTTTAGCCCCATTGTATTTATAGTTGTATATCTTGTATGGTTTGATATACTAGTTCACTATAAACAATGCTCTGATACCAATCTGTCACACCCCCGAACCGGAACGGCGGAAACGTCGGGGGGCAGATGACGTCATTGTACAATATCATAGCAATTGAATATGAATGAAACATAGCGACTCAAACATCATACATTGAGATTAAAATTTTATATAGTTTACAAACGTTGTTTGTTCAAAAGCAAATACAAATAATTGATAAGTAGAAAACATATTGCAGCATCTCCTGCTCTCATAATGGTTTGGATACCTGTTTATGGGTTTCTTCAAAATACAAGTGATTTTGAAAAGTGTCAACAATTAAGTTGGTGAGTTCATAAACATTTTTGTAAGAAAAGGATTTGTAACTATTTTGCGTAAAAATGGTTTTGTGTACTTCCAGAAAATCCAATATTTTCCTTTAAAACGAGTTGTAAGTCTTATACCCCAGACTAATTGAAAGTGTATGTATTTCCTTTGTATCTTTTCTGTGTAAGATGATAATGTATGTTTCCAAAAAATCCAATATTTTCTTATATATGAACTGTAGTCTTAAAACCCTAAGACCAGATGATAATGTATGTAATGTTGTATTGAAGGATAGTATGTAGTTATATCTTTTGATAAAACTAATGAAGTGTAAGTTACCCCGTAAATCAAATGTTTTGTTAATCCCTATGTGAGTTATTATAAACATGATTGATATGATTGATATTCATGAACGACGTTCTTCAGGCGTCGGATTCGGTAGACTTTTGTCACCCTAGACTTGTCGGTCTAACTGTAGCGAACAGCTGAGGTGTGGGGTTGTCAATCCCGTATAGATCTATACACAACTATCTCGCTCTCCCTGCAGAAGACTCTGGTTATAATGCAGGACTTAAAGTATACACTAGGTAGGTACGGTGAAGAGAATGTCTCACAAGAGCATCAACATATTTACGTGAACTATGACTCCTTTTTCTTGTAAAACGAAATAATTATACCATTGAATAATTATATAGTTCTTCTGAAATGATAGTGTGGTTTTGTGACTCCCAAACTATACCAATTATAGTTTATTATGAATGTTTTGTTAAGTCCATTTATATAATCAAATATGTAAATACATGTAGGTTATCTTGTCTAGATGATTTAAAAGATTATGACATATAAACTTATATCCAAACACAAGTATAAAAAAATTTAGTATGTTGAAGACATATTCTAGTTTTTGACTTTTCTATCCATGATTTTAGAAAAATTATAGAAAAATCATCGCAAGTCGAAATATGGATCCGTAAACTCTCAAAGTTTAGAACATGAGTCTACTTTGTCCTTAATATTGGCCTTAAGTGGTTCCTAACCAGAGTTAAAATGTTCATTTTTACAGTCTGGTCCGAAAATATTTTGAAATGATAGGCAGTTTTGTAAAAATCACCATAAATTGTAGAAAAATCGTATGAATGCGTGGGAGTAGTCCTTAAAAAGGTATAGACCTGAACTAATTGCATATTAAACAGTTTTGAAATATATGAAGTTTAAGTAGGGAAAAACAGTCGGTGAACAGACCACAACTTTTCTGTAGAATGCTAATTTTTAAGCTTAAATATGTTTTAGTGACATAACTTGTATTTTTAGTTTGCAAAGCCTTTAGATCATCCAAATAAAATTTGTTTACTTGTATTCTCTCCCTAAAAACTTGGAAAAACTCGAAAATGAAGGGGTATGAACCCAGCTTAGCAAATTTCGTGTGTGGTTTGAAGGAAAATGATGAGGATTTTCGAGCCTAGCTTTTGGTATGAACTTGAAGAGCTTATTGGGGGTGTTAGTATCCTAGTAATTTAACACACGAAAATGTGTGTAAAAATTTTGGAACCAACATAATATTTCATAGGAGAAGCTAGAGTTTCATGTATTATCTTACCTAAAACTCGAAAATTTCAAGATGGAGAAGAAACTCTTAGAGACTCTAACTTGTCTTTGGGAGAGAGGTGGAGAATGAAAGAATTTTAAGCCTTTGGGGTGTGGCAAAAATGGCCTCTCGGCCATGGTATTTATGGAGGGAGGAAAATATGAGGTATGGATGTATGGGGGATATTAGGATGTGTAGGGTGGAGATTTGTTGGTTAATTAAGTGTCATGTATGGAAACTTGTT
Source organism: Lactuca virosa (assembly GCF_052849685.1). Lineage (NCBI taxonomy): Eukaryota > Viridiplantae > Streptophyta > Magnoliopsida > Asterales > Asteraceae > Lactuca > Lactuca virosa. The sequence goes on along the minus strand of NC_136433.1, from coordinate 163,979,595 downwards.
GTGTATTGGTGTGGATGGCATGGAAGTTCGGTGGTTAAAGAAAGGTAAAGAGAAGATGCCAATTTGCAAGGTCAATGTCTTGGATGCTACATCCAATTGAGATCTCCTAGCCAAGGAGGAGGGTTTTCGGTTTTTGGCCTAGATGCACTTGTGTTTTTGGCCTTATTGGGCTATCCCTAGGGTTTTCGGTCTTTAAGGTCTCCATTAGAAGGGTTTTCGATCAAGAGGTTTTATTGGCCGAAAACCTTAAAGAAAAGGCCCACTTTCGATTTATGTTTAACTATGTGATCTACTTTGGACTTCTAAGAGTTTATTACGAACATGATTCTTAGTGTATGCAGATATATGTACTCTTATAAAATTGTCATTTTTGATTTACAGCATCAATTGCAACAAGGTTACATTGTGTATTCATTGGTACATGGTCACAATCTAGACTTTACTCGACCCTAAATTTACGAGTGGTCACATGTAATTCACATATGAATCATATCTAATTGATCTGGAAATATTTGTGAATTTAATTGTTCAATCACTCTTTTTATTCTTGAAGGCTCAACGAACCATTCGATAAATTGCAAATGGAGGATTTTAGGTGATTTGCTTTGTATTATACCTCTTCATTGACATTTCCATTTTCGTTTATGAATCTATTATTCATGTTATGAACATGAATTACAGAGAAGGAGTATATGTTTGTGTTGATGAACACTTGAGAAGTTATAGATGTGAAAGGCATGTTTCGGTCGTTTTTGTTAAGTATGTCTTTTTTAATCTTAATGCAATTCTGATCTCATTAACATGATATAATGAATGCTTGCAATTGAAATAAAAACTTCAGTTTTCAGAATTCACATTCATGAGTTTTTTTTCCATAAATTTTGATGAAAATGAATTTACATGTAAATCACATATGAATCATATGTGATTCACATGTAAATTACAAGTCAATCTGTAACATTCTATTTATTTAATAAATAAATAAATAAAAATTGATGAACGAATAGTCTCCCTAAATCTATATTATTTAATGGATTGTTGGTTTTGGGGAGCCGAATGTTATAAATTGGATTATTCGGGGGTTAAAGTGTAAGTTCAGGACTTGTTTCGCAAAGGATTTTAGAAGTCAGGGGGTGTTTGGTATTATTGGGACTTATTATGTAAGGATTTATGGAGACAGGGGCTGATTGGTAACATTTTGGACTTGATTTGTAAAGGGTTTTAGGAGGCAGGGTTAAAAGGGTAAAATATGGACTTATTTTAAAAGAAATGAGGGAAGGGAGGGGCTAAACTTGTCATTATGGGGCAGAGTTTCATGAGTCGGGTATATAACCCCAACATCACCGGGTACCAAACCCTAACCCTAAAAATGATGTCGGCCATCACCCCACTCCCTTTCATCCTCCAGCCGCCAACCTTATGACTCCCACCGACGCCACCATCCTTCCTCCACCACCGCCATGAGAGGCTTCGTCCATCACCCGCCACTTCGCAGACCGGAGCGCCACCACTGTCGCATCTTCCTCAGCAGTTGATGTGTGGTCTGTGTGGGAGTTGTGTCCGCTAGGAAGTCGGGATTAGGCGACCGGAGCTGCCGCCGCTGTTGCTACCGAGCTGTTTTTCGCCACAGGTGTGATCGGGTTAACTGCACGAGCAAAGGACGTGTTCGTGTGTCTCTGTGTGCTTCTCCTACTACTGGGTATATCGTGTATTGTGGGTGTGTTTGATAGCCGACAACCGCGAAGAACCCCCATGGCCGCCGTTCCTGTCATGTCGTTGCCGCCACCAACCACCGTGAAAGGTGGCTGTGGGCGTGTTGTGGTGTTTGTCCCCGTATGTTGTGATGGTTTGAGGCTACAGGAGCGTTGTGTCGCCGGAGATCCGAAGAATACCCACATATGTTGTCTGTTATGACTTGGTTTATGAATTTGTGAATCACATGCTAGTTAGGGCTTGGGAGATGTTTGTATATGTTGTATGAGCAGGTAGACTTGCATGCTAGTGCTGAGTAGTCAGCAATAGATTGGCCTGATATGTGGTGCTTGTAGCCTTGGGATTATTTGATGTCATGCTGGAATGTGAATGATAATTGGTATTTGTAACTGCTATGTGTATGCTTTCAAAATTGTATGAAGGGCTCGGATTGATCGCAGTGCACACACCTATGATTTCCGCAATGAATGATTGTGGGACGAACTCTGATAAATGGTTTACTTAAGGATGATTTGAAATGTTTGAAATAAATGGAATCAATGTTTTAGCTATATTTAAAATGAAATTTTTACCCTTGATTTTTGGGTCGTTACAAGTTGGTATCAGAGCCTTGGTTTGAGAGATTCGGGTATACCTTCGGGTATGCCTGAACTCAAACTGAGGATCTGTAAAGTTTTCAAAAGAAAAAAATGTTTTAAATAAAGAGTTTATAAGCAAGAAAGGGTGCGGTGCATGCAATCAGCCGAGCTCAAGTAAGTTTCCCAGAATACCCACATATGTTGTCTGTTATGACTTGGTTTATGAATTTGTGAATCACATGCTAGTTAGGGCTAGGGAGATGTTTGTATATGTTGTATGAGCAGGTAGACTTGCATGTTAGTGCTGAGTAGTCAGCAATAGATTGGTCTGATATGTGGTGCTTGTAGCCTTGGGATTATTTGATGTCATGCTGGAATGTGAATGATAATTGGTATTTGTAACTGCTATGTGTATGCTTTCAAAATTGTATAAAGTTAGGATCTTATAGCTTTAGAATAATTGATTTGGCCTTATTTCCTGTTCCTTGTCTGGTTGTGGTCTTAGGGTAGAGTCTATTATTCGACAGTCTATAGAATATCATGTGATGTGTATAATTTGCATGCATAAGGCAGCCGGCATTGAGGATGGATGGATGTGGATAGCACGAGTTGTGGTATATGGGTTGAATGTCCTACGATAGTCCTGTGGATCGGAGTGCTACTGCATGAATGCTGCTTGCTTTGTGCTTTGTGGAACTCTTGAGTGATGGGAGTCAGCTACTAAGTGGATATGACGATATCCAGGAGGTGGATGGCTGGCATCATGGGGATTTCTTCAGCAGCTGATGGCAAGGCGAGGTTGGGAACCTAGGAAAGCCTAGGATATGCTCCAGTTAGTTTAGTGGGCGGTTCGTTGAGTTTGGGAACCTAGGGGGAGCCTAGGAGTTGCTTTGGTAGGTATTGTGTTGCTGTTTAGCGGATATTTGGTGCACAAGTAGAGTAGGTGACTTAGAGGATTCGGGATGATTCCGGAGGAAAGTATGGATAGGTGTGGAAGGTAGTATTGGGCCCGTACTACTGAAAGCACAGGATCCATACTCGAATCGGGGAAAGTCTTGGAGAATCTAAGAAGCCTGGGAAGGAGAGTTCTTAGTTATGATTTGAAAGTGGGGATAGCTTCTATACAGAATGCGGATGAGCACGCAAGGGGAAGGACCAGGGTTTAGTCCCGGCTCCGGTGGAGAGCCAGTTAGCAGAAGGACTGTCGGGATTTTGAGTCCGCCTTGGATCTCTTGTATCAGGCTACAAGGTGGCGAGTAGCGAGTACTCGGAAGAGTAATCGGAGAACTCGGCGAGTTTTACAACATTACCCGCTGGTATCCTTGGTTGCCACCGGGGTTGGTACTGCTGGCACCGCCCCTGTTTCCGTTTGTGTTGTTAGCGCTAAGTTGTACCATGATGGCTGTCACGGCGGCTGTTATGTGGCTTGAAATGTAGTGAGGTCCATTTGTAGAACTGGTGTTTCGCCGGTAGGCTGGTTACTTCCTTGTTGCGGCATGATTATGTCGTATGGTACGAAACGAGTTCGTAAGTAACTATGGTCATTGCTATTGGTATCTCATCTATATATATATATATATATATATATATATATATATATATATATATATATATATATATATATATATATATATATATATATATATATATATATATATATATATATGCACGCATATAAATTACATGTTTTGTTGTATGGTTCCCAAATGTTTCGACCACATCATCAAAATGTACTTATGGTGGTAAGTAGTAGTAGGTATTGTATGAACATTAAGTTATCAAAATAGAACATAGCCGTCAATACATTTAGTTGATTCGGGTTACATGAGTTCATGGAGTGCGTACCTCTCTTGATTTACTACTACCAGTTGTGATGTAAGATGCAATAAACCTAAGACATAGTGTGAGTAGTGTAGTCACTAACTCACTCGGCTAGACTAGTCTATCATTTGCCAAATGGCGCACAAGGTGCCCAGCTATTTCACTCATTTCGCGAGTGGCCTCCTCCGCTCTCTGTTCTGCTAAGGCTGCCCTAGTCTCAGCTGCAGGGATTTGTTGTCCCATGGTGGCCACTTCCTCCTCTAAGGAGTGTAGACGATCCATAATGTTTTCCTGCTCCGCTTGTTGGTTCAGTAGATCTCCTGAATGGTGTTCTTGTTCTTCACGGAGGAGTCGAATTCGCATTGTCGCCTTTCGGGCTTCGCCTCCAATCTTCATTTCCTCGTGATGGAGGGCCTGAACTTGAGTGTCTAAACGGGATACTTGGGGTACACTCGGAGGTAGTGCTCGATTTGTGAGGATGCTGGGGCCCGGAGCATGGTGTAGTGGGTGCATGGCGAATACGGATCGTCGTTCGTCTTCTCTAGCCCAGGCATGTAGCTGGGTAGCCCCTTGTGGATGTGCATCCTGGACAGAGGTAGATGTCAGCAATGAAGCTTGCCCTTGCATGGGCGATATTTTCTTACTAGGAATGTTCATCCAAAGAGGACCCCTATTGGGTGCTTACGTACCTGGAAGGAAGGAGGTGAAAGGGTCTCTTGTCTGTTCTCGATAGGGTAAGGTTCGCTAATGATCTCTCCAGCGCCTTCCTCCTCATCTGACTTCTCATCAGAATCCTCCCCCTCGTAATCCACCTTTTGGTATTCTTCAGGACCCTCTTCTGGGTTCTCCTCATGAGCCTCTTCTGGCTACCCTTCGATCCATCCGTTGGCTGCCATAGCACAGTAGTAGGGGTCTTCGTGGTGAAATTCAGCCATGTCGTATGTGCGAGAACAGAGGTATAAGAACTACATAGAGGGTTTAAATGTATGCTTTTATGGTATCCCAAAATACTCCCTTAGTATTTAAATGTTACGTTTGATTCTTGGTATGTTAGTGTTGGTAAGTGTTAGACTTGTCGTTTACTACGACTATTTCCCAGCATATGCTAGTTACACGTCAGATGAATATAGTTGATCAGGCTATATTTATTCAAGGTCTAATTACATATCCTAAGGCCTACCCGTAGTTTTCAACTCATCATACTTCTTTTATTATGCTCTAGTTATGACACTGCCCTAACTTGTATGTACTTATTTTTTACTTAAAATATTATTATATTTTTAAAAGTATACTTGTAGTCAGAGCGTTTTAGCCCCATTGTATTTATAGTTGTATATCTTGTATGGTTTGATATACTAGTTCACTATAAATAATGCTCTGATATCAATCTGTCACACCCCCGAACCGGAACGGCGGAAACGTCCGGGGGCAGATGACGTCATTGTACAATATCATAGCAATTGAATATGAATGAAACATAGCGACTCAAACATCATACATTGAGATTAAAATTTTACATAGTTTACAAACGTTGTTTGTTCAAAAGCAAATACAAATAATTGATAAGTAGAAAACATATTGCAGCATCTCCTGCTCTCATAATGGTTTGGATACCTGTTTATGGGTTTCTTCAAAATACAAGTGATTTTGAAAAGTGTCAACAATTAAGTTGGTGAGTTCATAAGCAGTTTTGTAAGAAAAGGATCTGTAACTGTTTTGCATAAAAATGGTTTTGTGTACTTCCAGAAAATCCAATATTTTCCTTTAAAACGAGTTGTAAGTCATATACCCCAGACTAATTGAAAGTGTATGTATTTCCTTTGTATCTTTTCTGTGTAAGATGATAATGTATGTTTCCAAAAAATCCAATATTTTCTTATATATGAACTGTAGTCTTAAAACCCTAAGACCAGATGATAATGTATGTAATGTTGTACTGAAGGATAGTATGTAGTTATATCTTTTGATAAAACTAATGAAGTGTAAGTTACCCTGTAAATCAAATGTTTTGTTAATCCTTATGTGAGTTATTATAAACATGATTGATATGATTGATATTCATGAACGACGTTCTTCAGGCGTCGGATTCGGTAGACTTTTGTCACCCTAGACTTGTCGGTCTAACTGTAGCGAACAGCTGAGGTGTGGGGTTGTCAATCCCGTATAGATCTATACACAACTATCTCGCTCTCCCTGCAGAAGACTCTGGTTATAATGCAGGACTTAAAGTATACACTAGGTAGGTACGGTGAAGAGAATGTCTCACAAGAGCATCAACATATTTACGTGAACTATGACTCCTTTTTCTTGTAAAACGAAATAATTATACCATTGAATAATTGTATAGTTCTTCTGAAATGATAGTGTGGTTTTGTGACTCCCAAACTATACCAATTATAGTTTATTATGAATGTTTTGTTAAGTCCATTTATATAATCAAATATGTAAATACATGTAGGTTATCTTGTCTAGATGATTTAAAAGATTATGACATATAAACTTATATCCAAACACAAGTATAAAAAAATTTAGTATGTTGAAGACATATTCTGGTTTTTGACTTTTCTATCCATGATTTTAGAAAAATTATAGAAAAATCATCGCAAGTCGAAATATGGATCCGTAAACTCTCAAAGTTTAGAACATGAGTCTACTTTGTCCTTAATATTTTTCCCTGGCCTTAAGTGGTTCCTAACCAGAGTTAAAATGTTCATTTTTACAGTCTGGTCCGAAAATATTTTGAAATGATAGGCAGTTTTGTAAAAATCACCATAAATTGTAGAAAAATCGTATGAATGCGTGGGAGTAGTCCTTAAAAAGGTATAGACCTGAACTAATTGCATATTAAACAGTTTTGAAATATATGAAGTTTAAGTAGGGAAAAACAGTCGGTGAACAGACCACAACTTTTCTGTAGAATGCTAATTTTTAAGCTTAAATATGTTTTAGTGACATAACTTGTATTTTTAGTTTGCAAAGCCTTTAGATCATCCAAATAAAATTTGTTTACTTGTATTCTCTCCCTAAAAACTTGGAAAAACTCGAAAATGAAGGGATATGAACCCAGCTTAGCAAATTTCGTGTGTGGTTTGAAGGAAAATGATGAGGATTTTCGAGCCTAGCTTTTGGTATGAACTTGAAGAGCTTATTGGGGGTGTTAGTATCCTAGTAATTTAACACACGAAAATGTGTGTAAAAATTTTGGAACCAACATAATATTTCATAGGAGAAGCTAGAGTTTCATGTATTATCTTACCTAAAACTCGAAAATTTCAAGATGGAGAAGAAACTCTTAGAGACTCTAACTTGTCTTTGAGAGAGAGGTGGAGAATGAAAGAATTTTAAGCCTTTGGGGTGTGGCAAAAATGGCCTCTCGGCCATGGTATTTATGGAGGAAGGAAAATATGAGGTATGGATGTATGGGGGATATTAGGATGTATAGGGTGGAGATTTGTTGGTTAATTAAGTGTCATGTATGGAAACTTGTTGTGTATTGGTGTAGATGGCATGGAAGTTCGGTGGTTAAAGAAAGGTAAAAAGAAGATGCCAATTTGCAAGGTCAATGCCTTGGATGCTACATCCAATTGAGATCTCCTAGCCAAGAAGGAGGGTTGTCGGTTTTTGGCCTAGATGCACTTGTGTTTTTGGCCTTATTGGGCTATCCCTAGGGTTTTCGGTCTTTAAGGTCTCCATTAGAAGGGTTTTCGATCAAGAGGTTTTATTGGCCGAAAACCTTAAAGAAAAGGCCCACTTTCGATTTATGTTTAACTATGTGATCTACTTTGGACTTCTAAGAGTTTATTACGAACATGATTCTTAGTGTATGCAGATATATGTACTCCTATAAAATTGTCATTTTTGATTTACAGCATCAATTGCAACAAGGTTACATTGTGTATTCATTGGTACATGGTCACAATCTACACTTTACTCGACCCTAAATTTACGAGTGGTCACATGTAATTCACATATGAATCATATCTAATTGATCTGGAAATATTTGTGAATTTAATTGTTCAATCACTCTTTTTATTCTTGAAGGCTCAACGAACCATTCGATAAATTGCAAATGGAGGATTTTAGGTGATTTGCTTTGTATTATACCTCTTCATTGACATTTCCATTTTCGTTTATGAATCTATTATTCATGTTATGAACATGAATTACAGAGAAGGAGTATATGTTTGTGTTGATGAACACTTGAGAAGTTATAGATGTGAAAGGCATGTTTCGGTCGTTTTTGTTAAGTATGTCTTTTTTAATCTTAATGTAATTCTGATCTCATTAACATGATAAAATGAATGCTTGCAATTGAAATAAAAACTTCAGTTTTCAGAATTCACATTCATGAGTTTTTTTTCCATAAATTTTGATGAAAATGAATTTACATGTAAATCACATATGAATCATATGTGATTCACATGTAAATTACAAGTCAATCTGTAACATTCTATTTATTTAATAAATAATTAAATAAAAATTGATGAACGAATAGTCTCCCTAAATCTATATTATTTAATGGATTGTTGGTTTTGGGGAGCCGAATGTTATAAATTGGATTATTCGGGGGTTAAAGTGTAAGTTCAGGACTTGTTTCGCAAAGGATTTTAGAAGTCAGGGGGTGTTTGGTATTATTGGGACTTATTATGTAAGGATTTATGGAGACAGGGGCTGATTGGTAACATTTTGGACTTGATTTGTAAAGGGTTTTAGAAGGCAGGGTTAAAAGGGTAAAATATGGACTTATTTTGAAAGAAATGAGGGAAGGGAGGGGCTAAACTTGTCATTATGGGGCAGAGTTTCATGAGTCGGGTATATAACCCCAACATCACCGGGTACCAAACCCTAACCCTAAAAATGATGTCGGCCATCACCCCACTCCCTTTCATCCTCCAGCCGCCAACCTTATGACTCCCACCGACGCCACCATCCTTCCTCCACCACCGCCATGAGAGGCTTCGTCCATCACCCGCCACTTCGCAGACCGGAGCGCCACCACTGTCGCATCTTCCTCAGCAGTTGATGTGTGCTCTGTGTGGGAGTTGTGTCCGCTAGGAAGTCGGGATTAGGCGACCGGAGCTGCCGCCGTTGTTGCTACCGAGCTGTTTTTCGCCACAGGTGTGATCGGGTTAACTGCACGAGCAAAGGACGTGTTCGTGTGTCTCTGTTTGCTTCTCCTACTACTGGGTATATCGTGTATTGTGGGTGTGTTTGATAGCCGACAACCGCGAAGAACCCCCATGGCCGCCGTTCCTGTCATGTCGTTGCCGCCACCAACCACCGTGAAAGGTGGCTGTGGGCGTGTTGTGGTGTTTGTCCCCGTATGTTGTGATGGTTTGAGGCTACAGGAGCGTTGTGTGGCCGGAGATCCGAAGAAAGACCCCACTACCACCACCGTGAGGTGGTGGTTGCCGCTCTCTACTGCCGACTGCCGCCACAAGGTGGTTGTGTGTGTGTGTTAGATTAGTGTGTGTGTGTGTGTGTGTTAATTGAGAGTAGCATTGTAATTGTAATTAGCAAAAGATTAATGAAAAGAAACTCAAACCACCACCGTGAGCCGCCGTTGACCACCAATACCCGAGGTGGTAGTGGGTGGTGCCTGACTAGCGAAACCCTAATGGGCCTAGTGAAACCCTAATGGGCCTAATGAACCCTAATTGATCAAAAGACCTAGCTATTGGGCCTATTGGGCTATGATTGGGTTGGAAACCCTAATTAGGGTTTGGAAAACCCTAATTTTGGGATTATTGGTTTGGACTTATCGGGACCCACATTTTGGACCATTAGAGTGAAGTGATGACTCAAGCCCGATTCCATTGTATGTTTGGACTTAATGGATTAATTCCTTAATGGATTAAGTCCTTAATGTGTTAAGTAGGAACACTTAACCCTAATCGTCATTTTATGTGAAAAACCCTAATTGGGTATGGATGCTTGTTGGGCCACTTATTGGACGAAGTTGTTGTGGGCCTTTGTGGGCCAATTGGGAACACATTTATGGACTAAGGGATATTATTGGGCTTCAGGATAATACCCATTAGAGAGGCTTGGGCCCAATTTGGAAAATTGGGCTATATGTTGGGCCTTGGTTGACAATTGGGCTTTTGGGCCTTCAGGGTGTGAGCTTGGGCCCTGGTTTGAACCAAGCTATGGTAGGGGTAAAATGGTCCAATTACCCCAAGTGTAGATTATGGTTGTGTATTGGAACCCAATTATTAATTGGTTGTCGTTTTGATGATTGACAGTTCGGGAACCTGTCAACCAGCAGCTAGAGTTTATCCGCGGGACTTCAGCAGTGCGAGGTGAGTCTTCTCATCATACTAATGGGTCTAAGGCACCAAGGCGGGCCCATTTTATGATATGTGGTACACTAGCTGTAGTAGAGATATGTGGTATGATAGTTAGCTTTATGTTAGGTTGTATGCAAGTGATTATGTTTTGTTTGCATTAAAGACCATGGGGGAGCCCATGGCACTTGGATGTAAGACGGTGTGGGGGAGCCCATGGATGTTCGGCAGGGAATGACCATGGGGGAGCCCATGGCACTTAGGTGTAAGACCATGTGGGGGAGCCCATGGCATCCTTATGCAGGGATATGTGGTAGAGATAGCTTTATAGCTAATGATATGCGGTAGAGATAGCTTTTATAGCTAATGTTATGTGGTAGAGATAGATTTTATAGCTTATATGATATGTGGCATGTGATAGAGATAACTTGTATAGCTATTATGGTATGCGATATGTGGTAGAGATAGCTTGTACAGCTAATATGATATGTGGTACGTGGTAGAGATAGCTTTAACAGCTAATGTGATTTATGATATGTGGTAGAGATAGCTTTTATAGCTAATATGATATGTGTTATGTGGATTGTGTGTGGGCTATGCTCTGGGGGACTCACTAAGCTTCGTGCTTACGGTTTACAGTTTTGGTTTCAGGTATCATCGATTTGGAAATGAAGGGCTCGGATTGATCGCAGTGCACACACCTATGATTTCCGCAATGAATGATTGTGGGACGAACTCTGATAAATGGTTTACTTAAGGATGATTTGAAATGTTTGAAATAAATGGAATCAATGTTTTAGCTATATTTAAAATGAAATTTTTACCCTTGATTTTTGGGTCGTTACAAGTTGGTATCAGAGCCTTGGTTTGAGAGATTCGGGTATACCTTCGGGTATGCCTGAACTCAAACTGAGGATCTGTAAAGTTTTCAAAAGAAAAAAATGTTTTAAATAAAGAGTTTATAAGCAAGAAAGGGTGCGGTGCATGCAATCAGCCGAGCTCAAGTAAGTTTCCCAGAATACCCACATATGTTGTCTGTTATGACTTGGTTTATGAATTTGTGAATCACATGCTAGTTAGGGCTTGGGAGATGTTTGTATATGTTGTATGAGCAGGTAGACTTGCATGCTAGTGCTGAGTAGTCAGCAATAGATTGGCCTGATATGTGGTGCTTGTAGCCTTGGGATTATTTGATGTCATGCTGGAATGTGAATGATAATTGGTATTTGTAACTGCTATGTGTATGCTTTCAAAACTGTATGAAGGGCTCGGATTGATCGCAGTGCACACACCTATGATTTCCGCAATGAATGATTGTGGGACGAACTCTGATAAATGGTTTACTTAAGGATGATTTGAAATGTTTGAAATAAATGGAATCAATGTTTTAGCTATATTTAAAATGAAATTTTTACCCTTGATTTTTGGGTCGTTACAAGTTGGTATCAGAGCCTTGGTTTGAGAGATTCGGGTATACCTTCGGGTATGCCTGAACTCAAACTGAGGATCTGTAAAGTTTTCAAAAGAAAAAAATGTTTTAAATAAAGAGTTTATAAGCAAGAAAGGGTGCGGTGCATGCAATCAGCCGAGCTCAAGTAAGTTTCCCAGAATACCCACATATGTTGTCTGTTATGACTTGGTTTATGAATTTGTGAATCACATGCTAGTTAGGGCTAGGGAGATGTTTGTATATGTTGTATGAGCAGGTAGACTTGCATGTTAGTGCTGAGTAGTCAGCAATAGATTGGTCTGATATGTGGTGCTTGTAGCCTTGGGATTATTTGATGTCATGCTGGAATGTGAATGATAATTGGTATTTGTAACTGCTATGTGTATGCTTTCAAAATTGTATAAAGTTAGGATCTTATAGCTTTAGAATAATTGATTTGGCCTTATTTCCTGTTCCTTGTCTGGTTGTGGTCTTAGGGTAGAGTCTATTATTCGACAGTCTATAGAATATCATGTGATGTGTATAATTTGCATGCATAAGGCAGCCGGCATTGAGGATGGATGGATGTGGATAGCACGAGTTGTGGTATATGGGTTGAATGTCCTACGATAGTCCTATGGATCGGAGTGCTACTGCATGAATGCTGTTTGCTTTGTGCTTTGTGGAACTCTTGAGTGATGGGAGTCAGCTACTAAGTGGATATGACGATATCCAGGAGGTGGATGGCTGGCATCATGGGGATTTCTTCAGCAGCTGATGGCAAGGCGAGGTTGGGAACCTAGGAAAGCCTAGGATATGCTCCAGTGAGTTTAGTGGGCGGTTCGTTGAGTTTGGGAACCTAGGGGGAGCCTAGGAGTTGCTTTGGTAGGTATTGTGTTGCTGTTTAGCGGATATTTGGTGCACAAGTAGAGTAGGTGACTTAGAGGATTCGGGATGATTCCGGAGGAAAGTATGGATAGGTGTGGAAGGTAGTATTGGGCCCGTACTACTGAAAGCACAGGATCCATACTCGAATCGGGGAAAGTCTTGGAGAATCTAAGAAGCATGGGAAGGAGAGTTCTTAGTTATGATTTGAAAGTGGGGATAGCTTCTATACAGAATGCGGATGAGCACGCAAGGGGAAGGACCAGGGTTTAGTCCCGGCTCCGGTGGAGAGCCAGTTAGCAGAAGGACTGTCGGGATTTTGAGTCCGCCTTGGATCTCTTGTATCAGGCTACAAGGATTGATTGTGCGATCTATTGCACTTTCGAGATTAGAGACTATGTCTTGGGGGTAGTTTGTATCCCGTTTTAGGGCAAAGGTTGCTTCAGCTACTACAGTTCAGCCATGGATGACTGAGCTGGTGAGTGTGCCAGGGTGCGAGACCCTGAGTGATATGATTTCTAGAGCTCGAGAGCAGAGATTGATTTGGGGCGCATTGGGAAAAAGGGACCAGACCAGGTACATACATTGGAGGGTCTCGGGAAGGGACCCAAGAGTTCGTTTCAGTTTTGAGAGGCCAGCAGGGCCGAATTTAGTGCGGTACTTGCGGGAAACTGCACGAGGGAGTTTTCGTTTTGAGGGTTTTACTAAATGTATCTCTGGGTTTGTTGCCCTGCTTGTGTTTGGACTATACATTCAAACATTTTTCATATGCCATTTGCATACCGTAAGTTACGGGGTGGTTAGTGAAAAGAGGTTGCCCTCTTTGCTGGTTTGGAGCGTTCAATGTTATCTGGGTCTAGGGTCGAGATCGGTTCAGGGAAATGATGCGGAAGGTCTACGGATAGGATTGGTGACTCAGCCATTATGCTCGAGTTGGCTTTTGGAAGCACTAGGGGAAGTGGGTTACTGTTGAGGCTTGGCCTGGACATCGGTTATTTGAACTTAAAGATATAGGTGGGGCATCATTTTAAGGCGTCTGAGATTATTAGTCTCGCTGGGATTCGAGAAGTGTTTGACTTATCTTTTGGAGTTGTGTGGTTCTTGGGGTTGGGCCAGTAATAGAGCACTCGCACAGACAAGAAACAGGTTGTCAGCAGTTGGTTATTAAAGAGTAAAAAGGATCGGGAATCCTTCAAATCTCATGTATTGCGAAGACTTAGTCGAAACTAAGTGGGGGAGAATCGCGCATGTATTCAGGATAGGGACAGGTATGAGACCGGGATGGGATTCTCGTACTCATCGAGGGAAAATGGCAGCCCAAGTGGCAATTTGGTTTGAGGGTTGTGCGAGTTTGGAGTTCGGTGAAACTCACCAGCGTGTGAACCGCATCTTCTTGGGGACTTGATAACGGAATTTGGGGAGGCAGGTTGGGACTCCAGTCAGGAATTGATTTCAGTTCGGGTGATCGGTCAAGTGTGTGATTGACTCCGCATGCGTTTTGAATCGATAGATTAGGGGTAAGGTATTGGGATACGGTTGTGTTAGGATGAAAGTGTTGTAAGACTACGGGGGAGCCGAAGCATTCACTAATGGCCGGTTGGTATGGAAGTGTTGTAAGACTACGGGGGAGTCGTAGCATTCACTAATGGTTAGTCAGGATGAAAGTGTTGTAAGACTACGGGGGAGCCGTAGCATTCACTAATGGTCAGTTGGTATGGAAGTGTTGTAAGACTACGGGGGAGCTGTAGCATTCACTCATGGTCAGTAGGGTGAAAGTGTTGTAAGACTACGGGGGAGTCGTAGCATTCACTAGTAGTCAGATAGTGTGGAAAGTGTTGTAAGACTACGGGGGAGCCGTAGCATTCACAACGGCCAGATAGTGTAGGAGATACTGACAAACTGCAGGGTAGCTGTGACATTCACGAATTCGTTCAAGATGACTTCGGCCAGAGTGGGCCAGTTCGCAAGGTTGTGAGTAGATCACAAAATAATTGAATCAGGAAACGGTAGATCGAAGGAAACCGGGTATGATGTAAGACTACAGTTATTCCGGTAGCATTCACCTTTTGCGTTGGATTCAGTGGCGACAGGTTGTCAGCCCAATCATGATCGGATGGATCAAATGGATGGAAGGATCCATGAGTGGTTGTATAGGTAGGGCAGTTATTGTCAGACGAGGTATCCTTTGGGGATCATGTGGGACTGTTGTACATGTGTTTCTGGATCAGTGCTTGGGTAGGTGTCCGGTGGTTCGGGCAGTTGGCAGACAAGTTGGGACCAGGGAGGTCCCGGTTGTTCTTCAGGAAAGCAGTTATGTGGCAGCAATAGGAGTTGGAGTGACTTTAGTGATTTGGGGTCCGTATATGGAGTTGCTTGTTATTCGGTAGCCGCAGTTGACCGGTGATTTTGCTCTTTAAGAAGCCTCAAGGTATTACGGGTGGGAAGTATTCTAGCTAGGCTGGTTCTTGTGGAATCAGTTCGATGATGATTCGATGTGGGCAGTCTGTCAGGGAGACAGACCATCTCGAGACTACGAATCTCAGACGTAGTAGAAGCGACCATGCTGCAAGGAATTTGTTCATCTTTGGGTTTTAGAACCATGTGGGGTCGGTTTGGGTTGCCCTGGGAAGGCTCGGGTGTGCCAAGGATTGTGACCATGTCGCCCAAGTTGTCGGGCATGTAAGGGATGGTAAGGAATGATTTCGAGGACGAATCTAATTTAAGTGGGGGAGAGTTGTAACATTCTGTTTATTTAATAAATAAATAAATAAAAATTGATGAACGAATAGTCTCCCTAAATCTATATTATTTAATGGATTGTTGGTTTTGGGGAGCCGAATGTTATAAATTGGATTATTCGGGGGTTAAAGTGTAAGTTCAGGACTTGTTTCGCAAAGGATTTTAGAAGTCAGGGGGTGTTTGGTATTATTGGGACTTATTATGTAAGGATTTATGGAGACAGGGGCTGATTGGTAACATTTTGGACTTGATTTGTAAAGGGTTTCAGGAGGCAGGGTTAAAAGGGTAAAATATGGACTTATTTTGAAAGAAATGAGGGAAAGGAGGGGCTAAACTTGTCATTATGGGGCAGAGTTTCATGAGTCGGGTATATAACCCCAACATCACCGGGTACCAAACCCTAACCCTAAAAATGATGTCGGCCATCACCCCACTCCCTTTCATCCTCCAGCCGCCAACCTTATGACTCCCACCGACGCCACCATCCTTCCTCCACCACCGCCATGAGAGGCTTCGTCCATCACCCGCCACTTCGCAAACCGGAGCACCACCACTGTCGCATCTTCCTCAGCAGTCGGTGTGTGCTCTGTGTGGGAGTTGTGTCTGGTAGGAAGTCGGGATTAGGCGACCGGAGTTGTCGCCGCTGTTGCTGCCGAGCCGTTGTGCACCACAGGTGTGATCGGGTTAATTGCACGAGCAAAGGATGTGTCCGTGTGTGTGTGTGTGCTTCTCCTACTGTTGCGTATATCGTGTATTGTGGGTGTGTTTGATGGCCGACAACCGCAAAGAACCCCCATGGTCGTCGTTCCTGTCACGTCGTTGCCGCCACCAACCACCGTGAAAGGTGGCTGGGGGCGTGTTGTGGTGTTTGTGCCCATATGTTGTGATGGTTTGAGGCTACAGGAGCGTTGTGTGGACAGAGATCCGAAGAAAGACCTCACGGTGGTGGCTGCCGCTCTCTACCGCCGACTGCCACCACAAGGTGGTTGTGTGTGTGTTAGATTTGTGTATGTGTGTGTGTTAACTGAGAGTAGCATTGTAATTGTAAATAGGAAAAGATTAATGAAAAGAAACTCAATCCACCACCGTGAGCCGCCGTTGACCACCACTACCCGAGGTGGTAGTGGGTGGTGCCCGACTAGCGAAACCCTAATGGGCCTAGTGAAACCCTAATGGGCCTAATGAACCTTAATTGATCAAAAGACCGAGCTATTGGGCCTATTGGGATATGATTGGGTTGGAAACCCTAATTAGGGTTTGGAAAACCCTAATTTTGGGATTATTGGTTTAGACTTATCGGGACCCACATTTTTGACCATTGGAGTGAAGTGATGACTCAAGCCCGATTCCATTGTATGTTTGGACTTAATGGATTAAGTCCTTAATGGGTTAAGTAGGAACACTTAACCCTAATCGTCATTTTATGTGAAAACCCCTAATTGGGTATAGATGGTTGTTGGGCCACTTATTGGACTAAGTTGTTGTGGGCCTTTGTGGGCCAATTCGGAACACATTTATGGACTAAGGGAAATTATTGGGCTTCAGGATAATACCCATTAGAGAGGCTTGGGCCCAATTTGAAAAAACTGGGCCATATGTTGGGCCTTGGTTAACTATTGGGCTTTTGGGCCTTCAGGGTGTGAGCTTGGGCCTTGGTTTGAACCAAGCTAGGGTAGGGTTAAAATGGTCCAATTACCTCAAGTGTAGATTATGGTTGTGTATTGGAACCCAACTATTAATTCGGTGTCGTTTTGATGATTGACAGTTCGGGAACCTGTCAACCAACAGCTAGAGTTTATCCGCGGGACTTCAGCAGTGCGAGGTGAGTATTCTCATCATACCAATGGGTCTAAGGCACCAAGGCCGGCCTATTTTATGATATGTGGTACACTAGTTGTAGTAGAGATATGTGGGATGATAGTTAACTTTACGCTACGTAGTATGCTAGTGATTATGTTATGTTTTCATGAAAGACCATGGGGGGAGCCCATGGCACTTGGATGTAAGACCATGTGGGGGAGCCCATGGATGTCCGGCAGGGAAAGACCATGGGGAGAGCCCATGGCACTTAGGGGTAAGACCATGTGGGGGAGCCCATGGCATCCTTATGCAGGGATATGTGGTAGAGATAGCTTTATAGCTAATGAGATGCGGTAGAGATAGCTTTTATAGCTAATGTTCTGTGGTAGAGATAGCTTTTATAGCTTATATGATATGTGGCATATGATAGAGATAGCTTGTATAGCTAATATGGTATGCGATATGTGATAGAGATAGCTTGTACAGCTAATATGATATGTGGTACGTGGTAGAGATAACTTTAACAGCTAATGTGATTTATGATATGTGGTAAAGATAGCTTTTATAGCTAATATGATATGTGTTATGTGGATTGTGTGTGGGGTATGCTCTGGGGGACTCACTAAGCTTCATGCTTACGGCTTACAGTTTTGGTTTCAGGTATCATCGATTTGGAAATGAATGGCTCGGATTGTTCGCAGTGCACACACACCTATGATTTACGCAATGAATGATTTTGGAACGAACTCTGATAAATGTTTTACTTAAGGATGATTTGAAATGTTTGAAATAAATGGTATCAATGTTTTAGCTATATTAAAAATGAAATTTTTAGCCTTGATTTTTGGGTCGTTACAGAATCACGTATGAATTACATGCAATTCACATGTAAATTACAAATGAATTACATGTGATTCACATGTAAATCATAAATAAATCACATACGAATTACATGTGATTCACATGTAAATTACAAATGAATTACATGTGAATGACATGTGATTCACATGTAAATCACAAGTGAATCACATATGAATTACATGTGATTTACATGTAAATTACAAATGAATTACATGTGATTTACATGTAAACACAAGTGAATCACATATAAATTATATGTGATTCACATGTAAATTACAAATGAATTACATCTGATTCATATGTAAATCACAAGTGAATCACATATGAATTACATGTGATTCACATATAAATCACAAGTGAATCACATATGAATAAAGTCTATTTGGAAACTTGCATTTTGTGTGAGTGTTCTTCGTTAATTATTTTTCTTTTTTTAATTTTATTGTGAATTGCACATTTGAATCATAAAAGATACAATCACATGTGAATATCACATTATACAATCATATGTGAATCTTGCATGATATACACATATGCATTTTTACGAGTGTTCTTGCATTAATCAATTTTTTTTAAATTTCTTGTAGATTTGGAAAATTTTGTGGAAAATATTGAAGATGTGAAAAATGATCAATTGAAGAAAATATGGAAATCTTGACACGAAGACATGAAAACTCTTTGAAATTTTGTTGAATTTTTTGTTTTTTATAATTTATTTCGTATCAAACAAAATACTTGTATTATTGTATTTATAGATTAGTAAATAAAAATGAGTTTTTTTTACATATGAATATTATAGTATAAAAAATATGAATAGATGCACTTGAAAAAATATGCATATATGCACCTAAAACGTCAACTTTTTTGGTTAAAAAATTATGTTTTTTTTTAATATTCTAGTTTTTGTTAAAAGTTTATAGATTTTTAAAAATTTACTATTTTTTAAAAAAAATGCAGATTTTTTAAAAAAATTATTTTTTTTCATTTTTTTTAAATTCATGTTCTATAAAAAATTATAAAAACCTTGCATTTAAAAAAAATCGAAAATTAATATATATTTTATTAAAATCTGAAATTTTGATTTATTATGTTAATTTTGAGACATTTTTATTAATATTTCAATAACACAAAAAAAAACATTAAATGAGATTGTTAAGAAGACGATCATGTCCTTAATGAGTTAATTTTGATCTAACGTTTCACCTTTAGTTTTCGGGTTCTCGAGAAACTATGAGTTCTCAACGAATCTCACCTATATATATATATATATATATATATATATATATATATATATATATATATATATATATATATATATATATATATATATATATATATATATATATAGATCAAATAAGAAGTGAATTATTTGTAGGAAGGTAGGAAGACATATATATGGAAGTTATCCTACAGTTAAATAATGAAATATGACTTCAGCTTTTCCATCTTTGTTCAACTCTTTTACTTTCTCTCTATATAACTTCAGCTTTTCCATATTAGAAACCAGCCGATCAACACAATAATCAACTGAAAAGTATATGTCCCGGATCATTGCTTTAAAATCTTCATTTTCATCATTTGTAGGAAACTGACACGTATTATATCCGCTTGCTGATCTCGGCACCACATCCTTTGTGCATCTTCTTGAAACATATTTTTTAGGGAAATGTTCCACACCCGACATCCTTAATACATAAAAGCAGTGTCTACATAGACACCCAGTTAATTCGAATTGTAAACACGAGCAACTAACAGTGCAATCAGATTTCATGAATGAAACCTGTCAATATTACAAAATAATAATATCAGTTTTTTTAAACCAATACTAGATACAACGGACTAGATTATACATAACTCAAAATCACCAAAATGTTTTACATCTTTGTCGGTATCCTTGATGCTGAATTTAGTAATTCCATCATATTCTTCTACTTTAATTGAGTAGCATGTAAGCATCGATGCCATTATCTCTGTTTGAACTTTAAAGAACACAGTCCGTGTGAATGTTTGAGCTGCCTCCTCTTAAATCAGCAGTTTAGTTATAATTTCAGGATTCGTGTAACGCGAGTCATGATTGTTTTTACGTTGAACAAAACGTTGTGCTTCCATTGCCGTTTCAAAATGACTGACAAACTCAATTAAGTGCAAATCTGCATTTGTCATCAACCCGTAGAAGTAATTCTCACCTTCTGATCTTGATGTCGTTCGCATTAACCCTAATAAGTGGCAATCCTGAAAATAAGCAGGAATCCATTTATCTGGTATTGCAAACATTTCGTTAAACCAATTGTTACTATTTAAATCGTATTCATCCATTATTGATTGCCATTCTATATCAAAGTCGCTTGCACTGATTCGTTCATTCCATATCAGACTGTTTAAACTTTTCAACACCCCCGTCTTCGACATATGTGAACCCAACTGAGAAATCAACAAGTAATCATCATTAGATAAAAATATGTCATTTCAGGTTTACTAACTTAGTAGTTCAAGTTTACCGATTCAACAGAAGTTACTACTGACTGTTACCTCATTTTCAAATGAACTACATTAATACTCACACATACATACGATTCTAATTGGTGATGAATATCTTAGTGATTCAACATGACAAGATCAGTTTTCCAACATATATGAATTTGGTTTTAACTAATTATTCAACTTTCAAAAAAAATTTCCCCTTATTTTACAATTCCACTCTGATAAAATATAATAGATACCAATAATAATGATCCACACAAATAATGCATACAATGTATTATGTGGGTATATTCTTTACCTTGTCGGTGAACTTCTGTGATATGTGCCACATACACAATCGATGCCTACATGATGGTGAGAAAATAGTTGGAATCGCTTGCTTAATAGTCGGGTCTTGATATGTCATCAACACTGTTGGTTCCCGTCCGAAAGTACTTTTAAAAGCCATTAACAACCATTTATATGATTCTATTGACTCACTAGCAAGTAAGCCAGCTGCAAAAGTGGCACATTTTTTGTGATTGTCGATACCGGTAAATGGCACGAAAATCATGAAGTACCTGTACAACAAATAATACGATATGAATTAAACTTGTTATTACTCACTATAAGTTCATATGACACGACCAAACCGAAACATGATAAGTTTTTAATAAGTTAAGCTACTGCATACTTGTTTGTTCGGTAAGTAGCATCGAATACGACAACATCTCCAAATACAGAATAATTACGTTTTGCTTCTTCATCTGCCCAAAATAACCCACATAGCTTCCCCTCACTATCCACACAATATTCAAAAGTAAAGTCGTGTAAATACTCCTTTTTTAGTAAGCTTCTCAATTACCATGTCCGCATCACTCTCACCAATATATGTTATCATATCCCTTTTCAAATTCTTGCATTCAACTTCCGTTGCCCCTACATTGACAAATCCACCTTGTGTTTGCTTCAATATTTTGAATGCTCTAACTGGACCAATATTTATATCTGAAACATCATGTACAAGTTGTTTATGATGATATGTAAGCCTCCTGTTACTTTTCAAAAAAAACAAAATCTTCTGGATTAACTAGTTCATGTGTGTGTTTCTCCTCAAAATATTTGACCACCCAAAGATTTTCATCATTAACCTTCAATCGGATACAAGCTTTACATCGTGTTCGGTGACTTGGCCGATTACGACGATGTTTGCTCCGGTCTTTCAAACTATCAAATGAACGTTTTTTTTCTCTCCCTCCCTATTACATACTATGTACCTACGTGAATAACCATCTCCCTTTTTCGACTGCTGTGTAGTTGCCTTTCGTATTTCAAACCCACTATTGCGTGCATATTCTCTGTAAAACGCCATAGCTTCATCATACGAAGGAAACACTTGCCCTACATATGGTTTCAACTCCACTTCTGGTGTCCAACCTTTTTCCACAAGTTGTAGACATTGAAACCCATCAGACTGAATACTTGTTGGCTGCGATTCAGACATATCTGTAACACATAAAAAGATTTATGTCAGATTCATTTAAAACACAATTAATAAAGATTACCAACTTCAAGCTATCTCCTGATGGGTTTATTGGAAATGTAGTCTAGAAAACAACATAAAATGATGCAGACAACATCTTTAATCTAAAAAATGATTCATTTATAAACTGATTCACATAATTTAAATCTTACGTTATTTGATTTTTATACATATTATATGCGCTGTAAAATCATTGTTTTTATACTTACTGATTCAAGTGATTCAAGTGGTTCAATTCAAGTGCTTCAGTAAAATAATGAAATATGATAAATACGTTACAACTTGCAACAAATAATAACTTTCATTTAAATGATGAATTAAGATAAGATAAATACGTTAAAACTTATCTCTTTGCTATCCCTAATATGATCACATGTCTTTATGTCTTCCATGCCCTAATTTCCGCCCAAAAACGAAGTCGGCATCGGTGATTGATAAAGAAAAATCAATAGTTTAAATGAAAACAATCAAATTGAAGATCATGCTCTACGATATTGAATTTCTACTCGCAGGGTTTATACCAAACTTCAATATTCCTCTACGAATCCGGTTATACACAACCATAATTTTCGCCTAAAAAAATCATTCATATTTGCAAATTGAAAAAGAAGAATCGATGGTTTATTATTGGAGATTGGATACCATTAAATTGGAGATATTTTACTACGGATTTTTCCGTTATGATGGTTTTACAAAGATTGAATGTCTGGTAAAGCTATATAAAGATTGGATGGTCGAAGGCTTCATACCGAAATTCAGCAACCAGATACAATTTCGTGTGGGTTTTGAGCTAGTGTTAGAATTTTTTTGACTAATGGAGTATCCTGGTGAAGCACAACCTCATACAGACTCGATGGGTAAGTACTATTTGATAATCTTATTAGTATTCACTTGTTGTGAACAGGACATCAGTGCTTGACATTATTTATGCAAGTTATATACATTTGTTCTTAATGATAGTAGTGGTTAAGTGTTTAAGTGAATCAGGTGTTTTTTATTACTGTATATGATGTGAATTTAGAGTCCTGGTAATAAAACCTAGGTAGCAAAGTGATTATGTTAGTAGAAATGATTCTGGTTACCAATGCTTATCTGTCAAATGAATCTTGTTAAACATGTTTTTGGTATTAGGGTTGTATAAGTTATATTGATAGATCTTTAACTGATTCAAAATACTGTAACATATATTCATTTTTTTGTCATTAATTTTGCATTAATAATCGTTTAAGTGATTTATTTTTATATATTTGGTTCTAAAGTGATTACATCAGATACTTATTCTCGAAAGTGTCCAAGTGATGATGATGACGATTTTGTAAACCCGCCACCCGTTACAATGCCGATACAAAAGATTGTGAAAAAGCAAACCAGTATAGAAAAGCCAAGAAACATGGAAGATTCATTAAGATGTTTGAATACCAGGTTCCCTCCGGAACACATAACCAAAACCATGGCCTTGCTGAACGAAGATCAACAATCTATTGGATTTGGATCAGCTCTAAATATGCAGTTAGAAAAGCTACCTTGTAGGATATGTTACTGGGTCGTTGACAACTACAACCCAACTAGTAATTCCATTCATGTACAAGACCAAAGACTTTTAGTGACAAGGGAAAGAGTACACAAGATATATGGCATTCCAATGGGTGACATATCAAAGCAAATTCTGAAAATAAGGTTGTCAAACTTTGGAAATCCCAATTTCCAAAAACAATAAAAAGAATACGGCTAACACATGTTATTGACATGATAGTAAAGGATACAAATGCTAGTCCATTTTTTATCATGAATTTTCTTGTGTTGTTTGTATCGGTGATAATTGAGTACTTAACGATGGGGACTGTCAATCAAGGGTTCTTGGAAAATATTCTGTGTGATATGGATATCAAACAACTAGATTGGTGCGGATTTGTTGTATCATGCTTGAAATCAAGCAGAATGATGTGGAAACCCTTGGACGATAAGTGCGTTTACACCGGTCCCATTGTATTTCTTCTGGTAAACAAATTTCCTGAAAATCAAAACATTATTGAAGATGCTTATATATTCTTCATCAACATATTCTTTGCAGTTGTTTTACCTTAATTTTACAAAAGTTGAAGATGACACAATGCAAAGTCCAACTGCTGGAATGATTCACTGGACAACAGACATGTTGAAAAGGAGGGAATTAAAAGAGCTATCTAAAGGAGGTTTCGGAAATGTAACCATATCATTACAACACATGAACATGAACCACACTAAACAAGGTATATTCGAGCATTTTCAAACTATTTTTGTGGTATCAAACAAATAAAATGTACAAAATATTAATTCACAGACGATAATTACAAAACAGAATATGGCGAGGATGATGATGTTGTTGGATCTGAAAGATATTGCATATCTCCTGATGGGTTTATTGGAAATGTAGTTCAAGAAACATCAGAAAATGATGCAGACAACAACTTCTTGAAGGTAAAAAGCATTCTTTTTATAATTATTGATTCACGTGCTTCATTTATAAACTGATTCAAGTTACGATGCCATTTTGTTTGTCAATATAGCATTAAACATGGTAAACATTGTGATTATAGTGCTTCATTTATAAACTGACTCACATAATTTTTATTTTATGTTCTTTAATTTTTAAGCTGATTCACCTAATTAGTGATTCAAGTGCTTCACTTTTTGTGACACTTGTGAAAATTATGCTTTTTAGTGATTCATTATAAAACCAAAATGCATCAAGTGCTTCATCACATTTTGTTTTACTGATGCAAGTGCTTTTTATTGAAAATTATGCCATTTGCTTTACTAATTCAAGTGCTTCACTTTGTGGGATACTTGTGAAAATTATGCTTTGCAGTGATTCATTATAAAACCAAAATGAATCAAGTGCTTCATCACATATGTTTTACTGATTCCAGTTCATATATTGTCACAATACTAATTTTATAACATTCTACTTATGTTATGCTTATTCCTAGGAAATTATGAGGGAAATAAACTTCAACTTCAATGCATATCACAATGCAAAGAGAGCTATAGATAAGTTGTTGATGCGAGGTATAAAGAAGTTTCCCGATTCTGTCGAAATGTGCATGCTAGTAACAAAAATAAACTACGAATTCAATCTGGCATGGCCAGATTTTTCAACTTCCGATGATTCTGATGATGGTACAACTTCCAATGGCACCACCACACCTGTTATGCATTATCAACAAAATACAAACGCAACTAAAGATGATCAATTTCAGGAATCAACAATGGTGGATGATGATGATGCAGTTCCTGATGTTGTGTGTACACCTTTTACTCAAATTCTAAACGAAGATACTTTTGACATGCTGTTGGACATCAGGTATTCTTCCCGGTGCTTGAAAACGATCATTACTACCTTACTGTCTTTGATTTCAAAAAATCAGAATGCGTAATAATAGACAACATTTACTCTGAAGAGTCGATTGAAGTAATTTATGGAAATGTGCCTAACGATCTGGTAAGGAAATTTCATTTTAATTTAACTTACCCATGATCATATATTATATTGTAATCACCTATCATATTTATTCCAGAAAATATTGTTTACTCTGTACATCGACGCTTTGAATCATCCAAAAAGAAATTCAATTAAGCGTGCAGTCAAAGTTCGATTGTCCATGGGATGGATGACAAAAATGAACTACATAGATTGTGGAGTATTCATTATGAGGCACATGGAAACATATAAAGGTGAGGATTTGGATAAATGGAATGTTGGTTTGGAGCCTGAGTTCCCAGACAACGATGACCAACAGATGCACTTAAATGAATTGAGAAAAAAGTATGTTACAAAAATTTTGACATCTGATTTAAACCTTATCAAACCATCTCTGCACAAAAAGTTGGCATCATACGATAAGTTATCTGATGTGGAAAAGGAAAACTTCAACACCGAAGAACATCTCCAACGGATTGAGAGCAGAATCAGTTTGTTTTATTAGATTTTCATTAAGCTTTCAAGCATGTTTTATGCTCTATTTTATTTGCCTTTGTTTTTGATGTGACAATGATTCAGTGTTTTGTTATCTGTTTTAAGTGAAAATGATTCAATGTTATGTTATCTGTTTTAAGTGACCAATCTTTCCTTGTTACCGTTTTCATTAATTTATTATGCGTTTTTTATGATTACTGTAATTTCCCCTATCAATATCGTTTATGATATTTTTTATATCAAATTCGAAACGAAGTTACAGTCTTTGATATTTACTGCACTTACCCGTTCAATAACATTTCTGTGATGTATGTATTAATCACATGGATTATTAAAATAAAATTAAACCTTAAGACTCAACTTGATTCCTTTTATTACTTAGGTTGTCATGAATTTCATGTAAGGAATACTTCTTACCACTTTCATCAGTTTCTAATTCATGCCATTAAACTACATATGCCACATAAAGTAATTCTCAAGTTTTTTAAGGCATCACTTATCATATAAGCATTAGAGCTACTATAACATGTGATTTAGACATATTCACTTACTGTCTTAATACATTAAAGCTATTATAGCATGTGAATACATTAACTAAACTTATCATGTAAGAATTAGAGCTAGTATAGCATGTGATTTACACAAATGCACTTACTGTCTCAATACATTAAGTAAACAAAATTAGCTTCATGTCTTACTACTTAGTGTGTTATATGGACAGAATGAAATATTGGATTCATCCAAAAAAGTTGGCTTAATTTATCAACACTCTTACCATTTACAAATATCGCTACCATGTCAGATTGAGTTTACTTATTTTTTGACCAATCCTTTTAAGCAATAATTAATATAGTTAAATCATTTTTTAATTCATGCCATTTAACTAACTTATGCCACATAAACAGATGCTCCATGTAGTTACGACATCACGTATCATCTAAGCATTAACGATACCATAACATGGATTCAGGCATAGATACTAATTTATTAAAAATAACACTTCTCCAACTATCTGCATTTATTCTTGCAAGTACATTGCATGAATGTAGAACTCAAAGATTCATTTTTATTTGTAAAATAACATTTTTTTTCTTGAAAACTTAATAAATAAGAAGGAAAAACCAAACTATTTTAAGCAGAAACATTAGCTTTTTTCTGGCAAGTACGAGCATTATGATCATTTCTTAGTGAATCTTAATTCTATATATATATATATATATATATATATATATATATATATATATATATATATATATATATATTATTGTTATTATACAAACCTTATTATTTTTAAAAATAGATTTAAGACGTTCAAAACTTTAAGCTGAATGTACAATAAAGTGATACATATCTTTACCTCTCTCTCACTCATCTGTTTCCCTAATTATCTACTTTCGTTCTATTTGACCTGACTTTTTCTCTCCTTAATCATGATAACCAATTCAAAGCATAAATCAAGGAACTATAGTTACAGTCCCTCTCAATGGTTTCTCTTAAAAATCGAACGCTCCATCCTCCTTCATCTCCTTGATCCGTTAACAACCACCACATCATCTTCTGCCCTAATGATGACACCCAAGATATGTACCTTCATTTCCTCGGATCTCTAGCAATTCGGTTTTCCCCATCACCCCATCATTCTCATTTTGAATTTGAAAGCCAAATATGTTCCTCTTCGTTCTTCGCCAAACCTATCACCCCATCATTCTCATTTTGAATTTGACACCTGATTCACTCTCCCTCTATTTCTCTGCTAAAAACCATCACGACACCTCCTTCGCCAAATCCTAACACAGGTCTATGAAAAAAGTATAAATTTTTTTATTTGGTATTTCTTTCGTGTTCTTACTTTCTTTTTTGATTTTGTGATTTATTATTCTTTATGAATTTGCTTTAGTTGGACTTGCATGTAAGACCGAAAGAAAAAGGGGAAGAAATCGATCAGGTTCTGTAGATCCGTTTTAACGATAACTCATTTTGTGAAGGTTTTGGAGTATTAGAATCAGGTAATAACAATCTCACTTCTTTTTGTTTCAGATTTTTCCCTCATTACCGTCAATATCTCTCCTTTACTTTTCTCTACCCTTAATCCAGCTTTTCCCCATCTCGAACCGTCACCATCGTTAGAGGACCATAGCATCAAAGGCCGCCTTCTTTTACGACACCATTTTCCACCCCTGCTACAACCGCATTACCAACATCGCACATTATAGGTTCATCTCTCTCTCTCTCTCTCTCTCTCTCTCTCTCTCTAAACCACTTTACAACCACGACCACGCAACTTTATTTGAATACCCTAGAAAGTGTTTCAATTGACGGTAAGAGTGCATCATACTCCCATTACAATTGCGTGCTCCTTTTGAGTTATTTATTGTGTGGATTTATATACATATCTCTATGTATATGTGTATGTACATATGTGTCTATTTGCGTTTGTATCTTTGTATCTATCCATCCATGTGTGTATTCGTGTGTACAACACTTAATGTGAAAAACAAGCCCTTAATTTGCATTTTTTTTTCAGATGCTAAAAAAAATGAGAGCTTGGAAGCGAATTAGAGATGGTTGGAAACGGATCCCTTGGTTTGATTGACATCTTTAATGTTAGAAGGGCCTTCTAATACCTTTTCAAGTTTACGCTTTCAGGAAATGCTTGGATCATCACTGTTTATCTCAAAAATCTGTTCTTTTGTGTCACACCCCCAAACCAGAAGGCGAAAACGTCCGGGGGTGGATGACTTCATTTGTAGTATCACAACACATGCATCATAGTAATCAAAGTACAAACAACCATTGCATTAATAAGTATAAGTTTTTACATGTGTTCAAACATTGTATATTGACACCAAAATAGTTATAGCAAAATATAGAAGAGACGACTCAAAAACAGCTCCGTCTTCTCAAAAGCTCGGGGAGTACCTGTCTACTGATTCCCTGAGAATACAAGTAATTTGAAAAAGAGAGTATCAACATAAAGTTGAGTGAGTGCATAAGTATTTATGTTTGAAAGCTTGTTTTCTGTTCTTTGAATATGTAAACTGATCCAAAAAATCCTATATTTTATGATGTAAATGAAATGTAGTTTTAAACCATAAAATCGTTCCGTGTAAGCATTGTTGTACTTGTATACAATAGTATAACATAGTTTTAAATCCTATTAAAACTATAAGATGAATGTTTTCTGTATTGTACGCTCTCTGTTTGTAAACTAGTGTTCTATGTTTGTATTCCTTTGTGAAAACTGGTACTTTGAAATTTGTACTCATGTTTAGTTAATTATACACTAACCGTATTGTTAATATCTTTTTAATGAGTTATTATAACCATACTATGACTAGATGGCCTGAAACAACGCTTTGAAGGCGTCAGAACTGTTGATAACAATTGTCACTCTTAGGCGTGTATGTCCGGCTGTAGCTAGCAGTCTGAGTGTAGGATTGTCAATCCCATATATATCTATACACACTTGTTTCGATCCCTGACTGGAGATTCTGGTTATAATATCAGGACTTTAACTATGTTGTTTAAATAAATAAACAACTTGAACATTGTCTCATAAAAAACATATAGACGTTACGTGTATAATAGTAATGAAAACCCAATCATCTTGAAATAAATGATTGATAGTATGCTCCTTCTTTAGTATACTTGAAATGTATTTATAAGTTGTATACACTTTTTTAGTTTTGAATCAAATCCTTTTTCTTGTAAAATAGCGTACTCTTGTATACTTGACTAGTGAGTTAGTGTTCTTGAATCATAAATTATACCTATTATAATTTATGTGTACTTTCTGTATTGATACTAACTGTTCATGAATGCAACCCTTTGCTCGACATGTTACAAAAGGGTATTGAAACTGAATGAAATAACTTTTATATTTATATACATATATAAATATATATAACTAAAATTTAAACGACAGACGGACAATTAACCGATACCCTAAGTCCACATCCAAACAAGGAAAAGGAAATAAAGCGAGCTATCAGTCCTAAGCCTTTTAAATCTTATTTATATAAATAAATAAATAAATAATATATATATATATATATATATATATATATATATATATATATAGATGATTTTTGAGGAAAATATAAGTTTATAAACTATTTTAAAGAGTTTAACAATTTTGAATGACATTTGATGACTTGATGTCATTTTAACAATAAATTTGAAACCATTTGTTTGTAACACAAAATCCTTGTGTTAGACTTGTATTCCCCCCCCCCCCCCCTAAAAACTGTAAAAACTGTGAAAATACGGGGGTATGAACTCACATTTTTAGAGGGTGATTCGATTGATGATTCGATATAGGACGTTTATTTCCACAAGTGAAATCTCGTAGTAAAACAAGTCCTATATAGCAATTTGTATAGTATATATGCAACCAATTAGTGAATATAATCATATGAATGATTGAAAATTGGACTAATTTGTAAGTATAACTTACAAATAGGAGTGTTAGAAGCTAAGATGGAGACTGCAAGGAGTTCACGGCCAAGAGGGGTGTTCACGGCCCAAGAACACTCGATGTTCTTGAGTTCACGGCCCAATAATCTTGAAGATCTTGCAGATTTGAAGGTGAAACAAGTGTATTCGGTCTAGAATTCCCTAGTATGTTGATGAAATGATGAACACTTGAAGATCCAAGCAACAATCTAAGAAGATTTGAAGGTTTGGAAGATGATACTTGAGAGAGAAATCCTTGGATTCACGGCCAGAAAAGGAAAGAATGAGAAATAATCAACCGATTTTATATATATAGGGAGGAGTTCACGGCCGAGGGGTTCACGGTCCGAAGGCAGTAAACAGTTCACGGCCCGAAGTCAGCAAACAGTTCACGGTCCCTGCGAGGTTTGCGGTCCGAAGAGAAGAAAGAAGGAAAGAGGATGCGAAGTTTCTCAAATTTTCAAGTGTTTTCCTTCTAAATTCTACCACAAATATTCTAAGGTTTTCAACATGTAAAAAGTATTATTCTAACCTTAATAGAAATCCAAACAATAAAGTGGAATTTAGTTGATCCAAGTTTGACTTTGGTTGACTTTACAAGTAGAAAATAATGGGATGTTACATTTTGGCATAACCATGGGTGGTAATGGCAATTTTTGTGGATTTATGAAGTACTTGACACCTGCAGGTAATGTACACCAACCTAATACATTGTAATTAAGTGGTTACAAGTAATTTTAAATAAAAATTTCCTCAACTCTGTAGTTTTCTTCATACAACATGTTTCAGACCAGCACCTATTATGATTTGAACCTGCCCCTGATCTTGATTGAGATTGGCTAATTGAAGTATACAAGCAATAGGTATGAAAATGAATTAATCTGATCCAAGAGTCGTCCACAATTTCTTGCATTACATGACAATTTGATGTTTTTCTCTTTATTAAATTTAGTTAATAGTAATTAAGGTTTGTCGTTACCCCACCCCTAATACACACATATCAAGTATACCGTTTCTAGGGCAAATCTCTCCAAAACTTTGGTGATGCCTCTATTAATTGCATGATGCATCTTTAATTTGGATCAGTCAAATATGTTCCCTATTGATGGTTTTATTGATTATTTTATTTTATTTTTGCCATTACTTCAAAGTAAATTCTTTTAGTTACTTTGAGAATGCATTTCCTTCATCTATGGTGATGATTATGTGATAAATCTCATAAATTTGCCAATATTAGTGAGACAGTTTTTAATGCATCTTCAATGTTTAGGAGAAAATCAGTCCAAATTCCAAAACATTGATGATAGGCATATAATAATAGCATGTATGAAGTGTTCTGTTTATACTTCAAGTGCAAATCTGTCAACATTGTTTAACATTTTATTGCCACTTTATACTATAAGAAATTACTCTCGTTTAAATTTTACTTACCAAATATAAATATTCAACTTGCTTCAAACTTGGATCAATCTAAATAGAACTTCCACTGCCTATGAATTTCATATTGAGTAATTTACAAAATGGTCCCTGTGATTTAAGATATCTACATTTTAGTTGAAAATTAAAACATTTTCTAAATTTGATCATTTTTCCAGGTGTCATCTCGTTTTGTTGTTAGCAACGTATTTCTCTTACCAATAGCTTTTTCAAATATAAAATACAACAAATGCTATAAAAAAACATACTAAAACGTACTAACTAAAAAAAAACTTATATAGCAATATATAAATAAATCCATGACAATTAAGAAATTAAATATAAATATATAAAAGGGATATTTTATTTTTTAATAACGACCATGTTATCCATAAAAATATTATTTGTCAGTGTGTTTACTATATTGAATTCGTGAACAAACATTTTTGTTTAAAAGTGTTCGATTTATCATTACGAACCAATTTCTAAACTATAATCATGAAGTGCGCTACAAGCTGATAAACGACGTCTACATCTATAATAATGGAAATTTAAAAAAAAATAAACAAACAAATATTCCTTCCATGTTTTCTATTTTTTTTCTAATTCATTATCGGTAATCCCTTCGAGTGGTTTTCTAAAGAAACAATATGTCAAAAATTTAAACAGAAAAATATAGTAATTTTTATGGAAATGAGTTTTTAAACAATAAAACAAATCCAAACAGAAGAGAAAATATTTTCTTATTTGATTATGTTTTGCGATAACAATCAATAAAGCTTAAGAACAAACAAGTATGTATCTACCAAAATCAGTATTCTCACGCGGACAACTTTATAGAGGAACATCACATGACAATACAAGGTATTAGCGAATCATGAAAAAAGTTCAACCATGATGAAGTTTATATACTTTAAATGTGTTGTATAAAGAAGTGTTGCGTGATTAATATTGTACAATCAACCATTATTAATTACATTTACATTTTTTGAGTTTGTTTTTTAGTTATTATAATATGATGATTAAAATTAACAAATTTTTTATTAAAAATCTTAATAAGTTTTAGAAAAAATTACATAAATGGTCTGTGTGGTTTCTCATATTCTTGCTTTTCGTCTTTAACTTTTTTTTTCGTTACAGTCCACGTAGTTTTCGTCCCGAAAAGAAACTAATCGTCGAAAAAAACTATTCGCCGCAGCCGCTTTGCGCGGGTAACGTCTAGTCTAGTGTGTGTGTATATATATATATATATATATATATATATATATATATATATATATATATATATATATATATATATATATATATTGGCGTGTGTTTTTAGAGTAAGGTTTTTAGTAGCGATCATATTCATTTGTATACTGGAGCCATCACATTGTATTCTTGTTCTACAATCATTCAATGCGCTTATCGTTTTATTTAAGTTGTGTTATTTGTTCATTCCGAATTACAATAACACAATTCGTTATCACTTTCTTGTTTAGTAACTTTTTTTACTTCTTATTCTTTCACAATTTAGTGAATGTATCTTCTCTTTATATGTTTCATTTGTTATATTTTTTTTAGAAGGACAACTATAAAACTAAAAGAAATTTTTTTTTTAAAAAAAAAAAAAAAAAAAAGTAGCTAGCAAGAGTATAGAATAAGTTACATTGACAAAGAAGAAATAGGATTAATACACCAATTATCCCGTCATAATTTACTCTTGTTAAACCTGTTCTTGAGAAAGATTGGATATCATCAATTACTTTTTCTTGGTGACAGTAGACCTTGCCGAAAACCCAAGAATTATGTGCGAACCACAACACCCAAATCAAAGTATAACATAAAGCCTCCAACAAATTTAACTTCAAACTTCGCCGGAAAATGTACATCAGTAACTTCTTCTGATATATATATATATATATATATATATATATATATATATATATATATATATATATATATATATATATATATATATATATATATATATATATATATATATATATATATATATATATATATATATATATATAGTGAAGTTCAATAGAAAATCATTATTAACAAAGAACCAAGGAACCAACCGTGAGTGTCGGAAATCATATTTATCAACGGCCAAGGGAATGGTTGTAAATAATGGTTTTCAATGTACAAGTGTACATCCATCCCTTGGCCGTTGATAAATACGATTTCCGACACTCACGGTTGGTTCCTTGTTAATAATGGTTTTCTATTGAACGTCACTATATATATATACACACACACACACACACACACACACACATGTAGGTTCATGCGAAAATGCGAAAACAGATTTTATTGTAACATCCATAAAAATTCAATCCAATTTAAAACTTTTTCAACCAATTAAAATCATTAATTATTACAAAGTGTTTTTAAAATAGTTTCATGTCAGAGTATCCCATAAATCAAAATCATAAAATATGAGGAGTTGTACGATCACGCATGCGCCTTCCCGCGATCATCTGAAGTACCTGAAACAAAATCTAAAACTTTAAGCCCGAACACTAGTGAGTTCCCCCCAAAATACTCATACACACAATAAGACATATAATCAAAAACAGCATATTATGGGTCCAATCAACCATTAGGTTGGAATACCCCAGGCCCTCAACCATCGGGTTGGAATGCAAACATACTATGGGTCTAGTCATCCTCGGATGGAATACCCCAGGCCCACAAACATCGAGTTGGAATGCCCACATACTACGAGTCCAATCATCCTCGGAATGGAATACCTACGGCCCACAACCATCGGGTTGGAATGCCCAGGTCTGTTGGCTCTCGCACAAAGCAGATAAGCCTCAACCACCAATCAAACATGTGCACATATATCAGATAATCACATAACAGTCTATAGACAAACAAACCGATCTAACAGATCATAACAGCATAATAACATCCTATCTACCAGGATACCGATCTAATAGATCATACTAGCATAACATCATCCTATATACCAGGATACTGATCTAATAGATCATGATAGCATAATACCATCCAATCTACCAGGATACTGATCTAACATATCATACTAGCATAACATATCAGGATAACAATCCAAAGGGTCGGCCTTGGTACCTTAGACCCTTGAGTATAGTAAGGAAAACTCACCTCACAAATGTCGAACTGTAGTGATAAGGTCAAACTCTCGAATCACAGCCACGAACTCCACCACCTATATTCAGCATAGAACCACTTCCATAAATTCCCAATTTAATAAAATACCCCCAGAAGTCAAACTGGTCAACCCTTGGTCAAAATAAAAGTCAACGGTCAAGGTCAACAGTCCATGTTGACCCAAGTCGTCGAGTGCAGCTCACTGACTCCTCGAGTCCTTCCAGAACTCGAGAAATCGCGAAAACCCAAGTTGACTCGCCGAGTTTCCAGACAACTCGTTGGGTCCATGCGTGTCCAAAAGTCGGGAAAAACCATAACTGACTCATCGAGTCGTCTCACTGACTCGCCGAGTCCATGCAAAAACTAACAACGGTCAATCTTCATCGGACTCGTCGAGTTGACCATGCAACTCGTCGAGTCGTTTCAGTCCATTTCTCATACAGATGCTTTTTCGTGAAACCAAAGCTCCAAACTGTAGATCTAGGCTACTACGGTGTGATTATCACGTAAAGTTGCTAACTTTACGTGCATGCAAAGCTCCATGAAGCCAAAACACTCATAACTAGCCTTAAAAGAAGGTTTTGGACATGAAGGAGAGCCAAAGCCTCTTAAAGCTTGAGGTTTTAAGTCCATAAAGGCCTAGAGGAGTCCAGATCTGAAACTATGCCCTTGTGACAAGCTCAAATCCGAAAGTAACTCCATTTTTTGCACCAAAATGCCCATATTCTCACTAAGAAGGGATGTAACAAATGGAAGACCAAGGTAAAGGCTTTTTACCTTTAAATGCAAGCCAAGACAATGTAGATACTGGATCTACCCTCTTATTCTCGTTCCAAGCTTCTTCAATTAAAAGCACCAAAAGCACACTTTAGCCTCTCAAACACTCAAGAACAAGGTTTAGACTGATTAGGGTTTCTTCTGGCCGTCAAAAGGTGGTAAGTGGGCTGGAGGAAAGGACTTAAGGTCCTTTAAATAGGGGCAAACCCTAAAAATTAGGGTTTCCATTCACAGCCTCTACGCGTCGAGTCGGGGTCCTCCGACGCGTCGAGTAGTAGTCAAAAACCACGCAGGATGACTAGGTTCGACACGACGAGTTGGGGCCTCCAACTCGTTGAGTTCCCTCAATAAAATGAATAAAAAGCTTTTAAAATATACCTGTGAGTCGGGGTGTTACAATTCTCCCCCACTTGAACTAGACTTCTTCCTCGAAGTCTGTTGCGGTAAATAACTCGGGTAATGCTCCCGCATCTCTGCCTCCAGCTCCCAAGTACACTCAGATCCCCGCTGGTGCTGCCACTGTGCATTTAGCAACGGTACTTCCTTGTTCCGTAGAACCTTCACCTTCCTCTCAAGAACGACCACTGGCCTCTCAACGTATTCAGTCGCTCGTCGACCTGTATATCGTCTAATGATACCACTGTCTCCTCATCTGATATGCACTTTCACAATCGTGACACATGGAAAGTGATGTGGACCTGACTAAGCTCCTCCGGGAGATCCAGTCTATATGCCACATTACCAACCCTGCAAATGATCCTGAATGGCCCAATGTATCGGGGACCCAATTTCCCTTCTTCCTGAAGCGAATCACACCCTTCGAGGGTGAGACCTTCAGTAGTACCATGTCTCCCACCTGAAACTCCAGCTCAGATCGACACCTATCGGCATAACTCTTCTGCCGACTCTGAGCGGTCTGCAGCCGTTGTCTGATCTGCTGAATCCTCTCGGTGGTCTGCAGGACTACCTCTGTCCATCCCATCATCCTGTGACCGATTTCACCCCAACAGACTGGGGTGCGATATCTCCGTCCATACAACAGCTCATATGGTGGGGCACCAATACTGGAATGAAAGCTGTTGTTGTAGGAGAACTTTGCAAGGGGTAGGTAGGAGTCCCACCTCCCACCGAAGTCAATAACGCAGTCTCTTAGCATATCCTCGAGAGTCTGAATGGTTCGCTCACTCTGGTCGTCCGTCTGCGGATGATAGGCTGTACTGAAGTGCAGCCGCGTGCCCAGTTCCTTGTGGAACTTCTGCCAAAAACGGTAGGCGAACCGAACATCACGGTCTGAGACAATAGAGACCGGCACCCCATGGTGGGAAACGATCTCGCGGATATACAAGTCGGCCAGCTTCTCGGCCGATGAACTCTCTCGTATCGCTAAAAAGCGGGCGCTCTTGGTCAACCGATCCACGATGACCCAAATAGGATCGAAGCCCTTTGCCGTCCTCGGCAGCTTGGTGATAAAATCCATCGTGATCTGTTCCCACTTCCACATGGGAATCTCCAGGGGTTGTAGCTGGACATGCGGCCTCTGGTGCTTGGCCTTGACCATCCTGCAGGTCAAGCACCTCTCCACGTACCAAGCGATTTCTCGCTTCATGCACGGCCATCAATAACTCAATCGCAAATCCCGATACATCTTGGTGGCCCCCGGGTGAATAGAGAAGCGAGACTTATGAGCCTCCTCCAGAACAATCTGTCTGACCCCACCAGACATCGGAACCCAGACCCGACCGCAACGGGTCAATAATCCCCGACTATCCTGCACAAACCAAGTGTTCTCACCCCTAATCTGCTCAAGCTTCCAATTCTCCTGCCGCATACCCTCAGCATGAGCTTCCCTAATCAAACTCACTAGTGGAGAGTCCACTGATATCCTCGTACATGTCACTGGAGTAGAAGATCCAGCTGACTTGCGGCTCAGAGCGTCCGTAACCACGTTCGCTTTACCTGGGTGGTAAAGGATCTCACAGTCGTAGTCCTTGACTACATCCAGCCACCTGCGCTGTCTCATGTTCAGGTTCGGCTGATCCATGATGTCTCTCAGGCTCTTGTGGTCCGTGTATATGGTACAGCGGACCCCATAGAGGTAATGTCTCCAAATCTTGAGAGCGAATACCACCGCTCCCAACTCCAGATCATGAGTAGGGTATCTCATCTCGTTCGGCTTCAACTCCCGCGATGCGTAGGATATCACCCATCCTCTCTGCATGAGGACCACTCCCAGTCCTGTGATGGATGCATCACAGAACACTACAAAATCCTCAATTCCCTCTGGGAGAGTCAATACTGGAGCCTCGCAAAGTCGTTGTCGGAGGGTCTCAAATGCCCTCTGCTGCTCAGGGCCCCACCGGAAATCCACCCCTTCCTCGTGAGACGAGTGAGGGGTATTGCAATCTTGTAGAAATCATGTATGAATCTTCGGTAGTACCCAACTAATCCTAAGAAGCTCCTGATATTTGAGGGAGATTTCAGAACCTCCCACTGCATAACCGCCTCGATTTTGGCCGGATCGACCAAAATCTCCTCCTGGTTAACGAGGTGTCCAAGGAACTGAACCTCTCGTAACCAAAACTCGCACTTCGAGAACTTGGCATAATGCCGTTCTCGTCTCAAAACTCCCAATAGCTCTCGTAGATGCTCCTCATGCTGCTATCGGGTCTTGGAGTACACCAAGATATCGTCTATGAGCACGATGACCGAGCGATCGAGTATCGGTCTGCAGACCCAATTCATCAGGTCCATACATACTTCAGGCGTGTTGGTGAGCCTAAACGGCATCACCACGAACTCGTAATGTCCATAACGAGTCCGGAACGCGGTCTTCTCCACATCCTTATCTCTAACCCTGACCTGATGGTACCCGGACCTTAGGTCTATCTTGGAGAACCAAGATGCTCCCTGCAACTGATCGAAAAGATCATCTATCCTCGGGAGTGGATAACGGTTCTTCACCGTCAATTTTTTTAACTCCCGGTAGTCAATGCACATCTGGTGTGAACCATCCTTCTTCCTGACGAAGAGGATCGACGCTCCCCACAGTGAACTGATCGGACGAATAAACTGCTTGCCCAACAGTTCCTGCAGCTGTGATGTCAGCTCCTGCATCTTTGGTGGTGCCAACCGGTACGTCGCCTTGGCGATAGGGGCCGCACCTGGACTAGGTCGATCCTAAACTCGACCTGCCTCTCCGGAGGCACTCCGGGTAACTCCTCTAGGAACACGTCCGCAAACTCCCTGACTACTGGAACCTCTGAAACTGGAATCTGATCCCTAACCCGTGTATCCACCACATACGCTAGATAACCCGCACACCCGTGCTGAATGTACTGCCGAGCCCTGGCAGCTGAACAAAACCCTAATCCCAATCTGTTGCCCTCGCCATAGACAATCAGTTTTCCCCCACTTGGGGTTCGAACTACCACTCGTTGACCCTCGCAGTCGATCATGGCACCGAAACGACTAAGCCAGTCCATACCCACGATCACACACACATCCACCATGGGAATCGGAATCAAGTCTATCGGGAAAGATACCCCGAAGATCTCCAACACGTAACCCCGATAAACTAAAGAATCAGAAAACCCATGTTCGTTGGCGATAGAGACTCGCAACGGACACTCTAGCTCTCCTACTGGAAAACCGAACTCCCTACTGAATGACTGAGAGACAAAAGACCGACTCGCCCCCGAGTCAAATAATACCAAACCAGGTAAGGAGTTCACTAAATACGTACCAGCAACCACGTCCGGTGCTGCCCTGGCCTCCTCTACTATAAGATGGAAGGCGTATCCCTGAGACCTCGGGGGCGCTGCTCTACGCTGACTCCCGTCAATAACCCTCAGTGTAGCCGGCGCTGGAGCCTGCGTCGGCTTGGCGGCTAGTAGGGGACAATGGGCCTTCATATGGCCCACCTGCTCATAATGGTAACAGAGTCTAACTCTGGGAGCTGGAGTCTGCTGCCTGCAATCCCTGGCAAGATGGCGCTGCATGCCACATTTGTGGCACCCGCTCCCCGATCGACAAACCCCCCGAATGAGCTTTCTGCACTTCCCACAAGTGTGAATGGCTGACCTCCATACCTAGTATCAGTGGTCTTAGACTGTTTCGGGGCCTGCCTCTGCTCCCGCAACTGTAACTCAATCTCCAGCTCACGCTGCCTAGTGTCCTCCTGTAACTCCAATAGTGTATCACATCGCTGGGTAGCAACAAACTGACGGATATCAGTTTTGAGCATGCTCAGATAACGTGTCATCTGAGCCTGCTCAAAAGAAAACTCCGGGCAAAACATCGCCCTCTCAGTGAACATGCGGGTGATCTCCGTCACCGTCTTCGTACCCTGTCTCAGATCCAAAAACTCTTGTGACAGTCGCTTGCGCTCGACTCGTGGAATGTAGGGAGCGCGAAACATATCCCTGAACTGCTCCCAAGTAACTACAGCTCTCTGATCATCAGTATACGACCCAATCATCAACCTCCACCAGTCCTTTGCCTTGGACCTCAACAAGTTCAGGGCACATCTGACCTTCTGGTCAGAAGGACATGAGCACGTGAAGAAACATCCCTCCACGTCAGACAGCCACCTCATGGCTATGATCGGATCCTGAGTCCCATCAAAATTCAGGGGTTTTGTGTTATCGAAGTCCCAGTACTGAAAGCCCCGACTGGCTCCTCCCATGCCGTTGTTACAGCTGTTGTAGCTGTTGCGGCAGCCGTCTCAGCAAGAGCTGCATATCTGTCATCAAAATACTCCATCATGGCGGTCTTAATAGACCCGAACATCTCCAGAATCTGACTCCAGACAATCTCGACCACCTCCTCGCGGATGATCTGCATGACACGATCCTCTGTCAAAACTGGCCCACCCTGGCCGCTAGTCTCGGGCTCTGTCGGGCCGTCCTGACCGCCCTACCCTGACCCCGATCCGGATCCAGTCACAAAACGTCTCGTAACCACCATACTAAAAATACACTTGGAAGATATCAGATAATCCGCACAAATAACAGGGAACCAACTCCCAACTAAACCTAGGGGTTGTGACTTCCTTGCTACGCATATGGATCCTGTGCTTTCAGTAGTACGGGCCCATACTACCTTTCACACCCACCCATATTTGTCTCAAATATCATCACAACAACCTAAAAATATACATATACATGGTGATCGCTCAATCCTCACTCCTAGAGGAGGGCTAACTATCTCATAACTGGCCTACTGACCCCGCATAACTCAACCATCCATGAAACTTCCACCAACCCTGCAGCACTAGTGTACGCTAGCCATATATAACTAGGGGTGACAATTGATGACATGACACAACAAAAATACACGACACGAAACGAAATT
Organism: Lactuca virosa; assembly: GCF_052849685.1. Classification (NCBI taxonomy): domain Eukaryota; kingdom Viridiplantae; phylum Streptophyta; class Magnoliopsida; order Asterales; family Asteraceae; genus Lactuca; species Lactuca virosa. The sequence continues at coordinate 163,938,401 of NC_136433.1, read as the reverse complement.
GAGACGAAACTGAAATTTGAATTCGTGTTCATGTCGTGTTCGTGTCAAGTGTAAAAAACACGACGTCGTGTCGTGTCGTGTTCGTGTTCAAAATTTGACATGAAATTGACATGATTTAACATTTTTTGTCGTGTTTTTCGTGTTATGTATGAATAAATATTAATTAAATACATTAATTGTCATTTCATGTTATATTTATCATGTCGTGTCGTGTTTGTCGTTTTTTAATTGGTTCGTTTTCGTGTTAGTTAAAAACAACCCGAGATCGTGTCGTGTCGTGTTCGTGTTACATAAAACCTTGTCGTGTCATGTCGTGTTAGACAAAAACACGACACGATGGACCGATTTGCCACCCCTATACATAACGCTGGACCCTATAGACATTTGAATACTCGGTCCTACTCTAAGCCCACAACCAAACAAGGAACAGGAAATAAAGCTAAACCAAATATTCTCAGGCTATAAGATCTTAATTATGTACAACCTATGATACATACACTGAGCAACTACAGTAATGATGTCAATTTCATATAAGGAAAACCCTAGGCTATCAGGCATCATATAATCAGGAAATTCTATCATGCAATTCCTGAAGATCCTTAGCTTAGTACTAGCATGTTGTTCTAACATATCTCAATATCAAATAACAGCATGGTATTTTGGGGTCTACTTACTGGCTCCGGCTGATCGTACACTCTGCATTCTCCTTTAGTTATTTTGAAAACCATTTTGAAAATCTTTTCCTTAGTTTGAGACCGGATTCACACGAGTGTTCCTCCAATTCACTCAAACTAAGGCTCTGATACCAAAGCTCCATGTGTTTGAAAGGTATTTTTTGATTTCAATCCATTTCTCATACATATGCTTTTTTGTGAAACCAAAGCTCCAAAGTGTATATCTAGGCTCCTAGGGTGTGATTATCACGTAAAGTTGCTAACTTTACGTGCATGTAAAGCTCCATGAAGCCAAAACACTCATAACTAGCCTTAGAAGAAGGTTTTGGACATGAAGGAGAGCCAAATCCTCATAAAACTTGAGCCTTTATGTCCATAAGGGCCTAGAGAAGTCCAGATCTGAAACTATGCCCTTGTGACAAGCTCAAATCCGAAAGTAACTCCATTTTTGCACCAAAATTCCCATATTCTCACTTACGAAGGGATCTAACAAATGTAAGACCAAGGTAAAGGCTTTTTACCTTTAAATGCAAGCCAAGACAATGTAGATACTGGATCTACCCTCTTTTTCTCGTTCCAAGCTTCTAAAACTCCAAGCTTCTTTAATCAAAAGCACCAAAAGCACACTTTAGCCTCTTAAACACTCAAGAACAAGGTTTAGACTGATAAGGGTTACTTCTGGCTGTCAAAAGGTGGTAAGGGGGTTGGAGGAAAGAACTTAAGGTCCTTTAAATAGAGGGAAAACCCTAAAAATTAGGGTTTCCACGTACAACCACTACTCGTCGAGTTGGGGTCCTCCGACTCGTCGAGTAGGAGTCAAAAACCACGCGGGATGACTAGGTTTGACACGACAAGTTGGGGCCTCCAACTCGTCGAGTTCCCTCAATAAAATGAAAAAAAAGCTTTTAAAATATACCTGGGAGTCGGGGTGTTACATTTGTCTTATAAAAATTAAACACATGTACTTTAGAAATTAAATTTATTAGCAAGATAATGAGTTTACATGGGAGGGTGTTATGGTAATATAGATTTAAATGAGGTTTTGACAACCATTTCTCTTTTTTTTCATGTCCTTAAACACTTTTAATTTCAAGTTTTCATAATAAAAAAGTCAAAAACATGTTTTGCTAATATTAAACAATTTCTCATGTATCATCGATTATTATCATGCAGTTCAAATTTTGGATGGATTATTGTCCAAAATATAAGGTTGATGTGACACAATCTCCTAGGTTTTCCTTATTTTCGCGTTTTCACAAAATATTTGTATTTTCGCATGAGCCCTCCCATATATATATATATATATATATATATATATATATATATATATATATATATATATATATATATATATATATATATTAGAATTTTATTTTTTTGTTATATGCATTTACATTTTCAAAGTTGTTGATATTAAACTAATTTTGAAACAATGATGTATTTAATATAGTAGAATTTTTTACAATGCCAAAACTCCATGTGTTTGAAAGGTATTTTTTGATTTCAATGTAATAATAATAATAATAATAATAATAATAATAATAATAATAATAGTCTTTTAAATTGGAGGTCTCGAGTTCTAATCCAGGCATTAACGATTTCGTAATATTATATGTGATCATGATACTAACTGCTAACCATTAACCCCGTCATTCAAAAAACTTAAATAAATGGAAATATATAAACAAATAAGTAAATAAATAATAATAATAATAATTATTATTATTATTATTATTATTATTATTATATATATATATATATATATATATATATATATATATATATATATATATATATATTTAAGTTATGAAAGATTTTAACAGTAAAGTGGTACCTTTTTTGTCAATTTTGGTCCTCCAACTTACAACATTGACCATTCATCTTTATGCTTTTGTTCACAAACAACCCTTTCACTTTGGTTTGAATTTTTCATAACCTTGCCTTTTATTACATATTATTAGTATTTAGTCTTTTGGCAGAAATGGTCCCTCCTCATTATTATAATTATTGTTAGACAAAATTACACGATTGGTCCCTGTGATTTACAGATTTAACATTCTCTTTTTGGTTTTAAATTAATGTTTTATTTATTAGAAAATACTCACCCAATACCATAAACTCACCCACCATCTGCCATCACCACCACCACCGCCAAAATTACATAAATGGTTCATATGGTTTACCCATGGTGACAAATTCAGTCCCTACTACCTGAAAAGACCAAATTACCCTCACATTAACGGACAAAAAGCAACCAACATGCTACTTTACTTTACAAAGCAATACCTTCCGACCCCGGCAACGCCGGGGAATCTTTTCTAGTTATTATTATTATTATTGTCTTAGTTATTTACTTAGTATAGTTAGATTTGTTCAAAATTAATAAGCCGGTTTAAACAAGAAGAATTATGAAATTGAAAACGCCATCATCATCGGTTAATATTCAAATGGAACTAGGTTCAAACGAGAACAATTATAATATTGAAAACGCATGAATAAATCTTGATCATCCATTTTAGAATGCTTTTTTTATCGAATAACTTTGATATATATATATATATATATATATATATATATATATATATATATATATATATATATATATATATGAGTTCTTTAATTTTATAATAATTTTTTTTATTATATACAAGGTTGTAGAACTCGTTACTCGGTACCTGTTCGGCCGACTACCGAGTAGCGAGTACTCAGGAGTACTCGGGGAGTACTCCGATTTGGTAATTCATGTAGAAATATTTTTAGGGAAATTATATATGTCAAAATCATAAGTTAAAATCACAAGTTAATTGAAATATATAAAAAAATTAGATACACGTGAATGCACAAAAACTAAAAAAAACACATAATGGTCTCACTTCGTGAATAATTACTGAAAATTTAAGATATATATGTAGTAATAATCACATGTGTGTGTGTTAAATAATAAATCATTAAGTATATTATACATATTAATCACCGAGTTGACCGAGTTTTACAACACTGCTCAGTTCACTAAGGGGCCGATCGGGTAGTACTGGGATTCTGTAACTCGTCTCGATAATGGGTCGAGTAGCGAGTACTCGGAGGAGTAATCGGCCAACTCGGCGAGTTTTACAACACTGATTATATATATTAATTATATGTGATTAAACTATTCATATATGATTAAAGCTTGTTATTTATATGCGATTAAGCTATTTACATGTAATTAAACTCTGTTATTCGCATATGATTAAACTATTCACATGTGATTAAATTGTGTTCTTGTGTTCTAGGTTTCCTAATTGTTTTCATTTGAACCTCCCCTATTGAAATAATGAAAGTGATAAATTTTTATGGCGAAGTATTATCTATATATATAATTCCTTACATAAAATTTATATAATGATAGAAATTTAATGAGTTAATCATTATTTGCGGAATGAAACCCTAATCGCTAATTTTTGCCCTTGCTTGCAACGTTGGTGTATGGTGCATATGTAATAATGGTTGTTTATGCTCATGTTCTTAAGGTTAAATCTAGCGAGGCTAGTGGTCTGGTGTGAGATTGGATTCTCGGCGTCACATTTGCGATATGCATCCCTAGTCACTTCTGCGACATCGTTGTTAGAAAGTTCGCCGGTGAAGTTAAAGATAAGCACGTCATGGGGTTTGAAGGTATGATGATTTGACCACTTATCATAAAATCTATGATTTTGAGGCACACCCCAACCGAAGGGACCGCCCACGATGAACTGTTTTGCCGATGAGCCATGAAACTCCATGGATGCAATCATCACGCATGCCATAAGCACAACCAAACTTGACTCTACTTTCCTCATTCTATGTGCAGATCACCAAAACCCTTTTCTATGCCATTTGAGAATAAGTTTTGAGAATATTTATAGGAAGATATAGTTGATGGCATTTATTGCAGAGATTAATGGTAAATAATTTTAGTATTCATAGTTTGACTTTCAACAGTTTTTGTAGTTGGAGTTATTTATTGCATGATAATGATTTGGTTGTAATATTTTCCATTCACATTTAACCATAAATTTACATAAAGTGTTTAAAAATACCATATCCATGAAGATTGCACCCTCATTGCCAGAGTAAGAAATAACATGTAACACCTGACAATTAATACAAAATTTTCACATTTTTTAATTTATATTTCAAAACAACCGGTGTATTTTAATATTAACACAACATACTAAACGTAGTATTAATATATACAACATAGTTATAACTAGGACCCGATGTGGGTATTATAAATGTAACATCCCAAAAATCATGACCAAAAATTTCATTTTAAAACCATAATAAAACCATAGTTGTCAAACCATTCATTCAAAACATATTCAATCAGAGTATCATGTCTAAACAAATCATATCAGAGTAAACATCCCAGGCTAAAAACTTCTTGGTGTGTGCCATGCGATCATCCCGAGCTCTTCCATCCGCTACCGGAAGTACCTGAAACCAAAACTGAAAACTGTAAGCACAAAGCTTAGTGAGTTCCCCATACTACCACATACCAGACATATAACCACATACTGGGCCCCCGCCAACTGCGTTGGGACTTACCCGACATTGGACTCACTCCAGCATCGAGCCCCGCCTGGCATCAGACCCCGCCCGGCATCGAGCCCCGCTCGGTATACAGATCTATCTCTCTTAGGCCCCGCCTTTCTCTGGGCCTCGCCCGCTATACACATACAATCATATAAACATGCTAACACATAAGCAAACATACTCTACTGTATTCCTATCCTAAGGCCTCGCCTAACTTGGGCCTCGCCCATGTCCTGCTACTGATGAGTCATGGGACCCCGTCCACACTCCTGCTGATAGTGAGGTACGGGTCCCCGCCCACACTCACTTCTCTCCTATCTTGGGCCCCGCCCCTGCTCTACTACTAATGAGATACGGAACCCTGTCCATACTCAGCTAGTGATGATATGCGGGACCTCGCCCACACTCACCTCCCTACCAGGCACATACAAGTATCACAAAGACAACAAGTATAACTAACATACTAACATTCCTCGGGCTTGCCCTGACATGTCATACCTTGGTCCGGAATAACATACATATACACTTTCCTCGGGCCTCGCCCGGCATCGGACCGTGGTCCGAAAACATACTATCATACAATTCTTAGGGCTAACCCCCCCCCCCCCCCAGGTCTTCTTACTATACACAAACATAATGGGTCGGCATTGTGGCCGTAGACCCATGCACAAAGTGAGGAGACTCACCTCGCACTGCTGAAACCTGCTGCAAATTCCTCTAGCTGCTAACTGGAACTTCCCGAACTGCTGATCCTTCGGCTCCACAAGCTATCAATACCAAAATATCACTTAGTCTAATTCAATAATTCTCTTTAGGGTAAAATGTCCACTTTACCCCTAGCCCATCCCGGTCCATAACCAAGGCCCAAACCATAGCATAAATGACCCAACACTAGGTGAGCTTCCTAAGCCCACTAGTATCCCACTAATGGCCCAATTTGCTACATTGGTCCTAATTCCTTAATGGGCCTTACCCTAAGCCCAAAGTATATTCCTTGGCCCATATTATCTGACTTCTGATGGCCCATTGAAACCCAACTACCCAAGCATGGCCCAAATCTGAGGCCCAATAACACGAAGCCCAAACTGACAGAGTACGCGGGGCGTACTCCTATGTACGCTAAGCGTACTAGCCAAGTGGTGTGTACGCTGGGCGTACCTGCATGTACGCTCAACGTACTCCCCCTGTTAAGTCACTTTCCCATTAAGTGCTTAATACGCTACTCAAGAAGCTACAAACACAGATCCAAGTCCTTTTCCATGTCTTAATCCATAAAGTCACTGACTTGGTGACTTTACATGGCCCAAACAAGCCCAAACTCGCAAAATGATATTCCACTTCCATAAAGAGGGCTAGATCTCATGCATAAACCCCTTAAGACATTCAAGATGGAGACTTTACTGGTTATGGGACCTTTTTAGCTCTGAGGGTGGCAACCCTAAGCTCAAATACGAGATTTCATCAAAAGATCCATTCTTTGGGCTAAAAGAGTCCATAAACTCCTTCTAATAGAGATCTAAGAGAACAATCATCAAGCTCAGAACTTTGTACCTTGAAAGGGTCTAGAAAGAGGCAAAAGTCCCAGATCTACAATTCCTCCTTTGATCTACGAGCTTGCTTTGCTCCTTCCTTGCTTAGAAAATGGTTTTATAACACCAAAATGCTCACTAATGGCCACCAAAGCTTCAAGAACACTCAAGGGAGGATTAGGGTTTCGTGGTAGCTGTTCAAGGGTGAAATGGAGGCTGACCCTTGAGGCTTATCATTCTTTTTATAGTGGCATGCCCTAAATTTTAGGGTTTCTGGACTCTGGACGTACGCTGGGCGTACGCCTAAATCACCCGCGATCCTTCTCCTTTATACGCTGAGCGTAACCCAACCTTACGCTGGGCGTACTCGCGCTCTTATCACCTTGCATGCATGGTCATTTCTTTCCATCTTTCTCCATTAAGGACAAATATTGCCAATAACTTCAAAGTGTCATAACTCCTTCGTTCCAAGTCCGTTTCCGACGAACTTTATATCCATGAAAAGGTGGCAAGAAGCCCTACGCTTCTAGAGACACCCTTAGCCAAAAACCTCTTGAATAAAAACTCAAAACCCATAAAAGACCAAAACGCCCTTAGCCTTGGCCTTTAAAATCCATAAACGGATACTTTCAGAACAGGGTGTTACAACTCTCCCCCACTTAAACTAGACTTTATCCTCGAAGTCTCTCCTTACTAACACCCATCTCCCTACAACTGATATGTGGAACGCAACCGATGATTCTATGCGCGAAACAACATTCCCAAGACACTGAAAGCCAACTCGGTCTTCCATTCTGAAAAAGACGAACTTTAAACTTCTGCAAACCCTAAGCTACTTCGCACACAAGAACCCTCCAGATAGACACTTCTGCCCGAACACCATGCTGCCTCTTGCCTTCTTTCCAAAAGAACGGGGACCTCCCAAGTCCGAACCTTTCTATCCACCACCCGGAATACCGGATTCCCTCCGGTCACCGAACCCAAGCTCAAACCCTCAGTCGCACCCAGCGACCTCCGAAGAAACTTTGGCTTGCTAAAACTACTCTATCTACCTTGCCACTCTGGCTCCCTAAGCCATGGGATCCTCGATCCCCTAACTTGGTCCTACGGTCTCAACCAGGTCCCACCTGCGCTGCTATAATCATACGGGCCTCGCCCACGGGTCTCACCCAACTACATCTCGGAGTGGCCCCTCCCACAGGTCTCACCTATCTTGGGCTATGCAGGCCCCACTCCATCCTAAAACTCAACGAACTACTCTCTCTATCGATCTTCATCATGCTAACTAGGAGATACGAGCCCTCGCCCACACTCCTCTAACTAGCTGCTAACGAAATGCTACGGCCATCCCACAGCCTTACTACTCTTACCGCTCCGTCTAGCTGTTGGAGATTGCTACGACGACCCCGTAGTCTTACATCCTGACTAAACTCGTATTCTGCCGAGGAAATCTCCGACCTGGTTCCCACCCAAGTATCATCTACCGTGAATACACGAACTAAATGTTGGGATGTTTCCCAAACTCCCAACCCGCGCGCTCCTCTATCCCAACAACTACTGGGGATGCTTTCCTTCTCAACAAGTTGCGAACTCATCCCAATATGCACTTACTCCTGCTCCTAACCTCTGAGATAGTTCTCCCCCACTTCGATTCAACTAGATCCCTATAGTTCCCAACTTGGGAAGAATTCCCAATCCTTCTCTCCCTCTAAAGGGTCGATCTGCTGACATCCAACGCTTACCACTACAAGCGCTCCAACCAACCAATACCAAATCTGAACCACTCTTGAAGACTAATAGAACACTTCCCGAACCCCACTCACACCTGCTACAGTAACTGCATCCCGAGAACCGGTTCAAAAGGGGTACCACTATGAACTACCGCCCAAAAATCCATGGTATGCAGATGGCATATGATCCGAACACGAACAAAAATAAAATTCTAACATACATTCACTAACATAGATGCAGTACCATAACAATATAATCATGAATAAAAATTGACATGAAGGAAAAAGATACACACCGGCAACGTCTGGTGCTGCTCGCGCCTCCACTGTAGACAACTGAAAAGCCCCGCTCCCCACCGCAGGCGCCTCTGCTCGGCCCTGACGGCCGTCGGTGATCCTCATGGTTGCAGGGGCAGATGTCATCACCTGTCCTGCTAGAAACAAACTTGGACACTGGGCCTTCTTGTGGCCCCTCTGACTGCAGTGGAAACATGTCAGGTCTGATCCCTGAGTGGTGGTAGCAGTACAATCCCTGCTGAAATGACCAGTCCGGCCGCACTTGAAGCAGCCATAATCACCACCACTACCACCCCTGCACGCACCCTCGTGCGTCCTGCCACACTTGCCACAACGACTGCGGCCCTGGTAATCCTTCGATCTCCCATCCGACCCCTTGGGTCTCTTGCCTGAACCTGCAGCTACCTGAACCTCCTCCGTCTTCCTCTTCCTGATGTGCTCCAGATCGATCTCCCTCTCCCTAGCCCGAGCAATCATATCCTCCAGCGTCTTGCAGCTGGACCTGCTCACAAACTCCCTGATGTCACTCCTCAACATCTCGTGATATCATGCCTTCTTTATTTCCTCGTCCGCGAAATACTGCGGAACAAGAAGAGCCCTCTCCCTGAACTTGGCGGTGATTTCTGCGACTGTCTCTGTAGTCTGCCGCAAATCATGAAACTCTTGTGCTAACTGTTGCACCTCAATCACTGGTGCAAACTTGGCCCTGAACCTGGTCGAGAAATCACCCCATGTCATCGCGTCCAACGCGGCATCACCCCCAATGGCATGACCAACCTCCTCCCACCAATTCTGTGCTTTGTCCTTCAGAAGACAGGAGGCAAGTCGGACCTTGTCCCCCTCAGGGCACCGACTCGTACGGAAAGCGTTGGCGACATCTGCCAACCACTTGCCACTAGCAATGGGGTCCCTAGCCCCATGATAATCTGGAGCTCCACAAGCTCTGAACTCTCAGAATGTCAACGAACGTGCCCCCATCATGGCCATTATCTCAGTATGAAAAACTCCCAGCTTCTCATTCAGAAGCTCCAAAATACCTTCCTTGACAGAACCAAAGATCACAGGAGTCTGGTCTAGAACACTGCGCGTAACCTCAGCTGAAATAAACTCCCTCATCCGCTCCTCGAGCTACTCGACTCCTGAACCCGAGCCTGATCCCTCTCCGGTGCCTGATCCGCCCACTGGTCTCTCACGCAACGTCACCATGCTGAAAACATGCCATAACAACCATCAGAATACACATCACTACCGAGGGATCACACACGCACTACAAGTTCCCTGGTTTTATCTCGGCCCCTCTTGAATCGAGTATGGATCCTTTGCTTTTATTAGTACGGCCCCATACTACCTTCCACATCTATCCGTACTTTCCTCAAGAGTTGCCTCGACTCCACCAAGTCCCTTTCACTACTACCTCTGCTCCCAGCACTAACTCATCATAGGCCTACCCTAGGGAATTCTCCGACCCCAAACCAATCCTTAGCTGCCGAAGGTCTCCTCGTAATTCCAATTAGCCACTACCTGAATACCATCACATGTGTTGAGGCTCAGATAATCCTTCAAGTAGAGGGCTCATCCCTACAACGGTTAGACTCAGACAAGAGTTGCGTAATAGGGTCAAATCAAGCACTCTGAGATTATTCAACCCTGGCCACATGTGACTTAACGTATTCACCTAGTAGCTAACTCCCATCACTCAGAGTCCCGCAAAGCACAAAGCAAGAAGCATTCAGACAAATGGAAAATCTAACCCACACATAATCAAGCAATTGCATTCACATATCAAGATCCTGCACTAGCATACGATTCTAAGCTCATATAATCAGGCATAACCTAAACAGGCTATCCTACCACTGACTAATCAATACTAGCATGCAGCTTAATCAACGCAAACTTCTTGGTGTGTGCCATGCGATCATCCCGAGCTCTTCCCTCCGCTACCGGAAGTACCTAAAACCAAAACTGAAAACCGTAAGCTCGAAGCTTAGTGAGTTCCCCATACTACCACATACTGGGCCCCCACCCACTGCATCGAGACTTGCCCGACATCAGACTCGCTCCGGCATCGGGCCCCGCCCGACATCAGGCCCCGCCCGGCATCGAGCCCCGCTCCGTATACAGATCTGTCTCTCTTAGGCCCCGCCTGTCTCTGGACCTCGCCCGCTATACACATACAATCATATAAACATGCTATCACATAAGCAAACATACTCTACTGTATTCCTATCCTAAGGCCTCGCCTAACTTGGGCTCGCCCATGTCCTGCTACTGATGAGTCATGGGACCCCGTCCACACTCCAGCTGATAGTGAGGTACGGGCCACCACCCATACTCACTTCTCTCCTATCTCGGGCCCCGCCCCTGCTTTGCTACTAATGAGATACGGAACCCCGTCCATACTCAGCTAGTGATGATGTAACGCCCGTAGATCCGGGCTAGTCAATTTAGAGATAATAGGGGTCGAAAACGACTTTTCGACAAAGACTATTTAGAATAAATAATCTTAACCAAGTTGTAGAATATGTCTCAAGGGTTCCGTACATATAAAGAACGCCGAAATCCGAGTTATAACGAAGAAGTTATGGCCCGTAGAAGTTTTTCGGCAAAACCGGCACGGCACCGGGAGACGTAAATAGTGAATTTACAATAGAGGACTTTTTAGCCTTAGTGCTCTAAACAAAAGTTGTAGTATATGTTAAACCGAGAACATCCATAAAAAGAACGCCCAAATCTGACTTCGTATGAGGAAGTTATGAATTTTCTAAGATTTGGCATAGCAGTGCACGACCCGAAACTCGAATTTTAGTTCGAGCGGTTTTTGGCTTACGCAACCTAAATGAGAGTTGAAGATCTCATTAATAGGAACTCAACGGTAAAAAGACAGACGAAAAAGGAGTCCGAATGAAGGAGTTACGAATTCTTCGTGGTCATTTAACAATCTAATCTCCTCCTACTGTTAAATTAAAGATCGGTCAAGAATTAGCCGACGGAGTCTAAATGAAAGTTGTAGATCTTGTGTTTACCTACGCGTGGAAAAAAAGAACGTCGAAAACGGAGCTCGTATACGAAAGTTACGGGGTTTAGAAGTCGGTAGGGTGCTGTGCAAAATCGGGTGACGTGGCTGATTATGGGCCAAGGCTTTCTCCCCAAGGCAAGCCACCAGAAGGTGACATGTGGCATGGACTCGACGAGTAGGAGGACCTACTCGACGAGTAGAGCTGTTTTCCAGCCTATAAATAGAGGTGTCGGGTTCCCTCGTTCTTCACACCTTTCCAAACCATTCTTTCTCTCTCTAGACTCTCTCTCTCTCTCTCTAGCCCCCAAACCCCCCCCCCCTAAAGTCTAGGTAAACCCTCTAGCACCCGAAGGAAGCCCCGAGCCTCCCGGAGTCCAGAGAAAAGAGCCTTTCAGCTCAGAAACGCTGCTCCAGCGAAGCCCGGTTTTGAGAAAAACCCGCTGTAAGTGCGCTACGCCTAACCTATCTTTAGTATAGCTTATGTTTTAATATAGTAATGTTATTAGGACCTTATAATAATTATTTGGTAATGATACTAGGTTTTGTCGAGGGAAATTGTTTTAAAAAGTAACGAAGCGATGTCCGAATTCAGAATCACCACCTTATCAGGTGAGTTCATAGTTACTTTCATCTTACACATAGATATGAAGTATTTTATTTAAATTACGTGCTATGTGTGCATATTGTCTGAATACTTGTTGTCTATGTTGGGTGAAAGATTTTTATACATGTTTTAAATGATTTAAACTGTATATGTATTTTATATCTACAAATATGTTGGGTATAACATGGGTAGATGAATGATGAGAGATAAAAGATGGTGTGAGTAAACATTGGCAGCTATAAACTTAGTGCCTATTGGACAATCGATGGTAGCTATGGACTTAGTACCTATTAGGTAAACATAGGTAGCTATGGACTTAGTACTTGTTAGGTGTTGGTAGCTATGGACTTAGTACCTGGTGGCTATGGACTTAGTACCTGTTAGATAAACGTTGGTAGCTATGGACTTAGTACCTACGCTGATAGATATGGATTTAGTACCCGATGAATGAACTTTTGCAGCTATGGAATTAGTGCATTGGCAGCTATGGACTTAGTGTCGGTCTTATAACCCTGGAAGCAAGGGACTTCGGAATAAACGAATAGATGACTCTTAGGGTAGACCCTTGAGAGTAAGGAAGATAATGGGTATGGGTATATGGGGTTGATTGTTTGTTGTTTAAACATAATACTTATATTATTGTGGGTTGAATACCCTATGTACTCACCAGGTTTCCCAACCTGACCCACTCAAGCTTATTTGTATCACAGGTGTCGATACGAAGCTACTTTATACTGAGAGATTTAAAAGAGATGTAGATCACTAGTGTAAATAAATGTAAGTTCTGTTTATGCTTATGTTTCTGTATTGATGATGACATCCCAATGTTTTGAAAATGAATAAAAATACATTTCCTCGGAAATGCTTTGATAACCTATTTATCATGTTTTCTGGGAACAAATTCCGCAACATTTTTATTAAAATAGGTACTCTGATTTTTATAAAGCATAAACAAAATCGGTCTTTTCTGGCCCTGAAAATGGGGATGTCACAGTTGGTATCAGAGCATTAGTTTAAGCGAACTAGGAATTTGTAGGAAACTTCTAGACTTAAACTTAGAGTGCTAAGCGATGATTATGAGATGAGTGTCTGCTATATTTTAGACACGAGCACTAGTTTATTTTAGGAAAGATGCCTAAAATGTTTTATGTGCTAAATGTTTTATGTTATAGCTATAAAGATGCCTTATATGCTATTATTTGTTCGGATCTATGGTTTATTGCCGACCGGATCTGGAAATTTTATGTGTTCAGATTTCTAAACGTTTAATTACGATATTAGAACTGGCATGTAACTTTTCGGAGTAATAGGGAGATTTATACGTCTATCTTAAATAAAACTTTCTTATCTTAAATTCTCGCCTCGGTACATCGAATGTCTGCTTTGGTGTACAAAATGTCATGGTGAAGACAGACTAGGAAATATCCGAGGAAGATGACAACCTGAGCCAAAGAATGTGATGGGTCATGCATCGGTCGTTGCGCCTGCACCCGAACCTATCACAATGGCAGAAGTTCAGGAAGTGATGCGAACCATGATAGACTGATAAAATAGAGGAAATAATAAGGCTTACGATAGTGAATGATACCTATGAGAAGATATCGTAAGAGAGGTATCTTGCCTTTAGAATGCGTCTAATAAATAATACGTCTAGTACGGCAGAAGTACGCTTTCGATTGGCAGAAAGAAAGAATTTTTGGTATAATCCATAAAGTTATCCCATGGTCTGGAATTTCCAATACAAACCGAGTTGAAGCAGAATTAATGATTGAAGATGTACATGGAAGAAGTCCTAGTAGAGTCTAGGGAAAAAAAATTATGATTATTTGGACACAGTCGTATGTGTTAAATTGTTTTGTGATTTTAGGACTTGGGGACTGCGAGACAATACTTAGGACGAGTATGAGTAGGTGTGAAAGGTAGTAGATGCATATACTACCAGAAGCATATGACTCGCACTTGGATCAGGGAAAGTCACAAGGTTACCAAGGAGCTAGTAATTGAATTCGTTTTATTCAAGTATGTCGTTACCATTGTTTCGGTAACGATTAAGAAGATGATTGTTTTTTCGACCCTAGTGGTCATACCAAATTGAGTCCGACTACGACGAGTATGTTACGTGGTTTCGAGAACCAAGTTCGATGTAGCACCTGACTTAAGCTGGAAGAATGAATCAAAGCGATCAATAGAGGTATCACGACGGTTGTTTGTAGCTAGAAATGCGACCTTTTAAGATGAGATTAGAACTTGAAGGAAGGTATAGTCTGTTCTGGAATTTGACTCTAAGAGACCTGAGTCTAAGCGTTGCAACATACGATGATAGGTCATTAGAATATGAAACATCGGTCCATTGTAGTAATAAAAGAACTTATCTTAAGTTCGTATCCAGTGAGGTTTGAGATTGTGACTTGAAGGTCATAATTTGGAGTATAACATGAGATAGGGAGCAAGTGCAAGATCGAGCACCACCTGCAGACAAGGAGTCCAAGAGTTAGATACTCATTCGAAGGAACATAGAAGTTACGATTATTACCTAGGATGAAGAGATGACGTATGGAGTCATTATACAGCCCTGTTTTGTTGATGATTCATGGACGTAATCATCCTAAGGGGGAGATAATTGTAACGCCCGTAGATCCGGGCTAGTTAATTTAGAGATAATAGGGGTCGAAAATGACTTTTCGACAAAAGATTATTTAGAATAAATAATCTTAACCAAGTTGTAGAATATGTCTCAAGGGTTCCGTACATATAAAGAACGCCGAAATCCGAGTTACAACGAAGAAGTTATGGCCCGTCGAAGTTTTTCGGCAAAACCGGCACGGCACCGGGAGACGTAAATAGTGAATTTACAATAGAGGACTTTTTAGCCTTAGTGATCTAAACAAAAGTTGTAGTATATGTTAAACCGAGAACATCCATAAAAAGAACGCCCAAATCTGACTTCGTATGAGGAAGTTATGAATTTTCTAAGATTTTGCATAGTAGTGCACGGCCCGAAACTCGAATTTTAGTTCGAGCGGTTTTTGGCTTACGCAACCCAAATGAGAGTTGAAGATCTCATTAATAGGAACTCAACGGTAAAAAGACAGACGAAAACGGAGTTCGTATGAAGGAGTTACGAATTCTTCGTGGTCATTTAACAGTCTAATCTCCTCCTACTGTTAAATTTAAGATCGGTCAAGAATTAGCCGACGGAGTCTAGATGAAAGTTGTAGATCTTATTTTTACCTACGCGTGGAAAAAAACAACGTCGAAAACGGAGCTCGTATGCGAAAGTTACGGGGTTTAGAAGTCGGCAGGGTGCTATGCGAAATCGGGTGATGTGGCTGATTATGGGCCAAGGCTTTCTCCCCAAGGCAAGCCACCAGAAGGTGACATGTGGCATGGACTCGACGAGTAGGAGGACCTACTCGATGAGTAGAGCTGTTTTCCAGCCTATAAATAGAGGTGTCGGGTTCCCTCATTCTTCACACCTTTCCAAACCATTCTTTCTCTCTCTAGACTCTCTCTCTAGCCCCCAAACCCCCCCTAAAGTCTAGGTAAACCCCCTAGCACCCGAAGGAAGCCCCGAGGCTCCCGGAGTCCCGAGAAAAGAGCCTTTCGGCTCAGAAACGCTGCTCCAGCGAAGCCCGGTTTTGAGAAAAACCCGCTGTAAGTGTGCTACGCCTAACCTATCTTTAGTATAGCTTATGTTTTAATATAGTAATGTTATTAGGACCTTATAATAATTATTTGGACTATTATTATGAGTTATATAGTGTTGTTTAACGCTTATATAATAATAATAATAGCTAGACTATTAATTAGTCTCGGTGAATATTGAGCTAAACCCTAGTGGTAATGATACTAGGTATTGTCGAGGGAAATTGTTTTAAGAAGTAACGAAGCGTTGTCCGAATTCAGAATCACCACCTTATCAGGTGAGTGCATAGTTACTTTCATCTTACACATAGATATGAAGTATTTTATTTAAATTACGTGCTATGTGTGCATATTGTCTGAATACTTGTTGTCTATGTTGGGTGAAAGATTTTTATACATGTTTTAAATGATTTAAACTGTATATGTATTTTATATCTACAAATATGTTGGCTATAACATGGGTAGATGAATGATGAGAGATAAAATATGATGTGAGTAAGCATTGGCAGCTATAAACTTAGTGTCTATTGGACAATCGATGGTAGCTATGGACTTAGTACCTATTAGGTAAACATAGGTAGCTATGGACTTAGTACTTGTTAGGTGTTGGTAGCTATGGACTTAGTACCTGGTGGCTATGGACTTAGTACCTGTTAGAAAAACGTTGGTAGCTATGGACTTAGTACCTACACTGGTAGCTATGGATTTAGTACCCGATGAAAGAACTTTTGCAGCTATGGAATTAGTGCATTGGCAGCTATGGACTTAGTGCCGGTCTTATAACCCTGGAAGCAAGGGACTTCGGAATAAACGAATAGATGACTTTTAGGGTAGACCCTTGAGAGTAAGGAAAATAATGGGAATGGGTAAATGGGGTTGATTGTTTTTTGTTTAAACATAATAATTATATTATTGTGGGTTGAAAACCCTATGTACTCACCAGGTCTCCCAACCTGACCCACTCAAGCTTATTTGTATCACAAGTGTCGATACGAAGCTACTTTACACTGAGAGATTTAAAAGAGATGTAGATCACTAGTGTAAATAAATGTAAGTTCTGTTTATGCTTATGTTTCTGTATTGACGATGACATCCCAATGTTTTGAAAATAAATAAAAATACATTTCCTCAGAAATGCTTTGATAACCTATTTATCATGTTTTCTGGGAACAAATTCCGCAACATTTTTATTAAAATAGCTACTCTGATTTTTATAAAGCATAAACAAAATCGGTCTTTTTTGGCCATGAAAATGGGGATGTCACAGTTGGTATCAGAGCATTAGTTTAAGTGAACTAGGAATTTGTAGGAAATTTCTAGACTTAAACTTAGAGTGCTAAGCGATGATTGTGAGATGAGTGTCTGCTATATTTTAGACACGAGCACTAGTTATTTTAGGAAAGATGCCTAAAATGTTTTATGTGCTAAATGTTTTATGTTATAGCTATAAAGATGCCTTATATGCTATTATTTGTTCGGATCTATGGTCTATTGCCGACCGGATCTGGAAATTTTATGTGTTCAGATTTCTAAACGTTTAATTACAATATTAGAATTGGCATGTAAATTTTCGGAGTAATAGGGAGATTTATACGTCTATCATAAATAAAACTTTCCTATCTTAAATTCTCGCCTCGGTACACCGAATGTCTGCTTTGGTGTACAAAACGTCATGGTGAAGACAGACTAGGAAATATCCGAGGAAGATGACAACCTGAGCCAAAGAATGTGATGGGTCATGCATCGGTCGTTACACCTGCACCCGAACCTATCACAGTGGCAGAAGTTCAGGAAGTGATGCGAACCATGATAGACTGATAAAATAGAGGAAATAATAAGGCTTACGATAGTGAATGATACCTATCAGAAGATATCGTAAGAGAGGTATCTTGCCTTTAGAATGCGTCTAATAAATAATACGTCTAGTATGGGAGAAGTACGCTTTTGATTGGCAGAAAGAAAGAATTTTTGGTATAATCCATAAAGTTATCCCATGGTCTGGAATTTCCAATACCAACCGAGTTGAAGCAGAATTAATGATTGAAGATGTGCATGGAAAAAGTCCTAGTAGAGTCTAGGGAAAAAAATTATGATTATTTGGACACACTCGTATGTGTTAAATTTTTTTGTGATTTTAGGACTTGGGGACTGCGAGACAATACTTGGGACAAGTATGAGTAGGTGTGAAAGGTAGTAGATGCATATACTACCAGAAGCACATGACTCGCACTTGGATCAGGGAAAGTCACAAGGTTACCAAGGAGCTAGTAATTGAATTCGTTTTATTCAAGTATGTCGTTACCATTGTTTCGGTAACGATTAAGAAGATGATTGTTATTCCGACCCTAGTGGTCATACCAAATTGAGTCCGACTACGACGAATATGTTACGTGGTTACGAGAACCATGTTCGATGTAGCACCTGACTTAAGTTGGAAGAATGAATCAAAGCGATCAATAGAGGTATCGCGACGGTTGTTTGTAGCTAGAAATGCTACCTTTTAAGATGAGATTAGAACATGAAGGAAGGTATAGTCTGTTCTGGAATTTGACTCTAAGAGACCTGAGTCTAAGCATTGCAACATACGATGATAGGTCGTTAGAGTATGACACATCGGTCCATTGTAGTAATAAAAGAACTTATCTTAAGTTCGTATCCAGTGAGGATCGAGATTGTGACTTGAAGGTCATAATTTGGAGTATAACATGAGATAGGGAGCAAGTGCAAGATCGAGCACCACCTGCAGACAAGGAGTCCAAGAGTTAGATACTCATTCGAAGGAACATAGAAATTACGATTATTACCTAGGATGAAGAGATGACGTATTGAGTCATTATACAGCCCTGTTTTGTTGATAATTCCTGGACGTAATCATCCTAAGGGAGAGATAATTGTAACGCCCGTAGATCCGGGCTAGTTAATTTAGAGATAATCGGGGTCGAAAACGACTTTTCGACAAAAGATTATTTAGAATAAATAATCTTAACCAAGTTGTAGAATATGTCTCAAGGGTTCCGTACATATAAAGAACGCCGAAATCCGAGTTACAACGAAGAAGTTATGGCCCGTCGAAGTTTTTCGGCAAAACCGGCACGGCACCGGGAGACGTAAATAGTGAATTTACAATAAAGGACTTTTTAGCCTTAGTGCTCTAAACAAAGGCTGTAGTATATGTTAAACCGAGAACATCCATAAAAAGAACGCCCAAATCTGACTTCGTATGAGGAAGTTATGAATTTTCTAAGATTTGGCATAGTAGTGCACGGCCCGAAACTCGAATTTTAGTTTGAGCGGTTTTTGGCTTACGCAATCCAAATGAGAGTTGAAGATCTCATTAAAAGGAGCTCAACGGTAAAAAGACAGACGAAAACGGAGTCCGTATGAAGGAGTTACGAATTCTTCGTGGTCATTTAACAATCTAATCTCCTCCTACTGTTAAATTTAAGATCGGTCGAGAATCAGCCGACGGAGTCCAAATGAAAGTTGTAGATCTTGTTTTTACCTACGCGTGGAAAAAAATAACGTCGAAAACGGAGCTCGTATGCGAAAGTTACGGGGTTTACAAGTCGGTAGGGCTTTCTCCCCAAGGCAAGCCAGCAGAAGGTGACATGTGGCATGGACTCGACGAGTAGAGCTGTTTTCCAGCCTATAAATAGAGGTGTCGGGTTCCCTCATTCTTCACACCTTTCCAAACCATTCTTTCTCTCTCTAGACTCTCTCTTTCTCTAGCCCCCAAACCCCCCCTAAAGTCTAGGTAAACCCCCTAGCACCCGAAGGAAGCCCTGAGGCTCCCGGAGTCCCGATAAAAGAGTCTTTCGGCTCAGAAACACTGCTCCAGCGAAGCCCGGTTTTGAGAAAAACCCGTTGTAAGTGAGCTACGCCTAACCTATCTTTAGTATAGCTTATGTTTTAATATAGTAATGTTATTAGGACCTTATAATAATTATTTGGGCTATTATTATGAGTTATATAGTGTTGTTTAACGCTTATATAATAATAATAATAATAGCTAGACTATTAATTAGTCTCGGTGAATATTGAGCTAAACCCTAGTGGTAATGATACTAGGTTTTGTCGAGGGAAATTGTTTTAAGAAGTAACGAAGCGTTGTCCGAATTCAGAATCACCACCTTATCAGGTGAGTGCATAGTTACTTTCATCTTACACATAGATATGAAGTATTTTATTTAAATTATGTGTTATGTGTGCATATTGTCTGAATACTTGTTGTCTATGCTGGGTGAAAGATTTTTATACATGTTTTAAATGATTTAAACTGTATATGTATTTTATATATACAAATATGTTGGGTATAACATGGGTAGATGAATGATGAGAGATAAAAGATGATGTGAGTAAACATTGGCAGCTATAAACGTAGTGCCTATTGGACAATCGATGGTAGCTATGGACTTAGTACCTATTAGGTAAACATAGGTAGCTATGGACTTAGTACTTGTTAGGTGTTGGTAGCTATGGACTTAGTACCTGGTGGCTATGGACTTAGTACCTGTTAGATAAACGTTTGTAGCTATGGACTTAGTACCTACACTGGTAGCTATGGATCTAGTACCCGATGAATGAACTTTTGCAGCTATGGAATTAGTGCATTGACAGCTATGGACTTAGTGTCGGTCTTATAACCCTGGAAACAAGGGACTTCGGAATAAACGAATAGATGACTCTTAGGGTAGACCCTTGAGAGAAAGGAAGATAATGGGGATGGGTAAATGGGGTTGATTGTTTGTTGTTTAAACATAATAATTATATTATTGTAGGTTAAAAAACCCTATGTACTCACCAGGTTTCCCAACCTGACCCACTCAAGCTTATTTGTATCACAGGTGTCGATATGAAGCTACTTTACACTGAGAGATTTAAAAGACATGTAGATCACTAGTGTAAATAAATGTAAGTTCTGCTTATGCTTATGTTTCTGTATTGACGATGACATCCCAATGTTTTGAAAATGAATAAAAATACATTTCCTCAGAAATGCTTTGATAACCTATTTATCATGTTTTCTGGGAACAAATTCCGCAACATTTTTATTAAAAGAGGTACTCTGATTTTTATAAAGCATAAAAAAAATCGGTCTTTTCTGGCCATGAAAATGGGGATGTCACAGATGAGATGCGGGACCTCGCCCACACTCACCTCCCTACCAGGCACATACAAGTATCATACAGACAACAAGTATAACTAACATACTAACATTACTCGGGCTTGCCCCGACATGTTGGACATTGGTCCGGAATAACATACATATACACTTTCCTCGGGCCTCGCCCGGCATCGGACCGTGGTCCGGAAACATACTATCATACAATGCCTAGGGCTAACCCCCCCCCCCCCCCCCCCGGGTCTTCTTACTACACACAAACATAAGGGGCCGACATTGTGGCCGTAGACCCATGCTCACAGTGAGGAGACTCACCTCGCACTGCTGAAACCTACTGAAAGCTCCTTTAACTGCTAACTGGAACTTCCCGAACTGCTGATCCTTCGGCTCTCCGAGCTATCAATACCAAAATATCACTTAGTCTAATTCAATAATTCTCTTTAGGGTAAAATGACCATTTTACCCCTAGCCCATCCCGGTCCATAACCAAGGCCCAAACCATAGCATAAATGACCCAACACTAGGTGAGCTTCCCAAGCCCACTAGTGGCCCACTAATGGCCCTATTTGCTACATTGGGCCTAATTCCTTAATAGGCCTTACCCTAAGCCCAAAGTATATTCCTTGGCCCATATTATCTGACTTCTGATGGCCCATTGAAACCCAACTACCCAAGCATGGCCCAAATCCAAGGCCCAATAACACGAAGCCCAAACTGACAGAGTACGCGGGGCGTACTCCTATGTACGCTAAGCGTACTAGCCAAATGGTGTGTACGCTGGAGGTACCTGCATGTAAGCTCAGCGTACTCCCCCTGTTAAGTTACTTTCCCATTAAGTGTTTAATACGCTACTCCAGAAGCTACAAACACAGATCCAATTCCTTTTCCATGTCTTAATCCATAAAGTCACTGACTTGGTGACTTTACATGGCCAAAACAAGCCCAAACTCCCAAAATGATATTCCACTTCCATAAAGAGGGCTAGATCTCATGCATGAACCCATTAAGACTTTCAAGATGGAGACTTTACTGCTTATGGGACCTTTTTAGCTCTGAGGGTGGCAACCCTAATCTCAAATACGAGATTTCATCAAAAGATCCATTCTTTGGGCTAAAAGAGTCCATAAACTCCTCCTAATAGAGATCTAAGAGAACAATCATCAAGCTCAGAACTTTATACTTTGAAAGGGTCTGGAAAGAGGCAAAAGTCCCAGATCTACAACTCCTCCTTTGATCTACCACCTTGCTTTGCTCCTTCCTTGCTTGGAAAATGGTTTTATAACACCAAAATGCTCACTAATGGCCACCAAAGCTTCAAGAACACTCAAGGGAGGATTAGGGTTTCGTGGTGGCTGTTCAAGGGTGAAATGGACGCTGACCCTTGAGGCTTATCATTCTTTTTATAGTAGCATGTCCTAAGTTTTAGGGTTTCTGGACTCTGTGCGTACCTCCTGTACGCTGGGCGTATGCCTAAAGCACCCGCGATCCTTCTCCTTTATACGCTGAGCGTAACCCAGCCTTACGTTGGGCGTACTCGCGCTCTTACCACCTTGCATGCATGGTCATTTCTTACCATCTTTCTCCATTAAGGACCAATATTGCCAATAACTTCAAAGTGTCATAACTCATTCGTTCCAAGTCCGTTTCCGGCGAAATTTATATCCACGAAAAGGTGGCGAGAAGCCCTACGCTTCTAGAGACACCCACGGCCCAAAACCTATCGAAGAAAAACTCAAAACCCATAAAAGACCAAAACTCCCTTAGCCTTGGCCTCTGAAATCCATAAACGGATACTTTCAGAACAGGGTGTTACAATAAAGTTGCATACAAAACACAAAATTGTACATTATGTCCAGTCTTCTGTTTTTCCATTATAGCCTTTCCTCTGAAAAAGGCACTAGGATCTGTAAGCACAACAAAACTAAAAAAGGTAAGTTATAAAGCTTAGTGAATAATTTCACTATAGAAATACATGCAAAGCCTCATGCATACAACGGGGGATTAATCGGTGCGCGAAAGTTGGTCGGGAAACCCTCGTTAAGGAAGTTCATTTTCCAAAAAAAAGATCGAGAATATTCCAATGGATAATATTATAAACATATGACATTAAACAATATAAATCAAGACACCAACTTTATGATGCTATTAGGTTCATTAACTCTACTCTTTTGGATATAGTCATCAAGTAATTTGCTATGAGACTCATCAAAAATGTTAAGTATTTTCATAAGTAACTCATTACGAGGTTTTTAAGCCGCGCGTTGCGGCAGGAGTATAAGCTGGTATAACCTTTGGGTCATAATATGTTATTTTAACGTATTAAAACATTACACTTCGAAAACAAAGCACCTTTAGTTTTATCTTATTAAGACATTACACCTCGCCTCGAAAACTGTAACTTTTGAAGTATAATGTTGTAATAAGAAAAATAAAATGATTAAATGAAATAAGACATTTTGAAAATAGGATGGTTATATAAACAAATCAACGGAAGAGACTGGCCAAGTATCATGTCTTTATGTAAGACATTAGGAATCGTATCCCATATGCTTCGGGTATAGGATCGATTGCATATGCTATAATATTCGCCTGTTCTGATTTCCAAATACCTAGCGCATTAAGAGGGAAAAGGGACTAGAACCAGATATGACTAAAGTTGTTAAACAACTGTCAAGGACAATCTGAGGTTTGCCAAAGATTGGTCGCTTGTGGACAGTTGGAAGTATAGTATTAATTTGGACGGACCATATTGACATGTTCTTAATAGAGGTAACTCTTGTGCAGAATTGATAGTCATATGGCAATATTGAAATGTTTCCATAATGGGAGTTGGATATTAAGATCTATGTGAGTTAGTAACTTTAATGCAAGAAGGATGTTCAAGGAATGCTCTTTGAATGTGAGACTTCATTTCCATGGAATTGTTTTATAACAAATCTCCAATGGAATGTTTTGTAATATCATTGGCCAAGTCTCTGTGACTTTGGTGCCTAGACATTACAAAATGATCATTGCATGTAAGTTTAGACTCTAACAGATTCTAGTAGTGGCAAGAATTTGGTGTTCTTACACTTGTGATAAGGATTTGGAATTGTGAAATGAGCATCATTAAAAATGTGTTCAATTGATCTATTTCACAAGGAAAGGACCATAGATAAACATAGTGTGCATGATTGGAGCATGGGATGACTATTGTTTTAATTCAAGTATTAAGTTGATTGTTCCAAACATTATACAATGAATAAGGTCTAATCAATATGGTGATTAAATAATAAGTGTTTTATTTATATTCAAAAGTTTTGAGACCATATTGGATTAGGTTATTCTTGTGTTTCACTTCGCATGTTTTACTTCCCGAATAATAAGATTATTCAAACATCCACAGTCGATCATACTTTCGAAGTAAGTAATGAGGTAAGACTATCATGAATCTGACTGTAGATTTTCTAAGTGCTTAGACATAGCAAATGTTTGCTGTAGTGTTCATGAGTACTCCTGAAATAAGAATTTGAGTATTGGATTAAACCCACGCTCATTTGAATCACTTCATGGATTTTATCACGAGTGATTGTGAGACGATAATATCTTATATTCTTGAAATAGAGACATATAGTTGTTGTTTACAAGTCAGTTGTACATTGATAATACATAAACGCATCAGTAACTTGATGCTATAAAACGTATTGTTGTGTGTGATTTGATGAGTTAATAGTACAAGCATATGAGTCAAAGTTTATCCATTCCTTTTACCCTAAATGGGATAAAAGTGATATCCGTGGGCCCCTCGATGATTTAGTGATGACAACCTAAGCGCTTGGCTAAGCCTGGACTAAGTTGATGTGTTCAATTGTAGTCTGAGTCAGTCGTCATAAATCGGAAGTCGGGAAACAAACCTTGGACAGAGAGAATGATTGATAATCCATGTCTCTATGTACATACGATATCTTGTAGAACGGAGGAATATTTGATCCCTTATCTAAGGACATGTCATTGATTAGATCATAGTTTGACAGCGGCTTTTGAAAGCTATGATTGCTAGTCAAATTTTGAAGTCATACTTGCAATAATAGTTATTAGACTTATCCAAGTTGGAGACTGTTGGATTAGGTGTCTAAGCCCATAACTATAATTGGTATGTACTTGATTTGATATATTGCATGGTCCTTTTGGGTTGTCTTCACTCATGCAACTTGATAGGATGACTAGTGGAGAGAGAGAGAGTAGGATTTATTATATGAATAATAAATTGGTACTCAAAAATGATTTTATTAATATATTATAAGATTAATATATTATTTGGAAATCATATTATTAATTAGTAATTAATCAGAAATTAATTTGATATTAATTTTAGGATTAAAGGAACTAACTAATATTTGAGGGGCTATTTTGAAAATCGTTGATAATTGCAAAACTGGGTTGATGGACTCCATAGAGCGGAGTAGACGAAATTTATGGGTAAGACCATAAGATTTCGTCCAAGGGATCTTAATAGGAGGTTCATGGGCTGCTTAAGCCTTAAGCAAGAATTAGGGTTTCCTCCAGAAACCCTAGCAGCCCACCCAACTATATAAATCCCCTACACCTCTTGGAATTTCGACCCTAAGCTTAGAAACCCTAGGATAGCCGATTTTCCACCTCTCTCCAAGTCATTCTTTGCATTGGGTGTTTGTGACTCCTTTAGAGGTGCAATACTTGGGGCACTAAGTTTTCAAGAGTCAAGGACTTCAAGGATTGTCTTGTTATTACAATATAACAAGTGAGGTAATCATCTAACCCTAGTTTATACATGTAAATCAAAATTGTATGCTAGTCTATAGGGTTATTGCTTTGGTGTTCATATTTGTATGTTCAATAGAGAAAAACTTAGATCCAAAGCAATTAGGGTTGCATGATCACATAAGAATGTAGATATGCTCAAAACCCATCAATTATGTCATGCAAAACTACGCAGATCCTTAGCCCTAACTAGCATGCGATTCATCGATCAAATTATATCAGATAACATACATGGGCATTCTAGAGAAAACTTACTTGAGCTCGACAGATTACATGCACCATAACCTTCTCTTATCTTAAAAAAAGTATGTTCTTCAAAACATTTTTCTTTTGAAAACTTTACAGATCCTTAGTTTGAGTTCAGACACACGCGAAAGTATGTTCGAATCCCTCAAACCAAGGCTCTGATACCAACTTGTAACGAACCAAAAAACAAGGGTAAAATTTTCATTTTATTATAGTTAAAACACAAATATCATTTGAATCCAAGCATTCCAAAAACATTGCTAATTAAAAACATTTATCAGAGTTCATCCCAAAATCACATATTGCGAAAACACGGGTGTGTGCGCTGTGATCAAGTCAGACCCTTCCTTTCTAAACCAATGATACCTGAAACCATAAACAAAACTGTAAGCACGAAGCTTAGTGAGTTCCCCAGAGCATACCCCACATAATCCACATAATCCACAAAACCTCATAAACCATATCAATCACATAAGCCATGTCAATCACATAAGCCATGCATATAAACATATAAGGATGCCCTGGACACCCTCCAGGGTCTTACTCCAGGATGTCATGGGCACCCCCACATGGTCTTACACCTATGTGTCATGGTTACCCCAATGTCATGGGTTGTTGGATTAGGTGTCTAAGCCCATAACTATAATTGGTATTTACTTGACCCGAGAGTAGCATGGTCCATTTCAGGTTGCATATCACCAGGACAATTTGATAGGATGGATATTTGAGTAATAGGTTATTTATGATTTATTAATATATTACAAGTATAATGTATTAATTGTGAAATCATATTATTTAATTAGTATTGATCAAAATTTAATTTGGAATTAATTTAGTGATCAAAAGAGACTAATTAAATTAACGGGGACTAATTATGTAAATCAGTTATACATATAGGATTGGGCTATTGATCCATGATGGGCTAAGTTTATGCAAGCATCCATGAAGAGTTAGCCCACATGAGTTATGGATCATAAGCCTATGTGTATGGATTAGGGTTTACCCATGACCCTTGGAATCCTACACTATATATATGTTATCCCATAGCCTAAAATCGAATACTAGTGTTCTTGGAGTTCATATAGCCGATTTTGTGCCTAGTAACCTCTCTCTCAAGTTCTTCTTTTCTCATGGTGTGTTGTGAACCGTTTAAGGCATCACACTTGGGGTGCTAAGTTCTTAAAGACCAAAATTCAACAAGCTACAACAAGAGGTAATCTTCTAACTTATTTTTATGATTCATATGCCAAATTGTATGCTAGTAGTAGGCTTCATGCTTCGGAAATTTTATTTCATGTATAACTAGAGAAAACTTAGATCCAAAGCAATTAGGGTTGTATGTGCACCATAGGATGTTGTAATACATAAATCCCAACAGCGGTATCAGAGCCATGGGTTATTTTTTGTTATATCCAAAGCGAGGCTAGTGGTATCAGAACCATAGGATGTTGTAATACATAAGTCCCAACAGTGGTATCAGGATGTTGTAATTAGGGTTGTATGTGCACCATTGTGAGGAAACGCTTTCACTAAGTAGATTTTAAGGAGATAGCAATTGTGATATTTGCATTCTCAAATTCGATTATGATTACTGCATCCCTCTTCATAGTTCGAATTGTGAGAAATGACAAAAGGTCTAAACAGTTAAGACTTATTGTTGTAAGTTCCAAAATTGTTTAGACACACATGCGAGCTATCTAAGGAAAGGTGTATGAGTTTGAGAAGCCTAGATAAAGTCTTATCGAAGCATTTTGTATCAGAAATCTGAACTTTGGTAAT
Source organism: Lactuca virosa (assembly GCF_052849685.1). Lineage (NCBI taxonomy): Eukaryota > Viridiplantae > Streptophyta > Magnoliopsida > Asterales > Asteraceae > Lactuca > Lactuca virosa. Next base: position 163,910,426 of record NC_136433.1, on the reverse strand, counting down.
AAAGTCAACAAGTATTGATTTCTAGAAGTCCAGCTGATTTTTGGGTACATGTCAAAGCTAGTGAGAGCATAAGTGTTATGCTATTAAAGAAATAATTGTTATGCTAGTGGGAGCATAATCATTATGATAAGTGTTGCAAGTTAGCAATGTTAATTATAGAAAACAAAAGTTTCAAATCGCAAAGTTGCAGAGTTTGAAAAGTTGTTTTGCTATAATTAAGGGAGAGGAAATCATACTTCATTTCAAATCTAAAAGCTTAGATTGTGAGATTTTAATCAAATTTAGTCAATGATATATATGAATGTTATGTTGGAATTGTTCAACATAAGGAAATTCTATATATGGAATTATTATAGTAAGAGACTGGTAAGTATCATGTCTTTATGTAAGACATTATGAATCGTATCTCATATGTTTCGGGTATAGAATCGATTGCATATGCTATAATTTTTATGTGTTCTGATTTTTCCAAATGTCTAGAGCATTAAGAAGGAAAAAGGACCAGAACCGGTATGACTAAAGTTGTTAAAAAATTGCTAAGAACAATCTAAGGTTCGCCAAACATTGGTTGTTTGTGGGCAATTGGAAGTATTGTAATTGATGGATCATATTGACATTATTATGAATAGACAGGATCCATGAAGAGTTAGCCCACATGAGTTATGGATCATAAGCCTATGTGTATGGATTAAGGTTTACCCATGACCCTTGGATTCCAACACTATATATATGTTATCCCATAGCCTAAAATCGGATACTAGTGTTCTTGGAGTTCATATAGCCGATTTTGTGCCTAGTAACCTCTCTCTCAAGTTCTTCTTTGTTCATGGTGTGTTGTGAACCGTTTGAGGCATCACACTTGGGGTGCTAAGTTCTTAAAGGATAAAATTCAACAAGCTACAAATAGAGGTAATCTTCTAACTTATTTTTATGATTCATATGCCAAATCGTATGCTAGTTGTAGGATTCATGCTTTGGAAATTTTATTGCATGTATAACTAGAGAAAACTTAAACCCAAAGCATTTAGGGTTGTATGTGCACCACAGGATGTTGTAATACATAAATCCCAACATGGGCACCCCCACATGGTCTTATAACCAAGTGCCATGGGCACCCCCATGGTTTTCACCTGGAATGTCATGGGCGCCCCCACATGGTCTTATAACCAAGTGTCATGGGCACCCCCCATGGTCTTTACCTGGAATGCCATGGGCACCCCCACATGGTCTTACAACCAAGTGTCATGGGCACCCCCATGGTCTTTCATGCAATACCACAGAAACAACTAGCATACTACATAGCATATAACCAACTAGTATACCACATATCACTACATCAACTATTGTACCACATATCACAAAATGGGCCGGCTTGGTGCCTTCGACCCATTGGTATGGTGAGGAGACTCACCTCACACTGCTGAAGTCCTACGGATAAAACTCTATCTGCTAGATGACAAACTCCCGAACTGTCCATATCAAAACAACACCCAATTAACCATTTGGGTTTCAATTCATACCCATAAATCCACACTTGGGATAAAAGGACCATTTTACCCCCCCCCCCCCCCCAAGCTAGCTTGGTTCAAAACCAAGGCCCAAACTCACACTCTGAAGGCCCAAAAGCCAAATAATCAAACAAGGCCCAACATATGGCCCAATTTTCCAAATTGGGCCCAAACCTCTTCATGGTCTTACCTTAAGGCCCAACCATTTATTCTAGTTCAAAAATTTGGCATTCCGATGGTCCAATATCTCATAATCATCAAGGCCCAATTATGGCCCACCTATGGCCGAATTTTCCAAATTGGGCCCAAGCCTTTCCAATGGGCCTTATCCTAAAGCCCAATAATTTCGTTAGTCCATAAACTTGTTTCCATTTGGTCCATCAATAAGCCAAACACCAAAGCCCCAAAGAAGGCCCAACTTAAAGCCCAAACATAATTAGGGTTTTTCACATAAAATGACGATTAGGGTTAAGTGTTCTTACTTAACCCATTAAGGACTTAATCCATTAAGTCCATCACCCCACTAGGCTAAACATACAATGTAATCGGGCATAAGTCATAACATAAATCCAATGGTCCAAAACGCGGGTCTCGACAATTCCAAACTAACATATCCAAGGTTAGGGTTTTCTAAACCCTAATTAACGTTTCCAACCCAATCGCGTGCCAATTAGTACATTGGTTAAGTTTTTACATTAATTAAAGTCTAATAAGTCGAGTACCACCCACTACCTCCTCGGGCAGTGGTGGTTGGCAGTGGTTCACGGCGGCAGCCACCACCTCGTGGTGGCGGTGACGGGTTTTTTCGGCCAAACAATGTATATACAAGATAACACCACCAACACATGCCTAAATACACAATAACACACACATACAGCCATCTTCCTCGGCAGCTCGTGGTGACGGGAGATGGTAGCAGGCGGCAGCCACCATGGCTGGCGGCCATGGTGGTCATTTTTCTCGGTTTCCGGCCAGCAACACCCATATACACGCCTTGCAATCGACACACACACACTCACTACACGAGATATAACACGAAAAAGCATACCCGACTGAGCGATCCTCGAGGTGACGGCGGCAACCGAAGCACAGCAGAAGGCCACCGTAAGGAACGACGGCAGGGGCAGACGCCAATTACCTGCTGCTGAGGAGAAACAGGGGCGAAAGGCGATCGGAACAGCACCGACAGCTGCCATGCACGACTGTGAAGGAAGATGGCGGCCACACCCAACATTCACCTCGTTGACTTGCTCTCGCCGGAAGGTAGAAGCTGCTACGCTCGGCGGCTTGACTGATCGGAAAACGAGTGAGACGGTGGTGGCGGCTGAAAGGGTCATGCATGGCGGCGGCTGAAGAACGTCTCCTAGGTTTAGGGTTTGGAGACGTGACTAAGGGGAAGGCACGGGTTTAAGTCCCGTGTTTTCCTTTCAAACTTTAAAGCACATTTTTATCCATTTGGGTTGATATTAACTATCAAGAGCACATTTTTATCCATTTGGGACACCTAGAACGTCCAGATCTAGTGTCCAACTCTTGAGACAAGCTCAAACCCATAAATACAAACCAAAAGGGACAAAAATGTGCCATAAACCACCCGAAGCAAGATCTAACCAAAGAGATGCCAAGATGAGAGCTTTTTACCTTTAATAGGTTGCAAAAGATGAGAAACTTATGGATCTACAAGCCCCACTCCAAAGGATGATTCTTCAACAAGCTCTAAACTCTTCAAGATGCACAAAAACAATCCAAGATTCCTCACAAAGGCTTAAGAACTCCAAAATGGTTGCTAAGGGTCAAATTTTAGGGTTTAGGAGGCTTGTAAGGGTCAAGACTCAAGAAGAAAAGATGCTTAAATAGAGATAAAACTCTAAAAACGAAGGTTTCTAGCTGAAGGGAGTACGCCCCGCGTAGCCCTTAGTACGCCCGATGTACTCAAGGACCATCCGCAATGCATTAACCCATTACGCACAACATACTTGGTGAGTACGCCCTGCGTACTCGACCAAGCTCCAAATCACATGAACTTCAATTGGCCATAACTCCATCGTCTTAAGTCTGTTTCCAACGAACTTTATATCCAAGGAAAGGTGACGAGAATCCCTACACTTCTAAAAACTCACCCTTGCCTTAGAACTTCCCGAACAAAAAAATCCAAATTTCATAAAGGACCGAGATACCAAATTACGATCATACCATTGGGCTCCGAAACACAAACGAACACTCGAATTACTTAATCTACAAACCCACATCCAAAAAGAGCCAATTCCCTTCTTCCCCAAGTCCCTAAGCCTTACGATATCCGATAATCGGGCCACGACCCCGAATAATGAAACGATTCAAAACCGAGTGTTACACTACATGTCTATATAATAATTCGTTATACAAGCATGACATACTTTCTTTTTCATCATTGAACAATAAAATAGTTGTGAAAAGGGATAGACCAGAAAATGATGATGTGAAGTGGGTGGGAGCTTTATCAATATAAATAAATAAATAAAATATTATAAAATGATACAAAAATCTTTTTATTTAAGGTGAGAATTGTCAGATAAAACGGGAACAAAAGTAGGAATGATTATTTAAAATTTTCAAAAACACCAAAGTAGGGATGATTATTTAATATTTTCAAAAAAACACACTAAATTTACAATTCTAAGTAAATTACAAGGACCATCTTTGAAATTACTATATTATTTATTTGTTTTTGTTTACCTAGACGTCTACTTCACACAAGAAAATGAGCATTTATTATCCATTTAATATAACCCACTAACCTTAACGTAAATATACACATGTTAGACACTTAATTTAGACCATGGTTCTAAAAGACGAGTTAAGGCGTGTCATTGCGTGAGGCGTGGTGTAGTCGTTATGAAAACGTCTAATACGGGTTTGTTAGGCGTGACACCAAAAATAATGTGTCAAGGCGCGCCTTATCGCGTTGTGGCACGAGTTTTTTTTTCAAGGTGCAAGTTTTTTTTTTTGTTTTTTGTTTGTTTTTTCTGATCAGACCTAAAACAATTGAGTTTTTGTTAACTTTTTCATATTAAGTGTTAATATAACATTTTCGAAAAACGTGATATATTTGATATAATTTTATGATTATGTGATTATTTTTTAAATATATAGAAAATTGTCACGTTTTGAAAAATATCATGGTTCGTCAAGACTCGTCATGGCTTGATGTTTGACCTTGCCGCCAAGCCACGTATCACGACATTTAGAACCTAGATTTGGACAATAAAATGTAAAAAAAAAAAAAAGAATTTTGTTGAGAATGAGATTTGAACCCACACCCAATTTAGACAAGATCCTTAATCCAACGCTTAAGACCAATTTTACCATGTCATCCTTCGATTATATCATTGAACTTCATTAATAATATCATTGTTTTTTAGGTGAACAATAATAGTAAAAATATTTTTTATACTAGTACAAAGAAAGAGAGCAATTGCACGAGACCCTTCGGGACCTATATAGGTCCCCCTGAGATAGACTTTAGCAAACTTAATGTTAAAGTGCTAATGTTCTAAAGGAATAAATAAATTGGGATAGTCTTAAGGCCTGGTTGATATAGGGTCTAACTGGGTCCAAAGGGGATTGAGTCCAAAAAAAAGTCAATTGACATGTTTGATAAGGATTAAAAAATGAAGGACTCGGTCCAAGTTTTTCTACTGTTTCAGTCTTTTCTTTGCAATTGACGGACTGAGAACAAAAGTCGATACTTCCCATTTTGCCCTACTATTTTTTTGCACGTCTCCACTGAAGAACTAGAGAAACCCAAGATAACTTGAAGCCGTTCACTTCGACGGTGATCTTCCAATCGATTTCTTCCCACAGCGAAACAATCAGAGCAAAATACTTCCGTCGACATGGTATCTGTTGCTTCCCATCTTCTTCGTGAGTTTTTTTATATTGATTTTTTCTGTGTAACACCATATTGGTGTCGATTTTTTTTGTATGAATTTTTTTCCCTATATGATGTATGTTTGCTGCATGAAGTTTTTTTTTCCCTATATGATGTATAAAATCAGAAAGTTTTTTTCTTTAGCTGATAATTGCTTTAAAAAATCTCGTATAGCAAGTTGGTTCTGGTCCCACTCTATGAATTGCTTCAAGATTTTTTTAGATGATAAGGAATGCCACTATAGATTTTTGAATTAAAAAACAAGAAAATGTATAGTCAGTTGTAATAGAGATCCCATGGAATGTGTTTACCTGTTTAATGGTAAATTAGGATAAAAATTAACTTCATGCACTGTATTAATTGGATTTCTTGAATTTAGTTATGGAGTAATAATGGTCAATTGTAAAGTGTAAAGCTTGAATTTGTGTTAGAGATATTTTAAACTCATGTAAGTTGTCGTTGCTTGATTGAAGTAATTACTAATGTGTAGTGTTGGGTACATGTGACATCCCCATTTTCACGGGCAGAAAAGACCGATTTTGTTTATGCTTTATAAAAATCAGAGTACTTCTTTTAACAAAAATGTTGTGGAATTTGTTCCCAAAAAACATGATAAATAGGTTATCAAAGCATTTCCGAGGAAATGTATTTTTATTCATTTTCAAAACATTGGGATGTCATTGTCAATACAGAAACATAAGCATAAACAAAACTTACGTTATTTACACTAGTGATCTACATCTCTTTTCAATCTCTCAGTGTAAAGTAGCTTCGTATCGACACTTGTGATACAAATAAGCTTGAGTGGGTCAGGTTGGGAAACCTGGTGAGTACATAAGGTTTTCAACCCACAATAATATAATTATTATGTTTAAACAACAAACAATCAACCCCATTTACCCATCCCCATTATCTTCCTTACTCTCAAGGTTCTACCCTAAGAGTCATCTATTCGTTTATTCCGAAGTCCCTTGCTTCCAGGGTTATAAGACCGGCACTAAGTCCATAGCTGCCAATGCACTAATTCCATAGCTGCAAAAGTTCCTTCATCGGGTACTAAATCCATAGCTACCAGTGTAGGTACTAAGTCCATAGCTACCAACGTTTATCTAACAGTTACTAAGTCCATAGCCACCAGGTACTAAGTCCATAGCTACCAACACCTAACAAGTACTAAGTCCATAGCTACCTATGTTTACCTAATAGGTACTAAGTCCATAGCTACCATCGATTGTCCAATAGGCACTAAGTTTATAGCTGCCAATGTTTACTCACATCATCTTTTATCTCTCATCATTCATCTACCCATGTTATACCCAACATATTTGTAGATATAAAATACATATACAGTTTAAATCATTTAAAACATGTATAAAAATCTTTCACCCAGCATAGACAACAAGTATTCAGACAATATGCACACATAGCAAGTAATTTAAATAAAGTACTGCATATCTATGTGTAAGATGAAAGTAACTATGCACTCACCTGATAAGGTGGTGATTCTGAATTCGGACAGCGCTTCGTTACTTCTTAAAACAATTTCCCTCGACAAAACCTAGTATCATTACCACTAGGGTTTAGCTCAATATTCACCGAGACTAATTAATAGTCTAGCTATTATTATTATTATATAAGCGTTAAACAACACTATATAACTCATAATAATAGCCCAAATAATTATTATAAGGTCCTAATAACATTACTATATTAAAACATAAGCTATACTAAAGATAGGTTAGGCGTAGCGCACTTACAGCGGGTTTTTCTCAAAACCGGGCTTCGCTAGAGCAGCGTTTCTGAGCCGAAAGGCTCTTTTCTCGGGACTCCGGGAGCCTCGGGGCTTCCTTCGGGTGCTAGGGGGTTTACCTAGACTTTAGGGGGGTTTGGGGGCTAGAGAGAGAGAGTCTAGAGAGAGAAAGAATGGTTTGGAAAGGTGTGAAGAATGAGGGAACCCGGCACCTCTATTTATAGGCTGGAAAACAGCTCTACTCGTCGAGTAGGTCCTCCTACTCGTTGAGTCCATGCCACATGTCACGTTCTGGTGGCTTGCCTTGGGGAGAAAGCATTGGCCCATAATCAGCCACGTCACCCGATTTCGCACAGTACCCTGCCGACTTCTAAACCCCGTAACTTTCGCATACGAGCTTCGTTTTCGACGTTCTTCTTTTCCACGCGTAGGTAAAAACAAGATCTACAACTTTTATTTAGACTATGTCGGCTAATTTTCGACCTATCTTGAATTTAACAGTAGGATGATATCAGACTGTTAAATGACCACGAAGAATTCGTAACTCCTTCATATGGACTCCGTTTTCGTCTTTCTTTTTACCGTTGAGTTCCTATTAATGAGATATTCAACTCTCATTAAGGTTGCGTAAGCCAAAAACCGCTCGAACTAAAATTCGAGTTTCGGGTCGTGCACTACTATGTCAAATCTTAGAAAATTCATAACTTCCTCATACGAAGTCAGATTTGGGCGTTCTTTTTTGTATGTTCTCGGTTTAACATATACTACAACTTTTTTTAGATCACTAAGGCTAAAAAGTCCTCTATCGTAAATTCACTATTTACATCTCCAGGTGCCATGCCGATTTTGCAGCAAAACTTCGACGGGCCATAACTTCTTCGTTATAACTCGGATTTGCGCGCTCTTTATATGTACGGAACCCTTGGAACATATACAACCACTTGGTTAAGATTATTACTTCTTAATAATATCCCATCAAAAACTCATTTTTGATGCTCATTGTCTCTAAATTGACTTGCCCGGATCTACGGGCGTTACTGTTGGATTAGGTGTCTAAGCCCATAACTATTATTGGTATGTATTCGACCCGAGAGTAGCACGGTCCATTTGGGTTGCATATCATCAGGACAATTTGTTAGGATGGACTTTTGAGTGAAGGTTATTTATGGTTTATTAATATATTATATAATATATTAATATGAAATCATATGTTTTAATTAGTATTGATCAAGAATTAATTTGGAATTAATTTAGTGGTCAAAAGAGACTAATTAAATCTATGGGGACTAATTATGGTAATTAGTTATATTTATATGTGTTGGGCTTATGATCCATGTTGGACCAAGTTTATGTATGGATACATAAAGAGTTGGGCCACATGAACCATGGATCATAAGATCCATGGATATGGGTTTGGGTTATACCCATGACTCTTAGAATTCAACACATATAAATACATATGTTATGACCTAAAACCGCCACCCCTAGTCACCCTTAGTGTGTGTGTGTGCATGTTCTTGGAGTTCATGAAGGTTTTAGAGTGCATGGAGATTCTCTCTCAAGTCCTACCTTTGTCCTTGATGTGTTGTGACTTCATTTGAGGCTTCCACACTATTGGGGCTAAGTTCTTAAGGCCAAATACATCAAGACTTCCAGCCACACAAAAAGGTATGTAACAATATCTAGTATTTTATGTAGTTTGTATGACAATTGCATGCTAGCTATAGGTTCAATACCTTGGAAACCATTTGCATGTATAATTAGTGAAAACATAGATCCAAGGTATTTAGGGTTGTATGTGCACCATAGGATGTTGTATTATACCAAAACCCAACAGTTACAATTATCTCCCCCTTAGGATGATTACGTCCCAGAATCATCAACGAAACAGGATTGTATAATGACACCATACGTTATCTCTTCATCCTAGGTAATAACCATAACTTCTATGTTGCTTCGAACGAGTATCTAACTCTTGGACTCCTTGACTGCAGGCGGTGCTCGATCTTGCACTTTCTCCCTGTCTTACGTTAGACTCCAAATTATGACCTTCAAGTCACAATCTCGATCCTCACTGGATACGAACTTAAGATAAGTTCTTTTATTACTACAATGGAACGATATGTCATATTCAAATGACCTATCATCGTAAGTTGCAACGCTTAGAATCAGGTATCTTAGAGTCTTCCAGAACAGACTATACTTTCCTTCATGTCCTAATCTCATCTTAAAAGGTAGCATTTCTAGCTACAAACAACCGTCGTGATACCTCTATTGATCGCTTTGATTAATTCTTCCAGCTTAAGTCAGGTGCTACATCGAACTTGGTTCTCGAAACCACGTAACATACTCGGCGTAGTCGAACTCAATTTGGTATGACCACTAGGGTCGGAATAACAATCATCTTCTTAATCGTTACCGAAACAATGGCAACGACATACTTGAATAAAACGAATTCAATTACTAGCTCCTTGGTAACATTGTGACTTTCCCTGATCCAAGTGCAAGTCTTGTGCTTCTGGTAGTATATGCATCTACTACCTTTCACACCTACTCATACTCGTCCCAAGTATTGTCTCGCAGTCCCCAAGTCCTAAAATCACAAAACAATTTAACACATACGAGTGTGTCCAAATAATCATAAAAAAATTTCCCTAGACTCTACTAGGACTTCTTCCATGCACATCTTCAATCATTAATTCTGCTTCAACTCGGTTGGTATTGGAAATTCCAAACCATGGGATAACTTTATGGATTATACCAAAAATTCTTTCTTTCTGCCAATCGAAAGCGTACTTCTCCCGTACTAGACGTATTATTTATTAGACGCATTCTAAAGGCAAGATACCTCTCTTACGATATCTTCTTATAGGTATCATTCACTATCGTAAGCCTTATTATTTCCTCTATTTTATCACTCTATCATGGTTCGCATCACTTCCTGAACTTCTGCCATCGTGATAGATTCGGGTGCAGGCGCAACGACCGATGCATGACCCATCACATTCTTTGGCTCAGGTTGTCATCTTCCTCAGATATTTCCTAGTCTGTATTCACCATGACGTTTTGTACACCAAAGCAGACATTCGGTGTACCGAGGCGAGAATTTAAGATAGGAAAGTTTTATTTACGATAGACGTATAAATCTCCCTATTACTCCGAAAAGTTACATGCCAGTTCTAATATCGTAATTAAACGTTTAGAAATCTGAACACATAAAATTTCCAGATCCGGTCGGCAATATACCATAGATCCGAACAAATAATAGCATATAAGGCATCTTTATAGCTATAACATAAAACATTTAGCACATAAAACATTTTAGGCATCTTTCCTAAAATAAACTAGTGCTCGTGTCTAAAATATAGCAGACACTCATCTCACAATCATCGCTTAGCACTCTAAGTTTAAGTCTAGAAATTTTCTACAAATTCCTAGTTCGCTTAAACTAATGCTCTGATACCAACTGTGACATCCCCATTTTCATGGCCAGAAAAAACCGATTTTGTTTATGCTTTATAAAAGTCAGAGTACCTATTTTAATAAAAATGTTGCGGAATTTGTTCCCATAAAACATGATAAATAGGTTATCAAAGCATTTCTGAGGAAATGTATTTTTATTCATTTTCAAAACATTGGGATGTTCTCGGTTTAACATATACTACAACTTCCTCATACGAAGTCAGATTTGGGCGTTCTTTTTTGTATGTTCTCGGTTTAACATATACTACAACTTTTTTTAGATCACTAAGGCTAAAAAGTCCTCTATCGTAAATTCACTATTTACATCTCCCGGTGCCATGCCGATTTTGCAGCAAAACTTCGACGGGCCATAACTTCTTCGTTATAACTCGGATTTGCGCGTTCTTTATATGTACGGAACCCTTGGAACATATACAACCACTTGGTTAAGATTATTACTTCTTAATAATATCCCATCAAAAACTCATTTTTGATGCTCATTGTCTCTAAATTGACTTGCCCGGATCTACGGGCGTTACTGTTGGATTAGGTGTCTAAGCCCATAACTATTATTGGTATGTATTCGACCCGAGAGTAGCACGGTCCATTTGGGTTGCATATCATCAGGACAATTTGTTAGGATGGACTTTTGAGTGAAGGTTATTTATGGTTTATTAATATATTATATAATATATTAATATGAAATCATATGTTTTAATTAGTATTGATCAAGAATTAATTTGGAATTAATTTAGTGGTCAAAAAGAGACTAATTAAATCTATGGGGACTAATTATGGTAATTAGTTATATTTATATGTGTTGGGCTTATGATCCATGTTGGACCAAGTTTATGTATGGATACATAAAGAGTTGGGCCACATGAACCATGGATCATAAGATCCATGGATATGGGTTTGGGTTATACCCATGACTCTTAGAATTCAACACATATAAATACATATGTTATGACCTAAAACCGCCACCCCTAGTCACCCTTAGTGTGTGTGTGCGCATGTTCTTGGAGTTCATGAAGGTTTTAGAGTGCATGGAGATTCTCTCTCAAGTCCTACCTTTGTCCTTGATGTGTTGTGACTTCATTTGAGGCTTCCACACTATTGGGGCTAAGTTCTTAAGGCCAAATACATCAAGACTTCCAGCCACACAAAAAGGTATGTTATAATATCTAGTATTTTATGTAGTTTGTATGACAATTGCATGCTAGCAATAGGTTCAATACCTTGGAAACCATTTGCATGTATAATTAGTGAAAACATAGATCCAAGGTATTTAGGGTTGTATGTGCACCATTGGATGTTGTATTATACCAAAACCCAACAGTGGTATCAGAGCCAAGGCTTGTTTTCATGTTATACTTGCTGAAATGGCTGAAAAATCGAAAATTTTGGCTGTCTGAGCACTGGACTCGCCGAGTCCACTGATGAACTCGCCGAGTCCATGAAGAAATTCATCCATCTCGTCGAGTTGGTTCATGCACTCGACGAGTAGGACCCCCTGACAGCATATTTTCGACTTTTAAGGCTGGAATTGGACTAGAAACATTACCCTAAGCTGTTTTTGGTCTTGTAAACCTGTTTTTGATGTGGTAATGTTCATGCTAAACCAATTTCAAAGATAATTGTCAATAGATTCATGTTTTGTATTAGTTTAATGGTTAGGCTAATTTCATGAAAAAGTTTGATTTGAATTGTCTTGTTCTTATGAGTTAGTCTAGATTAATAGAAAAGTTATGTGATAATTTGTTTTCAATCCATATTAATCTTAAAGTTGCTCATAAAATGTGTTTTTGTAACTTGTCCTCAAGTTATATGAAAAGTCACATTTATGATTCTTTAAAACTCATAATATTTCCATAAGTTAGGAAAAATAAAGAGTCTTATTTTCTTGAATGATTTTAAAGTCTTCCATAACTTGTCCTCAAGTTATGGAACTTGAAGAGTTTACATTAAAACTACTTTAAATTCATAAGTTATGGAATTGAAAAAGGTTTTTGAATTGTTCAAAACTTGCCCTCAAGTTTTGGAATTTGTAAAGTTTACCCCCATGAATACTTTAGTTCCAAGTTAAACCCATAGAATTTTAATAGTTTAAAATTCAACCCTTATACTATTATAATATTATAGGTTTAATATTTATATATATGTATAAGAGTAAAAGTCAGTCTTACCGTTAGTAGGCCTCATTCATGAAGCCGGTCTATAAGGGGGTATAAGGTTACTGCCTATAAAATGGCAGTTTAATGGGTGTCCACTATCAACCACCGCTTCCTTGACTGGTGGAGGGTCGTTAGCCGAACGGGTTTGACAGGACTATAATTCTCCCTTCATTAAAAGTATTAATGATAAATACTAAGTAACTAAACACTTATAAATTCCCAATCTTAGTTACTTAGGAAAATGTGAATTTGGTGCTAACCCATGAAATTTACACTTTGTACCTTACCAAGTCGTTCGTGGAGCGTGTGTGGTTAACCGGCACACTAACATGGACTAGTAAGAGTGGCGAAGGGTAACTTAATGTTTATCATAGATCGGTGGAGCGTGTGTGGTTAACCGGCACATCGATTAGGTGATAATATTAAGGGTACCAAGTGAATTTGCATGGTTATTCACACCTTGTTTTGTGATCCTCGGCATCCCAGTCACAAAATTTGAGAGGGCACAATCGAGATTGAAACATGTCATTGAAAAGTTCGATGAATCTCAAAAGATCTAGGAGTTTCAAAACCAATTAAAACCTAATAAATTATTTCGTTTTTCATGGTGGAAATTGGTGAATCGTCATTCGCCTACCTTCAAATATTTCATAGCTTGGATTACGGCATCCCTCTTCCAAGTTGTAAAATATTGTGTTGGGTCCTAGCCTTAATATTTCATATTGGGTGTTATATTAAGGACATAAATCAACTAACTTGAATATCTCCCATTGTAGATGTCTAGTTTAGACATCTATGATCTTCCCAAATCTCTTGGAATTTCACTTCCTCCACCCCCTCCAATTATTCTCCCTAACCCACAAGTTCAAGGTCACTCAAGCCCTATTGGCAAGCAAAGTCTATGTGTGCTCACATCTTGGAGATGAAGTCACATATTTACAAGCCGGGAGAGTTGGGTGTCAAGGTCTTGAGGAAGTTGATTGTTAACTTCTCTCTTTAATCACTTTCTAAGTCACATAGTGAGTTCCTTTAGAGCTACTATATGACAGACCATGACATGACCCTTAATGATCTTACCTATTTGCTTGGTGCTGCTGAGTCAGCAATGATTTTGAGCACCGGTAAAAGCAAATTTGATTAGAAGATCGACTTCCCAAACCTTCTATTGCCAAAGGAAGGGGCATCGGTTGCGAAGCTGGCCAAATTTACCTGAAAGGTCATTAGGATGGTAAAGTCAATAAGTTTGACTCTACTTCAGGTAAAGTCCACTATCTAACTCTATTAAGTTCCTATTTGGAGATTCTTATTACATGATGTGACTGGGTCACATGTTGATGTTGAAAAGAATCAAAGAAAAGAGAGGAAGCTTAAAGGAAGAATTTTGAGCTGTTACTTAAAGAGTTGTGATAGATTGCTTAGGAATACATAACAACATAGTTGTTCACATGCATTTGCATTGTAAGGATAAGTTTTTCCGCAAAGTTCTAAAATAAAAGAAAAGTTTTTTATTTTAAAATATCCTTACAGTGGCATTTGTGAGAAATTGTTGTCTATATGTTTCCATTGATAGCAATATTGGAAAATGGATTTGATTCTTTCGACTGTGGTAGTGTCATAATTTACCAAATAAGGAAAGATCCTCATCACCCAAGTTTCAGTTGGGTAGAAACTTGGGATCATGCAAGTTGTATAATGAATGAGAATTTTCATCTTTGGAAAATTAAGACTAATTCCTTGTTTACATGTATATGTGAGTCAAGTGAAGGACTAAGGGATCGAGTACACATTCTTGTGCACTGGTCAAGTCCACCACAAAGATCGATAAGCCTATTCGTCATGATTTACTAAGGTTTAGTAAATATGGTTATACTTACAAGTTTAAGTATAATTCTGAAACATTGCAAAAGTTTCAATGTATGGCAGAACGAATGAGAAGAATCAAATTAGGCAGAAAGATAAAAGTTTCTCAAATCTGAAAAGATGGGAGAGTACTTTAGTATCATGTTTGTGATCATCTTAATGATTAAGAAACCATATCACAATTAGTCCTCTAAGGACATCTTAGTGAATTCTTATGTCTAAGAAGAGGAATCTTGAATTGTAGGAATGGTTAAATCAAGAAGATGAGTCATACTTCGTTTCTAAATAAGTCTTAGAGTCATACTCCAAGATTGTAACTTGAGTGACACATCTTAAAGAAGGTTTATTAACACTAGTCAAATGTAAGAGTAAAAGGTGTCCTACTCTTGTACATTTGAAATTGGTAAGTTGTGATGTTTTGGATAAAACAAAGACCAATTGAGGCCAATTGTGTGAAGTGTTAGTCTTGATAAGAATCTGCACTGACCCTTGATAAGAAATGGTTCTTGACAAGAGAGTCTTATATGTCAAGAGGACAGTGGGAGTCTTAAAGCTCTTGAAAGTTCCAAGAACTAATCAAGAATAAAAACCTGAAGTTCTTCACTAGCACACGACTTGAGGTTTATAACCTATCGTGTTTACATTTTTGTGCCTATTCCAGTTAAAGTTGGCTTTGCATAGGAGTTCTGAGAGTTCTAAATTGGTTGCATAACAACTTGGAAGCAATGGCAGGCCCTTGTGCTGCAAGTTGGCAAAAAGTTAAGATTGCACAAGTTCAATCCATATGAGTTTGGATTTGTCACTAACCTTGTCTTGTGATTGTGGTTTGACAAATTCACATGGATAGGGACTCATTCACCATAAAATCTAAGTGTCATAAGGTTTCTCTCCGATTCATGAAAATGATGGTGAGGAAACGCTTTCACTAAGTAGATTTTAAGTAGATAGCAATTGTGTTATTTGCATTCTCAAAGTCGTTAGTGGAGCGTGTGTGGTTAACCGGCACACTAACATGGACTTGTGAGAAGTGGCAAAGGTCTAAACAATTGAGACTATGATTACGGCATCCCTTTTCATAGTTCTAAAATTGTTTAGACACACATATGAGTTATCTAAGGAAAGGTGTATGAATTTGATAAATTCTTATCAAAGCATCTCGTATCAGAAAACTGAACTTTGTTAAGGAAGTCAATAAAGTATTGATTTCTAGAAGTCCAGCTGATTTCTGAGTACATGTCAAAGCTAGTGGGAGCATAAGTGTTGTGCTGATAATTATCATGTTAGTGGGAGCATGATTATTATGTTCAGTATTGCAAGCTAGCAATGTTAATTATAGAAAACAAAAGTTTCAATTCGTGAAGTTGCAGGGGTTGAAAAGTTGTTTTGCTATAATTAAGGGAGAGGAAATTATACTTCATTTCAATTCTAAAAGCTTAGGTTGAGATTTTGATCATCTTTAGTCAAGGATATATATGAATTTTATGTTGGAATGGCCAAACATAAGGAAATTCTATATATATTGCGTTTTCAAAATTCGATTATGATTACGGCATCCCTCTTCATAGTCAAATTTTGAAAACATGGCAAATAAAAAATATTGTAGCAAAAGACTGGTCTATGATCACGTCTTTTTGTGAGACATCATGAATCGTGTCCCATATGCTTCGGATATAGGATCGATTGCATGTGCTGTAATGTTTATCCTTTCTAAATTTTCCAAATGCTCAGGGCATTAAGAAGGGAAAAGTCTAGAATTGGATATGACTAAAATGATTAAGCAATTGTCGAGGACAATCTAAGGTTTACCAAAGATTGGTTGCTCACGGACAATTGGAAGTATATTGTTAATTCTGGTAGGACCATATTAACATATTCTGAAAAGAGGTAACTCTTGTTCAGAAGTGATAGTCAAAATGGGAATCTGGAAAGTGGAAGTTGTTCTTCAAATCTGTGTAAGATTAGAAAACTTAATGCAAGAAGGATGTTCAAAGGAATGTACTTTGAATGTGAGACTTCATTTCCATGGAATTGATCTCCATTGGAATACTCTGTAATTGTTGACAAGTCTTTGTGACTTTGTGCATAGTCATTACGAGAGGATCAATGCATATAAGTTTAGAATCTAACAGATTTCGTTAAATGGTAGGAATTTGGAATTCTTACATTTGCGATAAAGATTTGGGATTGTGAAATGAGCATCATTGGAATCATGTTCAATTGATTTATTTTACAAAGTAAAGATCATAGATAAACATAGTGTGCATACTTGGTGTATGGCATGACTAGTGTTTAGAAAACATAGTTTACATGCTTGGAGCATGGGACAACTATTGTTTTAATTCAAGTATAAAGTTGATTATTTGAAACATTATACAATGAATAATGAGTAATCAATATGGTGTTTAAATAAAAGGTGTTTTATTTACTCTCAAAGGTGCTTGGGACCATAGAGTGATTAGTATTATTCTTGTGTTTCACTTTGCATGTTTTGACTTCCAGAATTGCTAGGTTATTCTTTCCGAATGACTAAGTTATTCAAACCATCCACAGTCGATAATACATTGGAAGTAGGTATTAAGGCAAGACTGTCATGAATCGGGTTTGTAGATGTCCAAGGTAGTGGACATATCAAAAGTTGCTGCAACATTCATGAGTGCTCCTGGAATGAGATTCGAGTATTGGATTAAACCCACGCTCATTTGACTCACTTCATGGATTTTATCACGAGTGATCATGAGACGATAATATCTTATATTCTTCAAACCTAGAGATATGACTTGTTGCCTATGAGTTGATTATACATTGATTGCACGTAAACGCATTTGGTAACTCGATGTTATAAAATGTGCCTTTGTGTATGATTCAACAAGTAGTAGAACAAGCATATGAGTCGAATTTTATCCATTCATTTTACCCTTGGAGGGATAAAAGCGATATCTGTGGGCCCCTCGATGATTTGGTGATGACAAACGTAAGTGCTCGGCCGGGCCTGGACTGATTTGATTTGTTCAATTAGTCAGTCGTCATAAATCGGAAATCGGGAAACAACAAATGGACAGAGAGAATGATTATAATCCATGTCTCAGTCCATATGATATCTAGAATGGAGGAATATATGATCCCTTATCTAATGGACGCGTCATTGATTTGTTCAGAGTTTGACAGCGGCTTTAAGAGCTACGATTGCTGGTCGGGTTTTGGAGTCATACGCAATAATAGTTTTAGACTTATCCAAGTGGGAGACTGTTGGATTAGGTGTCTAAGCCCATAACTATTATTGGTATGTATTCGACCCGAGAGTAGCACGGTCCATTTGGGTTGCATATCATCAGGACAATTTGTTAGGATGGACTTTTGAGTGAAGGTTATTTATGGTTTATTAATATATTATATAATATATTAATATGAAATCATATGTTTTAATTAGTATTGATCAAGAATTAATTTGGAATTAATTTAGTGGTCAAAAGAGACTAATTAAATCTATGGGGACTAATTATGGTAATTAGTTATATTTATATGTGTTGGGCTTATGATCCATGTTGGACCAAGTTTATGTATGGATACATAAAGAGTTGGGCCACATGAACCATGGATCATAAGATCCATGGATATGGGTTTGGGTTATACCCATGACTCTTAGAATTCAACACATATAAATACATATGTTATGACCTAAAACCGCCACCCCTAGTCACCCTTAGTGTGTATGTGTGTGTGCATGTTCTTGGAGTTCATGAAGGTTTTAGAGTGCATGGAGATTCTCTCTCAAGTCCTACCTTTGTCCTTGATGTGTTGTGACTTCATTTGAGGCTTCCACACTATTGGGGCTAAGTTCTTAAGGCCAAATACATCAAGACTTCCAGCCACACAAAAAGGTATGTTACAATATCTAGTATTTTATGTAGTTTGTATGACAATTGCATGCTAGCTATAGGTTCAATACCTTGGAAACCATTTGCATGTATAATTAGTGAAAACATAGATCCAAGGTATTTAGGGTTGTATGTGCACCATAGGATGTTGTATTATACCAAAACCCAACAGTTACAATTATCTCCCCCTTAGGATGATTACGTCCCAGAATCATCAACGAAACAGGATTGTATAATGACACCATACGTTATCTCTTCATCCTAGGTAATAACCATAACTTCTATGTTGCTTCGAACGAGTATCTAACTCTTGGACTCCTTGACTGCAGGCGGTGCTCGATCTTGCACTTTCTCCCTGTCTTACGTTAGACTCCAAATTATGACCTTCAAGTCACAATCTCGATCCTCACTGGATACGAACTTAAGATAAGTTCTTTTATTACTACAATGGAACGATATGTCATATTCAAATGACCTATCATCGTAAGTTGCAACGCTTAGAATCAGGTATCTTAGAGTCTTCCAGAACAGACTATACTTTCCTTCATGTCCTAATCTCATCTTAAAAGGTAGCATTTCTAGCTACAAACAACCGTCGTGATACCTCTATTGATCGCTTTGATTAATTCTTCCAGCTTAAGTCAGGTGCTACATCGAACTTGGTTCTCGAAACCACGTAACATACTCGGCGTAGTCGAACTCAATTTGGTATGACCACTAGGGTCGGAATAACAATCATCTTCTTAATCGTTACCGAAACAATGGCAACGACATACTTGAATAAAACGAATTCAATTACTAGCTCCTTGGTAACATTGTGACTTTCCCTGATCCAAGTGCGAGTCTTGTGCTTCTGGTAGTATATGCATCTACTACCTTTCACACCTACTCATACTCGTCCCAAGTATTGTCTCGCAGTCCCCAAGTCCTAAAATCACAAAACAATTTAACACATACGAGTGTGTCCAAATAATCATAAAAAAATTTCCCTAGACTCTACTAGGACTTCTTCCATGCACATCTTCAATCATTAATTCTGCTTCAACTCGGTTGGTATTGGAAATTCCAAACCATGGGATAACTTTATGGATTATACCAAAAATTCTTTCTTTCTGCCAATCGAAAGCGTACTTCTCCCGTACTAGACGTATTATTTATTAGACGCATTCTAAAGGCAAGATACCTCTCTTACGATATCTTCTTATAGGTATCATTCACTATCGTAAGCCTTATTATTTCCTCTATTTTATCACTCTATCATGGTTCGCATCACTTCCTGAACTTCTGCCATCGTGATAGATTCGGGTGCAGGCGCAACGACCGATGCATGACCCATCACATTCTTTGGCTCAGGTTGTCATCTTCCTCAGATATTTCCTAGTCTGTATTCACCATGACGTTTTGTACACCAAAGCAGACATTCGGTGTACCGAGGCGAGAATTTAAGATAGGAAAGTTTTATTTACGATAGACGTATAAATCTCCCTATTACTCCGAAAAGTTACATGCCAGTTCTAATATCGTAATTAAACGTTTAGAAATCTGAACACATAAAATTTCCAGATCCGGTCGGCAATATACCATAGATCCGAACAAATAATAGCATATAAGGCATCTTTATAGCTATAACATAAAACATTTAGCACATAAAACATTTTAGGCATCTTTCCTAAAATAAACTAGTGCTCGTGTCTAAAATATAGCAGACACTCATCTCACAATCATCGCTTAGCACTCTAAGTTTAAGTCTAGAAATTTTCTACAAATTCCTAGTTCGCTTAAACTAATGCTCTGATACCAACTGTGACATCCCCATTTTCATGGCCAGAAAAAACCGATTTTGTTTATGCTTTATAAAAGTCAGAGTACCTATTTTAATAAAAATGTTGCGGAATTTGTTCCCATAAAACATGATAAATAGGTTATCAAAGCATTTCTGAGGAAATGTATTTTTATTCATTTTCAAAACATTGGGATGTTCTCGGTTTAACATATACTACAACTTCCTCATACGAAGTCAGATTTGGGCGTTCCTTTTTTGTATGTTCTCGGTTTAACATATACTACAACTTTTTTTTAGATCACTAAGGCTAAAAAGTCCTCTATCGTAAATTCACTATTTACATCTCCCGGTGCCATGCCGGTTTTGCAGGGAAACTTCGACGGGCCATAACTTATTCGTTATAACTCGGATTTCCGCATTCTTTATATGTACGGAACCCTTGGAACATATACTACCACTTGGTTAAGATTATTACTTCTTAATAATATCCTATCAAAAACTCATTTTTGATGCTCATTGTCTCTAAATTGACTAGCCCGGATCTACGGGCGTTACAGTATAGAACAAGGGAAAGAAGGTGGCAATGGTGGCAAGAGGAAGAGGAAGATGATGATAAGTGTGGCTGATCGAGAAAAAGAATTTGGTTGATTCTTTGTTGCAAGTTTAAATGGTTGGAGATAGAGAAATGTCATGGTGTTCGGTGATGAGATCATCAACTCATCCTTTAACTTATAGCATGTGTATATCAAGCCAATAATCCAAACAAAAGTTGTAAATCTTTAATTTATTTATTTTTTACTGTAGGTTGAATGTGTTTATAAAAAAATGTAATGTTATAAATTAAATGGTAAATCATAAAGGAATTATTATAAAAATGTTGTTTGAGGGTAATATAGTCATTTTGCACAGTCAGTTAGATGCAAAATCAAACAATAAGTTTCAGTCAGAAGTTAACTTAGTCAGAACTTCTAACCCAGATAGTTTCTAACCCAGTCAGCTCTAACCCAATTAGCAACTAGCAAATGACCCTTTAGTGACTGTCATACCCGAATATGAAATCATTATTGTAGTAGTCTTTGTGACTGAAATATCACTGAATAGAAATGAAATGAAATTGGTAGTTTTGTGACAATAATACCAATGGAACGGTATTAGCAATGGCCTTGGTGGTGAATTACTACTCTTTGAGATGTGCATGGAATGTTTTGAGAAACATGATAAGTTACATTTTGTTATACAACGATTTTTATAATGTGATCCAAGTTTTACGAAAATGGTTTTATTCATTATTATTGTATGTGTTTTTAGAAACTAAAGTAGTTAGTAGTCAAGGTCTTTTGGAAATAAAGGAAATGACGAGAGTCACTACAACATTTTAAAGCGCCAATTGTTGTGTATGGAGAAAAATTGTTGTATACGGATCAACTCTCTTTGTATATCACTCAACATATAGTGTAATATTTGTAACGACCCAATGCGATCTTTGGACTTTCTTTTGTATGTTTATTAACTTTTGAAGACTTGATGTTTAAAATGTATTATGTAACTATTGTATAATATTTTATAGAAAGGAAAAAGTTGGGTATATTTTTGGTATTAAACTATGGGTGTTACAAATTACATATTTGGTCCCTATTCGATTCTTATTCTAATTATAATTATGGTCTGGGTTCAGTTCCAACAAGTATTTTGCTCTCCTAATTGTTAGAGTCTAGAACCGGAACCAAAAAATCAAAAATCGAATTTATGGATATGGAGGAACAAAAAACCGAACCGAATTATATATTTGGTTCCCAATCAGTTGCGGTTCCAACATGTATTTTGCTCACTTCTAGTTGTTAGGGTCTGGAATTTGATTCATTCGAACCCGAACCGAAAACCCGAGAACCGAATTTATGGATACGAAGGAACCAAATATCAAACTGAATTATATATTTTGGTTCGGTTCCAACTAGTATTTTGTTCGCTCCTAGTTGTTAGGGTCCGAACCGAACCGGAATTGAAAACCACATAATTTATTTATTGATATGAAAAAACCGAGATACAAACTGAATTACATATTCGAATTCCATTCAATTTGGTTCCGATTTGGTTCAGTTCTATATTTTGCTCACCACTCTATTGACCTCTAAAATGGATTTGGAAATATTGGAACAAATCATGGAACCACTTTTTAATTCAAGGCACAACCTTTACACATCTATGAATTTGACTTGTTATAGACTCGTAAAAGAAGAAGCAATTTTAGGACTCTTTTTTAACACTTTAAAACACAATTACTCATGCATAATCAAGATTTCTACTAATATTTTTTCTCAAAATTGGCAAAAGTAAATAAAATAAAACCAAAAAATTATCTACAGACCTTTTCTTTTCTGGTTGAAATCAGGCTCTAATTGCCACCAACGCCTCCCACCGTCTCCACCAGCGTTATTAACCGCCGACGCCTTCCGCTTCCTAACATCCGCCGCCAAGTTCTCAACATGTTCACCCTCTGAATTCAACGGGAAGAAAGAGAACTCCTTCTTCTGACCCGAGTCAACGTCATTGACCAAAGTCAAACCTTTTCCGCATCCGTAGCTACTGGAAACAAGACCCAATCTTAGCGATAAATCACATTCAACCGGAGACGATGGTGGTTGTTGTTCTTCACCAACGGTTTTATTTAGATTAAACCCAGAGAAATTCGTAAACGGAAGCGGCAAACGCTCGTGAACCGTTTGGAAAACCGGTTTTCCGACGATTATCCGGTTTGAATCTTCATGGGTCGTCTGAAATCCCGTTATCGGATTTCGAGGTTGAAAATGGACGCCATAGTATAATGGGTACACCGAAGATGAAGCTACAGAAGCTTGATTTTCCATTAATGGCGGATAAAACGAGGGACCAGAAGTGGAAATATGTGTTTGATTTCGAGTGTCGATAGTTTTGGGCGATTTAGCATCAGGATCTTGGTTTCTTGGGCTTAAATAGCTTCGGGTGTTACTGTTTCTTTGGCTTCTTGATGTTCTTTCAGGAACACATCCCAGATTAAGTGCCGCTGAACACCATCAATCAAGAACACGATAAAAATTCATCTTTTTTGTCTTAAACTAAAAACCCATGAAAAAGGAAATGAATTTATCGAAAATTAAGGAGAAATATGTATACCTTCAACGCAAGGGGGCAAGAATTCACCGGTTTCGATGCTTTCATCTTTCCTGATTATGGTGTCAATGGCGTCATTTACTCGGTCCCATAGTGTATCAGGGTCAATGTATTCAGCCTAATTGATTTGTTAATAGTTTTGAATCAGAATCAAACATCAAACAAATGATTGATAATGATGGATAATAAGAAGAGATGTATGGATTTTACCTCTGAATTAGCTTTTGAGTACATGATTTCCTCTGATTTCAAAACAACAAGAGGCAATTTCTCTTGCCATTCTCTGTTCTTCTTGGTAGAAGTACTGTGATTTTCATGTACGACCCTGATCAAACACATGGTGTGCATTATTAGTAACATCTCAAACAAAGACCAAACAATCAAATAATCAAATAATCAAATAATCGAAACCCAATTTACCTAAAAATCTGCTGAATGATTGAACCTCTAATGGATTGATGACGATCACTGTGCCAAGATCTCCTCACACATTCATATGGTCTTGGCCCAGGTCTTGGCATCTTCTACAAACAACCTAAAAATCGAAAGCTTTTAAAAGTGGAAAAACAAGCAAATACAGCCCTAAATAATTAACAAAAAGTGAGAGAAAAGAAGAAAAACAGAGAAATGAGAAGAAACCCCACCCTCACAAGCATAGAAATTGAAGGGGGCCACAAAGACGCCATTGATAGCGATTGAAGTTTCGAATTCACTACCAACCAAATCGTATGTGTGGAGTGGGGAGGTGGATTAAGAATTGTCACGCATAAGGATGACACTGTCAAGGACAGCTTTTGCTTCTGGTTTGTCAATTTAACATAGAAATGGAAGAAGGAATCTTTTTTCCCAAGATCTTATCTTTACATTTTGATCAAACAGTGACGTTTGTTGGGTCTTTTTCTTGGGCAATGATCGACAAACATGTCGTCTATTTGGTACGAACCCAAGTGTCTTTCCATTGATTTTTATGGTACAATCATTGGTCCTACATTGTTGGGGTGAACAATTTTACTTTTTAAAGAGGAGCATTTGTTTGTGGTATCTATGAACTGGTATATCTTTTCTTTTCAAGGTTAAAACGGTCATATTCAAACTCATAATCTTACGTTACCCTAGACAAGGGCTAGACATGCTTGAATAAGGTATCGTGGTGGTGGAACCACATGGCTTCATTATTGTTGTGTATAACTGGATATAATTAGTAGGTACAACTACATTAGTAGTGTGTTTTTAGTTTAAAATTTTATCTATCTTTATTTAGAATAAAAGTAAATTTATTTTATAACATTTTTTTTATGTGATGCTGTTGGTTACATGTACACGATGGATACTCTTTTAAGTGTCTTTTTTGTGTTTTTCTTTTTACAGTGTCATCGTGTCCAGGAGGACTATGATATCAACATTCAAGCTAAAAAAACGTGTTTTGTGAGGAAAATGGGGATGTTGTGGTCAGTAGCGGATCCAGACCGAAAGTTAACCGGAGTCCACTATATCGTACCCAGCCGGTGTGAGCGGCTTCGGGCGACTGGCCGATGGTGTCTTAGGCTACTTTTCTTGGTGTGAAACTGGTAGTTGTGGAGCAAGTAGCTAGGATATCATAAAAAGAGAAGAAATTTGTTTTTTTTATGGTATAGGAGAAAAAATAAGAGGTGCCACTCTTTTATCAAGTGGGGACATTGGAGACATATGAATATAAAATAGAAAAAAAATATATTTTTACATATATATATTTAAGGTGAGCCAACCTCAAGTGATGTCATACACCCCACTTACCAAATGGTAGATCCGCCACTGGTTGTGCTCAGGAAATAGATTTATCGACTTTGTGTGCAGTATCTTCTAGTTTCGTACTTGTAAACCGTCTCTATAAAAGGGTGACATAATATATAGATGCCCATATGTGTCTAAATACGTATTGAAATTCAAACCCTAACATTATATTCCTAAGACTTGAATACTTATCTATTTATGGAAAGATATCATCTTGAAACTTAGTACAAACTGAAGAATTTCAAAATCTAGAGGAAGCATATGGCATTCTCTAAGGGCGCGTTTGGTTGACAGGGAATGGAATGGAATTTGAAGGAAAATGATCTCAAATATGTCGAATTCATGTCTTTGGTTGGACTTAGATGAGGAAAGGGATTCCTAAATGAAATAAATTTTCCACCATATGGAGGAAAATGGATTCATTTCAAAGTTGGATGAAAAATTTTCTTTCTTATCAATGAAAGTGACAGATTACAAATATACTCTATTTACTTATTAGAAAATCAATACTCACCGGTCACCACTACTACTACGGACCACCAACCGTCACTGTCATTGTCATTGCCACCGCCACCTACCACCACCACCGTCGCCATCACCACTGCCACCAGCCACCACCGTCACCGCCACCACCACTACTACCACTGCCGCCACCACCACCGCCGCCTTCGCCACCACTACCATCATCCACCACCATTATCATTGTCGCCACCGCCACCACCATCACTGCCGCCACCACCACCACTATCGTCGCCACCACCACCATCACTACCATCACCCACCACCACTACCACCGCCGTCACCACCTCCATCGCCACCAACACCATCGTCGCCGCCACCAACACCAACATTGTCGCCACCATCACTGCCACAATCACCACCACCACTATTGCTACCGCCACATGTTGGGTTTTTATTCAAAAATTGTTTCAAAAACACAAAGATAGAAACAGAATACTTTAATTTTGAACAAAATAAAAGTAGTTTTATTCCCACCAAAAGATCATTTTGCAAGAACTTAGAAAGATCAAACATAACCATAGAAGAAGAAAGTGAAACAATCTTTGAAGACTTTGGTTCCTCTTGGCAATTAGAAAGTTGATGAAGATGGCTTTAAGCTCCAAAGAAAAAGCTCTCTAGAAGTATCCACCAACATTTAGCCAATTTCATAAGATGATAGTTTTCATCTTGTAATAAAAGAATCTTTTAAGCCTTTATGAACAAAACAAAGCTTTTATTCTAAACGAGAGTTCAATTAAAGTATCAAATTCTTCCAACTTTGATCTTAACACTTTAAAAGACAAAAACTTGAGAGAATATAGAGATAATAAGTCATAATTTCCGTGGTTTTTGACTAGTAAAAGAAGAGATACATGCAAGCCTTTTAATCATCTTAATTCAAGTACTTACACATTGAGTCTTGATGCTTTAATAAACCATGCATCAAGCAATAAAAGGCTATAAGTGTAAGAACATGGCTTAATGATTAAATAAATGCAAGTATATCTTTTTTTTCTTTTATGGTCTCCTTGAATATTTTAGAAAAAGAAGAAGCTAGTTTTTCTATAAAAACTCTTCTAATTTTTATAACTTATAAAACATATAAATCCATATAAGACAAAGACCCCCTTTTGGTCCCAAAAGATGTACATGACATAATAAATCATACCTTATGATATATTTTGATACTTAGCACTGAAAAATAATATTTCCATGAAATAAATAATTTCCAATTAATTACAAGATATATATTTATTTATCAAGAATCAAATTCTTATAAATAATATAGTTGCATCAAGTTGTTGTTAGTGTGACCATTTAAGATCATATATTATCTAGCAATATCATTCTATAATGACTCTTGGACGTATAGATCTTTCAATCTCCCACTTGCACAAGATTCATCATAGATTGATATAGATATGGTAAACGTCTAGCAACATTTCACTGCCTCTAATAATATATAACGGAAAGAATAGTAATCTAACAGTGTTATCAAATGTAACATTGGTCAATTGTTTGTATTAGTTTTGGTTCATATGTACTCTTTCATCCACACAGGCTTCTTGGACTATGCAAATTTTTATGAATGATTAAACTAACATGTGTAAAAGTAAATTTTTTTGAAATGAGTTTCAGAAGTGAAGGTTTATGAATATTGATTTAAAGTAAAAAAATTATACAATGATTTGAAATTCTACAGTGTCCAAACATATGTATCTGACAGAGACAAATTTGACTTAGGTATTTTTTATAATGTCATGTATTTTATCTCAACAATGAAGAGATATAGGAAGGACTTAGGTTCCTACATATAGAACTTTTGATGATTAGAAGAATAGTAGGAGGGAAGCTTAGGCATTACATTTAGAATATGTATTGTATTTATGTATGACTTCTCTATGACTTGTGTTGATTTTTGTAAGGGGATGAGCCAAGATTTTTAAATAATATGGGCTTAAAAGATATCGATTTTTAAATAAGAAAGGCTTAAACCTGACGGTGGGTTTTAGGTATAATGCGCTTTATTTGGTTGTAGACTTGTAGTCCAATTAAAATAGATGATAGGGAGCTCAACACCCACATGTGGCCCTTACTAGCTCCACCATTGGTTTTTGTAACCCTCAATTTACTAGTTCCAATTTGTTTGTGTTATAGAGCTGACTTGCATTAGGGACATTAACATTATTGCAAATAATGGTGTGTTATGTATGCTAATCCTTATGATAAAATATGGGGCGTTAAAAATATCATAGCCACATTTTAAGTGAATTAAGTAGTGACTTGACACTCCTAGGCTTAAACAATGAGAGAATCACAAAGGGATGACAACCTTAGTACAACTTTTATTGACAATTAAGTCTTAAGTGCCTTATGAAAGGCTTTATGAATGCATAAATGGAAATTTTCTATGCTAATGTAAATTATATAATTAGGTATAAGGTGAAGTGTCATTGGAATTGTTAATGGAATTAGGATGGTTACGTGTCATCCGGGTTGGGAAACGTAAAATGAAAAGAAAATAATAAAACACTATATATCATATATATATATATATATATATATATATATATATATATATATATATATATATATATATATATATATATATATGTTGGTGTAAATAAGAACTCCATTCACTAACATGAATAAATTATGGAATATGAAATAATAAGAGGACTCATGTCATCATGATGACCAAGATAAAGTACATTTGAATAAGATGGAACAATCTTATGAATGAAATCGAATGGAAAGGAAAATTAATATGTTAAAAATTGATAATGGTGTTTAATTTGTCACTTAAAGGTCATCATATGAACTATATGGGAAAAGTAAATAAGTAAGATAATACAATGACTAAAGTGGAAATGTGATGCCTAAATAAGATTATACATGGACTTATAATATATAAATTCAATTACGATCTTACCTAAATTTGCGGAAGTTATCCATTGAATACTATAGAGTTGTGTTTAATCTGTAACATCCCAAAAATACGGATAAAATTTTGTTTTTAAATTCATTCAAATCATACGATACTAGTAACAAAATAGTCAAAAGTGTATCATAGCAACATGTTATCAGAGTACAAATTCCTAAAATCTCAAAATGCGGAAACCATAGGGTGATTTGGTGCGATCAGGCAGTGCCCTTCCCCTTTGAACTGGAAGTATCTAAAACATAAACTGAAAATTGTAAACACAAAGCTTAGTGAGTTCCCCCAAAATATCGCATACCATATAAACATACAACCAAGCATATATGGGTGCTTGCAATCCCCTTCAGTCTATTTCAACTGGATACTATCAAGCATATCTGGGTGCTTGCAATCCCCTTCGGTCCATTTCAACCGGATACTGTGAAGCATATATTGGTGCATGCAATCCCCTTCGGTCTATTTCAACCGAATATCGGGTCTATTTCACCCCTACCACTACCATATAATATCATAACAAAGAATCACAGAGTCATCAAACAAACACATGCATAACTGACAGTTTTCACAAAGACAATCATCATACTACATAATGAACTAGTGGCTCGGCATTGGTACCTTCGACCCACAGATACAGTGAAGGAAACTCACCTCTCAATCGATAATCAACTACTGCTGCTCACACGATTAGCTACGTCGGTGCTACTCCACACCTAGATAGTCATGCAAGGTAAACCTTAGATCTACCCTTCAAAACCAAGAATTGACCAAAAGTCAACTCTAATCCAAAGTCAACAACTAGGGTCAAAGGTCAACTTTCCCTTAGTTCGCCCTCACTTCATGACCACCAAGGCTCACATCGTGAGGATAGACTCGACCCAGACTCGCTCAGCGATTCGACTCAGTTTCACTCATCGAACAATATCCACAGATCAGGACAACCACCCTGCTCATGTCGTCAGGTTCCATCTCTCACGTCGTGAGATTGGTTTTGACCAACTTTGAGCATTAAGCTCTTAATCCTTTAAGACATACATTAGGACTTTACAGAACACCTTCCTCGATCCTAAGGACCATAAAAATTGTAGCTTTCCAGTCATGCTTCTCCAATGCATGACTTAGACACTAACAAGGTCAAAGAAAAGTATTAAGATCAAGAAACAAGCTTGGAGTCCACAACCCACACCAAAACTCAAATCCAAGGACTCTCATATAGAAGATGTCTCAATGATCCATAAAGTTGCCAACTTTATGGATCTCACGCATGTTAAACCACCCAACCATGCAAAGAAATGTTCCAAAGCTTAGATATAGCATGCATAAGGCAAAAAGATAAGAGATTTATGACTTACAAATGCTCAAAAGCTCAGCAAATCCAAGACGTAGAAGCTAGATTGCCAAAATAAAGCACCACAAGAGCCTTCTTCCACTTCAAAGAACCAAAAAACCTCCAAGTAAGCTCTTCAAAATCACCAACAATGGCCCAAAGTCTCAAGGAGGTCGAAATTAGGGTTTTCAGGGGGCTAGAGAGTGAGAGAGGCTAAGGATGGGCGATCCTATCCCTCTCATTGCATTAAATACTCGGAAATTAGCGTTTTGGATCATCAGGTCTGGCTCACGTCGTGAGACCTTATGCCTCACGTCATGAGGTTCGAGAATACGGGTCAAATGGTCAACGGGCATTCTCACATCGTGACCACTATGCCTCACATCATGAGCCTCTTCCAAAATGCAAAAATTCAAAAATCTAAGTACCTCAAGGATTCGGATGGAATCCTATCTAACCCTATGGCTCACGTCGTGACTTACATCGTGAATGTCATCCTCTCTAACCCTTATCTGATGGTATCCTGACCTCAAATCAATCTTGGAGAACCAAGACGCTCCCTATAACTAGTCAGAAAGGTAATCAATCCTCGGCAGTGGGTAACGATTTTTCACCGTTAACTTGTTCAACTCCTGGTAATCAATGCACATCCAATGTGAACCATCCTTCTTCTTGACAAAAAGGATCGGTTCTCTCCAAGGTAAGATATGTTGGATAAGGTGTCTAAGTCCATAACTTATTTGGTATATACTTGACCCGACCCGGCATGGTCCATTTGGGTTGCACTTCACCCGAACTATTTATATGGATAACATTATGAGAAGAGTATATTTGCGGCCTACTAATATATTATAAGTTATAATATATTAATATGAAATTGTATTATTAAATTAGTATTGATCTTAAATTAATTATGAATTAATTTAGTGATCATAAGGTGACTAATTAAATAATGGGCTATTGTACTTATATAGTGTGGGCTAACACTCATTAGGAAATGGTCTAAGCTTAAATAGGAGTCCATGGATGATCCATGGAGCTTTTAACCCATGGATCCTTGGAATAGGAAAAGACATGGGTTATTAGGGTTTGCATGGTTCATAACCCTAATCATCTACACTATATAAAGAGGCTTATGGTGCTTGAAAAGAGACTATGTGTGTGTGCATAAGGTGTGGCCGATTTCTAGAGTATTAGAGTGCTCTCTCATAAGTTTTCCAAGTTTGTGGTGATTTGTGATTTCCATTTGAGGCATTCACATTATTGGTGCTTGGCTCTCAAACTCCCAAGGAATCAACTCACTAACAAAGGTATGTAATTCTTCTAGTATCTTTTATGTTTAAAAGTACCCCATGTATGCTAGATAGGTTATGAACCTTGGAAAATTATTTTGCATGTATTTTAGACAAACATAGATCCAAGGTTTCTAGGGTTGCATGAACACCTTAGGAGTGTTAGTTTGCTCAAAACCCAACACTGGTATCAGAGCCTAGGCTTGTTTGTTGATACTTGATGCAGAATTGTGTTAAAAATCAAAATTGTTTGCTGTCTGAACAGTGGACTCGCCGAGTCCATGGGGGGACTCGACGAGTCCAAGTGAAAATTCATCCTACTCGTCGAGTAGGTTCGTGCACTCGACGAGTATAATGAACTGACAGCAGATTTTCGACTTTTGTTGCTGGAAATGGACTAGAAACATTACCCTAAACTGTTTTGGTGTTTTAAAACCTGTTTTAGATGGTGTAATGTTTATGCTAATCCATTTACAATGGCTTATATCAAAATTGCATGATTATATGTGTTCATATGTTCTTGGAATTTTTGATATGATATTCATGTTCTTATGAATTATTGTTAGATCATATGAATTATTTGCTGAATTGTTTATTGATAATTCTTAATCATTTATGTGTTTTAATGGAGTCCATAATTTGTCCTCAAGTTATGGATTTCCAAAGGTCACTTTCATTTATGCACACTTAAAACACATAAGTTACATGAAAATGAAGAGTATTCATTTTTATGAACCTTTAATTCATAAGTTATGAAATGAAAAGTTTTGAATAGTTTCAAAACTTGTCCTCAAGTTTTGGAATTTGTAAAGTTACACACACTTTAATATACTTTAATTCCAAACCCTTAGAGTTTTAAAAGTTAAAATTCAACCCTTATACTATTTATAACATTAATGGTTAATTATTATATATATGTATAAGATTAAGTCGTTTTACCGTAAGTAAGCCTCATTCACGAAACCGGTCTATAAGGGGGGATATAAGGTTGTTGCCTATAAAATGGCAACTTAATGGGTGTCCATTCTCACTCACCGCTTCCTTGATCGGTGGAGGGTCATTAGCTGAACGGGTAGGACAATGACTTTAAATTCTCATTAAAAGTATAATGAATATTATAAAGTAACTAAACCTTTTATAAATTCCCAATCTTAGTTACTTTAGGAAAATGTGAATATGGTGCTAACCCATGAAATTCACACTTTGTACCTTACCAAGTCGTTGGTGGAGCGTGTGTGGTTAACCGGCACACTAACTTGGACTAGTAAGGATCACGAAGGGTGACTTAATGTTTATCATAGATCGGTGGAGCGTGTGTGGTTAACCGGCACATTGATTAGGTGATAATATTAAGGGTACCAAGTGAATTTGCATGGTTATTCACACCTTGTTTTGTGATCCTCGGCATCCCAGTCACAAAACTTGAAGGGCACAATCGAGATTGAAACATGCCATTGAAAAGTTCAATGAATCTCAAAAGAATCTAGGAATTTCAAAACCAATTAAACCTAATAATTCATTTCGTTTTCATGGTGGAAATTGGTGAATCGTCATTCACCTACCTTCAAATATGTTATAGCTTAGATTACGGCATCCCTATTCTAAGTTATAATATATTGTGTTGGATCCTAGCCTTAATATTACATTTGGGTGTATTATTAAGGATTCGATATATCTAATCTAAACTTGTTTTCTTCTTTTCAGATGTCTTCCAACAACAATGCTTCTGGCTCTAACCCTACTGGCTCTTTTTCCCTCATGAACCTTTGTAGGAGGGTCATCTTTGATGGTTCCAACTTCATGGATTGGATCCGGAACATCAGGATGGTCACTCGTTACGAGGACAAGGAATATGTCCTCGATAAGGAGCTAAAGGAGCTTGATGAGTCCACTGCTACTCCTCAGGAGGTCGCTGAGTATCAGGCATATGAAAGAGATGCCACCAAGGTGGCATGCATCATGATGGCCACCATGACAGCTGAACTCCAAAAGTCCTATGAGGACTATTACCCTTTTGAGATGCATCAGGATCTGATGGAAAGGTACCATCAGAGTGCTCGTCAAGAGAGGTATGAAATAATCTCCTCCATGATCACTACCCGTATGAAGGATAGCGAACCAATCACGAGCCACATGTAGAAAATGCAAAGGTATGTGGACCGTCTAATGAAACTGAATGTGAACTTCCCTGAGGAGTTGGCAATTGATATCATTTTGCACTCCTTGCCCTCGTGTTATGATCAATTTCGTATGACATACCACATGAACAAGGAGGAAGTCACACTCAGTAAGCTTCAAGGACTTCTGAAGACTGCCGAAAGTGGTCTTAAAAATAAGTCGGTTGCTACTCCTACTCCTACTACTACCCCTGTTTTGGCTATCGGGCAAGGCAAAGGGAAGAAGAGGAAGCACCCTTCGAAGGGTACCAAGGGAAAGTCCCTTGAAGGCTCCTCATCTGGAACCAAAGGTGGTTCTATCACTCCTTCTGCCATTCCTAAGGATGTTGAATGCTTCTACTGTCAAAATAAGGGGCATTGGAAGCGAAACTGCCCAAAGTACTTGCAGGATGTCAAGGATGGGAAAGTGAAACCATCCCATGCAGGTATTTACACTATATTGTCTAATAACTCACCATATTCTAATTCTTGGGTTCTTGATACAGGTTGTGGTATTCACATCTGTTGTGACTTGCAGGGCCTAAGAAGAAGTGAGGATGTGGAGCACGGAAAGATAAACTTAATCATGGGGAACAAGAAGGTTACACATGTTACCAAGATTGGAGTTTATACTTTGTTGCTAGATAGTGGGTTAAAGTTAGATTTGAATAAATGTGTGTACTCGTCTGAAATGGCGAGGAATATTATTTCCTTTCATGCTTTGTACAAACAAGGTTTTACCTTTTCTTTTGATAATGAAGTTGGTAGTATTAATGCTTTCTTTAATAATGTTCTTTATTTTAAAGCATTACCTTGTGATGGTGTGTATGAAGCTGTATCGGTTGTAGATAATTTAGGAAATAATGTATTATGTATTGATTCTTCTACTAGCTTGGATAAAGCATCTTTGTGGCATTGTCTTCTTGGACATGTAAGCAAGAAACGCATAGGCCAGCTCCAAAAGGATGGAGTCTTGGAGTCGTTCGACCTCAAGTCGGATGATAGTGTGAGTCTTGTCTACTTGGAAAAATGACAAAATCACCCTTCACTGGTACTTATGCAAGGGGTGAGGGTTTGTTGGACCTTATACATACTGATGTATGTGGACCATTCAAAACCGCCACAAGGGATGCTAATCGCTATTATGTGACTTTTATTGATGATTTTAGTAGATATGGTTATGTCTACTTAATCAAACATAAATCAGGAACTTTTGAAAAGTTTAAAGAGTTTAAACAGGAAGTAGAAAATTAATTGGGCAGGAACATTAAGATGCTTCGATCCGATCGAGGTGGTGAGTATCTTAGTACTGAGTTCCTCGACTATCTTAAGGAGTGTGGGATTGTCTAACAATTGACACCTCCCAGGACACCACAGCTGAATGGTGTAGCTGAGAGGCGTAATCGAACTTTGTTGGACATGGTTCGCTCTATGATGAGTCGAGCTTCGCTACCAATCTCTTTTTGGGGGTATGCCTTAGAGACTGCCGCCCACATCCTTAATCTAGTCCCTACAAAGAAGGTTGCCAAAACACCTCATGAAATGTGGACTGGGAAAGTTCCCAATTTGGACCATATCAAGATTTGGGGTTGCGAGGCTTTCGTGAGGCGTGAGACTCATGACAAGCTCGAACCTCGAAGTGAAAGGTGTATTTTCATCGGCTACCCATAAAAATCCTTTGGTTACCTCTTCTACAGACCCAGTGAGAATGTGGTATTTGTGGCTAGGAGAGGGGTCTTTTGAGAGAGAGAATTTATAAACCAAGGAGACAGTGGGAGGCAAATTGACCTTGAAGAAATTCAAGACTCAATTGGTGAAGGAACCTCAGACACTAGCAATCAACCTGAGGAGGAAATTCTTGTTGATCCAGCTGACGAGTCTATACTTCCGAGCCGTTCCACAAGGGTTCGGAACACACCTGAGTTTTATTATGGATTTCATATTACTACGGAAGGTGATACATTTATCAGTGACAGTACACTGGTAAATCTGGATGAACCTAACAGTGTTAAGGAAGCCATGGCAGGCCCGGAGTCTGCTAAATGGAAGGAGGCTATGGACAGCGAGATACAGTCCATGTATGGCAATCAAGTTTGGAACTTGGTTGACAATGTACCAGGCCGTAAGACAGTCGGGTGCAAATGGATCTTCAAGAAGAGACCGACATGGATGGGAAGGTGCACACTTATAAGGCTCGACTGGTTGCGAAGGGTTTTACTCAGACTCAGGGTATTGATTATGATGAAACCTTTTCACCAATAGCAAAGATTAACTCTATTAGGGTTATGCTAGCCATTGCTGCATTTCATGATTATGAAATATGGCAAATGGATGTCAAAACCGCTTTCCTTAACGGAAAGTTGGCTGAGGATGTTTACATGAATCAGCCAGAGGGTTTTATCAGTGCAGAGTACCCCAATAGAGTGTGCAAGCTTGAGAAATCCATTTATGGATTGAAACAAGTATCTCGAAGTTGGAATATTTGTTTCGATGAGAAGGTCAAAGAGTTTGGTTTCTCAAGAAGTGAAGATGAGTCATGCGTGTATGTCAGAGCTAGTGGGAGTATAGTTAGCTTTTTAGTACTGTATGTGGATGACATAGTGCTCATAGGAAATGACATCCCAACCTTGCAGGAGGTTAAGTCTTAGCTTGGGAAGTGCTTTGCTATGAAGGACCTTGGAGAATCTGCCTATATCCTAGGGATAAGGATATTAAGAGAAAGGAGTAAAAGACTAATTGGACTTAGTCAGAGTATCTACTTGGATAAGGTGTTGAAAAGGTTCAACATGCAGAATTCCAAGAAAGGAGAATTACCGATCCAAAGCAATGCCAAACTGAGTAAGGCTCAGAGCCCGAGTACAGAAGATGAGATAGCTGAGATGAGTCGATTACCTTATGCTTCCGCTGTTGGTTCAATCATGTATGGTATGACTTGTACCCGTCCTGATGTGGCCTTCGCTTTGAGCATGGTCAGCAGATATCAGGGGAACCTTTGCAAGGCTCATTGGACTGCGGTAAAGAATATTCTCAAGTACCTGCGGAGGACTAAGGATTGGATCCTTACCCTTGGTGGGAGTGATGACTTGAGAGTAGTAGGGTATAGTGATGCTAGCTTTCAGACTGATAGGGATAACTTCCGCTCTCAGTCGGGCTGGGTCTTTACCTTAAATGGAGGGGCAATCACTTGGAAGAGTTCCAAACAGGAGACTGTAGCTGATTCGACTTGTGAATCAGAGTACATAGCAGCGAGTGAAGCGGCAAAGGAGGCGATATGGCTGAGGAACTTCATCGGAGACCTTGGAGTTGTACCAGCTATTAAGGAGCCTATGGAGATTTTCTGTGACAACAATAGTGCGGTTGCCTTAGCCAAGGAACCAAGAGATCATGGCAGATCCCGACACATTGACAGAAAATATCACTTCATAAGACACAAGATAGAAGAGGGACTCCTCGTGGCAAAGAGGGTATCGTCAGATGAGAACCCTGCGGATCCCCTTACGAAGGGACTGACGAGGGTTAAGCATTTACAGCATGTGAGACGCATCGGGCTGAGGGACGATATTAGTTTTATAGATTAGATAGTTATTACTGAAACTTGTAAAATGTAATCGACGTTTGATGATGAATAAAAGTTGTGATTTATTTATGAGTAAGGTGTTGCTATCATTGTCAATTATTTACTATTGGTTCAGCTTTGCATGTTTTGACTTCCAGAATAATAAATTTATTCAAATTCTCCACAGTCGATCATATGTCGGAAGTACGTATGAATCAAGACTATCATGAATTGGGATTGTAGATGACTAAATGTGTTTAGCCATAGCAATGGTTGCTACAACATTCATGAGTACTCATAAGTTATGAGTATTGGAATAAACCCACGCTCACTTGTATCACTTCATGGAATTTATCTCGAGTGATCGTGAGACGGTAATATCATATAAGTCTTCAAACCTAGAGATATGAGTTGTTACCTATGAGTTGGTTGTGCATTGATTGCACGTAAGCGCATCAGTAACTTGATGTTATAAAACGTGCCTTTGTGTACAATTCAGTAAGTAGTAGAACAAGCATATGAGTCAAAGTTTATCTGTTCCTTCTTAAATTAGAAGTGATATCTGGGCCCCTCGATGATTTTGTTTTGACCTATGTACCGGGCCCGGTCAGAACTAAATTGATGTGTTCGATTAAGTTCTTTGTCAAACAAATCGGAAATCGGGAAAAAAACTGCTGGACAATAAGTAAGACATTGTTCCATGTATTTGTCCGGCTGATATCATGAGAGCAGAGGATTATATGATCACTTATCTAAAATGGCGCTTCATAGTTCAACAGAGCTTTCGAGAGCTACGATTGCCGGTTGGTTCCTAAAGCTATATAGGCAAATACAATTATCAGACTTATCCAAGTGGGAGACTGTTGGATAAGGTGTCTAAGTCCATAACTTATTTGGTATATACCTGACCCGACCCGGCATGGTCCATTTGGGTTGCACTTCACCCGAACTATTTATATGGATAACATTATGAGAAGAGTATATTTGCGGCCTACTAATAAATTATAAGTTATAATATATTAATATGAAATTGTATTATTTAATTAGTATTGATCTTAAATTAATTATGAATTAATTTAGTGATCATAAGGTGACTAATTAAATAATGGGCTATTGTACTTATATAGTGTGGGCTAACACTCATTAGGAAATGGTCTAAGCTTAAATAGGAGTCCATGGATGATCCATGGAGCTTTTAACCCATGGATCCTTGGAATAGGAAAAGACATGGATTATTAGGGTTTGCATGGTTCATAACCCTAATCATCTACACTATATAAAGAGGCTTATGGTGCTTGAAAAGAGACTATGTGTGTGTGCATAAGGTGTGGCCGATTTCTAGAGTATTAGAGTGCTCTCTCATAAGTTTTCCAAGTTTGTGGTGATTTGTGATTTCCATTTGAGGCATTCACATTATTGGTGCTTGGCTCTCAAACTCCCAAGGAATCAACTCACTAACAAAGGTATGTAATTCTTCTAGTATCTTTTATGTTTAAAAGTACCCCATGTATGCTAGATAGGTTATGAACCTTGGAAAATTATTTTGCATGTATTTTAGACAAACATAGATCCAAGGTTTCTAGGGTTGCATGAACACCTTAGGAGTGTTAGTTTGCTCAAAACCCAACAAGATACTAGGTCGAATAAATCCCTTTCCCAAATAGCTCCTAGAGTTGTGAGGACAACTCTTGGATCTCAGCCGACACAAGGCAATATGGCACCTTGGCAATCGGGGCAGCACCAGGGATCAGGTCGATCCTAAACTCCACCTGCCTCACAGGAGGCACGCTTGGTAAATCGTCTGGAAAAACATCAGGAAATTCCCTCACCATAGGGATATCGGAAACTGTCACACCCCCGAACCAGACGGCGGAAACGTCCGAGGGCTCATGTGACTTAAATTGAAATATCATCACAATGAATATACATGAAACATAACATAAGCATCACCATGCATTAATACATTACAACCGTCATTGTTCACATCAAGTACATTGTTTACATTACATAATCCAAAACATAAATTGTTTATCGATTGACATCACACAAAAGACGTTTCAGACACACGCTTGATAATTCTTC
This sequence comes from Lactuca virosa, assembly GCF_052849685.1. Classification (NCBI taxonomy): domain Eukaryota; kingdom Viridiplantae; phylum Streptophyta; class Magnoliopsida; order Asterales; family Asteraceae; genus Lactuca; species Lactuca virosa. The sequence goes on along the minus strand of NC_136433.1, from coordinate 163,871,335 downwards.
ATTCTAACGGTTACCTGAGACCACAAGTTATTTTGAAAACGATCAACATATATAATGTTGGTGAGTTCATAAGCAGGTTTGATGTGAAAATGTTTTGTATTGTTTGTAAAACCCAGAAAATCCGATATTTTCTGTAACAAAAATTGTTTACAAAAAAGGTGTGATGATCCACAAGTATACGTGTATATGATTTCAAAACATGTAAAAGTGAAATGCCTTTCATAATAGTTCATTGTATTATAGTTGTTGTAAGTAGAAGTGAATAATGTTGTTCCCCGGAAAACCCGATGTTTTCCGATATAAATAGTATGATAGTTTTGTATTATTGTATAATCACTTTGCATCGTCACAGCGTATGAATATGATTTCCCATGATTACTTGGATGGTAATGGATCTCTATGTGAGTCGTTATAACCATGCATAATAATGACTAATTCGCCTGTCTTGGCATTCTATCGAATGCCGGTTTGGAATTAAGATTTTGTCACCCTAGACTGGCCGAGTCTAACTGTAGCAAACAGCTCAGGTGTGGGGGAGTCATCCCGTACATATCTATACACAAACTCTTGCTCTCCCTCCAGGAGACTCTGATTATAACTACAGGCTACGGTCGATACTTATTGGTGCCGCCCATTATTTCTCACTAAATCCCAATAAAATTGAATAACCTTGTTTTACAGCCCGAATGATGTTTACGTGAATATAAAGTAAGCCTAACAGACATAAAAGAGGACAACGGTGGTCCACTAATGATGTATGTTATTATAGATTGTCGAGTATGTTACGGACACGTTATAGCCCATTAAGCATATTATGAATGATTATGGTCTTATTAGCAATGCAAATGGACCACTAAGGCCCAATAGCATGTTAAAGCTGATAAATGTCCATTAGGTATGTTATTGGGTCACCGGAAGCCCAATAAACATGTGTGAATATATTGGGCCCAATAATCATGATATTGGGCCACAAAGACCCAATAGCACGAACAGAAGATTTTTAGGCCCAATCATTGAATCATTTATAGTTTATCGATTTTAAGTTCGTAGTGTAGGTATTTGTTGTATGCTAAATGTTTATTCGAAATGTTAAAAAAAATACTTTGACGTTTGATTTATAACGAAGCTTTGGTTATATATATATATATATATATATATATATATATATATATATATATATATATATATATATATATATATCTATAAACATTTTTAAAAACCATGCGTTATAAACTTGATATTTTTAACCCAATAATTAAATATTTGACTATTTGGACCAAAAATATTTATTTTGACTGTTTCAGCCCCTTTATCTATAAAAATGGCACTTTTAGTCCCTTTTTATGAAAATTGACATTTTTGGTCCTTAAACCATTTTTCTCGACATTTTCGACCCAAACTTTATTTAAATAATAATTTCAGCCCAAAACTATTGTATTTGCCATTTCCAGCCCTTATTTGTAAAAATTTTATACTTTTGGCTCAAATTCCGCAAGTTTTACAATTTTGATCCCAAAATCAAAAACTTTGCATTTTTAGTCAAATTTTTGCATCAAAGTCATTTTCAGCCCCTAAAATAGTTTGTTCACGTTTTAGACTCATATTTTGATAAGTTTACCACTTCAGCCCCCAAAACTCTTCATTTTTTTTGCTACTTTGGGCCCAAAAACCCGTGAGGCCCAAATATAAGCCCATTAAGCTATAATTTATGTTTTTGACCCCTAGAAAAGTGTTATTTCCATAAAAGTCAGATTTTTATGTAAATAATACTATTTTATCGTTATAAAACCGAAAATATCATATTTTACCCAAATCTTTGTTATTTTTGCAAAAATGACACTTATAAGGATTTTTTACTTTGTTTTCACTTCTTAAGCCTAAAGACTCTTAGATCTTTGAAGTATGTTGTTTATTATGTTATTTGTTTATGTATCCTTCACACTTTAGCCATAGATTTCAAGATATAGCACTATTATCATATTTTCACAACACAAACCAAAGAAATCACATATAACAAGCATACACACATAGATCAACACATAACACTTGTATTCTCCCTCCAAAAACAAATAAAAACCAAAAACAAGGGGGTATGAACTCACCTTGCTTAGTTGCTTACGGTTTTGAAGAAGAAATGGAAGAGGTTGATGTGATTTTCGGCCCTAGTAAGCTTCTTGAGAGGACTTTGGTTTAGATGGATTCTAAGGAGTAGATCATGAATTTTGCATGAGTTAGGAGGAGATTTTTGATGAAATAAAGAAACTAAGCCATGGATCTAAGTAACAACTTACCAAGGATGATGATTTTTATGGAAAAACCTTCTTGAAATGCCCTAGATCTCGAAATTTTTTAGAGGAAATGAGGGGTTGTTGTTGACCATTTGAAGTGTTTGTATAGAGTGTTTGATGGAATTTTGTTGTCATTGAATAAATATCATGCATTTCTTTCAAGTTTTGGTTACAATTTTGTCATTGTTAATGTTTACAAAAGCATAGAATTTTCCTGGTTGTGACATCATCCCCCCGTTTACAAAAGCATATAATTTTCCTGGTTTTGAAGCTAGATTTAAGAATCCAAGAATAAGTGAGGGTACTTTTGCTTCATCTAGTCTTTGCGTTCCCATGTGAATTTCGGTCCACGCTTTGCGTTCCATCGAACTTTCACAATCGGAATGCGACTTTGCTTAGTACACTTCACTTCCCTGTCCATGATTTCAACTGGTTCCTCGATGAACAGGAGATTCTCGTTGATTTCGATTTCTTTCAATGGGATGACAAGAGTTTCGTCGGATAAGCACTTTTTCAGATTGGAAACATGGAATACGGGGTGTATGTTGCTGAGCTCAACAGGTAGTTGCAGCCTATAGGCCACTGGACCGATTCGAGCAAGAATCTCGAATGGCCCAATGTATCTTGGGTTTAGTTTTCCCTGTTTCCCGAAACGAATCACCCCTTTCCAGGGAGAGACCTTTAACAACACCCGATCCCCGACTTGAAATTCCAAGGGCTTTCGCCGATTATCAGCATAGCTCTTCTGTCGGTCTCGTGATGCTTGAAGTCGAGCTCTGATTTGAACTATCTTCTCTATCGTTTCGCGTATGATTTCTGGCCCTGCTAAAGCATTGTTTGGTGTTTGTCCTCTTGCTAGCTGAATGTCACCTACCTCAGCCCAACACAACGGTGATCTATATTTACGACCATATAATGCTTCGAAGGGAGCAACTTTAATGCTCGTGTGATAACTATTATTGTACGAAAATTCAATCAAAGGTAAATGGGTATCCCACGACCTTCCTAAGTCTATCAGACATGCTCGAAGCATATCTTCAAGCGTTTGTATGGTTCGCTCACTTTGACCATCCGTCTATGGGTGGTAAGCAGTGCTCATGTCGAGTTGTGTTTCCATAGCCTTTTGAAGTGATTGCCAAAAGCGTGAAGTGAATCCACTATCTTGATCTGAGATGATAGATATTGGCACTTCATGGAGTCTCACAATTTCCTTGATGTAGATTTTAGTCAATCGTTCCATCTTATATGATTCCTTTATTGGCAGGAAATGGGCGGATTTTGTCAACCTATCGACTATCACCCATATGGAATCCAATCCATCAGTTGACTTGGGTAATTTGGTCACAAATTCCATGGTAATCCTTTCCCATTTCCACTCGGGTATTACCGGCTGTTGTAATAGTCCCGAGGGCTTTTGATATTCTACCTTCATTTTAGCGCAAGTGAGGCACTTGCTAACATAAGTGGCAATTTCTGCCTTCATGTTAGGCCACCAATAATGTTGTTTGATATTCAGGTACATTTAATCTGAACCCGGATGGATGGAGTATCGTGTCTTATGAGCTTCATTCATGACTACCTCTCTGAATCCCCCAAGTTTAGGGACCCAATTCGGTTCATGAAATAATATGTTCCATCCTCCTTGACTTCGAAGTTCTTTTCCATTCCACATAACGCTTCGCTTGTTTTGTTTTCTGTCTTCATGGCATCAAACTGGGCTTCTTTGATTTGTGAGAATAGATGGGTTTGAATGGTTATTGAAAGAGTTTTCACACGACGATTCGAGTATTCTTTTCGACTCAAGGCATCAGCTACCACGTTAGCCTTGCCTGGGTGGTACTTGATCTCACACTCATAATTGTTTAGCAGCTCTACCCATATTGGCTGCCTCATGTTTAACTCTTTTTGATTTAAAATGTGTTGGAGGCTCTTGTGGTCGGTGAAAATGGTGCACTTTGTACCATAAAGGTAGTGCCTCCAAATCTTCAAAGCAAAGACCACAGCTTCCAATTCGAGATCATGGGTGGTATAATTCACCTCATGTGTCTTTAGTTGTCGGGATGCATAAGCTATCACCTTCCCAAGCTGCATGAGTACACAACCTAAACCCAGATTCGAAGCATCGCAGTAAACTACAAAGTCCTCAGTTCCCTCTGGTAATGATAGTACATGTGCACTACAGAGAGATCGTTTCAGAGTTCGGAAGGCAACCTCCTGCTTTTTTGTCCATTCAAGTGGTACACCCTTTTGTGTAAGCATGGTAAGAGGCTTGGCTGTTTTGGAGAAGTTCTGGATGAATCTTCTGTAATGGCCTGCGAGACCCAGAAATTGACGAATTTCTGTCGGTGTCCTCCTCCCGGACCTTGAGTTCGGAAAGCGGTCTTGGGGATATCCTCCTCCCGGACCTTGAGTTGATGATAGCCGGATCGCAGATCTATCATAGAGAAGTAATTTGCTCCTTGAAGCTGGTCGAATAGATCGTCGATTTGTAGAAGTGGGTAGCAATTTTTGATAGTGAGCTTATTCAGCACTCTATAGTCGATGCACATCCTAAAGGATCCGTCCTTCTTCTTAAACAAAAAGGACCGGAGCTCCCTGTTGGAACCTGAAAGTGAACCTTTAGCAATCCTAACTCCCTATTCCGAAGTGGGTGAATTTCGAAATGAAGAGTTTTTCGGAACCTGTCCGGACCAATTAAGAAGGAAAGAAGAGTGAAGGCATTCCGGAGCTGATCCTCATGTCCGGAATGCATGCTGATCCGGAAATAACTTTCATGTCTGGAATAATACTTGTCTGGAATGAAGACATTTTGTCTTTTGTGCATTTATTACTTTTGTCTTGTATTTGATGTAAGGTCTCATAGGACTTAGTCTAAAGTTGTATTTGGATAATCAGAATGTCAGACTCATGTCTATTGTCCGGTCCTATGTAAACACCTGGGTTAATTCGTTGTAACATTCTCTCCTATTTATAGGAGCTTTCAATACAAGTCAACTACGGAACTTTTAATCACTTTTTAGCATTCACTATAAGCATATTCAAAACATTCTTCTTGTTCTTCATTTATTAGCTTTACCTTGATCATTTATTGTTATTATTCATTTAATGTCTTGATCATTTGTTGAACATATTATCTAAGACTTGACTGGTCTTTCCAGCCTTGACTTGAACATCGTTTAGTAAGCAGACATTGATTTTAAGCATTCACTCAAGGTTTGAGTTCTCAAACCTTGTCCCTGCACATCGATCTTGTTCTCATAATTAGTATCAGAGCTTGAGTGGTTGTCCTTTGAATCCATAAAGATCATATTATAGTTGGTGTGAAATTACCTTGGTATTTCAACCATTTCTGTGTTAAGGATAAAAGTTCTTCTATATACCACTTTAGCTTGAAGATATCTTAACTTCAATGGTTGCTTCTAATTCACAACAAATGATTTCAATGCAAATCGCAAATAGTGTGGGTGGCCCTACCCATGCCCCATTGCTAGTTGTGGAAGAATATGATCACTGGAAAGTTAGAATGGAAAGATTTCTAGTTGGAAATGAAAAAGGTGAAGAAATATGGAGATCTGTCACTGAAGTTCCACATGTTCCTGTAAGAACAATTGTAAGAGATGCAGCTGCTCAGCTCATGCGTGAAGATGAAACTCGCCCAGCTCCTCTAACTGCTGATGATATCGAGAAGCTGCATGCTGATCAAGTTGCTTTCTCTGAAATGGTGTTTGGTGTTCCTCCCTCACTCTTCGAGCATATCAAACTGTGAAAATCTGTCAAAGAGATATGGGACACTCTTAAGGACCTAATTGAAGGTTTCGAAAACATGAAGGACAAGCGCCTCACCTCAGTTGTCAACGACTTCGACACCTTCACTACCACTCCAGGAGAATCTGTGGCATCTTTTTCCAGTCGTTACCGAATCGTTGTCAACAACATGACTGCTCATGGGATTGTTCGAACTCCTTTGGAGTACAATCTCAAGTTTATCAACGGTCTCGGCAAAGGATGGGGAAATGTGAAATTTTTTCTCCAAAGCAATGGTTCCTTGAAAAAGTTGAAGCTCTATCAACTTTTTGATGAACTTCAAGGACATGAGTCAAATGTTGCTCAGAACATAAGGGAACTCTCCGGAGGTCCTCTTGCTCTTGTCAGTTCCTTTGAACCAACCATTCCGAACTCATCTACCTCGGATCCCTTCACACCCATTGTCCCATTGGTTCAAACTTTCGCACCTACCTTACCCACACAAACCTTAACGGTTGATGAATTTGAAGCCATGAACGCTGAACTTCGTTTTCAACAGGAGTTCGCCCTACTCTCAATGAAGTACAAACGTCCGTTAAACTCCTCTTACAAGCCATACCAAAACCGATTCAATGCTCCTCACCATAACAATCCTCACCCTCACCCTGCTCCTGAACCTAAACCAACTTCCGAAAATCCTCCAGCATATAAACCAAACATCACTAAACCAAACACTGCTCCGGAATCCTCTCAGAATTCCAAATCGGGCAAACCAAAGATTGTGTGTCATAAGTGTGGACATGCAAATCATTTTTCAAAATATTGCCTGACTAATGCTCATCCAAAACCAAAATTCAAGGACTCCGCCTACTATGTCCGAAAAGCACAAGAAATGGCTGAAAGTGAGAAAGCGTTTGTGACAACTGTTTCAAGAGATGTTGAAGGATATTGGTCATCCGAAGATGATGAGGACATGGTAACTGGAAGAAACATGTGTTTGATGGCAAGACAAACGGTTGAATGTGATGAAGGATACTGGTCTTCTGGGTCCGAATATGATGATGATGTTATTGAACCTCACCACTGCTACATGGCCACAAACGATCCACCTGGCCGCAGCATCGTTCAGCAGGTAAAATCTATGATCTCTGATAATAATTTTTACTTATCTCTTTGTGAACCTTATCTGACCCAAATCCAAACAGATATGAACACCATTTATAAAGCCTATGAGTCTGTCATAGAAGCCAGTGAGAAGAAGGATTGTGAACTAAATCGTCTTAGGTTACGTTTTGAGGATAAAAAATTGAAAATCGAGTCTTTAGAGCATGAGCTTGTAATGTCAAACGATGAATGTATCATTTTGAAAGATAAATGTGAAATCACTTATTCTGAACGGAATGTTTTAATTGCTGATAACAAACGTCTCAATACAAAAATAGATGCTTTGCATAATTCTGTTGACATGCTTGAAGCGGACATTCGGATGACTCACAATTTTCGTCATCCATGGTCTAAAGCACCTGGTCTCGGAAGCGAGTTCCCGAAACCAGTTGTCAGTCCCTTGAAGTGTTGGATTAGTGTCTAAGTCCATAACTATAATTGGTAAGACTTGAACCGACTCAGCATGGTCCATTTGGGTTGCATGGCATCGGGACATTTGGATAGACCTTTTGTGAGAAGAATACATTTGTGACATATTAATATATTATAAGTTCTAATATATTAATGTGAAATCATGTTATTTAATTAGTATTGAACAATAGTTAATTTGGACTTAATTTAGTGATCAAAAAGAGACTAATTAAATATATGGGGATTGATTGTGTAAATCATTCATTCTTATATATGTGGGCTTATGATCCAAGATTCCTTATGTTGGGTTTAACCCATGCGGTGATCCATAGATACTCCATGGAGGTTAAAACCCATGAAGCATAAGGAATGGGTAAAGTCATGGGTTACATGGAGTAACCCTAATGTGCACACTATATAAGGACCCCTTTAGCTCAAGAAATTGGCACAAGTGATACATATGTGAGGGCTAGTCAATTTGAGCTTGGAGTGTCTTCTTCTCATGGTTATTCCAAGTGTTCATGATGTTGTGTGAACCATTTGAGGTGTCACACTTGGGGCACTAGGCACTCAAGCTTCATGGATTCAAGCAACAACAACAAGGTATGTATTCTATCTATTTTATTACCCTAGTATCAATGTTTTGGTATGCTAGTTAGGATAATACCTTGGATATTCATATTTGTATGTATAATAGAGAAAACATAGATCCAAGGTATTTAGGGTTGCATGTACATTTAGGAGTGTTAGAATGCTCAAAACCCAAAAGTGGTATCAGAGCCTAGGCTTGTTTTCTTGTTATACTTGCAAAATTGGCTGAAAAATCGAAGTTTGGTGCTGTCTGCACAGCAGACTCGCCGAGTACATGAAGGGACTCGACGATTCCAAGGCAAAAAGCATCCAACTCGTCGAGTTTGTTCATGCACTCGATGAGTTGAACCGCCAGACAGCATATTGTCGACTGTCTTGGCTCGAATTGTACTAGGAACATTACCCTAAGCTGTTTTTGAACTTATAAACTTGTTTTTGATGTGGCAATGTTCATGCTAATCCAATTTCAAAGATAATTGTCAATAGATTCATGTTTTTGTATTAGTTTAAAAGTTATGCTAATTACATGAAAAAGTTTGATGTGAATTATCTTTGTTCATATGAGTTGCTTAGATTAATAGAAAAGTTAATTGATTATGTGTTTTCAATCCATTTTAATCTAAGAGTTGATTCTAAAATGTGTTTTTGTAACTTGTCCTCAAGTTACATGAAAAGTCACATTAAAGTTTCATAAAACTCATAAATATTTCATAAGTTATGAATAAAGAAAAGTCTTATTCTTTTAATAGTTTAAAGTATTTCATAACTTGTTCTCAAGTTATGGAACTTGAAGAGTCTTTTAATTAAAACTAATTTAAACACATAAGTTGTGGAATTGAATAGTTTTGAATAGTTTCAAAACTTGCCCTCAAGTTTTGGAATTTGAAACGTTTTCCCTTATGAACACTTTAATTCCAAGTTAAGCCCTTAGAATTTTAAAAGTTAAAATTCAACCCTTATACTTTATAATATTATAAGTTAATAATATTCATATATATGTATAAGAGTAAAGTCGTTTTACCATTAGTAGGCCTCATTCATGAAGCCGGTCTATAAGGGGGGTATAAGGTTACTGCCTATAAAATGGCAATTTAATGGGTGTCCACTCTCACCCACCGCTTCCTTGACTGGTGGAGGGCCGTTAGCCGAACGGGTAGGACAAGGACTATAATTTTCCCTTCATTAAAAGTATTAATGATAAATACTAAGTAACTAAACACTTATAAATTCCCAATCTTAGTTACTTAGGAAAATGTGAATAAGGTGCTAACCCATGAAATTACACTTTGCACTTTGCTTAAGTCGGTTAGTGGAGCGCGTGTGGTTAACCGGCACACTAGCTTGATTTAACAAGGTAGGCAAAGGGTTTCTTAAAGTTTATTATAGGCCGGTGGAGCGTGTGTGGTTAACCGGCACATCGGTTGGGTGATAAACATTTAAGAGTACCAAGTAATTTGCATGGTTACTTCACACCTTGTTTTGTGATCCTCGGCATCCCAGTCACAAAACCTAAAGGTCACAATCGAGATTGAAACATGCCATTGAAAAGTTCAATGAATCTCAAAAGATCTAGGAGTTTCAAATCCAATTAAAACCTAATAAATTATTTCGTTTTTTCATGGTGGAAATTGGTGAATCGTCATTCACCTACCTTTAAATATTCTATAGCTTGGATTACGGCATCCCTCTTCCAAGTTATAAAATATTGTGTTGGGTCCTAGCCTTAATATTTTATATTGGGTGTTATATTAAGGACTTTAAATCAACTATCTTGAATATCTCCCAAAAGATGTCTAGCTCAGACATCTATGATCTTCCCAAATCTCTTGGACCTTACTTCCTCCACCACCTCCAATTATTCTCCCTAACCTACAAGTTCAAGGTCACTCAAGCCCTATTGGCAAGCAAGGTCTATGTGTGCTCACATCTTGGAGATGAAGTCACATATTGACAAGCCGGGAGAGTTGGGTGTCAAAGTCTTAAGAAAGTCGGATGTTCAATCACTTTCTAAGTCACATAGTTAGTTCCTTTGGGACCACTATGAAACAGACTATGACATGACCCTTGTTGATCTCATATATTTGCTTTGTGATGCTTAATCATCAATGATTTGGAGCACTGGTAGAGCAAATCTGATTAGTAGATTAACTTCCCAAACCTTCGATGGACATTGACAATGGTAACATTGGATACCCAGTAAAAGCTTTCTCTTCCCAATGGAAAGGGATCGGCCATAGTCAACTCGGTTGACCAAATGGTAAAGAGAATGGCTAAGTCTGAGAGAGTCCTACCAAAGGGTCCATATGTGTCTATTTCCAAAGGAAGGGGAATTGATTGCGAAGCTGCCTATTTATCTGAAAGATCATAAGGTTGATCAAATCAATAAGTTTGACCCAACTTAACATAAAATCCACTATCTAACTTTGTGAAGTTTCTATTATGAGATTCTTGTTACATGATGCGACTGGGTCACATGTTGATGTTTTAAGAATCAAAGAAAAGTGAAGAAACCTAAAGGAAGTATATGCTGATTCTGATCGCGAAGATGGATTTCGATCGCATGGTTCGGTGATCAGAATTTTGAGCTGTTGCTTAGGAGTTATGATATATTGCTTAGGAATAGATAACAACAAAAGTTTTTCATATGCTTTTGAACTGTAAGGATAAGTTTTTCCGCAAAGTTTTTAAAAATAAAAGGAAATTTTTATTTCATTTATTCTAAGTATCCTTACAATGGCATTTGTGGAAAAAGTGTTGCTTATATGATTCCATTGATAGCAATATTGGAAAATGGATTTGTTTCTTTCATTTGTGGTAATGTCTAATTTACCAAATAAGGAAAGATTCTCATCACCCAAGGTTTCAGTTGGATAGAAACTTGGAAATCATGCAAGTTGTATTGTATGATGAATGAGAATTTTCATCTTTGGAAAAATTAAGATTAATTCTTTGTTCACATATATATGTGAGTCAAGTGAAGGACTAAGGGATCGAGTACACATTTTGGTGCACTGATCAAGTCCACCACAAAAGATCGTTAATACTATTCGTCATGATTTACTAAAGTTTAGTAAATATGGTTATACTTACAAGTTTAAGTATAATTCTGAAACATTGGAAAAGTCTCAATGTATGGCAGAACGAATGGGAAGAATCAAATTAGGCAGAAAGATAAAAGTTTCTCAAATCTGAAAAGATGGGAGAGTACTTTAGTATCATGTTTGTGATCATCTTAATGATTTAGAAATCATATCACAATTAGTCCTCTAAGGTCATCTTAGTGCATTCTTATGACTAAGAAGAGGAGTCATGAATTGTTGAAATGGTTAAATCAAGAAGATGAGTCATACTTCATTCTGAAACAATTCTTAGAGTCAGAATCCAAGGCTGTAACTTGAGTGACACATCTTAAAGAAGGTGTATTAACACTAGTCAAATGTAAGGTTTTCTACTCTTGTACATTTGAAACTGGTAAGTTGTGATGTTTTGGATAAAACAAAGACCAACTAAGGCCAATTGTGTGAAGTGTTTGTCTTGATTAGAATCCACACTATCTCTTGAATATTTGAAAAGAGAGTCTTATATGTCAAGAGGACAGTGGGAGTCCTAAAGGTCTTGAAAGTCTCAAGAACTAATCAAGAATAAAACCTGAGGTTCTTCACTAGCACACGACTTGAGGATTATAACCTATCGTGTTGACATATTCTGTGCCCATTCCAGTTAAAGTTGGCTTTGCATAGGAGTTCTGAAAGTTCTCAATTGGTTGCATAACAACTTGGAAGCATTGACAGGCCCTATACTGCCAGGTGGCAAGAAGTTAAGATTGCATAAGTTCAGTCCATATGAGTTTGAATTTGTCACTAACCTTGTCTTGTGATTATGGTTTTGACAAATTCACATGGATAAGAACACATACACCATAAAATCTAAGTGTCACAAGGCTTCTCTCCGACTCATGAAAATGATGGTGAGGAAACCCTTTCACTAAGTAGATTTTAAGAAGATAGCAATTGTGATATTTGCATTCTGAAAGTTGTTAGTGGAGCGTGTGTGGTTTACCGGCACACTAACATGGACTTGTGAGGAATGGTAAAGGTCAAAACAATTGAGACTATGATTACGACATCCCTTTTCATAGTTCTGAAATTGTTTAAACACATCTCTAAGCTATCTAAGATAAAGTGTATGAGCTTGATAAAGTCTTATCAAAGCAATCTCGTATCAGAAATCTGAACTTTGGTAAGAAAGTCAATAAAGTATTGACTTCTAGAAGTCCAGCTGTTTTCTGGATACATGTCAAAGCTAGTAGGAGCATAAGTGTTATGCTAATAATCATCATGTTAGTGGGAGCATGATAATTATGATAAGTATTGCAAGTTAGCAATGTTAATTATAGAAAACAAAAGTTTCAATTCGTGAAGTTGCAGGGGTTGAAAAAGTTGTTTTGCTATAATTAAGGGAGAGGATATACTTCATTTCAGTTCTAAAGGCTAAGATTAAGGGAGATGATATACTTCATTTCAGTTTTAATGGTTTTAATGAAAAAAACTTTTGGAATTCCATAACTTGAGGACAAGTTATGGAGTCCATTAATTGGCATTTAGATCAAGAATTACACTAACAAACAATTTGCAAATAATTCTGATGATCTACTAAAACTCATAAGTATGAACATTCATATCAACAATTTCAAGAATCATATAAACATATATAAAACTTGAAAATTTTTATAATAACCATTGTAAATGGATTAGCATAGTCATTACCACACCAAAAACAGGTTTTATAAGTCCAAAACAGTTTAGGGTAATGATTCTAATCCATTTCCAGCAGCAAAACTCGAAAATCTGCACACATGGCCTCCTACTCACAGAGTGCATGAATCCAACTCGACGAGTAGGATGAATATTCACTTGGACTCGTCGATTCCCCCCGTGGACTCGACGAGTTCACTGAACAGAGAGCAAAAAATCGACTTTTTCAAGCAGTTTGCATCAAGTATAATGAAAACAAGCCTAGGCTCTGATACCACTGAAGGGTTTTGAGCATTCTAACAATCCTATGGTGTACATGCAAACCTAGAAACCTTGGATCTATGTTTTCACTATTATACATGCAAATAATCATTTTCCAAGGTTCTCAACCTAACTAGCCTGTTATGGGATACTTGTAATATAAAACCTTAGTAGAATAACATACCTTTTATTGTGGTTGTTTGCTTGGAGTCTTGAGAGCCTAGCACCAATAATGTGGATGCCACAAGTGGAATCACAAATCACCAAAACACCTTGGAAGACTTGAGAGAATAGTATGCACCAAGTAGAAATCGGCCCAACCTTTGTACTCACACACTAGTGCCATTTCATGTGCCAAATACCTCCTTATATAGTATGGTGGATTAGGGTTACATCCATGTAAACCCTAATACCCATGACCTTTCATTTCCATAGGATCCATGGGTTAAAAACTCCATGGACTATCCATGCAAGCTTAGCCCATCCTTAATAAACATTGGCCCATTCTATATATATATATAAGAGTCCATATTTAATTAGTCTCTTTTGATCACTAAAATAATTCTAAATTAATTCTTGATCAATACTAATTAAATAATATGATTTCATATTAATATATTATAACTTATAATATATTAATAAATCATAAATATACTATTCTCAAAAGATTATCCATACAAATTGTTTCGGTGAAGTGCAACCCAAATGGACCATGCCGGGTTGGGTCAAGTACATACCAAATATAGTTATAGATTTAGACACCTTATCCAACAGGCGACTGGGCTAGAACCATATGTTTTGTCGCTTTGCTGCCACTCCGTGAGTAGGGATGGCCACAGTGTGGCGACTAGGGGTGGAAATTATTTGGTTCGGAACCGAAAAACCCGAAAACCAAATCGAATCGAAATTGATTTCAGACCGAACCATATTCAAACTCGGTTTTTGGTTTGGTTTGAGACCAAACCGAATTGTAAATTTGGTTTTTGATTCGAGTTTCGGTCTTATGAAGTTTAAACCAAAGCGAACCGAAAAACCGAATTTCATAAATCAATTAATTCAAATCTATATTTTATATTTTATATTAAATAAAAGTATTAACTTTAAAGTAAAAATCATTTTAACCCATTTACTCTTTGGATCATTTTGTATGAAACTTTAGATCTTTCTGTTTGTAACATTAGGTTTCTATGTTAAAAACATTTTAATTTATGTTTGAAAAAATTTTAAGTTAATATTTGGTTTCCTTGGTTTTCAAACCGAACCAAACCGAATTAGAATTTGGTTTTCGGTTTGGTCTAGAAAATTTGAATTCGATTTGGTTCGGTTTTCGAATTGGACAAAAAAAAATTCAAACCGAAGAAATCGATTCGAGGAAACCGAAAAACCAAAAAACCGAACCGATTCCCACCCCTAGTGGCGACTAGCTAGAGTTGACTTTGACTTTGACTTTTTACTGTTGACCGTTGACTTTGACCAAGTTTGAATTTAGGTAATTTGGGATATTTTGAATAGTAGATTGAGGCTTGGTCCCTGTGTGTTGTACAGGTGACCCGTTTGGAGAAGTATTCGGTTCAACTATTTTCTAGACATTGAGGTGAGTTTTCCTCACTATACTTGTGGGTCGAAGGCACCAATTCCGACCCATTGGATTATGTATCCTGGCCTATTGGATTGATGTTATGCTGGTCATATGTTAGATTGGTAGATTTGTATGATTACATGTGTTCACTGAGTATGTGTTAGACTGGTAGATTTGTAGGATTACTTGTACTTGCTGGTTATTGTTTGTTATTGTATATGTCGACATGTTATGGTTAGTTGGGTTGAGGAGGTCTTGTTTTGTGCTGAAGGTCAAGATACTTGGGGCGGTCCGGATAGACTGAAGGCCCGAGAGGTGGACCAGTCAGGCCAAAGGCCAGGAGAGTGGTGCAAATAGGTTGTAGGCTCTGTGAGGCGGTCCAGTCAGGCTGAAGGCTCATATATGCATGTGGTTATCTGTATGGTTGTGTGTGGTACTTTGGGGGAACTCTCTAAGTTTTGGCATACAATTTGACTGTTGTGGTTTCATGTAATTCAGAGGACAGGGGCAAGACAAAGGCTTGATCGTAAAAATACTTCATATTTTATGAGATTTGATCTTGGGATAATCTGATTTATGATTTTACATTTTGGGAACCATGTTTTGTAAACAATTATGGCTTTTGGTTTGGTTTTGAAATTGAGGAATTTTACCTTGATTTTTGGGATGTTACACATTTCTTAAAATATTTAGTACTTATTATGTTAAAAAATCATTTTTGTAGCCAAAAAGACATTCTCATGGAAAAAATGAGCTAAAACGCAAGTTGGAGACTTGGAGACTTGAAGATATCATCAAAGGAGGAAAATCATGCAAAAAGTATCTGACATGTCGTGGTCATACCTTTGCCACGACATGGCGACGTGTCGAACATGGAAGCTTCCTCGATGATCTGCATGGAAATCTTGGCACCTACGTAAAGAAAATGTCCACCACAACGTGGTAAGACATTTACCACAACATGGCAACTATATTATGGAAACAAATTTATACATGTATTAGGTAGGAATTTGAGGGTATGCTTCGATTATTTACAACTATTTATGACAAAAAAAAACCTCTTAGAAACCCTAAGAAGGACAAAGATTGATTCAAGAGCAAGAATCGAAGAGATCTAAACACGAAGAAGACGATCATCATTTGGTTTGCTTACCTAAACATGTTTGGTGAAGTTTCTATTGATTTTAGTTATTTTTCTAATTTAGTTATGGGATAATACCCTTTAGCTTTCATTTAGCATAGATGAACCTCGATATTATGCATTGATTTCGACTCTTATGGATTTATTTATGTTGGTTTTTTACTTGTGTTTGATGGATCAACAACCTAACATGTTAAATTTCTAATTTTTATCACTTATTTGCAAGTTTTGTGTAGTTAGATGACCATTCCAATTGCATGAACTTGATAATTAGCTATTTATGATCACTGAATAGTTAGATATAGAGATAGAACAAGTCCTAGGGTTAGGTGGTAATAGTTAGTAACTTTAATTGTGTTAGGGAACATTAATTGGTTCCTATGGTTTTTAAAAAACTGTATATAGGGTCCAAAAAATTTTCAACTTGCATGGAAGGTCCAAAATTAAAAATTCCCATGTTTTTGGTCCCCAAAAGACTTGAAATGACCGTTTTTCCCTTGTATTTTTTTTCATTTATGTATATTTATTTTATGCTTTTATAATTATAAAACAAATTTTGGAAAAAACCACCCCTACCCTCAACAATCATATTACTCTCTCTCTCTCTCTCATCCCATCGTCTGCTTCCCTCTTCCTATAGAAAATCAAACATACGCACATATACACTCTCTCATAGTTGAAACCTCTGCAAAACCATTATCTTTGATATAAAATATAGATGAATAAAAAGATGAAAGTAGGGTTCTTGAACCCCTTGTAAATCCCGAGAAGAAAAAAACACAAGCACCATTCTTTGATTAAAATCCCCATCCTTCTTCTTCTATTCTGATTTTAGTCTTCCTCCTTGTTTTGAAAGGATCACAATATCTGGTTATACTTCAATAAAACTATTACTCACCCAATTGATCTTCAATGTGTGTGTGAAGATCTTTATTCTTAAAGAATTAGGTCATTTTCTCATCTTCTCACCTTGAATCGATCACCAGTGTTGCTGGATATAACAAAATTATGAAGAACAATGGATTATGGGTGTAAGTCGTTAAATAAGGGGTTTTTTTCTCTTTTTTTCTCGAATTTCAGGTGACAGTACACTACAGAAAAAGAAATTGGAAACAAATAATAAGATAAATCGAAAACCAGCCGTGATATTTTTGTCTCCGGCGAGAACCAGAAGAATGGTCAAATGGGACATCTTGTTTGTTGCAAGATGCACCTTCGACATTTTCACTTCCGTCAGACATGCTTTCAGATCCATCTCATCGAACCCTTCTATGATTTCCTTCAAAGTTTTCACTATCAAATTGATTTCTCAAAGTCCTTCTATCTTTGGCTTTTGTATATTCATCATCTGGGTTTACAATTTTTTTGTGAAATTGAACCTTGAAACCTTGCAATCGGACATTGAAATCCAGAAAATCGGACCTTTAAATCCCTCTTGTTTTTTGATCATAGAGTAAACCCGCTATGGGTGATTATGTTTCTTCATTTTTATCAACGATGCTCTCACCGGAGGTGGCTTAAAATAAGGAGGAAGGTAGGTGGAGGTGAGTAAGAAGAAGGAGTAGGCGAAAGAGTCGATAAAAGAGGGAGAGGGTACTACCTGGTAAAGTGGATGTAGGCTGGACTCACTTTTATTTTTAATTATAAAAACCTAATTAATTAATATAAGAAAATGGGAAAAACAAGAAATTAAAAGGGCAAAAGTTCATTTAAAGTCTTCTAGGGACCAAAACCACAGGAAATTCTTGATTTTGGACCTTCCATGCAAGTCAGAAACTTTTTGGACTCTATCCACAATTTTTTTGCAAGGTCACAAGGACCAATTTTGTAGTTTTGTCTTACCCTTATTATGTGCTCATAGATAAGAAAATCACTAGATCTGGTTATTCATAGTTCAAATAACATTAAAATCAATTTGGGGATCACTTATTGCGAGAGCATTGCAATAGTAGTTCATGAATTGATTAAACACTATGAAGTTGCAACAAGATAACTAGTAACTTAATAATTTGGTAACCAACTAAATAATCCATTGCATAGAAATCAACCATAAGGAAAAGGTGATTCGACGCTTAATGAAAGTGCTCTTTAATCTATATTTAAAATCATTTCCGTTTTGTTTGCTTTACTGTAAGTAATTTTAGTTTAATTGTTAATTGATAATTTAAGTTTTTCTGGACTTGCAAAATCAGATAAAACCTCCCAATTTACAGTTATTTTTCTAGTTTAATTAGTAGCAATAGTTTTTACTAAAAATCATATTCGTTCCCTTTGTGTTCAACGCCCTTTCTTACATTTACTATACTATTACGCGACTAGGTATATGTCACACCCCCAAACCAGAATGGCGGAAACGTCTGGGGGCGGATGGAGTGACTTCATGTACAATATCATAACAATTGAATATAAATGAAACATAGCAACACAAACATCCATGCATTGAGATTTCAAGTATTACATTGTTTACAAAACTCAGTTTGTTCAAAATTTGAATACAAATAACTGAAAAGTAGAAAACATAAAATGACGACGTTGGCCCTCAAGAAGGGTTGGGTACCTGTCTACTGGTTTCCAAAGAATACAAGTGATTTTGAAAAGTGTCAACAATTAAGTTGGTGAGTTCATAAGCATTTGGTATGAAAATGGTTTGTAATTGTTTCGCAAAAAAAATGGTTTCGCATACTTCCAGAAAATCCAATATTTTCTTTAATGTGAACTGTAATTGTATGTAATTCCTTTGTATCTTTTTCGTGTGAAATGATAAGGTATGTTTTCCATAAAATCCAATATTTTCTTAAATATGAACTGTATTCTTAAACCCTAAGACCAAGATGTAAGTGATGTTGTACTGAAAATAGGATGTAGTTTTATTTCTTTTTATAAAACTAATGAAGTATAAGCTTCACGTAAACCAAGTAGTTTCGCTAATCCCTATGTGAGTTATTATAACCATGATAAATATAACTGTTATGCATGTACGACGTTCTTTAGGCATCGGAGTTGGTAGACTTTTGTCACCCTAGACTTGCCGGTCTAACTGTAGCGAACAGCTGAGGTGTGGGGTTGTCAATCCCGTATAGATCTACACACAACGGTATCGCTCTCCCTCCGGGAGACTCTGGTTATAATGCAGGACTTAAGGTGTAGGCTAGGTAGGTACGGTGAAGAGAACGTCTCACTAGAGCATTAAAAGATTTACAAGAACTATGACTCCTTTTTCTTGTAATACAAAATAATTATACATTTGAATAATTATATGGTTCTTTTGAGAAGAAAGTGTGGTTGGTGACTCTCAAACTATACCAATTATAGTTTGTCTTATAAGTTTTGTTTAATCAATTTATGTAATACTTTATATAAATATAAAGTTGTAATCTTGTCTAGTGTCAAATTTTGAAATCAAAACATAATATTTTTGGGTTGTGACCCATCAAATTAGTAATTACTATAATTTAACCATTTTTGCTAGAAAAGCTAGCTTTTAGTAAAAGTTTCCAGAAAATCGTGTAGTTTTACAAATCATAAATTTGTAATGATTTTATAACAATGGATTATGCTTATTTCGTTAGTTTTGAAATCCAAACTAGTATATATATCACAAATAATTATACAAACACTAGTATTAACCATATGTTATGCAATTTATAATTTATCTTTAACATGAGTTGAAAACATGTAATTATTTGTTAGATAAACAAAGTTTTACTTGTATTCCCCACCCCCCCCCCCCCACCTAAAAACACGAAAAAGCTTTGAAAATATGGGGGTATGAACTTACCTTGAGTTGATTTTGTGGATGATTTGTAGTGTGGTGACGAAGATTTCGAGCCTAAAACACTAGTATGGGCTTGATGAACTCCTTGAAGCTTATATTACCCTAAGGATGTCAACACACAATAAGGTGTGTAAAGATGATAAAAGTCACATAAGAATATGTAGAATCACTAGTGGTTTACGAAAATACTTACCAAAATCCTAAGGACCACTTTGATGATGACGATTTTTGGAGAGAACCAACTTGTTTTTGAGAGAAGTTCTTATGGACAATGGAGATGAAGGGAGTTAGAGATTTTGAAGGAAAAGGATGAAGGAAATGCTTTCTGGACGTGATTCTTAAAGGAGTGATTTCATGGGTATCTGGAGGGTAAAGGGAGTTGTTGCATGGGTATGTGTTGGGTAATTGGGAGTAAAGCTGAATTATCCTATTACGAGGTCACACCTTTTGATATCACATGGAAAATCCCACTGGAACTCCTTAGAATGATCGAAATCACCCCATTCCTTGGTGATTTCAGTCCTAATTCTCCCATAAATCATGATTTCGACCTTATTGGACCCTTAGTCATGAGTTTTCGGCCTTACTGGGCTTGTGCCTTTGTGTTTTCGGTTTTAGGTTATTATAGGTATGAGATTTCAGTTTTGAATCACCCACAAGGGTGATTTCGGTTTAGGGATGTTCTAGGGTGGGTGAGGTACTAGGCCAAATACTATAAAACAATGTTATTAAATTCATGATTTCTATTTTAACTATTTGACTTGCTTTGTCCTAACTTGTTTGCTTCCAAGGGGTAGTTATAAATATGATTTTCAAAGTATATAATAAATCATATAAAGCCTGCCCATTATGGCTTTCAATGTTCTGTTGCATCAAAGTTATGTTACGAAGTCGCTTGTATACGGTTACAGTTTAGCAATTGCTTGATCCAAATTTTTCGGGTTGTCACATCATCCCCCCGTTAGAGGGAATTTCGTCCTGAAATTTGTATTTTGAATGGGTTCCTGTAAACCTAGAGAAAAGTTGTGGGTATTTCTGTTCCATCTGATCTTCCCGTTCCCAAGTGGACTTGGGTCCTCTCTTGGCGTTCCAGCGGACATTCGCTATTGATATTTGACTTTGTTTCGTTCTCTTGATTTCCTTGTCCATGATCTCTACATGTTCCTCTTTGGTGTGTAGGTTCTTGTTTATCTCGATTTCGTCGAGTGGGACTACAAGAGTTTCGGCGGACTTACACTTCTTAAGGTTGGACAAGTGGAATGTGGGATGTATGTTGCTGAGTTCTTGCGGTAACAGAATTATGTACGCTAAGGAAATGGTTCTAAGAGTCACGTCGATTTTGAACTCATCTTGGCACACGAGTGGTATTTCCGAAAGAACTTATGGGAACACCTCGGGAAAGGTATAAACCTCTGGGGTACTTTGGATGTCTTTTGCTTCCTGTTTCTATTGTGGACTAGCAAGGGTGTGGTACCTCTTACATAGGTACTTATGACTCTAGATGTAAGGGGTGATTCAGAGGGTTGTGTCGGATTTGGCATTATAGGTCGAAAGGGTTTCGTTAGTCGTTCAGTCATGGAGAAGGGTCTTTTCGTAGCACATGAAGTTGGTATGGTGAGGACTAAGTCAATCCACGTCTAATGAATACATCGGAACTTCTTATTGTAATAGGTGTTAAGTCATTTAGGAAGGAGTGATTGTTTAGAGTGATAGTGCATTCTACGTGTACGTCTCTAGTGCTTTAAGTTTTATCCTTATTATTACTATTGTTAACATTTGGTACCGCAATTAACGAGTACAGGCAGTAACAGTGCTTCGATAAATAGTGATGAAAACTTGTAGTGTGATTCTTACCAGGTTTCTCTATAATCGCTTAGTGTAGACTAGTCGTATATAATTAAGATTGAGAAGACAGTCGACTAAGTGACTCTACCCTAAGTCCACAACCAGACAAGGAACATGAATTAAGGCGGAATCACACACTCTAAGTCTGTATAATCTTAATTATATATGACCCTGCGTTTACACTAAGCCATCATAGCTCGCCTGCAAGGATCTTTAGTTTTTATATGAATGATATGATTTGTTCGGATGAGGGAGCAATTTATGATTGTGATTTAATTGGCAAAAAATTTAGTGAAATTTGATGCTTAATTATTGTTGTTTGGAAATGTACCAAAAATCCTAGTAGGGTTCCTCGTTGCTTCTTCATGTCCTGTTGTTAAACTCCTCCCGCTCCTCCGTCATTCCTCTCTGCTGGACAATCTCTCTTGAAATGTCCTGTTTCTCCACATGTATGGCATACTGGACTTACTCCAACATTGGGGGTTGGAGTGGTGTGTTGGGCCGGAGTACTACAAAAGTGGGCGGTGTGCCCCTTCTTGTTGCATTTGATGCAATGCAACACTCGAAAGACTTCATAATGATGGTAGTTACACTTTTTCCAGTTTGGGAGGTTTCCAGCATATGGTTTTGTCGGTATTGAGGTAGTAGGGTTAGTGGGGGTATGGACTGCTACATCTTGAGTCGAACTGCCCTCTTTCTCGTTCCAGAACTTTCGTTTCATGTTCATAGGTTTGTGGTTTGGGGAGTCCTTGTAGGCAAACACTCGTTGGTGCCTTTGGTTATCATTACGATTGGAATTGTCGACATTGATTCCATTTTTGTTTGTGTTATTAGCGTTGAATTGTGCCATGACGGCTGTCACGGCAGCTGCGACCGCGACTTGAAAAGTGGCGGAGTCTATCTGTAGAATTGGTGTTACGCCGTTTGGCCGGTTATTTCCATGTGAAGGCATGATTCTGTTGCATGGTGATAAACGAGTTCATAAGTAACTATGACCGTTTCTAGTTGTATTCTATCTATTTATATACACATATAAATTTCATGTTTTGTTGTACGATTCTCAATGTTTCTGCCAATATTCCAGTGATGTTTTTATGGTAGTGAATAAAACTAGGTATTGTACAAATGTTAAGTTACCAAAATATATTATAAGCATCTAGACCTTAAGTTGGTTCGGGTTTCATGGGTTTTGGGAAAGGCGTATCTCACTCGACTTACTACTATTAGTTGCAACGAGACTTGTGATAAGCCTATTACATAGTGCGAGTAGTGCAATCACTAACTTACTAGGTTATATTAGTTTATTAATTATTAGAGTGACGCATAATGTGTTCTGCCACCTCGCACGTCTCACGAGTGGTCTCCTATGCTTTCTGTCCTTGCTATGATTGCCCTAGTTTCAGCTGTAAAAAATTTGTTATCTCATGGCATCCATATGGTGTTCTTGTTCCTCTTAGATGTGTTGAATCTTTACTCCGTAATACTTCGGTCTTTATCACTGATCTCCCTTACTTCGGGATGGAGAGTCTGAACCCGAATGTTCAAGCGGAACTCTCTAGTCTGCTCCTGATGGGTAAGGTTCATTAACGACCTCTCTAGAGCCTTTCTCTTCACCTGATCTCTTTCTCGGAATCCTCCTCATGAATCCCGTTCCGGTTCTTCCTCGACTCCTCTATTGGATGTGGTAGTGGGGTTACGATATCTAGGCATGTTGTTTGTGCGAGAATAGGGGTGTTCAAAGAATCTATGAGATAAATAAAACATTTCTATTGAGATTTTTGTGGGGTGATCCTTACCGGGTCCTCCTATAATTATGTAGTGCATACCATTTATATATAACTAAGATCGAATAGGCCTTCGAATAAGTGATCCTACTCTAAAACCTCAACCAAATAAGGAACCGGAAGTAGAGTAAAAAGCATAAATTCTAAGTCTATAAGATCTTAATTATATATAACCTTAGCGTATACACTCGGTAATTATAGACCTACCAGTAAGGGTCTTTTAGTTTTAAAATAATTTATTTATAGTACCTTAAAATACTCCTATAGTATTTTATCTTTATGTTCGGTTCTAGAGCTCCTTTGTATGTAGAGTTGGTAAGTTTTAGACTTGTTGTCCACCCCAACCACTCCTAAACACATGTTGGTCATATATCGAATAAATATAGTTGATCAGGATATATTTGTTCCAGATATGATTACATAACTGTATACGCTTAATCGCGACGTCCAACTCCTCTAAAGACTTTTTATTTGTTCCTTGTTATGACACTACTCCTAATATGCACGCATGTATGTATACTTTTATAAAATATCTATACTTTTACAGTATACGTTTAGTCAGAGTGTTTTAGTCCCATTGTATTTATAGTTGTATATCTTGTATGGTTTGATATGCTAGTTCACTATAAACAATGCTCTGATACTAATCTGCCACACCCCCAAACCAGAACGTCAGAAACGTCTGGGGCGGATGGAGTGACTTCATGTACAGTATCATAATAGTTGAATATAAATGAAACATAGCAACACAAACATTCATACATTGAGATTTCAAGTATTACATTGTTTATAAAACTCTGTTTGTTCAAAAGTTGAATACAAATAACTGAAAAGTAGAAAACATGAAACGACGACGTCGGCCCTCAAGAAGGGTTGAGTACCTGTCTACTGGTTTCCTGAGAATACAAGTGATTTTGAAAAGTGTCAACAATTAAGTTGGTGAGTTCATAAGCATTTTATATGAAAAGGGTTTGAAATTGTTTCGCAAAGAAAAATGGTTTCGTATACTGTCACACCCCCAAACCTGAACGGCAGAAACGTTCGGGGGCGGAGGACGTCATGTACAGTATCATAACAAATGAATAGTAAAGAAAGTACACACCACCATAATATAAATATATTTGAAAAGTTTACATGATTGTATGTGTTACATGTTTAAATATCAAATACAATATGGTGATCCAAAATATGTTACTAACGCCAGCGCGTTAGTCTTCAAAAGTAGTTGCTACCTGATTTAGCGTTTTCCTGAGAATACAAGTTATTTCAAAGAAAAAGTGTCAACAATAAAGTTGGTGAGTTCATAAGTAGTGTTTTGATAAAATGTATGCCATTCGAAAGTTCGTGTATGTTTTCCAGAAAATCCGATATTTCTAACAAATGTATGAAATGAGTATGAAAGATCGTTGTATAAACTGTATGTATTTGAACCAGGAAAATCCTATATTTTCCTAAAAGTGAAATGCAGTCTCAAATGACCAAGACCGTAACCTGTAAGCAAATATGACATGCTCAAAAGATGATGTATAGTCTTATTATAAAACAAAACTATAAGAAGATTTGTATTTGAATGTGAAAAGAACTGTATCTGTTACTTTTCCCATTAAAACGTAATACCATAATAATTGTCTATCCAGTGAGTTTTTTTAACCGTACTATCATAATTTGCATGTAGCGACGTTCTTCAGGCGTCGAAATGAGATGACACTTGTCACCCCGGGGACTGTAGCTAGCAGTCAGGGCGCGGGATCATTAGTCCCGTATAGATCTATACACACTTGTCACGTTCT
Organism: Lactuca virosa; assembly: GCF_052849685.1. Lineage (NCBI taxonomy): Eukaryota > Viridiplantae > Streptophyta > Magnoliopsida > Asterales > Asteraceae > Lactuca > Lactuca virosa. The sequence goes on along the minus strand of NC_136433.1, from coordinate 163,846,208 downwards.
CCGGACGGGAGATTCTGGTTATAAACAGGACTTCTAGTGGTACCTTAAAAGGTATATTGAAGATGAATGCCTCACGAATTCTCAGTTAAGTCCCGTATTAAAATGAATATGTTGTTTCTGAAATGATTATCCTTTTTCACAATGTTAACAAAGGCATAATAAAAGGTGGATGTTCTTGTATGTATAAAAGTGGTAAACTGAAGAATAGTTACCCTTAATATGATGCAAACGTATAAATAAGCTTATAGTATTTATAATCAGGTTTTATTCCGAGAGGGTAAAGTAAGGTAAGATGTTTTGCATGTTAACAGATCCATATGATAGTTATTAAAAACAATCTGAAATGTATAACGAAAGATAGATGTTTTTACACAAGATTAACCGTGTGTTTAATTGTATTCTCCTCCGTAAAGTGTTCAAAAGCATTTAAAATCAGTTAAAAGCGTAGAAATGGGGGTATGAACTCACTTGGTAGTTTGAAGAAAGTGAGACAAAAGTCGAGAAGAACTTCGACTGGAGAAAGCTGATTTCTCGGGATCCTCGGGAATCTCAGAAGCGTAAAACTTCCTTCAGGACTTGAATATGATAACCGGGGCTTCGAGATGGCTTCGAGGGGTTAAACGCAGAGCATAAGCATGACAAAGGGAAGAAGTTAGCAACTAAAGTCGGAAAACCCATGAGATCTATTTATAGGCCAACATTTGGGGTCTCACGTCGTGAGAATTGAGTTGCTCACGTCGTGAGGTCGACCCTTATCCTCTTCCAATGATGAGGCGCCTGCTGACAGCTCTGGAACCCATCAGTCACAGACTCACGTCGTGAACTTCTGGCTCACGTCGTGAGCTGTCTGACAGCTTCGATTTTCGTGACTCGAACTTCAGAAATTCATATCTCTCGCATACGAGCTTCGTTTTCGACGTTCTTTATATCCACGCATAGGTGAGATTATGCTCTACAACTCTTGTTTAGACTTCGTTGGCTAATTTTGACTTTATTTTTAATATTACATTTTTAACAAGTCGGGACAGGAAAAGTCCGTTAAAAATCCATAACTTCTTCATTCGATGTCCGTTTTCGTCAGACTTTTTACCGTTGTAATACCATTGATGAGATCTTTGATTCTCGTTTAGGTCATGTTGGCAAAAAGTCGCTCGATCTCTAATTCGAGTTTTTAGCTGTCTACTGCTATGTCCGAAACTTCGAAAAATCATAACTTCCTCATACGAAGTCAGATTTGGGCGTTCTTTTTATGTATGTTTACGGTTTAATGTTATCTACGACTTTCATTTAGATACCTAAGGCTAAAAAGTATTTTTTCGGAATTTCGTATTTTACGCTTAACAGTGTTTTGTCGGTGTTGTTGCGGATCTTCGATTGGTCATAACTCCTTCGTTATAACTTGGATTTTAATGTTCTTTATATTTTTGGAAACCTTGTTACGATATCTACCACTTAGTACACTCAAATTGAGACTTTCGAACATTTCATTTTTGATGTTATTTCAATTAATTCAAAAAGGGATTACAACATTTGACTTTTAGTCAATACATTGACCTGAAATATCGGGTTGTTACATCATCCCCCGTTAGAGGGAATTTCGTCCCGAAATTAATTACAAAGCAAAAGTTTATGAACTAGGGAAAAGATGCGGGTACTTTTGTTGCATCTGATCTTCTCGCTCCCAAGTGAATTCGGGTCCCCGCCTAGCATTCCAGCGAACCTTCACTATTAGTATGCGACTCTGCTTAGTTCGTTTCATTTCCCTATCCATGATCTCGACGGGTTCTTCCACAAAGTTAAGATTTTCATTCAGTTTGATTTCCTCGAGTGGAATCACGAGAGTTTCGTCGGATAGACACCTCTTTAAGTTAGACACGTGAAACACCGGATGTACTTTGTTAAGTTCGATTGGAAGTTGAAGTCTATAAGCTACTGGACCAATCCTTGCAGTAATTTCGAAGGGTCCAATGTACCTTGGGTTTAGATTTCCACGTTTCCCGAAGCGCATCATGCCCTTCCAGGGTGAGACCTTCAGTAGAACGCGGTCACCAACCTGAAATTCCAAGGGTTTTCGCCTTTTGTCGGCATAGCTCTTTTGTCTATCTCGTGAGGCTTTCAGTCGCTCTCGAATTTGAACGATCTTTTCAGTCGTTTCCCTTATGATTTCCGGACCAGTGAGAGTACTATCAGGGACTAGACCTTTCGCCAACTGCCTGTCGCCCACCTCCGCCCAGCACAGAGGTGATCTGCACTTGCGGCCGTAAAGGACTTCGAATGGAGCAGTCTTGATGCTAGTGTGATAACTATTGTTATAAGAGAACTCCACCAATGGCAAGTGGACTTCCCATACTTTACCGAAGTCGATTACACATGCTCGCAACATGTCTTCTAGGGTTTGGATCGTTCTCTCACTCTGCCCGTCAGTTTGTGGGTGATAGGTTGTACTCATGTCGAGCCTAGTTCCCAAAGCTTTCTGCAGCGTCTGCCAGAACCTTGAAGTGAATCTAATGTCTCGGTCCGAGATGATAGATATTTGTACTCCATGAAGTCTCATGATCTCTCGGACGTAGGTTCTTGTTAGTTTCTCCATCTTATCGGTCTCCTTGATAGGCAAGAAGTGGGCAGATTTGGTTAACCTGTCGACGATCACCCAAATGGTATCGTGACCACCCTGCGTCTTGGGTAGTTTGGTTATAAAGTCCATGGAAATCTGCTCCCACTTCCACTCAGGTATTTCGGGCTGATGGAGTAGACTTGAGGGCTTCTGATGTTCTACTTTGATCTTGGCACAAGTCAAGCACTTGCCCACATAGGTAGCAATTTCTGCTTTCATGTTTGGCCACCAGTAGAGTTGCTTGAGATCCAGGTACATCTTATCTGAACCTGGGTGCACAGAGTATGGGGTCTTGTGTGCTTCGTTCATAACTATCTCTCTGAATCCACCGAACTTCGGTGTCCAGATTCGGTTCATGAGGTAACAAACTCCGTCACTCTTGATCTCAAAATTTGTGTCCATCCCTCTAAGTGCTTCACCTGTCAGGTTTTTGGGTTTCAAGGCTTCCAATTGAGCTTCCTTTATTTGTGTTGACAGGTGTAAATGGATCGTCATGGTTTATGACTTCACTCTTCGACCAGAGTACTCCTTAAGACTAAGGGCATCTGCCACTACATTGGCTTTTCCCGGATGATAACGAACCTCGCATTCGTAGTCGTTGAGTAGCTCAATCCAACGTCTTTGCCTCATGTTAAGTTCCTTCTGATCAAATATGTGTTGAAGGCTTTGTGGTCTGTGAAGATGGTGCACTTCGTACCATATAGGTAGTGCCTCCAAATCTTCAGAGCGAACACCACTGCTCCAAGTTCTAAGTCGTGAGTGGTGTAGTTGACCTCATGTGTTTTCATTTGTCGTGAGGCGTACGCAATAACCTTTCCTCGCTGCATTAGCACACAACCCAACCCTTGATTGGAAGCATCGCAATATACTATGAAGTCTTCTGTCCCCTCTGGAAGGGACAAGATGGGTGCACTGCACAGGGCTTGCTTCAAGGTTTGGAATGCAGTATCTTGCTTTTCCCCCCGGTTGTAGGTTACACCCTTCTGAGTCAGGGAAGTAAGAGGTTTTGCAATGCTGGAGAAGTTCTGTATGAACCTGCGATAATAGCCAGCAAGGCCTAGAAATTGGCGAATTTCGGTTGGCGTCGTTGGCACAGACCAATTTTGGATAGCCTTGATCTTGGAAGGGTCCATGTGGATTCCCTCTTCGCTGACCACGTGACCTAGGAAGTCCACCTTCCTAATCCAAAACTCGCATTTTGAGAATTTCGCGTAAAGCTTCTCAGTTCTCAGCGTCTCTAAGACTTGTCTCAGGTGCTGACCATGTTCCTCTTTACTTTTTGAATAAATAAGTATGTCATCTATGAATACTATCACAAATTTGTCCAGGAACGAACGACATACCCGATTCATTAAGTCCATGAACACGGCGGGTGCATTGGTTAGTCCGAACGGCATCACTACGAATTCGTAGTGGCCGTATCTGGCTCGGAAGGCCGTTTTAGGAATATCGCTCTCTAGGACTCCCAGCTGGTGATATCCCGATCTCAGATCGATCTTGGAAAAGTAGTTTGCTCCTTGGAGTTGATCGAACAAATCGTCTATTCGTGGTAGGGGGTACCGGTTCTTAATGGTAAGTTTGTTGAGTTCTCGGTAGTCGATGCACATTCTGAATGATCCGTCTTTCTTTTTCACGAAAAGCACTGGTGCTCCCCAAGGTGAGAAGCTTGGTCGGATGAATCCTTTGCTGAGTAGTTCATTCAGTTGACTGGATAGTTCCTGCATCTCTGCTGGGGCTAAGCGATACGACGCTTTGGCCACAGGGGTGGCTCCAGGAATTAATTCGATTCTGAATTCAACTTGTCTCGCAGGCGGTACTCCCGGAAGATCCTCAGGAAAGATACCAGGAAAGTCACAGACGTCAGGCATGCCCTTGAAGTCTTCTATTCCTCGATTCACATCCACAACATGTGCCAAGAACGCGTGGCACTCCTTGCATAGATATTTTTGAGCCTTGATGCAAGAGATGATACGAAGAGGAGTGCTAGGTTTGTCGCCATAAATAATGAGGGCTTCGCCATTTGGCAGATTAAGGCGAACGGACTTATCGTAACATAGAATGTCTGCACGATGAGAACTTAGCCAATCCATGCCTATGATGACGTCGAAACTTTTTATTGAGACTGACATGAGGTTGATTGGAAAGGAATTATTTTTTAATGAGAGGGTACAGTTTAAGTATATTTTCTTAGCGCTTTCTGTTTTCCCGTTAGCCATTTCTACTATAAAAGTTTCACTTAATGATTGAGGGATTTGTTTGAGTAGGTTTTTAAAACTATGACTCACAAAACTCCTCTCCGCTCCACTATCAAATAACATATAGGCATACGAGTTATTGAGGAGAAACGTACCCGTAACAACAATGGGGTCTGCAACGGCTTCCTCCTGGCCCATTGCGAATACTCGACCACTTCCACCTGTATTCCCATTGTTTGCTTTCGGGCAGTCCCTTCGAAAGTGTCTCGTTGCTCCATACTCGTAACAAGTACGACCTACTCCCACATTTACGGCTGGAGCGGTTGGTTGGGTTGGTTCCTTGAAGAAGCAGACAGTGTGTCCCTTCCGGTTGCACTTGGTGCAATGCATCTCACGGCAGGGTCCGTGGTGATGAAAGTTGCACCTATTGCACTTCGGCAGATTGCCGATGTACGGCTTTGTTGGTGCGGGGGTGGTAGGGATAGTAACAGCGTGAGCTATCACTAACTGTTGCCTCTTGGGGTTCTCTTGCGGGGCTCGCCCCTTTCTCTTGTTCCAGGGTTTCCTTCGGTCCTCCACCTCCTTCGGAGGGTCAGCAATAATTGTGATAGTACCCTGTTTAACCCCGTGATCGATTAGTCGTTGAGCCAGGCGCTTCGCGCTGTTGAATGTGACTGGGTTGGAAGCCAAAACATGCCCTTGAATCTGGGGTGACAATCCCCAGATGTATCTTTCCACTTTCTTAGGCTACGGGTTGACCATTCCTGGGCATAGGGCTGACAAATCACTGAACCTGACCGTATAGGCGGCTAGGTCAGAACCAACCATTTTCAAGTTCCATAGTTCCTGTTCCAGTTTTTGAATTTCGCCCCTCGGGCAGTATTCTTCTAACAGTAGGACCTTCAAGTCCTCCCAGCTCATGGCGTTGGCGACTGGAAGAGATACGGATTTCACATGGCCCTTCCACCATGTGAGGGCTCGGTCTGTGAAGGTACAAGCAGCAAACTTGACCTTGCTTATTTCTTGGCATGAACAGATTTCAAAGACCGTCTCGGTCTTTTCAAACCATTGCATAAGTGTAATGACTCCTCCAGTGTCGTTGAACATTTTTGGTTTGGCGTTCGAGAATTCTTTGCAGGTGCATTCCCTAATATGAACATGACCAGTGCCATGGTTCTGATGATTGGTACTACTCTTGCTCCCTCCGGCTCCATTTGTGTTTATTTGGAATAGCGCAGCTGCTACTGCTGCGGTGATGGCAGCCTGTACCATAGCGGGATCGTAAGTTGGAGGTGGTGGTGGCGGTGTTGGTGTCGTATTTCGGCATGCTAACCTACGAGGAGGCATCGTGCTAAAACAAAATGAATGAAAGACAATAAGTCTCACATGTTTGAAAGTCGTGTGTTAATGAGTTAGCCATTTTCAACATTTCATGAATTGGGTTTGACATAAACTAGGTTCTCGATTTTGATTCATAATTAGAGTTTATAGATAAACTTATGAATTCGAGTGGTAGGTAAAGAATTAACATACAAAAGGAGTACTTCCTTATATATTAAACATATATTGGGTTACATTTTGGAGTCAGGAAAATTTTCGACCTTTCTAAAGGTCTCCGATTGCAAAAGTTAGAGAAAAGTAAGACTTTTAGTCGAGATCCTATTCTATAACAAAATTTTGGGAGTCAGGCAAGTACAACTTGCGATGTGGTTTGCGCTTGGAGCTTGACTCCATGTCTGATTGCTTGGCCCCCATGAGACGCCTGTCAAAGGTGGCTTGCTGCTCCCTCATTTCCCTTATCTCAGAGAGGGTTGTGTTTAGTTGGCCTTGGAGTGTGTCGGTGTGGAGTTGGGCATCCTCCTGCAACCTGTCCAGGCGACGGATATCGGTTGTGTTACCTTGTACCTCTACGGCGGTTTCGCGAATCCGGCTTGCTTGGACTCCTGATTGGTAGGACTGGTTGGCTATTTTGCCCACCATGACTGGGAGAGTCGGGTCAGCTGAACTTCCACCACTGACGTCGTAGAAATCCCGACACATGCCATGGGGAGGGCGCAATCCTTGCTGTTGACTCCAATAGTGAATGTGACTTCCCCAGACGTGGGTTGGTCCCTGAAAACCTCTTCGAACCGCAGGAGGTCGGACGGCTGGTGGATTGATTATTTCTGGTTCTGAGTCTGTCCCATCAGAGCCTTCCTCTTCCTCCTCCTCCATGGGTTCCTCATCCTCTTCTGGGTCGTCTTCCTCCCATCCCCCGTTGCCTTGATTGGGGTAGTAGGGGTCTCCTGGTAGGTGGAATCCAGCCATTGTGTCTATAGGAGAATAGGGTTAAGAATTTACTATAAACTAAAGCACATACTGAAGTATCAAAGTTTAAACTTATTGCATTTACCAAATACTCCTATAGTATTCTAAATGTTACGTGTGATTCTAAGGTTTATAAGTTTGGTAAGTTTTTGACTTGTTGTCCACTGTAGCTATCCCCTGGCATATGCTGGTCGGCTCTCAGACAAATATAGTTGATCAGGCTATATTCATCCCAGTTCCAATTACATATCTCAAGGCATAACTGTAGTGCACAACTCATCTATAATACTTCTATATTGTTTTCATCATGATACTGACCCTGTTATATAATGTATGCATGTATACTTTATAAAAATTTCATTTTAAAAGTATAACTCTCGTTCAGAGTGTTTTTCCCAGATGCGTTTATAGTTGTATATCAAAAAAATGGTTTTGATATACTTGGTTCACTATAAACAATGCTCTGATACCAATCTGTCACACCCCCAAACCTGAACGGCGGAAACGTTCGGGGGCGGAGGACGTCATGTACAGTATCATAACAATTGAATAGTAAAGAAAGTACACACCACCATAATATAAATATATTTGAAAAGTTTACATGATTGTATGTGTTACATGTTTAAATATCAAATACAATATGGTGATCCAAAATATGTTACTAACGCCAGCGCGTTAGTCTTCAAAAGTAGTTGCTACCTGATTTAGCGTTTTCCTGAGAATACAAGTTATTTCAAAGAAAAAGTGTCAACAATAAAGTTGGTGAGTTCATAAGTAGTGTTTTGATAAAATGTATGCCATTCGAAAGTTCGTGTATGTTTTCCAGAAAATCCGATATTTCTAACAAATGTATGAAATGAGTATGAAAGATCGTTGTATAAACTGTATGTATTTGAACCAGGAAAATCCTATATTTTCCTAAAAGTGAAATGCAGTCTCAAATGACCAAGACCGTAACCTGTAAGCAAATATGACATGCTCAAAAGATGATGTATAGTCTTATTATGAAACAAAACTATAAGAAGATTTGTATTTGAATGTGAAAAGAACTGTATCTGTTACTTTTCCCATTAAAACGTAATACCATAATAATTGTCTATCCAGTGAGTTTTTTTAACCGTACTATCATAATTTGCCTGTAGCGACGTTCTTCAGGCGTCGAAATGAGATGACACTTGTCACCCCGGGGACTGTAGCTAGCAGTCAGGGCGCGGGATCATTAGTCCCGTATAGATCTATACACACTTGTCACGTTCTCCGGACGGGAGATTCTGGTTATAAACAGGACTTCTAGTGGTACCTTAAAAGGTATATTGAAGATGAATGCCTCACGAATTCTCAGTTAAGTCCCGTATTAAAATGAATATGTTGTTTCTGAAATGATTATCCTTTTTCACAATGTTAACAAAGGCATAATAAAAGGTGGATGTTCTTGTATGTATAAAAGTGGTAAACTGAAGAATAGTTACCCTTAATATGATGCAAACGTATAAATAAGCTTATAGTATTTATAATCAGGTTTTATTCCGAGAGGGTAAAGTAAGGTAAGATGTTTTGCATGTTAACAGATCCATATGATAGTTATTAAAAACAATCTGAAATGTATAACAAAAGATAGATGTTTTTACACAAGATTAACCGTGTGTTTAATTGTATTCTCCTCCGTAAAGTGTTCAAAAGCATTTAAAATCAGTTAAAAGCGTAGAAATGGGGGTATGAACTCACTTGGTAGTTTGAAGAAAGTGAGACAAAAGTCGAGCAGAACTTCGACTGGAGAAAGCTGATTTCTCGGGATCCTCAGGAATCTCGGGAGCGTAAAACTTCCTTCAGGATTTGAATATGATAACCCGGTCTTCGGGATGGCTTCGAGGGGTTAAACGCAGAGCATAAGCACGACAAAGGGAAGAAGTTAGCAACTAAACTCGGAAAACCCTTGAGATCTATTTATAGGCCAACATTTGGGGTCTCACGTCGTGAGAATTGAGTTGCTCACGTCGTGAGTTCGACCCTTATCCTCTTCCAATGACGAGACGCCTGCTGACAGCTCTGGAACCCATCAGTCACAGACTCACGTCGTGAACTTCTGGCTCACGTCGTGAGCTGTCTGACAGCTTCGATTTTCGTGACTCGAACTTCAGAAATTCATATCTCTCGCATACGAGCTCCGTTTTTGACGTTCTTTATATCCACGCGTAGGTGAGATTATGCTCTACAACTCTCGTTTAGACTTCGTTGGCTAATTTTGACTTTATTTTTAATATTACATTTTTAACAGGCCGGGACAGGAAAAGTCCGTTAAAAATCCATAACTTCTTCATTCGATGTCCGTTTTCGTCAGACTTTTTACCGTTGTAATACCATTGATGAGATCTTTGATTCTCGTTTAGGTCATGTTGGCAAAAAGTCGCTCGATCTCTAATTCAAGTTTTTAGCTGTCTACTGCTATGTCCGAAACTTCGAAAAATCATAACTTCCTCATACGAAGTCAGATTTGGGCGTTCTTTTTATGTATGTTTACGGTTTAATGTTATCTACGACTTTCATTTAGATACCTAAGGCTAAAAAGTATTTTTATCGGAATTTCGTATTTTACGCTTAACAGTGTTTTGTCGGTGTTGTTGCGGATCTTCGATTGGTCATAACTCCTTCGTTATAACTCGGATTTTAATGTTCTTTATATTTTTGGAAACCTTGTTACGATATCTACCACTTAGTACACTCAAAGTGAGACTTTCAAACATTTCATTTTTTATGTTATTTCAATTAATTCAAAAAGGGATTACCACATTTGACTTTTAGTCAATACATTGACCTGAAATATCGGGTTGTTACATATACCTCCAGAAAATCCGATATTTCTTTAATATGAACTCTAATTGTATGTAATTCCTTTGTATCTTTTTCATGTGAAATGATAAGGTATGTTTTTCAGAAAATCCAATATTTTCTTAAATATGAACTGTATTCTTAAACCCTAAGACCAAAATGTAAGTGATGTTCTACTGAAAATAGGATGTAGTTTTATTTCTTTTTATAAAACTAATGAAGTATAAGCTTCCCATAAACCAAGTAGTTTCGCTAATCCCCATGTGAGTTATTATAACCATGATAAATATGACTGTTATGCCTGTACGACGTTCTTCAGGCGTCGGAGTTGGTAGACTTTTGTCACCCTAGACTTTCCGGTCTACCTGTAACGAAGAGTTGAGGTGTGGGGTTGTCAATCCCGTATATATCTATACACAACAGTCTTGCTCTCCCTCCAGGAGACTCTGGTTATAATGCAGGACTTAAGGTGTACGCTAGGTAGGTACGGTGAAGAGAACGTCTCACTAGAGCATTAACATATTTACGAGAACTATGACTCCTTTTTCTTGTAAAACAAAATAATTATACCTTTGAATAATTATATGGTTCTTTTGAGAAGAAAGTGTGGTTGGTGACTCCTAAACTATACCAGTTATAGTTTGTCTTATAAGTTTTGTTTAATCAATTTATGTAATCCTTTATATAAATATAAAGTTGTAATCTTGTCTAGTGTCAAAATTTGAAATCAAAACATAATATTTTTGGGTTGTGGCCCATCAAATTAGTAATGACTATAATGTAACCATTTTTGCTAGAAAAGCTAGCTTTTAGTAAAAGTTTCCAGAAAATCGTGTAGTTTTACAAATCATAAATTTGTAATGATTTTATAACATGGATTATGTTTGTTTCGTTAGTTTTGAAATCCAAACTAGTATATATGTTTGGATATAGTGTCTAAGTCCATAACTTTATTTGGTATGTACTTGACCCGACCCGGCATGGTCCATTTGGGTTGCATGGCATTGCAATACTTGGATAGACTAAATGAGAGAAATGACACTTGTGATTATTAATATATTATAAGTTCTAATATATTAATAATAGTATTATTTAATTAGTGTTGATCAAGTATTAATTTGGAATTAATTTGGTGATCAAAATGAGACTAATTCAATATGTAGGGTTGATTATGACAATCATCTAATCTTTTATGGTGGATTTATGATCCATGGTTTATGGAGTTGGGTTATAACCATTTGGAGCTCCATGGATAGTTCATGGGAGTTACAAACCCATGGATCATTAGAAATGAAGAGTCATGACAATTAAGGGCATTAATGTGTAAACCCTAATTGTGACAACACTATAAAAGGAACCCTATAGCTAGCAAAATCGGCGACTAGTGAGTTCTAAGAGGGCATAACCGATTTTTGAGTGCAAGTGTATTCTCTCAAGTTATTCCAAGTCTTGTAGTGTTGTGTGAAGCATTTGAGGCACAACATTTGGGGTGTTAGGCTCACAAAGTCTTCAAGGAATCCAAGCAACTAGAAAGGTATGTACTTCTACTAGTTTTTATATTACATATTCCCCATGCCATGCTAGTTAGGAAGTAAACCTTGAAAAATCAAATTTGCATGTATATTAGAGAAAACATAGATTCAAGGTTTATAGGGTTGCATGTACACCATAGGAGTGTTAGCATGCTCAAAACCCATCAGTGGTATCAGAGCCTAGGATTGTTTTCTGTATATTTGATGCAAACTGCTTGAAAAATCGAAAAACTGCTCACTGTTTGACTGAACTCGACGAGTCCAAGGCAAAATTCATCCTACTCGTCGAGTAGGATCATGCACTCGACAAGTAGGTGCGTGCTGGGCAGTTTTCCGAGTTTTGTTGCTGGAAATGAGCTAGAATCATTACCCCAAACAGTTTTGGACTTGTAAAATCTGTTTTTCAAAGTGGTAATGATTATGTTAACCCATTTCAAATGACTATTATCAATTTTCAAGTTTTATATGTGTTAATATGATTTCTTGAAATTGTTTGACATGAATATTTGTTCTTATGAGTTTTAGAAGATCATAGGAATTGTGTGTAACCTACATGCTAGTTTAATTCATGATCTTAATGCTAATGATGGTGTCCATAACTTGTCCTCAAGTTATGGATAACCAAAAGTCACTTCTTTAAAAGTTGTCATTAAAGAATAGGAGGTTTCATAAAATGAAGAGTCTTCAACTTTATGAACCATTAAAACTCATAAGTTACAAATTGAAGAGTCTTGAAATAGTTTCAAAACTTGCCCTCAAGTTTTGGAATTTGTAAAGTCTTACACTTTAATACTTTAATTCCAAATTAAACCTTATATTTTTAAAAGTTTAAAAATCAACACTTATACTATTATTATAATCTTATTTATATAGATATGTATAAGAATAAGTCAATATTACCGCAAGTAGGCCTCACTCACGAAGCCGGTCTATAAGGGGGGCATAAGGGTGTTGCCTATAAAATGGCAGCTTAATGGGTGTCCACTCTCACCCACCGCTTCCTTGACTGGTGGAGGGTCGTTAGCCGAACGAGTAGGATAAGACTTTAACTCTCATTAAAAGTATAATGAATTATAAAGTAACTATACATTATTAATTCCCAATCTTAGTTACTTTAGGAAAAATGTGAAATAGGTGCTAGCCCATAAAATTACACTTTGTACCTTACCAAGTCGTTAGTGGAGCGTGTGTGGTTAACCGGCACACTAACAAGGACTAGTAAGTGTGGCAAAGGGTAACTTGACTTTATTATAGATTGGTGGAGCGTGTGTGGTTAACCGGCACATCGATTAGGTAATGTAGTTAAGGGTACCAAGTCAATTTGTATGGTTATTCACACCTTGTTTGTGATCCTCGGCATCCCAGTCACAAACTTGAGAGGGCACAATCGAGATTTTAAACATGTCATTGAAAAGTTCAATGTATCTCAAAAAGATCTAGGAGTTTCAAATCCAATAAAACCTAATAATAAAATATTTCATTCTTATGGTGGAAATTGGTAAATCGTCATTTACCTACCTTCAAATATTTTATAGTGTGGATTACGGCATCCCTCTTCCAACTATAAATAGTTTGTTGGATCCTAGCCTTAATATTTCATTTGGGTCACTTATTAAGGACTCTTAATCTAATGAAACTTGTTTTTCTTTTCTTTCAGATGTCGTCCAACAATGCTGCTGGCTCAAACCCAACAGGCTCCTTTTCCCTTATGAACTTGTGTGGGAAAGTCACTTTTGATGGATCCAACTTCAATGAATGGATCAGAAACATCAGGATGATTACCCGCTATGAGGACAAGGAGTATGTCCTCGATAGGGAGATTAAGGTTGTGAATGAAGCCACTGCTACTCCTGAAGAGTTTGCGGAGTTTGTTGCACATGAAAAGGATGCTACTAAAGTAGCATGCATCATGATGGCCACCATGACTCCTGAACTTCAAAAATCCTATGAAGATTTCTACCCCTATGAGATGCACCAGGATCTGATGGAAAGGTACCATCAGAGCGCGCGTCAGGAGAGGTATGAAATCATCTCCTCCATGATAACAACCATAATGAAAGATGGTGAACCCATCACCGGTCACATGCAGAAAATGCAAAGGTTCGTTGATCGGTTATTGAAGCTTAATGTGGACTTTCCTGAAGAAATGGCGATTGACATCATTCTCCATTCTTTACCTCCAAGTTATGATCAGTTTCATATGACTTATCATATGAACAAGGAGGAAGTTACACTGAGTAAACTTCAAGGACTTTTAAGGATAGCTGAAAATGGTCTTAATAGTAAAGCGGTTGTTACTTCTACTTCTACTCCTTCAGCAGCCCCTGTTCTTGCGATTGGGCAGGGAAAGGGTAAGAAGAGGAAAACCCCTTCGAAGGGTACCAAGGGTAAGCCCCTTGATGGTTCCTCTTCTAGTGGGACAAAGAAAGGCCCCATTACTCCTTCCTCAAACCCAAAGGAAGCACAATGCTTCTATTGCCAGGAAAAGGGGCACTGGAAGCGAAGCTGCCCCAAATACTTGCAAGATGTAAAGGATGGGAAAGTTAAACCCACCCATGTAGGTATTTATACAATATTGTCTAATAACTCATATAATGCTAATTCTTGGGTGCTTGATACAGGTTGTGGTATTCACATTTGTACTGATTTGCAGGGCCTAAGAAGAAGTGAGCAAGTGGAGCACGGGAAGATAAACTTAGTCATGGGCAACAGGAAAGCATCACCTGTCACCAAGATAGGAGTTTATTCTTTATTGCTTAATAATGGGTTAATGTTAGATTTTAATAAATGTTGTTACTCGCCTGAAATGGCGAGAAATATTATTTCCTTTCATGGCTTGTACAAACAAGGGTTTACATTTTCGTTTGATAATAATAATGGTGCTATTAATGTTTATTACAATGATGTATTTTACTTTAAAGCATTACCTTGTGATGGTGTATATGAAGCTGTGAATGTTGTAGACAATCTAGGAAATAACGTGTTGTATATTGATTCTTTGAATAGCTTGGATAAAGCATCCTTGTGGCATTGTCGTCTTGGACATGTCAACAAGAAGCGCATAGGCCAACTCCAAAAGGCTGGAGTCTTGGAATCATTTGACCTAAAGTCGCATGATAGTTGCGAGTCTTGTTTACTTGGAAAAATGACAAAGTCACCCTTCACAGGTACTTGTGATAGGGGTGAAGGTTTGTTGGACCTGGTACACACAGATGTGCGTGGGCCCTTCAGAGTTGCTACAAGGGATGCTAATCGCTATTATGTGACTTTCACTGATGATTACAGCAGATATGGATATATCTACTTAATCAAGCATAAGTCAGAAACCTTTAAAAAGTTCAAAGAGTTTAAGCAGGAAGTAGAGAATCAATTGGGCAGGAACATCAAGATCTCCGATCCGATCGGGAAGGAGAGTATCTTAGCATTGAGTTCCTTGACTATCTTAGGGAATGTGGGATTGTCTCACAATTGACACCTCCCAGAACACCACAGTTGAATGGTGTAGCTAAGAGGCGCAATCGAACCTTGTTGGATATGGTTCGTTCCATGATGAGTCGAGCTTCGCTACCAATCTCTTTCTGGGGTATGCCTTAATCTAGTCCCTACTAAAAAGGTTGCCAAAACACCTCACGAGATGTGGACTGGGAAAGTTCCCAATTTAGACCACATCAAGATTTGGGGTTGTGAAGCTTTCGTGAGGCGTGAGACTCATGATAAGCTTGAACCTCGAAGTGAGAGGTGTATTTTCATCGGCTACCCACAGAGATCCTTTGGTTACCTCTTCTACAGACCCAGTGATAATGTGGTCTTTGTAGCAAGAAGATGAGTCTTTCGTGAGAGAGAATTTATAAGCCAAGGGGACAGTGGGAGGCAAATTAACCTTGAAGAGATTCAAGAGTCAAGTGGTGAAGGAAACTCAAATACTACCAACCAACCTGAGGAGGAAACTCCTGTTGAGACGATAGATGAGTCCGTGCCTCCGAGACGTTCCACCAGAGTTAGGAACACACCTGAATTTTATTATGGTTATCACATCACCACTGAAGGTGATACATTTATTAGTGATAGTACACTAATAGATTTGGATGAACCTAATAATTACAAGGAAGCCATGGCAAGCCCTGAGTCTGCTAAATGGAAGGAGGCTATGGACAGCGAGATTCAGTCCATGTATGACAATCAAGTGTGGAACTTGGTTGACAATGTACCAGGTCGTAAGACAGTTGGGTGCAAATGGCTCTTCAAGAAGAAGACCGACATGGATGGGAGGTACACACCTACAAAGCAAGACTGGTGGCAAAGGGCTTTACTCAGACTCTGGGAGTTGACTATGATGAGACCTTTTCACCAGTAGCAAAGATTAAGTCTATTAGAGTTTTGCTGGCCATAGCTGCATTTCATGATTATGAAATATGGCAAATGGATGTCAAAACCGATTTCCTTAATGGAAAGTTGGCTGAGGATGTTTACATGGCTCAGCCAGAGGGTTTTGTCGATGCAAAGTACCCTAATAGGGTGTGTAAGCTTGAGAAATCAATTTATGGATTGAAACAAGCATCTCGTAGATGGAATCTTTGCTTCGATGAGAAAGTCAAAGAGTTTGGTTTTTCGAGGAGCGAAGATGAGTCATGTGTGTATGTTAGGGCTAGTGGGAGTATAGTCAGCTTTCTGGTGTTGTATGTGGATGACATACTACTCATAGGAAATGACATCCAACTTTGCAGGAAGTTAAGTCCTGGCTTGGGAAGTGTTTCGCCATGAAGGATCTTGGAGAAGCTGCCTATATCCTAGGGATAAGGATATTAAGAGATAGGAGTAAGAGACTAATTGGACTTAGTCAAAGTACTTACTTGGATAAGGTGCTGAAGAGGTTCAGCATGCAAGATTCCAAGAAAGGGGAATTACCCATCCAGAGTAATGCCAAGCTGAGTAAGACTCAGAGTCCGAGTACAGAGGCTGAGATAGCTGAGATGAGTCATATACCATATGTTTCCGCTGTGGGCTCTATCATGTATGCTATGACTTGTACTCGCCCTGATGTGGCCTTTGCTTTGAGCATGGTCAGTAGATATCAAGGGAACCCTGGCAAGGCTCACTGGACTGCTGTAAAGAACATTCTCAAGTATCTGCGGAGGACTAAGGACTGGGTCCTTACCCTCGGTGGCAGTGATGACTTGAGAGTGGAAGGATATAGCGATGCTAGCTTTCAGACTGATAGGGATAATTTCAGCTCTCAGTCAGGCTGGGTCTTTATCCTAAATGGAGGGGCAATTACATGGAAAAGTTCCAAGCAAGAGACAGTAGCTAATTCTACTTATGAATCAGAGTACATAGCAGCGAGTGAAGTAGCAAAGGAGGCGATATGGCTAAAGAACTTCATCGGAGACCTTGGAGTTGTACCAGCTATAAAGGAGCCAATGGAAATTTTCTGTGACAACGAAAGTGCAGTTGCTTTGGCTAAGGAACCAAGAGATCACGGGAGATCTAGGCACATTGACAGAAAATACCATTTCATCAGACATCGAATAGAAGAAGGACTCCTCGTGGCAAAGAGGGTATCATCAGATGAGAACCCAGCAGATCCCTTCACGAAGGGACTGAGTAGGGTTAAGCATTTACAGCATGCGAGGCACATCGGGCTGAAGGATGATATTAGTTTCAATAATTAGATTTCTGAAACTTGTAAAATGTAATTGACATTTTGATGATTAAATAAAAATTGTTATTTATTTATGAGTAAAGTGTTACTATCTTATGTTAATCGTTTACTATGGTTTCAATTTTGCATGTTTTGACTTCCAGAATAATTATTTTATTCGAACTCTCCACAGTCGGTCATATGTCGGAAGTAGATATGAATAAATACTGTCATGAATTTGGTTTGTATGATATGTCTAAAGGGTATTAGACATAGCAATAGTTGCTGCAACATTCATGAGTGCTCATAAGTTCTGAGTATTGGATTCAACCCACGCTCACTTGCATCACTTCATGGAATTTATCTCGAGTGATCGTGAGACGATAATATCATATCAATCTTTAAACCTAGAGATATGAGTTGTTGACTATGAGTTGGTTATCCATTGATTGTACGAAAACGCATTGGTAACTCGATGTAATAAAACGTGCTTTTGTGCATAATTCAACAAGTAGTCAGTACAAGCATATGAGTCGAAGTTTATCTGTTCCTTCTAGAAATAGAAGCGATATCTGGGCCCCTCGATGATTTGGTTTTGACTTATGTACCGGGCCCGGTCAGAACCTAATTGATGTGTTCAATTTAGTTCTATGTCGAAACAAATCAGAGATCGAGAAACAAATGCTGGACAATAAGTAAGACCATGTTCCATGTGTTTGTCCGACTGATATCTTGAGAGCAGAGGATTATATGATCACTTATCTTAAATGGCGTATCATTATTATCTCAGTTCCGAGAGACTTTGAAAGAGCTACGATTGCTAGTCGGATCTTGAAGTCATATCTGCAAATATAGTTACTAGACTTATCCAAGTGGGAGACTGTTGGATACAGTGTCTAAGTCCATAACTTTATTTGGTATGTACTTGACCCGACCCGGCATGGTCCATTTGGGTTGCATGGCATTGCAATACTTGGATAGACTAAATGAGAGAAATGACACTTGTGATTATTAATATATTATAAGTTCTAATATATTAATAATAGTATTATTTAATTAGTGTTGATCAAGTATTAATTTGGAATTAATTTGGTGATCAAAATGAGACTAATTCAATATGTAGGGTTGATTATGACAATCATCTAATCTTTTATGGTGGATTTATGATCCATGGTTTATGGAGTTGGGTTATAACCATTTGGAGCTCCATGGATAGTTCATGGGAGTTACAAACCCATGGATCATTAGAAATGAAGAGTCATGACAATTAAGGGCATTCATGTGTAAACCCTAATTGTGACAACACTATAAAAGGAACCCTATAGCTAGCAAAATCGGCGACTAGTGAGTTCTAAGAGGGCATAACCGATTTTTGAGTGCAAGTGTATTCTCTCAAGTTATTCCAAGTCTTGTAGTGTTGTGTGAAGCATTTGAGGCACAACATTTGGGGTGCTAGGCTCACAAAGTCTTCAAGGAATCCAAGCAACTAGAAAGGTATGTACTTCTACTAGTTTTTATATTACATATTCCCCATGTCATGCTAGTTAGGAAGTAAACCTTGAAAAATCAAATGTGCATGTATATTAGAGAAAACATAGATTCAAGGTTTATAGGGTTGCATGTACACCATAGGAGTGTTAGAATGCTCAAAACCCATCATATATATCACAAATAATTATACAAACACTAGTATTAACCATATGTTATGCAATTTATAACTTATCGTTAACATGAGTTGAAAACATGTAATTATTTGTTAGATAAACAAAGTTTTACTTGTGTTCCCCCTAAAAAACATGAAAAATATTTGAAAATATGGGGGTATGAACTCACCTTGAGTTGATTTTGTGGATGATTTGTAGTGTGGTGAGGAAGATTTCGAGCCTAAAACACTAGTATGGGCTTGATGAACTCCTTGAAGCTTATATTACCCTAAGGATGTCAACACACAATAAGGTGTGTAAAGATGATGAAAGTCACATAAGAATATGTAGAATCACTAGTGGTTTACGAAAATACTTACCAAATTCCTAATGACCACTTTGATGATGATGATTTTTGCAGAGAACCAACTTGTCCTTGAGAGAAGTTCTTATGGAATATGGAGATGAAGGGAGTTAGATATTTTGAAGGAAAAGGATGAAGGAAATGCTTTCTAGATGTGATTCTTAAAGGAGTGATTTCATGGGTATCTGGAGGGTAAAGGGAGGTGTTGCATGGGTATGTGTTGAGTAATTGGGAGCAAAGTTGAATTATCCTATTACGAGGTCACACCTTTTGATATCACATGGAAAATCCCACTGGAACTCCTTAGAATGACCGAAATCACCACATTCCTTGGTGATTTTGGTCCTAATTCTCCCATAAATCATGATTTCGGCCTTATTGGACCCTTAGTCATGAGTTTTCAGCCTTAGTGGGCTTGTGCCTTTGTGTTTTCGGTTGTAGGTTATTATAGGTAGGAGATTTCGGTTTTGAATCACCCACAAGGAGGATTTCGGTTTAGGGATGTTATAGGGTGGATGGGGTACTAGGCCAAATACTATAAAACAATGTTATTAAATTCGTGATTTCTATTTCAACTATTTGACTTGCTTTGTCCTAACTTGTTTGTTTCGAAAGGGTTGTTATAAATATGATTTTCAAAGTATATAACAACTCATATAAAACATTCCCATTATGGCTTTCAATGTTTTGATGCATCAAAGTTACGTTGCGAAGTCACTTGTATACGGTTACAGTTTAGCCCTTGCTTGATCCAAATTTTTCGGGTTGTCACAGTATACTGGCTATTTGTGTTTTAAAACTAATTAACATTCGATAGGATTTTATAAATTTAAAACTGTTAGTGCATAATAAACACATAAAATGCATATTGCAATATATAGTATAGTGAGATAAATCTCCTGACAATCTCGAAACAACTAAGTATGTAGCTTTGTAGACAACTTTGACCAACACGTATCAACTTGTTTTGATGAAATTCGAATATCTGCGAGCAGAACTTCAATGCCTACTTATCTATTTCCAAAACTCCCAAAGATTCACTACTTAACTACTAAAAATTACAGAAAGAGAAGTCAAATCACGAGGGACCGAAATGCTCAGGGGTAAGCAGAGAAAGACTCTTGAATCAAGAGAAAGGTATTGCAGGAAATGAAGGATGGATGGCCTCCTATTTATAAGGAGGATAGGAAGGCATGGTGCGCCCATACCAAGGCATGTTATGCTTTTGAGGCGGTGTAGAGGTTGATTCCTGGTGTGCCACATGTCCACTTCTAGTGGTATCACGTCATCAGCTTCGCATGTAAAACTTTGGAACTTCGAAAAGTCATATATTTTGCATACGAGCTCCATTTTTTATGTTCTTTATATATCTGGTTTCACATCGACGAGTACTACAACTTTCATTTAGACTTCATCAGCTAATTCACATTTTATTTTTCATTTTACAGTCTGAGAATGTTACACTGTAATATCGCTGCAAAATTCATAACTTCTTCATACGAAACTCCGTCCTCGACGTTCTTTATATGGACGGATTTATATTTACGTAGACATCAACTTTCATTTAGATTGTTTTTTCTAATAAGTGACCTATATCCATTTCATATTTTATGACACACGTTATGGTATCGTGCCGAACACGAAACTTCGAAAAATTATAAATTCTTCATGCGAAGTCAGATTTAGGCATTCTTTAGACTCACGGTTTCATATTGACGTCTACTATATCTTTCATGATGATTACTTTGGCTAAAAATTTATATATTTTTACTTCGAATTTTATAACAAACATTTTATATTAAAATATACAGTAAAGTGAAAAGAGGGGGTTACAAAACCTATGACAAATTCACTTCAAATTATCAAAGTTATAGTTCCTTATTATAGGTGTATGAGTTTTCCTAGTTAGACATGTAATATAGTCTTTTGAAACACATACATAGAGAAAATTCTTATTGATACAACAAGTTACAAGACACATACTAAAATCCACTGTTTTATTATGTATAATAGATATATGATCATGTTAATCTTGCTGCGATTGAAATGATGAAAGAAAAAGAGGTTTCCCCATGCATACATTGAATTTGAAATGCATTTAATCATGATAAAGAAAATCCACACATATGATATGATGTCTCGAATATAGGTATCCAAAAGACCCTATTGGGGTGTATCTCTCCTCGAAAGGTAATGCCTTATAAATATGATATCATGCAGGGCCGGTCCAGACGGTGGGCAACCCGGGCGACCGCCCAGGGCCCACGTCTCCAGGGAGCCCAAAATTTCTAGGCTATGTAGTGTGTGTGTGTATATATATATATATATATATATATATATATATATATATATTACCTAAATGATTTTTAATGCCTAAAGTTGGTTCAAACTCAAAGTAACTCAAAAGATAAACAATTTGGCTTGTTTGTTATTGCTAATTAAAGAAGTCTATAGTGAAGAATAAATGATATTTTTTTGAATCTTTATTATATTTGTCCTTGAGGGGTTTTTTATTTCTTTTCGCCCCGGGTCCCATATACGTTTGGACCGGCCCTGATATCATGATAGCTTGATATGTTCTTCATATGTTGGTGTAGACATGGGGAGTCACCATTGTGAACATGACCTTATATATATATATATATATATATATATATATATATATATATATATATATATATATATATATATATATATATATATAAAATGGTACCTAAATGAAAAAAGATTTTATGAAATGATAGAGTCGATTTTTTTCCAAATGGATGTATGCACCAGCTTGCATTAGTGTGTGGTTATGCGTTGCATACAGTTCATATATGCATGGTATATGATTTAAAAACAAAAATAAATTGAAATGTAACGTGTCTAAATGTAAAGGTTTATAAACCGTGCTTCAAAGTTAAGGTTTATGAAATTTGATTTAAAGTAAATATTTATACAATAATGATTTGAAATGCTACTTTGTATTTCAACTTATATATCTCATAAGAAAAGTTTGAATTATGTATTTATGTTGCTCGCCGTTCAAAAAAATGTATTATTGTTTTTTAATGCCATGTATTATAGGTTAAAGATCAAGATATATGATAAGGACTTAGCTTAATTTAGCTTCCTGTACATGAAATATTTAATAATTAGAAGAATTGACTTTGGGGATTAGTAAGAGGGAAGCATAAACATTACATTCAGAATATATATGTATCTAGGCATCTCTATGACATGTGATGGATTTTGTAACCCCTGGGTTTGTACTAGTTCCAGTTTGTTTGTTTTATAGACTGGATTTCCGCACCGGACATTGACATTATTGCAAATTATAGCCTCTTATATATGTTAATCCTTATGATAAAATTGTTGTGTTACATCTATCGTCCATATTGGCTTCTTGGGCCACATCTTCCCGTATGAACCCATAATCTGGCTCTTTGTGCTTGGGATTTATGTGGCACTCTTTAACACACCTCTCCATCAAGTATACAATTGGTGGTTACTGTGTTGAATGAACTTGAAGAAACATATATAGCTAAAAAAAATTTAGAACAAATAACTCTTAAAGAATAACTATTTTTCTTAAGGGTGAAGATTTTAGTATATAATTCTTCAAAGAGGATTTAACTATAAACCCATGTAAACAAAAACAATAACTTAACTTCGTTTTGTTTACCTTTATAAAAATGATGGTAACATGGTTTTCGCAATATATTTTTTTTCTAGGATTGATTTATAATTAAGCTTAAAAAAGAAGAAAAATAGTAAAACGTGTGCAAGGACACGCTCTATGAGAGACTTGACGTAAATGACATGTCTATATTTTAGTAAATATGGTTAGAATCTTATTCGGTGATGATACATTTATTGAAGTTTTTAAATAGCAAATAATAACACCATGACACTTTGATGGTTGTTAATAATTAAAGGTAAATGCAAAAATAACGTGTTTTTATTTATTTGCGTACGATTTAATTATAATTTTTCCGTTTAAAAAAATTGTTATACTTTTATTTAATATATTACAATATGATATTTTCAAGTCAGTATTTGTTAATACAATGCAATTTAGAATTCTATCCATTTATAACATCATATTTTCAATTGTTTTTCATTAGAACATTAATGCAAAGTAACAAAATTGTTTCGTATAGTAACAAAATTGTTTTGTATCCACCCTTTAAGTATGGATCTATAACAAATATTAATGCAAAGTTAGAGCCGTCTTTTGCGGATATTGGCGCAAATTTGGTGATGTCCATGAACTTGTATTCCCAAACGTGTGTCTCATCATATGCTTGGAACAATCTATTCAACTATAGTAACAAAATTGTTTTGTATCCACCCTTTAAGTATGGATCTATAACAAATATTAATGCAAAGTTAGAGCCGTCTTTTGCGGATATTGGCGCAAATTTGGTGATGTCCATGAACTTGTATTCCCAAACGTGTGTCTCATCATATGCTTGGAACAATCTATTCAACTATAGTAACAAAATTGTTTTGTATCCACCCTTTAAGTATGGATCTATAACAAATATTAATGCAAAGTTAGAGCCGTCTTTTGCGGATATTGGCGCAAATTTGGTGATGTCCATGAACTTGTATTCCCAAACGTGTGTCTCATCATATGCTTGGAACAATCTATTCAACTATAGTAACAAAATTGTTTTGTATCCACCCTTTAAGTATGGATCTATAACAAATATTAATGCAAAGTTAGAGCCGTCTTTTGCGGATATTGGCGCAAATTTGGTGATGTCCATGAACTTGTATTCCCAAACGTGTGTCTCATCATATGCTTGGAACAATCTATTCAACTATAGTAACAAAATTGTTTTGTATCCACCCTTTAAGTATGGATCTATAACAAATATTAATGCAAAGTTAGAGCCGTCTTTTGCGGATATTGGCGCAAATTTGGTGATGTCCATGAACTTGTATTCCCAAACGTGTGTCTCATCATATGCTTGGAACAATCTATTCAACTATAGTAACAAAATTGTTTTGTATCCACCCTTTAAGTATGGATCTATAACAAATATTAATGCAAAGTTAGAGCCGTCTTTTGCGGATATTGGCGCAAATTTGGTGATGCCCATGAACCTGTATTCCCAAACGTTTGTCTCGCCAGCGGTGCAATCCAATTCTATATCACTTTTTTCCTGAAAACTTGAACTTAAAAATATGAACACTTGTACAAGAAAAACCAAAAGTTTGCATATACATTTCCATAATCACAAACAAGGGTGCTACATTATTATATGAAATATTTCAATGATTATAATGAATGGTCCAATTTTAAGGGTATTTTAAGATTGTTTTTAATCAATTGTCTTGTGAAAAGAAAATCAAAGATTTCATGTTATACTTTTGGGTGTAAATATTTAATCTCAAAAGAGTTTGTTTTTTTCTTTTCTTTTCTTTTTTAATTTTTTGGTTTAATCTTACTTTTGGTTTTGGGTTTTTTCATATGAAAACTGTTCAAATTATATATTTTTTTAAACTATAAAAACAAGAAAAATTCCAAAACTTTTAACATTTTATTTGAAAACGCACATCTTAAGCCATATTATAAAAGTTTAGGTACTAAAATGTAAAAGTGTCTGAAACAGAAGCACCCAAATTGTAAATTATTTCATATCAGCAATTTCATGCTGCTATTCCTTCAACTACCTTTGTGCAGATTTGCATATCACGATACCGGAGATTTGATGTTACACAATGTCGTTGGTTCAACGGCAACCGACCGATTCGTCGGACTGCATGCTACCGGGACCACCCTCCCGCAACAATGGTGGATCCGCTGACCTCGTATCAACCGGCCTCCTCGCATATGCCGCCGGTAGCACCGTCCCTATCCTCGATACTCGCTCCATGCAACTCGTCTGCGTCTTTCCTATCCCTCCTCCTGCTGCCACATCCGGCACCAGCAGCACATCCTCCTCCTCCTCACTGTCCCCTTATGTCACCTCCGTCCGTTGGTGCCCTACCTCGCTCCGTCTAGACCTTCTCTCCCATGACCTTTCTTCGTCCCACTCTCACCTTCTCCTCGCCGCCGGCGACCGCCAAGGCCGTATTTGCCTCCTTGACCTTCGCCAGAAATCAGCCCCTTCGCTCTTCCTCCAAACCGATCAGACCTCCAAACTTGGAATCCAAGACCTTTGTTGGATCCAAGCCCGATCCGACTCATGGATAATCGCTGCCCTAATGGGACCATCAGTCCTCGCTCTCTTCAACATCCCCAACGGACGTTGCTTCTTCAAATACAATGCATCGCCGGAACTCTTCTCGTGTATTAAACGTGACCCCTTCGATTCCCGCCATTTATGCGCCATAGGTTTAAAAGGCCTTCTCCTGTCAATCAAAGTCCTTGGGGACGTGTCCGAATCTGATGTCGTATTGGAAGAACTCAAAATCCCTACTGATGTCTCTGGGTTGAATAAGCTTGAGAGAGAAGTCGGTATCAGCATTAGTTCACCCGCTACACTTAATAATTCCCAGGCGACGGCGACGCTTCCCACTTATGGAGTCAAACTCGCGTTTTCGCCTCATTGGAGGCACATTTTGTATGTTACTTTTCCGAGGGAATTAATCGTGTTTGATCTGCAGTACGAAACGGCTCTGTCTCATTCCAGTTTACCGAGAGGATGTGGGAAGTTTCTCGACGTGTTGCCGGACCCAAGTATGGATCTGGTTTATTGTGCTCATCTCGACGGCCGACTTAGCGCTTGGCGGCGAAAGGAGTGAGTAAATATTGTCGCTTAACCAAAACGCAAAGCATATTTGGTTTTCTTATTTGTGTAATTGTTATAGTCATCTGTAATTACAAATGTCGTTTAGAATTGCATAAAAGGTTTAGGAGTTTAAGGGAATTGGAAAAAGCCTAATCATTTGCGTATCACCGCAGAGGAGAACAGGTGCACGAGAAGTGTATGATGGAAGAATTGATGCCCTCAATTGGCACATCCGTCCCAACTCCCTCAGTTCTTGCAGTTGTCATCTCTCAATCGGATGCCACCCTCCAAAATGTCGGCAAGCATTTTTCCGATGGACATCAACCTTCATCTCCTGACAACGAATTTGATCTGGATTTTGATAATCCTTTTGATTTTCGTGATGACTCACATATCATTTGTAAAACACATTTTATATCCATTTCTGATGATGGAAAAATATGGAATTGGCTTCTGACATCTGAAGACCCCACAGATAATCCAAAAGATACATCTGAATCTGATCCTGCACATGCTACAGAAGTCCGTAAAGATCCATCAGCCACTACTGTAAGCCAGGATAAGCTAACACTCAAGGTTAATAGTTAATACTTAACACTAATTAAACTATGGCTATTCAATTTCTATAAGTTCAAAGTTATGATTCTATTTTCTTTATAAATAATGCATTTTGTGAATCAAAATCTTGGAGCAGATGAGTCTTGTTGGCCAACTTCATCTCCTTTCTTCAACACTGACATTGTTGGCTGTTCCTTCTCCTTCTTTGACAGCAACTTTGGCAAGTGAGTTAGTTGTTTTCTCTGTAATTTCCAATTTTCCATATGGTTCTTTAAACTTCATTTTTACATTCATCACTTAGTGAATGAGACATTTATGATATATGATGTGAAGGTGGTGGAAACCATCCTGCTGTGGCTGTTCCACTGGTTGCTTTAGGAACTCAAAATGGTTCAATTGATGTTATTGATGTTTCTGCAAATGTTGTAGCTGCAAGTTTTTCTGTTCATAATAATCTTGTAAGAGGGTTAAGGTGGCTTGGAAACACTAGACTTGTCTCATTCTCATACAGCCCGGTATTAAACATACTAAAAAACCTCCAAATTCATCTTTGAATTTTTATAAATGTTTTATAAAAGTTATGTACTCAATACAGGGAAGTGAGAAGTCTGGAAGCTATGTGAATAGGCTTGTTGTTACATGCCTTCGGAGTGGTCATAATCGAGCATTTAGGGTTTTACAAAAGCCTGAACGTGCATCAATAAGAGCTCTCCGTGTGTCATCTTCTGGAAGGTTGTTCTTGAAAAGGAGTATTGGTTGTTTTGCTACTTCACCTAAATATGGAAGTGTTTTTTTTCTTTTTTGTTGAAGTATGTATTCTTGATATATTTTGTAGGTATCTTTTGATCTTGTTTCGTGATGCACCTGTGGAGGTTTGGGCAATGACAAAAACTCCAATTATGGTAAAACAACTGATTGTTTTCCTACTTTCAAGGGATAATTACAAGTCAACAAAGTGGCCAACCCTTTATCTCAATTTCACAATGGAAGAAACTGCAAATGTTAAAATTGCTTTATATATGAAAAAGTATGAATGATATATATTTAGAACTCTACAAAAGTATTTATTATAGTATTATTCTTTTTGCAGCTTAGGTCTTTAGCTCTTCCATTCACAGTTTTGGAGTGGACTCTTCCTACTGTTCCACGTCCCTCTCACAGTGGAGCCTCTAGACAATCTGTATCTAATTCTCAAGACAACACTTATGTAGCCTCTGAAGGAGCCTCTACAGACACTAGTGAGCTTCTATTCTCTACTAAATCTTACATACTTGATTTAACATTTTACACTTTATCTCTTTCTTATTGTAAATCCAATAAGGTTTTCATCCTTAAAACTCAAAAGTAACTTGCAGATGGAGCTCAAGAAGATTTTACAGAGACTTTTTCATTTGGTTTAGTAAATGGCTCTTGCGGGGTGTTTGAAGTTCATGGACGAAGGATCCGAGATTTCAGGTACTTTTTATTATCCATTTCTTCCATATATATATATATATATATATATATATATATATATATATATATATAACATTTTTTTTCTTAATCAATTTTTTTATATATTATAAGTTGATGATACGTATTTGTTATTTCCAGACCAAAGTGGCCTGACTCCTCATTTGTTTCTACTGAAGGGATGGTGACAGCTATGGCTTATCGTATGCCTCATGTGGTTAGTTTTTTTTTATAATACTAAAAGATTTTGTCACCGACTTATTTATATTTATATTTATATATGTGTAAAAAGGTTATGGGGGACAGATTAGGAAATGTAAGGTGGTGGGATGTGACAACTGGACAATCTTCCTCTTTCAACACTCATAAAGAAGGCATTAGAAGAATCAAATTCTCCCCTGTTGTTCCTGGAGATCGCAGCCTTGGACGTATTGCTGTTTTGTTTAATGACAACACATTTTCTGTTTTTGATCTTGTAACTTTCTTTCTTACTCATCATTTATGTCCCATGTTTT
The DNA here is from genome assembly GCF_052849685.1 of Lactuca virosa. Classification (NCBI taxonomy): domain Eukaryota; kingdom Viridiplantae; phylum Streptophyta; class Magnoliopsida; order Asterales; family Asteraceae; genus Lactuca; species Lactuca virosa. The sequence continues at coordinate 163,817,836 of NC_136433.1, read as the reverse complement.
CTGCTACTTAATTCCAATCTTTTTATTATTATTATTATTTAGACTTCATTTTTTTTCAGGATTCACAGGATCCTTTAGCCAATTCCCTATTACAGACACGGTTTCCAGGAACACTTGTGTTGGAGCTTGATTGGTTACCTGTACGAACTGATAAAAATGATCCATTGGTATTGTGTATTGCTGGAGCTGATAGTAGCTTTCGCCTTGTTCAGGTTAACATGTATGCATCACTTTTTTTTTACTTTGTTTTCAAGATATCTATTTACAACCAAAACATATTATCCAGTACTCACATTTTATACACTTTTTTTTTCATTCAGTGACAAAAAAAGTGGTTATGAATCCCAACCTGGATCTGTGAAAGAGCGATTTAGGCCAATGCCTTTATGTTCTCCTGTATTACTTCCTACAGCACATGCCTTAGTAAGATTGACTTTATTCACACTAATATCATATGGTTTATATGATCTTTTTTTTATACTATTAAAATATCCTTTCTTTTTTTAACCACAGGCATTGCGGTTAATCTTGCAATATGGGGTAAAGCCTTCATGGTTTAACACATGCAGTTCAATCCCAGATAAGGGGGGAGATTCAGATTCCCAAATATCAAGAAGTTCATCAGCATCTGTTGGGTACCTTCGTAGTTATTTAATTGATTTATCACCTATTGGTGACTCTGTTGTCCCTGAGTTACTTCTTAAAGTATTAGAGCCTTACCGAAGAGAAGGTAAAGCTTTATTTTCAGCCTAAATTAATGCAACATAGTTTTCAAATTTTTTTAACATACAATGTTGTAATAAGTAGAATGATGTGATAATAAAAAGTTTGTTTTGTTTTTGGTTTGAATCAGGTTGTGTGCTTGATGATGAGAGAGTGAGACAATATGGTAGTATAGTGAATAAAGGTTGTGCTGCAAGGTTTTCTTTTGCAGCTGCAATATTTGGTGAAACTTTGGAGGCTTGTTTTTGGTTGCAATTGCCTCGTGCATTAAAGCACTCACTGAATATGTTGGCTACAAAGTCTTTGCAAAAAGCACCTGTGAAATTGCCATCTACCATTGATGAGTCATCTGTACTAAGTAGGATGTTCACCATGAAGAGGAGATCTGTACCAAGGTTAACAAACTCAAACTCACTCGTAAGTTTTTTTCTTCCTTGGTATAATTATTTCAGATGGAATGGAATGCTTAATTCCATTGGAATTCCTTTCATTTTCTTCATTTCATTCCTTAGCCATGTTGTTTATTTATTCCATCATGAATGGATGACAGAGTAATGGTGAACTTAGGATGATGGCTTTTGCACAAGAAGAGTTATGGGAAAATGCTAGTGAACGTATTACTTGGCATGAAAACTTGGAGGGTGAACAAGCTATTCAAAACCAAGTTCATGAGTCAGTTTTCATCTCATTTTCTCTGCTTACTTAGTTTATCCAATTTGGAAAGGGATAAATCATAAATGTTTATTTGTTATTAAGGCATTGTGGTGTGGATGAATGATTTATTATTTATAATATAATAAATAATTAAATAGGCTAGTGACAGTTGGTAACTTGGATGCTGCTGTGAATTTACTGCTTTCAACTCCTCCAGAGAGCTCCTTCTTCTACCCAAATGCTTTGCGTGCTGTTGCTCTTTCCTCTGCAGTCTCAAGATCTTTAAATGAACTCGCAGTAAAGGTAACATACCATTACCATCATTTTTTTTATTTTATTTTTCCACCATAAAATATTTTTTTATTAGGTGGTTGCAGCAAATATGGTGAGGACTGACAGGTCATTATCTGGCACACACCTCCTCTGTGCTGTTGGGAGATATCAAGAAGCTTGTTCACAGGTGCTGATTGCTCTCATGTCATGCCATTCACATTCATTTTCTCCTTATTATTATGTAATATAATATTAGATTAGATTTAGAATTCCATCATGAATCAAGATTGTTTTTTTATTATGTTTGTCAGCTGCAAGATGCAGGGTGTTGGACAGATGCTGCAACCTTAGCAGCAACACATTTAAAAGGAAGCGATTATTCAAGGTACTTTATTTATTAATCTCTTCTTTACAATTCAATTCCTACTTTAATCAGTACCTACATATTTACTACTTATCTTGTATGATATATATAATAAAACAAGACAACGTTTTGTTTCTCTCAAGTCTTCGTATTAAGAGAAATATTTCCGATTAGTTTTAGTTTATATATATATATATATATATATATATATATATATATATATATATATATATTTGTGTGTAGGGTAATGCAAAGATGGGCAGGACACGTGTTGAATGCGGAACATAACATGTGGAGGTATCATCATTTATTTTCAGTAAAAATAAATAAATAAAGGTTTTCAAAATTACCTAGCGTATATGTATATGTATTTGTCCATAATTTCAGGGCCCTAATAATGTATGTAGCAGCGGGATGTTTACAAGAAGCATTGGCGGTGCTGCGTGAAGCTCATCGACCAGATAGTGCGGCAATGTTCATCATAGCCTGCCGGGAAATTCATGGGGAGTTTATAAAGGGGTTAGATCCAAACGACGACGCATCTGTCACAATCAAGGAAAAATTGGTTGTGTTACGAGGACTAAACCCAGAAAGTGAAGAAGTTATTGGTGTCGGGGAATTATACACAAAATACCAACAGGAATTAGTTCATCTCTGTATGGATTCACAACCATATTCCGATTAAAATTTGGGAAATTCCCCAACCTACATACTCATATTAAAGCATATTGTACTACACATAACAATAGCAACAAGATAAAACCTCACTATACACCAAATTACGAATTACATCCTTGTAGTTATATATATTCACTTACATTACGAATTTAGGCTACACCTTTAAAAAATTTTGTAATAATAATATCAGTCCAAAGTATGTATTTTACCCCTTGCACCTTCTTCCTTGTTACACTATGTTAAGTACGTTCATGAGAAGTAAAAAAGATTAAAAGGAAAACAAGAAAATAATTGCCTTTGGGGTGGGAGTGGGACTCGGCCACCTCTCTCTTTCCTAGTTTTCTTTCCATATATAGTTTTTCTTGTTTTTTTAAGGGTAAATAGCACAAAAGACATTAAGTTTATATCAAAATTTTAATTTAACAATGTGTTTTTTTGGTTTCAAATTTAACCCTGTGCTTTTTATTTTTTTACAATTCTAACCACTTGACCGATCAACCAGGTTACCTGCTGACGTGGCATGATGACGTGTCAATTTTGATGACGTGGCATGTTGACATGACATGCTGGCATGTCAAAATTGAATTTTTTTTCCCACAAAAGACACTAAGTTTTCATTTTTTTCGATTTTGACACTAAGCTTAAATTTTTCTTTCAATTTTGACACTTTATTTTTTTTTTCAAATTGAACATCATTTTTTCCAATTTTGTTCAATGTTGACCATTTTCCATTTGAAACCGTATAAATAAATTTTTTTATTACATTTTAAACTGTATAAATACATTTTTTTCGTTTAAAAACCACATTTTATATAAATACAAGGCTTTTTTTTTACTTTGACTAGGGTTTGACCAATCTTGACCTAGGGGTATTTTGCATATTTTGATTATATGTTAAGTTTGGGCATGATCTAATTAATAGGTGACGGGTAGAGCCGATAATCGGAGCACAGATTTATTCAGCTATTGTTCGGACTGAGATGTGAGTTTTCCTCACTGTACTTGTGTATCGAAGGCACCAATGTCGGCCCACTAGGTTATGTATCCTGGTATTGAGGATGATGTTATGCTAGTTATATGATAGGTGACTAGATCTATATAATTACCTGTATTTGTTGGATATGTGTTTATGTTATTTGTTGCATATGTCGACATATTGTGGTTGGGTTAAGGTGGTCCTGCTTTGTGGTGAAGGCCAAGATACTCTAGGCAGTCCAGATAGGCTGTAGGCCCTGCAAGGCGGTTCAGTCAGGCCGAAGGCCCGTAGAGCGGTCCAGATAGGTTGTAGGCCATGCAAGGCCGTCCAGTCAGGCTGAAGGCTCATTTTTTGATGCTATTGTTGTTATGTTGTGTGATGGTACTTTGGGGGAACTCATTAAACTTTAGCTTACGGTTTCAGTTTATTGTTTCAAGTACTTCAAAGGATCGTGGGAAAGAGAAGGCATGGTCATGCACATCTTCCTGTTTTTATGACAATGGATCTTGGGATACTCTCATGTTGATTATACTTTTGAAATAATGTTTTTCTAAACACTTTATGGTTAATGGGTTGTTTTTGAAGAATTTAAATTTCTTTGATTTTTGAGATGTTACATGTTTCTAGTAACAAAGTTCCAATGGTATATTCTGTAATATCGAAGACTCAGTCTGTGAGACTTTGGAATCTTGATATCACAGGAGATTAATGCATGTTAAGTTGGAATTCTATCACATCTTGTGTAACATCCCAAAAATCAAAGATAAAAATTTCATTTTTATTATAATCAAAACATAGCTGTAACTTGATTCAGACATTTCAAAAAAAAACATTTCTAAGTAACACAATTATCATAGTTGAATCCCAAAATCACGTATTGTGGAAAACACGGGTGTATGCGCTGCGATCGCCCCAAGCTCTTTCATTGGAAAACTGGAGTACTTGAAACTGAAAATGAAAACAGTAAGCACAAAGATTAGTGAGTTCCCCATATACCACATATAATGCAAGCATATTGTTAGGAATATCTGGGTGTCCGACCTACCCCTTTGGTCTATTTCAACCGGATACTGGCGAGCATATCTGGGTGCTCGACCTACTCTTGTCAGGCATATATGGGTGCCCGGCCTACCCTTGTCAGGCATATTTGGGTGTCCGACCTACCCTTGTCAGGCATATCTGGGTGCCCGACCTACCCTCCGGTTTATTCCAACCGATTACGGGGTCTATCTCACCCCTACCACTACCATATAAAATCATGCATATCTCACCTAAACATCAAACAATACATACCACCTTAATAATTATCACAAAGACAATCATTAAGCTATATCAATACTAGTGGGTCGGCCTTGGTACCTTCGACCCACAGATTCTACGAAGGGAGACTCGCCTCGAATGCAGAAGCTCACTGAGAGAAATCCCTAGTTGCTGCTCTGACGCCTTCCCGAGCTATCAATACTAAAATAACACCTAATTAGCAATTGAGTTCCCAAACCGAGACCCATAATCCACACTTGGGGTAAAATGACCATTTTACCCCTGACCAAAACTGAAACCCAAGCCCAACACCAAAAAGGTCCAAAACTACAAAATTCATAAAAGCCCACTAATGGCCCAATTTTCCAAATTGGGCCCAACCTCATATGGGCCTTATCCTAAAGCCCAATAATTTCTAGTCTAATAATAAATATTCGATAGCCCAAAGACCCAAGCCCATTGGGCCCACTAAAGTCCAAAACCATTGGCCCCACTAAGGCCCAATACAAAACCTTGGCCCAACTAGACATGCTCAATCAAGAGTTCAAGACTATAAAATTCCTCTGACCAATAAGCCCAACACACAAAGCCCAAACCCAAGCCCGAGGCCCAAATGAGAACAAACCCAAAAGTCCACAGCTGAACGTACGCGGGGCATACCCCTAGGTACGCTCAGCGTACTCGAAGATACAGATCGGGGCCTCAATTCAGTACACGGGGCGTACATGAACTTACGCGGGGAGTACCCTCTATTTCTCGAAAACTCATATTAGGACTTAATTCGTTAAGTCCTTCCGTTAAAACCTCAGGATACCTTCCAACTAATCTCTTAATGCATAAAGTTGGCAACTTTATGCATTTACATGACTCAATGGGACCCAATAACCATTTTAATCCATTAAAACCCAACAAGAACATGCATGGACCATATCTAAGCATCAAGCAAGCATTTTTATGAACTTATGAACTTAGAACTGCTAAGAGTGGGAACTCAAAGCTCCTGGAGTGATTTCCAACCACTAGATCTCACTCTTGAGGTCAAAATGGAACCAAAACCCACATAATCTTAGATCTCAACTTCTAACGAGCAAGTTAAGAACTTTTTACCTTTTATGAGCTTAGAATGTAGCAAATAGTCCAGATCTACAAGCCTTCTCTTTGATTCACCACCTTGCACAATACTTCCACTCTTGAATGTACACCAAAACCCACCAAAGATGCACATAAAAAGGCTCACAACACTCTTGGATGAGGCTATAGCTCGAGATTAGGGTTTATGACAATGGAGTATGAAGAGAGGCTCACACATGGGACTTAAGGTGTTTAAATAGTGAGTCAACCCTAAAAATTTAGGGTTTTGGGATCCTGCACGTACGCTGGGAGTACTATCTATACGCTGGGCGTACAGCTCCAGTCCTCCCGCATCCACTTTTCCATCACTACGCTGGGCATACCCCAGCTTATGTTGGGCATACTCACACGCATGCCACCTTTGCATGCATGGGACCCGAATGCAAACTTTTCCCATCAAGGGTCAAATCTTCCAATAACTTCAAAATACCATAACTCCCTCATCCTAGGCCCGTTTCCAACGAACCTTATATCCACGAAAATGTGGAGAGAAACCTTACGCTTCTAATGACACACACAAGCCTTAAAACCTCCCGAACAAAACCAAAAACTCAAAAGATCGAGATATCACATTACAATTATACCCTTGGCCTTCGAAGACACAATCGAGCACTTGGATCACTTATACCATGCCACCCACATCCAAGATGGACCAAATCCTTCCCTTCCTAAGGCCCTAAGCCTTATGACAATTGATAATTGGGTCGCAGCCTCGAGTAATGATGTAAATTCTGAACCGAGTGTTACAACTCTCCCTCACTTAAATTAGATTTCGTCCTCGAGATCGCTCCTTACTAACACTCATAAAAAACAAACACTTCAGGAACGCACCCGAAAATTCTGTTGGGTTTTGAGCACTATAACACTCATATGGTGCACATGCAACCCTAAATTCTTTGGATCTATGTTTTCTCTATTATACATGCATATTTTCAATTTTTCCAAAGAATTTTCCTAACTAGCATACAAATTGCCAAATAAATAATACATCTAGATAGATGACATACCTTTTAGAAGGACTTGTAGTTCTTGACCTTTGAAAGCTTGAGCACCTTAAGTGTGATGCCTCTAATGGTTCACAAACACCAATATGCAAAACGATGACTTAAGAGAATAAGCTACTTATCTCAAAGAGAATGTGCAACCGATTTTGGCTCATGGAGGGTTCTATTTATAGTGTTGCACATGCTAGGGTTACACTTTGTAAACCCTAATGCTCCATGACTTTCCACATTCTTATGTTCCATGGGTGTAACCTCCATGGACTATCCATGGATTAACTTATTGGTTTAGCCCATAATCGTGGATCATTAGCCTACATTACAATAATTATTGATTTACATAATCAATCCCCATATATTTAATTAGTCTCTTTTGACTACAAAATTAATTCCAAATTAATTATTGATCAATACTAATTAAATAATTTCGTATTAATATATTATACTTGTAATATATTAATAAACCATAAATAACCTTATTCTTAAAATCCATCCTATCAAATTCCACTGGTGAAGGCAACCCAAAAGGACTATACTACAATCGGGTCAAGTACATACCAGTTATAGTTATGGGCTTAGACACCAAATCCAACAGTCTCCCACTTGGATAAGACTAATAACTATTACTGCTAATGCACTTCAGGATCCGACTTAGCAATCGTAAGCTTTCAAAAGCCGTTGTCGAACTCTGACCTAGTCAGTGACGCATCCTTCAGATAAGGGATCATATACTCCTCTGTTCTCAATATATCTATGCAGACAAACACATGGAACATAGTCATACTTATTGTCCTGCAATTTGTTTCCCGATTTCCGATTCATCTGACATAGAACATAACTGAACACATCAATTTAGTTCTGACCGGGCCCGACACATAAGTCAAAACAGAATCATCGAGGGGCCCAACATATTGCTTTTAATCCTCTTAGGATAAAAGGAACATATAAACTTCGACATTATATGCTTGTACTAACTACTCATCAAGTCATGCACAACGACACGTTTTATAACATCAAGTTACTGATGTGTTTTCATGCCATCAATGCACAACCAACTCGTAGTCAACAACTCATATATCTTGGTTTGAAGACTATATGATATTATCATCTCACAATTACTCGTGATAAATTCCATGAAGTAATTCAGGTGAGTGTCGGTTGAATCCAATACTCAAATCTTATGTCAGGAGCACTCATGAATGGTGTAACACACTTTTGCTATGTCTAACTCCTTAGACAATCTACAAGCCAACTCATGACAGTCTTATTTCATACTTACTTCCAACATATGATCGACTGTGGATAGTTTGAATAATAATAATAATAATAATTTTATTATTCTGGAAGTCAAAACATGCAAAGTGAAACAATAGTAAATAATTGACACACGACAGTATCTTTACTTATAAATAAAACTCCTTCTATTTAATCATCAAATGTCAATTACAATTTAGCCGTTACAAGTTTCGATTTATCTAATTACTAAAACTAATATCGTCTGTTAGTCCAATGCCCCTCGCATGTTGCAAGTGCTTAACCCTAGTCAGTCCCTTTGTAAGGGGGTCTGCTGGGTTGTCCTCTGATGATATCCCATTTACCACGAGGTGCCCTTCTTCTACTTAATGTCTTATGAAGTGGTACTTTCTGTCGATATGCCTAGATCTACCATGATCTCTCGGTTCCTTGGTTAAGGCAACCACCCCTTCATTATCGCAGAAAATCTCCACGTGCTCCTTTATGGATGGAATTACTCCAAGGTCTCCGATGAAGTTTTTCAACCATATCGCCTCCTTCGATGCTTCGCTTGCTGCTATGTACTCTGTTTCGCACGTTGAATCATCTACAGTCTCCTGCTTGGAACTTTTTCATGTTACTGCTCCTCCATTCAGGGTACACACCCAGCCCGACTGAGAGCGGAAATTTTCTCTGTTGGTTTGAAAGCTAGCGTCACTATACCCTGTCACTCTCAAATCATCACTCCCACCGAGGGTAAGGACTCAGTACTTAGTCCTCCGCAGGTACTTAAGAATGTTCTTAACTACAGTCCAATGAGCTTTACTAGGATTCCCTTGATATCTGCTGACCATGCTCAAAGCAAAGGTCACATCAGGGCGAGTACAATCATAGCATACATGATCGAGCCAACTGCGGAAGCATATGGTATATGACTCATTTCTGCTATTTCAGCCTCTGCACTAGGACTCAGAGTCTTACTTTTTTTTGCATTTCCTTGGATAGGTAAGTCACCTTTCTTGGAGTTCTCCATGATGAAACGTTTCAACACCTTGTCCAAGTATGTACTTTGAATAAGTCCTATTAGTCTTTTACTTCTCTTTCTCAATATCCTTATCCCCAGGATATAGGCAGCTTCTCCGAGATCCTTCATAGCGAAACACTTCCCAAGCCAAGAGTTAACCTCTTGCAGGGTTGGGATGTCATTACCTATGAGCAGTATGTCATCTACATACAATACCAGAAAGCCCACTATACTCCCACTAGCATTGACATATACACAGGACTCATCCTCGCTTCTCGAAAATCCAAACTCTTTGACTTTCTCATCAAAACAAAGATTCCATCTGCGAGATGCTTGCTTCAAACCATAAATGGATTTCTCAAGCTTACACACTCTATTAGGGTACTTTGCATTGACAAAACCCTCTGGCTGAATCATGTAAACATCTTCAACCAACTTTCCATTAAGGAAAGCGGTTTTGACATCCATTTGCCATATTTTATAGTCATGAAATGCAGCTATGGCTAGCATAACCCTTATAGATTTAATCTTCGCTGCTGGTAAGAAGGTCTCATCATAGTCAACTCTTGGAGTTTGAGTAAAGCACTTCGCAACCAGTCGTGCCTTATATGTGTGTACTTTCTCATACATGTCAGTTTTCTTCTTGAAGATCCATTTGCACCCGACTGTCTTACGACCCGGTACATTTTCAACCAAGTTCCAAACTTGATTGTCATACATGGATTGAATCTCGTTGTTCATAGCCTCTTTCCACTTTGCAGACTCGGGGCCTGCCATGGCTTCATTGTAGTTGTTAGGTTCATCCAAATTTACCAGTGTGCTATCACTGATAAACGTATCACCTTCAATAGTAATATGGAAACCATAAGACTCAGGTGTATTTCTAACTCTACCGGAACGCCTCAGAGGTAAGGACTCGTCAATTGGATCAACTGGATTTTCCTCCTCAGGTTGATTGCTGGTGTTTGAGGTTCCTTCACCGCTTAACTCTTGAAGCTCTTCAAGGTCAATTTTCCTCCCACTGTTTCCTTGGCCTATGAGTTCTCTCTCGCGAAAGACTCCTCTCCTCGCAACGAAGACAACATTGTCACTCGGTCTATAGAAGAGATATCCAAAGAATTTATGTGGGCAGCCGATGAAAATACATTGATCACTCTGAGGTTCGAGCTTGTCATGAGTTTCTTTTCTCACAAAAGCATCGCAACCCCAAACTTTGATGTGGTCTAATGTGGGAACCTTCCCTATCCACATCTCGTGAGGTGTTTTGGAAACCTTTTTGGTAGGGACTAGATTAAGGATATGGACGGCAGTCTCTAAGGCATACCCCCAGAATGAGATAGGTAATGAAGCTCGACTCATCATGGAATGAACCATGTCTAGCAAGGTTCTATTGCGCCTCTCAGCCACACCATTAAGTTGTGGTGTCCTAGGTGGCGTCAATTGTGAAATAATTCCACATTCCTTAAGATAGTCAAGGAACTCGATACTAAGATACTCTCCTCCTCGATCGGATCGCGACATCTTTATCTTCCTACCCAACTGATTCTCCACTTCTTACTTAAACTCCTTGAACTTTTCAAAAGTCTCCGACTTATGCTTGATTAAGTAAATATACCCATATCTACTATAATCATCAGTAAAAGTCACATAGAAGCAGTTAGCATCCCTTGTGGCGGTTCTGAATTATGAGATCCAATAGACCTTCACCCATTTCACAAGTACCAGTGAAGGGTGACTTAGTCATCGTTCCAAGTAAATAAGATTCGAAAGTGTCATCCGACTTTAAGTCGAATGACTCCAAAACTCCATCCTTTTGGAGTTGGTCTATGCGCTTCTTGTTGACATCTCCAAGAAGACAATGCCACAAGCATGTCTTATCCAAATCATTGGAAGAATCAATATTCAACACATTATTTCCTAAGTTATCTACAATCATCACAGTTTCATATATACCATTGCAAGGTAATGATTCAAAATAAAATACACCATTACAATAAGCATAAATACCACCATTTTCAATATTAAAAGAAAAGATAAAACCTTGTTATACAAACTGTGAAAAGGAAATAACATTTCTCGCCATATCGGCCGAGTAACAACAATTATTCAAATCTAAATTTAAACCATTACTAAGCAATAAATATTAAACTCCAATCTTGGTCACATGCGACGCTTTCCTATTTTCCATGATTAAGTTTATCTTCCCGTGCTCCACATCCCTACTTCTTTTTATTCCCTACAAATCAGAACAAATGTGAATACCACAACCTGTATCAAGGACCCAAGAATTAGCATGTGATGAGTTATTAGATTTAATAGTGTAAATACCTATAAAAGAGGGCTTGATCTTGCCATCCTTTATGTCCTGCAAGTACTTGGGGCAACTTTGTTTCCAGTGCAATTTATCATGACAATGGAAGCTTTCAGCATCCTTCACATTGGAAGAGGGATTACCAGAACCAACTTTGGTGCCACTTAAAGAGGATCCATCAAGAGACTTTCCCTTGCGGCTCTTGGAGGGAGCCTTCCTCTTCTTTCCCTTCCCATGTCCGATTGCCAGAACAGGGGCATAAGTAGTGGTAGTAGGAGTAGACACAACCGATTTGCCTTTCAGGTTGCTTTCTGCAGTCCTAAGAAGGCCTTGAAGCTTGATAAGAGTGACCTCCTCCTTGTTCATATGATAGGTCATATGAAAATAATCATAACAAGAAGGTAAAGAGTGTAGAATAATATTTATGACCAACTCTTCATCAAAATTGACATTCAATTTAAGCAAGCAGTCCACGAATCTCTGCATCTTCTGCAAGTGGGCCGTGATGGGTTCACCATCCTTCATTTTGGTTGTGATCATGGAGGCAAGGATCTCATACCTCTCCTGTCGAGCACTTTGATGGTATCTTTCCATCAAATCATGATACATTTCATAAGGATAGTAGTCCTCATAGGACTTCTGTAGCTCAGCAGTCATGGTTGCAATCATAAGACACGACACATTTGTCGCATCCCTCTCATGAGTAGTGTGTTCAACGATTTGTTCAGGAGTAGCAGTGGTGACATCAATATCTTTGAGCTCTTTATCTAGGACATATTCTTTGTCCTCATAGCGAATAGCCATCCTGATGTTTCGAATCCAGTCATTGAAGTTCGGGCCATCGAAAATGACCCTACCACATAGGTTCATGAGGGAGAAAGAGCCTGAAGGGACTGGGTTGGAAGCATTGTTTGGGATAGACATCTATAAAAGAAGAAGAACAAAGTTTAGATTAGATGATAATCCTTAATATTACACCCAATATGAAATATTAAGGCTAGGACCCAACACAATATTCTACAATTGCAAAAAGGGATGCCGTAATCCAATTGTAAAATATTTGAAGGTAGGTAAATGACGATTTACCAATTTCCACCATGAAAAACGAAATAAACTATTAAGTTTTAATTGGATTGAAATTTTCCTAGATACTTTGAGATTCATTGAACTTTTCAGTGGCATGTTTAAATCTCGATTGTGCCCTTCATGTTTGTGATTGGGATGCCGATGATCACAAACAAGGAGTGAATAACCATGCAAATTAGCTTGGTACACCCAATGTTACAAATCACCTAATCAATGTGTCGGTTAACCACACACGCTCCATTGATCTATGATTAACATCAAATTACCCTTTGCCACACATTGTCAGTCCCAGATTAGTGTGTCGGTTAACCACACACGCTCCACTAACGACTTAACAAGGTGCAAAGTGTAATTTCATGGATTAGCACCATTTCACATTTTTCCTAAAGTAACTAAGATTGTGAATTTAATAAAAGTTTAGTTACTTTATATTTTATCATTATAGTTTTAATGAGGGAGAATTAATGTCTTATCCTACCCGTTTGGCTAACGACCCTCCACTAGTCAAGGAAGCGGTGGGTGAGAGTGGACACCCATTAAACTACCATTTTATAGGCAATAACCTTATACACCCCTTATAGACCGGCTTTGTGAATAAGGCCTACTAACGGTAAGACCGACTTTGTCTTATATATATATATATATATATATATATATATATATATATATATATATATATATATATTAAAATTATAATAGTATAAAATATAAGGGTTGAATTTTAACTTTTAAAGCTCTAGGGTTTGGAATTAAAGTTTCAATAGTGTGACTTTACAAATTCCAAAACTTGAGGGCAAGTTTTGAAACTTGTCAAAACTCTTCAGATTCATAACTTATGAGTTTAATTGGATTTTAATGTATGAGACCTTTCGTTTTCCATAACTTGAGGACAAGTTATGGAGGTCATTAAAATTCATTTAGATAAATTTTCTAACATCTAAAATTATCACATAATCTATGATCTAACTAAACTCATAATCAAGATAATTTATAGTCAACAATTTGAAAGCAATTTTGTTCATCATATAAAAACAACAATTATTTAAAACCTTGACAATTATCTTGTGGTTGGATGGGTACAAGCACTACCAGATCATAGAAAACATTTCCAATGATCCAAAACAGTTTGTGGTAGTGTTCCCAATCCGAACCAGGCCAAGAAACTCGAAATTCTGCAAACAGAGCCTTCAACTCATCGAGTACATGAACTGGACTCGGCGAGTTGCTCTGTTACTGAGTGGTCTCGTCGAGTATGTTCATGTACTCGGCGAGTTCACCAGTCAGAGGCCAAAATTTTGACTTTTTCAGCTTTGAAAAACTAGTAAGCACCAAATATAATAGAAAACAATCCTAGACTCTGATACCACTGTTGGGTTTTGAGCACTATAACACTCCTATGGTGCACATGCAACCCTAAATGCTTTGGATCTATGTTTTCTCTATTATACATGCATATTTTCAATTTTTCCAAAGCATTATCCTAACTAGCATACAAATTGCCAAATGAATAATACATCTAGATAGATGACATACCTTTTAGAAGGACTTGTAGTTCTTGACCTTGGAAAGCTTGAGCACCTCAAGTGTGATGCCTCTAATGGTTCACAAACACCAATATGAAAAAGGATGACTTAAGAGAATAAGCTACTTATCTCACAGAGAAGGTTCAACCGATTTTGGCTCATGGAGGGTTCTATTTATAGTTTTGCACATGCTAGGGTTACACTTTGTAAACCCTAATGCTCCATGACTTTTCACATTCTTATGCTCCATGGGTTTAACCTCCATGGACTATCCATGGATTAACTTATTGGTTTAGCCCATAATCATGGATCATGTGACATCCCCATTTTCACGGCCAGAAAAGACCGATTTTGTTTATGCTTTGTTTGAAAATCAGAGTAACATTTAAATAAAAGTGTTGTGGGATTTGTTCCCAAAAAAACATGATAAAGAATTATCAAAGCATTTCCAAAGAAATTTATTTCATTAAAACCTCGGGATGTCATGTTCGATACAGATCAAAAGCATAAACAGTACAATACAAGCCTGACTACATTTATTCATATCTACAGGCTTATAATCCCTTATCTCTCATCCAAACATCTATGCTCATGCGCGACTACTTGTAATACAAGAAACTTAGTGGGTCAGGCTTGGGAGCCTGGTGAGCACATAGGGTTTTCAACCCACAATAAAAAAGTTTATTATTTTCATCAACCAAACAAACCCGATTACCCGTTCCCGTTATCCTCATTTTACGTCCCTAAAACATCTAACATAAGGGACCTAGCCTAAGGATCTTTCATCGGGGCGACAACAAATGCTTCGGGGGTTCCTCAGCAATTCATGTCAAATAAGGCAACCATGTGGGGGATGGAGTACTGCTGGTGAGCACACAGTTCAAATAAACACCTACAGGTTGCGAGCATGCTAGCATTCCACTGGACTGTCTAAAAAAGTCTGTGGTCGTCATCTATACTCCGCTAAATGACTGGATCATCAATAACATCTATATCGAGGCCTCTCATTATTTTATTTTGTCACACAGCAACTATTACATCTATCCATGTGTTACCCAACACATTTTGTAGATATAAAATACATATACATTTTAAATCATTTAAAACATGTATAAAAATCTTTCACCTTGCATAGACAGCAAGTATTCAGGCAATATGCACACATAGCACGTAATTTATATTAAATACTTCATATTTATGTGTAAGATGAAAGGGACTATGCACTCACTTGTTAAGGTGGTGATTCCGAACTTAGACAGTTCTTCGCTTAATTTATTTTCCTTCGACGAAACCTAGTATCATTACCACTAGATTTTAGTCTAATATTCATTGCGACTAATTATTAGTCTAGATTCATCATTAACTCAAAGTCTACTTCATAATCAATCAAGTAAGGATCAGCCAGACAGGACAGTTGGGAGGCAGAACCATTTCGGCATATAGCTTTTCTGAAGTCCAACAACCAAACCCAACATGACCATTCTAGACACCTCTCACGTAAGTAGTTCAATCAGTATAACGACTTTTAATCACTGATAAATCTTATTTATAGGTTCATAATAACGGTATTATATTTAAATAAAAGCTATATTTAAAATGGTGTAGGCGTAGCTCACTTACAGCGGGTTTTTATAAAAAACAGGGCTTCGCTGGAGCAGCGTTTCCGAGCCGAAAGACCCTTTTCTCGAATCCTTCGGGAGCTCCGGGGCTTCCTTCGGGTGCTAGGGCATTTTCCTAGACTTTAGGGGGGGGGGGGGGGGGTTAGGGAGGCTAGAGAGAGAAAGTGAACTTAGGAGGTGTGAAGAATGAAGGGAACCCGACACCTCTATTTATAGGCTGTCTGGAAGCTTGACTCGCCGAGTCCACCTCCAACTCGTCGAGTCCATGGCCAGGTGTCAGCATTCTGGTGGCGAAACGTGTGTGGCCTACATTGTGCCACGTCACCCCTTTTACAGCAGCACCCTGCCAACTTCTAAACTAACTTTCGCATACGAGCTTCGTTTTTGACGTTCTTTATATCCACGCGTAGGTAAAAACAAGATCTACAACTTTCATTCTGTCTTCGTCGGCTAATTCTCTACCGATCTTAAATTTAACAGTAGGAGGAGATTATATTGTTAAATGATCGCGAAAAATTCATAACTCCTTCATACGGACTCCATTTTCGTCTGTCTTTTTACCGTTGAGTTCCTATTAATGAGATCTTCAATTCTCATTTAGGTCGCGTAGGCTAAAAACCGCTCGAGCTAAAATTTGAGTTTCGGGTCGTGCACTCCTATGCCAAATCTTAGAAAATTCATAACTTCCTCATACGAAGTCAGATTTGGGCGTTCTTTTTATGGAAGCTCTCGGTTTAACATATTCTACGAATTTATTTTAGATTACTAAGGCCAAAAAGTATTCTATCGTAAATTCGCTATTTACGCTTCCCGGTGTCGTGCTGGTTCCGTCGCGAAACTTCGACGGGTCATAACTCCTTCGTTATAACTCGGATTTCGGAGTTCTTTATATATCCGAAGTCCTTGTTTTGACCACTACAACTTTATGTAAAGATATCGGGCTTATCCTCAAGCAAGTCACTGACTGCCATAACCTCACCGCTGAACAGGGACTGACGAATGCTACGGGCCACCCCACAGTCTTACAACACTTCCACCTTGCCACAAATGCCACCCAATACCTTACCGCTAATCTTTCTATTTGAACATATCTGGAGTCGAGCATGCACTCGACCAAACACCCAACTGAACTCGAGCCATGACTAGAACCCCAACCTGGTTTCCCTTCCCAAAGTCTGCTAGCTAACACCAAGAAGACGTGAACCTAATTCTAGGAGTTCCTTGGACTCCCAACTCACACAATCCTCAATCCAGATAGCCACTTGGGCCGTCTTCCTCCCCGATGGGGATGCGAAATTTGTCCCAGTTTCATACATGCTTCTGTTCCTGAATACCTGAAGAATTCTCCCCCACTTTGATTCGACTAAGTCTTCACAACACATGAGAATTGAAGGATTCCTGATCCTTCTTACCCTCTAAAAATCAGACTGCTGACAACCTGTGCTTACCAATGCTAGCGATCCATTACCAGACAAACCCTATGATCACCCGACCTCTAAAATCTTGAAGAGTACTCTTGAAATCTAGTCCAATATGATACATCAATTCACCTTCTATGATACTATACCAACTCCTTGAGTTCTCATGTTGGCGACTAGAAGCCATAACCCTTACCCTGGCTGACGAATCCTCACTCCAACTTCCATTCTTGCAAAACCACTGGACTCTAACCGAACACAACCCATGCGAGAATACAATTCTCTTGAAACATCCAATGACCAAACAACTCATGCGACTGACACCAGTATCCTTCTGCTACCGCTCCTCCCTAGCAACAGTAGTGCTTGAACCCCGAAGTTCTCCCATAGTCAACCGCCAATCATACCAGAACAAAAGATGAAACCACTATACCCCAACGATACAGTAGAACTAACCTGATGAAGCTAACCACATACCTTCCACACAATACCCCTGAGCCGATCTCGACCGCAACCCAAAATAACAACCAAACACTTGGAACTTGCCATACAAGATACAACCCCTTACTAACCCACCAACGATTCATGGCATGCAAATGACATATAACATTTCTTGAAAATATAACCCAAACATAAGCAGAGAAATAAATTGAAGGTACACTTACCCAAACCGATGCAAAGTTCCCAATAAATATAAATTCTTATAATAACCAAGAAGGAAGCAACAGATAACATACCCGTAATATCGCCTGAAGAAACCCTGACTCCCTCTTCCTGCCGAAGAACCCACAATGGAACCTGAGCAACCCCAACCACCAAGCGGGGGCAATTCGACGGGATATGACCAGGCTGATGACAACGATGGCACAACTCTACCTCCAATGTACATTCTTGGCGGTGGTTACCCTTCCGTTCGCACCTGTCGCACTTAGACCTGTTGCGCACATCCTCATGGGTCCCTTCATTCTTCGTGCAACCACCCCGGCCTCTCGGGGCTCTAACACTAGCTACGACAGTGTCCAACTGTTCAGATTGTCATGCCTGACCATGAGTCCGCTTCCTCTTCCCCAACTTCCTATCCGAACCAATCTCATGCTCTCGGGTTACCCCGACCAACCCATCATCCGCCTGAACAGCCGAGGTCCGAACCTCGAACCTGGCCACCACCTTATCAGTAAAACGCCCAATGATGTCGGGTAACTCCTCACGAAGGGCTCGCAAAACCTCTGCGACAATCCAATCATGTGGTTGACTCTCCTGAAGACATGGTGTGTGCAGTTCACCTTTGATCCTAAATGACAAAAGCTAACAATAGGATCCTCCTTCCTGAAGGATCCTAGGGATCCACAAGTTTTGGGCTCCACATGAGCCCTCAACTACCCTGCTATAATCTCGGCCCAAAAGGCCCCGAGACGACTATCCAATAGCTCCAAAATCGCATCCTTGACTGAACCAAAGATCACAGGAGTCTGCTCCAAAATATCACGGGTAATCTCCGACGAGATGAACTCCCGCATCTACTCGCTAATCAGCTCAACACCTACACCTGGGCCGAAACCCGAACCAAAACCAAAACCAAAACCAGAACCAGAACCATCTCCCTGAGTGCTCATCTCCAAACTGAAATACGACAAGCCAACAATCAAAACATGCTCAAGAATCCTCCTCCTATAAGATTCTTAGATTCTCCAAGATTCCCACCGACTCGAGTATGGATCCTGTGCTTTCAGTAGTACGGGCCCAATACTACCTTTCACACCTATCCATACTTTCCTCAGCAATCCTCCTGAATCCTCTAAGTCACTTCCACAAACGAATGCGCCAAAACTCACTAAACCGCTCTACTAACCCACTGAAGCATATCCTAGGCTTTCCTAGGTTCCCGACCTCACCCAGTGTAACGACCAAAATTTCAAAAGAAATTTTTCATTTTTGATTAGTTAAATCACATTTCCAAAAACCACGAAATCCAAATACAATTGTTTTCAAAATTCATTTCCATTACAATTTTATTTCAAAGAGTGTCCCATAAAAACACACCCAAGTGAGAGTGAACGCCGCGCCATCACGCCTTTCCCTTGCCCTTGGGCTCAGATGTACCTGAAACAAATCCACAAACTGTAAGCTAATGCTTAGTGAGTCCCCCAGAGCATACCCCACACACAATCTACATAACACATATCATATTAGCTATAAAAGCTATCTCTACCACATAATCCATGCACACAAACATATAAGGATGCCATGGGCTCCTCCCAAGGTCTTACTCCAGGATGTCATGGGCTCCCCCACATGGTCTTACACCTAAGTGTCATGGGCTCCCCCATGGTCTTTAGCTGGAAAGCCATGGGCTTCCCCACATGGTCTTACATCCAAGTACCATGGGCTCCCCCCATGGTCTTTACTTGAAAAGCCATGGACTCCCCCACATGGTATTACATCCAAATGCCATGGGCTCCCCCATGGTATTCCCTACAAGCATCACACGTATAACTAGTATAATACCAAGAATATCTAGTAATCATACCACATATCTCTACACAACAAGTCACATATCTCTACACAACAAGTCACATATCTCTACACAACATGCATACCACATATCATAGAATGGGCCGGCCTTGGTGCCTTAGACCCATTGGTATGGTGAGAATACTCACCTCTCGGTTGCTGAATTGACAAGCTAGAATCAGATATGTCCCACGTGCTGCTCCAACTCAATTTCCTATAATCATTATGTGATGAACTTGTCACAATCCCATAATTGCCCTTAAAGTCAACCCTGGTCAAAGTCAAGGCCACCGGTCAAGGTCAACAGTCCATGTTGACCTCAACTCGTCGAGTTTCTGAGTAATTCATCCACTCGCCTAGTTACCTGTGTAACTCGCCGAGTCCCTCCGAAAACCCATGAAACCGAAAACTCAATGTCAACCGAAAACTCGTGACAACCGAAAACGTGGAACTGAAAACTCATGGAACCAAAAACTCAATGTCGATCGAAAACTCATGACAACCGAAAACGTGTAAACCCTACTTGACTCGGTGAGTCAGCTAAGCGACTCGACGAGTTCCTTCAATATTCTTCAAGTTCATCCCTTTTCAGTGGGATCTAAGATCCCAAACTCCATATCCAAGCTCTCCTAGTATAGATATCACGTAAAGTTGCAAACTTTACGTGCATGCAAGGTTCTACAAGGCTATTACTTCAAAACTAGGCTTCTTACAAGGTTTTTGTGCATGGAAAATGACTAAACTGCATAAAGGAAGCAACTTTATGGCATTTGGGACCTAAAGAGGTCCAGATCTGGAACCATATCCTTGTGATAAGTCCAGATCCAAGTTTGACTCCATTTTGCACCAAGAATGGCCATTTTCTTCCAAAAAAGAAGATCTAAGCAACTAGAGATCAAGATAAAGACTTTATACCTTAGAGTGTTGGAAAATATGATGTAGATGTTGGATCTACTGTTCCTATCCTATCTCCTTCTTCTTCAAGCTCTAAAATCCTTCACAAATACCCCAAAATTGCTCACAAAGGCTCTTTCTTTCACTCAAGAGGGTGCAAGGTCGATCAAGGGTTTTCTCTGGCTGATAGGGTGCTAAGGGAGGCCACAAGAGGCAGGTTATGTTCTTTAAATAGGGTGAAAACCCTAAAAATTAGGGTTTCTATTTATAGCTCCTAATCGTCGATTCGGGCCTTCCGACTCGTCGAGTAGGTCCCGACCCCGCGTCCACCAAAAGTCTCTACTCGACGAGTTGGACTCCCAACTCGCCGAGTCCATGCACCAAAACCTTAAAACTTAGTTAAATTAATTAATACCTGGAACAGGTGTTACACCCAGCCCTTAGCTACTAAAGGATTCCCATTAATGTCAACTAGCTATCTCATGAATATAGTCACATGCAACAGATATCAAATAATCCTTCGAGTAAAAGACGCAATCCTAGAACAGTTGGACTCAAATGAGAGCTGCACAATAGGGCCAAGTCCATTACTCTGAGATAATCCAGCCTGTGCCACATGTGACTTAGCATAGTCACTTAGTAGCTAGCTCACATTGCTAAGAGTCCCACAAAGCACAAAGCAAGAAACATTGGACAACGGAAAAACTAATCAACAAACTCGAATCAAGCCATTTTATCCTCTTATCAGGAATCTATACTAGTATCTAATTCTAAAGCTCATACAATCAGGCATAAAAAGGCATCTCTCCTATCATACATTACTGAGCAGATCCTTAGCCCTAATCTAACATGCAATTCTCATAATCATAGCATATATCATAATAAACACGTATTGGTATTCTGGGAACCACTTATTTGAACTCGGCCGATTGCACGCATCACACCCTTTCTTGTTTAGAAATTCCCATTTTAATTAAATGTTTTTATTATAAAAAATTTCACCAAACCCTCAGTTTGAGTTTAGTCACACCCAGTGTTGCAAATATCGGACTAGGCGGCCAATTAATCGGTGCCTAGGCGCTTGGCGGTCCTCCACCGTCGACGTTTATAGCTAATCGGACCCTATTATCGGACGTGGTCAATATCAGTCAAAGACGGAGATTATCGGGTCTAGGCGGGCCTAGGCGCCCTAATCAGTAAAAAAAAACTTTAAGGGCAAACATTTCAAATTGTTAGAATTGCTGCTAGGGATCTTCTCACTCCATCAAATTCATTTCTTTTCTTTTTTGAAATTCTCTCTGTAGTCTGAAGGAACGAAAGAAAGCATGAAATGAAGCTTCTAAAACGATGCCATCTTCTTCTTCGATGCCATTTGTCCCTCCTCCGACACCGTCTTTTTCTTCCATTCACGTCATCGCAGTCCGTCAGTCGTCATCCTCGAAGCTAAACCAGTCTTCTCCCTCTGAAGCTTCTACAACAATCGCCGCCTCTTGTGTGTTATATAGCAATAATTAGGATGGAATCATCAATCATGGAATTCCCACATATCCACAGCCTCCTGCTATTGAATTCCCTCAACATTCACAAAGTTCCAAATGCAGTAGACAACAGGTTGCAGGTCCACATCTCTTCCCGATGCTATTGGAACCCATTGTTCATAACACTTTTTTCTCCCCATTTTATACAGACTTGGATCCAAATGCAATTGTTGGTTATTTAGATTTGATGTATTAGGGATCAAAAGGGTTTTTGTAATCATAGTATCATGTTATAATGTTATATTTATTAATTTTTAGTAACTTTTTAATAGATATAATTTTATATTCTTAGGATTAATGTTTTATTTATTAATTTTTTAATAATTAATGGTCCCCGATTAATCCCCGCCTAGCTGATTAATCCATTGACCCCAGTCCACCGTCGAGCTACCGTAGAGCGATTTCTGCAACCTTGGGCACACCCGAGAGTATGCCTGAATCCCTCAAACCAAGGCTCTGATACCAACTTGTAACATCCCAAAAATCAAGGATAAAAATTTCATTTTTATTATAATCAAAACATAGTTGTAACTTGATTCATACATTTCAGAAAAAAAAACATTTCTAAGTAACACAATTATCAGAGTTGAATCCCAAAATCACATATTGCAGAAAACATGGGTGTATGCGCTGCGATCGCCCCGAGCTCTTTCATTTGAAAACTGGAATACTTGAAACATAAACAGAAAACCATAAGCACAAAGCTTAGTGAGTTCCCCGAATACCACATATAATGCAAACATACTGTCAAGCATATATGGGTGCCCGACCTACCCCTTTGGTCTATTTCAACCAGCAACTGTCGAGCATATATGGGTGCTCGACCTACCCTTGTCAGGCATATCTGGGTGTCCGACCTACCCTTGTCAGGCATATTTGAGTGCCCAACCTACCATTGTCAGGCATATCTGGGTGCCCGACCTACCCTCCGATTTATTCCAACTGATTACGGGGTCTATCTCACCCCTACCACTACCATATAAAATCATGCATATCTCACATAAACATCAAACAATACATACCACCTTAATAATTATCACAAAGAAAATCATTAACCTATATCAATACTAGTGGGTCGGCCTTGGTGCCTTCGACCCACGGATTCTACGAAGGGAGACTCACCTCGAATGCAGAAGCTCACTGAGAGAAATCACTAGTTACTGCTCTGACGCCTTCCCGAGCTATCAATACTAAAATAACACCCAATTAGCAATTGGCTTCCCAAACTGAGATCCATAATCCACACTTGGGGTAAAATGACCATTTTACCCCTGACCAAAACTAAAGCCCAAGCCCAACATCATAAAGGTCCAAAACTACAAAATTCATAAAAGCCCACCAATGGCCCAATTTTCCAAATTGGGCCCAACCTCATATGGGCCTTATCCTAAAGCCCAATAATTTCTGGTCCAATAATAAATCTCTGATGGCCCAAAGACCCAAGCACATTGGGCCTACTAAAGAACAAAACTATTGGGCCCACTGAGGCCTAATTCAAAACCTTGGTCGAACTAGACATGCTCAATCAAGAGTTCAAGACTATAAAATTCCTCTGACTAATAAGACCAACACACAAAGCCTAAACCCAAGCCCGAGGACCAAACAAGAACAAACCCAAAAGTCCACAGCTGAACGTACGCGAGGCGTACCCCTATGTACACTCAGCGTACTCGAAGATACAGATCGAGGCCTCAAGTCAGTATGCGGGGTGTACACTTACGCGGGGCGTACCCGCTATTTCTCCAAAACTCATATTAGGACTTAATTCGTTAAGTCCTTCCGTCAAAACCTCAGGATACCTTCCAACTAAGCTCTTAATGCATAAAGTCGACAACTTTATGCATTTACATGACTAATTGGGACCCAATAACCATTTTAATCCATTAAAACCCAACAAGAACATGCATGGACCATATCTAAGCATCAAGTAAGCATTTTTATGAACTTATGAATTTAGAACTGCTAAGAGTGACAACTCAAAGCTCCTGGAGTGGTTTCCAACCACTAGATCTCACTCTTGAGGTCAAAATGGAACCAAAACCCACATAATCTTAGATCTCAACTTCTAACGAGCAAGTTAAGAACTTTTTACCTTTTATGAGATGACAATGTAGCAAATAGTCCAGATCCACAAGCCTTCTCCTTGATTCACCACATTGCACAACACTTCCACTCTTGAATGTACACCAAAACGCACCAAAAATGCACATAAAAAGGCTCACAACACTCTTGGATGAGGCTATAGCTCGATATTAGGTTTTATGAGAATGGAGGATGAAAGAGAGGCTCACACCTGGGACTTAAGGTGTTTAAATAGTGAGCCAACCCTAAAAATTTAGGGTTTTGGTATCCTGCACGTACGCTGGGCGTACAGCTTCAAACCTCCCGTGTCCACTTTTCCATCACTACGATGGGCGTACCCCAGGTTATGTTGGGCGTACTCACGCGCATGCCACCTTTGCATGCATGGGACCGGAATGCAAATTTTTCCCATCAAGGGTCGAATCTCCCAATAACTTTAAAATACCATAACTCCCTCATCCTAGGTCCATTTCCAACGAAACTTATATCCACAAAAAGGTGGAGAGAAATCCTATGCTTCTAACGACACAACCAAGCCTTAAAACCTCCCGAAAAAAACCAAAAACTCAAAAGATCGAGATATCACATTACGATTATTCCCTTGGCCTCTAAAGACACAATCGAACACTTAGACCACTTATACCATGCCACCCACATCCGAGATGGACCAAATCCTTCCATTCCCAAGGCCCTAAGCCTTATGAAAATTGATGATTGGGCCGCAGCCTCGAGTAATGAAGCAAATCCTGAACCGAGTGTTACATCTTGGATAGTGATAGGAATTTGGAATTGTGCAATGAGCATCATTGGAATAATGTCCAGTTGATTTCTTCACAAATGAAGGACCATAGAGAGGCATAGTATGTATGTTCATAACATGACATGACTGATGTTCAATTCAAGTGGTTAGTTGATTAACCGAAACATTATACAATGAATAAAGTTGTAATTATTATGGTGAATAAATAATATAGATTATTTATATTCAATAGATTTGAGACCATAGTTAATTAGTTTATTATTATGTTTCACTTTGCATGTTTTACTTCCTGAATGATTTGATTATTCAAAATTTCACAGTCGCTCATACTTTTGGAAGTAAGTAGTGAATGAAGATTGTCATGAATTAAATTGTAGGTTGTCTGTGAGGATTAGACATTGCAATAAGATTGCTACAATGTTCATGAGTACTTAGAAAAATAAGGATTTTGTGTATTGGATAATCCAACGCTCAGATAATTACTTCATGTATTCTATCACGAGTAATTATGAGACGATAATATCTTTTATTCTTAAAACGGAGATATATGAGTTGTAATTTACAAGTCGTTTATACATTTGGTATTGTGAAGACGCATCAGTAATGTGATGTCATAAAACGTAGTATCATGCATGATTTGGTGAGTAAAAAAAGATACAATCATAAAAGTCAAATTTTATTCGTTCCTTTTGCCCTAAAGGGAAAAGAGATATCTTTGGGCCCCTCCATGATTTTTTGTCGACATTTAAAGTGCTTTCCCGAGCCCGGACTGAATTGATGTGTTCAATTAATAGTCTGAATTCAGTCGTCATAAATCAGGAAATCAAGAACAAAATCTTGGACTGTGAGATTGATTCTAATCCATGTCTCATGTGCATATGATATTTTGTAGAATGAAGGAATATATGATCACTTATCTTGGGGCCAATGTCTGATTATATCAGAGTTCGGCAGTGGCTTTGGAAAGCACTCTTTGTTGTTTGGTTATATTTGCAAGTGTAGTTATAGACTTATCCAAGTGGGAGACTGTTGGATTAATGTGTCTAAGCTCATAACTAAATTGGTATAAGCTTGAAAATAGAAGCAAAGTCCTTTTGGATTGCCCTCATAACCAAAAATAGCTAGAAACAATATTAGGAGAGAGAGAGAGAGAATGTTTTGTTAATATATTATGTGATTCATATATTAATTGGGAATAGATAATTGATATGTTAATTTGTTATGTTATTAATAAATTAACATGAGATCAATAATTAAATAATTGATTTGTTAATTTATATGGTTAATAAATTAATAAGAAATCAATTAGAATTAATTAGTTATTAATCAGAATTAATCTGGAATTAATTTGGGATCAATTGAAATTAATTAAATGTGTAAGGGGTGAATTGTAATTGTTAAATACTTGAACGAAAGAAGCAATTCTAAAAACCTCCATGGCATGGACGGTTTTGGAGGCTCCTATAGGGTTTCTGGAAGCCTCCTGGTTGCATAAAAGAAAAGGATTTGAATTATGATTAAATATATTATTTAACCAATTCAGATTATGCTTTGATAGCAAGTTACCTAAACTATAAATAGGACCCCAAGGCATCAATTGCCGTTCATGTCCTTCCTAAGAAGCATAGGAACGAAATTTATTCCCCTCTCCTCTCTCCTTTCTCCTTTTTTCATTCTAGGGTTTCTAGATTTTTGGGTGTGAGTCATTCGAGACATTAGATTTCTGGTGCTCGCTTTCCAAGGTTTTCAAGAGGGAATTTTGTTTGGTTATTTACTATAATAATCAAAAGGTATGTAAACCTTAACTCTACGTTTATTTCGATTATTATAGAGTTCCCTTAGGGTTCTTGATGTTCATAGGTTATTGCTATCAATAGAGAAAACTTAGATCCAAATAGGTTGCATGTGAACTTAAGGGTTAAGTTTTTCCGCCACATGTTTTAATTATAACCTATAAAACCCATCAGAACTATTTGTATACAAAGCTCCGAGCTCTTATTCTTCTATACAATATTGTATTTGAACAAGGTAAGTTGTCAACCCCGAATGGAAACTGAAATTGCATATTATCTATATGATTTTCTTTTATCAGATTTCCTATTATGTTTTCATGTTTTAAGAAAGCTACAAGATCACATCGTTTGAAACCTATATACATATAATTTGAGCTTCAACCAAATTTTCCACCAGCCATATATATTTTTAGATTGTTTTGGATTGGTTCTTATGTCATATTAAATTTATTAGAAATAAAAATTAAAATTGTGGTGATGGTGCATTTATTTTAGATCCAGATAAAAGTTAAAGAAAATTAAAATCCATAGATGATTAGCAGTGTTATAATTTCTTTATGAAAAAATTGTAAATTTGGTCCTTGTGGTTTGCAAAAAACTGTGGATAAGGTCCAAAAAGTTTCTGACTTGCATGGAAGGTCCAAAATCAAGAATTCTCTGGGATTTTAGTCCTAAAATTAAGAAATTCTGGTGGTTTTGGTCCTTAGCAAACCTGAAAGGACGATTTTGCCCTTTTAATTTCCTTTTACATTTTTTATATCCCTTTAAGAATTTATTAATTAAAATTAAACAAATAAAATAATTGGAGCCACCTGGTCGTTCTTTTCTCTCTCTCTCTCTCTCTCTCTCTCTCTCTCTCTCTTAATTGGAGAACCACCCACTAGAAGGATTACTTAGAGAAACATCACCACCATGATAACCCTTTATTTCTCTCTAGAAGCCATCCCAGTGCTCTTCACCTTAATCTCATTTGTAGATTCAACAACTTAAAGTTGGCTTGATTTTACCACCTAATCCACCACAAGTTATAATCAAGAAGCTATCCAAATTTATGGAGCAACGGGTAAGGTTGAAAGATGCATTTATCGTCGGTCTTAAAAACCTAGATACCCACCAACATCCTCGTCTCCCTCTCCCCCTCTCATCCCGTATATCCATGGAGGTATAATTTCATTAGAAACAGATACATAAATCACCATGAATGAGAGAAAGGATTGTTTGATTTTGCAGTGGTTCTAGGTTTTGATTTCATTAAAGTTGGCTTTGGTTTCTGGGATATTAGATTTCACTTTGGTTACTTATGCTTTTGGTTTGAAGTTGATTTCACATTTGAGTAATTTCAATCCATTCAGAACATTTGTAAAAGAATTATATATGGATTTTTGGGCATATCAGTATTCCATTCTAACTTTATGCTTGACTGCAAGGATTTGAATCTCGAAATTATAAATGCCTACAGGATTACACAACTGCCCATCCCTGGAAACCTGCATTTGGGTGTGAATCGACAACGATTTGAAATATAGAATCTTGTGTAGGGGGTTGGCTATAAATCGACAACGATCCGGGATTTCTGCATGTTTTTTTATTTAAACTTGATTTTGATGAGAATTTTGGGTTTTTTTTCTCGATTGAGGGGTAAGATGTGAAAATTGTGTGTTTATTAATTAACAATACATGGAGAATGGGGATAAGAAACGATACCAAAGAAGAAGAAGGTGAAGTTGGGTCTAAACCCAATTAGGTTTTAAGTGTTCATAATCATCGAGAGGTGGAGAGTATTGAAGGATACAGTTTGCCAGAGAAGAAAAAGTTCATCGGAAAGGGGGTGAGACGCCCATTGATTGATTTTAATCTACTGTGTGTATATGTTAAACTCACATGTGACTTCTAGGAAAAGAATTGTGCTCTTGTGAAATCAAAAGGGAGATACAATCTTGAAAGAATTGATGGGGAGTTAAGAGAGAGAGAAAGACACACACACACACACAGAGGGTTGGGTGAGATTTTATTTTTTTATTTTTTTTAATGATTTAAATACCAAAATAAATAAAGAAAATTGAAAAAAGAAATGAAATGGTTATAATCGTATTTTCAAGTTTTTTTGGACCAAAAACACAGAAAAACATTGATTTTGAACCTCTATGCAAGTGGAAAACTTCTTGGACCCTATCCAAAGTTTTTTGAATTCCACAGGGATCAATCTTGTAGTTTTGTCTTTCTTTATTACAATTACGAAGTAGGATGACGGACTAAGCAAGGGTATGAAAGTCTTTTCCTTTGTAAACCATTTCAACATCTGTCATGTTGGCATTGACAAAGAAGAAACTGTATCCATTTGTTATTGCATATAATTTTCTTGTACAATTTTACAAAATTAATATGTTAATGATATTTTTAGTATAAATGAGGTGCATATATTTGTGCATATAATTATATATAACTAAACACTTAAAGTAATGGAATTTCTAGAACCATAGGGCATACAATTCAAAAACATGAAGACAGACGACATCTACGCAATGCTTCACGAATTGATTTGCCATCTGCATTAAACCAACAACGTCCTCGAAAAAGTCCAAGCAAAACTAGAAGGATTGGCCATGCAGCAGGAGTACTGCAACACCATAGAAACTCGCCCACGCTTCCTGAACTTCACAATATCCGACAACGTTCTCGATAAAGGAAAGACACATCACAACAAGATGCGGATAATCATCGCCTCCCTCCAGGAAAAAAGAAAGAAGCAATTGCTGACCAAGGAAACCCATGAAAGAATTCCCTGACGATTAGCTACCGACCATTCCCTCTCTTATGTCTGTTATGTCTGATTAGTTAACGTCCAACTAATGTCCTTTTTTGCTATCGTCTATGTAATAGTTTTCTTATCCTTTGTATGAACTCCATGTTCTAAAATAAGATGTTCATAAACTTCTACTCTATCGTTTGAACTTATGATCACATGCAAATACTTAAAAAAAACAAATGAAAACAAATACACATAATTAAAAAATATCAATGTTTAACGTTTTTAGAATCCATTTCTTTTTTTTTTGAAACAAAACAAAACAAAAAAAGATAAAAAAAATTTATATAATTCGGGCGAAGCTTGAGATCTTTTTCTAGTATATATTAATTCATGTGCCACATAGAAATAGTATATTTTTATAGTTTTATCGTAAAAGTTTTTTATATTAAACTTCGGCTACAAAGTATACTTTATGGTTTTACATTTTAGTCATAAAATTTTGTCATTTTAGACTTTGGCTATAAAACTTTCATATGTTGGTAGATTTGGTCTCTACATTTTTGTACGTTCACACTTCCAATGATCTTATTTTGTTGAATGCCACTTTCCATCCTCGTACTTTATAAAATGTTAGTACTACCCCCCTCAATTTGATTTGTTCTTATAGACTTTTCCTATAAAACTATCTTTTAGACTTTGGCCATAAAACTTTCATTTGTTGGCTGATTTGGTCCTTATATTTTTGTATGTTCACACTTCCACCACCATTACGTTGTGGAATGCCACTTTCCATCCCCCACACTTTATAAAATGTTAGTTTTACCCCCTCAATTTGAACAACAACAAGTGCCACCCATTTACGTTTCGTATATTGGCTTGTTTGTAGGTTTGACATGTTTGGTCACTACATAGAAAATAAAATACAAGAACTGTCTCTGTAATTTACGAAATAGGTCTATATATATATATATATATATATATATATATATATATATATATATATATATATATATATATATATATATATTAAATGAATTATGCATATGTTAGATGTACTACAATGTCCCACTGTCCTCAGAACATTATACACACACAAAATAGAAAATAACAAAAGAGAATAAAAAACCAAAAAAACACTGAAATAAGTAAACATAAAAAAAAAAAATTCAACTGGCGCGAAGCGAAGCGCGAATCACCACCTGCTAGTTAATTTTTTTTTAAAAAAATCAAGCTCACCGCTATTGGCCATATCTAGGGGTGACAAATCGAGTTATCGTGTCGTATTTTTGTCTGACATGAAACGACACAACAATGTTTTATATAACACAAACACGGCACGACACGGTGCCGTGTTTTTTTAACTAACACGAAAACGAATTATTTAAAAAACGAAAAGACATGACACGACACGGATTTGAATAATTAAAAAAAGATAATATAATATAACAATTAGTTTATTTTATTAATATTCAATAATTAATAATACATAACACGACAAACACGAAAACACGACAAACAAATGTTAAATCGTGTCAATTTTGTGTCGAATTTTGAAAA
Organism: Lactuca virosa; assembly: GCF_052849685.1. Lineage (NCBI taxonomy): Eukaryota > Viridiplantae > Streptophyta > Magnoliopsida > Asterales > Asteraceae > Lactuca > Lactuca virosa. The sequence goes on along the minus strand of NC_136433.1, from coordinate 163,786,678 downwards.
CGAACACGACACGATAAGATATCGTGTTTTTTACACTTGACATGAACACGAATTCGAATTTCAGTTTCTTCCCAATTTAGTTTCGTATAGTGTATTTTTGTAGTTACTCGTATCCATATCCATGCTACTGCACCAAACTGTCACGGGATGACTCTTTTAGACTAGTCAATACCGTGTGCCACTTAGTGCTTCTCCGACTAAGTCAGGCTAACTTCGACGATCTAGATGTACTAACGAACTTAGGAAACAAGAGTTACGACAAATGACACTTCAAGAAAGCTTCTATTATATAACTCAACTTCTTTACAAAGCAACTTCTCGATGGATCCTTCAAATGAGACATCCTTCCTATTTATAGGTACCTTACACCTCCTCAAATGGAAGTTTCTAGGTCCCGATTATTCTTGACTAATCTAGACTCTTCCTATTATATACATGGATTTTACAAGACTCTGGAATATGATATACTTGTCTACGATGCTCTAGAAATCTCTAGGTCGTCCCGAAATTATCCAAATCATTCTTGTATGATCTAGCGTGTTCTAGATCGTTCCAAAGTCTTCCGGGTCGTTCTAGCTTCGTCTAGTGCCTTCTTGATTATTCCGGATCGTTCTCCTTTGTTCCACGGACATCTATAATATTCTAGTATCTTCCAGGGTCCCGTAGAGCATTCTTGATCTTTCCGGAGACTTCTCGAGTATACTGGATCGTTCTAGAGTTCTCTAGACGATCGTTGAATTTTCCAGAAACTTGGTCAGTGACAAAACGCTCACTATTTTTGTACAACCGGTGGCACGTGGCAAGTGGCTACGCCCCTCCCCTCCAAACACAACAAAGTAAAAATTATTTTTTTACGTTGCCACTTTCGCAGTCCCTTTTGAAAACGGAAAAGCTCACAAAAGACCAAATAAGAATCGAAGATCTGTAAACTCTGTGGTGTCGCCGTATTTGACCCATCAAACGCCATTCCTTTCTCCACTCAATCATTCAGCATCTTCAGATTAGGGTTCCTGAATTTCTAAATCTCCTTATGAATTTATAGTTCACCATCGAAGTACACAATCACCAACGGATCTAAATTAACCTTCCATCGATTCGACACCTAGTAAGGTTACTCGCATACTTATGAACTTTCAATATCAATCATGACTATTAGTATTACGGTTGCTAAACAAGTGTGAAGTCGCGCAGCTTAATCCACTTCAATTCTTTCTATTCCTTTTTCTTTTAGGAATTGAGCTAATACTCTCTGTGTTCTTTATTAGTTTGATGCTTTCACTTTGAATGTCAAACATATAAGTATATTGAATTCAAACAAAATCGGGTAAAACTATGATTCTTTCACTTATGATCTGTATACTAACTAACTATCATGGCTTGTTTAAACACTATCCTTAGGTACATATGGATTTATTAAGTTATGTTCCAACTGGGTTCATGGATCATTTGAAAAATGCATCTGACTTGATCACATTTGCATATGATGCACCTTTTGCTCGAGCTGTTGTTTTTGGAGTCCATATAGGAGGTATGTTTTTCATGAACATAACTATATATAAAGTCTTTGTTTAATAAGGTACCAATAAGCTTTTGATACTGAGGTTGACTTTTTCTTTTATGTTGACTTATAGGTCATCTGTTTGTGGAAGGTCTACTCTTAGTAGTTATATTATTTTTACTCTCTCAGAAGAGTTACAAGCCACCTAAACGCCCTTTAACAACCAAGGTTTGACTTTTTCTGTAACTTGAAGTCTAATTTTGACTTTTTAATCGGTTTTTCTCTCTGTGATGTTTGTAGGAGATAGATGAGTTATGTGATGAATGGGTACCAGAGTCTCTTATTCCACCTGTAACAGATGAGATGAAAAGAGAAGTTCCAATACTCTCAAGGTCTCTCTCACCCCATTATAGCATCCTACTTTTATTTCTTTCAATTACAGCATTATAATTTCAAATTTTTTTTTCTTAGTAAAGCATCTCACTTTAAAAAATCTACCCAATTATAGCATTCTACATTCAATTTTTTGTATATGGATTTTTGAAGTACAAATGTTGTAGAACAAATCAATGAAAGTAAATTTCTATTTCTTGCACTTAACCCTGATTTTAGATATGATAAATCATAAGCTTGACTTTATGCAATTTGTTTGCACCATTTACTTTCTATTTAATATGCTAACTATGCACACACAAACACACACATACAAAACATGCATTATGCATAAATGATTGTAATATTTGAACTATTTACAGTGCTGCAGGACCACATACAATCATTGATGGCAGAAAAGTGATTAATTTTGCTTCAGCAAATTACCTTGGATTAATGGGACATGAAAAGTTACTTGTAAGAAATAGTATTGTACTTCAATTTATTCATTTATTATAGCATCCTACTTCCATTTTTTCTGATTACAACATTGTATTTTCTATTTTGTTTTAGTTCTTATCAACACATTGCACTTTGAAAAGTCTACCAATTTTTTGCATATTAGAATATTGTACTTTAAAAAGAAATGAAAAGTCTGATGTTATAATAAACATATAAATAAAAGTAATTTGCTATTTCTTGCATTTAACCCTGTATATATAAATTAAATATGGCAGGAATCATGTACTTCTTCACTGGAGAAATATGGTGTTGGATCTTGTGGTCCTCGTCAATTTTATGGAACCATTGGTACAAAACCCATCACTCCTGATTCCCAAAAAAAAAAAATCTTTTTTTATTTAACTAAATTTTATACACATCAGACTCTCTCTCTCTTTTGACTTTTTGACCTTATCTAGATGTTCATCTTGACTGCGAAACCAGAATAGCAGAGTTTTTGGGAACTCCTGATTCCATCCTCTACTCTTATGGACTCTCAACTATGTTCAGTGCAATTCCAGCATTTTGTAAGAAAGGAGATATCATTATTGTGTAAGTATATATATATATATATATATATATATATATATATATATATATATATATATATATATATATATATAAATTTTTTCTTCTATGTATTTGTATAAAACTTTTTCTCTATTAAGTTGTTCTTTCTGTATGAAGTAACAAATATATAGCTTAACAGATTAAGTCGTGTGTTGTAGAGATGAAGGTGTTCATTGGGGGATACAAAATGGATTATACTTATCAAGAAGCACAATTGTGTATTTTAAACACAATGATATGCAGTCTTTACAAAGTACATTAGAGAAAGTTACTCAAGACAACAAACGAGCTAAGAAACTTAGACGTTACATTGTTGTAGAAGCTTTATACCAGGTATTTTTTTTTCAATTATTTATTAGTTATGGTTTCATATATGAATAAGAGTTAACACTTAAAAAAAAAAGAGGATCTTGTTGTTATTATTAACTTATTATTATGGTGTTTAATCTATGTTGTTAAAATGTTCAGAATTCAGGTCAAATCGCTCCTCTAGATGAGATTATTCAACTTAAGGAGAAGTACAAATTTCGTGTTTTGTTAGATGAAAGCAACTCTTTTGGTGTTCTTGGTAAATCTGGTAGAGGTTTATCTGAACACTTTAATGTTCCGGTATTCTCTCTCTCTCTCTCTCTCTCTCTCTCTCTCTCTCTCATACGATTATACATGTTTTCAGATTGATAAGATAGATATAATAACTGCTGCAATGGGACATGCATTGGCCTCAGAAGGTGGTTTTTGCACAGGAAGTCACCGAGTTATTGATCACCAAGTATGTACAAATCATTATAGCAATATACTTACATTTTCTTTATATATATATATAACATCAATGTAATTGTAATTTCTTACTCATAAAATACAATGATTGTATTTGTGCAAAATTAGGTATTTTGCTATTATAGATTAAAAAAAAAGTAGATTGCTGTTATCGGTTAATAAATGTAAAGTAGATTGCTCATGTTTGTGTAGAGGCTGAGCAGCTCCGGTTATGTGTTTTCTGCATCTCTTCCCCCATACTTGGCAAGTGCTGCAATTTCTGCTATTGATGTCATAGAGGAAAACCCTCAACTCATAACAAAGTTAAGAGATAATTCTAAAATATTAACCACAGGTTTGTAATTTGTTTATCTCCCAATTTTATTTTATGAAAATTACACTATTTCATATTATTTAGATGTCTTATGAATATTGCAGGGTTGTCAGATATACAAGGGTTGGAACTTGCAAGTGATGTAATGTCGCCTCTTGTTTTCCTCAAGCTAAAAAAATCTACAGGGTCTGTGAAGAGTGATCTTCAATTACTCGAAGATCTTGCTGATTGTGTAAGTCTCTTGTAAATGACCATTTTACCCTTTTGGTTGTTGAATAACGAATGAAATAAATAACTACAGGTATTAAAGGAACACTCGGTGTTTGTAACAACTTGTAAACGATCGATGGTGGATAAATGCAAGTTGCCTGTGGGAATCAGAATGTATGTCTCAGCTGCTCATACAGAATCTGATCTGAAGAAAGCATGTGAAGCATTGAAGAACATTGCATCTTCGGTATTTAACTCATCAAAACTAAACTAAACATAAAGTCATCAACAACAACAATTTTGTGTAAGAAAAATTCCTTTTTTTTTTTTTTTTTTTTTTGTAGTGATGATGATTTATTTTACCATTTTTTGAGATGCTAAGTTGGTTTTTTGTTCATATGTATGTCCTTCTCCTGTTAACTTTGTAATTTCAGTTTAATTTATACAACATAATTTTTGTAATTCATCCATATTGCTCCCACATGTATAAAGGAGGTAAAACTCTGAGTGATGCTTCAAAAGGGTCTTCTCGGCTAACTACTTGTAATCTTCCATTAGCATCATCCTTTAGATTCAGAAGGTCTTCAGTTGACATGGCGGCAGGTGGTGGTGGGTTGTGACTTTCCGGTGGAGGAAGAGGAACTGCCTTTATTTCATCTATTTTTCCATTATCATACACAATCTTTCTTTCACTTAAAAATGTCTCTAGTGAACCCAAAATTTCATCTGTAATCTTTTGCACATTTGGGAACTCAGATGATCTAGCAACACCTATGTCCTCACACCAGTTATAAAACACCACAAGTTCATCGCTCATTTTAGCTGCATAAACAAATTGATCAAAAGCCTTCACACCAATATCATACTCCATTTCTGAAAATCCTTGAAGCAAAACTTCAATCATTTCATATGCATCATCATAAACCCTAAAACTTTCCTTCAAAACAAGGTGTAGTGCAATAAGTACAATCCTAGTACTTTTCGCATCCCCAGTTGGCCTACATGATAAAACCCGATCAAGAACACGAAGCAAATGATGCAATCTCTCCAAAACCTTTTCAAAATTTGAACTATTGTTTGCAATATTTTGGTCAAATGACATGAATTCAAGCTTCCGAGTGAGATACAAAGCATAAGTTTTAACAAAACCTGAATGCTCCCATGAATTTGAATGAACCTCATCATGAAAATCAGACATGTTCAAAACCCTTGTCCTGTTTCGGTTCATATGAATCATTTCCTCACCAAATCCAGGCTCCCCATCATCTAACAACCTGTGTATAAGCATCAAGACCTTCAATGCCACAATCCAATCATGTGTTTTACTCAATCGTTTGGAAAGAGTGCAAATGCAGGCATTTACATAACTTGAAGAGTAAAATGTAAGGTTAAGGATCTCCCTTGTGTATTTCTCTTCAGGTGGTTCATTGTCATGGCCTGTTGCCTTTACTATAAGCACCTCAACATCCCTTGCGATATTGCCAGAAACCTTGGCTATGCTTATGCTTGTTTGGTCTTTAACCACACCAATTGCCTTTCTGAAACTGCTTGAACCCATACAAAGAAACACGATCTCTAGTTTCAAACCTCAAAACTGCAGAAAAGATTAATGAATAGTGCTGAAAGTAATCGATAATGAATCTAATACCATAATATCATTTCCATCATCGAAGATTTAAAAGCGTTGTTGACTAAGCGTTGGTGCAAAAAATTCGGAGGGAAAATCTAAAATCACCATAATCAATTAATCGTTCTGTTGTTAACAAACTAAAATTGTTCGAGATGAAACTATGATATGCTATGAGAGCGAATATAGCGTCTATAGTAAAATTTTCTAGTTGATACAGCTGATCGTTACTATATTCGCTAAATTCAATAAAATTGATGTTGAAACGATCGTTTTAGCTCCCGAAGTTACGATCGATAATTATAAATTGATCCAGGAAATGAAATCTGAATGATAAAAAAAATTAATAGAATGCATACAGATTACAGACACTGATGATAAACACGTACCGATTAATTCTTGGAGAATTTTGATCGATTAAAATGGATGAAGAAGCTCCGATACATGACAATTGAAAGCAGCGATTGCGAACGCTTAACAATTGGGATTTGGGAGAGAGTTGAAACCGCGTAGGAGAGAGAGAGAGAGAGAGAGAGAGAGAGAGAGAGAGAGAGACTAAAATAGACTGTCACTTGTTTTCTTAAACCTCTGAAGTCTGAATCATTCTCCCATCTTTTCATTGGGTTGTAATGGTTTTCTCATTTCTGCATCTTACAATTTACAAATACCCCCCTCAAGAGTTCTCATATTCATAAAAATCCGTCACTAAAATTAAACTTACAATAAAAATGTTAGCAATTATTTTACCAGTAAGATTTTAATTTGAATTGCTGAAATTACAAAATATTTTTATTAAACAGATTTTGGTCTAAAACATGTTTTAAGTGATATTTTAGTTCCCTATTTAAGAGGCGTTTGGGTGTGCGTTATGGTCCTTATGGAACTGATGATTATGTGAAATCGCAATAATAGTTCCACTGTTTGGATAGAGATAATTTAGGAGATTGGTAATCAATTTTGGGTTATTTGCAGAAATTACACTCTTTTGTCATTTTTTCATTATTAATAATTAAAAAAAAAGATAATTGTTGGATTATATATTATTATTCTAAATGATTTTATTAATAACATGTCTAGAAAAAAAAATATTATTATAGTTGATGAAAAAGTAAATCGTGTTATTTTAACTTTAGACAATTCAAAAATAATGTTTTCTTTGGTCATTTATCCATTAATTCATTAAATAATGGGAATCTATAAAATACTCAAACAACTTACAACCGTTATCTGAATTTGATTAATCAATATCAAGATAAAGATAAATAGATAATATAGATTTATTATTATTATTATTATTATTATTATTTTTTGTAGAAATAAATTATGGGTGGTTGGTTAAACTAACGACGAAATGAACTAGATGACACTTGAAACAAAAGAATAAATATTAATGATGAATGATACTCACATGTGGAAATGGTGTTGAAACGAAGATCATTGTGTCATCTAGCATATCTTTCTGGATTTTTTGTTGCAATTATGATACGTAAGTTAATATCATGCTAAAAGAAGCCATTATCACACCCCAAACCTTACAAAAGGGAGCCCTAAACACATCTTTAACATATATAAAGATGACTCGAAACTATAAGATAAATTACTATAAACAGGAAGATTTGGCTATGATAACAAAAAATTGACAAATCCAAAAATAAAAGAGTTACCGTATGGAGCTAATAAGCTTCACAATTCCTTAAAACATGAAATGAGTACGATCTTTGTGTCATTCAGGGCCGGCCCAATACATGGGCGAGTTAGGCTGAAGCCCAGGGCAGCAAAATTTTAGGAGCATAAATTTAGTTTATTCATCTACAGTATATATAATATCGGTCCAGAAAAATTAGCCTAGTAACCTTTGAGTCCAATTTCTGTGGTGTGGTGAGAAGGGCAGCGTGTGTGCAGCAACTGAAGAGACCAGTGATCATCAACGTTGCATAGAAAAACGAAACGTCAATCAATATTTGACACCTAGAACCACGCCCATTTGGTGTTCGATCGGAGAACTCAATGCCTCGAAGCACACCCATTGATTTCGAATGTCGATACTACTTTTCTTAATCGTCGATTGCATCTCTAATATAAGAAGTAAGAAGCAATTTCTCTCTAAATCTGATATTCAGCTTTCAAATTTCTCATTCATCGGTCTCCAAAGTGTTTATGAGTCGATTTCTGACTCGGTAGCTAAATCTATACCTTCATCATTTTTGTGATTGGGGTTTTTGTTCGCGTCTATCATCTCCCTTATATTCTTTAATTTTTGGAGATGAAATTGTTTTTTTTTGCAAAAACGTTGGTAGTCACTCTAACTCAAGAATTTCTCATTTTAAAACATCCTCTTTGTGTTTTCATTACCTAGTTTTTACTATATAAAAGCAATTATTAATCCTTGGGTGAATAATTGATATTAGATATTGGTTTTAATGGTTATTTTGAAACAAAATTATAGGCTTATGATAAACTCAAAGTTTTGAATAGGGCCTGCTGCGATCTTTGGTTGGTTTATAGTTTGAGATTTTTCAACAAAATGTTTTTAAAAACCCAAATATATTACCAAAGGTACTCTATATATTATTGAACGTACAACACCTCAAAGCATTAGAAGACCTGATCAACTTTTATTATTTTATGTTTATCTTTATTCTCTGTCTAGTTATTTCCTTAGTCAAAACTGTTTAGAAGTTACTTTCAGTTTCCTAGCTTGTTAATCCACGTTCCTTGTAGTGTCTATAAGGCGTGTGATAATTTCCTTTTGTATTCAAGTCTTCAGAGAATAATACACATCAGTTGTGTGTAACCAAAACTTCCTCTGTATTTTTGCTTTGCCTAATCTGTTGTGTGCAAGTGTGTGAGTGTGTCTATTAGGCTCGAGGTTAACAATCTGGTATCAGAGCATCCAGGTTCATGACGGAATTACAGGTGGCCGGTGGTGTGAAGAAACTTAATCATCACAATTATAACACATGGTCTACTTGCATAATGTCCTACATGCAAGGTCAAGATCTGTGGGAAGTTGTGAAGGGATCAGAGACAAAGCAACCTGAGGCTGAAGACAACAATGGTGTTCTACGTAAGTGGAAGCTCAAGGCAGGCAAAGCTCTATTTGTGTTGAAGACAACAGTGGAAGAAGAAGTTCTAGAGCACATAAAGGACGCTGCAACACCGAATGAAGCCTGGGAAACTTTGCTCAGTTTGTTTTCTAAGAAGAACGACACAAAACTCCAAATGCTTGAGAATGATCTTTTGTCTGTGTCACAAAAGGATTTATCAATTTCTCAATATTTTCATAAGGTGAAAGCTACGTGCAGGGAAATTGGAGAATTAGATCCTGAAGCTCCGATTGGTGAATCTCGGATGAAAAGAATCATCATTCATGGCTTAAAACCTGAATTCAAGAGTTTTGTAGCAGCGATCCAAGGGTGGCCGACTCAACCGTCCTTAGTGGAGTTTGAAAATCTGTTGACTGCTCAAGAAACCCTAGCCAAGCAATTAGGGGGAGGTGTTGAGAAGACCACAGAAGAAGCATTGTATGCTGATAGAGGCCGAAACAAGTATAAGGGAGGCTCAAGTCAGAATGCCAAACGCAATGAAGATAAGAATAAAGGGTCTGACTCTGGAAGCAAGAATCGTGATCATGATAAAAGAAATAAGAATAAGGGGCATTATCACAACAAACGGTCCTCTTTCAAGTGCTATAACTGTGGAGAGAAGGGTCATATAGCCAGAAATTGTCCCACAAGGTCCAATGAAGAAGGAAACGCAGCGGCTACTCAAGAAGAAGATGCCTGGGATGCAGAAGCTCTAATAGCCCAGGTAGATGAAGCCAAAGCATACACAGCAACTACTGAAGGTGAACAAAATAAAATGGATGAATGGATAGTCGACTCAGGATGTTCAAATCACATGACAGGAGAAAAGAAAAGATTACAAGATCCAATCAAATATGAAGGAAGTAGAGTGGTGGTCATTGCTGATAATTCTAAGCTTCCTATAGCTCATATTGGAGATGTAGTCTTCTCACCTGAAGATAGCAAGAAGGAGTTAATGTTACCAGGAGTGTATCATGTACCAGGAATGAAGAAGAATTTACTTTCTGTTGCACAACTCGCCTCTGCAGGTCATTATGTTGTCTTTGGACCCAATGATGTTAAGGTATATGACAAATTTGAAACTAAGTCTATACCTGTGTTGAATGGGCATCGATCCGAATCCATTTATGTTATGTCCGCTGAAACTGCTTATGTAGAAAAGACCAAGAAGAACCAAACTTCAGATTTGTGGCATATGCGACTAAGTCATGTAAGTTATGACAAACTAGATATGATGATGAAGAAGAAGTTAGTTGTTGGACTGCCACAGTTAGAAGTAAGCAAAGAAATTGTCTGTGCCGGGTGTCAATATGATAAAGCTCATCAGCAACCGTTTGAGAAGTCTAACTTTCAAGCAAAACAGCCTTTGGAACTCATACATTCAGATGTCTTTGGACCAGTAAAGCAGCCATCCAACAAAGGTTTGAAGTACATGGTAACATTTATCGATGATTACTCTAGATATGTTTGGGTGTATTTTATGAAAGAAAAGTCAGAAGTGTTCCATAAATTCAAAGATTTCAAGGGAGAAGCAGAAAGAGACTTGAAACATAGCATTATGTGCTTACGATCTGATAATGGTGGCGAATATCTCGCATTTGATTTTGCTGATTATTTGAAGAAGCACAAAATCAAGCGTCAACTGACTTGTGCAAATACACCCCAACAAAATGGGGTGTCCGAAAGAAAAAATAGGCACCTGGGTGAAGTTTCTAGAAGCATGATGCATGATAAAAACATACCAGGACGTTTTTGGGCCGAGGCCATGCAAACCGCTGCATATGTAATTAACAGAATTCCTCAGCAGGGTCTAAAGTATGTGTCACCATATGGAAGATTATGGAACAAGAAGCCTAATGTAAGTTACTTCCGTGTGTTTGGCTGTGTGTGTTATGTGTTTGTTCCTAACCACTTACGCAGCAAAATGGAGAAGAAAGCTGTTCGTTGTATTTTCATAGGCTATGACAAAGAAAGAAAGGGGTGGCGTTGCTGTGATCCAGGAACTGGAAGGTGCTATGTGTCACGAAATGTTGTTTTTGATGAAAGGTCATCATGGTGGTCAGTCAACCATGAGACTCTACCAGATACTGATGTACTCAAGGGAGAACTTGAATCATCTAATATTAATTTAATATTAGGTGATGTTCAGACTGTGGTAGTAGGTGAAGAACCACCAACAACTAGGCAACAACCATGGCAAAGTGGAGTTTTTCAGTCCATAAATGCAGATGAACAAGCAACAGAATCCTCAAGCTTGCGTAGGTCTACTCGTTTAAAAAGGCCTAATCCAAAGTATGCAAATGCAGCAATCGTTGAAGATGAAACAGTTGAGCCTGAAAATTTTGAACAAGCAAGTGTTATGGAAGGATGGATCTTAGCTATGAATCAAGAATACGATGCACTCATGAGAAACCAAACATGGGAGTTAACCCCAAAACCTAGTAATGTGAAACCTATTTCATGTAAGTGGGTGTACAAAGTGAAACGAAAGGCTGATGGATCAGTAGAACGACTGAAAGCAAGGTTGGTAGCACGAGGTTTCTCACAGGAATATGGGTTGGATTATGAAGATACCTTCAGTCCAGTGGCTAAGCTAACCACTATGCGAGTTATATTGGCTTTGGCATCAAGCAAGAAGTGGAACTTGTGGCAAATGGATGTCAGCAACGCATTTCTTTATGGGGAGTTAGATCGAGTTATATACATGGATCAACCATTAGGTTTTGTAAGTGGTACAAATCCTAATCATGTATGTAAGCTCAAGAAAGCACTTTATGGTTTAAAACAGTCGCCTAGAGCATGGTTTGGGAAAATAGCTGAATTTCTTGAGTACAATGGCTTTGTTATAACCTCAGCTGATGCAAGTTTGTTTGTGAAAAGGAAGAACAGCAAGGTGGCAGTTGTGCTAGTGTATGTGGATGATCTTATCATCACAGGTGATCACACTGAGATGATTTCACAACTGAAAGAGAATCTTTGTATCCATTTTCATATGAAGGATCTGGGCAAACTAAGTCACTTTCTTGGTCTGGAGTTGAGTTATGAAAGCACTGGCATTGTTCTACATCAAAAGAAGTACTCCTTTGATTTACTCAAGAAATTTGGAATGTTGAACTGTAAACCCACTGTGACTCCAATAGATACAAATGTCAAGTTGAGCTTGGATGTTGGAAGAGAGCTGGAAGATCCAACAATGTACAGGAAGATAGTTGGTAGTTTAATCTACTTAACCTTAACCAGGCTAGATTTAGCTTTTACTGTGGTTGTTCTCAGCTGTTTTATGCAGAAACCAAGAAAGCCTCATCTGGAGGCTGCTCGAAGGGTGCTGAGATATATCAAATATACAATGAGTTGTGGTGTCATGTTCAAGAAAGATACAAGCTGCAGATTACAAGGCTATTGTGATGCTGATTATGCAGGAGATGTTGATACTCGAAGGTCCACTACCGGATACGTTTTCATGTTGGGATCAAATCCTATATCTTGGGTTAGTAAAAGACAACCAACCGTGTCACTTTCAACCACTGAAGCGGAATATCGTGCTGCAGCCATGGCAGCTCAGGAGTGTGTTTGGTTGGTGCAATTATTGGAGAACCTTAATCAAGAAGTTGATTACAGCATACCACTGTATTGTGACAATCTCTCGTCAATTAAGCTTGCTGAAAATCCCACATTTCATGCAAGGACCAAACATATTGAAATCCACTATCATTTTATTCGAGAAAAGGTGCTTCAAGAAGAACTGGATTGGAGGTATGTTAGAACCACAGAACAGCCTGCAGATTGTCTCACCAAGGGTCTTCCTGGAGCTAGATTGATTGAACTATGTGATGAGATTGGAATGGTGGAAGTAGGTGTTGAGGGGGAGTATTGAACGTACAACACCTCAAAGCATTAGAAGACCTGATCAACTTTTATTATTTTATGTCTATCTTTATTCTCTGTCTAGTTATTTCCTTAGTCAAAACTGTTTAGAAGTTACTTTCAGTTTCCTAGCTTGTTAATCCACGTTCCTTGTAGTGTCTATAAGGCGTGTGATAATTTCCTTTTGTATTCAAGTCTTCAGAGAATAATACACATCAGTTATGTGTAACCAAAACTTCCTCTGTATTTTTGCTTTGCCTAATCTATTGTGTGCAAGTGTGTGAGTGTGTCTATTAGGCTCGAGGTTAACACATATTCCTTTCAAATGATACTTTTTAACATCTGAAATGACTTTCTTCATTGATTCAGATTAATATTTAATGAATTACACTTTGTAAATTGATGATTTAAATCTAGCAATTTATCAAGTATTAAATCCACAACAATGTGTTAGTTGGTTAGCTACAAAATATTAACTTCAAAATGGAAGAGTTATTCTGAATTTCTAATATCAAATGCTAGCTTCCCTTGTTTTTATGGTATATCTTTGACAATTATTGTGGATGGATGAGTCTGATAAGTGCAATTATGTTATATAAACCCTCATATTGTCAATCTTATATTCATTACAAAAACATGAGCCATCTATTTGATATTGCATTCTGTTTGTTGTCCTTCAAGGGAAAGGAAGTTAGAATAATGGCTTTGATTAACCTCCATTTCAGGGACAAAATGTTTCTGTTTTGATAGTTCAATGCCTTCCTTCAAATTTGATATTTCAGTCTTGACCAAATTTGTGCATTTGAAGATCGTAGGAGGGTAAGCACTCCATGCTTACTTCTATGATGAGGCATGGTTAGGTTTTATGATCCTTAAATAGCAATAAAGTTGTATAGAACAATTAACATTTTTGGTTTTTAGTCTGAATATGCTTTTTAGTTTGTATAAATATGATATTACAAATAAAAAGATGTATTTATTTTTGTTTTATGAATTTTAATTATATAGTTGTGATGTATATATAGGGGCATTGTTAAGCCTTTTGGCCCAGGGTAGCAAAAATCTATGGGCCGGCCCTGGTGTCATTCATAAGCATGCTGGCATTTAAGGTTTCATTAATGTACTCACCAAAATTCATAAATGTTCGAATTTATGGACATTGAAGGATTTCATTGAAAAGTATATTGGAAGAAATTGCGAGAATTGATTAAGAAAGAAGGGGATGTAACGTGATAAATTCAGTTTATGTACACATGTAACTTAGTCAGGCGAAAATATGATAAAAATATGAGTTTATTGACTTTTAAATTTACTACTAAAAGTATATTTTTGAAGACATCTTTAGGAATTGATGCAATGGAAGATGATAAATTCAATCGATCGAACTTAAAAGATATGAATCTTTGACTCTCAAGAATTTCACTTAAAATATATCTTCAAAGATACATCGGATTTTGAAATGATAAATAACATGATGTAAGGAAAGAAAATGATCTAACTTATCAAAGATTGTTGACTTTCAACGATTTGATTAAAAACATATTATATATAGAAATTAAGAAACTATCAAGAACTGATATCAAAATAATCAAATTCTAAAAAACATAGTGTTGTAAAAAATGTATGAACAACCCATGTCAACCTGTCTAAGATCCATGTGTGTCACACCCCCGGACCAGACGGCGGAAACATCCGGAGGCGGGTGACTTCATTGTGCAGTATCATAACAATTGAATATAAATGAAACAGAGCAATCCAAACATCATACATTGAGATAACAAACTTACATTGTTTACATATAGTATTTGTTCTTCGAATTACACAAAAGAGACATAAGCAGAAAAATCCAAGCTACAGCTAAAAGTCTTGCATCTGTGTCCCTTGTTACCTGCTTACTAGATCCCTGAGAATACAATTCGTTTTGAAAAGCGTCAACTAAAGAGTTGGTGAGTTCATAAGCATTTTTGTACAAAATCGTTTACACTTGTTTAGAATCGTTCTTATCGTACTTTCAGAAAATCCGATATTTTCTATGAAATCGTTTGAAGTCTTGCCTCGAAAATCATGGATATATGTGTGCATGTCATTACTTTTGTTCATCCTTATAAGGAGTGATCTTTGAAAAATATTGTAATTTGTGAAAGCGAGTTGTGTCCGAGAATAGTTGTTTTGGAATAGGAAAAATAAAATCAATCGTTTCCAGAAAAATCTCTTATTTTCAAAAAGAGAATATGGTTGAAAATCTTGTTCCTCTTATCGAGTAAAATTGAGTGTGCGTTCTAGTTTATCGTTATCGAAATCGTAGGAAATCATTTTCTCCAGAAAATCCTATATTTTCTGCTATAAAATATTCGTGACGTCTAGTTTATCGTTATCGAAATCGTAGAAAATCGTTTTCTCCAGAAAATCCTATATTTTATGCTATAAAATATTCGTAAGTTCTAGTTTATCGTTATCGAAATCGTAGAAAATCGTTTTTCCAGAAAATCCTATATTTTCTGTTATAAAATATTCGTAAGTTCTAGTTCCAACTATGTATATGTGTGGGTTAATTTATCGTTTTCAAAATCGTTTACAAACGCTTTCCATAGAGTCGTACACTATTTAATTTGTAAAAATAGCAGTATTACGACTCTATACTTGTTAGGAGAAAAAATCAACATGACAATTGTGGACATTCTACGCGATGAAAAAGGACAGTCAACGCAACAAATGCGGACCATCACTTATCATGTATAGGACGGTCAACACAACGTGCCAAAGATTTATTTATGAGGTTTTTCCTTACATAAATTTCTTGATGACATAACATATTCTAGTGAGTCGTTATAACCATACTAATCTGACGAAGTGCCTGTTTTGGCGTTTCTCAGGCGCCCTCAGTTTGGAAAAGACATTTGTCACCCTAGACTGGTCTGTCTAGCTGTAGCGAACAGCGAAGGTGCGGGGTGTCAACCCCGTATAGATCTATACACAAATTCCCGCTCTCCCTCCAGGAGACTCTGGCTATAACTCCTTACAGGACTTAGACGTACACTAATATTTTTATATTTAGATACTTTTGAGATTTGTCTGACTAGAATATTAACAACCTTTTGAGCAATTGTTAGAAATCCATTATTTGTTAGATAAATAATGAAATTCGTACTTGTTGAATAAGAATATCGTTCTCGTTCCTTATCGTTGATTGTGCTCGTTAACTAGGTGCTCGTGTTCGTTCCTTTCGTTTATTGAAAAATAAGTCATTTTAGTCAAGAGAAAAAGTGTCAAGTTATAATTTGTATAAATTTATAACTGCCGGTTATGACACGCATTTTCTGTTTTGTGACATATAGAACATTACTTATGTTGTTGGGGATTTTATGACATGCAAATATTTCTGTCATAAAGGCTCTATTTGTGTAATTTCTTGACGCAAACTTTTATGTTGAATATTTATAAAATACCCCCTGATAGTTTGCAAAATAGTCACAAAGTTTCTATTTTCGAAAAATCACTAGAAATGGTGTCCACTTAGGAAGGTCCCTTTTTATAACTTTTATCTTTAGACATGAAAGCATAGATAAAGGGGTTAAGTTGGACACACTCAATAGTTGGGAGGCTCTTTTGCACAAAGTATCCTCTGTTCTTTATGAAATTGAGAAATCTTACGTTCATGAGTATATGACTGAAATATTAATTTAATAATATTTCATACATACAAACATACGTATATATGCAATCATTTAAGAGTTTAGGCAAGATTTGACTTGTACTCTCCCCCAAAAACATTAAAACATTGAAAAGGTGGGGTATGAAGCTCACCTTGAGTTGGTTGAGGAGTTGTTTGGAGTTATGGAGTGAAGATCTCAAGCTTAAACTTTGGCTGAGATGAAGAACTTCCCTGGGAGGGATGTTTTCCTAAGGAGGATCATCACATATTATTATGAGCAAAATAATATGGATTCATCTTGAAATATTATAAAATATTAGATGAGTGGAGGAATTTACCTTAAAATTTCTCAAGAAGAAGTTGAGAAATTTCCTTTCAGCAAGATCCCCTGTTCTTGCTTGAAGATGAGTTTTTGAGAGAAAAATGGGAAAAGTGAGAGAGAGAGAAAGTGGAGTCTAAACTCCCTTACTGTCGTAGTTTTGGAGTATAAGAAAACGAAAGGAATCTTTGATGCATGGGGATCTGGTGGTCCATGCATGGATATTTGGTGGGTAAAGCATGGAATACCGTGATTTGCATGGGAAAAGAGGAATTTCATCAAATCACAAAGTCAACTTCCTTGTCCTCTTCTTGATTTAGGATAAGGTTTTCCTAAATCCTAACTTTTTATTTTATGTAAATATAATTTAAATAATTAAATTTGGCATAAAATAAAGGTTTTAGGGGTCTTAGCTAAGAAAAACACGAGTTTGGTGGGATTCCCAACCTCAAAATACCCCAAAATGAAGAAAATGTCCTGAATAGTCCAAATTCCGGGGCTAAATAGTGAATTCCGAAGCTCTAGGGCAATTTCCGAAGTCCTTCTGAAATTTCCGGAGCATTTCTCAAAGTTCCGGAGCCTCTTAGGAAAATTCGGAGTCAATTGGGTCAATTACGAAGCTGTTGGGTAGGTTCCGAAGGCGCTTGACAAGTTCCGAAGCAAACAATATTTCCCGGAGTCATCGGGCGGAGTTTCGAAGTCGGAGGCGATCAGGGGCGAAGCGGGTAAGTCCGGACCGTGGCATTCCGAGATGCGAAGTTGTCCGGTGCAAGGCCCTTCCGGAGCAAGCCTTAGACTTCCGGAGTCACTTCAGAGGTTCCGAAGATGCTTCCTCTTGGCCCTTAGAAGACATTCCGGACTAAGAGGTTCCGGACCAGGAGGGTTCCGGACCAAGAGGGTTCCAGCCAAGAGGGTTCCGGACCAAGAGGTTCAAGACCAAGAGGAGTCCGGACCAAGAGGGTTCCGGACCAAGAGGTTCCGGACCAAAAGGGTCCTTTTTGGGGTTTCCTCTTCCGGTTTTGAGCTGTTCTCGACTAAGGAAGGCACTTAGGGAGATTTGAGAGAGATTTGAGATACGTGGAGAGATTTGGGAGAGATTTCACATACTTGGAGAGATTTGGGAGAGATTTCACATGCTTGGAGAAATTTGGGAGAGATTCACTATTCTTGGAGAGATTTCGCATACTTAGAGAGATTTGGGAGAGATTCACTATTCTTGGAGAGATTTCGCATTCTTGGAGAGATTTGGGAGAGATTCACTATTCTTGGAGAGATTTGGGAGAGATTCACTATTCTTGGAGAGATTTCGTATTCTTGGAGAGATTTGGGAGAGATTCACTATTCTTTGAGAGATTTGGGAGAGATTTCACATACTTGGAGAGAATCGGGAGAGATTTCACATACTTGGAGAGTTTTCATTCTAACACTTCATGGCTCATTAGGAACTCATATTGTACACTTAGAAGTGTTAGCACAAGTCTCACAATAGTACTTGCTTACTTGCGGACGGAATTTCCTAGCCAAAAAGGCTAGTTGTGACAATGTGGGAGGTCAATTGCAGAACACTAGTTATATTGTGTGTGACAGTATTTGAACCATAGACCTCTTAGGTGGAATTCTACTCCTCAACCACTATGCTCCTGTGAATCTCAAGGACAAAACATATTGTTGTAGCAGACTATATGATTTATTTATTTTTGACAAAAATGCACAAATAGTTCCTATGGTTAGCTGAAAATTGCCACTTTGGTCCAAAAAGGTTTGGACTAGCATCAGAGGTCCAAATTTTTCATTTTTTTTTTTTGCGATTTTGGTCCAATTTGCTTTGAACTTTTTTAAAATGATGATTTTTACCCTTACTTTTTTCTTTTTTAGTTTTTTTATTAATTTTATTAGTTTTTTTATTAAAATAAATAAAAAGCAAATTGAAAACTAATTTCTCTCTCTCTCTCTCTTTCTCTCTCTCTCTCTCTGATCCAATCATCTTCCTCTTTTCACTCAAACTTTTTCTTGGAAATTAAAACACACACGCACATAAACACTTCACAAAAACCTACACATACCTTCAAAACCTCAACATTTTCAAAGAGATCAAATGGAATCTAGTAACAAATGAGCTTCGATTCCTTTTTACAGATGAAGTTGAATGACAAAGATGGATCTTATGGGTTCAACTTGTGTTCCATTTTCCCCACAAGTATCCTCCTTATCTCTCTCTATTTCTCTCTCACACGTACATACACATACATAATAAACAATGCTCAAGAAGAAAACCCACCTTCCCTTACCTAATGTTCTTCTTCATCACCTCACCTAAAAATGGTCTTTCTCCCCCCCCCCCTTTTTTCTCTCTCTTTTTTGGACTTCATTTTTAGGAGTCACGATTTTCTTCACCGGAATGGAGAAAATGAATCCATTTGAGATTATATTTAATCTGGCTTGGAGGTTCTATACATCTATCTATTCCGCCTCAAATTTCATCTCCTTCCAACTGCTTTCAAAATTATCAGCTTCATCGATTCCAAAATGTACTTCATATATTTCATTAAAAAATCATCAGTGTACTCAACTAGAAAAAGAAAATAGGTTTAACAACAAACCAAAAATCAAACACGAATTGATCTTTAGATTCAAAACAGAAGAAGAAAACCATGTGATTCATTGATTCCAGAAATCAAAAATCCTGTATCGATCCAGGAGGTGTAACCCGATAAAGAAAATAGGACTTACCGGATCAGAGAAGGAGCGGTAGCTAGTACCGTCAATCGGAGGTCTGGAGCGGAGATCAGAGATCGGAGAAGGGGCACTGACATGGAGATGGTTTCCAGAGAAGTGAGGGAGAGAGAGAGGGGGGGAGGGAGAGTGAGAGAGGTGGGATGGGGTTTGGTGGGTTATTAGCTGTAGATTTATTTTTATTTTATTTTTAATCTGAAAATCAGAAAAGCAAATAAGGAAAAAAAATCATATTAATAGGGACAAATCTGTCATTTTGAAAAAAGACATAATAAATTGGACCAAAAACACAATAAAATGAAAGTTTTGGATCTCTGGTGCTAGTCCAAACATTTTTGGACCAAAGTTGTAATTTTGAGTAAACCACAGGGACCATTTATGCAGTTTAGTCTTTATTTTTTAAAATGTTATGTAACAAAATAAAGAAAAAAAATCTGAATAGTTGGAATTCAACAAAATTACGATTTGATGATTGAAAATCATTAAATGAAACATGTCGTCCCTTTTAAGTTAGCTTACTTAATGAATTGAATTCGGATGTCCTATTTGTCAAATAGTAATTAAAGGGTATGGTTTAATAACAAAATGATTGGAATAAAATATACTCATGTAAAACAGAAAATGGAAAAGAAAAATATGTAAGGTAATGTTACAGTTTTACACTTTTACTTCTATTCTATAATTAATTAGCTATAATAATAACTCTTTTGTAATAAAAAATATTTAAACTTATGGAGAGTTTATTAAAATTCAAATAAAGTTATAATACAAATATATATTTTATTCAAATTAGTGATGAAATGAAAAAAATATGCATAAATAACCGTCTCAGAAAAAAATTTACAAAATGAAAAAAACCACCTTCTTAATTAACATGTTTTTATGCAAAGAAAAGAAAAGTTAAAAAAATAAAAAATATATTTTTATTTTATTTTTTGGTTTTCTCTTATATAAAAAGCCAATGGTGGATGATTTTCCGTTAAGCCCATTTCTTCTCCCGGTTTGCCCGCCAACAGACCCATCGATTTTGTTAGAGGAAGAATAGAATGTTCGCTCTCCGAATTCACACAGTTGATACCTCCCAACCGCCGTTTGCGACGCAGTTCGGCGGTGGTGCCGCTACATCCGGCACCAAATCCGCCGTCGCCGGAGGTTCAAACCCTAAGTCTAAGAAAAACTTATTCAGTCCTACTGAACTCAAAGGTGTAGTCCATCTCTTCCGCAATCTACCAACCTTCAGCTCCTCCCCCACTATGACGTTGTTCAACGTCACTACACGCACCACACTTGCGTTTATCGTTGCTGTACCTAACTACCTTTCGCCTGAAGAGTTCATCACTTTCTGTGGCTCTCACGTCGAGTACTTCACCGATCTCTGTTTCATCAGGTATTGCCTCGATTACATCCGGATATTTTTCTTGTAATTTGTTTTTTGTTTTCAGTTGTGGATTGAATTTCGTGTGCGTTTTGCGATGTTTGAAGAAATGATGCGGTGGAAGAACGGTATAGCGTGCTTATTAAGCTGGTGAATCAAGCGGCTGCTGATGGATTCTGTTGTAGTTACAACGGAAAGCGGTTTGGTCCTTCTGAGGTATTCTTGATCTTGTTTTCTCTCATTTGAGAGATTATTTGATTTGAAGTACGTTCGAGTGATTTGTGTGTTAAATCATCACGTTGACTTGCCATATGTATATAGTCTATACATATCCATAGATGCACTTCTAATTGATTGATTTTGGATCATTTTCGTTGCGTTTAACTTTCAGACTGAGGTTTGCCATGTCTACTTCGCTCAATTAGTGGAATACACAGATTCATCAGAGATCGCTAGCATCCCTCAGCCAGGGTATACAGAATTGCCTACTTGTCCTGTTTGCTTAGGTAAGCTGCTGTTAAATCGTCACAGATTTTATTATACCTGTATCTTTGTGTGTGCACATGGGAATTGTTGATGATATATTTCAATTAATCTTCAAATGGTAGAGAGATTGGATCATGACACAAGTGCAATAAAGATTACAGTATGCGACCATTCCTTTCAATGTTCTTGCATTACAAAGTGGCCCTTCTGGTCTTGCCAGGTTGGTTCCATTATAATTATGCCCCTTGTGATTCTTTTTATTTATTGATATTTCACACAATTCTTCGGGTGCAAATGTTAGAACTTAGAAATATTGATATGTTGGCATCTAACTAGTTCATTTTCACACAATCTCCTCCACATGAATTAATCTTTGGAATGTGAAATACTCTTATTAGATTATAGATTTTGAGTATCTTCAGCTCTAATGGTAACTCTAAAGAGTCTTGATCTGAAGAAGATATATAACAAACTTTGCAAGAATGATTAGATTATAGAAAAGCATGCCTCCTATGTACTTTTATTGGCTTTTCTCCTCTTCATCTGGTTAATGAAATTAATAAAAAGTTAAAAATTGTGTTTGGTGTTAGGTCTGTAGACTTTGTCAACAACAGGATGGAAAACCAACTTGTGCAGTTTGTGGAACATCTAGCAATCCATGGGTTTGTCTGATATGTAGTTTTGTAGGATGTGGAAGGTAACATATTACTCCTAATCTCCTGTTATTAGAGCATTACACTTTGTAAAACCTTCCCAATTATAGCAATTTTATCCAAATACAAAGCATAAGTTTTCAAAATATTATGTCCTAATAAGAACCAAATTGGAAGTACAATGTTGACATTGGTATTTCTTGCATTTAGCCCTAATATGTATTAATGTGTGAAGGTATGAAAAAGGACATGCTATTGAGCATTTTCGTCATGCTCAACATAGCTATTCACTTGAACTGGAAACACAGCAGATTTGGGATTATGTTGGTGATAAATATGTTCACCGATTAAATCAATCAAAAATTGGTAGCAAATCAATTGCAACAAATCATCAATGTGAATCACTTGAAGGGGAATGTGGTGATAAAGAAGATGATGAAGTTGATGGAGCACTTTTTAGCACCAAAGTTGATGCGGTAACTTTATATATATATATATATATATATATATATATATATATATATATATATATATATATATATATTTTTTTATAAAGTTGCTAGATATTTTTCTCATTTAATTTGTTCTTTATTTAAAAAAAAAAAAAAAACAGATTGTAGATGAATACAACTTTCTTCTTGCAACCCAGATGGAGACCCAACGACAAGTAAGTCTTTTTTTTGTATAAAATATAAATTATGAAGTAATGAATATATAATATATTTTTTTTCCAGCATTATGAAACGTTGCTTGCTGAGGCAAAAAGTCGAAAGGAGATATTGATAGGTGAAGCGATACAAAAAGCTGAAGCTGAAAAGACACAGGAAATTCAACATAAACTTGAACAAGTTGCTAAAGAGACAAAATCTGTTTCACATGTTAATGAAGATCTTGCAAAAGAGCAAGAAAATCTCAAGAGAAAATGCAAGGAAGTCCAAGACAGGTTCTTACCTGTATCTATATCTATATCTGTATCTATATCTGGTATTTATACTTATACCTGTATTTGTGATGATTTTAGGGAAATTGCATCATTGAAATTGAAGGAAGAGAAAATAGTTGATCTTGAGGAACAGATAAGAGACTTGAAAATTTATATAGAAGCTCAAAGAACACTGGCAACATCAAGTGATAGAGAGGAGATTAAAGGGGGAACAGTTTTGCCTGTTCAACCAAATCAGTCAAGCCCCAAGACTAATAATAATAATTCTAGAAGAAGAGGAGGAGGGCGAAAACGTAATTAGACCATTTTTTATTTCTGGAGTTTTGAGTGTATATAATAAAAAAGTTGGAAATAAAAGGGTAAAAGAGAGAAAGAGACAGAATAAATGCCAATGGTGTTGTAGAATGTTGACTGTATTGTTAATTGCTTGCTCTTTCTTTTCTTTTTCTTTTTTGTTTTTGTTTTTTAAGGATGTATGGTTTGACTTTGACTAGAAAGTATAAAAGTGACATTTAGGTAGCTATTTGGTTTGATTATGACCCCTTTTTCCTCATACTTTCTCTCTCCAAAAAAGAAGATGATTTTCTGTTATTTAGGTTGTTAAAAAGATAACTAACTTTTTGATAAAGATAACGACTGTATGGCAAGATTTTCAACAAATAACAACTTTTTCATTGAATTTTCATTATTTGTCTATATAATCTATTATATTAGATATTTATGTTGAACCTAGTCAGCATACTTTTATGATCTCAATTTATTAAAAAATCTTTTAGATTATAATGTCAAAATAATAATGCCTTTTGTTTTATATTAAAAAATGCAATCATTTTGATCCACAAATGTTGCTAATCAATAATTAATATGGTAGGTGTTTGATTAAGACAATTGCTAATTGTATCCCTTTAAGTACCGTGTTACTCATCCTCTCTTTTTTTGTGTTGATAAAGGCTTGATTGACACAACACTTGCTCCTTTTCTTGGGTAATTTTAAAGCCACAAATTCAATTCCAAATACCGAATGAGTTGATTGAATGATATATGTCATTTACGACCACTTTTAATATATTATTAAATTTGTCTCATAAACTAATAGATTATATTAAATTTATCCAAATTCATGAAACAGTACTTTTCAATTTACATTAAATATCATTATATTTATATTTGATTTTCAAATCAAATCTTATACTTTTTAAAACTTTAGTATATATATATATATATATATATATATATAACACAATTTTTTATAGAGATCTAAATAACTATAAATAATAAAACATAAACTTGATTTTATTAATTATGAGATATTATAACTGTAGAATTATTAGAATTATTGTGTGTTGCAAATGGAGAAATGTAGGAATTTAGTTGAGCAGCATAAAGAGCTTTCCATCCTGACTGTGATGATGATCCGTTGTAATGCAAAAGTGGCAAAATAGTAGGCATTAAATATGCTCCTTGTAAATCAACATTCACATAGTGATTACCTCCAACAAAAACAATACCAACAACTCTATGAGTTGAGATGTCTTGGGTACCAAGCCAAAGTGGAAAATATGTTGGCAACCTATCTTTGCTTAGAAAATGAACTATTACACCGTACTTGTTAGCAATGAGAAAGCTAGTGACCGACATAATCAACCAACAATCTTTTGGTGCGAAACGTGATCCATTGAAATCCAGTGAGTGATTTATGGTGTTTAAACCGTAATAAAAAATTTGTGCATACTCAGCTGGGTGCGCTAACAACTCATTTTGTAAATCTAACGAATTTGACGCCAATTATCTTCACTATAGCCGAGACACAGAACTATTGCACGAAATCCACAATTTCCATCTCCCATGTATGTTTGTGACATATGGATGAAATTCATTTGGAAATTCATTTATAAGTGGATCTGAATTATACATTACTTGTTCTTGGTTGAAATATGAGTTATGCATTTATTGTTCATGATTAAAGGTTGAGTTGAACATTGGAGTTTCTCGAAACGAGTACGTGTTGCGCCTATCCGGTTCCTGGTTTAGATCAAACAAATTAGACCTCATATAATATAATCAGGTGTATAAGTAGAAAGGCTACGTCTAGAAGGATATTGAGTTGATGGCGCTTGAGTTGGTTGATCTTGAGTTGGTGGATCTTGAGGTGGTGGGTCCTGGTTTAAATCGATATGAGTTTTCCTGAAAAGTTTCTTCTTTAAGGAGGGGCGCCCACGAGTAGTTTTGTGAGTAGCAAGTTCACAAACTAAAGTTGTTGACGGCGTGATTAAGTTTAGTAACTTCATTGCTAAAATTAACTTAACAGGTCTTGATTGTTTTTCACTTTTTCGTAATGAGCATTAAACATATTTACCTCAACATCACAACCCAAATCATCATCTTCTAACGATTTTCATTCTAAAAAATCAAGTTTTTTTCCAAAATTTATCGACTGAGTGAAGCGGTATACAATGAGCTTTTGTAACAAAGATAGCTTGTTCATGCGCACATGGCATCCCATAACTTGTATGTACTTGACATCCACAGTTTTCATTAACAAATCCGAACTCTTTGGCCCATTCATATTCTTTGAAAATGATATCAAGTGCATAAATTGAAACGAAACGACACGGTGGTTTTAAATGTGGTATTTCGTAGTACATCATTCCATTATCGATTTTAGACAGTCTAAAGCCCAAACATAGTTGGACTTTTTTTCTTCATGCATGTACACAAACACAATGGAAAATGTCATATTTGTTGGAGTTACACCAACAATCTCCGATAAAGGCATCCGGTACTTGTTTGTCTTATATGTTGCATCCATTAACAAGACATTTGGAAATGCACGCCATATTTCTAATGACCTTTGATGAGCAAAGAATAAATCTTCAAACTCGTATGTCAAAACATTTTCACGACTATAATAAACATATCCATTTTGATCTAGAAATTTCATAGCACCTTGCATTTGAGTTTTACATTCTTTCTCTGTACGTCGATGTTTTTCGTCTGCATTGTAGTTTTGAGAGTAGATACATTTTTCGGATTTATGTTTTTTAGATAATATATCTTTTGGTTTGACATTTTTTTTTTCAACAAATCTTCCACTATTTGACATTCATTTTCAGTTAGTTGTCATGGATAAGGATGACATTTCAAATAGAATGACGACTCATGGTTATAAAGTTCACATATCATTTTTATCTTCCAAGAATTATCTACTGACGAATATCTACCATGTAGCATAAATGAACAATCAATTTTTTGTCCATATTTTTTTGGAGATTTATGTACTTTTGTATGCACCTCCACGGTCACATTGAAATACAACATTAAAGTTACGTGTAGAATTTTTTATGACGATGACATAACCTAAAGTATTTGCTACATTTTGCACCCAATCCATCAATTCTTGATGAGAATTAAACACCTAGAGGTTATATTATTATCAGTAACTAACAAATCCACTCAACGATAACATTGCTGTAACAATATACTAATGAATTTATACATGATCCGTTTCGAATGGCTATGTGTTGTCGAGGAAATATTTACTTTCATTCAAACTTTCATTTTCATCTACTTCATTTGTGTCCATTGGATGAATATCCATTTCGAATGGCGATGTGTCATCGACAAAACAATTACTTTCATTCAAGCTATTATTTTCATCCACTTCATTTGTCTCCATTGGATACATATCATCCCTTTAAACATAACACATAGAAAAACATACATTTAATAAAAAACAATAAAAAAAAAAAAAAAAAACAAGTACAAATACCTCACAATATGTTTTACATATCCATTTTTGCCAACTTGCTATTTAATAAAATATATATTTATAACAAATATCGTACGTTTGCTTTTAAGGACGGTTACTTTAAAATTGACATTGCAAGTCGCTTTCAATTTAACAAATAACAAATATCGAAATTGAAACCAAATTTTCATTTTTATCCCTTCTATTTTTGTTAATGTTTCATAGTTTATATTTTTTATTTAACAAAGTAACATTTATTATTAAATTTAACAATATTCAATAATATTCATTATTAGTCTTTCTTGTAAATGTATTCATGAGACTGATTATACAAATTTTATGATTAAATAATAAGTTTCTATTTGATAGTTTTCAAAATTAATAAAAGTTTTGAGGGCTTAAGATATAAACTAAAAAAACTTGGGTATTTTTTAAAATTATAACTTAAACTGGAGATATAAAATTGTAATATTACATTTCGTTTATTAAATTGATTGGCACATATATATTGACATGATGACTCAACAATATAATGGAACCCTTATCAACATGATAATTGAACGTTATAATGAAACCATTTTCAACATTTGGTGATAAGGTTTCAATAATAAAATGATTGAAAAGTTAAAGGTATAATATATACTATTATTATAAGTTGTACAAGTTACTGATACATTATAATTGAACCCTTATCAACATTTGACGATATAATAGCTTCATAAATCAGTGTGTACTCGACGGGATGCGCTTACACATTGAGCGAACAAATTTGACGCTAAATATATTAATTTTAATTGAGCCTAAAAAATAAGATACGATGATGCTAAAAAAAACCTCTTTGGATGATACAAACTGCATGTTAATGAACATGAATGAAAATTTTTCATCAATTTTAACCGAGCCTAACACATAAAACAAGGTTTGGGGTGGTGTTTTAACGACACATTATGACACGACACGACAAAAATACACGAAACGAAACGAAATCGGGACGAAATCAAAATTCGAATTCGTGTTCGTGTCGTTTTCGTGTCATGATTAAAAAACACGATGTCGTGTCGTGTCGTGTTCGTGTTCATAAATCGACACGAAATTGACACGATTAAGCATGTGGTTGTCGTGTTTTTCGTGTTTGTCGTTTTTGTCGTGTTATATATCTTTAAGTATGAACGAAATACACTAATAGTTATGTAATATTATCTTTGTCGTGTCATGTCGTGTTGTTGTGTTTTAATTGGTTCGTTTTCGTGTTAATGAAAAAAAACACGACATCGTGTCGTGTCGTGTTCGTGTTATACAAAACCTTGTCGTGTGGTGTCGTGTCAGACAAAAGCACGACACGACTGCCCGATTTGACAGCCCTAATATATATATATATATATATATATATATATATATATATATATATATATATATATATATATGATTATTTTACAAAGATAAGTTTTGATATTTAGTGACATTTAAATTAATATGTTCAAGGATCTTAGTGTGCTTAGGGAATCAGGAATGTTAGGTTTTAGAGCTAATTATGAAACCCTTTATAAAGAAACTTTGTTTTTGCAAGTGTTCTTGATTCATGGGCTGATATACTAAATCATGAAGAGAAATTTAGAGATTTTTCAGTCTCGACACAGATTTTTCATGAAAGTTGATATTTTTGCTTTTTGGATCGTGAATGTAAAATTGTAGCAACTCTTCCGTAAAAGCAACAAACCTTCTTTTGTTTATATATAATGCAAACATTATTAACAATTACAGTATTAAAAGATTTTTTAAAAAAAAATTAAGCGAAACTAAAAATATTGGTTTCATGATGATAAATTAGAGATTCAACTATAAAATCTGAAGACGTTAAACGTTTTTGTTCTAAAAAATTATAAAATCCTAACCGAATACAATATATGAATTAAAATATTATCACAATGTAGATTAGTATATAACTTAAACAATTATAATATTCAAATTATGAACAAAAGTATATCTTAAGCCAAATTATGAATAAAATATATTAATTAAAATATTATCTTTTGACTTTATACGCACCGATGTATGTGGACCGTTCAAATCAACCACAGTACATGGTGAGAGATATTGTGTTACATTTACTAATTACTTCAGTAGATATGGGTATGTTTATTTAATTAAACATAAGTCTGAAACCTCTGAAGATAGAGAATCAACAAAGGAAAAAGGATCATGATCGTCCAATCCGGTAGGAGTTGAGACTTTCTTAATCAAGAATTCAGCGACCATATAAGGAACTATAAAAATGTTTCACAGTTGACTCCTCCTAGAACACGGCAACCTAATGGTGTGGCCGATTGACATCTTCTTCTCCAAACGGCCATCATCTCAGATTGACAATACCAACACATTCAACCACTAAAACCATTTCCATCTTCATCGACATGCAACCATTGTATTACTATTTTCTTTCTTTTTGTCTCTCAAATTCCTAGACTGCAAAAAGGGGATAGCATAGAAGAACATACAACCTGGTTTGTTGTATCAATTTTGTTTTTTCTAATGTCTTTACTTTTTTGCAGGCCCTTCTTTTTTTGAAATTTGATTTGCAAGTTATGTTCGCTGGTTGATGATGAACATTGGTTTTTGTATTCTTTAAGAATGAAAGACTGAAACCAGTGTATAATAAATGTATTCTTCAAGAAGGAATGACTAAAACCAACATATTCTTTAATAGTGAAAGGTTGAAAAAAAAAAAGAACTGATGGTTCAAGAATGGTGCAAGAAGTGTTGGTTGGTCGAGAACAAAGATGATAAGAAACGATGATCAATGGAGAAGAATGTATGGTTTTCATATTTCAGTTTGTCCTGACAAACCAATTCTTAAATATATTATAACTTTTTTGTAAATTCTTCAAGAATGTTGTATTATACAGAGAATGTAGTATATATTACAAATATATTCTTAAAGAATATAGTATAAAAGGTTGTGTATATTCTTCAACATGTTGTATATATTATTGTTTTATGTTATGTAACTGGTTGTTTTATGAGAATGCTTCTTATTTTTATAGTATATATTCTTGACTATATTGCAATATATTTTTCTTAAGGAATAATATGTTATTGTCTAATATATGCAGGTGTACTATTTAAGGGGAGTGATATTTCCACTTAATAAATTAATTTATCCACTTGAAATGTACGTTTTAGTAACTTGTACAATAGCTGCAAAGATGTTGTACCTCATGTGGAATGTTATATGAGAATGAACTAGAAAATAAATTTGAACGTGTTGAATGAAATTGCATTCTAAAAATTTGATTTAATTTGAATGTGTTGAATAAAATACAAAATATGATTTGATTTTTATTAGTTAATTTGACTTGATTACCTAAAATATATGTACTTTTTATCTCTTAATAATACATCATATTTTTTCCTTAGGACATCCACAATGCATTGAACTCTAGAGTTAAAAACTTCCTTTTTCCATTGAAAAGTTCAATAGCCATTGAACTCTAAATCCATTTAATGTCAATGGGACATCTCAATAGAGTTTAATCCATTAAATGAGAAATAGACTTGTCATCTCATTCAACTCACCATTATGGATGTTATTATGATTAATGATGTCGCCAAAGTGATATTGTCTCTTATTCTTCTCCATTCATATTTCACCTTAAAGTCAAGTGTAATATAAACCACGGGAAAATTGAGATGAAAATGTAAAGACTGACGATTAAAAAGAGAAGACGGAAGAGAGCATGAGAATGGGATTTGCCCAAAACCAGCCCTTGTAGTTGTTAAAACTTTACAAACGAAACTCTTCCTACTACTAATTCTAAAGGTAATAAAATACCAACATCTCTGACTACAGACAGATGTTGATATTGTGTCTATTCTATAAACTCTATAACACTATCTTTCCGGAATAACCATCACCTACCTCTAAACCTTTCATCTTGCTCAAATAAAAAAAAAAAAAAAAAGTCAGAAACACCCTTCGGCCCTACCTCTGAGTTTGATTCCATCAGTTAGTTGTATTCGCACCACCACCTCCACCAGCAGCAGCACTTGGCCCCGCACCACCTTCAACCGCCGGCGATCCGCCCCATTTCCCTTCGGACTCAAGCGGCTCGATTATACATACACCGCCATCAGTAAGTCCCAAAGCAAACTGGTTGGGTTCAGATGGATGTGCAGCAATAACAAGTGGATACACCCTTGAACTGAAAAAACATTTATTTATTAAAATTTAGAAAGTCTCCTCAATGCAAGAAATAGGGAGAAATGAAGGAAAGTAGGTTGGTATTACTGACTTTGGATTTGTAGGGAGGTAAGCGGTGGAACTGATGCGACAACGTAATCTGAGTGTTGATGCTGTTAAAATATCGATGCTTCCATCTTCAAAAGTTACATATATTGATTGACTATCGCATGAGTAGGTAGCATGTGTGATTGCACCACTTGCCTCACGTGGGCCCCACTATTTGTAACAAAAAAAAGACAATGTAATTCAAGTTCAACCATTGGAAGAAATGTAAGTAGATTGGTAGGTATTATGAGTACAGACCTGTTTTAGGCAATCTAGTTTAGGTGCTTCAAAAATGGCAATCTGGGATTCATGAACAACTAGCAAGTGAGTTTGATCTTGGTGGAACTGGACACGTGTATCAGCATGGGCAGCAGGGACTCTCCCTCCTGGAATTTGTAATTGTTTGCTTATTTGCTTCTCCCATCCGTCCGTGCTCCACACACACAACTATAAAATATAAATACAACATTATAATTTTTTTTTTTTTTTTTGTAAATTCATAAACATTTATAAAGCCTCCAGTTTCACATACCTGAGAATCAGCACCAGAAGATATCAACACATTAAGGACATTAGAGAAGGCTAGGCCTGTTATTCTTTTATGATGGCCTTTAAGTTTGGTTTTCACCTGCTCAAATAAACAATTAATTTTTTTTTTAATATTACTTTGTTTAAAAAGCAGACCCTAAACAAGATTTAGGTTTCAGTAAAAGAAAAAACAACCTCATCAATTCGGACATTGTATATTTGGATTGAAGAGTCCTCCATGCCTATGGCAATAATATTGTTATCTTGTGGATGGAATGCCAGAAAGGTTGCTGCGGGTGGAGGGGGCATGAATGTAGTCATAGTCTGCATTTTACCAGATGTGTCAGAGATTAAAATGAAAAAAAAAAAAGAAGCTGAATGTACCTTCATCATTAATCATCATATCAATTTAGCAATTAAATAATGATCATAAAAATGTAATGGTTTAGTTGCTAAACTGCTAGAGATAATAGTTCATAAAACGGTGGAAGCATGTTGTGTTTTTCTGTATATGGTATTATAACATAAACAGCTTTTATTGAGAAGTGTATTTGAGTTGTTACCTTGAAGGTCATCATATT
Organism: Lactuca virosa; assembly: GCF_052849685.1. Classification (NCBI taxonomy): domain Eukaryota; kingdom Viridiplantae; phylum Streptophyta; class Magnoliopsida; order Asterales; family Asteraceae; genus Lactuca; species Lactuca virosa. The sequence continues at coordinate 163,754,557 of NC_136433.1, read as the reverse complement.
GAACAAAGAAATCTTTCCACCAGAAGCAGACATAACATAGGAGTCATTCTTTGATAATGCAAAGCATGCAGTGGCATCTTCAGGGTTTGTTTCACTGATATCATTTGTCATCAATATACCACTCACTGGTTGCCATAATTGAGGTAGTACACTAGCAGTTGCCTAAAACAAAACATGCAACCACCAAAACACAAGAGGAGGATTAAATAGGTTGGATATGTTGACAAGGGTAAAATGGTCATTTACTCTTTCTTATCCAATGAAAAGAAACTTAGCAAGTACCTTCCCAGTTGAATTACGGTCATTTCTCTGCCATTTCCATAATTTATGGACAGCATTTGCTGCTAGAGCTAAGACCGCAACTCCTGAATTAGTGTATATCAATCTTGTAACCTATAATGCACACACAGAGAAAAAAAAATGAGGGGAGAAAGTCACTTGAGTTTAGTAAATTCACTGAAATAGCAACATACTTCTGTTCATTTATTTATTATAGCTCTCCTACTTCAAAAAATCTACCCAATTATAGCAATATCACCCAAATACAAACCAGTTGTCACTGCTAAAACTGGATAGATTTTTCAAAGCATAATGTCCTATTAAGAAAACAATTCAAAGTGTAATGCTATAATTGGGTAGTTTTTTCAACTTAATTTTGAAATTACAATAATGTATGAAACCGAAAGAAATGAAAGTAGTAGGATGCTGTAATAATAATTTACAAATAAATGAAAGTAGGTTGCTATTTCTTGAATAACAATACCCGCATTGCAGAAGATGTATCATCTGGAAGCCTTGAGGATCGACACTGTGATGGTTCAGAGATTTCTGTCACTTTCAAATTTCTAGATTTTTCCATGGCCTCATCTCCAATTCTTTGCCTATCTACCAGATTCCGACTCTCGCCACTCTATACACATTAAACATTTAACATCATTAACAAAAATATTTATATATAAAATCACAACACAGTGAAAAAGTAAAAAGTAAAAACACTCACCATCATGACCATGGAGGGCATTGGGGGAACTCTTTCCATCATGCTTGGTCCACCAGGTGCATTAGCACCACCAAATGTTGGCATCATTGCAGTCAGTCCCTGTAATATATATATGGCATTGTAGAACCAAGGGCAAAAGAGGAAAAGAGTAGAATTTGAACTAGAATCTGGTGTAAGAATCTGTTTACCTTCATGGAAGATGCGGATGTGACTCTGGAGGCATCGAAAGAACGATTCTCCATTGTTCTTAGTAATCTAACCCCATCTTGATTTGCTAGAATTTTGATTCCATTCTCACTTGTTGAAACAGCTAATAGAATTCCTTCCTTGTTAAACCGTATAAAAGGAGAAGCCTGCAGGTAAGTTATGAGCCATTATTAATGTTTTTGTAAGGAATTGGAATTTGAAGGAATTGTAATCTGTTGTGTGTTTGAAAGAATCTGATGGAATTGAATTCCATCCATTTGGAATGGAATCTCCAATTCCAATTCTGGCGAATTTCAAGAGACAAAAACACGGGATGATTACCGATAAACCACCCTCGGCATCAATTGTTGTCAACAAGTTAACATTATCCATATCCCAAAACTTAACCACACCCTCATCACCAGCAGCAATAAATCGGTTTTTTGTAGTATCAAACTGCACAAATCCCATAGCTCGTTTACCAAGCCCATTATATGTACGTTTTACAGCACCTTCACTTTCATTCCATTCCACAATAAAAGATTCCCCTTCTTTATTTGTCCCACATGAAAATAGCCTTGTCCCATCACAACTGTATCCCATTCTGGTGGATGAATGACCTGGCGCATCATAGTCCACTCTTGAACCAATATTGTCATACAGCCATGCCTTTATGTTGCCATCCGTTGCTGTTGAGAAAATAAACTGGTACAAATAGAAAATAAGGTTAAAAGTGGAACAACTTTTGCAATATTTGAGATGTTAAAAATTTGAAAGAATTGGTTATACCTGAATGTTTTCCTTAAAATGTGGACATACAGAATATACAGGTGCTTCATGACCCTCAAATGTATACTGTTTAGCCCCTGTTACTGCATCCCATACCTGTAAAAAACTTCATCTTTATATGCAGCGAGTTCAAAAATGGGTATTTGAGTAATTTTTATTAAGGAGGAATTGAATTCCAATAGTAAGTAAAAGTAATCTTAAAGATACAAACCTTTATCAACCTGTCATCTCCACAACTTACAATACAAAGTTGCTTGTTTGGATAAGAGAAAGCAAGATCATTAACATTGCCACCATGAGCCTCAATCTGTATAACCAAATCCAATAAACTTGTGATGAATTGATGATGACATGAATCAGAAACACAAAACATAAAAAACTGTTATTATCATCACCTAAAAAAAAAAAAAAAAAAAACAACAACAAAGAATTAACAAACCTCCAAGTGGTTTCGTAGATCATCACCACCATGATAAGAATATATCTGTACAATATTCCTCGAGTATGCAACACCTATAAGAAATTTCATAATGATAATGTGGCTACATTAAAGCGACACTCATCCGATCTCCTTTAAATACCCCTTTTGTTGTTTGACTTTTAATTGCAAGATTAAAGTAGCCCTTAAAATAGAAAAATTCAAACATTTCCAAATTATGAAATTAAAAGGGTTGTTAGTTTAAAAACCAAATGGCAAAAAGGGATACCTAAAGTGGAAAGGAGGGAGTGCATGGTATTATGTGTTTTTCAAAAATAGTAATAACTTTTAGTTTACCAAAAAGGGCTCCATCAGGGCTCCAAGTTACACGATTGACTGATGCAGTATTCTCATTGGTCAAAGATGCCTAATACATATGCAAAGTGTAAAGTGTAAACTAGAGTCAACAGTCAATAGTCAAGCAAAAAGGGTTTTCAAAATTATTTACCTGAAGGGGCATTGAACAAACACCAAGATCCCAAACCTTGAAATCCTTCTGAACAAGCTTCTCCCTGCTACCTAAGTCCCATATCATAATTTCTCCAGAGATTGTTCCAACTTTGTATTTGGTCAAAATAGAACAAAAAAGTCAACATAATATAAACCACCAACAACAGAGGTTAGATTTCTTGAGTATATAAAACTAACCAAGAAGCAGAATTTGCTGTACAGGATGAAAATCCATACTCATAACCATTGACCCCTGATTTAAGTTCATCACCACAGCTTTAGGTAGATCATCAGATGAATAGGAGCTTGAGCTTTGACCATGACTTTGACCACCATAAGCAATGGGTAAGATATTTCCATGCATATGATTAACCTGTGCTAAGATCAAAGATATGTTAGCATTTACTATCCACCATCAATCAGTCTTTAAAAATGTCAAATTTACATGTTCATACTTCATCAGATATGCCAAATGCTCTTGTTCTCTTGAATGCATGTTCAGAGTCAGCAGTTTGATAGTCTACAGCTGGATTGTTGGCAGGAGGAGTCCTGGGTCGCTTTAACATAGCTTCCATGTGGAACAAAAAAGGGATGCAAATAAACAACCAAATTAACAATTATGAACAAAAGTTACAATAAATGATCATGAGTCATGATCAAATTACATACCAGCATTATTAGGTGGAGCAAAACCAATAGGGCCAGCTGAAGCTGAAGGATGAGGCACGCCAGCTGGATTTGTCATCCAACCAGTCATAGAAGTTGCCATAGGTGGTGGTGCAGCCTGAAAAGGCTTGAAAAAAGAACAAAATTGTCAAAATTAAGATGTGTTATCCATGATTTTTGGTGTTTAAACCAACTAAACATAAAAGAAAATCAGGTTCTTTTTTCACTTACACCATGAGCACCCAAAGGTGGAAACCCTGCAGGCTTTGGTACATTGGTCATTAATGGATTGGTAACAGGGGATGGGGCTCTTGCACCATTTGGCTGTGATTGACCACAAGAATGATCAATAAAAAGAGTTTTTATATCTGGATTCGGCTTCGGGTTTTTGCATAGCTGATGTTGCCAGTTTAAACTACAACACGTGAAAAACGGTTAAAATTTAAAAGCATGTACGAAAGTTGAACAAGTGTAATTACGAAATTGCCCCTAGTATAATATCAACAAGATACAAACCTCTGATTGATGAGTGTCCTAAGTCTTGAATTCTTTAGACTTGGAAAAGTTAACTTTTCACGAAAAAGGGGATTTGCTTCAATCAACTTTTTAAGCTCACCCAACATTATACCCCTCGCGGACTTTGTGTCTCCATATTTGGATAATTGTTCGTTGTCTCTGAACACGTGTTACATCAATATTTAATGATCAACAAAATTTGGGTAAGTATAGACAATTAATGTCATAAATGAGAAACTTGTCATGACTATCTTCCCTCACCTGAAGTTCTCTAGAGTCAAAAGTTGTGTTATTTCTTTAAAAAGGTCTTCATTAAAGGCTGAGAAAACTTTCAAGTCCTTGACTAGAATTTCAACAGCTTTAGAACGATCCTTCCTGTAAATTGAAATCGCATTCATAATTTATCACAGTCGGTCATCAATGGTGGCATTATTAAAGTGCATTTAAACATACTTATCTAGAGCTTCTAGGTATTTCTGCTTTTGTATTTCAAAGAAGATCTTCATTGAGTATCTGTTATCATCAACCTTTGTAAATCCAGAGAGGTATTTTTCCACCTCATCCCATTCACCATTTGTCACCATTTCCTCAAAGTAGCGCATATTGAAGAAGAATCCAGACTCGTGCTCCAACCTCCACAACAGAACCAAAATTAAATAATGCGTCGTTTACGTATAAACTCAAAACAACAAAAGTATCAGACAGATACACAATTTATTAAACCCTACCTGTGAACGGTTTCTTTAAATTTCTCTTCATCTAGAAATTGAAGTATTAAAAACACAAGCTCTCTGCTGAGAGACGACATAACTTTCCCTTTTTCCCCAAAACTGCAAGCAATTAAATCAGAAATTAAAAAATAAATTACTCATATTCAACAATAACAACCTCTAAATTCTCAAAAATAAATAACCGACAGTTTAACATTCATTCCCAAAAAATCCAGCTAACGAATTCATAGCAAGAATACTGTTTCATTTGGTTCATTCAACGAGAAACCTAAATTTCCAAAACATAGACGCACATATAAACGCAAAAACGCCTATACTTATCTGCAAAATCGATGTATAATCATGCATAAATACAACAAAAATCCATATGTATAACAAGTAAACATGTCTAATTCTATGTGGAAATCAGGAAATCAAAACATCCGTTACCTTTGAAATTGGATGATGAGATATTTCGAAAACAGATCGGAGGGTTTCAGTAATACTATTTTCTCTCTCCTCTTTCGAGAGAGATTTGTAGAGAGAGAGAAAGTGGGGAGTTTGAGCGAGAGAGGTGCGAAGAGAAGAACCACGAGACGGTATAAATAGTAGTGAAAGTTACGAGATAATAAGGTTGGAAATGAGGGATATTATAACAGCATATGATTATCATAGGCTTTGATAAGCACAATGTCTTATCAACTGATAGATTATTACAAAGGAAAAGAACTGCAATTAGGTATGGCATTTATAGTCTGGCTAAATTTTCGGACTTTATTTTACATTTAATTGTTTTTCATTCTAATAATTAAAAATATATTATTTAATTTGTTTTATTTTATAAATGCACATTTATGAATTTGGTACAACATGAACAATATGCTTTAAGACTTTATTTTTCGGTCAAATCTAAATCTCTGTCATATATAATCTTAATGCGATCACGTATATCAAATTACATGATCTCTCAAGATTTGGGAAATTGTATAACAATGATATGAAATTATTGGTTTACACTTTCTTTAGAAGAAAACCTTAAAAAATCATTATTATATCTGGCAATAACACCTTAAATTAAACAAACACGTATAATTAAATCAGGTAATTGAGAAGGTTATCATTTGATGACTAAAATTAGAGACATATTTATCCTCCTACATTTTCTTTCTATATATATTTCTATCAATATGAAATGGTGACAAGTGTATATTTGAATAATATTAATTATATTTTATAGACTTGCTATCATTTCAAATGAATAGGAAAATAAATAGGAAGAAAAGTAAGAGGATATTTAGTTCCTCCCAAAATTATGATTGAGCATGCAATTGTGGTTTATAGTGTTTTATACCGGATACTTAAAACGTAAGACTTGAATTAAGGGACAAAGATATTTATGGTTCATAGTCTTTTCAACCGATAAAATACATTTTCATATCTAATTAAATATGTATATTTTGCAAGGTGATCATTGCATATAATAACGCTATCATTGTGTTCTTGAGTTTTAATTTTAAAGATGGGAGAGGAAAGAAAGGGAAGAATATATATATATATATATATATATATATATATATATATATATATATAGAGAGAGAGAGAGAGAGAGAGGATAGATGCATTCTCAAGTTGAATGGAGAAAAAAATTTACCGTCAAATGACGTTTTTACCCATTTTTAGGGTTCATCAGCTTTAGCTTCATCAGAGGAAGAAGAGGGAGCAGAGGAATGAAAGAAGATAATAAACATGGACGGTGTGAAGATAAAGATGTTGTGAGAATGAAGATGATGAACAATGATTCGTTTATCAGTGGAAGAAGAGGGAAGAAGATAAGATTGATTCATTCATCAACTTCACCATGTTAATTGTAGTGGGAAGGAAGGTGCTTTGAGAAGGAAGATGAAGAACATGACAAGGACAAAACTAATTCATTAATTGATTTCCCTCCCAATCCACCCAAAATTGGGTCGATGAATTAGTGTGTAAAATAGCCTAGATTCCCCCTACCCCCCCCCCTCCTCCTCTCAAACCCTTTACTTGCTTTTTTCTTCTTAAAAAAAACTAGAGAACGCCATTTTCCCTCTCAATCCTCTCATTTTCTTCCCATTTCTCTCCTAAAAATAACTTGAGAACACAACATATGTGTAAACCCGTTTAGTTAAAATGTATTTCTGGTATATGCATTAGATGCACGACAAGTAGATTCACTTTTTAAAAATGTAGAGTGTTGCAAGGGTTACGCATTCTAAAAAGTTACTCGTTTATAGTGTTTTATATTGGATACTGAAAACTTAAGACCTGAGTTTAGGGACAAAAAGGTATTTATGGCTCAGAGTTTTTTTAACCGATAAAATACATCTTCATGTCTAATTAAATATGTATATTTTGCAAGGTAACCGCCGACATATAAGAACATGTGTAGAAGCGTTTAGTTAAATTTATCTCTCATTGGTGCATGTAGATGTACGATAACTATATTCACTCTCTTTAAAAATGTAGATTGTTGCAAGGGTTCCGTGTTCTAAAAAGTTACTCATTTAGAGTGTTTTATATTGGATACTGAAAACTTAAGACTCTAATTAAGGGACAAAGAGGTATTTATGGTTTAGAGTCTTTTCAACCCATAAAATAAATCTTCATATCTAATTAAATATGTATTTTTCCAAGGTAATCACGTATAGACACATTTAGTTGAAATTTATTTCTCGTCGGTGCATGTAGATGTACGATAAGTACATTCACTCTCTTCAAAAATATAATTTTTTTGCAAGAGTTTCATGTTTTAAAAAGTTACTCGATTATTTATTTAAACTCCAAGTGGTTGTCTTAGTTTTCATTCTTCTCAACTTTGTGTTCAATATGGTAGGAAATGCCACATCTAGCTAGTTGTTGTAGGATGTCGTCACTTTTTGTTTTGGGCACATCCTTTCACTAAAAGACCTAAAATTTAATCAATATATTATAAAGGGTGAAGTATCATGTACATTGGTGATTTCTGGTAGATGTTATCACACGCTTTAGTGGTTTGGAGTCTTATGTATACTCAATCATTTATTGTCCAAAAATTGCAACTATATAATATTTTATGTATGCAATACTAGAAGGAGGAAAAACATGTGATGTGTTATCAAAGAAAAAGAAAATGTTATATGCTCACTCATCAATAATAAGAGATTTTTGAGGTCCTTGGTTTCTCTAACTCAAGCTTATATATATATATATATATATATATATATATATATATATATATATATATATATCCAATATAAATGACACTTTATATCATAATATGTTGGTTTGAGAAGCTATATCAAGGAAGTATGCTAAACACACACTTATAGCTTTAGAAGTGGAATGCATAGCTTATTTTAAGCCATCGAATTGTGAAATCTCGATAAGAAATTTTACCATGGAATTATGAACGGTAGATGTAACTGGCAAGTCGTTAGAGATTTCTCATGACAACAATTCAACCACTTTTCTCCAACAATAATAGTAGCTCAAAGAAGTCGTAATTTATCGACATCAAGTTTCTAGTTGTTAATGAGAGTTCAAGATAGACATTTACTATAAAACACTCAAATTTTGATTTAATGTTTGCATAACCACCAACTAAAGATTCAATACACAAGGTGTTTCATGAGCATACTACTTGTACGAGCGTTCTTATAGATAATAGATGAGTTAGTGGGAGTACTTATATATTATGTGTATTATATTCATACATTGTGTTATAATAATTTTCATTATAGAGTTATGGTATTTATATCATTGTATTGAATGTAATAACCTACAATACTTTTGTTTCATGAGTATAATGCTTGTTTAGGCTTACTAAAGATTATAGTTGGACCAACTGAAAATTGACATGTGCAAGGTTACATTATACGTCATGTTCATCCATATTTGATATATGTCATTGAGTGTGTAGGTATAATGATCATGGTGGTTTAGTCATATTTTAAAAATATGATAAAAGTTGTGTTTGTTTAGTACTTATGTATAAGATAGATTAGATTGTTTTAAAGAAAATAAAGTTAAATATTTAATAGCTAACACATCTAAAGAAATTTGTAATACAACATATAACACCCAAATGAGAGATTGTTATAAAAATTTAATAATAAATGTATAATATTTAAATTTATTAGTCATTAAGATGAGTATTTGTGATTATGAGTTACATATTGTTATTCAATAACAAATTAAATGTCATTAATATGACATAATTAAAGTTGAATGGGCACTTGGGTATTTGGAGGGTGGTCCTAACATAAAAAGGAATACAAACACTTTATATTATAATCTTGATCCACAATCATCAAAGATTGCTTAAAGGGAAAATAAGGGCATGAGAAAGGCCACCACACACTGTTCGAATATGTCATTGAAATCCAACACGATACATTTCATAAATGAACAAAGTATGATTTTATTTTATATATTGGTGATTTAGTAATATGGTTCGATCTATGGTTTAATATTTTTCATAACACCAGATACTAAAATTATTTACAAATCAAAATAAGATGTTAGCGTAAAGAAGTCCAGAGTTTATAGCATAATCATCATACTTCATATAATACATGGAATCCAATATAATGTATTGTGTCGAGTTCAAAAATGAACTTTCCAATCCATATAGCTTCTAGAGATGCATCTAGAATGGTGATGTATTTAGAATCTTATGTAGATTGCACTATCAAGTTTTGTCACGAGCAACTATAGTAAACCAAGTTTCTATTCATGATGAAGACATAGTCTGATCGATATATCGTCTTGATTAATTCAGATCTCACATTAAAAAGTAACACTTTACATTAATATCACTATCTAAATATCTTTAAACTAAGAATACACATCTAGTCATTTGTAATTACTTAAGAATATTCTTTGCAACAATTTAGTGACATTCACTAGGATTCTAAATCCAGTTATGTAATAAAATAAAAATCATTTAAGAAATCAAGTTATGTAAAAAAGGGCACAAATGTTCAAGTCTATAATATTTAAAAATGTTTAAATTGTCAAGACATACGAGCATTGTAACCAAATAATCAATAGACAGAGGTAAAGTAAACAACCTTAAATACATCTTTAAATTTTAAATATAATATTTTCTAAATATTCAAAATCTAAATCCATATTTGATATTCAATTAAAGTACCTAATATGAACACATGTCAAAATACATAGATTACGTTTTGGGAAGCCTATTGAGCATTTTGGGGTTACACATTGTTGAGTATAAGGAAATTATACATTCTAAATATAAGGTCAACCCAAAAACATCTTTGAAAACACCAAAATATTTGTTACATGTTACATATATAGAAATAATCATTTCAATAACAGAAACATAGCAAAAACATCATCAAAGCTGATTAAGATCAAATTATCAACTTCAAAGTAAATGTGATGCAACATGATTCTACACCTTAATTTGAAAGTCAACACATTGTAATGACAGCTAAAATAAAGCATGTGTAGAGTTATTATGATACACATTTATATTCATAGGGCATGTGTAAAGCTATCATATAGCACACTAAACATTGTTCTCCTCGTCAAACTAGGTACAAATGAGTATCACATGAGGGGTAGAAAATCCATCGTGAAAAATGAGTCCATGTATGTGTCACAAAACTTTATTTCGCATTTATTTGTGGGTACCTAAGTCTAAAGTGGCCACATAAGTCTCAACCCATCTTAAAATAGTTTCAAGTAGTCAATATTCATTTATTATGTGATATCCATATAAACGTAAGACATGGAAGTATCTCTATATAACATTCGATCAACAACAGACTACACTATTGATCCATTATCAACTTAGTCTAAGTACGAATGTGCATTTGATGTCAGTATAAACTTATCAAGGGGCCCAGTGATATTGATTCTCCTATTTGGGCGGAATGAACAAATAAACTTTGAATGCATAGATCTCGCCCACTCATCATGTCATACATGGATATTCCCTATATGGCTGCTAACTACAAACAACATTGGAGAACACCAAAACACAACAAACTGCAAAATTAAGAAGTCAATGCATCTCCATTTGAAGAATATAGAATATTATTATCTTATAATTACTCGTGATAGTTTCCATGAAGTAATATTTAAATATGGGTTACTCCAATACTTAATATCCATTAAGTACACATGAGAATTAGTCACATCTCTATGTTATGTCCATCTACATGCATAATATACTAATACCTCATGATAGTTTTAAATCAATACTCACTTCCAAAAGTATGTACGATTGTGGAGGCTTTGAATAAAATAATATTATGGAAGTTGGTTAAACATGAAAATGGAACACGGTAGTAAACTAATGGAATAACTACTATCCATAATATATTAAAATTTTCACTTAATAATAATCAAATCAGATAAATAATTGCACTGTATAAGTTCTCAGAGAAGATCAAACTAGATTAAACACACTCAAGCTAATTTATTTGTAAATCTAATGTCTTTCGACCTAACATGACAATCATGCTTAGTATATAAGAGTGGCTTAGTGAATGGATCGACAAGATACTTGTTGAGTATATTTATTGTGTGCTTGTGTGATCTTGAATTCTTAGTCGAAGTGACTACACCATTATAGTTATGAAGATCTGAAGAGAAACATCAATGCTTGTAACAACATCGAGATATCTGATGAACCTCTTTTGCCAAATAACATTCAATGCAGCCTTACTATCTGCAACATACTCAACTTCTGTTGTCAATTCCACTATAGTGTCTTGCTTGTCACTTTTCCAAGTCTCTGCTCCACCATTCGGTAAGAACACAAATCCCGAATGTGAACGAAAAATGTCTCTATCAACATGGAAGTGTCATCAGTATAACTCTTTAGACTGAGCTCTTCCATAAATCAAGAACATATCCTTAGATATGAGACATCGGGCCTTGTACATATCATGACATACATGATCGATCTCACGACCAAATCTTATGGAAATAAACCCATTCTTCCTAGCTCATCACTAGAACTTGGAGATTGAGCATTACTCGATATCACACCATGCTACATAGACATGAACCCTTTTCATAGAGTTCTGCGTCTTGAATTTATTTAAGATGTTATCTATATATGTACTCTGGTTCAATCAAATGAGCCACTTAATCTATCTCTATATATCTTTACATTTAGTATGTTTGCTACTTCTCTCAATTCTTGCATAAAGAAACAATTTCCAAGCCAAGTTTTCTCACTTTGCAAAGTTGGGACATCATTTCGTATGAGCAATATGTTATCTACATACAACATAAGGAAAACAACACTCCCACTAGCTCTAATATATACTTATGACTCATCTTCACTCATAAAAACCAAGCCCCTTTACTTTTACATCGAAAGCAGAGATTGTTTCTTATTTGAAAATGTCAGAATCAAAAGATCGTGGTTATTTCTAAATTTTTAAAAATGGATGGTCGTCATTGAATAAATATCTCCACGATTTATATAATTGTTTCTAGTTTCATATTTTATATTAAATATTGAAATTAATCAAGTTCATTAGTAAAAGGGTAATGTCAAGAAAATCCCTTTTAAATTTTCAATTTTAAAGGTATAATCTTTTTTTTTTGGTCAATTTACTCCATACCTTTCATTCATCTTTCTAGGTTTACTTTTTTTAGTAATTATTAGAGGTTAATTTTTACGTTACATTAAAGTGAATCTTGCAACAAAACCCTTAAATATACAACCTTTTTATGGTTTTACCCAAACTATGTTTTTTTTTTTCAAATTTACATCAATAATAATTTCTATGCAACTTGTTAATTTCACTTAGGTTTTTTCCGGTTTATGTTGGTTGAACATTATGTTGACGCATTGGTCAATGTCTTAAAAAAGAAATCGAAAAAATGGTGAAAGCGAGTCTCAAGTTCAAGACCTTTCGAATGTAATAAATGCGCCTTACAACAAATCAAGCAATATTGTTGTAATGAAAGTTATTTTGTTTCAACGACAAACTATGTAACCTACTCCTAAATATCACCTAAGTCTTATATGAGAAAGTCACTCTTTACCACTAGGCCAAAGGCCCAATTGATGCAATGAAAGCTAGTTAATTATATATATATATATATATATATATATATATATATATATATATATATATATATATATATAGGGAAGGGTTATTTGGAAAACAAAAAAACCCTAAAAATGCATAAAAAAAATACTTAGAGATCACAAAAAAAAATTTTGAATTTTTTTATGAAAAAATCGCAACATTTTTAATAAAATCGCTGAAAAAAAAATCAATTTTTTTTTATAAAAAAAAGAGGTTTTTTTCAAAAAAAAATTCAGCGATTTTGTATTAAAAGCAACGATTTTTTCATAAAAAAATTCAAAAAAAAGTTTTGTGATCTCTAAATATTTTTTTTATGCATTTTTATGACTTTTAGGGGTTTTTTTTATGGTTTTTTGTTTTCCATATAACCTAAACCTATATATATATATATATATATATATATATATATATATATATATATATATATATTGATATATTTATTATTACATTTTGTAATTAATGTTATACACTGTATAAATATTATAAATATCGATATAGAAAAATAACATTAACTGTATACATGTTGATATAAAACATGCATATAATTAATGCAATATATATGTCAATATATACATTTCATTTGTTAATATATATATATATATATATATATATATATATATATATATATATATATATATATATATATATATATATATATATATATATATATATAGAGAGAGAGAGAGAGAGAGAGATAAGATCGGGTGAAGACTTTTTTTTCGGTGAGGACACCTTAAAAAAATTGAAAAAAAAAATACAAATAATAAAATCAAGTATAATACTATATCGGATAGAAAAAAAAATTAAATTTTTTTTTAGATCATTAAAATTGAAGCATGGATCATTTTTATGATCCATGATTCACTTTTTATGATCCATTATTCAATTTTAATGATCCAAATTTTTTGTTCCAATTTTTTTTCTCTCCAATGTAGTATTATGCTTATTTTTTTCATTTTTTTAAGGTGTCATCACGAGTCCTCACTGGAACCGGATCCTATATATATATAATCATCTGAATTAATATGGAAAGGGTAACTAACCATCCATAATTAATACGGAAGGGTAGATTAGTCAAAGTGATAATCACAATTTATGATAAATGTCATCTTTAATAACTATAATTATGGATTATTTTAATATTTCAGATTTTATTATTTTTCTAAACAAAATTCAAAATTCTTCAACATTTTAATATATATCGGAACTCTTAAGAATCAGAATTGTAGTATGTATTTTTTTTCAACATACATAATACTATTGCAATCACACAAGATTATGTAAATACACAATATTCACATGTATATTCAACATGTTACCTTAACTTGCATTTTAATTGGTAATTTTAAGAATCATAAATGTAGTATGTATATATTCAACATACGTAATACGATTGCAACAAACATGATACAGTTGTAAACACATTATTATTTCAAACTTATGTATGATTGCAACATACATATATTCAACATACGTAATATGGACGGGTAACTAACCATCCGTAATTAATACGGAATGGTAGATTAGTCAAAGTGATAATCACAATTTATGGTAAATGTCATCTTTAATAACTATAATTATGGAATATTTTAATATTTCAAAATTTATTATTTTTCTAAACAAAATTCAAAATTCTTCAACATTTTTAATATACATCGGAACTCTTAAGAATCATAATTGTAGTATGTATTTATTTTCAACATACATAATACTATTGCAATCACACAAGATTACGTAAATACACAATATTCACATATATATTCAACATTACCTTAACTTTGCATTTTAATTGGTAATTTTAAGAATCATAAATGTAGTATGTATATATTCAACAAACGCAATACGATTTCAACAAACATGATATAGTTGCAAACACATTATTATTGCAAACTCATGTATGATTGCAACATACATAATACTATTGTAACATACATGATTTGTAATGGTAAAAAACATGAGAAATTTTAAAAGATGAAATTATTGATGACGATTAATATAAGATTTTAAGATAAAATCGAAAAACTTAATCTAAGTTTGAAATGTTGAATATAAATTCAAAATGTTGAATTTGAATTGAGCTTTTCTTAAATATTAAACTTCATAAATATATTTGAAATGATAAAATTTGACTAGTAAATTCATTTCTATAATTATAAGGATGGGATTAAGGTAGTTATTTAATTGGAATAACTAAAAGACTTATTTGCCATTTCAAAATGTTTGACGAGAATTCATTCTCACATTTACACAAGAATTGTGTTTCTCATTTGAACTCAATCATATATATATATATATATATATATATATATATATATATATATATATATATATAGAGAGAGAGAGAGAGAAAGAGAGAGAAATAGAAAAATAGAATTGTGGACCAATCATTCCATAAGGACACAAGGTGAATTGTACAATATAATGAAATATAAATAAGTTATAAGTAATTAATTAATTACTACAACCATGATATATATATATATATATATATATATATATATATATATATATATATATATATATATATATAATCTATTTTTTAATTAACATAATTAATAAAAATATCATTTAACATGATTTAAACAAATGTTTTTTTTTGTTTTTATTTTTCACCAACCACATATCAAAAAGATAATGAATTCATCATTTCATATGAATGTTTGTAATCATATATGAATACAACACAATTGTAATAATATATGAATTCGATTGTAATCTTAAATAATTAAAACACAACTTACAGATAAAAATTTTAATATCATCAAAATCATAAATGAATAAAAAACATTGCATAAATAATTGGGTTATACATCTCATCATAAATGAATAATAAAAAAAATACAATGTAGTAGTTAATTTTTTTTCCTATAATCAAAATTAATACAACACGAAAAAAAAATTATAATACAATTATTAATTATTATTTTATAATTATAAATGAATAAGTAACGATATTTTTTTTACTTTTCACCACTTTACATTGTTTGGTTGGATTCCATAATCTTAAATGAATAAGCGTCATCATTTTTACTTTGTAGTGTTTGATTGAACATTACCACTTCAATATTGCATTCTAAAAAGATCATTGATTTTTACTATATATACATTATCAAATACAAAATAAATATTAACATAATTAACCAAATCAAATTTTATTTGAAAAACTCAATGACATATGCAGAATTAGTCAACATAAGACTCATTCTCAATGGAGAGTCACTTCAACCAAGCTTAAGACGCGGGAATACCAAGTCAAACAACATGCAAATACTTGTTCAAGGAGGATCCCAGAAATCTCAGACTTCTTGTTAATTAGCTTAGACTATAAATAACACATGTAACCTGCACACTACACACACGGTTAGCTCTACTACTACACTTGTACTTGTATTATCTTCATCATATATGTAATCATATATTAAAATCAATGAAAAGCAACAAGGCAGGTGATCGTTATCACCTCCCAAGGTTTTATGCTGGAGATCCAAAAAAGGATCAAGGGCTTTCCTTGTAACTCACTTGTATCACTTTGATAATTATTCTACACTTGCATTACACTAACACCACAACCTCTCATATAATTTGGTTGAATTGTATTTCATCGATTTTTAACCAAAACAATTTGGCACCTACCGTGGGGCCGTGGTGTTCACAATCGTTCGAAAATCATGTCTACCCAACCAACCTTATCCTCTTCCTTCATTCCTCCTATTTCCTCAAAAAAAACCCCTCCACCTCCGGGCGGAGCTCCCAAGAAAACTTCTAAGGCACCGCAGAAAAACACCTCTCTAGTCGCTACCCAAGGATTTTAGGATCCTACTGTACTGATTTCCAATCACGGGTTCTTTTCTATGATGAAGAGATTGGAACAACAAGTCACTCAGCAACAGGAGGACAACTGGACGGTGCTCAAGGAAATGGAGAGAATGAGGGCGGATATCCATAAACCCCAGGAAGCAGCACCCTCGATCTTGCAACCCAAGATCCTGAACTTTGAAAATACAGGATCCTCAGGAAACTATCGCGTGATAGGATCCTCAACAACGGCCCCTACTCTCGCTTAGGGTGTAGCTCCAAAGGATCAAGCTCATATGATCCAGGCTCCCGACGAAACCTTCGTTACTCCCAATAACAAGGATCCTGGTAACTTCGTAAATAATAATACTTTTAATGCTAACTCCATGGATGTTGATGCAGGAATAAGCTCGGACGTGGCCAAGGAACTTCAGTAGTTAAGGCAGATGATCTCAAGTGTGCCCATGGTCGTCCAACCTATACCGGAAGTTTCCCCAACAAGCCACAAGATCTCAAGATTTGCTTTGACGATTACTGATACCGAAGTCCAAAGCGCTTCCAAAATCCCAGCATGTAACGACCCAAAAATCAATGGTAAAAATTTCATTTTTCTTATAGTCAAAACACAGATATCTTCTAAATCAAAGCATTCCAAAAACATTGCTAATTAAAAACATTTATCGGAGTTCGTCCCAAAATCACATATTGCGGAAAACACGGGTGTGTGCGCTGCGATCAAGCCGGACCCTTCCTTTCCAAACCGATGATACCTAAAACCATAAACAAAACTATAAGCACGAAGCTTAGTGAGTTTCCCAGAGCATACCCAACATAATCCACATAATCACATAAACCATATCAGCCATATACGCTACATAAGCCACGCATGCAAACATATAAGGAAGCTGTGGAAACCCTCCAAGGTCTTACTCCAGGTGTCATGGGAACCCCCACATGCTCTTAGCCCAACTACCATATAAACCATACATACAAACATATAAGGATGCCCTGGAAAACCTCCAGGGTCTTACTCCGGGTGCCATGGGAACCCCCACATGGTCTTAGCCCAAGGATGCCATGGAAACCCTCCAAGGTCTTACACCCAAGTGCCTCGGGAACCCCCGAGGTATTTCATGCAAGTATCACAAATACAAATAGCATACCACATACCACATAATCTGTTGGATAAGGTGTTTAAGTCAATAACTATAATTGGTATGTGCTTGACCCGAGAGTAGCATGGTCCATTTACTGTGACATCCCCAAATACCACGACCAGAAAAGACCGATTTGTTTATGCTTTATTTGAAAATCAGAGTATATTTTTAAATAAATATATTGCGGAATTTGTTCCCAGAAAAACATGATAAATATATTATAAAAGCATTTCCGAATAAATGTATTTTATTAATATTAAAACTTTGGGATGTCATCGTCAATACCGAAACATAAGCATAAACAATCCTTACATTTATTTACACTAGTGATCTACATCTCCTTTAATCTCTCAGTGTAAAGTAGCTTCGTATCAACACCTGTGATACAAATAAGCTTGAGTGGGTCAGGTTGGGAAACCTGGTGAGCACATAGGGTTTTCAACCCACAATAATATAATTATTATGTTTAAACATAAAACAATCAACCCAATTACCCATCCCCATTATCTTCTTTATCTCTTAAGGATTTACCCTAAGAATTATCTATCACTCATTCCTAAGGATTCATCCTAAGGAATAGGCACGAAGTCACATCGTCGCCAGGGTTTATCTAATAGGCACGAAGTCACATCATCGCCAAGGTTTATACAATAGGAACTAAGTCCATAGCTTCCAGGGTTTATCTAATAGGCACGAACTCACATCGTCGCCAGGGTTTATCTAATAGGCACAAAGTCACATCGTCGCCAGGGTTTATCTAATAGGCACGAAGTCACATCGTCGTCAGGGTTTATCTAATAGGCACGAAGTCACATCGTCGCCAGGGTTTAGGCACTAAGTCTGCATAGTCGCCAGGGTTTAGGCACTAAGTCTGCATAGTCTCCAGGGTTTAGGCACCAAGTCTGCATGGTCGCTAGGGTTTATACAATAGGCACTAAGTCCATAGCTGCCAACGTTTATCTAATAGGCACTAAGTCCATAGCTGCCATGGTTCTTAAATTACAACTGGTGAACACATAATTCAAAAATACCTAATCCATACTCCCAGATCTAAAACTAACCTCTCTACCTGATCCATACTCCCGGATCTGGTATGTATGATCCATACTCCCGGATCAATAACTAATAACGATGTCTATACCCTGCTAGATGACTAGATCATCTTAAACATCGAGACCTCTCATCAATTTTTATTTCATCACACATCATCTAATTCATCTACCCATGTTTTACCCAACATATTTGTAGATATAAAATACATATACATTTTAAATCAATTAAAACATCTATCAAATGGTTCATCCATCATAGATAGTAAGTATACAGATAATATGCACACATAGCACGTAATTTATATAAAATACTTCATATCTATGTGTAAGATGAAAATAATATGCACTCACCTTAATAGCGTGAGTTGACAGAATCTAACTAAAAACGGTCAGCGGTTCGTGATCGCCGAGCTCGGGACGCGGAACACCTTCAGCAAACGAGGGAGAGAGAAAAGAAATGGTGTAAGGAATGAAAGGGCTGAACTTGTTATTTATAGGCTGTTCTAGGCCCATTCACGTCGTGAACATGATAGGTTCACGTCGTGAACTTCCATGAGTCATCCCGTAGCTTTGACACGTGTTTTCTAGCCCCGATTAGTGTCCCTGACACTTTTCATGTCGTGAACTTCATGTTCACGTCGTGACTTAAGGCGGCTAGGGTTTCTGCCACGTGTCATGCCCTTAGACGGCTACATCTTCGAAAGGCCATAACTTTTGCATACGAGCTCCGTTTTCGACGTTCTTTATATCCACACGAAGGTGGAGACGTACTCTACAACTTTCCTTTAGAACCCTAAGGCTAAAAAGACTCTATCATAAAATCACTTTTTACGATTCCCGGTGTCGTGCCGATTTTGTCGCGAAACTTCGACAGGTCATAACTTCTTCGTTATAACTCGGATTTCAACATTCTTTATATGCACGGAAACCTTGTGACATATAATACAACTTAGTTAAGATTATTTATTCTAAATAATCCTCTATCAAAAAGTCATTTTTGACGCTTATCGTCTCTAAATTGACTAGCCCAAATCTGCGGGCGTTACAATTATCTCCCCCTTGGGATGATTACGTCCCGGAATCATCAACAAAACATGGATTATATAATGACCCCATGCATTATCTTTTCATCCTAGGTAATAACCGTAACTTTTATGTTCCTTCGAATTAGTATCTAACTCTTGGACTTCTTGACTGCAGGCGGTGCTCAATCTTGCACCCGCTCTCTATCTTGCGTTGGACTTTCAACTGTAACCTTCGAGTTACAAAATCAATCCTTATTGAAGACTCCTTCTTCTTCTTAAAAGACTTAAGATAAGTTATTTCCTTTATTTATCGTAATAGACCAATGGGTCATGTTCTAACGACTTCTCGTCCTGTGATGCAACGCTTAGACTCAGGTCTCTTAGAGTCAAATTCTAGAATGGAATATACCTTCCTTCATATTCTAATGTGATATAATCACTTTCTAGCATGTAGCACTTCTAGCTGCAAGCTTCTTACATTAACAGTGATCACAACACTTCTATTGATCGCTCCGATTATCTTTCACTTCAATCTTCTGCCTTAAGTCGGATGTTACATCGATCTTGGTTCTCTGAACCACGTAACATATTCGTCTTAGTCGGACTCGATTTGATATGACCACTTGGATCGGAATAACAATCATCTTCTTAGTCATTACCGAAATGATGGTAACGACATACTTGAACAAAACAGAATCAATTACTAGCTCCTTGGTAACCTTGTGACTTTCCCTGATCCAAGTGCGAGTCTTGTGCTTTTGGTAGTATATGCATCTACTACCTTTCACACCTACTCATACTCGTCCCAAGTATTGTCTCGCAGTCCCCAAGTCCTAAAATCACAAAACAATTTAACACATACGAATGTGTCCAAATAATCATAAAAATTTCCCTAGACTCTACTAGGACTTCTTCCATGCGCATCTTCAATCATCAATTCCGCTTCAACTCGGTTGGTATTGGAAATTCCAGACCATGGGATAACTTTATGGATTATACCAAAAATTCTTTCTTTCTGCCAATCGAAAGTGTACTTCTACCGTACTAGACATATTATTTATTTGACGCATTCTAAAGGCAATATACCCCTCTTACGATATCTTCCGATAGGTATCATTCATTATTGTAAGCCATCTATTTTCTCAGTCTATCATGGTTCTTATCACTTCCTAAACTTCTGCCATTGTGATAGGTTCGGGTGCAGACGCAACGACCGATGCATGACCCATCAAATTCTTTGGCTCAGGTTGTCATCTTCCTCGGATATTTCCTAGTCTGTCTTCACCATGACGTTTTGTACACCCAAGAAGACGTTCGGTGTACCGAGGTGAGAATTTAAGATAGGAAAGATTTTATTTACGATAGACGTATAAATCTCCTTATTACTCCGAAAAGTTATATGCCAGTTCTAATACCGTAATTAAACGTTTAGAAATCTGAACACATAAAATTTCCAGATCTGGTCGGCAACAGACCATAGATCCAATCAAATAATAGCGTATAAGGCATATAATGCTATAACATAAATCATTTAGCACATAAAAGCAATTTAGGCATCTAATCCTAAAGTAAGCTAGTGCTCGTGTCTAAAATATAACAGACACTCATCTCACAATCATCGCTTATCATTCTAAGTTTAAGTCTATAAATCCTACAAATTCCTATTCCGCTTAAACTAATGCTCTGATACCAACTGTGACATCCCCAAATTTCATGGCCAGAAAAGACCGATTTGTTTATGCTTTATTTGAAAATCAGAATATATTTTTAAATAAATATATTGCAGAATTTGTTCCCAGAAAAACATGATAAATATATTATCAAATCATTTCCGAAGAAATGTATTTTATTGATATTAAAACTTTGGGATGTCATCGTCAATACCGAAACATAAGCATAAACAATCCTTACATTTATTTACACTAGTGATCTACATCTCCTTTAATCTCTCAGTGTAAAGTAGCTTCGTATCGACACCTGTGATACAAATAAGCTTGAGTGGGTCAGGTTGGGAAACCTGGTGAGCACATAGGGTTTTCAACCCACAATAATATAATTATTATGTTTAAACATAAAACAATCAACCCAATTACCCATCCCCATTATCTTCTTTATCTCTTAAGGATTTACCCTAAGAATTATCTATCACTCATTCCTAAGGATTCATCCTAAGGAATAGGCACGGAGTCACATCGTCGCCAGGGTTTATCTAATAGGCACGAAGTCACATCGTCGCCAAGGTTTATACAACAGGAACTAAGTCCATAGCTGCCAGGGTTTATCTAATAGGCACGAAGTCACATCGTCGTCAAGGTTTATCTAATAGGCACAAAGTCACATCGTCTCCAGGGTTTATCTAATAGGCACGAAGTCACATCGTCGCCGGGGTTTATCTAATAGGCACGAAGTCACATCGTCGCCAGGGTTTAGGCACTAAGTCTGTATAGTCGCCAGGGTTTAGGCACTAAGTCTGCATAGTCGCCAGGGTTTAGGCACCAAGTCTGCATGGTCGCCAGGGTTTAGGCACTAAGTAAGATGAAGGTTCATGCACATTAGGATTTACATGGATATAACCCTAATCCTTGCCACACTATATAAGAACCCCTCTAGCACATGAAATCGTCCACTAGTATTCTTTGGAAGAGCATAGCCGAATTTTGAGTGCAAGTAATCCTCTCTCAAGTCCTCCATTATTGGTGGTGGTGTGTGAAGCATTTGAGGCATCACATTTGGGGTGCTAGGCTCTTAAAGGTCTAAGGAATCAAGCTACAAGAAAAGGTATGTCATCTAACTAGTTTTGTTATACAAGTACCCATGTTTTGCATGCTAGTTAGGGAAATGCTTTGGAAAATCAAATTGCATGTATAATTAGAGAAAACATAGATCCAAAGAATTTAGGGTTGTATGTGCACCTTAAGTTTGTTAGGATGCTCAAAACCCATCAGTGGTATCAGAGCTTAGGATTGTTTTCTATCATACTTGATGTTTTATTGGTTTTCAAAGTTGGAAAAATCGAATTTCTGCATTCTGTCAGGTGAACTCGCCGAGTCCACTGGGTGACTCGACGAGTCCACTCTGAAATGGACCAACTCGACAAGTCCAGTTCATGTACTCACCGAGTTGGTGGTCCAGTGTGCAGATTTTCGAGTTTTAGCCAGAAATTGGATTAAGATCGTTACCCCCAATCTGTTTTTTGAACCATGAAATCTGTTTTTTCATAAGGTAATGATCATGCTTGTCAAATTAAAAGATAATTGTCATAATTTCATGATTTGTATTAGTTTATATGATTACACTAATTTCTTGAAGATTGATGATATGAATTATCTTGTGCTTATGAGTTTAACAAGATCATGTATTTATTTTTGATTATTGTGTTAATTAAAATAATGATCTAAATGGTTTTAATGGACTCCATAACTTGTCCTCAAGTTATGGAAAACCAAAAGTCTTTTCTTTAAAAGTCATTAAACTCATAAGTTATAGAAATGAAAAGTTTTGAATAGTGTCAAAACTTGTCCTCAAGTTTTGGAATTTGTAAAGTCACACTTAAGAATACTTTAATTCCAAACCCTAGAATTTTAAAAGTTTAAAATTCAACCCTTATACTATGATAATATTATAAGTTTAATGATTATATATATGTATAAGACAAGTCAGTCTTACCGTTAGTAGGCCTCATTCACGAAGTCGGTCTATAAGGGGGTATAAGGTCACTGTCTATAAAGTGGTAGTTTAATGGGTGTCCACTCTCACCCACCGCTATCTTGACTGGTGGAGGGTCGTTAGCCAAATGGGTAGGATAGGACACTAATTCTCGTTAAAAGTATAATGATAATTATAAAGTAACTAAACTTTTATTAAATTCCCAATCTTAGTTACTTTAGGAAAAATGTGAATTTGATGCTAATCCATGAAGTTGCACTTTGCACCTTGCCAAGTCGTTAGTGGAGCATGTGTGGTTAACCGGCATATCGATTAGGTGATAAATGACATAAAGTGTACCAAGTTAATTTGCATGGTTATTCACACCTTGTTTGTGAGGAACAAGA
This sequence comes from Lactuca virosa, assembly GCF_052849685.1. Lineage (NCBI taxonomy): Eukaryota > Viridiplantae > Streptophyta > Magnoliopsida > Asterales > Asteraceae > Lactuca > Lactuca virosa. The sequence continues at coordinate 163,730,585 of NC_136433.1, read as the reverse complement.
GAGTGGAGTTGGTAAATGTGCAATAGCAGCATCGTAAGGGTTCAGAGTGGACTTGGGAGCCTGAGGAGGAGATGAGGGAGCACTACCCGAAGTTGTTTTCAAATGCAACAGACTTCGAGGACGAAATCTAAGACAAGTGGGGGTGAATTGTAACGCCTGGTTCCTGGTACGCATTTAGCCTTATTATTTATTTATTTTGGAAGGGCTACTCGACGATTTGGTGGCCCTAACTCATCGAGTAGAAGGCATATTAGATACGGGTTTTTAGTGAGCTACTCGACGAGTTGAAGTCCTGACTCGACGAGTAGGACAGGCTGGATGAAACCCTAATCTTTAGGGTTTGCACCCTATTTAAGCATCATATATGGCCTCCATCCCAACCTCCATCACTACCAAACCCTAATATCGAAACCCTAATCGACCTTGAGTGATCTTGAGCTATTTCTTGCCATTTTTGTGATTAAAGCTAGAAGAAGGAAGCAAACGGATTGGAGTTGCAGAAGGAAGGTCAAAGATCCAGAGCTAAGGACTCATTTCTATCTTCATAGAGGTATAAAGCTTATACCTTGGCTGTTATTCACTTAGATCTCCTTCTTAGCTTGTATGTTGTCATTTTGAGTCATTTCCAAGGTCATTCTGAGTTTTGGACCTTTGGGGATGTAAGGACTTCAGATCTGGGCACTCTTGAGCTTTAGAAGCTCAAAGTTGCCACCTTTATTCAGCCATGGCTCCATTCTATGACTTAGACCTTCATTTTGGCTTTGATTGGGTGTTTTAGTGTAACTCCCGTGTTTCTAGGCTAGGCATTAATGATGATGTAATAGTCTAGGTTAACCTTTGTAACTCGTTTTGAAATACTAAGAATGTATTATTTGAGTATTATGTGTTTATTGCTTAATTGTGTGATTTAAATGGATTAAGGATAAAAATAAGCGATAAAGTAAAATATTAGATAAGCCCGATATCTATGAAGGAAGTTGTAGTGGTCGTGTCAAGGTTTCCGAATATATAAAGAATGCCGAAATCCGAGTTATAACGAAGAAGTTATGACCTGTCGAAGTTTCATGACAGAACCAGTACGACACTGCGTGACGTAAATAGTGAATTTACGATAGAGCGATATTTAGCCTTAGTGATCTAAACGAAAGTCGTAGAATACGTTAAACTGATAGTGTGCATAAAAAGAACGTCTAAATCTGACTTCGTATGCGGAAGTTATGATTTTTCGAAGTTTCGACTTAGCGGTATGCAGCCCAAAGTTCGAATATGAGATCGAGTGGTTTCTAGCCGAAACAATCTAAACGAGAATCGAAGATCTCGTCGATAGTAATCCAACGGTAAAAAGACAGACGAAAACGGACGTCAGATGAAGGAGTTGTGAATTCCTAACGGAGTTTTCCTGTCCCGGCCTACTAAAAATAATATAATAAAAGTTAAAGTCAAAATTAGCCGACGGAGTCTAAAAAAGAGTTGTAGAGCATAATTTCACCTACGCGTGCATATAAAGAACGTCGAAAACGGAGCTCGTATGCGAAAAATATAAATTTCTGAAGTTCGGGGCACAAACCCCGACACTGTGTCAGAATTCACGACGTGAACACAGTGTTCACGACGTGAACTCAGAGGTAACGCCTTCCAGAGCAAGTGGACTGATGACGAACGCAATGACCTATGCCTGACTAAACTCACGACGTGAATTTTGAGATTCACGACGTGAATCCAGAAAAATGGCCCTATAAATAGAAACCGAAGGGCAGCCGGCCATGGTTGCTAATTCCTTCACTCTCTCACTCCCGATACCCTCTCTAGCTGTCTTGAAGTGCCCCCGAAGCCCTGGTATCATCCCGACACCCAAAGCAAGTCCCGAAGCACCAAAGATCCCGAGAAGAAAAGAGTTTCAAGCCGAAGCTCTGCCCGCGAGAAGCCCGGTGTGTGAAGATATCCCGGTTTCACCGAAGAATAATGCTTTAAGAGCCGTAGTGCTGTCCGATAATCTTCTTATCAAGTGAGTGTGTAGTTACTTTCTTCTTACACATAGATATGAATTATTCTCTATAAAATACGTGCTATGTGTTTGTATATTATCTGTTATCTGGAATGAGTATTGAATGGATATATTATACAGGTTTTAAAGTTGTATAAGTATGTATATATGTATATGTTATCTACAAAACTGTTGGGTATAACTGTTGGGTTATGAGGATTCTAACACTCCTAAGTGTACATGCAACCCTAAATACCTTGGATCTATGTTTTCTCTATTATACATACAATTATGAACATCCAAGGTATTATCCTAATCTAGCATACAAAATAATAAATATAACAAGATAGAATACATACCTCTTTGATGTAGAATGTCTTCATGAAGCTTGAGTACCTAGTGCCCCAAGTGTGACACCTCAAATGGTTCACACAACACCAAATACACTTGGAATAACTTGAGAGAAACTTGAACACTCCTTAAAATCGTCTAGCCCTCACACTCACACATTAGTGCACGATTTCTTGAGCCATGGGATTCTTTTATATGGTGGCTATTAGGGTTACACCATGTAACTCATAACTTTACCCATTCCTTATGCTCCATGGATTTTAACCTCCATGGAGTATCCATGGGTCACCCCATGGACTTAGTCCAACATAAGGAATCTTGGATCACAAGCCCACATATATAAGAATGAATGATTTACACAATCAACCCATATATTTAATTAGTCTCCTTTTGATCACTTAATTAATTCCAAATTAATTCTTGATCAATACTAATTAAATAACCTTATTAATATATTAGAACTTATAATATATTAACCAACCTTAAGTGTTATTTCTCTCATTATAGTCTATCCAAATGCATGATGCCATGCAACCCAAATGGACCATGCCGGGTCGGGTCAAGTCTTACCAATTATAGTTATGGACTTAGACATTAATCCAACAGTCTCCCAGTTGGATAAGTCTAAAACTATTATTGCGTATGACTTCAGGAACCGATCAGCAATCGTAGCTCTCAAAAGCTTCTGTCGAACTCTGACCTTGTCGATGAACTCTGACCTTTGTCAATGACTTGTCCATTAGATAAGGGATCATATATTCCTCCATTCTAGATATCATATGGACTGAGACATGGATTATCAATCATTCTCTCTGTCCATTTGTTGTTTCCCGATTTCCGATTCATGATGACTGACTGATTGAACAAATCAAATCAGTCCTGGCTTGGCCAAGCACTCATATGTATCATCTTTAAATCATCAAGGGGCCCACAGATATCGCTTTTATCCCGAAGGTAAAAGGAATGGATAAACTTCGACTCATATGGCTTGTTCTACTACTTGTTGAATCATACACAAAGGCACGTTTTATAACATCGAGTTACCAATGCGTTTTCGTGCAATCAATGTATAACCAACTCATAGTAACAACTCATATCTCTAGGTTTGAAGAATATAAGATATTATCGTCTCATGATCACTCGTGATAAAATCCATGAAGTGATTCAAATGAGCGCGGGTTGAATCCAATACTCAGAACTTATGAGCACTCATGAGTGTTGTAGCACCACTTTGTCCACCAACTTGGACCTCTACAAACCAACCCATGACAGTCTTGATTCATATCTACTTCCAACATATGACCGACTGTGGATAGTTTGAATAACTTAATCATTCAGGAAGAGCGACTTAGTTATTCTGGAAGTCAAAACATGCAAAGTGAAACACAAGAATAAATGAATCAAATATGGTATCAAACCCTATGAATATAAATAAACACTTTTATTTATCACCATACTGATTACTCATTATTCATTGTTTCGGTTTTATCAACTTTATACTTGAATTTAAAACAATAGTTGTCCCATGCTCCAAGCATGTACACTATGTTTTCTAAACACTAGTCATGCCATACACCAAGTATGCATACTATGTTTGTCTATGATCTTTACTTTGTAAAATAGATCAATTGAACATCACTCCAATGATCCTCTTTTCACAGTCCCAAATCCTTACTGCAAATGCAAGAATTCCAAATTCATGCCATTTACTGAAATCTGTTAGATTCTAAACTTATATGCATTGATCCTCTTAATGATTATGCACGAAGTCAGAAAGACTTGACAACAATCATTACAGAGCATTCCAAAGGAGATCAGCTCCTTGGAAACATCCTTCTTTCATTAAGTTTCCTAATCTTACACAGATTGAATAATTTCTAACTTTGAAACATTTCCATATTCCATTTTGACTATCACTTTTGAACAAGAGTTGCCTCCTTACAGATTATGTCAATATGGTCCTTCCAGAATTAACATTATACTTCCAACTGTCCTTGAGCAACCAATCTTTGGTAAACCTTAGATTGTCCTCGACAATTGCTTAATCATTTTAGTCATATCCAATTCTAGACCTTTTCCCTTCATAATGCCCCAGGCATTTGGAAAATTTTAGAAAGGATGAATATAGCACATGTAATCGATCCTATATCCGAAGCATATGGGACACGATTCATGATGTCTTACATAAAGACTAAACCAGTCTTTTGCTATAATATTTCCATTTCAATTTGCCAAGTTCTCAAAATTCAGATTATGAAAAGGGATGCCGTAATCATAATCGAATTTTAGAACGCAAATAATGGACCCATATATAGAATTTCCTTATGTTGAGCCATTCCAACATGAAATTCATATATATATCCTTGATTAAATACGATTAAAATCTCAATCTAAGCTTTTAGAATTGAAATGAAGTATAATTTCCTCTCCCTTAATTATAGCAAAACTACTTTTTCAACCCCTGCAATCTCACGAATTGAAACTTTTGTTTTCTATAATTAACATTGCTAACTTGCAATACTTATCATAATTATCATGCTCCCACTAACATGATGATTATTAGCATAACACTTATGCTCCCACTAGCTTTGACATGTACTCAGAAATCAGCTGACTTTCTTACCAAAGTTCAGATTTCTGATACTAGATTGTTTTTATAAAACTTTATCAAAATCATACACCTCTCTTAGATAGCTCACATGTGTGTCTAAACAATTTTAGAACTATGAAAAGGGATGCCGTAATCATAGTCTCAATTGTTTAGACCTTTGCCACTTCTCACAAGTCCATGTTAGTGTGCCGGTAAACCACATACGCTCCACTAACGACTTTGAGAATGCAAATATCACAATTGCTATCTAGCTAAAATCTACTTAGTGAAAGTGTTTCCTCACCATCATTTTCATGAATCGGAGAGAAACCTTGTGACACTTAGATTTAATAGTGTATGTGTTCTTATCCATGTGAATTTGTCAAAACCATAATCACAAGACAAGGTTAGTGACAAATCCAAACTCATATTGATTAAACTTGTGCAATCTTAAATTCTTGCCATTTGGCAGCTCAGGTGCCTGCCATTGCTTCCAAGTAGTTGTGCAACCAATTGAGAACTCTCAGAACTCCTATGCAAAGCCAACTTGAATAGGCACAAAAATTTCAACACGATAGGTTATAAACCTCAAGTCGTGTGCTAGTGAAGGACTTTAGGTTTTATTCTTGATTAAGTCTTGAAACTTTCAAGAGCTTTAAGACTCCCACTGTCCTCTTGACATATAAGACTCCCTTGTCAAATATTCAAGAGATAGTGCGGATTCTTTATCAAGACTAACACTTTACACAATTGGCCTAAGTTGGTCTCTGTTTTATCCAAAACATCACAACTTACCAATTTCAAATGTACAAGAGTAGATAACCTTTTACTCTTACATTTGACTAGTGTTAACAAACCCTCTTTAAGATATGTCACTCAAGTTACAATCTTGGAGTATGACTCTAAGAATTGTTTTGGAACGAAGTATGACTCATCTTTTTTGATTTAACCATTTCAACAATTCATGACTCCTCTTCTTAGTCATAAGAATGCACTAAGATGACTTTAGAGGACCAATTGTGATATGGTATCTTAATCATTAAGATGATCATAAACATGATACTAAAGTACTCTCCCATCTTTTCAGATTTGAGAAACTTTTATCTTTCTGTCATACTTTGATTCTTCTTATTCGTTCTGTCTCACATTGAAACTTCTCCAATGCTACAGACTTATACTTAAACTTATAAGTATAACCATATTTACTGAACTTAAGTAAATCATGACGAATAGTCTTCTTGATCTTTTGTGGTGGACTTGACCAGTGCACAAGAATGTGTACTCGATCCCTTAGTCATTTCCTTATTCACATAAGGAATTAGTCTTAATTTTCCAAGCTGAAAGTTCTCATTCATCATACTATACAACTTGCATGATTCCAAGTTTCGGTCCAATTGAACCTTGGGTGATGAGAATCTTTCCTTATTTGGTAATATTAGACACTACCACAACCGAAAGAATCAAATCCATTTTTCCAATATTGCTATCAATGGAATCTTATAAGCAACAACTTTTCACAAATGCCATTGTAAGGATACTTAAAATAAATAAAATCAAAACCTTTTTCTTTTATTTTAAAACTTTGCGGAAAAACTTATCCTTACAATCCATATGAAAACCTTGTTGTTATCTATTCCTAAGCAATATAAATATCATAACTCTTAAGTAATAGCCCAAAATTCTGATCACCGAACCATGCGATTGAAATCCATCTTCGCGATCAGAATCAGCATGTACTTAATAGAGTTAGACAATGGACTTTACCTGAAGTAGAGCCAAACTTATTGACTTTAACATCCTTAGGTAAATTTGGCAGCTTCGTAACCAATGCCCCTTCCTTTGGCAATAGTTACTTATGGACCCTTGATAATGGGACTATCTCAGACTTCGCCTCTCTCTTTACCATTGGGTCAACCGAGTTGACTATGGCCGATCCCTTTCCATTGGGAAGAGAGAGCTTTACTGGATATCCAATGTCATCATTGTCAATGTCCATAGCGTTTTAGGAAGTTGATCTTAGCAAATAGATAAGATCATTAAGGGTCTTGTCTTAGTCTGTTTCATAGGATTCCCAAAAGAACTCACTATGTGACTTAGAAAGTAGTTGAGCCACCAACTTTCTCAAGACTTTGACACCCAACTCTCCCAGCTTGTCAATATGTGACTACATCTCCAAGATGTGATCACACCTAGACCTTGCCTTGCCAATAGGGCTTGAGTGACCTTAAACTTTTTAGGAACTTGTGGGTTAGGGAGAATGATTGGAGGAGGTGAAAGAAGTATGATATCCATGGGACATCATCTTCATTTAGGAAAGCTTGTTTCAAGAGATTTGGGAAGATCATAAATGTCTAGACGAGACATCTTTTTGGGAGATATTCAAGATAGTTGATTTAAAGTCCTTAATATGACACCCAATATGAAATATTAAGGCTAGGACCCAATAAACTATTTTATAACTTAGAATAGGGATGCCGTAATCCAAGCTATAAAATATTTGAAGGTAGGTGAATGACGATTCACCAATTTCCACCATGAAAAACGAAATAATTTATTAGGTTTTAATTGGATTTGAAAGTCCTAGATCTTTGAGATTCATTGAACTGTTCAAAGGCATGTTTCAATCTCGAGTGTGCCCTTCAGGTTTTGTGACTGGGATGCCGATGATCACAAAACAAGGTGTGAATAACCATGCAAATATACTTGGTACCCTTAATATTTACCCCTTAATCAGTGTGCCGGTTAACCACACACGCTCCACCGATACTATGATAAATATTAAGTTACCCTTTGCCTACCTTGTTAAGTCCAGGTTAGTGTGCCGGTTAACCACACACGCTCCACTAACGACTTAAGCAAAGTGCAAAGTGTAATTTCATAGGTTAGCACCAAATTCACATTTTCCTAAGTAACTAAGATTGGGTATTAATAAGAGTTTAGTTACTTAGTATTTATCATTAATACTTTTAATGAAAGGAGAATTATAGTCCTTGTCCTACCCGTTCGGCTAACGACCCTCCACCAGTCAAGGAAGCGGTGGGTGAGAGTGGACACCCATTAAACTGCCATTTTATAGGCAATAACCTTATACCCCCCTTATAGACCGACTTCGTGAATGAGGCCTACTAACGGTAAGACTGACTTTACTCTTATACATATATATAAATATTATTAACTTATAATATTATAAAGTATAAGGGTTGAATTTTAACTTTTAAAATTCTAAGGGCTAACTTGGAATTAAAGTATTCATAAGTGAAAACTTTTCAAATTCCAAAACTTGAGGGCAAGTTTTTGAAACTATTCAAAACTAATTAATTCCATAACTTATGAGTTTAAAGTAGTTTTAATTAAAAAAAAAACTCTTCAAGTTTCATAACTTGAGGACAAGTTATGGAAGACTTTAAACTAATTAATAAAAAAAAATAACTTTTTTTTTATTGTAACTTATGGAACTAATTAAGGTTACACTTTTTTTTTAATTTAATGAAGAGACTCTTGAACCTCCATAACTTGAGGACAAGTTATGGAGTCATAAAACCATTTAATTAGAACTAGACTCTTCATTTTGTAACCTTTGCCAACTTTTATGAGTTTTATGATTCTTAAATGTGACTTTTCATATAACTTGAGGACAAGTTACAAAAACACACTTTGGAATCAACTCTTAGATTAAAATGGATTGAAAACAACTATTTCACACAACTTTTCTATTAATCTAAGAACCTCATAAGAACAAGATAATTCAAATCATCAATCTTCAAGAAATTAGCATGAACATACAAACTAATACAAATCTTGAAATTATGACAATTATCTTAGAAATTGGATTAGCATGAACATTACCACATCAAAAACAAGTTTATAAGTCCAAAAACATCTTAGGGTAATGTTCCTAGTCCATTTCCAGCCAAAACAATCGAATATATGCATCCAACTCGATTTTTCAGCTACTTTTGCAAGTATAACAAGAAAACAAGCCTAGGCTCTGATACCACTGTTGGGTTATGAGGATTCTAACACTCCTAAGTGTACATGCAACCCTAAATACCTTGGATCTATGTTTTCTCTATTATACATACAATTATGAACATCCAAGGTATTATCCTAATCTAGCATACAAAATAATAAATATAACAAGATAGAATACATACCTCTTTGATGTAGAATGTCTTCATGAAGCTTGAGTGCCTAGTGCCCCAAGTGTGACACCTCAAATGGTTCACACAACACCAAATACACTTGGAATAACTTGAGAGAAACTTGAACACTCCTTAAAATCGTCTAGCCCTCACACTCACACATTAGTGCACGATTTCTTGAGCCATGGGATTCTTTTATGTGGTGGCTATTAGGGTTACACCATGTAACTCATAACTTTACCCATTCCTTATGCTCCATGGAGTTTAACCTCCATGGAGTATCCATGGGTCACCCCATGGACTTAGTCCAACATAAGGAATCTTGGATCACAAGCCCACCTATATAAGAATGAATGATTTACACAATCAACCCATATATTTAATTAGTCTCCTTTTGATCACTTAATTAATTCCAAATTAATTCTTGATCAATACTAATTAAATAACCTTATTAATATATTAGAACTTATAATATATTAACCAACCTTAAGTGTTATTTCTCTCATTATAGTCTATCCAAATGCATGATGCCATGCAACCCAAATGGACCATGCCGGGTCGGGTCAAGTCTTACCAATTATAGTTATGGACTTAGACATTAATCCAACAATAACATGGGTAGATAGTTGATGTGTGATGAAATAAAATGATGAGAGGCCTCGATGTTGTTGTTAATCTAGTCATCTAGCGGAGTATGGATGACGACCACAGACTCTTTCTAGACTGTCCAGTGGAACGCTGGCAGGTTCATAACCTGTAGGTGTTGTGAACGATGTGTTCACCGGTGTACTCTATCCCCCTCATGGTTTCCTTTAGGACATATATTGAGGAAACCCCTTTGTAGTAATGTCCATCCCGATGAAAAATCCTAGACTAGGTCCCTTGTGATAGTTGTTGTTTTAGGGACGTAAAGTGAGGATAACGGGAATGGGTAATCGGGTTATCGTTGGTTGGTGAAATTAAATATAATTATTTATTGTGGGTTGAAAAGCCTATATGCTCACCAGGCTCCCAAGCTTGACCCACTCAGTTTTATTTGTAATTACAAGTAGTGGCGCGAGAGCATAAGTTAGACAACTTGTGAAGATATTTTGTTTATAGGCCAGTAGTTGTATATAACTGTTGTAAGGCTTATAATGTGCCGTTTATGCTTTTGGTCTGTATCGGAACATGATATCCCGAGTTTTGTTATATATGAAAATACATTTCTTTAAATAAATGCTTTGATAAATTTTATCTTATCATATTTTGTTTTGGGAACAAATTCCGGAACTCTTTTAATCAAAGGATTACTCTCAAATTATTTTAAAAGCATAAATGAAATCGGTCTTTTCTGGTTGTGATTTTGGGGATGTCACAGTTGGTATCAGAGCATTAGTTTAATCGAACTAGGAATTTGTAGGATTTCTAGACTTAAACTTAGAATGCTAAGTGAAGATTGTGGGGTGAGTGTCTGTTGTACTTTAGACACGAGCGCTAGTTTACTTTAGGAAAGTTGCCTAAAATGCTTTTATGTGCTATATGTTATATGTTTGCCATATATGATATTATTTGTTCGGATCTAAGGTTTGTTGCCAACCGGATATGGAAACCTTATGTGTTTAGGGTTCTAAGTGTAGGACTACGGTATTAGAACTAGCATGTAAACGTTTTGGAGTGATTTGGATAATTTAATTATCTATCGTGAATGAGGATCTAAGTTCACCTTATTCGGTGTATAGATCAACAATGGCAAGAACAAGAAGCGGAGTTGGAAACGTGAACGAAAACAGGAATCAACCACCTGTAATTGAGCAAATACCTATTGTAGCAGCAACACCTGAGCCAATGACAATGGCTGGTGTACAATTGATGATTCAGACGATGTTGGATCGTAAGATGGAAGAAACTAGACGTCTGCTTCTGCAGAATCGTGAAGAACCTTCGATGCCGATTGTACAGCCCGAATTAAGTGAAGGGCAGTCGGAAGGAGGAAACTTCAGTGGGATTATTGGTCAAGCCAACCCACCGTTGGTTAGACATAACAACCAGGATGGAGGAAACGATGGACGTGGATGCAAGTATAAAGATTTCATGGCATCCAAACCACCATGTCTATCCGGAAGCCCGACGCCGGTAGAAGTTATAAACTGGATCTCCGGAATGGAGACAATGTTTGAAAGTTGCGAATGCAGTAACAGACAGAAGACCGCTCTTGCGATCCCTTTGTTAAAATCTGGAGTATTGAGTTGGTGGAAGCTATTAGCCGACTTGATGCCCAAGGGAGAAGCTAGCAAGATGTCTTGGGAAGACTTTGTGGAACAACTGAAACTGCAATATTGCTCAGAGCAGGACCTTCTGGAAATCAATAATGAGTTTCAGAATTTGAAGAAGGGAAAAATGAGCATTACTGAATACGCTGCAAGTTTCACTGGAAAAGGAAGCTTATCCCATACCTAGTTCCAACAGAACTCTCAAAGGTCAAGAAGTTTGCCCGTGGATTACCAGCGGACTTTGGTCCAATGGTTAAGCAAGAAACCACATTTAAAGCCGCCATCTGGGCTGCTAAGAATGTTGAGACTCAGATCAGGGAGAAGGGTCTGTAGAGGTCAGAGGTTGGTGAGAAGAGGAAGTTCGATGGGCCTTCAGGGTCCAACAAGAAAAATAAGTTCTCGAAATCCGGTTCGAGAGGAGGTGGAGGAGGCGAAGCGAAATGGTGCGACAAATGCAATAAAAAGCATCATGGGAAATGTGACGGGGAAGTCACATGCTTCAAATGTGGAAAGCCAGGGCACTATGCCAACGAATGCACCCTTACCAAGAAAGTCTGCTATGGGTGTGGTGAGGAGGGGCACATCTCGAGGGATTGTCCGAAAAAGAAGGAGGCAGCAAAATCCAACATTCCACCAAATCCGAAGGCGAGAGACTTTCAGATGACACTGGAAGCTGCTAAAGAAGAAGCTAATGTCGCTTCAGGTACCTTTCTCGTAAACGAATTGCCTGCCCAAATTTTGTTTGACTCGGGAGCCAACTACTCCTTTATTTCGCATGAATTTGGTAGAAAACTAGCTTTGCCTGTTGATAGACTAGATAATGCTTTATTAGTCGAAGTTGCTAGTGGCAAGTTTATACCTGTTAGCCATTGTATGAAAAACGTCTTAATTGATTTGAATGGGAATAAGTTCCACGAGGAATTATTGCCTATGGAGTTAAATGGTTTCGACATCGTGCTGGAAATGGATTGGCTTAGCGCCAATGATGCCGAAATACTATGCAAGAAGAAGATTGTAAAAGTAAACCCGCCAGGGAAAGAGTCATTTATGGTGTATGGGGACAAACGCAGAGTGAATTCTGGGATTATTTCTCTAATGAAAGCCAGAAAGTGTTTGGCCAAAGGATGTACATCATATTTGGCATTCGTGATTGATGCAAAGAAGGTGAAGAAGGAGATGCAGAGCATTCCTGTCATGTGTGATTATCCGGAAGTATTTCCCGAGGATCTTCCTGGATTACCAGCTGATTGACAAGTAGAATTCTGTATTGACTTGTTACCAGGAACGACACCAATAGCAAAAGCACCTTACCGACTAGCGCCAACAGAGATGAAGGAGCTGATGATGCAACTTTAGGAGTTATTAGACAAAGGTTTCATTAGACCTAGTTCATCACCCTGGGGAGCTCCGGTGTTATTCGTAAAGAAAAAAGACGAGAGTATGAGAATGTGAATTGATTATAGAGAGCTGAATAAGGCAACGATAAAGAATAGATATCCATTGCCAAGGATTGATGACCTGTTCGATCAGCTGCAAGGCTCAAGTTATTTTTCAAAGATCGATCTTAGGTCAGGATATCATCAGCTGAAGGTGAGAGAGCATGATATCGAGAAGACTGCATTCAGAACACGATATGGACACTACGATTTTTTGGTTATCTCGTTTGGACTAACCAATGCTCCAGCAGCATTCATGGATTTAATGAACAGGGTTTGTAATCCGTTCCTTGATAAATCTGTGATAGTGTTCATAGATGACATTATGATTTATTCGAAAAGCCAAGAGGAGCATGACAGACACTTGAAAGAAGTGTTGGAAGTCTTGAAGAAGGAGAAGTTGTATGCTAAGTTCTCCAAATGTGATTTTTGGATTCGAGAAGTCCAATTCTTGGGTCATGTGGTCAACCAAGAAGGGATAATGGTTGATCCAACAAAGATTGAAGCTGTGATGAAGTGGGAACAACCGAAAAGTCCCACGGAGATCCAAAGCTTTTTGGGATTAGCTGGATATTACCGAAGGTTTATCCAAGGCTTTTCGTCGATCGCTACTCCATTAACAACTTTGACTCACAAAGGAGCTACTTATGCTTGGAGTGATAAGCACAAAGAAGCATTCGAGTTGCTAAAGAAGAAGCTATGTGAAGCACCGATTCTTTCTCTACCCGATGGAGTTGAAGACTTCGCTGTCTATAGCGATGCATCTGGTGTTGGATTGGGTTGTGTGTTGACCTAAAGAGAAAAGGTGATAGCATATGCGTCTCGACAGCTAAAAGAGCATGAAAAGAACTACCCCACTCATGATTTGGAGTTGGCAGCGGTAGTATTTGCTCTAAAGATATGGAGGCATTACCTCTATGGCACGAGGTGCAAACTTTTCACTCATCATAAGAGTCTCCAATATCTCTTTAATCAGAAGGAATTAAATATGAGGCAACGACGCTGGCTGGAGTTACTCAAGGACTACGACAGTGAGATACTTTACCACCCCGGTAAAGCAAATGTTGTTGCTGATGCTCTCAGTCAAAAAGTCAGTCTTGAAAGAAAAAGGCCAAGAGCGTTGAGAATAGAAGTTGTCTCGACAATTGTGGAGAGTATAAAGAAAGCTTAAAAGGAAGCTTCAGAAAGAATGACCGAAAGGAGGAACGTTTGGGCAAAACGTTAGTGTTCGGTACAAACAGTCACAGACTGAAGGTATTCCAAGACCGGATTTGGATACCTAAGTCAGAAAGAGTAAGATATCTTCTGATGGAAGAAGCTCACAAAACCATGTACTCGATACATCCCGGTAGCACTAAAATGTATAGGGACCTAAAACCCTATTACTGGTGGCCGACGATGAAGCTCGATATTGCAAAGTATGTGGCCGAGTGTGTGACATGTGCGAGAGTTAAGGCACAACATCAGAAACCATATGTGAGTTTAGAACCTTTACCTGTACCGATGGGTAAGTGGGAAGACATTGCCATGAATTTTGTCACTAAACTGCCCAGAACAAAGAATGGTCACGACATGATTTGGGTGGTTGTTGATCGCTTCACTAAGAGTGCGCACTTCATAGCAGCCAATGAGAAATGTGTTGGATATAGTGTCTAAGTCCATAACTATATTTGGTATGTACTTGACCCGACCCGGCATGGTCCATTTGGGTTGCACTTCACCCGAACAATTTATGGATAATCGTTTGAGAATAGTATAAGTTATGATTTATTAATATATTATAAGTCCTAATATATTAATATAAAATCATATTATTTAATTAGTATTGATCTATAATTAATCTAGAATTAATTTAGAGATCAAAAGTATGACTAATTAAATATGGGCTCTTGTATTTATATAGTGTGGGCTAATGCTTATTTGGAATGGGCTAGGCTTTCATGGAAAGTCCATGGATACTCCATGGAGCTTTAACCCATGGATCTCATGGAAATGAAAAGACATGGGTATTAGGGTTTACATGAATGTAACCCTAATCCACCACACTATATAAAGGAGGCTTTGGTTCTTGAAATCATATGAGTTGTGGTGAGTAAAGTAAGAGGGCCGATTTCAAGAAGGTGATTACTATTCTCTCAAAGTTCCAAGTTTGTGGTGATTTGTGATTTCCATTTGAGGCATCCACACTATTGGTGCTAGGCTCTAAAACTCCAAGCAATCAACTACAACTACAAGGTAAGTAATTCTACTAGCTTTATTTGATTCAAGTTCCCCATGCCATGCTAGATAGGATAAGAACCTTGGAAAAATAATTATTTACATGTATCATAGTCAAACATAGATCCAAGGTTTCTAGGGTTACATGTACACCATAGGAGTGTTAGAATGCTCTGAAAACCCATCAGTGGTATCAGAGCCTGGTTTGTTTATTTGATACTTGATGCAAAAAAAACTTGAAAATCGAAGTTTTGTTCAAAAGCTCGTATCAAAATTTCAAGTTTTGTATATGTACTTACGATTCTTGAAATTTTTGATATGAACATTCATAAACATATGAGTTTAGAAGATCATAGAAATTATGTGCTAATAATTGATTAGATTAATTCTTGATCTTTATGTGTTTTAATGGAGTCCATAACTAGTTCTTAAGTTATGGATAACCAAAAGTCACATTTATAAATAACCATTAAAAGAACACATAGGTTACAAAAAATGAAGAGTCTTCATTTTTAATAACCATTAACTCATAAGTTATGAGAAATGAAAAGTTTTGAAAGTTTACAAAACTTGCCCTCAAGTTTTGGAACATGTAAAGTCATATTAAAAACTTTAGTTCCAACCCCTAGAATTTTAAAAGTTAAAATTCAACCCTTATACTTTATAATATTATAGTTTAATAATATTTATATATGTATAAGATCAAGTCGTCTTACCGCTAGTACGCCTCATTCACGAAGCCGGTCTATAAGGGGGGTATAAGGTTGTTGCCTATAAAATGGCAACTTAATGGGTGTCCACTCTCACCCACCGCTTCCTTGATCGGTGGAGGGTCGTTAGCCGAACGGGTAGGACAAGGACTTATAAATTCTCATTAAAAGTATAATGATAATACTAAAGTAACTAAACTTTATTGAATTCCCAATCTTAGTTATTTTAGGAAAATGTGAATAAGGTGCTAATCCATGAAATTACACTTTACACTTTGTTTAAGTCGTTAGTGGAGCGTGTGTGGTTAACCGGCACACTAACTTGAACTTAACAAGGTAGGTAAAGGGTGACTTAATGTTGATCATAGTATCGATGGAGCGTGTGTGGTTAAGTGGCACATCGATTGAGGGGTAATACATTAAGGGTACCAAGTAATTTGCATGGTTACTTCACACCTTTTTTTATGATCCTCGGCATCCCAGTCACAAAACTTGAAGGGCACACTCGAGATTGAAACATGCCATTGAAGAAAGTTCAATGAATCTCAAAGAATCTAGGAGTTTCTAAACCAATTAAAACCTAATTAAATATTTCGTTTTTCATGGTGGAAATTGGTGAATCGTCATTCACCTACCTTCAAATATCTTATAGCTTAGATTACGGCATCCCTCTTCTAAGTTATAAAATATTGTGTTGGGTCCTAGCCTTAATATTACATTTGGGTGTTTTGTTAAGGACTATCTCTATATCTAATCTAATCTATTCCCTCTTCTTTTCAGATGTCTTCTAATAACAATGCTTCTGGCTCAAACCCTACTAACTCCTTCTCTCTCATGAATCTTTGTGGGAGAGTCATCTTTGATGGGTCCAACTTTACAGATTGGATCAGAAACATCAGGATGGTCACTCGGTATGAGAACAAAGAATATGTTCTCAACAAGGAGCTGAAGGTACCCGAGCCAACTGCTACTCCTGAAGAGCTTACTGAATATGAGGTACATGAAAGAGATGCTACTAAAGTGGCATGCATCATGATGGCCACCATGACAGCCGAGCTCCAAAAGTCTTATGAGGACTATTATCCTTTTGAGATGCACCAGGACTTGATGGACCGCTACCATCAAAGTGCTCGTCAAGAGCGATATGAAATAATCTCCTCCATGATAACAACCCGAATGAAGGATGGTGAACCCATCACGAGCCACATGCAGAAAATGCAAAGGTATGTGGACCATTTACTGAAGCTGAATGTGAACTTCCCTGAGGAGTTAGCAATAGACATCATTTTGCACTCCTTGCCATCGTGTTATGATCAATTCCGCATGACATATCACATGAACAAGGAAGAAGTCACCCTCAGCAAACTTCAAGGACTCTTGAAGACCGCCGAAAGTGGTCTAAAGGGTAAGTCGGTTGTTACTACTCCTACTCCTACTCCAACTGCGGCCAATGTCTTGGCAATCGGGCATGGCAAAGGGAAGAAGAGAAAGAACCCTTCTAAGGGTACCAAGGGTAAGACCCTTGAAGGCTCCTCTTCAAGCAAAACCAAGAAAGGTTTTGTCACTCCTTCTGCTAACCCTAATGAGGCTGAATGCTTCTATTGTCATGAAAAGTCGCACTGGAAGTGAAACTGCCCAAAGTACCAGCAAGATTTGAAGGATGGGAAAGTAAAACCCAACCATGCAGGTATATACACTATATTGTCTAATAACTCACCTCATTCTAAGTCTTGGGTCCTTGATACAGGTTGTGGTATTCACGTATGTTGTGATTTGCAGGGACTAAGAAGAAGTGAGAATGTGGAGCAAGGAAAGATAAACTTGATCATGGGAAACAGGAAAGCTTCACCTGTCACCAAGATATGAGTTTATTCCTTAGTGCTAAATAGTGGGTTTACATTAGATTTGAATAAATGTTATTATTCGCCAGAAATGGCAAGAAATGTTATTTCCTTTCATGCATTGTATAAAGAAGGTTTTACCTTTTATTTTGATAATAATAATGGTAGTATTGATGCTTTCTTTAATAATGTTCTTTATTTTAAAGCATTACCTTGTGATGGTGTGTATGAAATTGTATCTGTTGTAGATAATCTAGGAAATAATGTATTGTGTATTGACTCTTCCACTAGCTTAGATAAAGCATCTTTATGGCATTGTCGTCTTGGACATGTAAGCAAGAAACGCATAGGCCAACTCCAAAAGGATGGAGTCTTGGAGTCATTTGACCTAAAGTCAGATGATAGTTGTGAATCTTGTTTGCTTGGTAAAATGACAAAGTCACCTTTTACTGGCACTTGTGCTAGGGGTGAAGGTTTGTTGGACCTCATACACACGGATGTGTGTGGACCCTTCAGAACTGCCACAAGAGATGCTAATCGTTTCTATGTGACTTTTACTGATGATTTTAGTAGATATGGATATGTCTACTTAATCAAGCATAAGTCAGAAACCTTTGAGAAATTCAAAGAGTTTAAGCAAGAAGTGGAGAATCAGTTAAGGAGGAACATTAAGATGCTTCGATCCGATCGTGGTGGTGAGTATCTTAGTACTGAGTTCCTTGACTATCTTAAGGAATGTGGGATTGTCTCATAATTGACACCTCCTAGGACACCACAGTTGAATGGTGTAGCTGAGAGGCGCAATCGGACCTTGTTGGACATGGTTCGTTCCATGATGAGTCGAGCTTCGCTACCAATCTCATTTTGGGGGTATGCCTTAGAGACTGCCGCCCATATCCTTAATCTAGTCCCTACAAAGAAGGTTGTCAAAACACCTCACGAGGTGTGGACTGGAAAAGTTCCCAATCTAGACCACATCAAGATTTGGGGTTGCGAGGCTTTCGTGAGAGGCGAGACTCACGATAAGCTCGAAACCTGAAGCGAAAGGTGTATTTTCATCGGCTACCCACAGAAATCCTTTGGTTACATCTTCTACAGACCCAGTGATAATGTGGTCTTTGTAGCAAGAAGAGGATTCTTTCGAGAGAGAGAATTCATGAGCCATGGAGACAGTGGGAGGCAAATTGACCTTGAGGAAATTCAAGAGTCAAGTGGTGAAGGAACCTCAAACACTAGCCCTCAACATGAGGAGAAAACTCCTGTTGAGCCGACTGAAGAATCTATACCTCTGAGGCGTTCCACCAGATTTAGGAATGCACCTGAGCATTATTATGGTTTTCATATTACTGCAGAAGGTGAGACACTTATTAGTGATAACACACTGGTAAATCTGGATGAGCCTAACAGCTACACGGAAGCCATGGCAGGCCTTGAGGCTGCTAAATGGAAAGAGGCTATGGATAGCGAGATACAGTCCATGTATGACAATCAAGTTTGGAACTTGGTTGGCAATGTACCTGATCGTAAGATAGTTGGGTGCAAATGGATCTTCAAGAAGAAGACCGACATGGATGGCAATGTACACACTTATAAGGCACGACTGGTTGCAAAGGGTTATTCTCAAACTCTGGGAGTTGATTATGATGAGACCTTTTCACCAGTGGCCAAGATTAAGTCTATTAGGGTTCTGTTTGCCATTGCTGCATTTCATGATTATGAAATATGGCAAATGGATGTCAAAACCGCTTTCCTTAATGGAAAGTTGGCTGAAGATGTTTACATGGTTCAGCCAGAGGGTTTTGTCAGTACAGAGTACCCCAGTAGAGTGTGTAAGCTCGAGAAATCCATTTATGGATTAAAACAGACACCTCGCAGATGGAATCTTTGCTTTGATGAGAAAATCAAAGAATTTGGCTTTTCAAGGAGTGAAGATGAATCTTGTGTCTATATCAAGGCTAGTGGGAGTATAGTCAACTTTTTGGTACTGTATGTGGATGACATACTACTCATAGGAAATGACATCCCAACCCTGCAGGAAGTAAAGTCCTGGCTTGGGAAGTGTTTCGCTATGAAGGACCTTGGAGAAGCTGCCTATATCCTAGGGATAAGGATTTTGAGAAACAGGAGTAAAAGACTAATTGGACTTAGTCAAAGCACCTATGTGGACAAAGTGTTGAAAAGGTTCAACATGCATAACTCCAAGAAAGGAGAGTTACCCATCCAGAGTAACGCCAGATTGAGTAAGACACAAAGCCCTAGTACTGAGGCTGAGATAGCATAAATGAGTCGAATACCTTATGCTTCAGCTGTAGGATTGATCAGGTATGTTATGACGTGTACTCGACCTGATGTAGCCTTTGCTTTGAGCATGGTTAGCAGGTATCAGGGGAACCCTGGCAAGGCACACTGGACTGCGGTAAAGAATATCCTCAAGTACCTACGGAGGACTAAGGACTGGGTCCTTACCCTCGGTGGCAGTGAGGACTTGAGAGTTGTAGGGTACAGTGATGCTAGCTTTCAGACTGACAGGGATAATTTCCGCTCTCAGTCGGGCTGGGTCTTTACTCTAAACGGAGGGGCAATTACTTGGAAAAGTTCCAAGCAGGAGACAGTGGCTGATTCCACTTGTGAATCAGAGTATATAGCAGCAAGCGAGGCAGCAAAGGAGGCTATATGGCTAAAGAACTTCATCGGAGACCTTGGAGTTGTACCAGCTATAAAGGAGCCAATGGAGATTTTCTGTGACAGCAATAGTGCGGTTGCCTTAGCCAAGGAACCAAGAGATCATGGGAGATCCAGACACATTGACAGAAAATATCACTTCATTAGACATCGAATAGAAGAAGGAATCCTCGTGGCAAAGAGGGTATCATTGGATGAGAACCCAGCAGATCCCCTCACGAAGGGACTGACTCGGGCTAAGCATCTCCAGCATGCTCGGAGCATAGGTCTGAAGGATGATATTAGTTTTAGTAGTTAGATAATCTTGAAATTTGTAAAATGTAATTGACATTTGATGATAAATAAAAGCTGTTATTTATGAGTAAAGTGTTGCTATCTCTTGTCAATCGTTTACTATTATTTCTTTTTGCATGTTTTGACTTCCAAAATAATTATGTTATGGTTTATATCATATTATTCAAACTCTCCACAGTCGGTCATATGTTGGAAGTAGATATGAATCAAGACTGTCATGGGTTGGCTTGTAGAGGTCTAAGATGTTAGACAAAGCGGGGCTACAACACTCATGAGTGCTCATAAGGTTTGAGTATTGGATTCAACCCACGCTCACTTGTATCACTTCATGGAATTTATCTCGAGTGATCGTGAGACGGTAATATCATATAAGTCTTCAAACCTAGAGATATGATTTGTTGCCTATGAGTTAGTTATGCATTGATTGCACGAAAACGCATTGGTAACTCGATGTTATAAAACCGTGCTTTTGTGTGTAATTCAACAAGTAGTAGAGCAAACATATGAGTCGAAGTTTATTTGTTCCTTCTAGGATTAGAAGCGATATCTGGGCCCCTCGATGATTTTGTTTTGACCTATGTACCGGGCCCGGTCAGAACTAAATCGATGTGTTCAGTTAAGTTCTATGTCAAACAAATCGGAAATCGGGAAACAAATGCTGGAAAATAAGCAAGACCATGTTCCATGTATTTGTCCGACTGATATCTAGAACAGAGGATTATATGATCACTTATCTAAAATGGCGCTTCATAGTTCAACAGAGTTTAAAGAGCTACGATTGCTGATCGGTTCCTGAAGTCATACTTGCAACTATAGTTATTAGACTTATCCAAGTGGGAGACTGTTGGATATAGTGTCTAAGTCCATAACTATATTTGGTATGTACTTGACCCGACCCGGCATGGTCCATTTGGGTTGCACTTCACCCGAAAAATTTATGGATAATCGTTTGAGAATAGTATAAGTTATGATTTATTAATATATTATAAGTCCTAATATATTAATATAAAATCATATTCTTTAATTAGTATTGATCTATAATTAATCTAGAATTAATTTAGAGATCAAAAGTATGACTAATTAAATATGGGCTCTTGTATTTATATAGTGTGGGCTAATGCTTATTTGGAATGGGCTAGGCTTGCATGGAAAGTCCATGGATACTCCATGGAGCTTTAACCCATGGATCTCATGGAAATGAAAAGACATGGGTATTAGGGTTTACATGAATGTAACCCTAATCCACCACACTATATAAAGGAGGCTTTGGTTCTTGAAATCATATGAGTTGTGGTGAGTAAAGTAAGAGGGCCGATTTCAAGAAGGTGATTACTATTCTCTCAAAGTTCCAAGTTTGTGGTGATTTGTGATTTCCATTTGAGGCATCCATACTATTGGTGCTAGACTCTAAAACTCCAAGCAATCAACTACAACTACAAGGTAAGTAATTCTACTAGCTTTATTTGATTCAAGTTCCCCATGCCATGCTAGATAGGATAAGAACCTTGGAAAAATAATTATTTGCATGTATCATAGTCAAACATAGATCCAAGGTTTCTAGGGTTGCATGTACACCATAGGAGTGTTAGAATGCTCTGAAAACCCATCAAAATGGTCTATGGATAAGCTTGTGAATTCTTACGTGAAGGAAATTGTGAGGCTTCACGGTGTTCCGTTAACGATTGTATCGGATCGTGACAGTCGTTTCACCTCAAGGTTTTGGAGAAGTCTACAAGAGGAATTGGGTTCCAAGTTGTGTTTGAGTACAGCTTACCATCCACATACTGATGGGCAGAGCGAATGAATGATACAAATGCTTGAAGATATACTGAGAGCATGTACCCTGGAATTCCAAGGTAACTGGGATGAACATTTACCTTTGGTAGAATTTTCCTACAATAATAGTTTCCACTCGAGCATAAAGATGGCACCTTATCAAGCATTGTACGGACATAAGTGCCGTACGCCGTCTTGTTGGCTTGAGGCTGGGGAAAAGCAGTTTATGGGGCCTGATATAGTCCATCAAACTGCTGAAAAGTTGAAAATAATGAGGGAGAGAATGTTAGCAGCTCAGGATCGTCAAAAGAGCTATGCTGACAACAAGCGAAGACCAATGACTTTTGAAGTTGGAGATTCGATTTTTCTTAAAGTCTCACCGTGTAAGGGACTTATAAGGTTTGGAAAAAATGGAAAGTTAAGTCTAAGGTTTATTGGACCGTTTAAAGTTCTTCAAAAGATTGGGAACCAAGCTTACAAGCTCGAATTACCCAAAGAACTGAATGGAATTCATAACACTTTCCATGTGTGTTATTTGAGGAAGTTCACGGGAGAAGTTCCCGATATAAATCCAATTTCTGAGTTAAGAATTGATGAGAACAAAAGGTTAATTGAAGAACCAGAGGCAATCGTTGACCGAAAGACTAAGAAGTTACGACGCAAGATGGTCGAATTAGTGCTTGTCCGTTGGAAACATACGAATGGGCCAAATCTCACCTGGGAGACGGAGAGTGACATGATGAGTCGCTATCCGCATTTGTTAGTTGATGTGTGATTCCGGGGACGGAATCATCCTAAGGGGGAGAGAATTGTAACGCCCGTGTTTCTAGGCTAGGCATTAATGATGATGTAATAGTCTAGGCTAACCTTTGTAACTCGTTTTGAAATAATAAGAATGTATTATTTGTGTATTATATGTTTATTGCTTAATTGTGTGATTTAAATGGATTAAGGATAAAAATAAGCGATAAAGTAAAATATTAGATAAGCCCGATATCTATGAAGGAAGTTGTAGTGGTCGTGGCAAGGTTTCCGAATATATAAAGAATGCCGAAATCCGAGTTATAACGAAAAAGTTATGACCTGTCGAAGTTTCGTGACAGAACCGGTACGACACTGCGTGACGTAAATAGTGAATTTACAATAGAGAGATATTTAGCCTTAGTGATCTAAACGAAAGTCGTATAATACGTTAAACCGAGAGCATGCATAAAAAGAACGTCTAAATCTGACTTCGTATGAGGAAGTTATGATTTTTCAAAGTTTCGACTAAGCGGTATGCAACCCAAAGTTCGAATATGAGATCGAGTGGTTTCTAGCCGAAACAATCTAAATGAGCATCGAAGATCTCGTTGATAGTAGTCCAACGGTAAAAAGACAGACGAAAACGGACATCAGATGAAGGAGTTATGAATTCCTAACGGAGTTTTCCTGTCCCGGCCTACTAAAAATAATATAACAAAAGTTAAAGTCAAAATTATCCGACGGAGTCTAAATGAGAGTTGTAGAGCATAATCTCACCTACACGTGCATATAAAGAACGTCAAAAACGGAGCTCGTATGCAAAATATATGAATTTCTGAAGTTCAGGGCACAAACCCCGACACTGTGTCAGAATTCACGACGTGAACTCAGAGGTGCGCCTTCCAGAGCAAGTGGACTGATGACGAACACAATGACCTATGCCTGACTGAACTCACGACGTGAATCCAGAAAAATGGCCCTATAAATAGAAACCGAAGGGCAGCCGGCCATGGTTGCTAATTCCTTCACTCTCTCACTCTAGCTGTCTTGAAGTACACCCGAAACCCCGGTATCATCCTGACACCCAAAGCAAGTCCCGAAGCACCGAAGATCCCGAGAAGAAAAGAGTTTCAAGCCAAAGCTCTGCCCGCGAGAAGCCCAGTGTGTGAAGATATCCCGGTTTCACCGAAGAATACTGCTTTAAGAGCCGTAGTGCTGTCCGATAATCTTCTTATCAAGTGAGTGTGTTGTTGCTTTCTTCTAACACATAGATATGAATTATTCTCTATAAAATACGTGCTATGTGTTTGTATATTATCTATTATCTGGAATGAGTATTGAATGGGTATATTATATAGGTTTTAAAGTTGTATAAGTATGTATATATGTATATGTTATCTACAAAACTGTTGGGTATAACATGGGCAGATAGTTGATGTGTGATGAAATAAAATGATGAGAGGCCTCGATGTTGTTGTTGATTTAGTCATCTAGCGGAGTATGGATGGCGACCACTGGCTCTTTCTAGATTGTCCAGTGGAACACTGGCAGGTTCATAACCTGTAGGTGTTGTGAACGATGTGTTCACCGGTGTACTCTATCCCCCTCATGGTTGCCTTTAGGACATCTATTGTTGAGGAAACCCCTTTTGCAGTAATGTCCATCCCGATGAAATATCCTAGACTAGGTCCCTTGTGACAGTTGTTGTTTTAGGGACGTAAAGTGGGGATAACGGGAATGGGTAATCGGGTTATCGTTGGTTGGTGAAATTAAATATAATTATTTTTTGTGGGTTGAAAACCCTATATGCTCACTAGGCTCCTAAGCTTGACCCACTTAGTTTTATTTGTAATTACAGGTAGTGGCGCGAGAGCATAAGTTGGACAACTTGTGAAGATATTTTGTTTATAGGCCAGTAGTTATATATAACTGTTGTAAGGCTTATAATGTGTCGTTTATGCTTTTGGTCTGTATCGGAACAGGACATCCCGAGTTTTGTTATATATGAAAATACATTTCTTTAAAGAAATGCTTTGATAAATTTTATCTTATCATATTTTGTTTTGGGAACAATTTCCGCAACTCTTTTAATCAAAGGATTACTCTGAAATTATTTTAAAAGCATAACTGAAATCGGTCTTTTCTGGTCGTGATTTTGGGGATGTCACATTTAGCTTCATAACACCATGCATGCACGTAAAGTTAGCAACTTTGCGTGTAATGCTAGTCTAAGGAGTCCAGATCTATGAGTTAGAAGCATTGGAATGGATTAGAATCGACTGAATGGATATGTCACATGGGGGACTCGACGAGTTGTTCTTGGACTCGGCGAGTCGGGTCGTGAACCCTAACTCCTTTTCTGGTTGCGAGTGAATCCATTGAGTTTAGGAGATGACTCAGTGAGTTGGAAAAGATTAGGACTCGGAAGCTGAAGAACTCGACGAGTCCAAGGAGGGACTCAACGAGTTAGAGTCGATATGTCCTGATGTTATGACAGGAAGAACTCAACGAGTCTGGGAAGGGACTCGATGAGTTGACTTAGTTGACCATGGGTCTAAGTGTTCATGAACTCGCCGAGTTGGGAGATGACTCAACGAGTTGGGGTTGACTGGGAGTTGACCTTGATTTTGACTTTGACCAGGATGTTGACTTTGACCAGGGGTAAAATGGTCATTTTACCCTGAGAAGGATTATCAGATTTTGACTGAGTATTATTGTGATATTGATAGCCGGGGAGTCATTGGAGCAGCTATCAGATATTCCTCATCGCGAGTTTTTGCAGACAGCTTTGCGAGGTGAGTTTTCTCCAGTAGGAACGGTTCTAACGCACCACGGCCGGCCCATTTAGATAGCAGTAGTTCCGGACCACGATCCGATGTCGGGCGGGGCCCGAAGTAGGTTTATATGTTTTCCGGATTCCGATCCGATGCCGACGCGGTCCCGAGGAATGCTTGTATGCTTGTATGTTTGATGTCTTTGTGATTCTTGCATGTTTTTGTTATGTGATATGTGTTCCGGGCTTAGGTCCGATGCCGGGGTAAGCCCGAAATATGTCTAGTTAATATGTTATGATAGTATGTTCCGGACTCCGGTCCGATGCCGGGGCGGTTCCCGAGGAATGTTAGTATGTTTCCGGATCTCGGTCTGATGCCGGGGGGGGGGGGGGGGGCCCGAGGAATGTTTTCATGCTAGGGTTATATGCTTGCGTTATATGTTGTTGATATGTATATGTATTCCGAGATCTACTCGATGTCGGGCGGGGCTCGATGTCGGGCGGGGCCCGATGCCGAATAGGGTTCGATGTCGGGCGGGGCCCGATGCCGGGAAAGCCGATTCCGAGCTTGACTCGATGTAGCAGGGGCGGGGCCCAAGATATGTTATGTGATATGTGTACAGTATGTGGTAGTTGGGGAGACTCACTAAGCTTCGTGCTTACAGTTTTCAGTTTTGGTTTCAGGTACTTCCACTAGCAAGGGGAAGGGCTCGGGATGATCGCATGGCACACACCATAGTTTCAGCCTGGGATGTTTAGACTCTGATATTTTCTCATATGATTTTGATACAGTTTTTGACAAGATGTTCTGAGATATATGATTTATGGTTTTCTTTATGATGATGGATGACTTATGGTTTTATTATAAATGATTTTAAAACAAAATTTTTGGTCTATATTTTTGGGATGTTTCAGTTTAGATCTTGAGAGTTTGTGGCCTTGTTATGGATAAAGTTGGAAACTTTATCCATCTAAACATCGTATTGATTCAGATCTAAAGGTTGGAGGCTTAGACTTAATGGATTAAGTTGGAAAAGATGCACTTTTGGTCCCTTTGAGACTTAAATACTAGATTTTGGTTGTTTAGACCATTCTAATGGATAAAGTTGGAAACTTTATCCATTATGGAGTTATTAGGAACCATAAAAATGTGATCTTGGTTGTTATTCCATGCATGAGTTACAAGGTCTTAATGGGTTAAGTAGTTAGAGTTTTTGTGTTTGGGCACTTAATGGCCATCCAAGACCATAAATTTGGAAACTTTATGGTTAAGGACGTTATTTCAAGGCTAGATTTGGAATATGGAAAAAAGAGCTTAAGGATTAAGCTCTTAATAAGAAGGAAAAGACTTAGTCGCGAACGCCGGGCGTTCCCCCAGGATCACTCGACGTTCGTGGTCAGCCATCGTATTTCTGGTCAAACTCGTGTACGCCAAGCGTACAAGCTGAGAATGTTGGGCGTACTCAGCTGTGTTGACCAAGTTTGGCTTTTGATTTTGACTAGGACCAAGTTTAACCTAAGGGTATTTTGAGTTGTATTTGAGTTTGGTCACTATTTGATGAATAGGTGACGGTTAGAGCTGATATTCGGAGCAGAGACCTATTCAACTACTTGTTCGGACTAAGGTGAGTCTCCTCCCAGTGTTTGGTGGGTCGAAGGCATCAATGCCGACCCATGGATTATTCTTATTTGTATGCTAGCTGTCTGTGTGACTCTTACATGTGTTGTATGTGTTTGTATGTATAACGGGCGGGGCCTGATGAGTGTTTTGGGCGGGGCTCATCGCATGTTACTGACAGATTTGTACCGGGCGGGGCCCGATGAATACTGGGCAAGGCCCAATATCGGGCGGGGGCCTGATGGATTCTGGGCGGGGTCCGATGTATGTATGATATGTATTGCAGGGTCATTGTTTGACCCCACCATACCAAAGAATGCATGCTAAAACCATAGGTCATGTGAAACAACTGCCTCTAATATAACAGTCGGGACCCCATGATCACCTCACGTGAACTGACCACACTAGGCATTGGGAAAATTTTCCCACTCTCAATGTGTACAATCAATACTACCAAGCATCCATGGAAAACCATGTTTAGCTTGATGCGCGACATACAACTGTTCGACATCACTTTTAGTAGGATGTCACAAGTATATGTCACGGTATATCTCTATAACATACTCACAGAAAAGATATGTACAGTCTCGAACTGTCCTCACAGACATTTTCAAATACTTATCTGATGCGTCTGCGGCTATGCCATATCCCAATTGTCTAAGAGCGGCCGTATATTTTTGTATTGTGGTAAAACCACGTTTACCTATAACATCCCATCTTAATTGGAAAAACTCATAATTACGTCCAAATCTCCAGCTATACGTAAGAATAAATGTCTACTAATACGAAAACGTTCTTCAAATTTCGATAGATCATATAAACTATTAGGGACAGAATAATCACGTACCAAAAGTTCATTTGCCGTCTCTCGATCCCGGTTGATCCATTTTCTATGCTTCTTCTCGCCGTGTGAACTTTCCCCTCTTTCATGAACCATGTCTTGTGCCGCAGACAGTAGTGTGTGCAATACCAACTCGTCATCATAATCGTCATCCGATGAAGAAGAAATTGAACCGAAAAAATTATCCATTTTTTTAAATGTGTGTGAATGTTTTGAAAAAATGTGTGTGTTTTGTTGTGAAAAAAAAATATGTAAAATATTTGTATATATAGAGAGAGAAAGTTAATTAAAGTGAATGATTTTTTTTTAAATTTTTAACCGGCCTTTCGAATGGTGTTCATGCGTCTTGGGTGTGCCACCTCAGCCTTAAAGTGTCATTTCCCTTCCCACACCGATTAGCCTTAATACAAGACATGAGTCACATTTCCATTGATTATTACGTAACGATTATGGCTTGAAAAGATGCCATAAAAATAATATTTTTATAATTTGTAGTTATGTTATTTAAATATCAGGTAACTTTCTATTTAATTTCTAAAAATGTCAAAGAACAACAAATTTGAGTTGTAGGTGAGGTGACGTCTATTAAAAAACAAAATAGACTTTTTTGTTTTGGTTTTTTAAACATCTTAAACTACTGTCTACTCATAATTTCAATTAAATCACAGACAAATTTGCATTATAACTTTAAAAAGAAAGGAAATTGAGTAATCTGACCCTTTTCTTGGGTGTTTTTTTTACAAATATAACCTTTTTTTTTAAAAAAAATTGACCACTTATTTCAGAATGGGGCATTTCAGAACATATTTCAGACAAATTTTTGGGTGGACCGGCCCATGACCGTGGGTTCGGAATTGCCATTCCGGACTGTTCGTGTTCGAGTTCTGGTTCAGAAATTTGAATTTCAAATTCCGGAATATAATTTGAAAAAATCTGGACCTTCCCCTTTATTCCGGATTTTGTTACGACTTCCGATTCCGATTCCGACATGCGATTCCAGATCTTTTGACTTTCGATTCTGATTGACATTCTGATCTCCGATACGGAAGTCCGATCTTCGGCACACAACTCCAACATGGAAGAAGAGCACTACGACCCTGTTATATTACGGGTACGTTCTTCGTTTTCCCTTTACATAGTTTTCTTGTTTGTTTAAGGTGCTTATCATCTACTATTATTGTTCCGGAATTCGTAGAACACCTCCGGAATGAACTGAAAACATTCCGGAGTTTAAATTAAAGATGTCATTGTTGTAGGACCAACTGAAAATTAGTTTAGATGTTTAGGTATTGTTGATTTACATCGAAATGTAGTGTTATAGATCTTAAAAGTTCATTCCGGAAGCCTTCGGAATGCGATGAACTATTCCGGAACACGATGAACTCGTCCGGAACATGAGGAACAGGTCCGGAGCTCGTCCAGAATATTGGTCATTTCCGTTTCGGAATGAAGTGATAACACCTTTTTCATTTGTGCAACACGGCATGGTTTTTGATTTATCCATTACACTCTCGTGTAAACCCAAAATTCTGGGCAAATTCTGTCGACATTTAGAGACAGACCCGGATGCGATACTTTGTTCTGGAATACATGTTTTGGGAGGTTGTTAGACATTCCTAATGTAGATAGGGATCCTTTGCTTCTACATTACGTCTTTTTCCACGAAGTTGTCACCGACCCCCGAAGCCAAGTATATGCAATGGTTTTTGAGATTGGGGGTTACGAGCTGTCTTTCGGGAAGAAAGAATTTTGTCTCATCACCGACTTCCGATTTGGTGACTATTTTCTTGCTTCTACATCCGACACATCCTTCCATTCCCGTGTCTTTCCTATGGTCCTGAGGAATGTCTCGGTCAAAGTAGACGATGTTATTAAGGTGTTTAACCATTCACTTAATGAGTTATCGGATGATGATGCAGTCCGTGTATGTCTTCTATAGGGGTGGCAAATCAGGCCATCGTGTCGTGTTTTTGTTTGACACGACATGACACAACAATGTTTTATGTAACACGAACACGACACGACACGATGTCGTGTTTTTTTAACTAACACGAAAACGAACCGATTAAAAAATGACAAACACGACACGCCACGACAAAGATAAAATAAAATAATCATTAGTTTATTTAACTAATACTTAATCATATATAACACGCCAAACATGAAAAACACGACATACAAATGCTAAATCGTGTCAATTTCGTATCGAATTTTAAACACGGACACGACACGACATCGTGTTTTTTACATTTGACACGAACACGACACGAATACGAATTCGAGTTTTAGTTTCGTCCTAATTTTTTTCGTGTCGTGTATTTTTGTCTTGTCGTGCCATCAATTGTCACCCCTAGTCTTCTATACATGTTAGAGAAGGGTTTCAATGGTTAGTTGCCTAAACAGCCTATTACATAAGAGTATTTCAATTTTTACAGAAGAGTATTTCAATTTTCTATCCAACATTGATGAATTCAACATATATAATGTTGTCTATTTTATAATCACTAATTATAATTACTTATCGTTACTAATATTTTTTAGAATTTTAATTGTTAATTATCTTTTTATGTGGAAAATATCCATGGGGCGGGGGGCGGGGGGGGGGGGGGGGGGTTATAATTTGGGATCAATTGTACTCGCAGCTAGAAACTGTATTCAATAAGGTTCACAAACATATACATCCAGTCGAACCGAAAAAGAACCAACCTCAAAAAATGACCTACACCCTACATGGGTTTTTGTACGCTTTTAAGGAAAGTATATGATGACAAATTTATTATTTATTTTTGTTTGCTAACATTCTAACAATTTTTTATTTATTTGTTTGCTAACATTCAGATATGGATTCTTGAGACTTTTCCGGTTGACAGTTTGCATGGTACCCGACAACAAAATGTGATCCATCGGGCTGTTGCATGGTCAAAACTGTGGGTTTTAAAAAAGTGTGAATGCAATTAGTTTTTACAAATTACTGACGTATGGTTACTTTATTATTTAAATATTTATTTATTTTATAATTTATGTTTATTTATAATTTTATAATTTTGTTAGCAGGATAATAGACTTGTACAGAAGTTGGAGCCGACAGAAGATGAGATGCGTGCTGAATGGTGGATAGTTAGTTCGGCATGGATTGATGGCCTTGATTTTCCCGAAACTGAAGTTCACAGAGCACCTTCCCTAACACCATCACCCAAAAAATCTCCTACCCATGAGCCTCGGCAAAAGAAGGCACAAATAGATGATCCATCTCACCTGCCACCACCACCACCGCCGGCCGCTGACCCATCAAGTGACAATGACCGAATTATTAGTGACTTGTAAAATGATGTCCGCTATGGGACCACGGTAATGACTTATGGGATAATGACAATGACTTATGGGACCACGATTACGGGTCAGGCACACCCGAAAACCTGTGCATGACGACCCTGAGCAGCCGTTTCCATTTATTCATTCGTCGAATGTAAAACAGATTTCGTATGATCAATAAAGAACGCCCCCGCCAACACTTCGGCGTTCTATGCGCCAAAAAGTAATGTTCATATGGTATAAGTCCCCATGGATACAAATGAAAAGGAAAGATTTTGTACGACAACATCCACTGCCGTTGGATAATCTCTTAGAACTTGCCATACACACTCTTTATAAACAACATGATGTTTGATGTTGTTCACTCACCGGTTTTTTACTGGTATTCCGACGATTGAATTTTGGACGTGCTTATATGCGGATAGTCACGCAGGGTGGTTGGAATGTGATGTAAGTTACATTATTAGCCTGATCATTTATGTTCTACGCTTCTACTAACAACACTTACTTAACTGCAAATATTTTTAATTGGCAGCACATCATGTTGTGGATCTCACTGCTGGTGGAGCGTAGACAGGATGACGCTAGGTGGATGGTTGTTCTGACAACTTTCAACACTGATGCATTTGACTGGGGGGACATTCCCGACGAACCCGTTTACCCAGCTTGGGCAAACTGTGATACAGTATAATTGTGTTTTGATTACATTACCTAAGTATGTATGTAATAAAATATTTGATGTTTAATTATTTCTAACATTTTTTGTAGCTTTACATCCCAATCAATATACCAACTGCTCACTGATTTTTGAGTGTTTTGAATTTGAAGACTTTCCAAATGACAGTATACGATAATCATTGGAAGAGCGACTACTTTTCAAAAACCTAAGATTGGTTTATCGATATGCGAGCCCGCATCCATATACTATTAGTGGGTATCAACTACTGGGGTACTGAACCAAGTGATTCAATCTCACTTGAGAGTTTCAACATAACCCTCGAAAAAGCGCCACAAGTACTACAGAAGATTGACAGTAGAGGAGATTATGTGGTGTTTTTGTGTTGGTTCCTAGAAGCGTTGATCACCAGGAAGTTGTATTCTATAGATGGTCCAAGCGATACATAGGCTATGTCATATCGTAAACGACTGGCGGAAATATTTTGGAGTATAAGAAATAAGATGATATGAACATTGTAATATTACTTCAAACAAATCCCTTTAGTTTATAGATTTATTTGGTTTTTGGTGATTTTAAGATTATCAATTGCATTTTATTTGATGTATAAACAAAACTTCTACAAAAAAACATATTTACACATATAACAATTAAAAAAAACTTCCGGAATCATACTCCAGTGTTCCGGAGGCCTGTCCGAAATGAATATACATTATATAAAGAGAAATTGAGTAATCTAACCCTAAAAAAACCAAGTGTTCCGGAACCATGGTCCAGAATCGTACTTCGGAATTTCGGAGATATCTCCGGAACCATGTGTTCGGGAGAATGTAATTACTTTACAAAAAAAAACTCTGGTCATTTTTATTAAAAAAAATCAGTTATTAGGCAAACCCGTCCCAGAGGATGGGCGATATGGGCGACTGTCCAGTATCCATCTTTTAAATGGGCCAAAAACTTTTACAGACTTTATTAATATAACCAGGCGAATGCCCGCGCGTTGTGCAGAAGCATCTCTATAGCTAAAATCTTTACAAATATATGTTTTTTTACATATAACAATAATGTTGTTAAATTTGATATAATAATTCATATACTAAGTTTATATGATATATTGATTATTTTGAATTATATGATAATATATACATCTATTAAAACTGCATAATCTCAATCTTTTGAATGACCTCTACTCG
The DNA here is from genome assembly GCF_052849685.1 of Lactuca virosa. Classification (NCBI taxonomy): domain Eukaryota; kingdom Viridiplantae; phylum Streptophyta; class Magnoliopsida; order Asterales; family Asteraceae; genus Lactuca; species Lactuca virosa. The sequence continues at coordinate 163,697,153 of NC_136433.1, read as the reverse complement.
CAGGTTAATCATGAATAAAATTAAATATAATATATGGTTTAATGTTATTTATAGTTGTTGTTATTGTAAATTAATTTTTTAAAAATTATTTGTTTAACTTTTTAATTTCTGTCATTATAATTATTTAAAACATCAAACAATTTTTATTTTTATTTTAAAGGTAACAATATAATCATTATATAGAGTTATTTTTAACTGTTGTTATTGTATGAAAACTTTTAACGATTATAAAAATATCTTAAGGAAATATTTTAGTTAAATTGATATTACAATTTAGTTTTTCCATTTAGCTCTACAATTTGTCACTTTTAACTATTCACAAAATATTCTTTGGGTTTTTTAAGTGGAACTGAAATTTATATTGAAGTTGACCCTGTAATGTTATATTTAAATTAACAATTTAAGTATTTTATCCAAACTGTTAAAAAGTTGTAGCTTTAAACTGATAATGGTTTACATACAACAACATATTAAATCTAATAAATGAAGTATAATATGTTAAAGTTAAAGACATAACTTTATAAGTAGAAGTAAAAATATTATTTTAATATTGAAACTTAATTTATTTATGATTATACTTTAGGTTTGATACTTATTTAACCTTATTAACCAACTTATAATCATTATTAGAAAGACACTACAATTTCTCACTTTTAACTATTTACAAAATATTCGTTGGGTTGTTTAAGTTGAACTAAAATTTATATTTAAGTTGATCCTGTAAGGTTATATTTAAATTAACAACTTAAGTATTTTATATAAATTGTTCAAAAGTTGTAGCTTTAAAATGATAATGATTTACATAAAACAACATATTAGACATAATAAATTAAGTATAATATGTTAAAAGTTAAAAACATAACTTTATAAGTAGAAGAAAATATATTATTTTAATATTGAAATTTAGTTTATATATGATTAAACTTTAGGTTTGATATTTATTTAACCTTATTAACCAACTTATAATCATTATTAGAAGGAAATTGAAAAGTCATAGAAGTTTCAAATGAATGTAGTGAAAGGAAAAATGCATGAGAGTTTCAAATGAATGTGGTGAAAAGAAAAATGTTTCCTTTATAAGTATATAATGATATAATGATGTTAGACATGATCGATTTTAAAAATATTATTAGTGATTTTGTATCTCAAAAAGCTAGAAGAAGTATTTTTCTTTAAATATATAAGTTTTTATAATCGAAAATGTTATATTTAGAAGCTAGTATAAGTAATTTTTTTTTCATTTATTAAGTTATAAAAACAATGATGAAATTTATGTATTTGAAGGGTTTTTTTAATCATGCGTCCTGGACCCAAAATATATTTTAAACGACCCATTTATTTGGGTTACAATTTTCCTTAAAGAATAATTAAAGAATAATAACAAGGAGACTACTCCTTTATCTTAATTAAATACCGTATGAATTATCATTTTTCCCATTAAAATACTAAAAGTAGATAATAAATAATCTTAATGAACACGTCAAATTGAGGGATATAAAAAGTACACGAGGGTCAGACACCAGAAGAGTGTGTCTGGCAGTTGCCAACTATCACACGTCTCCTCATTCCATAAAAACCTTAAAATATCGTCTATCGTTATATCCATTTCAAAATATTATATACCACGATATCATTTTCAAAATATCATATACCATGATATCATTTTCATATTATCGTATTGCGACAATCCAATACTATCAATGGGCCCCATAGTAACTTTTAGGCTAATTCCAAGATGGGGACTTTTCACGTCTATCCCTTTCACAATATACTAACTTTAAATTTTAATAAAATTATTAATACTAGATGTTTAAATTGATAGGTAATTTTAGCGGTGAGCATTTGGACCGGTGGACCGGACCGGACCGGAGAACCGGACCAGACCGTTTTTTTGGACCCCCGGGTCGGTTCTCGGTTCTAGGAATCCATCCCGGTCTGATCCGGTTTTTTTCCCGGTCCGGTCCGGTTTTTACCGGGTTTAGAACCGGTTGGACCCGATTTAAAAAAAAAAATTGTAATTTGCGAAAATTTTTAAACAACCATAACTCATTCGTTTTAAATCGGATTGACACGCGGTTTTTTCCAACTTTTAACTTACAGTTTGTAGATGAATTTAGACTATAGTTTTGTTGATTTTGGTATAGTATTCAATGAGTTACAGACTTTCAAAGTTGAGCTATCAAAGCTGAAAATTTTCAGCTTTTCAACAACATTTTTAAAATTTTGTAATCTGTGAAAATTTTTAAACAACCATAACTCATTCATTTTAAATCGGATTAACACGCGGTTTTTTCCAACGTTTAATTTACAGTTTGTAGATGAATTTAGACTATAGTTTTGTTGATTTTGGTATTATATTCAATGAGTTATAGTCTTTCAAAGTTGAGCTATCAAAGCTGAAAATTTTCAGCTTTTCAGCAAGTTTTTTAAAATTTTGTAATCTGTGAAATTTTTTAAACAACCATAACTCATTCGTTTTAAGTCGGATTGACCTGAGGTTTTTTCCAACATTTAGTTTACAGTTTGTAATGTTTAACAATTATAAAATTTTAAATAAGAAAATATTAAGGATCATAGTATTTTCCATTCATACTTTCTTTTGAATCATATTATGTTCAACATTATTTTAAAAAAACCTTTAATCTTTTAAAATCAAGTTTGTTATCTAAAACACCTTATTTTTTTAAAATTCTTTTTATAAAGTCATTAGAATAGTTAGTAGAAGTATTTCTTAAATTTTTTATAATTTTTGGAGAATTTTTTTTCTGGGTTTTTTTTATAAATATAAAAATAAAAAAATTTCAAATTTTCATGATTGTGCTCATTTTGTAAAGAATTAAATTTTAAGAACTTTGGTTTTTTCAGATTTTTTTTTCAAAGAAAAAAATTATGGCCGAAAAACTAAGCGGGAGGAAAAAAAACTCATCAGCCAATAACGGTTTGACACTTGTCATGCTGGGGTGGGTGCACGTATCAGCTCCAGGAGAGGCCACATGGCCGAATTTTCTTTTTCTTTTTTTCTTTTTTCTTTTAATCCTTTTGTTTTTGTCACTTGTACCCTCAAAACAATTTTATCAAAATCTTGCAATTAATTACGAAAATGTTATATCATCTTGCGAGATTTTGACGATAAATAAAATCAAATCCTGGCCATTTATTTTATCAATCTTAAGGCCAAAAATTGTCTTCACGGTTCCTATCATTTTTTGAGTTCCTACCTGATCCTATATATATATATATATATATATATATATATATATATATATATATATATATATATAAAAGGTACAATTATGATTTTTTATTACTAATGATTAACATAAGTCATCCCTAATAACAAAATGTTACAAAAAAAAAAGTTGGCAATATTGAATATATTGTAATACGTATGTAGTTAAGGCCATCCGTAATTGTCTTCACGACCACCATCGTCTTCCACATCCACGTCACCACCACAACTCTTCCCCTTGCAACCGGGATGATGTGCACGAGAGGAGATCGTTGTCAAAGCGAGAAAGAAGATAAGAATGAGAAAGAATGCAGAGAGAAGAGTTTGTGGTCTAATGTGGTGGTGACCACGATCCTCCACGACAACGAGCAGCCACGGAGGGTGGAGATAGTGTGTACGGCCGTTGTTCGTGGCCACGTCGACCACGACGAGCCTCGTGCTCAGTATACCGGAAGGTCTAAGTTACTTATGTACAATGAAATAGACAGATATAAATTTGATATTAAAAAAACAAAACTGTATTTAAATAAATAGCCGAAAATAGAAAATTTATTATTTGTTAGAATAAAAGAAGAAACATCTTTCGGTAAAAATTCAAAATTTTAAAGTAGTATTTATTATTTTATAACCATTACACGACAATAGTATAATTTTCAAAGTTAACTTTTTAAAAGCATTATACATATTTAACAAATAATTAAATATGATTATTAAATTATGTTAGCTCAAAAGTGTTTTTATATAATTTTTATTTTGTGTATTTGAGGTTTACGAATATGTTTTTGTATGAACGCAAAAAGTTAAACCTAAATCTTATAATTTTAACATATTAATTAATTAAATGATGCTACAAAAGTCAGAATTAATGGAAACATCATTATGATGCGGTTTATATGGGCCATTCAGGGTCATTGAGACTGTGGGGAGTGGTCACAGCCAACCCATCGAAAAAATGTTGTAACATCTGCGCCACGTCAGTTTCATCACCAACTCACTAGACATTGAAAATTGTTACCACTCTACATCATTTAAATTTTTATTTATTTATTTTTTTAACATTATATTAAATAAAAAAACATAATTATAAACTTAAGTAATCATTTTACTAATTAAAAATTCAAATAAACATATTATTAATTTTTAAAATTAGATAAACATATATAGTTATATATAGGAGAGGATTTAATTTAATTAAAATAAAAATGAAAGGGTATAATAAGATTAAAAGAGACAATCTAGGGACCAAAGTTGTAACTTAAATTAAAGCAAATATAAATGTCACCCATTTCTTTTTTGGTCGTCTTCTTCACCCGCCGGAAAACGGTTTTTTTTTTTTTTTTTTTTTTTTTTTTTTTTTACTTCCATGGATACAAAGGAAAAAGGATACACAACACATACAAAATGGTCAAAATGACCGTTGGCACTTTCCTCTTCTCCCATTCGTTGTCTTATTCCGTCTTTGGAGTCACGCCACACCCAGAACACCGGCCCTAGGGGCGGTGTTCACGCGTCTTCAAGGTCGTCACCTCAGCATCACGCGTGGCTTTTTATACCCACTCCAGGTAGCCTGAGATTGTACAATTTACTATATATTTTAGTCTGTTTTTAGTTAATTGTGCATCATTGAGAGTCAAACAAATCTATATATAAAAATATTTCTTTTTTTGTGGTGAAAGCTTCATCAATACAATATACTTGACATTTAGTTAACATGATGGGTAGCATCGTCGGACCTATATTGACCCAAATGGTATGCATTTCTCTAAAATTTAGAATGATGGCTAGCCAATGTTAAATAAGATTATTATTAAAATAAATAAAGTTCGTGTCTCTTGGTTAGCAATAGAAGCGTTGCATGTATAACACGTCTTTCTAACATGCATCCTATCCCACAATAGCCTCTGCAATTGGCTATTATTCCCACCTAAAACCTCAAATGAGAGAGACGGAAGCGGGATGGACTGAAGTCCGTCGGTGAAAGACACCGGCGAACTAGATACCCTCTGAACTTGTTTATTCGTGACAAATATCCTTATGATAACCAATAAAGCAGAGCTGTAACGCCCCGATTTTCAGGTATTGGTTCATGTAAGAATCTTCTTGGTTTCAAGGTCTACTCGACGAGTTGACTGCCCCACTCGTCGAGTAGCAGCGGGTTGGTCCGCATGTTTTAGTGACCTACTCGCCGAGTCCAAGAATGGACTCGACGAGTAGGAGCTGGCAGATGAAACCCTAAATACCGGGGTATTGCACCCTATTTAAAGGATCATTGGCCTTCCCCAGCCTCCCCTTTACAGTTCCTTGGCACCCTTAAACCCTAAATCGTGTGTGTGTGTTTCTTTGGTGTGATAGAGCTTGGAAGAGAGATATTGGTGAGGAACACTTGGGGGAAACAAGTACAATCAAGCTAGGAACTTGTGGGAAGCAAAGATATACATCAGTTGACACTCTCTGGAAGGTATTAAGCTGTCTCTTTGGCTCATCTCATCTTTAACCTCTTTTTGGGTGGGTTTTAGGAAAAGCTTTTGTGTTTGAGCCAAGATCTGAAGTTGCAACTTCAGATCTGGACTCCCTTTGGTCTCTAGATCCATAAAGGTAGCAGCTTTGGCAAGTATGAGCCTTCCCTCAACTGTTGGACTTCATTTCAAGCTTAGTTTTGTCATTTTAGGGCCTTAAAGCTTTGCATGCACATAAAGTTTGCAACTTTACGTGATAAGCAGGCCTTGGAAGGTTGAATCTGCAATCTGGAGCCTTTGCATGGCTTAAAAAGCATATGTATGGATGAAGGACTGAAGGGACTCGGCGAGTCAGATGAAGATTGTCGTAGACTCGACGAGTCAGTAGAGTGACTCGGCGGGTCCATTGAAGATTGCCCTTGACTCGGCGAGTCGGTGAGTGACTCGACGAGTTGGTAAAATTAGGCAAGAACTCGGCGAGTAGTCGAGGGTGCTCGACGAGTTGAGGTTAACATGGACTGTTGACCTTGCCAGTTGACTTTGACTTTGACCAAGGGTTGACTAGTTGACTTCTGGGGGTATCTCGGGAATTTATGAACTTTGGGATGTGTTAGATATAGGTGGTGGAGTTGGTGGCGGTGATCCGGGAGTTGAGCTTTCTATTTCCAGTCGACAGTTGCGAGGTGAGTTATCCTCACTATACTTAAGGGTCTAAGGCACCAAGGCCGACCCTTTGAATTGTTATTGGTTATGTTATGCTAGTATGATCTGTTAGATCGGTATCCTAGAGGGTAGGATGATAATATGTGATATGTGGTATGACCTGTTAGTTTGGTATCCTAGAGGGTAGGATAATATTATGTGATATGATCTGTTAGATCAGTTGTGTCTACAGACTGTTATGTGATTATCTGTTATATGTGCACATGTTTGTTTGGCGGTTGAGGCTTATCTGCTTTGTGCGAAAGCCAATAGGCTTGGGCATTCCAACCCGTGGGTTGTGAGCCGTGAGTATTCCATCCCGAGGATGACTGGACTCATAGTATGTGGGCATTCCAACCTGTTGGTTGTGGGCCTGGGGTATTCCATCCCGAGGATGATTGGACCCATAATATGTTGGCATTCCAATCGGATGGTTGAGGGCCTGGGGTATTCCAACCTGATGGTTGACTGGACCCATAGTATGATGTTTACGATTATATGTGTATTATTGTGGGTATGGGTATTTTGGGGGAACTCACTAAGCTTCCGGACTTACAGTTTCAGTTTATTGTTTCAGGTACATCAGGGGATCGCGGCAAGTCGAAGGCATGATCGTACAACACCTCATGATTGGTTTATGTTTCTGGGAAACTCTGATATTATACATTTTGAAAACAAAGTTATAATGATTTCTTTTATGGTTTGAAACGTTTTTAAAGGTTTAAATTTGGCATGATTTTTATGGGTGTTACAAGTTGGTATCAGAGCCTTGGTTTGAGTGAATTGGAGGAACACTCGTGTGACTCCAGTCTCAAATCAAGGAAAAGATTTTCAAATGGTTTTCAAAATAAGTAAGGGAGGATGCAGGATGTACGATCAGCCGAAGCTAGTAAGTTGACCCCAAAATACCATACAGTTATTTGATTATGTGATATGTTAGAACAAAATGCTAGTGCTAGGCTAGGGATCTTCAGGAATTGCATGATAGAATTGCCTGATTACATGATGCCTGGTAGCCTAGGGTTTTCCTCAATATGAGATTGACATCATTACTGTAGTTGCTTAGTGTATGCATCACGGTCGTACATAACTAAGATCTTATAGCCTGAGAATGTTTGGTTTGACCTTATTTCCTGTTCTTGTTTGATGAAGGGCTTAGGGTAGGATCAGGTATTTGAAAGTCTATAGGGTCCAGCGTTATGTATGACTAGCATACACTAGTGCTGCAGGGTTGGTGGAAGTTTCATGGATGGATGGGTTGTGTGAGACCGGTAGGTCAGTTGTGAGACAGTTAGCATTCCTCTAGGAGTGAGGTTGAGCGACCGCCAAGTGTGTGTATAGTGTTAGGGTGTTGTGGTTATACTTGAGACAAATATGGGTAGGTGTGGAAGGTAGTAGGGGCCTATACTACTAAAAGCACAAGACCCATACGCGTAGCAAGGAAGTCACAACCCCTAGGGTTTAGTCGGGAGTTGGTTCCCGGTTATTTTTGCGGATTGCTGATATCTTCTTGTTATATTTTCAGTATGGTGGTTACGAGGCGTTTCATGATAGGATCCAGATCGGGATCAGGGCAGGGTGATCAGGAGGCCCCTGTAGCACTTGAGGTTATCGGCCAGGAGGGGCCATTGTTGACACAGGATCGAGTCAGGAAGATCATCCGCGAGGAGGTGGTCGATATTGTCCGGGGTCAGATTCCGGAGTTATTTGGGACTATCAAGTCCGTTATGATGGAGTACTTTGATGACCGATATGCAACCCTTATTGAGACAGCTGCCGCTGCAGCCACCACGGCTATAACAGCGGCATGAGGGGGAGCGGGCCGAGTTTTTCAGTATCGGGACTTCGATAACACGAAGCCCCCTACTTTTGATGGTACTCAGGATCCCATTGTAGCCATGAGGTGGCTGTCGGATGTGGAGGGGTGTTTCTTTACATGTTCATGTACTACTGACTAGAAGGTCAGATGTGCCCTGAACCTGCTGAGGTCCGGGGCAAAGGACTAGTGGAGATTGATGACGGGGTCGTATACGGATGACCAGAGTGCTGCTGTTACTTAAGAGCAGTTCAGGGACATGTTCCGTGCTCGCTACATTTCGAGGGTCGAGCATGAGCGGTTATCTCAGGAGTTTTTGGAGCCGAGACAGGGTACTGAGACGGTGACGGAGATCACCCGTATGTTTACTGAGAGGGTGATGTTTTTCCCGGAGTTTGCCTCGGAGCAGGCTCAGATGACACACTATCTGAGCATGCTCAAGACTGACATCCGTCAGTTTGTTGCCACTCAGAGATGCGATACTCTGCTGGAGTTACAAGAGGCTACCAGGCGGCGTGAGTTAGAGATTGAGCTGCAGTTGAGGGAGCAGCGGTAGGCCCCATCGCAGTCGCAGCCGGCGCCGAAGCGGTCTAAGACCGCTGATACCAGGACTGGGGGACAGCCAGGCCGCACTTGTGGGAAGTGCGGAAAGGCTCATTCAGGGACATGCCGAGCAGGGAGTGGGTGCCACCTATGTGGAAAACAGGGCCATCTGGCCAAGGATTTCAGGCAGCCAACTCCGACTTCCGGAGTCAGGCTTTGCTATCATTGTGAGCAGGTGGGCCATATTAGGGCTGTCAAATCGGGCAGTCATGTCGTGTTTTTGTCTGACACGACACGAAACGACAAGGTTTTGTATAACACGAACACGACACGACACGATGTCGTGTTTTTTTTTCATTAACACGAAAACGAACCAATTAAAACACGACAACACGACACGACACGACAAAGATAATATTACATAACTATTAGTGTATTTCGTTCATACTTAAAGATATATAACACGACAAAAACGACAAACACGAAGGCTCCAGCGCCCAGTGTCCTCTTCTAGCCGCCAAGCAGGCGCAGGATCCAGCGCCGACTACCTTGAGGATCACGAATGGGAGACCAGTTAGGGCAGAGCCTCCGAAGGCTCAGGGTCGTGCCTTCCAGCTTACAGCCGAGGAGGCCAGGACAGCACCAGATGTGGTTGCTGGTATGTTTCTATCCTTACTCTCATTTGTTATATCTGTTATATGCTTATCTGTTGTACCTATGATTAGGTACGTTTTTAGTAAACTCCTTACCCGCATTGGTGTTATTTGACTCGGGGGAGAGTCGGTCGTTTGTATCTCAGACTTTCAGTAGGGAGTTTAGTATGCCAGTAGGTGAGCTAGAGTGTCCGTTGCGAGTCTCCATCGCCAACGAACACGAGATTTCTGCTTCTTCGGTCTACCGAGGATGTGAGTTGGAGATTTTCGGAGTGTCCTTTCCGATAGAATTGATAGCGATTCCCATGGGGGAGGTGTGCATGATTGTAGGGATGGATTGGCTTAGTCGGTTCGGTGCTATGATAGATTGTGAGGGCCAGCGGGTGGTAGTTCGCATCCCAAGTGGGGGAGAACTGATTGTATATGGCGAGGGCACCAGAGTGGGATCAGGGTTCTGTTCAGCTGCCAGGTCTCGACAATATATTCAGCACAGGTGTACGAGTTATCTAACGTATGTGGTGGATACGTGGGCTAGGGATCTGACTCCAGTTTCAGAGGTTCCAGTGGTTAGAGAGTTTGCTGACATGTTCCCGGAGGAGTTACCAGGAGTACCTCCGGAGAGGCAGGTCGAGTTTCGGATCAACCTGGTGTCGGGTGCGGCTCCTATCGCCAAGGCGCCGTACCGATTGGCGCCACCCGAGATGCAGGAGCTGTCATCACAGCTGCAGGAACTACTGGGCAAGCAGTTCATTCGACCTAGCATGTAACGCCCGTAGATCCGGGCTAATCAATTTAGAGAGGATAAGCGTCGAAAATGACTTTCTGATGGAAGATTATTCAGAAGGAGTAATATTAACTAAGTTGTAGTAGTCGTGAAAAGGATTCCGAATATATAAAGAATGCCGAAATCTGAGTTATAATAAAGAAATTATGACTTGTCGAAGTTTCGCGACAGAACCGGCACGACACAGCGCGACGTAAATAGTGAATTTACGATAGAGCGATATTTGGCCTTAGCGATCTAAATGATAGTCGTAGAATACGTTAAACCGAGAGCGTGCATAAAAAGAATGTCCAAATCTGACTTCGTATGAGGAAGTTATGATTTTTCTAAGTTTCAGCTTAGCGGTATGCAGCCCAAAGTTCGAATATGAGATCGAGTGGTTTCTAGCCGAAACAATCTAAACAAGAATCGAAGATCTCGTCGATAGTAGTGCAACGCAAGAAAGACAAACGAAAACAGACGTCAGATAAAGAAGTTATGAATTTCTAACGGAGTTTTGCTGTCCCGGCCTACTAAAAATAATATAATAAAAACAAAGTCAAAATTTACCGACGGAGTCCAAATGGGAGTTGTAGAGCATAATCTCACCTTCGCGTGGATATAAAGAACGTCGAAAACGAAGCTCATATGCGAAAGATATGAGTTTCTGAAGTTCGAGGCACGCTTACCAAAGGGGGAACGCCCCGCGTTCAAATAGGGAATGCCCCGCATTCGGAGCCTAGAGCATGTCCCGTCGCATGTCAAGTCTGAAGTTCGTAAGCCATGACGCACGGCGGAACGCGTTGCATTCGTCCAAGGAACGCGCTGCGTTCGGAGGCCAGACCCCTCCTATAAATAGGATGCGAGTCCAGCCGATTTGGTTGCTCATTTCTTTCCTTTCACTCCCTTATTCTTCCTTTTTCTTGACAAGTTGTACACCCGAAGCCCCGGTATCAATCCCGACACCCGAAGCAAGTCCTACAGCCCGAAGATCCTGAGAAGTAAAGTTTCCGAGCCGAAACTCTGCCCGCGAGAGGCCCGGTTTTCAAGAAAGCATCCCGGTTTCACCGAGGAATACTACTTTTAGAGCCGAAGTGCTGTCCGATAATCATCTTATCAAGTGAGTGTGTAGTTACTTTCTTCTAACACATAAATATGAAGTATTTGCTATGAAATACGTGCTATGTATTTATATATTGTTTGTTTATTTGAGATGGGTGTGGAATGGATGTTTTATATAGGTTTTAAATGAGTTAAACTATATATGTATTTTATATCTACATATGTTGGGTAGAACATGGGTAGATGAATGATGAGAGAGATAAAAGATGGTATGAGTAAACATCGGTAGTTATGAACTTGATACCTGCTAGAGAAAAACTTTGGTAGCTATGGATTAAGGTATAGTAAATTGTCCCTATTCCGGGAGTATGGATTGGGCACAGTTATTGATCCGGGAGTATGGATCGGACATACCAGATCCGGGAGTATGGATCAGGTAAGGAGGTTAGTTTAGATCCGGGAGTATGGATCAGACCAAGAGGTTAGTTTAGATCCGGGAGTATGGATCAGATCAAGAGGTTAGTTTTAGATACGAGAGTATGGATCAGGTAGAGAAGTTAGTTTTAGATCCGAGGGTATGGATCAGGTAGAGAGGTTAGTTTTAGATCTGTGTGTATGGATTAGGTGAAGAGGTAAAAAAAATTTAGATACGAGAGTATGGATCATGTCGTTGTGAGGATCGACGGGGTGGGATAAGAGTTTGCTTTTATATAGTGAAATTGTATATGTTTGTGAGTTCTAATATATACATGTGATATAACATTGTGGGTTGAAAACCCTATGTGCTCACCAGGCTCCCAAGCCTGACCCACTCAATTTTTCTTTGTATCATAGGTATCGATACAAAGACATATTTCACTGAGAGATTTAATGGAGATGTAAATCATTAGTGTAAATAATGTAAGTTCTGTTTATGCTTATGTATCTGTATTGACCAGGACATCCCATTGGTTTTATAATGAAAAAAAAAAATACTTTTCTTTAAGAAATGCTTTGATAACCTTTTTATCAAATTTTATTTTCGGGAACAAATTCCGCAACAGTTTCCTTTAAAAGATTACTTTGATTTTAAAACAAAGCATAAACAAATCGGTCTTTTCTGGCCGTGAATTTGGGGATGTCACAGTTGGTATCAGAGCATTAGTTTAAGCGAACTAGGAATTTATAGGATTTCTAGACTTAAACTTAGAATGCTAAGCAATGATTATGAGATGAGTGTCTACCATATTTTAGATACGAGCACTAGTATATTTTAGGAAAGATGCCTAAAATGCTTTTATGTGCTAAATGCTATATGTTTGCTATATATGATGTTGTTTGTTCGGATCTATGGTCTGTTGCCGACCGGATCTGGAAACCTTATGTGTTTAGGATTCTAAGCGTACGACTACGATATTAGAACTAGCATGTAAACGTTTCGGATTGATAAGGATGATTTGAATATCTATCGTGATTGAGGATCTAAATTCACCTTATTCGGTGTATAGATAAAAAATGGCAAGAACCCGAAGTGGAGTTGGGAACGCGAATAGGAATCAACCACCTGTGGTTGAGCAAGCACCTGTTGTAGCAGCAACACCTGAGCCAATGACGATGGCCAGAGTGCAGATGATGATTCAGACGATGTTGGATCGTCAGATGGAAGAGACAAGGCGTTTGCTTCAGCAGAATCATGAAGAACTTACAATGCCTGTGGAACAACCCGAATTGAATGAAGGGCAATCGGAAGGAGAAAATTTCAGTAGATCTGTTGGTCAAACTGAACTGCTTGTGGTTAGGAGGATTAACCAAGGTGATGGAGTCGAGAGAAATGGATGCAAGTACAAGTACTTTATGACTTGCAAGCCGTCAACTTTCACTGGAAAGGAAGATCCCATCGGAGTAATGGATTGGATCTCGGAGATGGAACTAGCCTTTATGACATGTGGTTGCGAGGGTAAGCTACAAACCATATTTGCAGCACGTCAGTTCAGAGGGGGCGCTGTTCGATGGTGGAACACTCTGGGGAAAACCCTAAGCCCTGATGAGCCACTACAACTGACTTGGGAAGAATTCTTGGTGCGATTCAAATGGAAGTTCTGCTCGGCCCAAAATCTGTTAGAGCTAGAGAACAAATTCCTGACGTTAAAGAAGGACAACATGTCCATTGATGAATATACCAATACCTTCACAGACAAGATGGAGTTTGCTTTGCGTATTGTCCCAGACGAGCTGGCAAAAATAGATAGGTATGCAAAGGGACTACCATGGGAGTACACTGTGCCAATACACCAGGCACCTACCCTGGAGGCAGCCATCTGAGTTGCTAAGTCTGTTGAAGATATGATCAAGGGAAGAGCCGCCAGCAAGGTTGAAGTTGGAAATAAAAGAAAGTTTGAAGGACCCACGAGGTCCGACGAGAAGAGAAAATTCTCGAAGTCTGGAGAAGGAACACAATGGTGTGACAAGTGCAGAAGGAAGCACATTGGGGGATGCTCTAAAGAGATGACCTGCTTCAAATGCGGGAAGACTGGTCATTATGCCAGCGAATGCATAACCAAGAGAGAAGTCTGCTTTAAGTGTGGTGAAGAAGGACACTTCAAGCAAGACTGCCCAAGGAGAGAAGAAGCTGCAAAACCAAATGTGTCGCCAAAACCGAAGGCAAGAGCATTCCAGATGATCCTTGACGATGATGCAAGGAATCAAGCGTGAGGACTTGTTATCCGAGGATCAAGTTATGAAGTAGCCTATAGATAGTAATGTGTGGTGTAGCCCATTTGAGGCATAGTATAGGGTGAACTTGAACCTCTGTGTAATAGTTTCAAGAAATAATATAAACCCTGGTTTTGTTATCTGATGTGTTGAATGATTATGTGATTTTCTTGTATGGTGACTTGGATCGACTGCGGGACAATACTTGGGACGAGTATGAGTAGGTGTGAATGGTAGTAGAGGCCTATACTACCGGAAGCACATGACTCACGCTTGGATCAGGGAAAGTCACAAGGTTACCAAGAAGCTAGTGATTGGTCTCGTTTTATTCGAGTATGTCGTTACCATTGTTTCGGTAATGACTAATGAGATGATTGATATCTTGACCCTAGTGGTCATATCAAATTGAGTCCGACTACGATGAGTTTGTTACATGGTTCAGAGAACCAAGTTCGATGTAACATCTGACTTAAGACAGAAGATTGAAATCAATGCGATCAATAGCATCGCACTCGTTGTTAAAGAAGCTTGTAGCTAGAAATGCTACATGCTAAAATGTGATCATATCACATTAGAATACAAAGGAAGGTATATTCCATTTTGGAATTTGACTCTAAGAGACTTGAGTCTAAACGTTGCTTCATAAGATGAGAGGTCGTTAGAACATGACCCATCAGTCTGTTACAATGGATAAAGGAAAGTACTTATCCTAAGAAGAAGAAGGAGTCCTCAATAAGGATTTATTTTGTAACTCGAAGGTTATGATTGAAAATCCAACATAGTACGAAGAGCAGATGCAGGATTGAGCACTACCTGCTATCTAGAAGTCCAAGAGTTAGATACTCTTTCGAGGAAACATAGAAGTTACGGTTATTACCTAAGATGAAGAGATAACGTATGGAATCATTATACAAGTCCTATTTCGTTGATGATTCTGGGACGTAATCATCCTAAGGGGGAGATAATTGTAACGCCCGCAGATCCAGGCTAATCAATTTAGAGACGATAAGCGTCGAAAATGACTTTCTGGTGGAAGATTATTCAGACGGAGTAATCTTAACTAAGTTGTAGTAGTCGTGAAAAGGATTCTGAATATATAAAGAATACCGAAATCTGAGTTATAATAAAGAAGTTATGACCTGTCGAAGTTTCGCGACAGAACCGGCACGACACAGCGCGACGTAAATAGTGAATTTACGATAGAGCGATATTTGGCCTTAGCGATCTGAACGAAAGTCGTAGAATACGTTAAACTGAGAGCTTGCATAAAAAGAACATCCAAATCTGACTTCGTATGAGGAAGTTATGATTTTTCTAAGTTTCAGCTTAGCGGTATGCATCCCAGAGTTCAAATATGAGATCGAGTGGTTTCTAACCGAAACAATCTAAACGAGAATCGTAGATCTCGTCGATAGTAGTGCAGCGCAAGAAAGACAGACGAAAACGGACGTGAGATAAAGAAGTTATGAATTTCTAATGGAGTTTTCCTGTCCCGACCTACTAAAAATAATATAATAAAAATAAAGTCCAAATTTGCTGACGAAGTCTAAACGAGAGTTGTAGAGCATAATCTCACCTTCACGTGGATATAAAGAACGTCGAAAATGGAGCTCGTATGCGAAAGATATGAATTTCTGAAGTTCGAGGCACGCTTACCAAAGGGGGAACGCCCCGCGTTCGGAGCCTAGAGCATGTACCGTCGCATGTCAAGTCCGAAGTTCGTAAGCCATGACGCACGGCAGAACGCGCTGCGTTCATTCAGGGAACGTGCTGCGTTTGGAGGCCAGACCCCTCCTATAAATAGGATGCGAGTCCAGCCGATTTGGTTGCTCATTTCTTTCCTTTCACTCCCTTATTCTTCCTTTTTCTTGACAAGTTGTACCCCCGAAGCCCCGGTATCAATCTCGACACCCGCAGTAAGTCCCGAAGCCCCGAAGATCCTGAGAAGTAAAGTTTCCGAGCCGAAACTCTGCCCGCGAGAGGCCCAGTTTTCAAGAAAGCATCCCGGTTTCACCGAGGAATACTACTTTTAGAGCCGAAGTGCTGTCCGATAATCATCTTATCAAGTGAGTGTGTAGTTACTTTCTTCTAACACATAAATATGAAGTATTTGCTATGAAATACGTGCTATGTGTTTATATATTGTTTGTTTATTTGAGATGGGTGTGGAATGGATGTTTTATATAGGTTTTAAATGAGTTAAACTATATATGTATTTTATATCTACATATGTTGGGTATAACATGGGTAGATGAATGATGAGAGAGATAAAAGATGGTATGAGTAAACATCGGTAGTTATGAACTTGATACCTGTTAGAGAAAAACTTTGGTAGCTATGGATTAAGGTATAGTAAATTGTCCCTATTCCGGGAGTATGGATTGGGCACAATTATTGATCCGGGAGTATGGATCGGACATACCAGATCCGGGAGTATGGATCAGGTAAGGAGGTTAGTTTAGATCCGGGAGTATGGATCAGACTAAGAGGTTAGTTTAGATCCGGGAGTATGGATCAGATCAAGAGGTTAGTTTTAGATACGAGAGTATGGATCCGGTAGAGAAGTTAGTTTTAGATCCGAGGGTATGGATCAGGTAGAGAGGTTAGTTTTAGATCCGTGTGTATGGATTAGGTGAAGAGGTAAAAAAAATTTAGATACGAGAGTATGGATCATGTCGTTGTGAGGATCGACGGGGTGGGATAAGAGTTTGCTTTTATATAGTGAAATTGTATATGTTTGTGAGTTCTAATATATACATATGATATAACATTGTGGGTTGAAAACCCTATGTGCTCACCAGGCTCCCAAGCTTGACCCACTCAGTTTTTCTTTATATCACAGGTATCGATACGAAGACATATTTCACTAATAGATTTAAAGGAGATGTAAATCATTAGTGTAAATAATGTAAGTTCTGTTTATGCTCATGTATCTGTATTGACCAGGACATCCCATTGGTTTTATAATGGAAAAAAAATACTTTTCTTTAAGAAATGCTTTGATAACCTTTTTATCAAATTTTGTTTTTGGGAACAAATTCCGCAACAGTTTCCTTTAAAAGATTACTCTGATTTTAAAACAAAGCATAAACAAATCGGTCTTTTCTGGCCGTGAATTTGGGGATGTCACATAGCAGTTATTCATGGGGAGCACCGATCCTCTTCTTCAGGAAGAAGGACGACTCGCACCGGATGTGCATTGATTATAGGGAGTTGGACAAGTTGACGGTGAAGAACCGTTATCCACTACCGAGGATAGATGATCTCTTTGATCAGTTGCAGGGGGCATCTTGGTTCTCCAAGATAGATTTGAGGTCGGGGTATCATCAGGTCCGGGTCAGAGAGGAGGACGTGGAGAAGACCGTGTTTCAGACTCGTTATGGTCATTACGAGTTCGTGGTGATGCCGTTTGGGCTCACCAACGCGCCGACAATATTTATGGACCTGATGAATCGGGTCTACAGACCGATGCTGGATTGCTCGGTCATCGTGTTTATAGATGATATCTTGGAGTATTCCAGGACTCGTGAGCATCACGAGGAGCACCTCAGGGAGTTGTTGGGAGTTCTGAGACGAGAGCGGCTATATGCCAAGTTCTCGAAGTGCGAGTTTTGGTTACGGGAGGTCCAGTTCCTCGGACACCTCGTTAACCTGGATGGGATTTTGGTCGACCCGGCCAAAATTGAGGCAGTCATGAAGTGGGAGGTTCTGAAATGTCCCTCAGATATCAGGAGTTTTCTGGGATTGGCAGGGTACTACCGGAGATTCATATGGGATTTCTCCAAGGTTGCAGTACCCCTCGCTCATTTAACGAGGAAGGGGGTGGATTTCCGGTGGGGCCCTGAGCAGCAGAGGGCGTTTGAGACCCTCCGTCAGCGTTTGTGTGAGGCTCCAGTTTTGACACTCCCGGAGGGAGTTGAGGATTTTGTGGTGTACTGTGATGCATCCATCACAGGTTTAGGGGCGGTCTGTTGGGTTTTGAGCATTCTAACACTCCTATGGTGTACATGCAACCCTATAAACCTTGGATCTATGTTTTCTCTATTATAAATGCAAATATTAACTATTTCAAGGTTTCATCCTAACTAGCATATTATGAAGCACCTATACTACAAAGTTCTAGTTAGATGACATACCTTTTGATGTAGCTTGATGTCTTTAAGCTTTAAGAGCTTAGCCCAAATAGTGTGGAAGCCTCAAATGGAATAACAAATCACCAAAACACCTTGGAAGAACTTGGGAGAATATGTATGCACACTAAAATCGGCCCACTCTTATTTTCACACACTTGTGCCAATTTTGTGAGCCAAGGACCCCTTTATATATATTATGGAGGATTAGGGTTACATCCATGTAAACCCTAATACCCATGACCTTTCATTTACATAGGATCCATGGGTTAAAAGCTCCATGGACCATCCATGAAAGCTTAGCCCAACCTAAATGAACTTGGCCCATTCCATATATATAAGAGTCCATATTTAATTAGTTATTTTTGATCACTTAATTAATTCTAAATTAATTCTTGATCAATACTAATTAAATAATATGATTCCATATTAATATATTAGAACTTATAATATATTAATATAAATCATAAATATACTATTGTCAAAAGACTATCCATATAAATTGTGCCGGTGAAGTGCAACCCAAATGGACCATGCCGGGTCGGGTCAAGTACATACCAAATATAGTTATGGACTTAGACATTAATCCAACAGTCTCCCACTTGGATAAGTCTAAAACTATTATTGAGTATGACTTTAAAACCTAACTGGCAATCGTAGCTCTTAAAGCCGCTGTCGAACTCTGACCTTGTCAATGACTTGTCCATTAGATAAGGGATCATATATTCCTCCATTCTAGATATCATATGGACTGAGACATGGATTATAATAATTCTCTCTGTCCATTTGTTGTTTCCCGATTTTCGATTTATGATGACTGACTGATTGAACAAATCAAATCAGTCATGGCTTGGCCAAGCACTCACATGTGTCATCGCTAAATCATCGAGGGGCCCACAGATATCGCTTTTATCTCGAAGGTAAAAGGAATGGATAAACTTCGACTCATATGGCTTGTTCTACTACTTGTTGAATCATACACAAAGGCACGTTTTATAACATCGAGTTACCAAATGCATTTTCGTGCAATCAATGTATAACCAACTCATAGTAACAACTCATATCTCTAGGTTTGAAGAATATACGATATTATCGTCTCATGATCACTCGTGATAAAATCCATGAAGTGATTCAAATGAGCGTGGTTGAATCCAATACTCAGAACTTATGAGCACTCATGAGTGTTGTAGCACCACTTTGTCCACCAACTTGGACCTCTACAAACCAACCCATGACAGTCTTGATTCATATCTACTTCCAACATATGACCGACTGTGGATGGTTTGAATAACTTAATCATTCAGGAAGAGCGACTTAGTTATTCTGGAAGTCAAAACATGCAAAGTGAAACACAAGAATAAATGAATCAAATATGGTATCAAACCCTATGAATATAAATAAACACTTTTATTTATCACCATACTGATTACTCATTATTCATTGTTTCGGTTTTATCAACTTTATACTTGAATTAAAAACACTAGTTGTCCCATGCTCCAAGCATGTACACTATGTTTTTCTTAAACAATAGCTTTGCCATACACCAAGTATGCACTCTATGTTTGTCTATGATCCTTACTTTGTGAAATAAACCAATTGAACATAATTTCAATGATTCTAATTTCACACTCCCAAATCCTTATCGAAAAATGTGAGAATTTCAAATTCCTATCATTTATCGAAATCTGTTTAGATTTTAAACTTATATGCACTGACCCTCCTGTAATGAATATGTACAAAGTCACAAAGACTTGTCAACAGTCATTATAAGGTATTCCAATGGAGATCAACTCCATGGAAACTAAGTCTCATATTCAAAGTACATTGCTTTGGACATGCTTCTTGCATTAAGTTTTCTAATCTTACACAGATAACTTCCACCTATGGAGACAACTCCATATTCTCATTTTGACTATCACTTCTGAATAAGAGATGCCTCTTTTCAGAATATGTCAATATGGTCCTTCCAAAATTAGCACTATACTTCCAACTGTCCCTGAGCAACCAATCTTTGGTAAACCTCAGATTGTCCTCGACAATTGCTTAATCATTTTAGTCATATCCAATTCTAGACCTTTTCCCTTCTTAATGCCTCTGGGCATTTGGAAAAATTTAGAAATGACAAATATTATAGCACATGCAATCGATCCTGTACCCAAAGCAAATGGTACACGATTCATGATGTCTCACATAAAGACATGATTCTAGACCAGTCTTTTGCTACAGTATTTTTATTTGCCATGTTTTCAAAATTTGACTATGAAGAGGGATGCCGTAATCATAATCGAATTTTGAGAACGCAATATATAGAATTTCCTTAAGTTGAACCAATCCAACATGAAATTCATATATATATTCTTGACTAAAGATGATTAAGGTCTCAATCTAAGCCTTTAGAACTGAAATGAAGTATATCCTCTCCCTTAATTATAGCAAAACAACTTTTTCAATCCCTGCAGCCTCACGAATTGAAACTTTTGTTTTCTATAATTAACATTGCTAACTTGCAACACTAACAATAATTATCATGCTCCCACTAACATGATGATTATTAGCATAACACTTATGCTCCCACTAGCTTTAACATGTACTCAGAAATCAGCTGGACTTCTAGAAATCAATACTTTATTGACTTTGTTACCAAAGTTCAGATTTCTGATACGAGATGCTTTGATAAAACTTTATCAAAATCATACACCTTTCCTTAGGTAGCATGCATGTGTGTCTAAACAATTTTAGAACTATGAAAAGGGATGCCGTAATCATAGTCTCATTTGTTTAGACCTTTTGCCATCTGCTTCAAATCTACTTGGTGGAAGTGTTTCCTCACCATCATTTTCATGAATCGGAGAGAAACCTTATGACCCTTAGATTTTATGGTGTATGTGTTCTTATCCATGTGAATCGTCAAAACCATAGTCACAAGACAAGGATAATGACAAATCCAAACTCATATGGACTGAACTTATGCAATCTTAACTTCTTGTCACCTGGCAGTACAGGGCCTGCCATTGCTTCCAAGTTGTTATGCAACCAATTGAGAACTTTCAGAACTCCTATGCAAAGCCAACTTTAACTGGAATGGGCACAGAATATTTCAACACGATAGGTTATAAACCTCAAGTCGTGTGCTAGTGAAGAACCTCAGGTTTTATTCTTGATTAGTTCTTGAAATTCTTTTTAGGATCTTTAAGACTCCCATTATCCTCTTGACATATAAGACTATCTTGCCAAATATTCAAGAGATAGTGCGGATTCTTTATCAAGACAAACACTTCACACAATTGGCCTTAGTTGGTCTTTGTTTTATCCAAAACATCACAACTTACCAATTTCAAATGTACAAGAGTAGGACACTTTTACTCTTACATTTGACAAGTGTTTTAAACCTTTCTTTAAGATATGTCACTCAAGTTACAATCTTGGAGTATGACTCTAAGAATTGTGTTTGGAACGAAGTATGACTCATCTTCCTGATCTAACCATTTCAATAATTCATGACTCCTCTTCTTAGTCATAAGAATGCACTAAGATGACCTTTAGAGGACTAATTGTGATATGATTTCTAAATCATTAAGATGATCACAAACATGATACTAAAGTACTCTCCCATCTTTTCAGATTTGAGAAACTTTTATCTTTCTGCCTAATTTGATTCTTCCCATTCGTTCTGCCATACATTGAGACTTTTCCAATGTTTCAGAATTATACTTAAACTTGTAAGTATAACCATATTTACTAAACTTTAGTAAATCAAATAGTCTTAACGAGCTTTGTGGTGGACATGACCAGTGCACAAGAATGTGTACTCGATCCCTTTAGTCCTTCACTTGACTCACACATCCATGTGAACAAGTAATTAGTCTTGATTTTCCAATGCTTGAAAGTTCTCATTCATCATACTATTCAACTTGCATGATTCCAAGTTTCGGTCCAATTGAAACTTGGGTGATGAGGAACTTTCCTGATTTGGTAAATTTAGACACTACCACAAATGAAAGAATCAAATCCATTTTCCAATATTGCTGTCAGTGGAATCATATAAGCAACAATTTTCCACAAATGCCATTGTAAGGATACTTCAAATAAATAAAATTAAACAATTTTCTTTTATTTTAAAACTTTGCGGAAAAACTTATCCTTACAATCCACATGGAAAATTGTTGTTATCTATTCCTTAGCAATATATCATAACTTCTTAAGCAACTGCTCAAAATTCTGATGCGATCGAAATCCACCTTCGCGATCAGAATCATCATATACTTCTTTTAAGATTTTTCTCTATTCTTTGATTCTTAAAACATCAACATGTGACCCAGTCACATCATGTAATGAGGATCTCAGAATAGAACTTAACAGAGTTAGATAATGGGCTCTACCTGATGTAGAGTCAAACTTATTGACTTTAACATCCTTAGGTAAATTTGGCAGCTTTGCAATCAACGCCCATTCCTTTGGAAAAATAAACATATGGACCCTTTGGTAATGGGACTATCTCAGACTTAGCCTTTCTCTTTACCATTTGGTCAACCGGGTTGACTATGGCCAATCCCTTTCCATTGGGAAGAGAATGTTTTTTCTGGATTTCCAGTGTCACCATTGTCACTGTCCATAAAGTTTTTTGGGAAGTTGATCTTCTAATCAAATTTGCTTTACTATCGTTCCAAATCATTGCTGATTCAGCAGCACCAAGCAAATAGATATGATCATTAAGGTTCATGTCATAGTCTGTTTCATAGTAGTCCCAAAGGAACTCACTATGTGACTTAGAAAGTGATTGAACATCCAACTTTCTCAAGACTTTAACACCCAACTCTCCCGGCTTGTCAATATGTGACTTCATCTCTAAGATGTGATCACACATAGACCTTGCTTGCCATTAGGGATTGAGTGACCTTGAACTTGTGGGTTAGGGAGAATAATTGGAGGAGGTGGAGGAAGAGAAGTATGACTTCGATGAGCCAAACTCGGGAAGTCATATTCATTAGGAAAGCTTGGTTTGGGAAGATCATTGTTGTCTAAACCAGACATCAACAATGAGAGAAATTCACGTAAAGTTGATTTAAGTCCTTAATATAACACCCAATATGATATATTAAGGCTAGGACCCAACAAACTATTTTATAACTTGGAAGAGGGATGCCGTAATCCAAGCAATAAAATATTTGAAGGTAGGTGAATGACGATTCACCAATTTCCACCAAGATAAACGAAATGTATTATTAGGTTTTAATTGGTTTTGAAACTCCTAGATTCTTTTGAGATTCATTGAACTTTTCAATGGCATGTTTCAATCTCGAGTGTGCCCTTCAGGTTTTGTGACTGGGATGCGGAGGATCACAAAACAAGGTGTGAAGTAACCATGAAAATATACTTGGTACCCTTAATATTTACCCCTCAATCGATGTGTCGGTTAACCACACACGCTCCAACGATACTATGATAAACATTAAGTTACCCTTTGCCTACCTTGTTAAGTCCAGGTTAGTGTGCCGGTTAACCACACACGCTCCACTAACAGCTTAAACAAAGTGCAAAGTGTAATTTCATGGATTAGCACCTTATTCACATTTTCCTAAGTAACGAAGATTGGGAATTTATAAGTGTTTAGTTACTTAGTATTTATCATTATACTTATAATGAAGGGAGAATTATAGTCCTTGTCCTACCTGTTCGGCTAACGACCCTCCACCGGTCAAGGAAGCGGTGAGTGAGAGTGGACACCCATTAAACTGCCATTTTATAGGTAGTAGCCTTATACCCCCCTTATAGACCGGCATCGTGAATGAGGCCTACTAATGGTAAGACGACTTGCTCTTATACATATAATATATTAAACTTTTAATATTATAATAGTATAAGGGTGTATTTTAGACATTTAAAATACTTGGTGGTTTAATCTATTAATTAAACTAGACTTTTAATTTAATTAAACTCAAACCATATATTTATGGATTAATAATACTCTTTTAATTAAACGCTTTAATTAACTATTAATAAAGTCCATAAGAGTTAATTGGAACTATTCAACAAAACATCATAATTCCAATTATTAAACTCAAAATTAAAACCATTTAATTAATTGTTTAAGTTATGAACCCAAGAGTTTTAGAATTCAATTCTTTTTTTCATAAAAAACTTTTCTCAAATTCCAAAACTTGAGGGCAAGTTTTGTAATTCTTGAAAACCTTTGGATTCCATAACTTATGGAATTAATGGTGTTTTATGATGAAACTTTCCATGTTCCATACCTTAAGAACAAGTTATTGAATTCTTTAAAACATTAACACCAAATTTTGTAACTCCATAAAAACTTTGAATCAAATTTTTTTTTTAAAAAAAAACTTTCATATCCATAACATATGGAAGTTTCAAAAACCCTTAAGATCACAACTTTAAAAAAAACTTTTGAGCTCCAAAATTTTATGACAAAATATGTAACTCCTTAAAACATTTAGATCAAACTTTTAAAACTAATAAAATAATCATATCATTTTATCTTTTACTAAATTTGACCTAATTCAACTCATATAACAAATGATTCAAATTTTACAAATAATTCGTTTTTCACAAAACAAGTAATTATCTTAAAATTTGACAAACGTCATGTTTTTTTTTCCTTTTTTTTCAACTTGAAAATAAAACATTTGCATCAATATAACAGAAAACAACCCATGGCTCTGATACCACTGTTGGGTTTTGAGCATTCTAACACTCCTATGGTGTACATGCAACCCTATAAAACTTGGATCTATGTTTTCTCTATTATACATGCAAATATTAACTATTCCAAGGTTTCATCCTAACTAGCATATTATGAAGCACCTATACTACAAAGTTCTAGTTAGATGACATACCTTTTGATGTAGCTTGATGTCTTCAAGCTTTAAGAGTTTAGCCCCAATAGTGTGGAAGCCTCAAATGGAATCACAAATCACCAAAACACCTTGGAAGAACTTGAGAGAATATGTATGCACACTAAAATCGGCCCACTCTTATTTTCACACACTTGTGCCAATTTTGTGAGCCAAGGACCCCTTTATATATTATGGAGGATTAGGGTTACATCCATGTAAACCCTAATACCCATGACCTTTCATTTACATAGGATCCATGGGTTAAAAGCTCCATGGACCATCCATGAAAGCTTAGCCCAACCTAAATGAACTTGGCCCATTCCATATATATATAAGAGTCCATATTTAATTAGTTCTTTTTGATCACTTAATTAATTCTAAATTAATTCTTGATCAACACTAATTAAATAATATGATTCCATATTAATATATTAGCACTTATAATATATTAATATAAATCATAAATATACTATTCTCAAAAGACTATCCATATAAATTGTGCCGGTGAAGTGCAACCCAAATGGACCATGCCGGGTCGGGTCAAGTACATACCAAATATAGTTATGGACTTAGACATTAATCCAACACGGTCCTCATGCAGAGGGGACGAGTGATAACGTACGCATCGCGGCAGCTGAAGCCACATGAGACGAGATATCCTACTCATGATTTAGATCTGGGAGCGGTGGTGTTCGCTCTCAAGATATGGAGACATTACCTGTATGGGGTCCGTTGTACCATATATACGGACCACAAGAGCTTGAGACACATCATGGATCAGCCGAACTTGAATATGAGACATCGCAGGTGGCTGGACGTGGTCAAGGACTACGATTGCGAGATCCTTTACCACCCCGGTAAAGAGAATGTGGTTGCGGATGCTTTGAGCCGCAAGTCAGCGGGGTCTTCCACCCCAGCGATATGTATGAGGATAGTGGTGGATTCTCCGCTTGTGAGTTTGATCAGAGATGCTCAGGTCGAGGGCATGCGGCTAGAGAATTGGAAGCTGGAGAGGATCAGGGGTGAGAACACCCGGTTTGTGAAGGATAGCCGGGGATTATTAACCCGATGCGGTCGGGTATGGGTTCCGATGTCTGGTGGGGTCAGACAGACAATCATGGAGGAGGCTCATAAGTCTCACTTCTCTATTCACCCGGGGGCCACCAAGATGTATCGGGATTTGAGTTTGAGCTACTGGTGGCCATGCATGAAGCGAGAAATCGCTTGGTACGTCGATAGGTGCTTGACTTGTAGGATGGTCAAGGCCGAGCATCAGAGACCGCATGGCAAGCTGCAGCCCCTGGAGATTCCCATGTGGAAATGGGAACAGATCACGATGGACTTTATTACCAAGCTGCCGAGGACAGCGAAGGGGTTTGATGCCATATGGGTCATCGTGGATCGATTGACCAAGAGTGCCCATTTCTTGGCCATACGTGAGAGTTCATCGGCCGAGAAGTTGGACGACGTGTACGTCCACGAGATCATGGCTCGCCATGGGATTGCATCAGTCAAAACTCCTGTAACAAGTACTGAAAACAGAAGACCTGAACAACAAATGAAAATAAATAAATTAACTCATTTCTCATTTTCTAATATATCTTAATGTTAAATATAACGTTTACCTAGCACAACTTGATGAAGATCATAAACATCCTTTTTGATAAAGTAATATATGAGTATGACCACAAGTGGCAATAATATTGCAATAATCTGTTAAATGAAAAACCAAAAACAAATTAGTATGTAAAGATTTTGAAGTTGCATAACATTCATCAAAGATTGCTTACTGGGACAGCCCAAATGGGTACAACGTTGTATTGTAAAGGGTATTTTAGGTCTTCCATCATTTCTGCTCCAACAAAGCGGTGGAATGGTTCTATCACGTTCAGAATGATCTCCATGATCACAAGAAATATGAAAACAAACCAATCATGCATGTGAGCCCTTGCCACTTTAGTTCCATGGATCCTTATGGTATGCGCACCTAATTGGATTTCTGGCATTTCCCCTAAAGTTTATCCATGGTATGAATGAGTATGAGCAATTGAGCATGAACAGAGGAAAATGTATGAAAATTAGTTGTCAACATGAACCCGGTGATGAAGAAGCAAACACAAACATGAAATATTCGTATGTTTTCAATTTTCAGTAGATAATTTTGTGGCATGAGTTGGTGCGCAAAATGCCGAAACAAAAAACAAAAATCAAACGATAGCAAGCGCCAGAGCATCAAAAGTGCAATTGCAAATTCTCCAGAGTAGATGCAGAACTCAAATCAGTTACAAACTTACAATCAAGCACATTAGGTACGAATTAGTTCCTCACGAGTGAATTAGGCGAAAACCTAACAATTGCTACCTATATTAGAATAAACTGTGGTTCGAGAATTATGTAAAATCTATACAAATGTCCATTCTAGCGAAGAATCAGTACATAACTTCAAAATCTTAGAGAATTGTAACCGTGATAAAGAATAAGAATAGTTGTAGAGATTCTCGCAACATCGATACCTGAAATAACTTGAGGAGTGAGGGAGGAGCGTCTCTAATTTGGTCTTGTAGAGTAGACTGGAACCACACTTTCACTTTTAATGCAAGAAGAGTTGAGACAATGGAGTTGTGAATCTGTTCTTGTTTGCTTGATCTCACAGGGGCAAGTCCGTCAATTTCATTAAAGAATATAATCGAAGGTTGGTTTCTTTGTGCTTCTTCAAAGAGCAACTTCAGCTGTCTTTCGGCTTCACCTACCCATTTGGAAAGCACATCGGCTTTAGTAGTGCATGATCCATCTTACGTGAATTCTTTAGAGGGAACCAACCGGAGATCACTTTTCCGGTAGCGATCTCCTCCACAGGTATGTGATGGTGCGAGTTTGCTGTGGGTGAAAAGAGGAGAGTAACCAAAGGGCTTCTAGCCCAGCGGTATCAGGTGTTGCCCTCCCTCCTTGAGGTTGAGAGTTCAAGTCTCGTCTGAGACACATGTGGATTTAGGAGTAGTTTAGGAATATATTGTATTTGCCGTTCAAAAAAAAAGAGGAGAGTATATTAGGGTTTTTTGGGGTATTTGAGTTAGGGAGAGAAGTACGGTGGAAAGAAGGTAATAACCTGGCGGGCCTTTCAAACTTTTCGGAATTTAGTTTCCCCCAAAAGAAGTGACCCCGCGTTTCATTTAAAAAATATAAAGCGACATACTTAGAGGACGTGCATTTTATGTTATGTGCCCTCCGTGTTTTTTTTCAATGTGACACTTATTTTTGGACGCGCAAAAATGCATGCCCTAAATCCTTCTAATTTTTGGAGACCCAACATTATTTTTAGGGCACACATTATTGCGTATCATAAAACAGCGCGTGTCATGGTTCGCGTGTCGTAAAAGGCTGTTTTTCTAGTAGTGCACGGCCGTTGTTCGTGGCCACGTCGACCATGACGAGCCTCGTGCTCAGTATACCGGAAGGTCTAAGTTACTTATGTACAGTTAAATAGACATATATGAATTTGATATTAAAAAAACAATACTGTATTTAAATAAATAGCTGAAAATAGAAAATTTATTATTTGTTAGAATAAAAGAAGAAACATCTTTTTGTAAAAATTTAAAGTAATTTTTATTATTTTATAACCATTACACGACAATAGTAGCTTGAATTTTCAAAGTTAACTTTTTAAAAGCATTATACGTATTTAACAAATAATTAAATATGATTATTAAATTATGTTAACTCAAAAGTGTTTTTATATAATTTTTATTTTGTGTATTTGAGGTTTAAGAATATGTTTTTGTAAAAAAGTTAAACCTAAATCTTATTCTTTTAACATATTAATTAAATGATGCTACAAAAGTCGAATTAATGGAAACATCATTATGATGCGGTTTATATGGGTCAGGGTCATTGAGATTGTACAATTTACTATATATTTTATTATGTTTTTAGTTAATTTTTAGTTAATTGTGCATCATCGAGAGTCAAACAAATCTATATATAAAAATATTTTTTTTGTGGTGAAAGCTTCATCAATACAATGTACTTGGGCATTTACTTAACATGATGGGTAGCATGGTCGGACCTATATTGACCCAAATAGTATGCATTTCTCTAAAATTTAGAATGATGGCTAGCAAATGTTAAATAAGATTATTATTAAAATAAATAAAGTTTGTGTCTCTTGGTTAGCAATAAAAGCGTTGCATATATAACACGTCTTTCTAACATGCATCCTATCTCCCAATAGCCTCTGCAATTGTCTATTATTCCCTCCTACAACCTCAAATGAGAGAGACAGAAGCAGGATGGACTGAAGTCTGTCGGTGAAAGACACCGGCGACCTAGGTACCCTCTGAACTTGTTTTTTCGTAACAAATATCCCCATGATAACCAATAAAGCAGAGGACTGGAGAACATTCGACAAATCTGAGAAAGTGGTAGATGTATTATTCATTGCTAACAGGAGAAGCAAGAATGGTGAAAACTTTGCATTTGTAAAATATCCAAACGACAGAGACACCAAAGAAATGTAGTATAGATTAGATGGCATCGAGTTTCAAGGAAGAAAGTTGTTGGCCAATCTCGAAAAACATAGAAGAAAGGAGCGGAAAGATGGTGGTGACAAAACAAACAACTTGCTACGACCCAAAGTTAACATACACAACCACTTCAGCGGACTAAGAGACAATAAATCATTTGCGGAAGTTACCAACCCTAATTTTAGAGCTCTGGCTGGGAGAGACAACTCCCTACTGATTGTCCTAAAACATGAATATGGTACGACGAACTGGTTGATGAAGATGACTCTGGTTGGGGAGGAACGGTCTCTTACACATCTAGGACATCTTTGTTCCCTTCTCTTGACTTGTGAGGAGGACGTATTGAAAATCAAATACCTTGGTGGGTTCAAGGTACTTCTACTATTCAGAAACTCGGTCCTAGCTAAACGATTCTTGGAGAATGAAAGGAGATGGAATGAATATCTGACATGGCTAAAAGTTGGAGACAAACTCGACACCACCTTTGATAGGGTGGCATGGATTCGAATAGTTGGATTGCCATTATAGCGTTGGGGTCAAAACAATTTCTCAACCATTGTTAGTAGATATGGGAAGACGATTTGTCTGTTTGAAGAACTACCCAGTCATGTTGATTTGTTTTGTGCAAAATTGGTATATTAATGGATCATAGAAAGAGGATTAACGATGAAATCCTGGTAACAATTGATGGAAAAGAGCTTAGAATTGGTATCATTGAGTTCGATGAGGACTACTGGGTTCCATTCCAGTTTGACCCGACTGAAAAGGAGGAGGAATCCGATGATGAAGATGAGGTCGTATCAAATACATGGATGGCAGAGGAAAATGATATACTAGAAGATGGTGAGATCAACCCAAACAGTAACGACGGAAATATCGACGATCGGAACAATGCCTCTGTCGGTACGGAACCTGAAAAGCCACCGATGGGGTTACGGGATGTGGAAGAGCCCCCGACACCTAGGGAACAGTCAACTAGGGAAGTGGAATCGTCTCATGGGGTAAGGGAAGAATTAATTATCAATAATCATTTGATCCCCATGGATAATGACGGTGACAACATTGGTGGGCCCTTCCATTCCCTAGTCCAACCTATTAATAGTGGTGGTATGTTAAACATGCTTGTGTCGTCTGGATGTTTTGGCCCATTCCCATCCAATAATTTCGTGGGCCCGTAAGAAACTACAACACAGGGTGGGCAGACCTTGATTAAAAAGAAAAAGAGTTGACCCAATTTATGATACCTTCTTTTTTCACCAAAGATTCCTATTCCCTGATCTAGATCAGATAGATAACGAGATCGATGCCCTAAGCAATCCCCTTTCTTCTCATTCTCCTCCCCCAACATTTCGGTCGTAGTGATCATGGAGACTACAACTCAACCAATCGATCTAAATCTAAACCAAAATAGCGATAGGGTTGTACATTCATCCTCGACCAACGAATACACTTCTTCTTCCCTGGAATTGGAGAAAACAACAACAGTGGGTCAAGACCTTGGCTTCCAAATTGAGGCAGATAACCCGATTTTATTGGAATTCATGGGTGAGAATGGTGGAACCCGATGTGTTCAATGAATTGGCTATCTATTAATATCAGGGGCCTCAGTGAGGACCATAAGGTTACCTGGGTGAGAAGACTGAAGAATCAACATAACACTTCGTTCATTGGGATTCAAGAAACTCACATGAAGAATTCAGAGAACATTGACACTAGAGGTTGCTGGGATTCAGACTTGTTTAACTATGACATGGTCAAATATTACGGTCGATCAGGGGGATTGATGAATATTTAGGACTCTCATTTATTTCAAGTCACTAAAGTAATCAAATCTAGATGGTTTTTTTGATCAATGTGGGTCACTGGGATGGAATTCAAGGTTTGGCCATCTTTGTAAATGTGTATGGGCCTCAACCACTATCAGAAAAATGAAAAACTTTGGGTGATCTTATGGTGATTAAGAACATAATTTTTGGCATATGGATTGTATTTGGAGACTTTAATGTTGTCAGGAGAGCCGAAGAACGAGTCAATTCCCAATTTTTTCATGCTTGTGCCAATGGTTTTAATCAACTCATACCAGAGGCTGGTCTTGTTGACCTTCGAATGGGTGGACACAAATACACGTTCTTTTGTCATGACGATTTAAAGTTAAGTAAGCTGGACAGATTCCTTGTCTGTTCAAACTTCATGAACGCCTTTCCATCAATATCTGTTACGACGCTACCTCGTGAAGTGTTAGATCACTGCCCTATTTTGTTGTCCACTAGTGTAATAGACTTTGGCCCTGATCCCTTTCGTTTATTCAACAGTTGGATGCTCATAGATGGCTTCAAGATAATGGCTAGAAACACATGGACGAGGTTTAAGGGGTATGGTACTGCTGATGCATATCTCTTAGCCAAGTTGAAATTCTTAAAGAATAAGATCAAGAAGTGGAGGGCACTAGAATATCCTAAAGAAATGGATGATCTTAAAAAACTCAAGACTAGGGTAGATGACATCGACACACTGACTGAATCCAGGGCTCTAACAGAGATGGAAATAAGCAAATAATTAAGATGAAAAAAATGGTTGTTTTAGATTTGAAACAGAAATATCGAATCAAGTGGGTGGTAGACGGTGACGAGAACTCAAGATTTGTTCACGGATACATCAATAACAAGCAACAAAAAAAAATCAGATCAAGGGTCTTATGATAAATGGAAACTGGAACACCGAGGCTAAACTAATTAAAAAGGAGACATTTGAACTTTTTGAAAACACGTTTAAAGAATGGTGGCCCTCACATCCCAAGATAATCAGTTATAAGTTCAAACGCTTGACTCCAAACAACAACTCAAAATTAGATATTTATTTTTCATGTGAAGAGATCAAAATGACAGTCTGTGCATGTGGTAACGAGAAGGCGCCGAGGCCGGATGGCTTCACATTTAAATTCCTAAAAGAATATTGCATCATGGTTTAGGAAGATGTATTGTATCTCATTAAGCACTTCGGAAACCACGGGAGATTTGATAGAGTATGCAACTCATCATTCATTGCTTTAGCCCCAAAAAATCAAAGATCCACTTAAGCTGAGCGATTTACGTCCTATCAGTTTGATGGATTGTATTTATAAGATCATCGCGAAGCTCCTAGCCACGAGATTAAAAATAGTTGTTGGAAAAAACATTGATGAAGTACAATCCGCATATATTGAAGGGAGAAACATTCTAGACAGTCCTCTGGTTGTAAATGAAATATATTCATGGGCGAAAAAATGAAGAAAAAAGGTGTTATTATTCAAAGTTGACTTTGACAAGGCATTTGACTCCGTTAATTGGGAGTAACTCGATTCAATCTTTTGGTAGATGGGATATGGTATCAAATGGAGAAGGTGGATTTATGGATTTCTTGCATCCTCGATGGCATCGTTTATAGTCAATGACACACCAATAGATGAAGGAAAGGGGACCCACTCTCCCCCTTCCTATTTATAATTGCCATGGAGGGTCTGAATGTTGCAATGAAGACGATATGTGAGAAAGGCATGTTCAAAGGTCTCAAGATCCCAAGGGTTTACTCCGACATATCTCACTTATTTTATGTCGATGATGCACTCTTCATGGGTGGATTTTCAAAGGAAAAGATTAGAAATCTATCGCGTATACTTCGATGCTTTCATATATCTTTTGTCCTCAAAGTTAATTTTCATAGGTCAAAGGTATTCGAAGTAGGTACCACATTCCAAGAAACTTCGCGTTGGGCTATCCCGTTGGGTTGTAAACTGACATCGTTACCATTTACTTACCTTGGGGTACTGGTGGGTGCTAACATGAATCATCAAAAAAATTGGATTCCAATCATTGAGAGATTTCGCTCCAAACTCTCATTATGGAAGGCCAAAACACTCTCCTTCAGCGGGCGACTCACACTTCTGAAGGCTGTTTTGGGCAATCTCCCAACCTATTATTTCTCACTATTTGTTGCTCCCGTAGGTGTACTTAACTCTCTTTAGAAGATTAGAAGACAATTTCTATGGGGCGGTGGTGGAAATAGAAAAATAAGATCAATTGGGTTTCATGGGAAAAAGTAATTGCTTCAAAAGAGAGTGGTGGACTTGGGGTTGGTTCACTAAGTGCTTCAAACTTATCACTCATAGTCAAATGGTGGTGACGACTTAGACTTGATCCTACAACCCTTTAGAGTCGAATAATTACTAGTGTCCACAACTTACAACATAAACCCGAGGAGTATTTGTCTAAAAAGTCTACTACAAGGGTTTGAAGTAATATTGCTTCTATAAAAAGAGAACCGAGACAGATAAATTCCAACGTGTGAGATAACCAAAAAACAAAAAAAATACAAGTGATAAAACTTTATTCTGGTTAGATACCTGGCTGACCATCGGGCCCTTGAAAAATATATATCCCAATTTATACCAATTAGAACGCTTCAAGAAATGCATGGTTAGGGACATATTGAATTTACACGGGCCAATATGGGCCTGGCGGTCTATTCTAATTTCTCCCTCACAGATCAGTGATGTGAGTTCTCATGAAGCACTCATAAGTGTGTTTAGTCACACATCTTGATTAGACTCCTGGACCTGTCCATTCTCATCAGATGACAACTACATTGCAGATTTTCTCAGAGAAAGAATTGACCGGCCTATGACACCATATGAGGGAGAAAAAATCAGGTGGTGCAAGGATGTACCCATCAAGGTCAATTGTTTTGTTTGGAGAGCCAACCTCAATTGTGTCCGACTGCAATAACGCTGATCAAACGTGGGGTACATATTGACTATTCTCAGTGTGGTCATTGCAGAAGTGGCGAGAAAGACACATGGCATATACTTACACGATGCTATTTGGAACAACAGTATGGGTGTGGATCTTCAAATGGTGCCATATTATAATTCCATAGTGCAACGATGTCAATGATATTCTTAATTTTGCGGCTAAGTGGGGACACTATGCCAAACAGAGACAAATACTCACAACTATCTTTCATGGTAGTTGTGGTGGATTTGGAATGCAAGAAACGATAAAATTTTTAGCAAGTCAATCTCTCCTACCAAGGTCGCAGATAATATCAAGTCGATGGTATTCAAATAGATTAAACATAGGAGTAACAAATGTGCTTTTAGTTGGATAGATTGGTGTGTTTGCCCATTTCTTTGTCTTTAATTTATGTAAAATTGTACTCTTGCCCCCTTTTCTAGTTACTTGCTAGGTATGGGCCTCTGTTTTAATATGTATTTTCCGGTTCCAAAAAAAGGCTAGCAGTAAATTAAAAATAGTGTTAAAGATAACATGTTTCTTGAAGCCAAAATTACAAATGTCGATATTAAAGATGTCATTTCGAATTGTACAAGTTCAAAAATACCTAGACCTAAGGGGGTCACTTAGAAGTTTATTAAGGAGTTCTAGGACATCTTGGAAGCAAATGTCACTCGTGCTATCAAACATTTTGAATCATTGGTCAAATTTTAAAAGGGTACAATTCTTCATTTATCTATCTCATACCTAAAATTAGAGATCTATTGTCACTTTCAGATTATAGCCAGATCAGTTTAGTTGGGTGTTTTACGAAGGTGATCTCTAAAATTATTTCTCTTAGGCTCAAAAAGTGGTATCTTATATCACTAGGTGTGAACAAATGATATATGTGGAAGCAAAAAGTGGTATCTTATATCACTAGGTGTGAACAAATGATATATGTGGAAGCACGCAACATTCTTGATGACCCATTTTTAATTAACAAAATTTTCTATTGGGCCGAGAAAACTAAAAAGAAAATGGTGGTGTTTAAAGTTGACTTGAAAAATTATTTTGACTCTTTGTCTTGGGCGTGTTGGGATACAATTATGTCTCAAATTAGCTTGGGGGTGAAAGTGGTGTAATTGGGTTAGTGATATCCACAAATTCGGTCGTGCATCAGTTCTTGTGAACAATTCTCTTACTAATAAATTCGACGTTTCCAAAGGTGTGACGCAAGGTAACCCGTTATCTCATTTTCTCTTTGTCATTGCAATGGAATGGTTGCACATAATAATAATAATAATAATAATAATAATAATATGGCTATGAATAAGCTTATCTTCAACGAAATCTAGCTTCCAAATAATAGGCCAACACTCTCTAATCTAATGTATGTTGACACTTGGATTGAGGATGTGCCTCTTAAAGCTCTCTTTCCCATGTACTTTACTTGGTGGAATTAGACAAAACAACCTTATAGCAAAAAGAATGATGATTTTAAATAATTGGTGTGGAATTGGAATTGGAAGCAAAGACTTAGGAAAAGGGATGAAGAAAGGTAATTTGTTGCGCTAAATATGGTAAAACAATTTATTCAAGTCCACAATTCAAGATACACAAGGGAATGGTTAATGGATTTAACTAAGGTTGTCTCCGTCGAATCACTTCGAGCCTATATGGATGAAGTTTTGATATCCCCTCAGCCTTAGTTATTTATAGGGAATGGATGGCTACCTATTAAGGTTATTTGTTTTATTTGGAGAATGTCATTGGACATAATCCTCTTGGCAAGTAACCTATCATAAATAGGTGTTAATGTTAGCTCCATTGCCTTCCCATTCTATAATTTATTGTTAAGGAGGTGGAACCTGTTTTTTTGCATTATCTATATGATGCGGGTGCATAGGGGTGGGCTACAAAGTGGGTTGATGTTGGGCCTTACCCCAACACCTTGTTTTATGACTTGTTCAATATTGTTGACTACTTGGTACCTAATGTTAAAAGAAAGAAGGTGATACCCGCTCTACTTGGTGTGATTTTTGGGCCTTATGGACAGCCAAAAATGTTGTGATATTCAAGAAGAGCATAATAACAACAAATCAATTAGTGGATAAGATTTGACTCGTATTTTTCTCTTGGAAGAAACATAAGGGTAAAATTGATTTTGGCTAGCCTTTCATTCTTCTCCCATCTCTACTTGTAAGGTATAATTAACTTTGGCGGAAACTATGTGCTTGAAATGGATGGGTGGGGTTAGGAGTTTGTCATGTCTTATTGGTTGTCATGTCTCATGGCATGCCAGATGAAAGAGGGAGAGTCGATTTGTAGCCACGTGCAGATAATGCAGAGGTACGTAGAACGCCTTGTTAGGCTCAACGTGCATTTCAACGAGGAGTTGGCCATTAGCATGGTCCTTAACTCATTTCCTAGTTTTTATGATCAGTTTATTCTAGCTTATCATCTGAACAACAAAGAGACCACGTTGGCTCAACTCCATAACCAGCTACAAACCGTTGAGGTAGGATTAAAGGGAAAGAATGTTGTCCCTAATACTACTAGTGCTCATGTTCTGGCCATTGGACAAGGAAAGGGTAAAAGAGGAAAGTCCACCCAAGCAAAACTAGAAGGGAAAGTCTCATGCCGGGTCATCCACCAATGGCCTTAAAGGAAAGTCTAGTTCTAATACTCTACCCTCTTCTGATCCCAAAGAGGCTATTTGCTTTTACTGCAACGACAAGGGCCATTGGAAACGAAGTTGCCCTAAATACTTGCTAACATCAAAGATGGAGAGGTGAATCCATTGTCGGCAGGTATATACACTATTTTGTCTAATAACTCACCACCTACTCATTCTTGGGTCCTTGATACAGGATATGGTTTTCACATTTATTTTGATTTGCAGGGGCTAAGAGAAAGTGGAGAGGTGGAGCATGGAAGAATGAATCTGATCATGGGGAATAGGCAATCTTATCCTGTTACCAAGATCGAACTTTATAGTTTTACTCTTTGAAGTGAAGTTAGGATTGATTTATTGAATTGTTGTTATTCGTCAGAAGTGACGAGAAACATTATTTCATTTCATGTATTGTTCGAACAAGGTTTTTGTTATGCTTTTGATGATTTGAATGGTTCAATTAAAGCTTATAAAAATGGTGTTTTTATGCTTAAAGATTTACCTTACATTAGTGTGTATGAAACTTTGACATGTGTTGATAGCTTAGGGAATAGTGTATTTCACATTGATTCGTCTAATGGTATAGACAAGGCATGCTTGTGGCATTGTCGTCTCGGGCACATTAACAAGAAACGCATCGCCCAACTCCAAAATGAAGGAGTGTTGGAATCATTTGACCTAAGGTTGGTGTAACATCTCGATGATAAGGTACTTCCAATTTCAACCCTATAATTTTGTTATGTTTCATTTTGGTC
Organism: Lactuca virosa; assembly: GCF_052849685.1. Taxonomy (NCBI): domain Eukaryota; kingdom Viridiplantae; phylum Streptophyta; class Magnoliopsida; order Asterales; family Asteraceae; genus Lactuca; species Lactuca virosa. The sequence continues at coordinate 163,659,551 of NC_136433.1, read as the reverse complement.
TGTAAGTTCAAGAAAGTGTGCAAAGGAACCCTAATGGCATTGTTGTAATTATGGCCTTCAAAGTACACCATGCGTATGTGGTGTATGCTAGCGTACTAGGGCACACCCCAATACACTGGGTGTACATCAGTGTACGTTAGGCATACTTTCCAGTTATAGAAACCCTAATTTTTAGGGCGTGCCTCGTATTTAAGCACTCTTATGGCCTCATTTCACCCACCTTAACTGCCTCCATCCTTCTCATACGTGTTTGTAACCCTAGAACCACCTTGAGGAGCCTTTTCAAGTTGAGAAGAAGAAGGAAGGAAGCCAAGCTCATCTTGGAGGAGTGGAACACTTGGATCTGGGATTTCTACTTCATTTGCAACCATTCTAAGGTAAAAAGCTTGCAACTTGACCCCTCTATCTCATAGATCTAGTTTTGGTTGTTTTTATGGAACCTTTTTGTCCAAAAATGTTAGATCTTGAATATGGCATGTTCTTGACCTTTGAGTTGTCCTATCAGGTCCTAGGAGGGGTCTTAAGTCATAAAAATGGGTTACAAATGGTTAGTTTTGCTTCATGCATCTTGTAGAATGTCTTAATGGAATAAGACATTGTGTTAGCACTTATTGGACATGGTAGGTCATAAAGTTGGAGACTTTATGACTCATAAGAGTATTCTAGCCATGGATCTGAAGTTTGGACGTAAGAGCTTAAGCTATTAAGCTCTTAATGTGATTTTTGGACTTGCGAGCGTACGCCTCGCGTACTCGGAGTACGCCCTATGTATAAGGTCAACCATCCCGATGGTGGTCAACCTACGAGGCTTCGTGTAAGCCTAACGTACCTCCGAAGTACGCCCCACGTACAGACCCTGAGTTGAATCGGTTGGGTTGACTCAGTTGACCTAGTTGGTTTGACCGGTTGACTTTGACCAAGTTTGACTTTGAGGGTATTTTGGGATTTTGATGGAAATTGGTCATTTGGTGGGAATAGGTGTCGGTTAGAGAGCTGAGATTTGGAGTCGAGACCTCATCAGCTTCTATTCAGTTTGTAAGGTGAGTTTTCCTCACTGTACTTGTGGTTCAAAGGCACCAAGGTCGGCACTTTGGATTCGATATCATGTTATGCATGCTATTGTACTGTAGTAATATGTTAGATCGGTATCCTGGTATATAGGATGATGTTATGCTTAGTGATCAGTAGATCTGTCTGACTGACTGTAGACTGTTATATGATTATCAGTTATATGTGCACACGTTTGGTTGGTGGTTGAGGCTTTACTGCTTTGTGCGTGAGCCAACAGACCAGGGCCATTCCAACCTGATGGTTGAGTGGGCCCGAGGGTATTCCATCCCGAGGATGATAGGACCCGTCGTGTATTGGCATTCCAACCCAATGGTTGAAGGGCCTAGGGTATTCCAACCCGATGGTTGACTGGACCCATAGTGTATTAGCATTCTAACCCGATGGTTGAGGGGCATGGGGTATTCCGACCCGATGGTTGATTGGACCAAACATGTTGTTATCATATATGTTATTTGTTTGTGTGTTGGTACTTTTGAGGAACTCACTAAGCGTTAGCTAACAGTTTTAGGTTATGATTCAGGTACTTCAGATGATCGCGAGAAGACGAAGGCGTAACCGTACACATCCTCATGTTTTTGACTTATGATTTTGGGAGACTCTGATGTTGAACATGTTTTGAAAACTATGATTGTAAACAATTTGTGAAATTGGTTGGTTTTAAAAAAGTTTAAATTTATCATGATTTTATGGATATTACAAGTTGGTATCAGAGCCTTGGTTTGAGTGAATTGGAGGAACACTCATGTGAATCCAGTCTCAAACTAAGGAAAAAGATTTTTTTAAATAATTTTCTAAATAATCAAAGAGGATGTGATGTGTACGTTCAGCCGAAGCCAGTAAGTAGACCGCAAATTACCACACTGTTATGTGATCTTGTCATATGTTGGAATAGCATGCTAGTGATAGGCTAGGGATCTTCAGGAATTGCATGATAGAATTGCCTGATTATATGATACCTGATAGCCTAGGGTTCTTCCATATATGAAATTGACATCATTACTGTAGTTGCTTAGTGTATGCATCATAGTTATACATAACTAAGATTCTATAGCTCGAGAATGTTTGGTTCGAACTTATTTCTTGTTCTTGTTTGATGAAGGCCTTAGGGTAGGATCATATATTCAATTGTATATAGGGTCCAGTGTTATATATGATTAGCATACACGAGTGCTGCATGGTTGGTGGAAGTTTCATGGACGAGTTGTGTGGGGTCAGCCGGCCAGTTTCGTGATGATTAGCCTTGCTCTAGGGAGTGAGGATTTAGTTTATGTAGATTTTAGTGTGTATTGTTTGGGTTGTTGTGATGATCCTTGAGACAAATACGGGTAGGTGTGGAAGGTAGTATGGGCTCGGACTACGGAAAGCACATGACTCGTGCGCGTAACAAGGAAGTCACAACCCCTTGGGCTGTGTTGGGATTTGGTTCCCCTGGTACGCTATGCGTGTTATCTAGATATCTCTCTAGTTTATTTTCAGTAAGGTAGTATGAGCTCGGTTGGGAATACTGTCACACCCCAAAACCGGAACGGCGGAAACGTTCTGGGGTAGAGGACGTCATGTACAGTATCATAACAATGCAAAGTAGTAAATAAGCAACAACATCATCCATTGCATTAATAGTATAATTTAATACAAGTGTGTTCTTTCATAGTAATAAGATACCAAAAACAAGTAATCAAAATAAAAGACGAGTCTGGAACACGCTCCATCTTCTCAAAACCTGGTCGACGGTACCTGTCTACTGCTGACATGAGAATACAAGTTATTTTGAAAGAGTTTATCGACATTAAAGTTGGTGAGTTCATAAGTATCTAGTGTCATTGTTTGTATGAAAATGTTTGTAAGTTTGAAGAAAATGTTTGTAAGTTTTCAATGTAAATATTTGCAGTAAATAATTGTATCTCCTAGAAAATCCTATATTTTCTACTAAAAGTAGCCTTCTAACAAGGCATCAAATGTTCTGTATGTTTGTTTCTTGTAAAAGTGTGTATTTTCCCAAGTATGACTATCTTTAACTAAATATAGTTTATACATTAATGAATATGTGAGAAGATCACAAAGTAATGTAATAGGGAAAATAATGTTTTACCTCAGCAATGACACTGCTGGCTATAAAGTGATAAAATACAGACTCCAGGTAGTATTAAATGTACAATACCCCTCGGGGAGTCTTTTTGCCTTTATTCCTTAGTCGGTTAATTAAAGGTTTAAATGTGAACTCGTTTGTAACCATACTGATCGACGACTGAATAACTGATGACCTTTCGGTGTCATAATATAGTAAGGTGACATTTTGTCACCCCTTAGCCTTATCGGCTAGGACTGTAGCTAGCAGTCGGGGTGTGGGAGTGTCTGTCCCGTATAGATCTATACACACGATGCCCGCTCTTTCTCCAGGAGACTCTGGTTACAATATGATACAACACTGTCTTGTTGTATCCGTAAATAGTATGTCACATTCTAGTTATCATATTCTAATGTTTGTATAGTATATTCTTATGTATAGTATGGTGTAAGTTTCCTTAGTTTCTCTTCATAGTATGTTCTATTGTATAGTGTATAGTATGTATTGTTTCTCGTTATAGTATTTGTATATGATAGTATTCTCCTAAACTATACCTATTATAGTTTACTGGTAATTTATGTAGTTTGAATGAATGAAGGTATGCCTTTGCTACTCAAAGGTACTAAACTGATTGATAGTACTTTTATATCCACATATGTATACTTAATATATAACTAATATTTAGACGACATTCGGACAAATAACCGATACCCTAAGGCCACATCCAAACAAGGAAAAGGAAATAAAGCGAGTTATCAGTCCTAAGTCCTTTAAACATTACTTATATAACTATACATATATAGACATGCTTTTGACAATATATAAGTTTAAAAAGAAGTTTTGTAAAACATTTGAAGAGTTTAATTAATAAATATTGATGACTTGATGTCAGTTTATAAAACGATTTAAAAGCAATTTGATTGAAACACAGTTAAAGTATAAGTAATCCTTTGTTTGAAACACAGTTAAAGTATAAGAAATCCTTTGTTTGAAACACAGTTAAAGTATAAGAAATCCTTTGTTTGAAACACAGTTATAAATCACATGTGATTGATTATATAACTATATGTTTTCTACTTGTATTCCCCCCCCATAAAAGCATTTAAAATCATTTAAAAGGTAGATTAAGGGGTATGAACTCACCTGTAGTGAGTGGTTTGGATGAACGGGTGGTATAGGATGCTAAGTGCCAAGTGAAGACTTGAGCACACACACGGATCCTATTTATCATATAATGATACATATAAGCATATAATTAGTGTATAAACAACTAATTATAAGGGATAACACCCTAATAGACTAGGAACTCTTAGATTGAAGGGATGCAATCACATATGATTGCATAACTAGGGTGTATGACCACCATATTTAGTTTACGGTCCAAATGGCATGACCTAGGGAGTTCACGGTCCAAGCGTTCACGGTCTAATGACCTTACGGTCATGGAGTTCACGGTCTAATGACCTTACGGTCATGGAGTTCACGGTCTAAGGAGATCCAACCGCAAACTCACCAAATCTTTCACAAATGAAGGTTTTCAAGGGCTTCAATCAAAGGTATCGGATTCTAGGGACCATGCTTAGTCTTAGGAAGGGTTTAAGGTCTCTAATGCACCTTTCATTAGAGTTTACGGTCTAAGGAGATACTCTTAGACCGTAAACACCTTGTTCTTGGCTAAAAATGATGTTTTCAATGTAATTAACTAACGATTCTAGTATATAACAAGCTAAGGGTAGTGTACTTACTTATTAGAAGCTTGTAAGGGAGGTTAGGATCCAAGAACACTAGTGTGTGTTCTTGGTGTTCTTGGTGAAATGAAGAACACTTGAAGATCTATCAAAATGAAGAGATTTCATGGATGAAATCATGAGTGAATCAAGAAGAAGAGATGTATTAACTCAAAAAGGGAAGGAAACACTTACATTTTCGGGGATTTGCAAGAAGATCCTATGATACTTGAGAGAGTTTTCGAGATTCTACGCTTGCAAAGGAAGAAATGATCAAAAATGATCATGATATATATATATATATATATATATATATATATATATATATATATATATATATATATATATATATATATATATATACAGGAGGGAGTTTACGGTCACCCTGACCGTAAACTCAAGGGTCCTGACTGTAAACTCCTTTTGAGGAGGTTTACGGTTTGCTAGATGGTTTGGAACTTTAACTGACAAATCCAAACACTGATTCCTTTGATGAACTAAGCTCAGAATTGCTCAAACAGACTCTAAACAGTGATAAAAGATTGTAACACGAGTCTAACTTTGATAGATTTGAACGTTTATACAAGCTAAAAATTTCGGGTTGTCACATCATCCCCCCGTTAGAGAGAATTTTGTCCCGAAATTAGAGTTTAAGCAATTAAGTTACAATAACTAAGCGAAAAGATGAGGATATTTCAGTTTCATTTGCTCCTCGCGCTCCCAAGTGAATTCAGGTCCTCGCTTGGCGTTCCAGCGAACCTTCACTATCGGGATACGACTTTGCTTCGTTTGCTTGACCTCTCGGTCCATGATCTCTACAGGTTCTTCCACGAAGTTGAGGCTCTCGTTGATCTCGATCTCGTCGAGTGGGATTACAAGAGTCTCGTCGGATAGACACTTTTTCAAGTTCGAGACGTGGAAAGTAAAATGTACGTCACTAAGTTCCTACGGTAGTTTGAGTTTGTAAGCTACAGGGCCGATTCTAGTGAGAATCTCGAAAAGCCCTACATATCTTGGATTGAGCTTCCCACGCTTTCCGGAGCGTATCAAGCCCTTACAGGGTGAGACTTTCAAAAGGTCGTGGTCTCCCACCTGGAATTCCAAAGGTTTCCTTCTCTTGTTTCTCTTCCCAGTCAAAGGCCACTCCTTTCTTGGTCAGCGTAGTGAGCGGTTTAGCGATGCTAGAGAATTCTAAATGAAACTACGATAGTAGTCAGTGAGGCCTAGAAATTAGCGAATTTATGTAGGCTTCTTCGGTGCTGATCAGTTCTTAATGGCTTTGATTTTGGAGGGGTCCACATGAATTCCCTCTTCACTATCAACGTGACCCAAAAATTCGACTCTTCGGATCCAAAAATCGCATTTAGAGAACTTCGCATAGAACTTCTCTGATCGTAATGTTTCCAAGATTTGTCGTAGATGCTTACTATGCTCTTCCTTGCTACGAGAGTAAATAAGTTTGTCATCTATGAAGATGACGACGAACTGATCCAAGTAAGGACGGCATACCCTATTCATTAAGTCCATGAATACTGCGGGCGCATTGGTAAATCCGAATCGCATCACTACTAACTCGTAGTGCCATAACGAGTTCGGAAGGCTGTCTTCGGGACATCCTCCTCTAACACTCGTAACTGGTGATACCCGGATCTCAGATCTATCTTCGAAAAGTAATTCGCCCCTTGAATTTGGTCGAACAAATCATCTATGCTAGGCAGAGGGTAACGATTCTTAACGGTAAGTTTATTGAGTTCTCTGTAGTCGATGCACATACGAAACGATCCATCCCTCTTCTTGACGAACAAGACCGGAGCTCCCCAGGGTGAGAAGCTTGGTCTAATAAAGCCCTTGCTGAGCAGTTCGTTAAGTTGACCGGACAGTTCTTGCATCTCTGCAGGTGCTAGATGATAGGGCGATTTGGCTACGGGGGTAGCCCCTGGAACTAAGTTGATTCTGAACTCGACTTGACGTTGCGAAGGTAATCCTGATAGTCCTTCTGGAAAGATGTCGGGAAAATCGTGTACTACTAGAATGTCCCTTTTGTCCTTCATCTCTTGTCTCATATCGACAACATGAGCAAGGAATGCGCGTCATTCCTTTCGCAAGTATCTCTGGGCTTGAATACTCGAGATGATACGAAGGTCTGTTATTGATTGTCGCCGTAGATAACTAGAGTTTCGTTGTTAGGGAGGTTAAGACGAATTGCTTTCTCAAAGTACATGATGTCGGCTCGATGTAGACTCAACCAATTCATACCGATTATGACGTCACAACCTTGTGGTGGATTAGATGTCGTGAAGATCTAAAAGAAAGTATGATTACTCATGAATTAACGAAAAAGGATAGGCACTTCTGTTCCATCTGCATCTCTTGTCCCGATCGGCGGAAAGAGCATTTGTTTGGCTCCTAAGTTTATACGCATGGCAGCACGATCACTCGTAGTCTTGAGTAGTCTCTGTCCTAAAGTTCATATTAGAACTCACACTTGGTTCATCAATCACAGCCTCGCGTATACAAGTCGTATATAATTAAGATCGAAAAGGCAGTCGAATAAATGATTCTTCTCTAAGCTCACACCCAAACAAGGAAAAGAAGTTAAATCGGAAACATCAATTCTAAGCCTGTAGAACCTTGATTATGTACCACCCTTGCGTATACATTCCTCAGCGATAGATTAACCGTATGGGTCTTCGGATTGAACTTGACATATTGTACGAGTGGTATTACGGGGAGGTTTGCTGAGGTTACTTCGGGAAGGATACGAAACCTAAGGCACTCTATGCATGAGTACCTCGGAGTTTTGATACGACAGCCTTGTTAGAAAGTCGATTACGGGGAAAATAATTTTCACACGAAACTGGCACTGTGAGGATCGAATTGACTCAGGTCGAATGACAATGTCAGACTACTCGGATTAACTGGCGTTAGACTTAGTTCAGAAAGGTGTTACAAAATCACAACGGTGCAACTTATGAAAGAGTTTCGGTACTTAGTTTCAACTATGATAATTGTAACAACGTGAATTCTCAAAACAATTTTTTATTTTAAAACATACTTTCATTCGTACGAGAATGATCAAAACATAATGTGTCCACTATAACAAAACAAAACATGTCCCAAGATCTCATATATATAAATCCTCTCAGTGTGTACGAATCATGCCGGTGCCTTCCCGCGATCCTCGCTAGTACCTGAAACACATAACACAACAACTGTAAGCATAAATGCTTAGTGAGTTCCCCAAATACCACATACAACACATACGCCACTCGAGGCTATAATACAACCCTTCGGTCGATGTGTCTCAGCGGGACCCCCCCGGTCTCGTAGCTCGTCGGACCCTCTGGTCTAGTCATAGCTCGTTGGACCCATCGGTCCGGTTTGTATCGTTGGACCCTTCGGTCCGGTCTATATAGTTGGACCCTTCGGTCCGGTCTATATCGTTGGACCCTCCGGTCCGGTCTGTACAACACATAGCATACATATATCACAATGCACATAATCTCATACAACACATAGCACACAAGACCCTCCGGTCTACACATAGATACCACTCTAGGTAATGTATAATGAGAAGACTCACCTCGTATGATGTCTAGTAACTTACGTGCTCGATATCCCTGAATCTCGAAACAACGACCTAGCCCCGCCTACTCACATAAAGTAATTATTTCAAATCATTAGCGACTCTCAAGGCTAGACTACATCCCTCTTCTACAATCCCACAGAAGGGTAAAAGACCATTTTACCCCTCCCTGACCCAAAGTCCAAATGTTGACCAAAACCCTAAAAGTCAACAAAAGTCAACTCTCCGGGTTACGTTGCGCGTACCAAACCTGTACGCTGGGCGTATCCGGCAACCTCACAGAATCGGGGAATGCAACCCCCTACGCCGCGCGTACTGGGATTACGCCCAGCGTAATTCCCAGTTTCAGACTTCTTAGCTTTTAGCGTCTTAATCAGTTAAGACTCACGTCCAACTTCTAGATCTGACCTTTTCTAAACCTCTTAATCCATAAAGTTGGTGACTTTAAGCGTTTGCATGGCTGGACAAGTCACTAACACCCATAACATTCCATTTCCCAACTCTAGAAAGCTCATAACTCAAGCATGACTTCATAACAACGACCAAGATGGAAACTTTATGGATCTATAACTCATATATCACTGAAAAGGGACAGATCTTGGTCTATGGAGTCCTTTATGCTCATAAAGTCTCCACCTTTGGGACTTTAACCCTAGAAATGGTCCATGAAGCACAAATCAAAATAACAAGGAAAGCTTTGAGCTTTATACCTCCAAGTGAAGCTCTTCCCTCTGTAGAACTCAGATCCAAGGCTTGCACTCCAACTTCTATCCTTCACAAGAATCTCCTCTTCTTCCTTACTAACACACAAAGGCACTTTAGTTCCAAAAACACTCACACAAGCTTAGAACGAAGATTGGCTCTCTTTTAGGGTTTCACTCACTCAAATGGTGGCTGAGGATAAGGCCATAACCTTCTTTATATAGGACTCAAGTCTAAATTAGGGTTTTGCATCTGGGCCGGTTACGCCCAGCGTAACCTTGGTACGCCCAGCGTACCTCTAAGGGTCCGCGTCCATTTCAAGCGCATGAGTACGCGCAACGTACTCTTGAGTACGCCCAGCGTACTCATTTCCTACAACTTTTCACTCAAGGGCTAACTTTGACAATTTGACAAAAGAGAAGGGTTAAATAGCTGTACCTGAATTTCGGGATGTTACAATTCTCCCCCACTAGAACCAGACTTCGCCTTCGAAGTCTCATGCTGTAAACATCTCCGGATGCTGCTCCCGCATCTCTGACTCTGTCTCCCAAGTCAGCTCAGACCCCCTCCGATGTTGCCACTGAACCTGAACCAGGGGCACCTCCTTGTTCCTCAGAACCTTCATCTTTCGATCCACAATCGCGATTGGCCTCTCAGCATAATTCAGGCTCGCATCCACCTGAATATCCTCCGGTGGTACCACCGCCGACTCGTCGGCTATACACTTCCTCAGCTGAGGCACGTGGAAGGTATCATGAATCTGACTCAACTTCGCAGGTAGCTCTAACCGATATGCTACCTTGCCCACCCTCGCGGTCACCCTGAATGGACCGATGTACCGGGGCCCCAACTTGCCCCTCTTCCTGAACCGGATCACTCCTTTCCAAGGAGATACCTTCAGGAGTACGAAATCTCCCACCTGGAACTCAAGCTCGGATCGTCGTCAATCCGCATAACTCTTCTGACGACTCTGAGCCGTCAGTAACCTTTGTCTAACCTGCTGTATCTGCTCTGTCGTCTGCAGCACTATCTCTATACTACCCATCACACGCTGTCCTACCTCTCCCCAGCAGATGGGAGTCCGACACCTCCTTCCGTACAACAACTCGAAGGGAGGCATACCAATGCTAGAATGGTGGCTGTTGTTGTAGGAAAATTCATCCAACGGCAAGTACGTGTCCCAACTTCCTCCGAAGTCCAACACACATGCTCGAAGCATGTCCTCGAGCGTCTGAATCGTCCGCTCACTCTGTCCGTCAGTCTGGGGGTGGTAAGCGGTACTGAAATGCAACCTCGTGCCCAACTCCTCGTGAAATTTCTTCCAGAACCTGGAAGTGAAACGTACATCTCGATCTGACACAATCGAGATCGGCACCCCATGACGTGATACCACCTCCCTCACATACAACTCTGCCAGCCTCTCCGTAGAAGAGCTCTTTCTGATAGCAAGAAAATGCGCGGTCTTCATCAGCCGGTCGACGATCACCCAAATTGCATCGACACCCCTCGCGGTCCTCGACAATTTGGTGATGAAATCCATGGAAATCTGTTCCCACTTCCACTGGGGAACCTCAAGCGGCTGCAACTTGCCATGCGGACGCTGGTGCTCGGCCTTAACCTGGCGACAGGTCAAGCACCTCTTGACGAACCACGCGATATCCCTCTTCATACAGGGCCACCAATAATCTTTCTTCAGGTCCAAATATATCTTCGTGGCCCCGGGATGGATCGAGAACCTCGATCTATACGCCTCCTCCATCAGAATGGTACGTGCCCCTCCTGCATGCGGCACCCAAATCCGACCCTGAAAGGTCATCAGCCCTCGACTATCGATAACGAACTCGGACACCTGTCCGATCACCCGCTCCCTCTTGCGGTTCTCCGGTATCACGACCTCTGCCTGGGCCTCCCGGATGGTGTCCAACACCGGGGTCATCACTGTCAATCTCATGTAAGTGCCTCAAATCGGGGCACTTTCCGACCTACGACTCAGCGCATCAGCTACAACATTAGCTTTGCCCGGGTTGTACAGGATCTCACAATCGTAATCCTTCACCACGTCCAACCATCTCCTCTGACGCATATTCAGATTGGGCTGATCCATCAAATACTTCAAGCTCCTGTGGTCCGTGTATATGGTACACCGAACCCCATACAAATAGTGACGCCAGATCTTGAGGGCGAACACCACTGCCCCTAACTCCAGATCGTGGGTGGGATATCTCGTCTCATGAGGCTTCAGCTGCCTCGATGCATATGCTATCACATGCCCCCTCTGCATAAGTACTGCACCTAACCCCGATATCGATGCGTCACAATATACCATAAAATCCTCCATCCCTTCCGGGAGGGCTAACACAGGGGCTTCGCATAACTTCTGGCGAAGCGTCTCAAACGAGGTCTGCTGCTCCGGACCCCATGAAAAAGCAACACCCTTCCGGGTCAATCTGGTGAGAGGCACGACAATCTTGGAGAAATCCCTGATAAATCTCCGATAATAGCCGGCCAATCCTAGAAAACTCCTGATCTCGGTGGGAGATCTCGGCACCTCCCAACTCATCACTGTCTCGATCTTGGCCGGATCGACCAATATCCCCTTCTGATTGACGAGATGCCCCAAGAACTGGACCTCTCGCAACCAGAAATCGCACTTGGAGAATTTGGCATAAAGCCTCTCCGTCCTCAATACCCCGAGAATCTCTCTTAGATGCTCCTCGTGCTGCTCTCTAGATCTCGAATACACCAATATATCGTCGATGAACACGATCACCGAATGATCCAACATCGGTCTACACACCCTGTTCATGAGGTCCATGAATGCTGCTGGTGCATTGGTGAGCCCGAAAGGCATCACCACGAACTCGTAATGTCCATAACGAGTCCTGAACGCCGTCTTCTGGATATCCTCATCACGTACTCTCATCTGGTGATATCTATACCTCAGATCAATCTTGGAGAACCAAGATGCTCCCTGCAACTGATCGAACAAATCGTCGATCCTCGGTAATGGGTAACGGTTCTTGACCGTCAACTTGTTCAACTCCCGGTAATCAATACACATCCGGTGTGAACCATCCTTTTTCTTGACAAAAAGGATCGGCGCTCCCCATGGTGAGCTACTCGGTCGAATAAACCCCTTCCCCAGCAGCTCCTGAAGCTGCGAGGATAACTCCTGCATCTCCGGCGGCACAAGGCGATAAGGCGCCTTGGCGATAGGCGCTGCCCCCGGAACCAAATCAATACGGAACTCTACCTGCCTCTCGGGAGGCACTCCCGACAACTCCTCGGGAAAAACATCCGGGAACTCACGCACTATAGGAACGTCATCCATCGAACTTGGCCTCCCAGCGGCCTCTCGTGTATCCATCACATAAGCTATGAACCCTTTGCAGCCCTGCTGCAAACTCTGCCTCGCTCTGGCAGCCGGACAGAATGCTGACCCGCCTCGGGTTCCCTCGCCATAAACTGTCAGCACTCCCTCACTAGGATCTCAAATCTTCACCAACTGTCGCTCGCAGTCTATTACAGCCGCAAATCGGCTCAGCCAATCCATACCCACGATAACACATACGTCCCCCATCGCAATCGGGACCAGATCTATCGGAAACTCGACACCGAAGATCTCGAGTACACATCCTCGAATCACGTCCGTGGCATACACCGCTCGCTCGTCCGCTATGGAAACCCGCAGAGGTCGACTCAACGCCTCTCGTCTGCTACTGATGTGCCGACTAAATGCTATAGACACAAATGATCGACTCGCACCCGAGTCAAATAACACTAAGGCAGGTACAGAACTCACAAGAAAAGTACCTATGTATATCATCATATAAGCACAATATCTCATAACTCAGCATAAATAAATGAAAGAATACGTACCAGCCACGACATCAGGCGCTGCGCGGACCTCCTCCGCTGTCAACTGGAAAGCTCTCCCGCGAGCCCTCGGTGTCTCGGCCTTCGCTGGCCAGGTCTCAGTAGCTCGAGCAGCTGGCGCAGATCCCTGCAGTAGCTGTGGGCACTCGGCCTTCCGATGGCCGGTCTGGTTGCAATGAAAGCAAACCGTGAACCCCTTGGGGCAATCCCTCGCATAGTGCCACTCCCTCGTGGCTCTTTCCGCACTTCCCGCAAGTGCGGCCCTTCGGACCCCCAGATCTCGAATCAGCGGGCTTTGCCCGCTTGGCTGCCGGCTGCGCCTGTGCCGATCGCCTGTCCCTCCTCTGAGACTCGGCCTCCTCCCTGACCTGAGTCTCCAGCTCGATCTCTCTCTTCCGGGCATTTGCCTGGAGCTCGGCAAATGTCCGGTATGACGAGTTCGCCACGAACTCACGGATATCCCTCCTCAGAATGCTCAAGTACCGGCTCATACGTGCCTGCTCAGTCGACACGTGCTCAGGGTAAAACAGCGCCCTCTCATGAAACATCCTCGTAATCACTGTCACAGACTCAGTTCCCTACTTGAGGGACAAGAACTCCTGGGCTAGACGTTCCCTCTCCACAGGGGGAACATACTCATCTCGAAACTGTTGGATTAATGTCTAAGTCCATAACTATATTTGGTATGTACTTGACCCGACCCGGCATGGTCCATTTGGGTTGCACTTCACCGACACAATTTATATGGATAGTCTTTTGAGAATAGTATATTTATGATTTATATTAATACATTATAAGTTCTAATATATTAATATGGAATCATATTATTTAATTAGTATTGATCAAGAATTAATTTAGAATTAATTAAGTGATCAAAAAGAACTAATTAAATATGGACTCTTATATATATGGAATGGGCCAAGTTCATTTAGGTTGGGCTAAGCTTTCATGGATGGTCCATGGAGCTTTTAACCCATGGATCCTATGTAAATAAAAGGTCATGGGTATTAGGGTTTACATGGATGTAACCCTAATCCTCCATAATATATAAAGGGGTCCTTGGCTCACAAAATTGGCACAAGTGTGTGAAAATAAGAGTGGGCCGATTTTAGTGTGCATACATATTCTCTCAAGTTCTTCCAAGGTGTTTTGGTGATTTGTGATTCCATTTGAGGCTTCCACACTATTGGGGCTAAGCTCTTAAAGCTTGAAGAAATCAAGCACCACAAAGAGGTATGTAATTCTACTAGTTTTTATATTACATGTACTTTATATTATGCTAGTTAGAACAATACCTTGGAAAATTGATATTTGCATGTATAATAGAGAAAACATAGATCCAAGGTTTATAAGGTTGCATGTACACCATAGGAGTGTTAGAATGCTTAAAATCCAACAGTGGTATCAGAGCCATGGGTTGTTTTCTATTATATTTGATGCAAATGTATTTTTTTTTCAAGTTGAAGGAAAAAAAAGGAAAAAAACATGAAGTTTGTCATATTTTAAGATAATTACTTGATTTTATGAAAAACTAATTATTTTTAAAATTTGAGTCACTTTACTATATGAGTTGAATTAGGTCAAATGTAGTAAAAGATAAAATGATATGATTATTTTATTAGTTTTAAAAGTTTGATCTAAAGAGTTTTTTGAAACCTCCATAAGTTATGGATATGAAAAGGTTTTAAAAAAAATTGATTCAAAGTTTTTTATGGAGTTACAAAACTTGGTCTTAATGTTTTAAAATTCCATAACTTGTTCTTAAGTTATGGAACATGAAAAGTTTTTTTTGTGTTACCTTGTTTTATGAGTTAATTTAGATTGATGAAAAATATTATTTGTTAAGTTGCTTTCAATCCATATTAATCTAAAAGAAGTTCATAAAAGGTGTTTTTGTAACTTTTCTTCAAGTCACATAAAAGGTCACATTTATGAATCTTAAAACTCATAAAAGTGCCACAGGTTACACAAAAATGAAGAGTTTTTTTTTTCATTAAACTATTTTATGACTCCATAACTTGTCCTCAAGTTACGGATGTTTAAGAGTCACTTCTTTAAAAGTGTTATTAAAGAATAAGAGGTTACATAAAAATGAAGAGTCTTCATTTTAATGAACCATTAAACTCATAAGTTATGAAATGAAAGGTTTTGAATAGTTTCAAAACTTGCCCTCAAGTTTTGGAATTTGTAAAGCCTCACACACATTAATGCTTTAATTCCAAACTCTACAATTTTAAAAGTTAAAATTCAAACTTTATGGACTTCATTAAATTAGTTAAAGTGTTTAATTAAAAGAGTTAATAATTCCATAAAGACATGGTTTAAGTTTAATTAAATTAAGAGTATAGTTTAATTAATAGATTACACCACCAAGTATTTTAAATGTTTAAAATACACCCTTATACTATTATTATAATTTTAATTATATAGATATGTATAAGATAAAGTCAATCTTACCGTTAGTAGGCCTCATTCACGAAGCTGATCTATAAGGGGGGGTATAAGGTTACTGCCTATAAAATGGCAGTTTAATGGGTGTCCACTCTCACCCACCGCTTCCTTGACCGGTGGAGGGTCGTTAGCCGAACAGGTAGGACAAGGACTATAATTCTCCCTTCATTATAAGTATAATGATAAATACTAAGTAACTAAACCTTTTATTAATTCCCAATCTTAGTTACTTAGGAAAATGTGAATAAGGTGCTAATCCATGAAATTACACTTTGCACTTTGTTTAAAGCGTTAGTGGAGCGTGTGTGGTTAACCGGCATACTAACCTGGATTTAACAAAGTAGGCAAAGGGTAACTTAATATTTATCATAGTATCGGTGGAGCTCGTGTGGTTAACCGGCACATCGATTGAGGGATAAATATTAAGGGTACCAAGTATATTTGTATGGTTACTTCACACCTTGTTTTGTGATACTCGGCATCCCAGTCACAAAACCTGAAGGGCACACTCGAGATTGAAACATGCCTTTGAAAAGTTCAATGAATCTCAAAAGAATCTAGGAGTTTCAAAACCAATTAAAACCTAATAATACATTTCGTTTATCTTGGTGGAAATTGGTGAATCGTCATTCACCTACCTTCAAATATTTTATAGCTTGGATTACGGCATCCCTCTTCCAAGTTATAAAATAGTTTGTTGGGTCCTAGCCTTAATATATCATATTGGGTGTTATATTAAGGACTTAAATCAACTTTACGTGAATTTCTCCCATTGTTGATGTCTGGTTTAGACAACAATGATCTTCCCAAACCAAGCTTTCCTAATGAATATGACTTCCTGAGTTTGGCTCATGGAAGTCATACTTCTCTTCCTCCACCTCCTCCGATTATTCTCCCTAACCCACAAGTTCAAGGTCACTCAAGCCCTAATGGCAAGCAAGGTCTTTGTGTGATCACATCTTAGAGATGAAGTCACATATTGACGAGCCGGGAGAGTTGGGTGTCAAAGTCTTGAGAAAGTTGGATGTTCAATCACTTTCTAAGTCACATAGTGAGTTCCTTTGGGACTACCATGAAACAGACTATGACATGAACCTTAATGATCATATCTATTTGCTTGGTGCTGCTGAATCAGCAATGATTTGGAACGATAGTAAAGCAAATTTGATTAGAATATCAACTTCCCAAAAACTTTATGGACAGTGACAATGGTGACACTGGAAATCCAGAAAAAGCATTCTCTTCCCAATGGAAAGGGATTGGCCATAGTCAACCCGGTTGACCAAATGGTAAAGAGAAAGGCTAAGTCTGAGATAGTCCCATTACCAAAGGGTCCATATGTTTATTTTGCCAAAGGAAGGGGCGTTGATTGCAAAGCTGCCAAATTTACCTAAGGATGTTAAAGTCAATAAGTTTGACTCTACATCAGGTAGAGCCCATTATCTAACTCTGTTAAGTTCTATTCTGAGATCCTCATTACATGATGTAACTGGGTCACATGTTGATGTTTTAAGAATCAAAGAATAGAGAGAAATCTTAAAGGAAGTATATGCTGATTCTGATCGCGAAGGTGGATTTCGATCGCATCAGAATTTTGAGCAGTTTCTTAAGAAGTTATGATATATTGCTAAGGAATAGATAACAACAATTTTCCATGTGGATTGTAAGGATAAGTTTTTCCGCAAAGTTTTAAAATAAAAGAAAATTGTTTAATTTTATTTATTTGAAGTATCCTTACAATGGCATTTGTGGAAAATTGTTGCTTATATGATTCCACTGACAGCAATATTGGAAAATGGTTTTGATTTTTTCATTTGTGGTAGTGTCTAAATTTACCAAATCAGGAAAGTTCCTCATCACCCAAGTTTCAATTGGACCGAAACTTGGAATCATGCAAGTTGAATAGTATGATGAATGAGAACTTTCAAGCATTGGAACATCAAGACTAATTACTTGTTCACATGGATGTGTGAGTCAAGTGAAGGACTAAAGGGATCGAGTACACATTCTTTTACACTGGTCATGTCCACCACAAAGCTCGTTAAGACTATTTGATTTACTAAAGTTTAGTAAATATGGTTATACTTACAAGTTTAAGTATAATTCTGAAACATTGGAAAAGTCTCAATGTATGGCAGAACGAATGGGAAGAATCAAATTAGGCAGAAAGATAAAAGTTTCTCAAATCTGAAAAGATGGGAGAGTACTTTAGTATCATGTTTGTGATCATCTTAATGATTTAGAAACCATATCACAATTAGTCCTCTAAAGGTCATCTTAGTGCATTCTTATGACTAAGAAGAGGAGTCATGAATTGTTGAAATGGTTAGATCAGGAAGATGAGTCATACTTCGTTCCAAAACAATTCTTAGAGTCATACTCCAAGATTGTAACTTGAGTGACATATCTTAAAGAAAGGTTTAATACACTTGTCAAATGTAAGAGTAAAAGTGTCCTACTCTTGTACATTTGAAATTGGTAAGTTATGATGTTTTGGATAAAACAAAGACCAACTAAGGCCAACTGTGTGAAGTGTTTGTCTTGATAAAGAATCCGCACTATCTCTTGAATATTTGGCAAGATAGTCTTATATGTCAAGAGGATAGTGGGAGTCTTAAAGATCCTAAAAAGAATTTCAAGAACTAATCAAGAATAAACCTGAGGTTCTTCACTAGCACACGACTTGAGGTTGATAACCTATCGTGTTGACATATTCTGTGCCCATTCCAGTTAAAGTTGGCTTTGCATAGGAGTTCTGAAAGTTCTCAATTGGTTGCATAACAACTTGGAAGCAATGGCAGGCCCTGTACTGCCAGGTGCCAAGAAGTTAAGATTGCATAAGTTCAGTCCATATGAGTTTGGATTTGTCATTATCCTTGTCTTGTGACTATGGTTTTGACGATTCAGATGGATAAGAACACATACACCATAAAATCTAAGGGTCATAAGGTTTCTCTCCGATTCATGAAAATGATGGTGAGGAAACACTTCCACCAAGTAGATTTGAAGCAGATGGCAAAAGGTCTAAACAATTGAGACTATGATTACGGCATCCCTTTTCATAGTTCTGAAATTGTTTAGACACACATGCATGCTATTTAAGGAAAGGTGTATGATTTTGATAAAGTTTTATCAAAGCATCTCGTATCAGAAATCTGAACTTTGGTAAGAAAGTAAATAAAGTATTGATTTCTAGAAGTCCAGCTGATTTCTGAGTACATGTCAAAGCTAGTGGGAGCATAAGTGTTATGCTAATAATCATCATGTTAGTGGGAGCATGATAATTATTGTTAGTGTTGCAAGTTAGCAATGTTAATTATAGAAAACAAAAGTTTCAATTCGTGAGGCTGCAGGGATTGAAAAAGTTGTTTTGCTATAATTAAGGGAGAGGATATACTTCATTTCAGTTCTAAAGGCTTAGATTGAGACCTTAATCATCTTTAGTTAAGAATATATATATGAATTTCATGTTGGATTGGTTCAACTTAAGGAAATTCTATATATTGCGTTCTCAAAATTCGATTATGATTACGACATCCCTCTTCATAGTCAAATTTTGAAAACATGGCAAATAAAAATATTGTAGCAAAAGACTGGTCTAGAATCATGTCTTTATGTGAGACATCATGAATCATGTACCATTTGCTTTGGGTACAGGATCGATTGCATGTGCTATAATATTTGTCATTTCTAAATTTTTCCAAATGCCCAGAGGCATTAAGAAGGGAAAAGGTCTAGAATTGGATATGACTAAAATGATTAAGCAATTGTCGAGGACAATCTGAGGTTTACCAAAGATTGGTTGCTCAGGGACAGTTGGAAGTATAGTGCTAATTTTGGAAGGACCATATTGACATATTCTGAAAAGAGGCATCTCTTATTCAGAAGTGATAGTCAAAATGAGAATATGGAGTTGTCTCCATAGGTGGAAGTTATCTGTGTAAGATTAGAAAACTTAATGCAAGAAGCATGTCCAAAGCAATGTACTTTGAATATGAGACTTAGTTTCCATGGAGTTGATCTCCATTGGAATACCTTATAATGACTGTTGACAAGTCTTTGTGACTTTGTACATATTCATTACAGGAGGGTCAGTGCATATAAGTTTAAAATCTAAACAGATTTCGATAAATGATAGGAATTTGAAATTCTCACATTTTTCGATAAGGATTTGGGAGTGTGAAATTAGAATCATTGAAATTATGTTCAATTGGTTTATTTCACAAAGTAAGGATCATAGACAAACATAGAGTGCATACTTGGTGTATGGCAAAGCTATTGTTTAAGAAAAACATAGTGTACACGCTTGGAGCATGGGACAACTAGTGTTTTTAATTCAAGTATAAAGTTGATAAAACCGAAACAATGAATAATGAGTCATCAGTATTTATTTATACTCATAGGGTTTGATACCATATTTGATTCATTTATTCTTGTGTGTCACTTTGCATGTTTTGACTTCCAGAATAACTAAGTCGCTCTTCCTGAATGATTAAGTTATTCAAACCATCCACAGTCGGTCATATGTTGGAAGTAGATATGAATCAAGACTGTCATGGGTTGGTTTGTAGAGGTCCAAGTTGGTGGACAAAGTGGTGTTACAACACTCATGAGTGCTTATAAGTTCTGAGTATTGGATTCAACCCGCGCTCATTTGAATCACTTCATGGATTTTATCACGAGTGATCATGAGACGATAATATCTTATATTCTTCAAACCTAGAGATATGAGTTGTTACTATAAGTTGGTTATACATTGATTGCACGAAAACGCATTGGTAACTCGATGTTATAAAACGTGCCTTTGTGTATGATTCAACAAGTAGTAGAACAAGCCATATGAGTCGAAGTTTATCCATTCCTTTTACCTTCGGGATAAAAGCGATATATGTGGGCCCCTCGATGATTTAGCGATGACACATGTGAGTGCTTGGCCAAGCCAGGACTGATTTGATTTGTTCAATCAGTCAGTCATCATAAATCGAAAATCGGGAAACAACAAATGGACAGAGAGAATGATTATAATCCATGTCTCAGTCCATATGATATCTAGAATGGAGGAATATATGATCCCTTATCTAATGGACAAGTCATTGACAAGGTCAGAGTTCGACAACGGCTTTAAGAGCTACGATTGCCAGTTAGGTTTTGAAGTCATACTCAATAATAGTTTTAGACTTATCCAAGTGGGAGACTGTTGGATTAATGTCTAAGTCCATAACTATACTTGGTATGTACTTGACCCGACCCGGCATGGTCCACTTGGGTTGCACTTCGCCGGCACAATTTATATGGATAGTCTTTTGAGAATAGTATATTTATGATTTATATTAATACATTATAAGTTCTAATATATTAATATGGAATCATATTATTTAATTAGTATTGATCAAGAATTAATTTAGAATTAATTAAGTGATCAAAAAGAACTAATTAAATATGGACTCTTATATATATATGGAATGGGCCAAGTTCATTTAGGTTGGGCTAAGCTTTCATGGATGGTCCATGGAGCTTTTAACCCATGGATCCTATGTAAATGAAAGGTCATGGGTATTAGGGTTTACATGGATGTAACCCTAATCCTCCATAATATATAAAGGGGTCCTTGGCTCACAAAATTGGCACAAGTGTGTAAAAATAAGAGTGGGCCGATTTTAGTGTGCATACATATTCTCTCAAGTTCTTCCAAGGTGTTTTGGTGATTTGTGATTCCATTTGAGGCTTCCACACTATTGGGGCTAAGCTCTTAAAGCTTGAAGAAATCAAGCACCAACAAAGAGGTATGTAATTCTACTAGATTTTATATTACATGTACTTTATATTATGCTAGTTAGAACAATACCTTGGAAAATTGATATTTGCATGTATAATAGAGAAAACATAGATCCAAGGTTTATAAGGTTGCATGTACACCATAAGAGTGTTAGAATGCTCAAAATCCAACAGAAACATCGTGGTGAACCTCTCCCAGGTCACCACAGTCAGCTCTGTCGTAGTGAAGTTTGCCGTCACAAACTTCCACCGGTCCTTCGCTCCCAAGCGAAGCTGGTTCAGCGCAAACCGAACCCTCAGATGCTCTGGACACGAGCAGGTGTAGAAGCATCCCTCGATATCAGAAATCCACCTCATCGCAGCAATCGGGTCTTGCGTCCCATCAAACTCTGGTGGCTTCGTGTTGCTGAACTCTCGGTACAGCAACGAGTCACCTCCCTGCGGCCTGGCAGCAGCAACAGCTGCGGTGGCCGCAGCAACATCAGCCTCAGTAAGATCGGCGTACCGCTCATCAAAAGTCTCGATCAACGTGGTCTTGATAGACCCGAACATCTCTGGTATCTCAGCTCGAATGGCCGCAGCCACCTCCTCATGAATCAACCTACGGATCTCCTCATCACTGGTACCACTGCCTCCTGGGTGGTGGCGCGTCCCAACCATGATGTCTCTGAAATATAACATAAAAGAAATCAGAGATTCGCTCGAGTATACTCGTACTCGATACTCAACCCTACTTGCTCTTTAGTACCCTAAGGATTCTTACTTAGAGTGCGCACTGCTCCGGTGTGTTCAGTAGTACGGGCCCTATACTACCGTCCACACCGCATCAGTATTCACCCTAAGTCCTCCTCCTTGGGTCCCAGATCACAAGTACTCTATATCTGATTGGCATAGGCTACCCTTCGGTAGACCTCTCATCAGCTCCTCACTGCTACCTACTCGCTCTCAAGCATCACATAACAGCAAAATCCTTCCTAGGCTAAGACATCACAAATCAGGCCATTCTAGTCCTAATATGAACACCTAGCCTACTCTAGCATGCATATCATATCATAACATATCTCATAACATATAATGTAAGGGTATTTTGGGAAATCACCGTTCGGGCGCTGGCTGATCGTACACACTGCTTCCTTCTGCCTTTCTCAAAATCTTTTACTCTTTTTAGAAAAATTGTTTATTTTATGAAAACTTTCTCAATTCCTCAGTTTGAGTTCAGATTCATCCGAAGATGCACCCGAATCCCTCAAACCAAGGCTCTGATACCAACTTGTAACAACGTGAATTTTCAAAAAAAAATTTCATTTTAAAACATACTTTCATTCGTACGATAATCATCAAAACATAATGTGTCCACTGTAACAAAAAAAAACATGTCCCAAGATCTCGTATACATAAATCCTCTCAGTGTGTACGAATCATGCCGGCGCCTTTCCGTGATCCTTGCTAGTACCTGAAACACATAACACAACAACTGTAAGCATAAATGCTTAGTGAGTTCCCCAAATACCACATACAACACATATGCCACTCGAGGCTATAATACGACCCTTCGGTCGATGTGTCTCAGCGGGACCCCCCCAGTCCCGTAGCTCGTCGGACCCTCTGGTCCAGTCGTAGCTCGTTGGACCCATCGGTCCGGTCTGTATCGTTGGACCCTTCGGTCCGGTCTATATCGTTGGACCCTTCGGTCCGGTCTATATCGTTGGACCCTTCGGTCCGGTCTGTACAACACATAGCATACATATATCACAATGCACATAATCTCATACAACACATAGCATACAAGACCCTCCGGTCTACACATAGATACCACTCTAGGTAATGTATAGTGAGAAGACTCACCTCGTATGATGTCTAGTAACTCACGTGCTCGATATCCCTGAATCTCGAAACAACGACCTAGCCCCGCCTAATCACATAAAGTAATTATTGCAAATCACTAACGGCTCTCAAGGCTAGACTACATCCCTCTTCTACAATCCCACAGAAGGGTAAAAGACCATTTTACCCCTCCCTGACCCAAAGTCCAAATGTTGACCAAAACCCTAAAAGTCAACAAAAGTCAACTCTCCGGGTTACGCTGCGCGTACCAAACCTGTACGCTGGGCGTACCCGGCAACCTCACAGAATCGGGGAATGCAACCCCCTACGCCGCGCGTACTGGGATTACGCCCAGCGTAATTCCCAGTTTCAGACTTCTTAGCTTTTAGCGTCTTAATCAGTTAAGACTCACGTCCAACTTCTAGATCTGACCTTTTCTAAACCTCTTAATCCATAAAGTTGGTGACTTTAAGCGTTTGCATGGCTGGACAAGTCACTAACACCCATAACATTCCATTTCCCAACTCTAGAAAGCTCATAACTCAAGCATGACTTCATAACAACGACCAAGATGGAAACTTTATGGATCTATAACTCATATATCACTGAAAAGGGACAGATCTTGGTCTATGGAGTCCTTTATGCTCATAAAGTCTCCACCTTTGGGACTTTAACCCTAGAAATGGTCCATGAAGCACAAATCAAAATAACAAGGAAAGCTTTGAGCTTTATACCTCCAAGTGAAGCTCTTCCCTCTGTAGAACTCAGATCCAAGGCTTGCACTCCAACTTCTATCCTTCACAAGAATCTCCTCTTCTTCCTTACTAACACACAAAGGCACTTTAGTTCCAAAAACACTCACACAAGCTTAGAACGAAGGTTGGCTCTCTTTTAGGGTTTCACTCACTCAAATGGTGGCTGAGGATAAGGCCATAACCTTCTTTATATAGGGCTCAAGTCTAAATTAGGGTTTTGCATCTGGGCCGGTTACGCCCAGCGTAACCTTGGTACGCCCAGCGTACCTCTAAGGGTCCGCGTCCATTTCAAGCGCGTGAGTACGCGCAACGTACTCTTGAGTACGCCCAGCGTACTCATTTGCTACAACTTTTCACTCAAGGGCTAACTTTGACAATTTGACAAAAGAGAAGGGTTAAATAGCTGTACCTGAATTTCGGGATGTTACAATAATGATGTTGCGAACAAGGTATACTGCCAAAAAAAGAGCAAGTACAAGCAACACGAGAGTCCCTAGAACCGACGGGATCTCGCAGAATGATATGATTCGAGTTGCACTTGTAGTTTAAAAGTTTTTATAAGTCTAACTTTATCGCTACGGAACGTACCAGTATTTCAACGTGGGTCCGGAGTAGTCTCTCCTGCGGCGGTGATCCTTAGTATCTTCCCGTCTGCACCAGAGTTCTTTGTTATCGGACAATCCTCCTTGGGATGTCCTATCTCACCACATATATGACATATCTGGCTTGTACCAGTGTCCGTGGTGCAAGTGATGTGTAGAGTCGGAGTTATGTGGACACGAGCGTTTTCGTTGATCCTCCTTTTTGGAAAATCCCTATTATAGTGTCCGGTTTCACCACAACTATAGCAAGCCTGGCTGGCTCCGATGCCAGTGATTTGGGAGGTGGTTCGTGTCGGTGTTCTACAGACACTAGCAGTGTGCCCCATTCTGTTGCAATCGCTGCATTGTAATTCACGGCAAACTCCGTTATGATGAAAGTTACACTTGTTACACTTCGGGAGTGTTCCCTCATATCGTTTGATCGGTGCTGAAGGGGCATGGGCCGCCATTTGTTGCTGTTGCATGGCAAGTCTTTGAGATTGCTTGCTCTCCTTTTGGGCTTGACGCTTTCGTTTCCTATACTCAGATTTATGGCTTTGGGTGTTTGTGGTTGTTATCATTTGATGATTTTCCGGATTGTTACAACGATTCGAATTGTCAACACCATTTCCACCTTTGTTTGCGTTACCAGCGTTGAGTTGTGCTAGGACAGCTGTCACGTCAGCTGTTACCGCGGCTTGGAAAGTAGCGGCGTCTGTATGCAGGATCGGGGGTTCGTCGTTTGGCTGGCTATTGCTGGATGACGACATGATTCTATTATGCGACGAGAAAATGAGTTCGTGAACGATTATGATCGGCCCTTGATGTATTCTAATCATTCATGAAAATGTAAATTTTTTTGTTTTGTTAAACTGTTTTCGATGGTTTGGCCTACATCCCTATGATGTAGTACTGGTAAAGAATAGAAGTAAGTTCATAGAATTGTCACAAGACGTTTTTCATCCGAACTAGGCTATCATTGGTTGGTGGATAACATGGTCAAACTTCTGAAAAGAATTGGAAGTGATCCATGAGCTAATTTACCATAGTTCGATGAATTTGACGAGAGTGAGATTTAGATAGAATTCTAATGATAGTAGAATGAAAGTATTTGGACAAGGATTGCCACAGGGATTAGCCAACTGTCAATATCAGTGATATTTAAGATGTAATAAGTTCGGGAAAATTGACCTTGGAGTTGGTCTTACATTATATCCTAAGTAGAAAAGTTTTGACAGAACAAAGGCCTACGAAAAGTACTTACAGTACAGGGGTAGTTACATAGGAAAGTGCTACTTAGAGCATAGATAGGAAGATTATTCCTTAACCCAAAAGGAAGGAAGGTAGAGCATCTCCTACTGATGGCGAGTATCCCTCGGATGAACCCTTAGTTCAGCCAGCTGACACTCCACATCAAGTAGGTGTCTTTCGTATACCCTCTGGCGTACTCGGAGCTCTATGACTTCGGCTCGAGTCGCAGCAAGCTCTTGCTGCAGGGCCTCGTGGTCTCTCCTAGACCTCTCACGAGCATCTTCAAGATGAATGGTGCAGATGGTATGCATTCTCGCATTGGCATTAGCTTCCGTGATTCGATGGAGAGTTGCCCTGCCCTGTATTTCGTTTCGGGCAACTCTGCGGACTAGGATTTGCAAGACCCTGTCTTCTGAGCCTCCTTCGCTCAGCTCATAAAATCTTTGGTCACCATTGAATGGCATGGGTTGATTTTTCTCTTGGCTCCATGTTTCCAAGCTTTCCACCCAC
Organism: Lactuca virosa; assembly: GCF_052849685.1. Lineage (NCBI taxonomy): Eukaryota > Viridiplantae > Streptophyta > Magnoliopsida > Asterales > Asteraceae > Lactuca > Lactuca virosa. The sequence continues at coordinate 163,633,377 of NC_136433.1, read as the reverse complement.
GAAGGCGTCGGGCCTTGAAAAGCCGGACGAGGGTCAGGATTTGGCATTGGAACCACTGGGGGTAAATTCTCAACTTCTGGCTCGGGATCAAGATCCTCTGGAAAATCTTCTGCCAGATCATCATCTAGGGGAAGTTCAGGTTCTGCTTCAGGTTCTGCGTTCAGCCCTCCTCTATTCCCTTGGCCGGGAAAGTAAGGGTCGTTGGGGAGGTGGAATTCAACCATTTATCTAGACGAGAAATGAGGGTAAGGAATTTATTTAACGATTCTAAAATGAAGCGATAAACAAATAAAAAGTTTCTATAAGAGGAACTTACTGCTAATCCTAATAAGTTTGTTCTTTGAATGAATAGTGCCTAAAACACTCCTATAGTATTTTACTTTATGTTTTGTTCTCATGTTCTTCTGTATATGAAGATGTTTATGTATAACTTGGTAAGTTTTAGGTTTGCTGCAACACCCCAATCGCTCCTGAACACACGTTCATCGTATCTTAAATAAATATAGTTGACCAGGTTATATTTATTCCAGATACGATTACATAACTGCCCAGGTTTGACTGTTGTGTCCAACAAATAAATACTTTTGTTATGTTCTAGTATGACACTGTTCTGTAGTAAGTATGTAGGTATGTAATTATGTATACTTTTAGTTAAGTACCTTAATACTTAAAAGTATAAACTCTTGGTCAGAGTATTTTAATCCCTATGTGTTTATAGTTTGTATATCTTTTATGGGTTGATACACTCGATTCACTATAAACAATGCTCTGATACCAATCTGTCACACCCCAAAACCGGAACAGCAGAAACGTTCTGGGGTGGAGGACGTCATGTACAGTATCATAACAATGCAAAGTAGTAAACAAGCAACAACATCATCCATTGCATTAATAGTATAATTTAATACAAGTGTGTTCTTTCATAGTAATAAGATACCAAAAACAAGTGATCAAAATAAAAGACGAGTCTGGAACACGCTCCGTCTTCTCAAAACCTGGTCGACGGTACCTGTCTACTGCTGTCCTGAGAATACAAGTTATTTTGAAAGAGTTTATCAGCATTAAAGTTGGTGAGTTCATAAGTATTTAGTGTCATTGTTTGTATGAAAATGTTTGTAAGTTTGATGAAAATGTTTGTAAGTTTTCAATGTAAATGTTTGCAGTAAATAATTGTATCTCCTAGAAAATCCTATATTTTCTACTAAAAGTAGCCTTCTACCAAGGCATCAAATGTTCAGTATGTTTGTTTCTTGTAAAAGTGTGTATTTTCCCAAGTATGACTATCTTTAACTAAATATAGTTTATACATTAATGAATATGTGAGAAGATCACAAAGTAAATGTAATAGGGAAAATAATGTTTTACCTCAGCAGTGACACTGCTGGCTATAAAGTGATAAAATACAGACTCCAGGTAGTATTAAATGTACAATACCCATCGGGGAGTCTTTTTGCCTTTATTCCTTAGTCGGTTAATTAAAGGTTTAAATGTGAACTCGTTTGTAACCATACTGATCGACGACTGAATAACTGATGACCTTCCGGTGTCATAATATAGTAAGGTGACATTTTGTCACCCCTTGGCCTTATCGGCTGGGACTGTAGCTAGCAGTCGGGGTGTGGGAGTGTCTGTCCCGTATAGATCTATACACACGATGCCCGCTCTCCCTCCAGGAGACTCTGGTTACAATATGATACAACACTGTCTTGTTGTATCCGTAAATAGTATGTCACATTCTAGTTATCATATTCTAATGTTTGTATAGTATATTCTTATGTATAGTATGGTGTAAGTTTCCTTAGTTTCTCTTCATAGTATGTTCTATTGTATAGTGTATAGTATGTATTGTTTCTCGTTATAGTATTTGTATATGATAGTATTCTCCTAAACTATACCTATTATAGTTTACTGGTAATTTCTATAGTTTGAATGAATGAAGGTATGCCTTTGCTACTCAAAGGTACTGAACTGATTGATAGTACTTTTATATCCACATATGTATACTTAATATATAACTAATATTTAGATGACGTTCGGACAAATAACCGATACCCTAAAGCCACATCCAAACAAGGAAAAGGAAATAAAGCAAGTTATCAGTCCTAAGTCCTTTAAACATTACTTATATAACTATACATATATAGACATGCTTTTGACAATATATAAGTTTAAAAAGAAGTTTTGTAAAACATTTGAAGAGTTTAATTAATAAATATTGATGACTTGATGTTAGCTTATAAAACGATTTAAAAGCAATTTGATTGAAACACAGTTAAAGTATAAGTAATCCTTTGTTTGAAAAACAGTTAAAGTATAAGAAATCCTTTGTTTGAAACACAGTTAAAGTATAAGAAATCCTTTGTTTGAAACACAGTTATAAATCACATGTGATTGATTATATAACTATATGTTTTCTACTTGTATTCCCCCCCCCCCCCATAAAAGCATTTAAAATCATTTAAAAGGTAGATTAAGGGGTATGAACTCACCTGTAGTGAGTGGTTTGGATGAACGGGTGGTATAGGATGCTAAGTGCAAAGTGAAGACTTGAGCACACACACGGATCCTATTTATCATATAATGATACATATAAGCATATAATTAGTGTATAAACAACTAATTATAAGGGATAACACCCTAATAGACTAGGAACTCTTAGATTGAAGGGATGCAATCACATATGATTGCATAACTAGGGTGTATGGCCACCCTATTTAGTTTACGGTCCAAATGGCATGACCTAGGGAGTTCACGGTCCAAATGTTCACGGTCTAATGACCTTACGGTCATGGAGTTCACGGTCTAATGACCTTACCGTCATGGAGTTCACAGTCTAATGACCTTACGGTCATGGAGTTCACGGTCTAAGGAGATCCAACCGCAAACTCACCAAATCTTTCACAAATGAAGGTTTTCAAGGGCTTCAATCAAAGGTATCATATTCTAGGGACCATGCTTAGTCTTAGGAAGGGTTTAAGGTCTCTAATGCACCTTTCATTAGAGTTTACGGTCTAAGGAGATACTCTTAGACCGTAAACACCTTGTTCTTGGCTAAAAATGATGTTTTCAAGGTAATTAACTAGCGATTCTAGTGTATAACAAACTAAGGGTAGTGTACTTACTTATTAGAAGCTTGTAAGGGGGGTTAGGATGCAAGAACACTAGTGTGTGTTCTTGGTGTTCTTGGTGAAATGAAGAACACTTGAAGATCAATCAAAATGAAGAGATTTCATGGATGAAATCATGAGTGAATCAAGAAGAAGAGATGTATTAACTCAAAAGGGAAGGAAACACTTACATTTTTGGGGATTTGCAAGAAGAGCCTATGATACTTGAGAGAGTTTTCGAGATTCTAGGCTTGTAAAGGAAGAAATGATCAAAAATGATCATGAAATATATATAGGAGGGAGTTTACGGTCACCCTGACCGTAAACTCAAGGGTCCTGACCGTAAACTCCTTTTGAGGAGGTTTACGGTTTGCTAGATGGTTTGGAACTTTAACTGACAAATCCAAACACTGATTCCTTTGATGAACTAAGCTCAGAATTGCTCAAACAGACTCTAAACAGTGCTAAAAGATAGTAACACGAGTCTAACTTTGATAGATTTGAACGTTTATACAAGCTAGAAATTTTGGGTTGTCACAAAACACTCATTCAGAATCTGATATCTACTTCTAGGGTAAAATGACTATTTTACCCCTGAACAAGTCCAAGTCAAGGCCAAAGTCAACTTCCAGTTGACCTGACTCGCCGAGTTGGGCCGCCAACTCGTCGAGTCCTTGTCCTTTTAACTGACCTCATCTACGACTCTACTCGTCGAGTTTAGGAATGACTCGACGAGTTCTCCTTCCATACGAACCTCGAATGAACCTTCATAAGACTCGCCGAGTTGTATGAACAACTCGTCGAGTCCATCTCCATCCTATGAACAAGTCTTGTCCTCGACTCGCCGAGTTGTATGAACAACTCGTCGAGTTCATCCTCAAGAGTGGGGAGATTGCCTTGGACTCGCCTAGTCTGTTCATGCACTCGCCGAGTCCTATGAACTCCAGGACTATGGCTTATCCCAAAACATTAGGTTACTCCTCCGGACCCTCTAACACCTTTCCAGCACTCCACTAGGTCTCCTTGACCCATAACAGAAAAGGGGAGTCTACCCTCGGACTCGCCGAGTCCCAAGAGCGACTCGTCGAGTCGATACAGTCCAAGTCTTATTTCTTCGATTTATGGCATACAACTCTTGTCCAAAAGGTAGATCTGGGTCCCTAAACTCGATCTAGCACGTAAAGTTACGAACTTTACTTGTATGAATGGGACTTAGAGCCTAAAAGGCTCTAAAAGGGACTCTTGAGTTGCATGGGGGCTTCCATGGGTGCAAAAGCAGCCCCTTTCTGCCTTGTAATTCCTCCATGGACCTAGATCCGAAGCCTCTACCCCCAACCTTGCTTGCAATCATGGTTGGTTACCAAGAATGGCTTATCAAAGCCCTAAATTTCCCCAAAAAGGGATCTAGCAAAAGAACAAGCAAGGTATCGACTTTATACCTTCTGTGAATTGCAAATGGTGCACAACCTTGAACTCCCTTGGTCTCCTCTTGATTCCTCTAGGCTTTTCCTTCTCCTTTGAATTCAAAAATCACCAAAAAGCACCACAAAAGCCTTAGCTCTTATACAAATGGCTAGGGTTTGCTATGGGGTTTTTTGGAAGCAATAGGGACGAAGGGTGGCTGAATGAGATGTTTAAATAGGGTGCAAACCCTTAGATTAGGGTTTTGTCCAGTCAGAGCCTACTCGTCGAGTCTGCAGCCGACTCGACGAGTCCGTCATTTATATCCTGAATCAAATCCGTTTCTACTGGACGAGTTGGTCCTTCAACTCACCGAGTCCCAGGCCAAAAATGCAAATTACTTAAATAAAATACGTACCAGGAACCAGGTGCTAAAAATCTCCTCCACTTATTTTAGACTTCGTCCTCGAAGTCTGCTGCTCGCTCCTGGAAAAGCTCTGGGTAATGCTCCATCATCTCATCCACCGGCTCCCAAGTCCATTCCGAGCCCTTCCGGTGCTGACATTGCACCTTTACCAGCTCGACCCTCTTGTTCCTCAGATCCTTCGACTTCCGGTCGAGGATTGCTACAGGTCGCTCAATGTAATTCAGGCTGTCATCAACCTGAATATCCTCTAAGGGTACCACTGTTGAGTCGTCCACCAGGCACTTCCGCAGCTGGGAGATGTGGAATGTGTTGTGGATCTGACTGAGCTCGGCTGGCAGGTCCAGTCTATATGCCATTTTGCCCACCCGGACTATAACCCTGAAGGGTCCAATATACCTGGGGCCCAACTTGCCCCGCTTCCTGAATCGGATGACGCCCTTCCATGGCGACACCTTCAGGAGAACCATATCCCCGACCTGAAACTCCAGGTCTGATCGGCGCTTGTCGGCATAACTTTTCTGCCGACTCTAAGCAGTCTGAAGCCTGCTCCGTACCTGCTGAATCCTCTATGTCGTCTTGAGCACCACTTTGGTGCTCCCCATGACTCTCTGGCCAACCTTACCCCAACATATCGGGGTCCTGCACTTCCTCCCGTATAACATCTCGAAGGGAGGATGGTCAACACTCGCGTGGTAGCTGTTGTTGTACGAGAACTCAGCCAATGGGAGGTAAGTATCCCAACTACCACCGAAATCTAACACACACGCCCGCAGAATATCCTCCAGAGTCTGGATGGTTTGCTCACTCTGACCATCTGTCTGCGGATGAAATGCAGTGCTAAAGTACAGACGAGTACCCAACTCGTCGTGGAATTTCTTCCAAAATCTGGAAGTAAACCGCACATCCCTGTCATAAATCACGGAGACTGGCACTCCATGCCGAGCCACCACCTCCCGAATGTAGATGTCGGCCAGCTTCTCGGCCGATATACTCTCCTGGATCGGTATGAAATGAGCACTCTAGGTCAATTGATCCACGATAACCCATATAGAATCTACTCCCCGCGCGGTCCTGGGCAGTTTGGTGATGAAATCCATGGTAATATCTTCCCACTTCCACATGGGAATATCCAACGGCTGCATCTTGCCGTGTGGTCTCTGATGCTCGGCCTTGACCCTCCTGCAGGTCAAGCACCGCTCCACGTACCATGCCACATCCCGCTTCATGCAGGGCCACCAATAGTCGAGACGAAGATCCCTATACATCTTCGTCGCCCCGGAATGGATAGAAAACCTCGACTTGTGTGCCTCCTCCATCAATGTCTGATGCATGCCTCCATGATAGGGGACCCACACCCTATGGTGAAGGGTCAGCAATCCTCGGCTATCATAGTCGAAGGAGGAAACATGACCCACAATACGCTCACTCTTCCGATGTTCCTCCTTCATAGCCTCCTGCTGGGCCTCTCGGATCTGCTCCAGCAGCGGAGTCACCATGTTCATCCGCATGCAAATATCCCTGATCGGCGCTGCCTTGCGACTAAGCGCGTCTGCCACCACATTGGCCTTCCCCGGGTGGTAAAGGATCTCGCAATCATAATCCTTCACCATGTCCAACCACCGTCGCTGCCTCATGTTCAGATTCGGCTGATCCATGAGGTACCTCAAACTCTTGTGGTCCGTGTAAATGGTACAACGAACCCCATATAGGTAATGACACCAAATCTTGAGGGCGAACACAACAGCCCCCAACTCCAAATCATGCGTCGGATAGTTTGCCTCATGAGGCTTCAGCTGCCTCGAAGCGTAGGTGATGACATGCCCCCTCTGCATCAACACCGCGCCCAAACCCGAAATAGATGCGTCGCAGTACACAACAAAATCCTCTACGCCCTCTGGCAGGGCTAAGATCGGCGCCTCGCACAATCTCTGTCTCAGTGTCTCAAACGCTGCCTGCTGCTCAGGCCCCCAACGAAAGACTACGACCTTCTTCGTCAGCCGCGTCAAGGGTACGACTATCTTGGAGAAATCCTGGATGAATCTCCGATAGTAGCCGGCTAATCCCAGGAAACTCCGAATCTCAGATGGAGACTTCGGAACCTCCCATCTCATCACGGCCTCCACCTTGGCCGGGTCGACCAGAATACCGTTCTGGTTGACAAGGTGCCCAAGAAATTGCACCTCGCGCAACCAGAACTCACACTTGGAGAACTTGGCATACAAGCTCTCTCTCCTCAAAGTATCCAAAACCTCTCGCAGATGCTCCTCATGCTGCTCCTGCGTCTTGGAATAGACCAAGATATCGTCAATGAAAACTATCACGAACCGATCCAGCATCGGTCTACACACGCGGTTCATGAGGTCCATGAACGCGGCATGAGCATTGGTTAGCCCGAAAGGCATCACCACGAACTCGTAGTGGCCATAACGCGTCCGAAACATAGTCTTCTGCACATCCGCTTCTCTGACCCTCATCTGATGATACCCCGAACGCAAATCAATCTTGGAGAACCAAGATGCTCCCTGTAGCTGGTCAAAGAGGTCATCAATCCTCGGGAGTGGGTAACTGTTCTTCACCGTTACCTTATTTAACTCCCTATAATCTATACACATCCGATGCGACCCGTCCTTCTTTTTCACGAACAGAATCGGGGCTCCCCAGGGTGAACTGCTCGGCCTGATGAACCCCTTGTCTAGCAGCTCCTGCAGCTGCGTAGACAACTCCTGCATCTCGGGAGGAGCCAACCGATATGGTGCCTTGGCTATCGGAGCCGCACCAGGGACTAGGTCGATCCTGAACTCCACCTGCCGCTCCGGGGGTATCCCGGGAAGCTCCTCTGGGAACACATCTGCATAGTCTCGCTCGACTGGAACATCTATAACCGTCGCCTTACCCGCCTCCCGGGTATCCATAACATAGGCGGCATACCCAGCACAACCCTGCTGAAGGTAGCGCCTAGCCCTCGCTGCTGAGCACACGGTGTGTCCACGCTGTGGTCTCTCGCCGCGGATCACCAACTCTCCCCCACCTGGGGTTCTGACTCGTACTAACTGTTGTGCACAATCTATCACCACCCCATTAGGGCTCAACCAGTCCATGCCTATAATCACCTTGTTCTCACGCAACAGAATGAGAACCAAGTCTACCAGGTAACGCTCCTCGAATAACCTCAGCACACAATCTCGGAAAACTGCTGATGCTCGCACCAATCGATCATCGACAATCTCTACCTCTAAAGGGAAATCCAACACGTCCGAAGACTCAGAAAACCTCTTGCTGAGCGCAAGAGAAACAAATGATCGAGTGGCACCTGAATCAAACAACACCTATACCGGAATACCATTCACATGGAACGATCCTAACATGTATATACAGAGCATATATCAATATCATAAACATCATATAAATAGATCAGAGGGAAAGAATCATACCCGTCACCACATCGGGTGCGGCACGTGCCTCCTCGGTAGTCAACTGGAAAGCCCGGCTCCTCACCACTGGAGCCTCTGCCTTGCCCTGCCGGCCATCAGTAATCTGCAGGTTCGTTGGAGCTGGCGCCTTCACTGGCGCTGCTGCTGTCAACTGGGGGCAATTGGCCATCTTGTGGCCCCTCTGGTTGCAGTGGAAACACAGCAACTCAGATGTCTGAATAGTGGGTGCAGGGGCGGTACAATCCCTGCTGAAGTGCCCCGTCTTGCCACACTTGTAGCTGCCCGACGATCCCAACCTTTATGCTCCCTCATGTGACTTGCCGCATTTCCTGCAACAGCCTCGGCCCTGCTGGCCTTTTGGCCCAGCGTCTGATCCCTTGGGCTTCTTCCCCGAAGCCCCAGTCATCTGTCCCTCCTCTACCTTCCTCTTCCGGATATGCTCCAGATCAATCTCCCTCCCCCTTGCCTTGGCAATCATGGAATCCAGGGTAGGGCAAGCTGAAAAACTAACATGCTCCTGAATGTCAACTCGTGGCATGTCATGGTAGCGGGTCCTCCTCATATTCTCATCGCCCGCATACTGGGGCACCAGTAACGCCCTCTCCCGGAACTTGGCGGTGATCTCCGCCACAGTCTCCGTAGTCTGTCTCATATCCAAAAACTCCCTGGCCAGCTGCTGAAGCTCCACAGCTGGCGCGAACTCACTCCTGAACTGGGTCACAAAGTCCGGCCATGTCATAGCCTCAAAAGCCGAGGCTCCCAGAGAGTCACCAACCGACTCCCACCAATCCCTGACCCTGTCTCTCAAGCACCCTGCTGCATATCTCACCTTCGACCCCTCGGGGCAGAAGCTGGTCAACTGTGCAGACTCAATGTCTGCAATCCACCGTCTGGCCACAATGGGGTCCTTCTCCCCATGGAAATCCGGCGCACCACTGCCCCTGAAGTCCTTAAAGGACAGTGTGCGTGATCCCGACTGGCTGGTCGCCATGTCGCTCCTGAACGCCCGGAGGCGATCCTCCATCAGCTCGACAATCCCTTTCTTGATAGACCCAAAGATGACCGGGGTCGCATCAAGGATGCCTCTAGTGATCTCGGACGCGATGAACTCGCCTAGCCTCTCATCCACTGGTTCGGAACCTGAGCCTGAACCCGATCCCTCTCCTGAACTTCCAACTGCTGGCCTCGAACGTAGTACCACCATTCTGCAATACATAATGACAACCGTCAGTGATACTGATACATCTAGAGGGATCACACCCATCACAAGTTCCCTGGTCTTGCCTCAGCCTTCCTCGATTCAAGTACGGATCCTCTGCTTTCAGTAGTACGGGCCCATACTACCTTCCACATCTATCCGTACTTTCCTCAAGAACTGCCTCGACTCCACCAAGTCTCTTCTACTACTACTGATCTCTGCTACTCTCATCCTAGGCTTGCCTAGGGGAAATCTCTGACTCTACCAAAACCAGTCCTCAGCTGCTGAAGGCCTCCTCGTAATGCCAATTAGTCATCACCTGAATACCATCACATGTGACGAGGCTCAGATAATCCTTCGAGTACAAGACTCGTCCCTACAACGGTTAGACTCAGACAAGAGCTGCGCAATAGGGCCAAATCCAGCACTATGATATTATTCAACCATGATCACATGTGACGTGACGTATCCACCTAATGGCTAACTCCCATCACTCAGAGTCCCACATAGTACAAAGCGTGCAACATTCAGACAAAGGAAACGAACTCAAGCAATCCTATTCTCATAACAGGAAACTGTACTAGCATACGATGCTAAGCTCATACCATCAGGTATAACCTAAACAGGCTATCCAACTACTGTCTACTCAATACTAGCATGCAATTCTCATAAGCTGAAACACATAAAGCAGGCACATAAGGCATCATTCCTAGATCCTTAGTCCTATTCTAGCATGTTGTTCTACTGAAGCTGATAAACATAACATAAACTTGTATGGGTACTTTGGGGAATACTTACTGGAGCTCGGCCGGTCGCGCACATCACACACTTCGTTCTTTCTCAAAACTCCTTTAACTTATCTTTTAGAAAACCATTTTCTTGTAAAAAGCTTTTAATCCCTCGATTTGAGTCCAGACACCCCCGAGGGTGTGTCCGAATCCCTCAAACCAGGGCTCTGATACCAACTTGTAACATCCCAAAATTTCGAGTCCAAAAATTTCATTTTTAATTAACTGATTATAAAATCATTCATAAGAGAACCATATAAAAGATATCATTCCGTAAATCAATATATCATGTCTGAAAACCCAAGTCATAAAATAGCATCATATCATAGTATAATCCCAGAATATCTCAAGTACGGAAATCAATGCGAGTGTGTATGATGTGCTGCTACCGCGCCAGCTCCTTCCCCTTCGCCGAAGAGGTACTTGAAACCAAAACTATAAACTGTAAGCACGAAGCTTTGTGAGTTCCCCCATCGTACCGCATACCATACAATCACATAACATACATATACTGTCAGGCATATCTGGGTGCCCGACCTACCCCTTCGGTCCTCTCGAACGGATACTGCCTAGCATATCTGGGTGCTGGCCTCCCCTTCGGTCCTCCCCACCGGATACTGCTAGCATACCTGGGTGCTGGCCTCCCCTTCAGTCCTCTTGACCGCATACGGGGGACTATTTCACCCCACTACTACTACCACATAACATGTAACACATAATCATATTCTATCTAGCATGACTGGGTATGACTACCCCCTTCGGCCCTATCGACCGGAAATCTTGGGGACTATCTCCCCTACTGCTAACATCATATCATACTAGCACATAACATAACAGGTAGTAGCAAACCTAGATGAATATCACAAAGACAATCATCTATCATACAACTCCTACTGGTGGGCCGACATTGTGGCCGTAGACCCACCGCTACTGGAAGGTAACTCACCTCGTACGAGTAGCTGCTGATAACCTGCGTGGGAAATCTCTGTCTGCTGCTGCTCCGAAAATCCTCCGACTATAATCCCCACAAAACACTCAGTCAGAATCTGATATCTACTTCTAGGGTAAAATGACTGTTTTACCCCTGACCAAGTCCAAGTCAAGGCCAAAGTCAACTTCCAGTTGACCTGACTCGCCGAGTTGGGCCGCCAACTCGTCGAGTCCTTATCCTTTTAACTGACCTCATCTACGACTCTACTCGTCGAGTTTAGGAATGGCTCGACGAGTTCTCCTTCTATACGAACCTCGAATGAACCTTCATCCGAATCGCCGAGTTGTATGAACAACTAGTCGAGTCCATCTCCATCCTATGAACAAGTCATGTCCTTGACTCGCCGAGTTGTATGAACAACTCGTCGAGTTCATCCTCAAGAGTTGGGATATTCCCTTGGACTCGCCGAGTCTGTTCGTGCACTCGCCGAGTCCTATGAACTCCAAGACTATGGCTTATCCCAAAACGTTAGGTTACTCATCCGGACACTCTAACACCTTTCCAGCACTCCACTAGGTCTCCTTGACCCATAACAGAAAAGGGGAGTCTACCCTCGGACTCGCCGAGTCCCAAGAATGACTCGTCGAGTCGATACAGTCCAAGTCTTATTTCTTCGATTTCTGGCATACAAATCTTGTCCAAAAGGTAGATCTGGGTCCCTAAACTCGATCTAGCACGTAAAGTTACGAACTTTACGTGCATGCATGGGACTTAGAGCCTAAAAGGCTCTAAAAGGGACTCTTGAGTTGCATGGGGGCTTCCATGGGTGCAAAAGCAGCCCCTTTCTGCCTTGTAATTCCTCCATGGACCTAGATTCGAAGCCTCTACCCCCAACTTTGCTTGCAATCATGGTTGGTTACCAAGAATGGCTTATAAAAGCCCTAAATTTCCCCAAAAAGGGATCTAGCAAAAGAACAAGCAAGGTATCGACTTTATACCTTCTGTGAACTGCAAATGGTGCACAAACTTGAACTCCCTTGGTCTCCTCTTGATTCCTCTAGGCTTTTCCTTCTTCTTTGAATTCAAAAATCACCAAAAAGCACCACAAAAGCCTTAGCTCTTATACAAACGGCTAGGGTTTGCTATGGGGGTTTTCTGGAAGCAATAGGGACGAAGGGTGGCTGAATGAGATGTTTAAATAGGGTGCAAACCCTTAGATAAGGGTTTTGTCCAGTCAGAGCCTACTCATCGAGTCTGCAGCCGACTCGACGAGGTCGTCATTTAAATCCTGAATCAAATCTGTTTCTACTCGACGAGTTGGTCCTTCAACTCGCTGAGTCCCAGGCCAAAAATGCAAATTACTTAAATAAAACACGTACCACGTGCTACACTTGCTCTTTCTTCTTTCTTTCTTCCCCGTCATCATTTTTCCTTTATGTTTGGTCTTTGCTTTACAGGCACGTAATGCTCTGTTTCCATGGACTATGTTCTGCGAAAGCGATATCGGGGGAAATTGGAGCACCGGGTGGTACCTTTATACGAGACTCTGCCTCCTCCACATCGCTTGTGTGTCTCTGTTGTGCTGTATCCACAACCCGTGGGGAGCTCTACTGCGTCAGGGAGCCATCCGTTTGTCAATGTTGCCTTGACTCCTGTCGTGATACCTCGCCCGTCTAGCGAGCCGCCCACCGATGGTGTGGTGGATAGTAAGGATGGGATCATTTGCAGCGTCCGTTGAGCAATAGAGAAATGGAAAGCTGCTCAGGCGATGAGTGGGCCAGCGCCCGAAGGCAGTTCTGGTCAGATTAGTCGGCGTGTGGTGCAACGTCGTGGACTTATGCGTTTACTATCTGCTGCGTCGCCACACTCCGAAGATGTGTTAGTGATACCCGATGATGACGTTCAACAGTCTGAGGGTATCGATGGGGCGCCTCAATAGCCCATTGTTCCTGATCCAATTTCTTTGAGTCCTGGTGTTAGTTCTCAGTCTTTAGGGGGTAGCGTTGAGCGGTTACTTCACAAGCCTGCTGCTGCAAAGATCCCTCATGGTGTTCCTATCTTTGTCCCAGGGTGGAATCTTCATCCTGATTCCCGTCTGTCTGTCCGTTCTGCCGCCTTGGATTTTACTCACCATGCCCTTCCTCGTGCTACTGTCGAGGATATGGACTCTATGAACAACGCTGCCCTTGCTCATAACCTTGCTTATGCTGCTGCACAGACCATGACTTACTTAGTTATCGGGTCTCGACGTGTTCAGCGCCTCAGCGACTTGGAGCATGCATACTCTGCCTTGGTGGCTAGTGAATCGAGTCTGAAAGGCTAAGTGACAGATCTTGGAGCTACCGTTCATCGATTGGATCAGCAGAATAAGTCCTTGGCGTCGGAGAAACTGGTGTTGGAGGATGTTCGAAGTGCCTTGGAGGCTCAGGTTGAAACTCTAACTCAAGCGAACGAGGGTTTAATGATATAGAATAAGAGCATGGAGCGTGATCTCGTCGACCGTGAGCGTGAGTTGAAAGTGTTGAAGGCTGGTCGCAGTTGGCTGCTCCAAGTTGGACTTGTACGAGTGATAGATAAGCTTATAGAGCACCCTAAGTTTACTGGGGGTATCAGTTGCATTCGCCACGCGGCATTTGTTGCGGGTGATGAATCAGGCCGGGTTGGTTTAAAAGCGCAAGTTGACGCCGAAACTTATGATCCTTCTGCTAGTGACTCTCGTTCAGATTCATATCTGAAAGACGTTGATAATAAGTTCTTTCAAAATTGACTATTTGTCCCTCTGTTAGACGTGTTCCAGAAATGTCTACGATCGAGTAAATACCTCGGCCTTAGACGATGCTCTTCTGGCTTTTGCGACTATGGACTTTGTCGGTTTACTTGGATTGGGCCAGCTGGATGTAGATGGAGTGAAGGCGTTGTGTGTGTTTTATGAAGGTGATGATGTGGGAACAGGTTTTATTGAAGGAAACGTGGTTGGAGAGGGTGGAGTTGGTGCTGGTGGGTTTGGAGATGATGAGGTTGGAACTAGTGCAGGTGGTGATGGTGTCTGAAATTGTTTGGAGCTGCCCTTCGGGGTGTGAAAAAATTTGACGAAGCTTGGTTTTATTTTGTTTTGTTTTTGAAACAATTTGTGGCCTCTAAGGCCTTTCATCTTGTTATGTTGGATTACTCTAGTTGCTTTTGTTTTTGGACAAATTGTGGCCTCTAAGGCTTTTACGTCAACAGTTATGAAACAATGGTGATTTTGTTTGTTTACTTTGTGTTCCTTGTTTGAAATTCCAAGCGTGTCAAACCTCCTTCGCAGGTTTTGTTGTTTATTATGACTCTACTTTGTCGTTATGTTGTGTGTGCATGTGGATCCACTAAGTATCCTCTGTGTTATGTTTTTATCATACATACTCATTGTGCACAATATATCAAGACTAGTGCATTTTCTTTTATTTATGTAATTCTGATACATGCCAGTTTTCTGCACTACAATTTCGTATCAAACTGCTCTAAGCGTTCGTCTGTTGTTCCAGGTGATCAGTCCAGCCAAGGGATATCTCGATATCTTCCCTTCTGCATAGGGGCTTGTGGTCTTTCCTCAAAAGTGAAACTTTGTGAAGTTCCTTGCGTTCCACACTCTTGGTATTTGTCTTCCTTCAGGTGCTTCCAGAAAATATGACCCGTTGCGGTGTGCTTCCACCACCTTGTATGGTCCCTCCCATGTCTGGCTTAATTTTCCACGGGGCTATGCGTGGCTGGCTTCGTTCTTCCGTAGAACGTAATCCCCGACCCGGAAGGCTTTATCCTTCACTCGCTGGTTATAGTAGATTTCTGTTATTTTATTGTAGGCGGCTTGGCGCATGCTCGAGCGTTCCCGCCGTTCTTCCAGGAAGTCTAGGCTTTCGCATAGGTTCTCATCGTTTGCTTGCTTTTGGCAGTATTCTGTCCGTATTGAACCTATCATTATTTCCGCAGGTAACATTGCCTCAGCTCCATAGGCCAAACTAAATGGCGTTTCCTTTGTGCTGGTCCGTGGTGTGGTTCGATATGACCAAAGGACTTCCGGTAGCTCATCTACCCAATTACCTTTTGCTTTGCCCAACCGCTTCTTAATTTCGTGCACCAGCGTCCTGTTAGACACCTCTGTTTGTCTGTTGGCTTGAGGGTGTGCTACGGACGTGAACGTTTGCTCAATCCCTCTTTCAACACACTAGTTTCTGAAAGGGTTCTCAGCGAATTGTAGCTCGTTATCATTGACCAAAACTTTGGGTGTCCCAAACCTCGTTATAATGTTCTTCCACATGAATTTAATCATTTGTTTTCCCGTGATGCATGCTAGTGGTTCGGATTCTATCCATTTCGTGAAATAGTTGATTGTCACGACCAGGAACTTTACCTTCCCCGGCGCCTCTGGGAAAGGACCGACGATGTCGATTCCCCATTGATAGAAGGGCCACAAACTGACTATGCTTGTCATCTTAGTTGGGGGTACGCCTTGTGCCGGTGAGAAGGTTTGGTATTCCATGCACGTCCGGGTTAACGCGGCAGCATCCAGATATATATCCGACCATGAAAGTCCCATGCGCACTACCTTGCTTGTGAGTGCCCACACTCCTTCGTGTGCTCCGGCTGATCCTGCGTGGGCTTCGTTAAGGGCCTTTTTCCCTAACTCGCCTTCTATGCATTTGAGCCACGGGGCCATGTGGCCTTTTCTATACAGCGTTCCTCCCAGGATCGCGTATTGAGGGGCTTGTATCCTTGTTTTTCGTGCTTCTCCGTGGCCGTCGGGAAGTATGTCATGTTGCAAGTAGTCTATGATGGGTGTCATCTAGTTAGGTTGTGTCGTGGACAGAGAATCGACTTGTCGTTCGTCAATACTCCTTTCTTTTAGTACTTCTACTGATACCTCCTTAGAGAGATGTCCAAAACATGTTGATACGAGCTTGCTAAGGGCATCTGCGCGTCTATTATTTCCCCTCGAGATCTGTTTTATGGCGAAGCTCTTGAGAGAACTTGTGATGCGATGAACTGCTTTGACGTACCTTTCCATCCGTTTATCCTTTACTTCAAATTCTCCCGTGATCTGGTTGGCTGCTAGGCATGAGTCGGTCAGGGCTACGACTCTCTCCGCTCCCATTTTTACTGCCAATCTAAGGCCGACTAACAAGGCTTCGTATTCAGCTTCGTTGTTGGAGGTGTAGAAGTCAAAGCGTAAAGCATATGTGATTTCTTCACCCGTGGGGCTATACAAGATTATTACCGCGCCTGAGCCTTCCTTGCTGGAGGCTCCGTCCGTGTAGAGGGTCCACTGCTGGTTGATCTTTTCTTCCTGGTGTCTCTGCTTGCTCGTGTCGGTTATTTCCTGTTGGAGTTCCCCCGAGATTTCCAACAAGAAATCTGCCAGTGCTTGCCCTTTGATGCTTATCCTGGGATGGTAGCTAATGTCATGCTCCCCTAACTCAATGGCCCATTTCGCGAGGCGCCCATATGTCTCTGGCTTCAGGAGTACTTGCTTTATTGGGCAACTGGTTAATACCTCTATCTGGTGAGCCTGGAAATACCAGCAGAGTCATCGTGCCGCGTAGATTAAAGCGAGCACAAACTTTTCGATGATTGGGTAATTAACTTCTGGTCCCTACAGGGCCCGAATCACAAAGTAGATCGGGAGTTTCCTCCCTTGTCTTTCGACCACTAGTACCGACGAAATGGCCTCCTTTGATGCGGACAGGTATACTTGCAGCGTCTTGCCTGGTACTGGGCTGGCTAGAGTGGGAAGCGCGTGTAGTGCCTTTTTTATCTCCTGTAGGGCGGAATCGGCCTCCGGTGGCCATCGGAAGTTGTTCTTTTCTATACATCCCTTATGCGTGTGGAATAGGGGCATGGCTTTCTCGGCTGACTTAGAGATGAATCGATTGAGCGTCGTTAGCTTTCCGTTTAGCCCTTGGGCGTCCTTTAGCGTGCTTGGCGAGGGTGTCTCTTCGAGCTCGCTAATTTTGGCTGGGCTTGGTTGGATTCCCTCCTTTTTCATGTAATACCCCAGGTACTGCCCCTCTTCTACCCCAAAGGTGCATTTTGCTGGGTTTAGCTTCATCTTAGCTTTCTCCAAGGTTTGTAGTGTCTCCTCCACATCGCGTAGTAACTTCCTCTCGTCTGGGCTCTTGATGACCATATCGTCGACATAGACTTCGATATTTCTGCCAATTTGATTGGCGAACAGGGAGTCGACTAGTCGCTGGTAAATTGCCCCGGCGTTCTTCAATCCGTACGGCATATTTGTGTAGCAGAAAGCATCGTGATCCGTATAAATGGCCGTTTTCTCTTCGTCATTTTTGCTCATCAGGATTTGGTGATATCCCTTGTACGTGTCCAAGAAGCACTTCCATTGGAAACTTTGTATGGATCCACCTTATCGTATATCTCCGGTAGCGAGTAGCAATCCTTGGGACATGATTTATTGAGATCCGAATAATCGATACACATGCGCCAGCTACCATCGTGCTTCTTTACCATTACTGGGTTGGCGATCCATGTGAGGAAAATTGCTTCCCTGAGGATCCCTACGCTGGTCAACTTGGCCATTTATGCGTTAATTGCCTTGTTTCGATCTCCTCCTTGGACTCACTTCTTCTGCTTTACTTCTTTGGCTCATGTTTTTATCATTATCTTGTGTTCTATAATCCCCCGATCGACCCCCACCATGTCTGTGGGTGTCCAGGCAAACATGTGATTATATTTCTGCAGCAGTCGAACCAACGCTTGCTTGTTGCCATGGGACGAGCCGTTCCCACGTTCACTTGCTGGTCTGGATACTCCCTGTTGATTACTCCCCCCCCCACTCGACGGGTCTGCCTTCGGTCTCTTGGCTTCGGCTGAGATGTCTTTTGGTTGCATGATTTCATAGCACTTGAGCTCCCTTGGGGGTGTGGCGAGGATTGTCCCTGCACCCCGAATCGTACTGAACTTTACTATTCCATGGATTGTTGACAAGATTGCTCCAAACTTTAGTAAGGTTGTTCGTCCAAATATGACGTTGTGTTCGGATGGGTGCCGTATGACCACAAAATCTACAAGAGCGGTCCGTTGTTTGGTCTTGTCCTGACTGGTTAATGTAAACGGTAAGTGGACCGTACCTAATGGCCACAGGCTATGTCCTGTGAATCCTGTGAGCTGTCCTGTGGCTGGCCTTAGTCCTTCCTTCCATGCGCCTGGCAGCAAACGGAAGCAATGCTCGTAGATGATGTCTGCGGAGCTTCCCGTGTCGACATATACCCGATGGATCATGATGTCTCGAATGGATCCCTGGATGACTAGGGGGTTGTCCCATTTCCAACCGGCTGGACTTGGGTTGGTCACGGAGAACATCAACCTCTGCATGGTTTCCGCAATGCTGCGTACGTTGGTCATATGCTCTGTTCTCCCCCTTTTATGGTTGATCGCGAGGATTTCCTGTTTGTAATTTGCTTTCCCAGTGTCGTCCTTGAAATTTTCTGCGTCGAAGTTGGCCCGCAGGCTTTTGGCGATTTCTTTTACGTTTCCCTTCAATTGCTTCTCCTCTATTTCCTTCTTGAGGACCGAGCAGTTGACCGTATCATGTATCCTACTATTATGGTATTCGCAATACCGCGTCTTAGTGCCTTTCGCTGCTGCTTTTTCGGTGACGGTGTATACTTCTGATCGTCTTTCCCGCCTCTCGTCTTTGAAGAAAGGTGTGAAACGTCCTTGCGATCGTCTATCCCGTCCCGAGAACCTAAATCCTCCCCGGGAATCGTGGTGGGGAGTGAACTGGTGGTGTCGCCTCCTATTTGAGGAAGACATGGCATTGAGGTATGCTTGCTTCGACGCTTCGCCCTCTTCTTGGTGTAAGAATCATTCCACTCGTTCCTTTAGTTCTTCCCTTGTCTGGGGTTGTTTGCCCATGAACTTCTGAGATAGCGAACCTGGCAGTAATCCCAAGGTGAACGCTCCCGCGATCAACCCCTCATCATGCCCTGGGACGTATAATGTTGCCTTGGTGAACCTGGTGAAATAGTCCTTGACTGTCTCCTCCTCCCTTTGCTTACATCCAATGATGGAATGGCAATCACCTTTGTACTTACGAAGTTGCATGAAGTTGGTTAGAAAGAGGTATTTTAACTAGCTGAAGTTGCTAATGCTGGCTGGACGTAGTGTCTTGAACCATGTTCCTGTGTTGCCGTCTAGGGTGGTAGGAAAACATGTGCACCAGAATCGATCGTCTAGCTTGAGGGATGTCATGGTCCACTCATATGTGTCGATGTGGCTGTCCGGATCTGTGGTGTCGTCGTACGTTTTGAGGTGTGGTAGTCTGGCGGTGTTGGGGATTTCGTATTCCAACAGTTCTTTGACAAACGGCGACGTGACGCTTCGGGAAAGGCAATCTTGGTTTGGTGTCCGTTGAACAAAGCGGTACCCCGGTTGTTGCATTGCCAAGAAGGGTTGCACTAGCATGTTGTTGCAGGCAGTGAGGTCTGGCATTGCTGGGTTGTAGAAATTTGACGGCTGAAACGGAATGGGGAGTGTTTGAGCCATGGGTATTTGTTGGTAAGGCGTGAATGGCGGTGCTGACATGGTACTTGTTACCAATGGTGGGTGGTTTTGTGGTTGTGGTATGACGCTTGGGCCAGTTATGGTGTAGCTCGTTGGTGTTACTTGTGTGTGTGTGGGCAAGTTGTTTACTGGTGGCGTTATGGGGGTGGTTTGTTGTGAGTCATTGGTGGTCTGAGCGAATGGTGGTAGAGGGTTGTGGCCGTTGTTGTTAAATTCGATGGTGTTAGGGAAGAATGGTGGTGTACGGTGTACAGTGTAAGGATTAGGTATCCCATTATTTGGGAATGGTGAAGGGGTTGCATAGGCTGGTATGGGCAATGGTGTTTGGTTCTGAGCTGCAACCGACGACATGGTTGCTATGAGAATAGACGGTGGGCCGCCGGATGGTGGTGTTACTACAAGAGGAAGTGGCGGGCCACCGGATGATGGCGCTGCTACAGAGGAAGGTGGCGGGCCACCAGATGATGGCGCTTCTACAGAGGAAGGTGGCGGGCCACCGGATGATGGCGCTGCTACAGAGGAAGGTGGCGGGCCACCGGATGATGGCGCTGTTGGAGTGTTGTCTACTTCCAACGACGCCATCGAATGTATTGGGCTATGTGGTGGTTCCGATGACTCGCCCATCGTGTTGTTTGTCATGTGGCTAGAGAAAAAGGAAAGGTTCGCGTATCTGTTGCCACACAAACGGATGGCGCCAAATGATGCGACCTAGGTTCCGACCACTTGGGCTACTAGTTCTGATCGCCGGAGGGAAACCTGAGATGTCACAAGGAAAAGGAAACCGTCAGCCACTCTCCGGGAGGAGGTCCCGGAAAAACGCTTCGACGGTCAAGTTAGTAGAGTGAATAAGTATAGAGGCTAAGGAATCGGGAAGGATAGCTTACCCATCAAGGCAAGGTGAACATCCTTTTATACTGAGGATCCTCCTCGATCCGCATGAGAGACAAGGACCGGCGATCCCGACAAGATCCATCGTCCTTATTGGTGGATCGTGTTCATCGTAGTGTCAGAGCTAACGATTGGCTCAGGCGATAATGCTCTGGATGTGCCTCTTGTCGCCTGGAGCCGTCGTCTTTGGACTGTAGCGAAAGACAATATTTGGCGAGGGCGAGGCTCTTGCGCGGTCGCCCTATTGGAATCCCTGGCGGCCAGGATTGCCGAGTCGGGTTTGGTCAGGCCTTGCTGGGAATTCCTCTCCGGTGACTCTCTTAGTTCTGGCCCGCTCTGAGGGGCGTGTCATCAGATATTTTTATATACATTGATATGATGTTTGAGATATTATGACATGTGTTTGGATAACTATGGTCTTATTAATAATTAAAAATGAAATTTTTGGTCTGTATTTTTGGGATGTTTCAAGTTGGTATCAGAGCCTTGGTTTGAGTGATTCGGGCACACTCTCGGGTGTGTTTGAACTCAAACTAAGGACTTGGTATGAAAATTTTCAAAAGAAAAACATTTTTACAAAAAGAATTTTGAAAAGAGAAAAGAATTTTGAAAAGAGAAAAAGGGTGTGGTGCATGCAATCAGCCGAGCTCAAGTATGTACTCCCAAATTACCCATACAAGTTTATGTTATGATATGTATATGTGATGTGCATGCTAGATTAGGACTAAGGATCGAGGAAGGATGCCTTATGCGCCTAATATATGTGTACCAACTTTATGAGAATTGCATTGTAACGCCCCGTTCCTGGTACGCATTTAATTTATTAAAATATTCATTTTGTAAGAGCTACTCGACGAGTTGGTAGCCATAACTCATCGAGTAGGTGCCAGCTTGGTCGTAGGATTTAAATGGTCTACTGAACGAGTTCGAGCCTGGACTCAGCGAGTAGGTCCATCAGGAGGAAACCCAAATTTTCAGGGTTTGCACCCTATTTAAACATCATATTTGGCCTCCACCCCAGCCTCCATCACCTCCAAACCCTATTATCGAAACCCTAATTTGCCATAAGTGATTTGGAGCTAGTTCTTGCCATTTTTTAGTGTTTTTGTGCATTATGAAGCTTGTGGAAGAAGAAGATAGAAGGCTCAAAGGGGAAGAAGTAGATCCAGGAGCTACACATCATTTACTGCATTTTCTGGTAATCAAGTTTCCAACTTGATCATTCTTCTCTTAGATCTAGTTATCTCCATATTATGAAAGTTTTGGGTCAAGAACCTTGGTCCTTGGGGTTGGGACACCCCTAGTGACTTATATCTCAGATCTAGGATCTAGAAAGGGTTCCATGGCATAAAGGTGCAAACTTTATGACCATGGAAGCCCCATGCAAGCATATAAGCAAGTTTATGGTCTTTTAGCCCTAAAAGACCATGCATGGAAGGAAAGTTCGGAGCATTATGTGTCCAATAGATGCTAAAACACTAGATATGGGTTTGTATGCGAGGATTTGAGATTCTATGGCCTTTTGGACGAGATTCATGTCTTATATGAATTAGGGTTTTGTCTAAAACCTTTTAGAGGAGCTATGAATAGGTAAAGTTGGAAACTTTACCCTTAGGAAGGCCTTTCGAGTGGACAAACGAGCTAAGAACCTTGGATCTAGAAGATAGGGGCTTAATCTATTAAGATGGCCAAACAAACAGAAGGGCTCGTCGAGTCCATAAGGGAACTCGACGAGTCGTATCGTGTTGTCCCAATTTCAGTTAGTAGAACTTGACGAGTCTATAGAAGGACTCGACGAGTGGATGAGCCAAGTCGCGACTAAGCAGCCCGATAGAACTCACCGAGTCGGTGGAACGACTCGGCGAGTTGAATCGCGTTTTCAGGATTTCTGAGTTATAGAACTCAGCGAGTTGACCAAACCAGAATGTTGACTATGATCTGAGCGTTGACCTTGACCAAGGATAAAATGGTCCTTTTACCCGATGAAGAGTTATCAGTTTTTGATTAAGTGTTGTTATGGAATTATAGCCGGAGAGTCGCCGGAGCAGAGGACAGGGATTCCTCACTCGAGTTCAGCATTCAGTTTGAGAGGTGAGTCTTCTCCTATAGCAACGGGTCTAAGGTACCAAGGTCGGCCCGTTTATGTGTAATTGTATGTGTCGGGGTTAGCCCGATGTAGGTTTTACGTTCCAGACTTCGGTTTGATTCCGAGTGGGGCCCGAAGCAGTTAGTATGCTTGATGTCTTCGTGATTCTTGCATGTGTGTGATTAGGTGTTCCGGACTTGGTCCGATGCCGGGGCAAGCCCGAGGAATGTTAGCTTTCTTGTTACGCTTATGTTTATGTTTATGATTATGTTATGCTCATGATATGTATATTGGACTTCGGTCTGATACCGGGCGGGGCCCGATGCAG
Organism: Lactuca virosa; assembly: GCF_052849685.1. Lineage (NCBI taxonomy): Eukaryota > Viridiplantae > Streptophyta > Magnoliopsida > Asterales > Asteraceae > Lactuca > Lactuca virosa. The sequence goes on along the minus strand of NC_136433.1, from coordinate 163,610,239 downwards.
GGGCTAGGCCCAAGTATGCCGGACCTCGGTCCGATGCCGGGCGGGGCCCGATGCCAGATTTGTCCACGAGGGGACGTGCAAGGCGGGTAGTTCGGGCTGCTTTAAGTGCGGCCGAACTGGACATGTGAGCAGGGATTGTACTGCGGCTTCTACCACCACTACCACCACATTATTTGATCTGATTTGATTTCAGTGCAATCAGAGGGGCCACAAGAGGTCCCAGTGTTCGAGTTTGGTAGCTGCAGGGAAGGCGGTGGCACCCACCCCTGCTACATTGAGGATTACAGACGGCCGTCAGGGCTGGGCAGAGGCGCCGGTGGCGAAGACCAGAGCCTTCCAGTTGACAGCAGAGGAGGCACGTGCAACTCCTGATGTCGTTACTGGTATGTATCTTCTCCTTATCTCTTTATTTGTATTGATTATTGCTTATGTTTATGTGTTTATTATAGGATCGTTCTTAGTGAACGATATATCAGCTTTGGTACTGTTTGATTCAGGCGCCACCCGATATTTTGTGTCGCTCGCGCTCAGCAAGCGATTCATAGGAGCTCTGGGAACTGGATTACCCACTTGATGTGGAAATAGCAAATGACAGGACCGTTAGGGTTGCGAGGGTTCATAGAGGTTGTACATTACAGTTATTCGATGAGCAGTTCTCAGTAGATCTGGTTCCTATTCCCATGCAAGGGAATAAGGTTATAGTGGGTATGGATTGGTTGAGCCCGGATGGAGAAGTGATTGACTGCGAGCAACAGCTAGTGAGGATTCTGACCCCTAGTGGGGGATGGTTAGTGATACAGGGCGAGAGGCCGCAGGGTGAATTGACTCTATGCTCAGCAGCGAGAGCGAGGCGTATCTTCAGCAGGGTTCCGCAGGATATGTCTCTTATGGTATGGATACCTGAGATAAGGGTAAGGCGAAAGTCGATGATGTGCCGGTAGTGCGAGAGTACCCGGACGTATTCCCGGAGGATTTACCTCTGGAGAGACATGTTGAGTTCAGGATTGGCCTAGTCCCTGGTGCGGCTCCGATAGCCAAGGCACCATATCGGTTGGCTCCACCCAAGATTCAGGAGTTGTCTACGCAGCTGCAAGAGCTACTAGAAAAAGGATTTATTAGACCGAGTAGTTCGCCATGGGGGACCCCGATCCTATTTGTGAAGAAGAAGGATGGGTCGCATCGGATGTGCATAGACTATCGGGAGCTGAATAAGGTAACGATGAAGAACCGTTACCCCCTCCAGAGGATTGATGATTTGTTTGACTAGCTACAGGGTGCATCTTGGTTCTCCAAGATTGATCTGCGATCGGGTTATCACTAGATGCGAGTCAGGGACGAGGATGCCCAGAAGACAGCTTTTAGGACTCGCTATGGACACTATGAGTTTGTGGTGATGCCGTTTGGGCTCACCAATGCTCCAACCGCGTTCATTGACCTTATGAACCGAGTGTGCAGACCGATGCTGGATCGTTCTGTGATCGTTTTCATTGATGATATCTTGTTCTATTCCAAGACTCAAGAGCAGCATGAGGAGCACCTGAGGGAGGTGCTGGAGACACTGAGGAGGGAGAGACTTTTTGCGAAGTTCTCCAAGTGTGAGTTTTGGTTGTGCGAGGTGCAGTTTCTTAGGCATCTCGTCAACCAGAAGGGTATTCTGGTTGATCCGGCCAAGATAGAGGCCGTGATGCAGTGGGAGGTTCTGAGGTCTCTAAATGAGATTCGGAGTTTTCTTGGTCTAGCGGGTTATTACCGGAGATTCACCCAGGATTTCTCCAAGATCGCTGTTCCTTTGACCCGACTGACCAAGAAGTCGGAGACCATCCGCTAGGGGCCTGAGCAGCAGGCAGCCTTCGAGACCCTTAGACAGTGGTTATGCGAGGCACCGATCTTGACTTTGCCCGAGGGAGTTGATGATTTCATGGTTTACTGTGACTCGTCGATCACGGGTATGGGTGTAGTTTTGATGCAGCGGGGTCATGTGATAGCTTACGCGTCGAGGCAGCTGAAGCCTCACGATGCTAACTATCTGACGCATGATTTAGAGCTGGGGGCTGTGGTTTTCGCCCTCAAGATTTAGCGGCATTACCTCTACGGGGTCCGTTGTACCATTTACACGGACCGTAAGAGTTTGAGGTACCTCATGGATCAGTCAAATCTGAACATGAGGCAGCGTCGGTGGTTAGATTTTGTGAAGGATTATGACTGTGAGATCCTTTATCACCCGGGAAAGGCCAATGTGGTGGCCGACGTCCTGATCCGCAAGGCATGAGTGGCTCCGATTAGGGAAATCTGTCTGGGGATGACAATGATTACTCCATTGCTGGAGCAGATCAAAGAGGCGCAGGTTGAGGGCCTGAAGGAAGAGCGCCAGAAGTGTGAAAGAATTCTAGGTCGGGTTGCCTCATTTGATTATGACAACCGAGGGTTGTTGACCCTGCATGGGAGGGTCTAGGTTTCGTACTGGGGCGGAGTACGACAGGTTCTGATGGATGAGGCCCATAAGTTGAGGTTCTCCATCCATCTCGGGGCAACGAAGATGTATCAGGATCTTCGCCCTGATTATTGGTGGCCCTGCATGATGCGGAATGTGGCTTGGTACGTAGAGCAGTGTCTGACCTGCAGGAAGGTCAAGGCCGAACATCAACGCCCCCACTGCAAGATGCAGCTGCTGGATATTCCCGTGTGGAAATGGGATGATATCACTATGGATTTAATTACGAAGCTTCCCAGGACCACACGTGGAGTAGATTCGATATGGGTCATCGTGGATCGGTTGACCAAGAGCGCTCATTTTATCCCGATCCAAGAGAGTATCTCGGCCGAGAAGCTGGACGAGATATACGTGCGCGAGATAGTGGCACGACATGGAGTTCCTGTCTCGGTGGTGTCAGACCGAGATGTCTGTTTCACTTCCATATTCTAGAAGCGGTTTCATGAGGAGATGGGTACTCGTCTCCACTTCAGCACCACTTTCCACCCTCAGACGGACGGACAGAGCGACAGGATGATACAGACTCTCTAGGACATGCTACGCGCATGTGTTTTGGATTTTGGTGAAAATTGGGATACGTATCTTCCGTTAGCGGAATTTTCGTATAACAATAGTTACCACGCTAGCATAGACCAACCTCCCTTTGAGATGCTCTACGGGAGGAAGTGTAGGACCCCAATCTGTTGGGCCGAGGTCGGTCAGAGATTCATGGGGAGTACTGAGGTAGTACTCAAGAGTACAGAGCAGATCCAACAGGTCCGGAGCAGGCTTCAGACTGCTTAGAGCCGGCAGAAGAGCTACGCCGACAAGCGGCGTTCAGACTTGGAGTTTCAGGTGGAAGATATGGTCCTCCTGAAGGTGTCACCTTGGAAAAGTGTTATCTGGTTTTGGAAGAGGGGAAAGCTGGGCCCAGATACATTGGTCCTTTCAGGGTTATAGCCCGGGTGGGCAAGGTGGCGTATCGGTTAGATGTTCCAGCAGTGCTCAACCAGATCCACAACACTTTCCATGTTTCCTAGTTGAGGAAGTGATTAGTGGATGATTCAACGATTGTGCCCTTAGAGGATATTCAGGTTGACGACAGCCTGAATTATAATGAGAGGCTGGTGGCGATTTTGGATCGCAAGACGAAAACCTTGAGGAACAAGGTTGTTCAGCTAGTGAAGATGCAGTGGCAGCACCGCGAGGGTTCAAAGTGGACATGGGAGCCCGAGGAGGAGATGAGGGAGCACTACCCGAAGTTGTTTTCAGACGCAGCAAACTTCGAGGACGAAGTCTAAGACAAGTGAGGGAGAATTGTAACGCCCGGTCACTGGTACGCATTTATTTACAAATTATTTATTTTTATAAAGCTACTCGACGAGTTGGAAGCCCCAGACTCGTCGAGTAGAATTGAGTTTTGGACGCGGGATTTCTGCCACCTACTCAACGATTTAAGAGCCCTCGACTCGGCGAGTAGGTCTGTCAGAATGAAACCCTAATTTCGGGGTTTTGCACCCTATTTAAGCATCTTAATCCCCACCTTTTGGCCTCATTTCTAGCCTCCATGTTGTAAACCCTAATCCACGAAACCCTAGAGTGTCTTGTGAGTTGTGAGCCATTCTTGAGTGTTTTGGTGTGTTCTTGAAGCTAGAAGAAGGAGAAGGAGCTAGAAGGTTCAAGGAGAAGATAGTAGATCCAGGGATTTCCTTCCATCCTCATCACTTTCTGGTAATCAAGTCTCTAACTTGATCATTCATTTCTTAGATCTAATTACTTCCATTTTATGAGGGTTTTGTTGCAAAAACCTTGGTATTTCGGATTTGGACGTCCAAGTGACTTATATTTCAGATCTGGGATCTAGGAGGGGTTCCATGGCATAAAGGTGCAAACTTTATGACCATGGAAGCCCCATGCAAGCTTATAGGTGTTAATATGGCCTCTTTAGCCCTAAGAGGCCATGCTTGGAAGGAAAGCTAGGGACTTTACATGTCCAACTGATGTTCAAACCCTAGATCTAGTATAGTGTGCCTTGGTTTAGGGTATTATGGCTTGTGGACCAAGATCTATGTTCTAGAGAGTTAGGGTTTGAGCTAAACCCATTAAGAAGGACTAAGAGCGGGTAAAGTTGGAAACTTTACCCTTAAAAGTGTATTCCCAGTGTGTAAGTGAAGTATGGAGTTTAGATCTGAAGGGTAGGAGTTTAATCCATTGAGATGGCTCAATCAGATAGAGGAACTCGGCGAGTCCATAGAGGAAATCGACGAGTTGAGTTAGTGTGTCCCGTTTTAGCTTCAGGTAGAACTCGTCGAGTCTGAGAAGGGACTCGACTAGTTAAATCGGTAGATCGCGACTGTGAGTAGGCTGGGAACTCGACGAGTCAGGGGAAGACGCGACGAGTTAGATCACAATTTCAGATTCTAGGACTCGACGAGTTGATGGAGCAAATCAACGAGTTGGGTCAACCAGAAGGTTGACTTTGACCCAAGCGTTGACTTTGACCAGGTGTAAAATTGTCATTTTACCCTAAGAAGGATTATCAGATTTTGATTAAGTGTTATTATGAAATTGATAGCCGGGGAGTCGTCGGAGCAGCAGTAAGAGATTCCTCACACGAGATTTCACAGCTAGCATACGAGGTGAGTTTCCTTCAGTAGGAACGGGTCTACGGCACCAAGGTCGGCCCCTAGTATGATTATGTTAGTAGCTAAGTGTGGGCGAGATCCGTATCTCCCAGTTAGCCGAGTGTGGGCGGGGCCCGTATCTCATAGCTTAGTTTGATTATGGATATATGCCTGATTGATAGAAATAGTTATACTCGTTGTCTGTGTGATACTTGTATGTATGTTTAGTAGCTGAGTGTGGGCGTGGCCCGCATCTCATAGCAGCTGAGTCAGGGCGGGGCCCGTATCTCATAGTAGCCGAGTGTGGGTGGGGCTCGTATCTCGTAGTAGCTGAGTGTGGGCGGGGCCCGTATCTCCCAGCTAGCGAAGTGTGGGCGGGGCCCGTATCTCCATGAGTGTGGGCAGGGCCTGTATCTCCTAGTTGCATGTTATGTGTATTGTATGTGGTAGTTTGGGGAGACTCACTAAGCTTCGTGCTTACAGTTTACAATTTTGGTTTCAGGTACTTCCGGTAGCAAGGGGAAGAGCTCGGGATGATTGCAGTGCATAACCATTTGTTCAGCCTGGGATGTTTATACTCTAATATTTTGATATACATTGATATGATGTTGTAGATATTATGACATGTGTTTCGATAACTATGGTATTATTAATAATTAAAAACGAAATTTTTGGTCTGTATTTTTGGGATGTTTCATTATGGATTTGATGAATCAGGTATGCAGGCCGATGCTTGACCGATCTGCCATTGTGTTTATTGATAATATCTTGGTGTATTCCAAGACCAGAGAGCAGAATGAGGAGCACCTTCGAGAGATTTTTGGGGTTCTGAGGCGAGAACGGCTTTATGCCAACTTCTCAAAGTGCGAGTTTTGGTTACGAGAGGTCCAATTCCTTGGGCACCTCGTTAACTAAGATGGGATTTTGGTCGATCTGACCAAGATCGAGGCTGTGATGCAGTAGAAGTTTCCGAAATCTCCCTCGAAGATCAGGAGTGTCTTTGGTTTGGCAGGGTACTATCGGAGATTCATTCAAGATTCCTCCAAGATTGTGGTACCTTCACTCGTCTGACGAGGAAGGGGTGGATTTCTGATGGGGCCCTGAGCAGCAGTCGGCATTTGAGACTCTTCGGCAGATGTTATGTGAGGCCCCAGTACTGACCCTCCCAGAGGGAGTTGACGATTTTGTGGTATTCTATGATGCATCCATCACCGGTTTAGGGGCGTTCCTCATGCAGAGAGGGCGGGTGATTGCTCATGCTTCGCCACAGCTGAAGACGCATGAGATACGATATCCCACTCATGACCTGGAGGTGGGGGCAGTGGTTTTTGCGCTCAAGATTTGGAAAAATTATCTTTATGGGGTCCGTTGTACGGTTTACATGGATCACAAGAGTTTGAGGCATATTATGGAGCAACTAAACTTGAACATGAGGAAGCGCAGGTGGTTGGACATAGTCAATGATTATGACTGCAAGATCCTTTACCATCCAGGTAAAGCGAATGTGGTAGTGGATGCTTTAAGCCGCAAGTCGGCCGGGTCTTCAGGTAGGGAGTTGTGTATGAGGATATCTGTTGATTCTCTGCTTTTGGGATTGATCAGAGCGGCTCAGGTTGAGGGAGTCCGGAAGGAGAACTGGAAACAGGAGAGGATCCGGGGTGAGATTGACAGGTTCGTCACGGATAGTCGAGGGTTGTTGACCCAGTGTGGTCGGGTTTGGGTTCCAGTTTGTGGTGGGATCAGACAGATTGTGTTGGAGGAGACTCATAAGTCTCGTTTTTCTATTCACCCGGGGGCCACCAAGATGTACCAGGATTTGAGATTGAGTTATTGGTGGCTATGTATGAAGAGGGAGATCGCCTGGTATGTCGAGAGGTGCTTGACTTGTAGATTGGTCAAGGCCGAGCATTAGAGGCCGCATGGAATGTTGCAGCCTCTGGAGGTTCCCATGTGGAAATGGGAGCAGATCTCTATGGATTTAATCACCAAGTTGCCGAAGACGGCGAAGGGTTTTGATTCTAAATGGGTCATCATGGATCGATCGACCAAGAGTGCCCACTTTTTGGCTATCCGGGAAAGCTCTTCGGCCGAAACATTGGCCGATGTGTATGTTAGGGAGATTTTTGCTCGTCATGGGGTTCCGGTCTCCATTGTTTCAGACCGTGATGTTCGGTTCACCTCCCGTTTCTTGTAGAAGTTCCATGAGGAACTGGACACGAGGTTGCATTTCAGCACTGCATATCATCCGCAGACCAACAACCAGAGTGAGCGGACGATGCAGACCCTTGAGGATATGTTGCGGGCATGTGTTATTGATTTCGGTGGGAGATGGGATTCCTACCAACCTCTTGCGGAATTCTACTACAACAACAATTATCACTCCAACATTGGTACTCTGTCTTTTGAGCTCTTGTATGGTCGGAGATGTGGTACCCCGGTTTGTTGGGGGGAGGTTGGTCAACGGGTTATGGGAAGGACCGAAGTAGTCCTTCAGATCGTAGAGCTTATCCAACAGATTAGTCAGAGACTACAGACAACTTAGAGTCGACAGAAAAGCTATGTCGACCGACGCCAATCCGAGTTGCAGTTTCAGGTCAGTGATATGGTATTACTGAAGGTCTCACCTTGGAAATGTGTGTTACGCTTCAGGAAGAGGGGGAAGTTGGGTCCCCGATATATTGGGCCTTTTCGAGTGATTTCCAGGGTTGGCAAGGTTGCATACATGTTGGATCTACATGAGGAACTCAGTCAGATTCTGTGATATACCCATTTTCACGGCCAGAAAAGACCGATTTTGTTTATGCTTGTTGAAAATCAGAGTAACATTTTACATAAAAGTGTTGCGGAATTTGTTCCCAAAATAAAAATATGATAAAGATTTATCAAAGCGTTTCCGTAGAAATGTATTTCATTAAAAACACTCGGGATGTCATGTTCGATACAGATCAAAAGCATAAACAGTACAATATAAGCCTTACTACATTATTTCATATCTACAGGCCTATATCTGTAATCCCTCATCCAAAACATCACATCTATGCTCGAGCGCCACTACCTGTAATACATGAAACTGAGTGGGTCAGGCTTGGGAGCCTGGTGAGCACATAGGGTTTTCAACCCACAATAAATAAGTTATTTAATTTCATCAACCAACGATAACCCGATTACTCGTTCCCGTTATCCTCACTTTGCATCCCTAAACACCTATCATAAGGGACCTAGCCTAAGGATCATCACCGGGATGGACACTACTGCTAAGGGGATTCCTCAGCAATAAATGTCCTCAAGGCAACCATGAGGGGGATGGAGTACACCGGTGAACACATCGTTCACAAACACGTACAGGTTGCGAGCCTGCTAGCGTTCCACTGGACTGTCTAGAAGAGTCTGTGGTCGTCATCCATACTCCGCTAGATGATAGAATCAACAACAACAACATCGAGGCCTCTCATCATTTTATCACACATCGTCTATTACATCTACCCATGTTTTACCCCAACATTTTGTAGATATAAAATACATATACGGTTTAAATCATTTAAAACATGTATAAAAATCTTTCATCAGCATAAACAGCAAGTATTCAGACAATAGGCGCACATAGCACGTAATTTATATTAAATACTTCATATCTATGTGTAAGATGAAAGTGACTATGCACTCACTTGTTAAGGTGGTGACTCGGTACTCGGACAGCGCTTCGTTATCTCAAAACAATTTTCCCTTGAAAAAACCTAGTATCAATACCACTAGGGTTTAGTCTAACGTTAACCGCGATTAATTAATAGTCTAGCTATTATTACTGTTATATAAGCGTTAAACAACACTCTATATAACTCATAATAATAGCCCAAATAATTATTTTAAGGTCCTAATAATGTTACTATAATTAAATAAAAGCTATATTAAAAATAGCGTAGGCGTAGCTCACTTACAACGGGTTTTATAGAAAACCGGGCTTTGCTTGGAGCAGCGTTTTCGAACCGAAAGACCATTTTTCTCGGGACTCCGGGAGCCTCGGGGCTTCCTTCGGGTGCTAAGGGGTTCACCTAGGCTTTAGGTGGGGGGGGGGGGGTTAGAAACTCTAGAGAGAGAAAGTATTTAGAGAGAGAAAGAGATTTGGTGCATTTTCCTCGGAACCCTTCGCACCAATTTATAGGCTCAGCACCTTCGGACTACGCTGTGTGTTCAGCAGCACTACGCTGGGCGTAGTTCGGATAAGGCTGCCAGGGAGCCTTCAGCTGTCTCACACTCGGAACGAATAAGAACCGAAGTACACTGGGCGTACTTGGCCTCGGACGCGGAGCGTAGCGAGGGACGACATGTCTGAATCCGAAGTGTGTTCCTGATCATCAACGGACGGCTGTGGCGCTGCCACGTCATCGCTATTCGCATCAGATTTCGCATATTGCACTCTCAACTTCTAAAATTCGTATATTTCGCATACGAGCTCCGTTTTCAACGTTCTTTATATCCACGCGTAGGCGGGAACGTACTCTACAACTTTCGTTTAGACTCCATCGGCTAATTTTGACTTTATTTTAAAAGTTATATTATTAACAGGCCAGGACAGTATTGGTCTGTTAAAATCCCATAACTTCTTCATCCGACGTCCATTTTCGTCTGTCTTTTTATCGTTACGCTACTATTAACGAGATCTTCGATTCTCGTTTAGGTTGTGTCGACTAAAAATTGCTCGATCTAATATTCGAACTTCGGGCTGTACACTGCTAAGCCGAAACTTCGAAAAATCATAACTTCCTCATACGAAGTCAGATTTGGGCGTTCTTTTTATGGACGCTCTCGGTTTAACATATTCTACGACTTTCGTTTAGATCGCTAAGGCTAAAAGTCGTTCTATAATAAATTCACTATTTACGCTTCCCGGTGTCGTGCCGGTTCCGTCGCGAAACTTCGACGGGTCATAACTTTTTCGTTATAACTCGGATTTCGGCGTTCTTTATATCCCTGAAATCCTTTTTTCGACCACTACAAGTTTATGTAGAGATATCGGGTTTATCTCACACTTTAATTTTGATGCTTATTTTTATCCTTTATTTATTATATATTTATAAATAAATAATAAGCATATAAATTCACATAATACTCAAATATTTCATCTTTATTACTTCAAAAAGAGTTACAATAGTTGACCTAGACTATTACATCGTCTAAAAATGCTTAGCCCCAAAACACGGGCGTTAAAATTCTCTCCCCCTTAGGATGATTCCGTCCCGGAATCATGCATCCGCAAACAGATGTGGGTAGCGACTCATCATGTCACTCTCTGTTTCCCAAGTGAGATTCGGCCCATTCGAATGTTTCCACCGGACTAGCACTAAGTCGACCATCTTACGTCGTAAATTCTTAGTCCTACGGTCAACAATTGCCTCGGGCTCTTCGATTAGCCTCTTATTCTCATCCATCCTTAATTCTGAGATTGGAATTATGTCGGGAGCTTCTCCCGTGAAATTCCTCAAATAACACACATGGAAGGTGTTATGAATTCCATCCAGTTCTTCGGGTAATTCGAGCTTGTAAGCTTGGTTCCCAATCTTCTAAAGTAATTTAAACGGTCCAATAAACCTTGGACTCAGCTTTCCTCGTTTTTCAAATCTTATAAGTCCCTTCCACGGTGAGACTTTAAGCAAAACTGAATCTCCAACTTCAAAAGTCATCGTTCGTCTTTTCTTGTCAGCATAGCTCTTCTGACGATCATGAGCTGCTAACATCCTCTCCCTGATTACTTTCAACTTTTCAGCAGTCTCATGGACTATCTCATGGCCCATAAACTGCTTTTCCTCAGCCTCAAGCCAACAAGACGGCGTACGACACTTCTGTCCGTACAAGGCTTGATAGGGTGCCATCTTGATGCTCGAATGGTAACTGTTGTTGTAGGAAAACTCTACCAGAGGTAAGTGCTCATCCCAGTTCCCTTGGAACTATAGGGTACATGCTCTCAGCATATCTTCGAGTGTTTGTATCGTTCTTTCGCTCTGACCATCAGTCTGTGGATGGTAAGCTGTACTCAAACATTATTTCGTACCCAATTCCTCTTGTAGATTTCTCCAAAAGCATTTGCGAGCTTTGCGAGCTTATCCATAGACCACCTCTCGTGAAACGACTGTCACGATCTGATACAATCGTTAGAGGAACACCGTGAAGTCTTACTACCTCCTTCACGTAAGCATTTGCGAGCTTATCCATAGACCACCTCTCGTTGGCTGCTATGAAGTGTGCACTCTTTGTGAAACGATCCACGACCACCCAAATCATGTCGTGATCACTCTTCGTTCTGGGCAGTTTAGTCATAAAATCCATGGTTATGTCTTCCCATTTATCCATGGGCACAGTTAAAGGTTCTAAACTCCCATACGGTTTCTGATGTTGTGCCTTAACTCTTGCACAAGTTACACACTCGGCCACATACTTTGCAACATCGAGCTTCATCTTCGGCCACCAGTAGTAGGGTTTTAGGTCCCTATACATTTTTGTGCTGCTGGGATGAATTGAGTACATGGTCTTGTGTGCTTCTTCCATCAGAAGATCTCTTATTCCTCCTGTCTTAGATACACAAATCCGATCTTGGAATACCTTCAGTCCTTGACTGTTTGTACCGAACACTAACGTTTTGCCCAAACGTTCTTCCTTTCGGTCATTCTTCTCTGAAGCTTCTTCTTGAGCTTTCCTGATACTTTCCACAATAGTCGAGACAACTTCTATTCTCAACGCTCTTGGCCTTTTCCTTTCAAGATTGACTTTTCGACTTAGAGCATCAGCGACAACATTTGCTTTACAGGGGTGGTAAAGTATCTCACAGTCGTAGTCCTTGAGTAACTCTAGCCAGCGTCGTTGTCTCATGTTTAATTCCTTCTGATTAAAGAGATACTAGAGACTCTTATGATCAGTGAAAAGCTTGCACTTCGTGCCATAGAGGTAATGCCTCCATATCTTTAAGGCAAAAACTACCGCTGCCAACTCCAAATCATGAGTGGGGTAGTTCTTTTCATGCTCCTTCAATTGTCGAGATGCGTATGCTATCACCTTTTCTCTTTGGGTCAGGACACATCCTAACCCGACTCCCGATGCATCGCTATATACCATGAAGTATTCAACTCCATCGGGTAGAGAAAGGATCGGTGCTTCACATAATTTCTTCTTTAGCTTCTCGAATGCTTCTTCGTGCTTCTCGCTCCATGTATAAGTAGCTCCTTTGTGGGTCAAAGTTGTTAATGGAGCAGCTATCGAAGAAAAGCCTTGGATAAATCCTCGGTAGTATCCAGCTAATCCCAGAAAGCTTCGAATCTCCGTGGGACTTTTTGGTCGTTCCCACTTCATCACCGCTTCAATTTTTGCTGGGTCAACCATTATCCCTTCCTGGTTAACCACATGACCCAAGAATTGGACTTCTCGGATCCAAAAATCACACTTGGAGAACTTTGCATATAGTTTCTCCTTCTTCAAGACTTCCAACACTTCTCGTAGATGCTGGCCATGCTCCTCCTGGATTTTCGAGTAGATGAGAATGTCATCTATGAATACTATCACGGATTTGTCGAGGAATGGTTTACAAACCCTATTCATCAAATCCATGAATGCTGCTGGAGCATTGGTTAGTCCAAACGACATAACCAAAAACTCGTAGTATCCATACCTCATTCTGAATGCAGTCTTCTCAATATCCTGCTCTCTTACCTTTAGCTGATGATATCCTGACCTGAGATCGATCTTTGAGAAATAGCTCGAACATTGCAGCTGATCGAATAGGTCATCAATCCTCGGCAATGGGTACTTGTTCTTCACCGTTGCCTTGTTCAGCTCTCAGTAGTCTATACACATTCTCATGCTTCCGTCTTTCTTCTTCACGAATAGCACTGGAGCTCCCCAGGGTGATGAACTAGGTCTGATAAAACCGTTGTCCAACAACTCCTAAAGTTGCGTCATAAGCTCCTTCATCTCCGTCGGTGCTAATCGGTACGGTGCTTTTGCTATTGGTGTTGTTCCTGGTAGCAAGTCTATTTGGAACTCTACTTTTCTATCAGGCGGTAATCAGGGAAGATCTTCGAGAAAGATTTCTGGATAATCACACACCACTAGTATACTCTGTACCTCCTTCTTTTCCTTCTTAGCATCGATAACAAATGCCAAGTATGATGCACATCCCTTGGACAAACATTTTCTGGCTTTCATTGGGGAGATGATTCCAGAATTTACTCTGCATTTGTCCCTATACACCATGAATGACTCTTTTTCGGGTGGGTTTACTCTTACTATCTTCTTTCGGTATAATATCTCGGCATCTTTGGCGCTGAGCCAATCCATTCCCAGAACGATATCAAAACCGTTCAACTCTATGGGCAACAGTTCTTCGTGGAATTCATTTCCATTTAGGTCGATGACGATGTTCCTAATATGATTACCAATAGGTACGAACTTGCCACTGGCAACTTCAACAATTAGGGCATTATCAAGTTTTTCTACAGGTAATGCTAGTTTTCCACCAAATCTATGGGATACAAAGGAATAATTTGCTCCAGAATCAAATAGTATACTGGAAGGTAAACCATTTACAAGAAAGGTACCTGAAGCGACATCTGCTGCCTCCTTTGCAGCCTCGAGTGTCATCTGGAAGGCTCTCACCTTCGGCTTTGGTGGAATGTTGGGTCTTCCCGCCTCCTTCTTCTTCGGGCAGTCCCTCGAAATGTGCCCTTCCTCGCCACACCCATAACAGACTTTCTTGGTGAGGGTGCATTCATTGGCATAGTGCCCGGTCTTTCCACACTTAAAGCAGGTGACTTTTCCGTCGCATTTTCCGGAGTGCTTCTTCTTGCACTTGTCACACCACTTTGCTTCGGCTCCTCCTCCCTTCGAACCGGACTTCGAGAATTTACTTTTCTTGTTGGACCTTGAAGATCCATCGAATTTCCTTTTCTCACCAACCTCGGCCCTCTCCAGACCCCTTTCCTTCTGCTGGGTCTCCACATTCTTAGCTGCTCGAACAGCTGATTTCAGAGTGGTTGTCATCTTGATTGTCGGGCCAAAGTCGGCTGGCAGTCCATTTGCGAACTTCTCAATTTTGGAGAGTTCGGTTGGCACTAGGTATTGAAACAACTTCATCTTTTCCGTGAATGCAGTAGCGTAGTCGTCAACGCTCATTCTCCCCTTCTTCAAGTTTTGGAATTCATTGTTCAGATCAATCAGATCTATCTCTGAACAGTACTGCATCTTCAGTTGTTCCAAGAACTCATCCCATGACATCTTCAGGGCTTCTCCTCGTGGCATTGTATCTGCCAGTAACTTCCACCAGCTCAAGACTCCAGTTTTCAGTTGTCTTACTGCGAAGACGGTCTTCTGTTTCTCACTACAGCTGCAGCTCTCGAACACTATTTCTATTTCGGAGATCCAATCCATAATCTCAACAGGATTTGGGCTTCCTAAGAGACTTGGTGGCTGCGCACCCAAGAAATTCTTATACATCCGCCCATCCTTGTCGTTTCCCTTCTCCGGGTCATTCCTTCGTTCTCCTTGAGTCCCAACTTGACTCACATGGCGACTATAGTTCCCTTCGTCCGATTTCTCGGGACTCAGCTCGGGTTGTTCAACGGGCATGGTAGGTTCATCCCTATTCAACATCTGCCTCATTTTTTCCCTTTGTTCCGCTAACATAGCCCGAATCATGGCTTGTACTCCAGCCATGGTGATTGGCTCGAGTGCAACTTCTACTACAACATGTATTTGCTGAACCACTGGGGGTTGATTCCTATTCCTATTTGCATTCCCATCTCCACTGCGGGTTCTTGCCATTTTGATCTATACACCGAATAAGGTGAATTTAGATCTTTATTTAGGATAGACGTTTAAATCATCCTTATCTCTCCGAAACGTTTATATGTTAGTTCTAATATCATAGTCGTACGTTTAGAATCCTGAACACATAAGGTTTCCAGATCCGGTTGGCAACAGACCATAGATCCGAACAGATAACAGCATATAAGGCATAAAGTATTTAGCACATAAAGCATATTAGGCATACTTCCTAAATAAGCTTGTGCTCACGTCTCACAATCATCGCTTAGCATTCTAAGTTTAAGTCTAGAAATCCTACAAATTCCTAGTTCGCTTAAACTAATGCTCTGATACCAACTGTGACATCCCCATTTTCATGGCCAGAAAAGACCGATTTTATTTATGCTTGTTTGAAAATCAGAGTAACATTTTACATAAAAGTGTTGCGGAATTTGTTCCCAAAATAAAAATATGATAAAGATTTATCAAAGCATTTCCGTAGAAATGTATTTCATTAAAAATACTCGGGATGTCATGTTCGATACAGATCAAAAGCATAAACAGTACAATATAAGCCTTACTACATTATTTCATATCTACAGGCCTATATCCGTAATCTCTCATCCAAAACATCAAATCTATGCTCGAGCACCACTACCTGTAATACATGAAACTGAGTGGGTCAGGCTTGGCAGCCTGGTGAGCACATAGGGTTTTCAACCCACAATAAATAAGTTATTTAATTTCATCAACCAACGATAACCCGATTACCCATTCCCGTTATCCTCACTTTACGTCCCTAAACACCTATCATAAGAGACCTAGCCTAAGGATCATCATCGGGATGGACACTACTGCTAAGGGGATTCCTCAGCAATAAATGTCCTTAAGGCAACCATGAGGGGGATGGAGTACATCGGTGAACACATCGTTCACAAACACGTACAGGTTGCGAGCCTACTAGCATTCCACTGGACTGTCTAGAAGAGTCCGTGGTCGTCATCCATACTCCACTAGATGACAGAATCAGCAACAACAACATCGAGGTCTCTCATCATTTTATCACACATCGTCTATTACATCTACCCATGTTTTACCCCAACATTTTGTAGATATGAAGTACATATACGGTTTAAATCATTTAAAACATGTATAAAAATCTTTCATCAGCATAGACAGCAAGTATTCAGACAATAGGCGCACATAGCACGTAATTTATATTAAATACTTCATATCTATGTGTAAGATGAAAGTGACTATGCACTCACTTTTTAAGGTGGTGAGTCGGTACTCGTACAACGCTTCGTTATCTCAAAACAATTTTCCCTTGACAAAACCTAGTATCAATACCACTAGGGTTTAGTCTAAAGTTAACCGCGACTAATTAATAGTCTAGCTATTATTACTGTTATATAAGCGTTAAACAACACTCTATATAACTCATAATAATAGCCCAAATAATTATTTTAAGGTCCTAATAATGTTAATATAATTAAATAAAAGCTATATTAAAAATAGCATAGGCGTAGCTCACTTACAGCGGGTTTTATAGAAAATCGGGCTTTGCTTGGAGCAGCGTTTCCGAACCGAAAGACCCTTTTTCTCGGGACTCCGGGAGCCTCGGGGCTTCCTTCGGGTGCTAGGGGGTTCACCTAGGCTTTAGGGGAGGGGGGTTAGAAACTCTAGAGAGAGAAAGTATTTAGAGAGAGAAAGATATTTGGTGCATTTTCCTCAGAACCCTTCGCACCTATTTATAGGCTCAGCACCTTTCGGACTACGCTGCGTATTCAGCAGCACTACGCTGGGCGTAGTTTAGATAAGGCTGCTAGCGAGCCTCCAGCTGTCTCGCACTCGGAACGGATAAGAATCGATGTACGCTGGGTGTACTTGGCCTCGGAAGCGGGGCGACGTGTCTGAATCCGAAGTGTGTTCCTGATCATCAACGGACGGCTGTGGCGCTGCCACGTCATCGCTATTCACATCAGATTTCGCATATTGCACTCTCAACTTCTAAAATTCGTATCTTCGCATACGAGCTCCGTTTTCGACGTTCTTTACATCCACGCGTAGGCGGGAACGTACTCTACAACTTTCGTTTAGACTCCGTCGGCTAATTTTGAATTTATTTTAAAAGTTATATTATTAACAGGCCGGGACAGGATTGGTCTGTTAAAATCCTATAACTTCTTCATCCGACGTCCGTTTTCGTCTGTCTTTTTATCGTTACGCTACTATTAACGAGATCTTCGATTTTCGTTTAGGTTGTGTCGGCTAAAAATTCCTCGATCTAATATTCGAACTTCGGGCTATACACTGCTAAGCCGAAACTTCGAAAAATCATAACTTCCTCATACGAAGTCAGATTTGGGCGTTCTTTTTATGGACGCTCTAGTTTAACATATTCTATGACTTTCGTTTAGATCGCTAAGGCTAAAAGTCGTTCTATCGTAAATTCACTATTTACGCTTCCCGGTGTCGTGCCGGTTTCATCGCGAAACTTCGACGGGTCATAACTTCTTCGTTATAACTTGGATTTCAGCGTTCTTTATATCCCCGGAATCCTTGTTTCGACAAATACAACTTTATGTAGAGATATCGGGTTTATCTCACACTTTAATTTTGACGCTTATTTTTATCCTTTATTTATTATATATTTATAAATAAATAATAAGCATATAAATTCACATAATTCACATAATACTCAAATATTTCATCTTTATTACTTCAAAAAGAGTTACAATAGATGACCTAGACTGTTACATCGTCTAAAAATGCTTAGCCCCGAAACACGGGCGTTACAGATTCACAGCACTTTCCATGTTTCGCAGTTGCAAAAGTGTGTATGGGATGATGAGGCGGTGGTTTCCTTGGACGACATTCAGTTCGATGAGCGTCTTAACTATGTTGAGAGGACGGTGGCTATTTTGGAGAGAAAGATGAAGGTCCTACGCAACAAGGAGATACCTTTGGTAAAAGTGCAGTAGCAGCATCGGAGAGGCTCCGAGTGAACCTGGGAGCCGGAAGCTGAGATGCGGGAGCATTATCCTAAGTTATTCGCCGCAGCAGACTTTGAGGACGAATTCTAGATCAAGCAGGGGAGAATTGTAGCATCCCGATGATAAGGTACTTCAAATTTCAACCCTATTATTTTATTATGTTGCATTTTGGTCCCTAAGTTCAATAAAGTGTGCAAAGGAACCATAATGGCATTGTTGTGATTATGGCCTTCGGAGTACACCATACGTA
Source organism: Lactuca virosa (assembly GCF_052849685.1). Lineage (NCBI taxonomy): Eukaryota > Viridiplantae > Streptophyta > Magnoliopsida > Asterales > Asteraceae > Lactuca > Lactuca virosa. Next base: position 163,592,113 of record NC_136433.1, on the reverse strand, counting down.
CGTGGTGTACGCTGAGCGTACTAGGGCGCGCCCTAGTATGCTGGGCGTAGTTTCCAGTTATGGAATCCCTAATTTTTAGGGTGTGTCTCGTATTTAAGCACTCTTATGGCCTCATTTCACCCACCTTAACTGCCTTCATCCCTCTCATACGTCTTCGTAACCCTAAAACCACCTTGAGGAGCCTTTTCAAGCTTAGAAGTGTGTTTTTGGTGCCTTAGAAGAAGAAGGAAGGGATCCAAGCTCATCTTGGAGGAGTGGAACACTTGCATCTGGGATTTCTACTTCATTTGCAACCATTCTAAGGTAAAAAGCTTGCAACTTGACCCCTCTATCTCATAGATCTAGTTTTGGTTGTTTTTATGGAACATTTTGGTCCCAAAATGTTAGATCTTGAATATGGCATGTTCTTGACCTTTGAGTTGTCCATTTAGACCCTAGGAGGGGTCTTAATTCATAAGAATGGGTTCCAAATGGTTAGTTTTGCTTCTTTCATCTTGTAGAATGTCTTAATGGAATAAGACCTTGTGTTAAGCACTTATTGGACATGCTAGGTCGTAAAGTTGGAGACTTTATGACTCCTAAGAGTATTCTAGCCATGGATCTGATGTTTGGACGTAAGAGCTTAAGCCATTAAGCTTATTTTTGTCCTTGTGAGGGTATGCCCCGCGTACTCGGAGTACGCCCTGCGTACGAGGTCAACCACCCCGATGTTGGTCAACCTACGAGGCTTCGTGTATGCCTAGCGTACCTCCGGAGTACGCCCCGCGTACACACTCTGAGTTGACTCAGTCGAGTTTACTCGGTTCGGTTAGCTCGACTGGGTTGACTCAGTTGACCTAGTTAGTTTGACCGTTGACATTAACCAAGTTTGACTTTGAGGGTATTTTGGGTATTTTAGGATTTTGATCGAAATTGGTCATTTGGTGGGAATAGGTATGGTTAGAGAGTTGAGATTTGGAGTCGAGACCTCATCAGCTTCTGTTCAGTTTGCGAGGTGAGTTTTCCTCACTATACTTGTGGGTCGAAGGCAGCAAGGTCGACACTTTGGATTCGATATCCTGTTATGCATGCTATTGTACTGTAGTGATATGTTACATTGGTATCTTGTATATAGGATGATGTTATGCTTAGTGATCAGTAGATCTGTCTGACTGTTTGTAGGCTGTTATATGATTATCAGTTATATGTGTACACGTTTGGGTGGTGGTTGAGGCTTTACAACTTTGTGCATGAGCCAACAGACCGGGGGCATTCCAACCCGATGGTTGAGTGGGCCTAAGGGTATTCCATTCCGAGGATGACAGGACACATCGTGTATTGGCATTCCAACCTGATGGTTAGGGGGCTGGGGTATTCCAACCCGATGGTTGACTGGACCCATAGTGTATTGTCATTCTAACCCGATGGTTGAGGGGCCTGAGGTATTCCAACCTGATGGTTGATTGGACCCGACATTACGTTATTTTATATGTTATTTGTTTGTGTGTTGGTACTTTGGGGGAACTCACTAAGCGTTGGCTTACAGTTTTGGGTTATGTTTCAGGTACTTCAGATGATCGTGGGAAGGCGAAGGCGTGACCGTACTCATCCTCATGTTTTTTACTTATGATTTTGGGAGACTCTGATGTTGAACATGTTTTGAAAACTATGATTGTAAACAATTTTTGAACTTGGTTGCTTTTAAAAAAACGTTTAAATTTATCATGATTTTATTGATGTTACAGTCGGATGATGAATGCGAATCTTGTCTTCTGGGAAAAATGACAAAATCACCTTTCACTGGATCTTGTGAAAGAGGTGAAGGTTTGTTGGATCTCATACTCACAAATGTGTGTGGAGCCTTCAGATCATCCATAAGGGATGCTAATCAATTCTATTTGAATTTTACTGATGATTATAGCAGATATGGTTATATTTACTTAATCAAACATAAGTCAGAAACCTTTGAAAAGTTCAAAGAGTTTAAACATGAAGTTGAGAATCAATTGGGCAGGAAGATAAAGATGCTCTGATGAGATAGAGGCGGAGAGTGTCTTAGTATCGAGTTCCACGACTACCTCAATGAATGTGGAATAGTTTCACAATTCACCCCTACTAGGATACCACAACTTAAAGGTGTGTCTGAGAGGCACAATCGAACCTTGTTAGACATGGTTTGTTCCATGATGAGTCGAGATTCTCTTCTAATTTCATTCTGGGGTATGCCTTAGAGACTGCCGCCCATATTTTTAATCTTGTCCCAACTATGAGGGTTGCCAAAACACTTCACGAGATGTGGACAGGGAAAGTTCCCTCGTTGGCACATATCAAAATCTGGGGTTGTGAAGCTTTCGTTAGATGAGAGACTCATGACAATCTAGAGGCAAGAAGTGAGAAGTGTTTGTTCATTGGTTACCCACAAAAGTCTTTTGGATACTTTTTCTACATATCTAATAAGAACATGGTCTTTGTAGCTCGAAGAGGAGTCTTTCGCGAGAGAGAACTCATATTCAAAGAGGATAGTGGGAGTACCATTGACCTTGAAGAAATTTAGGAGTCAACCAATGAGGGAACCTCTGAAGACACTGGCGCTTAAACAGAGGAAGAAATTTTTGTTGAACCAATTGACAAGTCATTACCTCTTCGTCGTTCCAGTAGAGTTAGCATGCCACCTGAGGTTTATGGTTTCCATATAACCGCAAAAGGTGATACATTTATCAGTGATCGTACACTGATAAATTTGGATGAGCTAACTAACTACAAGGAAGCAATGGCAGGCCCTAAAGCTGCCAAATGGAAAGAGGCAATGGACAGTGAGATCAAGCCCATGTATGATAACCAAGTTTGGAATTTGGTTGATCATGTACCCAATCGAAAGACAGTTGGATGCAAATGGATCTTCAAGAAGAATACCGACATGGATGGAAATATGCATACTTTCAAGGCAAGGCTAGTTGCAAAGGGCTTTACTCAAATCCTAGGGATTGACTATGATGCGACCTTCTCTCAGTGGCCAAGATAAAGTCTAGTAGGGTAATGCTCGCCATAGTTGTGTTTCATGACTATGAAATATGGAAGATGGATGTCAATATTGCTTTCCTTAACGGGAAGTTGGTTGAGGATGTTAACATGAGTCGGCCAGAGGGTTTTGTAGATGCAAAGTTCCCTGATAAAGTATGTAAGCTTGAAAAAACCATTTCTGGATTAAAACAAGCATCTCACAGCTGGAATCTTTGGTTCCATGAGAAAATCAAAAAGTTTGGTTTCTCTAGGAGTAAGGATGAGTCATGTGTGTATGTCAAGTCTAGTGGGAGTATAGTAACCTTTCTAATATTGTATGTTGATGACATACTACTTATAGGAAACGACAGTCCAACTTTGCAGGATGTAAAATCTTGGCTTGGAAAGTGTTTCGCTGTGAAGGATCTTGGAGAGGCAGCCTATATTTTTGGGATAAGAATCTTGAGGGATAGAAAGAAAAGACTAATTGGGCTTAGTCAAAGTAAATACTTGGAAAAGGTAATAAAGCGTTTTAGTATGGAAAATTCCAAGAAATGAGAGTTAGCTATTCATAGTAATGCTAGGCTGAGTAAGACTCAAAGCCCGAGTACCGATGAAGAGATAACATAAATGAGTTGGGTCCCATACGTTTCGGCTATGGGATCAATCAAATATGTTATGACATGTACTCGTCTTGATGTATCTTTTGCCTTGAGCATGGTTAGTCGATATCAGGGAAATCACAACAAAGCTCATTGGATAGCAGTAAAAAAACATTCTCAAGTATCTGATAAGGACAAAGGATTGGGTTCTTGTGCTTGGTGGCAGTGATACGTTGAGAATAAATGGGTATAGTGATGCCAACTTTCAAACAGATACAGACAACTTCCGTTCTCAATCTGGATGGGTGTTCACATTAAAAGGTGGAGCAATTACGTGGAAAAGTTCCAAGCAAGATACGGTGGTTGATTTTACTTGTGAATCATAGTACATAGCAGCAAGTGAAGCATCAAAGGAAGCAACTTGGTTGAAGAACTTCATCGGAGATCTTGGAATTGTCCCAACCATTCAGGAACCAATGGAACTTTTCTGTGATAATGAAGGAGCAGTTTATTTGACAAAGGAACTGAGAGATCATGGCAGATCAATACATATCGACAGAAATTTCCATTTCATCAAACATAGAGTAGAAGAAGGTCACCTCATTGTAAAGAGGGTATCATCTGATGAGCATCCCGCAGATCCCCTCACAAAGGGCCTGAGTAAGGATAAACACATTCAGCATGCCAGGAGCATCGTTCTGAGAGATGATATTAGTTTTATTAGTTAGTTGATTTTTTTTAAACTTGTAACAAATTAAGTGTAATTGACTTTTGGTGATTAAATAATAAGAGATTATTTATGAGTTTGTTTACTGTCATTGTCAAATATTTATTCTTGTGTTTCATTTTGCATTTTTACTTCTGGAATGATTTAATTATTCAAACTCCACAGTCACTCATACTTTAGGAAGTAAGTTGTGAATTAAGACTGTCATGAATTGAATTGTAGATTGTCTGAAGAGTTTATACATAACAATAGTATTGCTGCAATGTTCATGAGTACTTGGAAATGGATATTTAAGTATTGGATAAACCCACGCTCAGAGAATTACTTCATGGATTATATCACGAGTAATTTTGTGACGGTAATATCTTATATTCTTAAAACGAAGATATATGAGTTGTAATTTACAAGTCGGTTGTACATTGGTAATGCGTAAACGCATCAGTAACATGATGTTATAAAACGTATTGTCATGTGTGACTTGATGAGTAAGAGATGCAAGCATATACATCGAAGTTTATTTGTTCCTTTTGCTCTAACGATAAAAGTGATATCTTTGGGCCCCTCCTTGATTTGGTGTTGACTTATAGTGCTAGGCCCAGCCAGGACTAAATTAATGTGTTCAATTAGAAGTCGTATGATATCATCACAAATCGGAAATCCGGAAACAAAATCATGGACAATGAGATTGATCATAATACATGTCTCATGTCCTTACAATATCTTGAAGAACATAATAATATTTTATCACTTATCTTAGGACATGTTTCTGACTAGATCAGAGTTCACAACAGCTTTTGGAAGCTACAATTTGCTGATCGATTCAGAAGTTATACTGGCAATTATAGTTATAGACTTATCTAAGTGGGAGCCTGTTAGATTAGGTGTCTAAGCCCATAACTAAAATTGGTATATACTTGAATTGATAGTATCACCGTCCTTTTAGGTTGCCCTCAAACGTAGCAATTGGACATGATGACTTTTAGAGAGAGAGAGAGAGAGAGATTAATTTATTATGTGATTAATAAATTGAAATAAATAGTTTATTAATATATTATGAAAATAGTATATTAACTAGAAAACTATTATTTAATTAATAATTGATTAGAAATTAATTAGAATTAATTTTCAGATTAATGTAATTAATTAAAAGTGCAAGGTCTAAAGTGTAATTGTTCAATAATTGAACAAAAAGCTCCAGAACCTTCCACCATAGGTGGTGGACGGTTTTGAGGGAATGTTCTAGGGTTTCTAGAATATCCCATATGGATAAATACAAAATGAGATAAATACCAGATTTGAAATATTAATTTAATATTCAAATCAGGGTTATTTAGGGTTTCATGTGCCATTATATAAAGACCCTTAGGCCTCTTATTTTTGGCCACACTTTCCCATTAAGAGATAGCCAAAAATCCAACTCTCCCCTCTCCTCTCTTTTAAGCCTCCTTCTTGCTAGCTTAGGTGTGAACCATTAGAGGCACGACAATTGTGGTGTTTGCTTCCAAGAGATCTACAAACAAGAAATTCTTGTTATTTACTATAATAACAATAAGGTATGTAATCCTAAACCTATTCTTATGTTTTTCAAAAATAGCATAAGGTTTCTAGGGTTTCTTGTTTGATATTCATAGTTATAGGTTCAATAGTGAAAACATAGATCCTTTCGGTTGCATGTGAACTTAAGGGTTTTATGTTTATTTGTTTTACCTAAATTCTATCAATAATATGGTTGTGAATGCATACTTTTGTGTATCAAACTGTGAACTTATTATATTAAGTTGTGATATTTGTGTTTTAAACTGTGAATTGACTGCATTAAGCTGTGAATTTTCTATTTAAACCGTGAATTTGTATATTAAGTTGTGAATTTTATGTATTAAACTATAAATTGATTGTATTAAGAGTTTTAAGTTGATAATATGTTGTGAATGCATACATTTTGTGTATTCAACTATGAATTTATTGTATTAACCTGTGAATTTTGTGTATTAAGTTGTGATTTTTGTGTTTTAAATTGTGAATTGATTGTATTAAGCTATGAATTTTCTGATTAAATTGTGAATTGACTATATTTAAGCTATAAATTGTGTGTATTAACTATGTATTTACTGTGTTAAGTTATGAATTGACTAGTATTAAGCTATGATTTTTTTTATAAATTTTTTGTTTTCTTCTGAAATATAAGATGAAAGCAACATTATACACAAATATAGTTTTATCTAACTTTGAGTAAAGTCTATAAAATTTAAATTATGAATATTTGTGTAAATAAACTTTGTGTAAGTTTTATGTTGAGAATATGATTATGAATATATAACTTTTGTGTATTAAACTGTAAATTTGTTATATTAAGTTGTAAATATTGTGTACTGAATTATGAATAAATTGTATTAAGGTATAATTTTTTAATAAATTTTGTGTTAAAATATGAATGATTTATCTATGAATATTTATATTAATTTTCTTGTGAATATATTTATTTTTTATGTTTTATAAATATGTAAGAATCTATTTGTTTTTATGATTATTTTTTATTAAACTCTAAATAAGTGAATTAATTGGTTTATAATATTGTGAATATAATATTTAAGTTGTCAACCAATGATTTTATATACATATCTGATTTGGAAGGATGATTACAACGGTGACACAAGTGGTTGGTGGTGGAGTGTGGTGGTTGTTGGTGGTGGTAAAGTTTGCATTTTACTTCTTTAAATATATGGATTAATGTATAGTTAACTGTATTGTGTTATGTTGTGAATTTTATGTATTAAACTAAAAATTGTTTGTATTAAGTTGTATATTTTATATAATTTGTGTATTAAAATAGAATGAATGTATGCATGAAAATATAAAACTATATATTAGTGAATTAATATGTTTATTAAACTGTGAATACATATTATACACGATATATTTTTTTTTAAAGAAATCTACAATTTAGAAAAGATAAAATCGAATTTTTCATGGAATAATTCTATTTTTTTTATTAAAATTTATATATTTGGCTGCAAAAATGAAATTGTATGTGTTAAAAAATATTACCAAATAAATGAAATGTTTCATCCCCCTCTGGCACGTATCACAATATTATCCGCTTTGGGCTCCCGACACGAAAACTTCCCAGGGGGTCACCCATCCCTGAATTGCTCTCGCCCGGACACGCTTAACGGCAGAGTTCTTATGGGATTTGTTGACCTCAAGGCTTTAGAACGCGTTGTGACAAGGAAGATATCCACACCCCTTATAAAGAAATGTTTCGTTCTCCTTCCAAGCCGATGTAAGATCTAGTTCAACCCACCTTCACCCCCATTATAGGGTTCGACATCCTCGTCGGACACATCGACCCGTGCCCCATCTCTGATACCATTTGTAACACCCCCCTCTGGCACGTATCACAATATTGTCCGCTTTGGGCTCCCGACGTGAAAACTTCCCACGGGGTCACCCATCCCTGAATTGTTCTCGCTCGAACATGCTTAACTACAGAGTTCTTATAGGACCTGCTGCCCTCACGACTTTAAAACGCGTTGTGATAGAGAAGGTATGCACACCACTTATAAGGAAATGTTTGTTTCTCCTTCCAAGCCGATGTAGGATCGGTATTGAAGGTCCTGGATTCCCCTCTTGAGGTGGAGATTGTGGATGATCGTACTGTGAGCGTTGCGAAGGTATTCCGAGGATGTGTTTTGAACATGTTCAGTGAGAGGTTTCCTATCGACTTGGTACCGATTCCCTTGAAGGTGTCAACACCCTTTTAAGGAATGCTTAGTTCTCCTTCCCATATGATGTGGGATTAGGTGTAGCTAACATGCTCGCCTTCACCCCCCCCCCCCCATTATAGGTTTCAACGTCCCTGCCAAACACATCGACCCGTGCCCTGACTCTGATACCATTTGTAACATCGCCCTCTGGCACGTATCACAATATTGTCCGTTTTTGGCTCCCGGCAAGAAAAATTCTCAGGGGTCACCCATCCCAGGACCGTGCCCTAGCTCTGATACCATTTGTCACATCCCCTTCTGGCACGTATCACAATGTTGTCCGCTTTGGGCTCCCGGCGCGAAAACTTCCCAGGGGGTCACCCATCCCTGGATTGCTCTCGCCCGGGCACACTTAACTGCGGAGTTCTTATGGGATTTGCTGCCCTCACGGCTTTAAAATGCATTGTGTCAAGGAAGGTATCCACACCCCTTATGCCTATGATACCATTTTGTAGCATCCCTAGTATAAGGAAATGTTTCGTTCTCCTTCCAAGCCGATGTAGAATCAGGTGCAACCTACCTTCATAGGGTTCGACGTCCCCGTCGAACACATCGACCCATACCCTAGCTATGATACCATTTGTAACATCCCCATTATAAGGAAATGTTTCGTTCACCTTCCAAGTCGATGTAGGATCAGGTGCAACCTACCTTCACCCCCCATTATAAGGTTCGACTTCCCCGTCGAACATATCGACTCGTGCCCTGGCTCTGATACCATTTGTAATATTCTCATTACAAGGAAATGGTTTGTTCTCCTTCCAAGTCGATGTAGGATCAGGTGCAACCTACCACCTCCCCCCCCCCCCCATTATAGGGTTCGATGTCCCCGTGGGGAGCACCAATCCTGTTCGTGAAAAAGAAGGATAGGTCACATAGGATGTGTATCGATTATTGGGAATTGAACAAGCTGACGGTGAAGAATCGTTACCCACTTCCGAGGATCGACGATTTATTTGATCAACTTCAGGGTGCGATCATACCAACACTAATGCACCGGATCCCATCAGAACTTCGCAGTTAAGTGTGCTTGGGCGAGAGCAGTACTAGGATGGGTGACCCCCTGGGAAGTCCTCGTGCTGAGTAACCCAAAGCGGACAATATTGTGATACGTTCCAGAGGAGGATGTTACATGAAAAGTACAATGTTTGTCCTAATAAGCTCTGAATATGACTAGAAAAATGTCATCGAATTTAGTTTTAATCTGATGGTGGTCCGACAACGGTCCGAAGGAGGTCAAACAACAAGTGACAACTAGTTGTAAACTAGATAATGTAAAAGTTTGTTTAATGTAATATTAATGTTTGATTTCTCTAAAATATCATTAATGAATTTTTTTTTTAAATGGTTGCTAGAGTTCCTAAAGTTTATTGTACTGATAACCAAAAAAATATAATGCTATAAATGGGTGTATTTTCAATGTATGAATAAGAAAATGAAAATGAAAGTATGTTGTTATAATCAACAAATAAATGAAAATTCATTGTGATTTCCCAATATGATTTATCGCCTTATGGAAAACCTATGACCTATCAACATCATTTGTTGTGCATTCTATAAATATTGGGATTAATCATGAAATACCATTTTCGATTTCTGATTCAAAGTTTTAGGCACTTATTCCTTGGTTGGCCATTGATCTTTATTGCTCTCTGATAATTTTCAATTATGTATACACTTAAATCACTCTCTAACCATCACTGATGTAGATCAATAATAACAAAAAATTAGATCCAAATTATCTAGTATGAGAAACCCATAGCCGATCATGATTCTCAAATCAAACTACAAGTATCCAAACTTCAAATTTGAACAATAAGAAAACAACTATATAGCAAAAAGAGAAAATAACATGAAGCTTGAGGAGTGAATGAACTCCAGATGAATCTTTATCAAATTGTAAAAAAAAAAGTCATAAATGTAAGCTTGACAAATGTCAAATTATCATAGCATACTAACGAAATAAAGAAGAAATTCCAATTGAATATTGCAAGTAGACATTTTGAGTTAATTAAATTATAATCCAAGAAAATTTTTAATTTTACTTTTAACTTTAAGTATGCCATATTAGCAAGTACTATTTATGTAGGTTGTTATCATGGTTTCACTATGTTTATAATTAATTAATTATCATATGCAAAATCAATGTTTCTTTATTTAGGTGCTTTATGATGATTAATCTGTGATTGGAATTGGTTATAATGACAATACGATTGGCACTTACGAAACAAAGGACGCAAATCATTAATTTATCACAACCCTAAACTTGCAAATAAAACAATCAAAAATGGGTATTCCAAAAAAAAACCAACCAAATACCAACCACATAGCAACCAAAAACCTAATAATGAATTCTAGAAAACAAAAGGAAACATTGAAGTCGTATGTATCTCATAAAACTTACTTTAGAAGTTGAAAAAAGGCAAAAAGATAATGCGTTTGGACAGAACTCTGACGAGCAGTTGATTTATTCTTCAAATTTGAGTATTAGAACTCAAATATCAATAATTTGACAATAAAAATATTAAATGTGACTTGATCAAGTCATTAATGGCTCTCTAAAATTTTTGAACATAATGTCTTCATCACTTTGTTGTTTAAAGAAAGAACTACAAATATATAAAAGATTATCATGTTGGCTTATATGAGTTTTGGGGTTGTCTTTGAATTCGACTATTAAGGAAAATAGATTGTGTTTGCGACACATTACACAACATGAAGGGATGAGAAAATCTTGACACATTTGACTCGTTTTAGCTAATCTCTATAATTGTATCCAAAATATGGTGTGTGCACTGCAATCTTCCCGAGCTCCTCTTTTGAAAACTGAGTACCTGAAACCAAACTGAAAACCGTAAGCACGAAGCTTAGTGAGCTCCCCTAAACTACCACATACCAAACAATAACATATAAAGCAACTACTGGGCCTTGCCCACTGCATCGGACCGAAGTCCGGAACTAACCAGGGCCTTGCCCTCTGCATCGGACCGTCGTCCGGAAACTGCATCGGACCGTAGTCCGGGACTAATCAGGGCCTTGCCCTCTGCATCGGACCGAAGTCCGGAAACTGCATCGGACCGAAGTCTGGAACTAACCAGGGCCTTGCCCTCTGCATCGGACCGAAGTCCGGAACTGACTGAACATAACATAGCATAATCATAACTACTAGCATAAACACATATACTGCATACTGCATCAGACCGAAGTCCGGAACACATAACACAAAGACATGCTTGAATCACAAAGACATCAAGCACACTGAACTACTGCATCGGACCGAAGTCCGGAACTACTGCTAACTAAACGGGCCGGCATTGTGGCCGTAGACCCGTTCCTACTGGAAGGAAACTCACCTCACACTGTTGAAGTCCCGTAGACACAATCCCATACTACTGAAGTCCCACAGACCCAACCCCAGCTGCTGGATGACAGATTCCCGAACTGTCAACACCAAAATAACACCCAATTAATTATTGGGTTCTAACACATAACTATAAGTGAATACTTTGGATAATTACTACATTACCCATAGCTTGGCTTACCCAAGCCCAAGGCCCAATCCATAGGCCCAAAGTCAACTAGGGATCAAAGCCCAACATATGGCCCAACTTTCCAAATTGGGCCCAAACCTCTACATGGACTTCCCTTAAGGCCCAATTGTTCAGTCCAGTCTAACATGTCTCATTCTAAGGGCCCAATATCATACAACCATCTAGGCCCAAACTATGGCCCATCAATGGCCCAATTTTCCAAATTGGGCCCACACCCTCCTATGGGCCTTACCCTAAATCTCATTAAATTATTCTAGTCCATTTGCTTGTTCTTGGATGGCCCAACACAAAGCCCAGGTGAAGTTAGGGTTTCACATAAAATGATAACTAGGGTTAAGTGTTTCTTACTTAACCCATTAAGGACTTAATTCATTAAGTCCTTTACTCTACTAGATAAATGATATGGAAAAATTGGGCTTAATACACAATCCAATCTCAATGGCCCAAAAGTGGGTCCAATAAGTCCAACGCCCAAATATTCACAATTACGGTTTTCCACCCAAACGTGGCCCAATAGGCCCAAAACTAATCTCTAAGCCCATTAGGGTTTGCTAGTGGGACACCACCCACTACCACCTCGGGTAGTGGTGGTCAATGGCGGAACACGGCGGCGGCCACCACCTTACGGTGGTGATTATTATTATTTTTATTAATTGATACTAATTACAATTACAAGGTTTTTATCCAAAAATAATACACACACTCACTAATCACACACACTAATTAATCTAATACACACACACACAGCCACCCTAGTGGCGGCCGGCGGTGGCTCGTGGTGGTGGTGGCCTTTTTCTCAACTTTTCCGACCAAGCATGGCACACCCAACACACGCTAACAAAAAAAAATACCCTTCTATGCTCGAGAAACGGACCCAAAACTCCCACCTACGGTGGTCAGAGGCGGCATAATGGTTTTTGGGTTGGCAGCCACCACCTCTCGGTGGTGGCGGCGGCTTCTTTACGGATCCCCGACAAGCAGCAACTCTCCCCGACACCTCTCTGCTCGAAATCGTGACGCAACCGCCCCCGGTCACCTGCTGCCACGACGGCTAATGGAGCGATAAGGCGGCTAACTGCTGTTGGACGGAGCAGCGACCGAAGGTTGAAGAAGAAAGAAACATGGAAAGGCGGCTCAGCGGCGGCACTGTAGCGACAGCAACTCTAACGGCCGGAGATGGCGCTCGGTGGTCGGGGAGGTAATGAAGCAGTGGCGGATGGAACTGTGGGAGGAGGTGACTCCTCATCTTCGTCCGCAGTGACTAATCGTGGCCCATATCGACGACGGAACGGGATCGTTGGCGGCTTCCCTGGGCGGTGGCGACGTTGGCTGGAAGCAGTGGTCGTTTGGTAGCCATGGGTGACCGGAGAAGGAACAAACGGATGATGGCGGCTAAGGAAAAAGTTAGGGTTAGGGTTCTCATATAGCTTATATACCCGTGACTATTATAACTTATTTCCATAATGACCATTTTGGTCCCTCATTCTCATTCTTCTTTCAAACTAAGTCCTTGATTTACCCTTTCTACCCTCACTCCTGAAATCCTTTACAAATAAACTCCCGGATTTACCAATTAGCCCCTAGGCCTCCAAAACCTCTTCAATGAAGTCCCAATAATTTCCATTTAGTCCCTGCCTTCCATAAAACTTACAAATTAAGTCCGGATTTTACTCTTTTAACCCCCAATCTCTTAGAGTGTGACAATTAGCTCTACGAGACCATCATTTGATATATAATTATTTATTTTAGGGCTTCTATTCGTTCATTAATTTGTTTATTTATTTAATAAATAAACAGGATGTTACAACTCTCCCCCACTTAAATTGGATTTCGTCCTCGAAATCATTTCTTACCATTCCTTGCTCGCCCAACCACTCTAGTAGCATGGTCACCAACCTGGGCACACCCTAGCCTCCCCAGGGTAGCCATGACCAATCCTCGTAAAGCCCTAAAATCCGCAAGTGAACGAATTCCTCGCAACAAGATCTCGTCTACTCCGTCTGAAGTCTGTTGTCTCGAGATGATATGAATCCCTAACAGACCACTCATACTGAATCATTATCGTTGAATCTAGTCTGTTTATCCCTTAACTGACTACTCAACTACTGATAACCTGAGGCTCCCACTAGAAAACGGAAATCACATATCCACTTATCCATGTGATTCACTCATACTTGGCCAAAGCCCAGCTATTTCCACTGTGAGTGACTTGTCACTATCCATTTCAACCAGCTAATATGTCCGTACTTGCAACCTAAACACAATTACTAACACTGCCAAACACTGAAACTGTCCGAACACTGAACTGCCTGAAGCAGTATGTTGCCACATGGCTGTTTCCCGAAATCTATCTAGGCCTTCCTGGTCTCAATTGGTTCGTCAATCATCTGAAATATCGGGTTCCGGCCCGGCTGCGGAGCCAAAGGTCTCCCACTTAGTCGCCTCACACGACTTCTGAACAAATTCCTTCTCTAGAACTAGCTGCCACTAGTTACCATGCCAGTGAGGCTCTAATAACTTTCTGATCTAACTGATCGAGTCCATACGTCGAATCCTGATATTACCAAACCACGGCTAAACGCGATTGCTACATAACCAATTGTAGCCTTATATAACAAGCAACCTTAAGCAATCCATTGCGTTCTCGATCTCAAAACTGCAGTGGCTTCCTACAATCTTATCACTGGCTCAACTAGATCTAATCCATCCAGATAATTCCGAAATCCAATCCGTGGATTTCCATATCCTTACTGCTACACCTGAACGGGTGGGTACTATTGTTCCTTCCGCATCCTAACAACGCGCTCATGCTGTCTACCAGCCAAGTGTATTCTATGGCTACGCCCGCAGTCTCACAACATTCTAGCACTACCTGACTGCTAGTGAATGCTACGGCTACACCCGCAGACTTACAACACTCTAACTCTATCCGACTGCTAGTGAATGCTACGGCTACACCCGCAGACTTACAACACTTTCTCACACTATCTGGCTACTAGTGATTGCTACGGCTACACCTGCAGACTTACAACACTCTAACACTATCTCATTCGCTGGTTACTGATCCGAACACATCCGACGTCAAGCATACACACGACCTCACATCCAAAACTGAACCCATGTCCTTACTGGAATCCCCCACCTGATTCCCTAAGGCTTGCTAGCAAACATTCCGAGAACGCGATCTCATCATTGGCAAGTTTTTCCGGACTTCCATATCACACTCTCCTCGAACCATACAGCCACATGGGCTGTCTTCCATTCAGACAAGGATGCAAAACTTATCCTAGTCACAAAACTGCTCCCGCTTCTGAATCCTTGGGCGATTCTCCCCCACTTTGATTCAGCTAATGCCTTACAGCACACAAAACTGGAAGAATTCCCAATCCTTCTCACCACCCATGACCAATCTGCTAGAAACCACGCTTACCATTGCTAGCGTTTTCAACACCAGCTAATCCAAAAGATCACACAACTTCTAAAAATCCTAATAAATCTCCGGTAATAATCCGCTAGACCCAGGAAGTTCTGAATCTCAATTGGAGACCTCAGAATCTCCCACTGCATCACGGCCTCTAACTTGGCCGGATCGACTAGAATATCCTTCTGATTGACAAGGTGCCCAAGAAATTGCACCCCGCGCAACCAGAACTCACAATTGAAGAACCTTGCGAAAATTATCTCTCTCCTCAAAGTCTCTAGCACCTCCCTCAGGTGCTTCTCGTGCTGCTCCTCAGTCTTGGAATAAACCAAGATGACGTTGTACTTTCCCAATCCCGTAATCTGGGGAATTGCTCTATCACAATTCGCTAATGCTTCTCGGCATGCAATTGGCATATGGCATCTCTTAAAAATATAATTCAGACACAAACCGAGGATAACTCAGGGTTACACTTACTCAAACCCTTGAAACGAAAGGCTCCCTTGTGTAGTTTCCCACAAGTGCTGCACCG
Source organism: Lactuca virosa (assembly GCF_052849685.1). Classification (NCBI taxonomy): domain Eukaryota; kingdom Viridiplantae; phylum Streptophyta; class Magnoliopsida; order Asterales; family Asteraceae; genus Lactuca; species Lactuca virosa. Next base: position 163,576,537 of record NC_136433.1, on the reverse strand, counting down.
AATCTGGTCCTGCTGGTCTCTCGAAAGCTAATCCTAAATCTAGGGTCTCCTCTCGGGACCCTTCAATATAAGCAACTGATCTGGTTCCCTCTTACCAATGTGCTCCAAGTCCATATCCCGTTCTCAAGCTCCAGAAGTCATATCATTCAGGGTCTTGCACCCCGAGACACTCACGATCTCCCTGCTATCATTCTACAGTATGTTCTGATGTCTTACGTTACTCATTTCCTCTTCTGCTGCATATTGCGGTACCATATAAGCTCCTTCCCGAGACTTGACAGTGATCTCTGCCACAGTCTCAGTCGTCTGAAGGAGATATAGCAACTCTCGCGCCAACAGCTGCGCCTCAATCGCTTGGGCACACTCTGCCCAGAATCTAGTTTAAAAGTCATCTAATGACATAACATCAACTGCTTCATCACTCAACACACTACCAACCTCTTCCTATCAATCTCGTGCTCTGTCCCTCAGGAGACAGGAAGTAAGTCGGATCTTGTCTCCTTTCGAGACAACGTCTGGTACGAAAAGTGTTAGCGACATCTGCCAACCATCTGCTGCTAACAATGGGGTCCCTAACCCCCATGACAATCTGACGCTTCACAAACTCTGAGTTCCCGAAACATCAACGTACTGGTCTCTATCATGACTACTATCTCAGTACATAATGCACTCGGCCTCTCATAACAAATCTCTACACTGCCCTCCTTGATCAAACTGAGGATCACAGGAGTCTGGTCAATGATATTGCGCGTACTCTCAGATAGAACGAACTCCCTCATCTGACCATCAAGCTGCCCGACTACAGAGTCCGAGCCTGATCCCTCGTCGACACCAGAACTACCATCTGGTTTACCACGTAGCGTCACTATACTCGGTAATATACCATCATTCTGAAAACACATCATGACAAACGTCGGAAACACTGATATATCACGAGGGATTGCTACTACTACAAGTTTCCTGGTCTTATCTCAGCCTTCCTCGATTCAAGTACGAATCCTCTGCTTTCAGTAGTACGGGCCCATACTACCTTCCACATCTATCCGTACTTTCCTCAAGTACTGCCTCGACTCCACCAAGTCACTTCTACTGCTACTGATCTCTGCTACTCTCATCCTAGGCTTGCCCTAGGGAAATCTCTGACTCCACCCAATCCAGTCCTCAGCTGCTGAAGCCCTCCTTGTAATGCCAATTAGCCATCACCTGAATACCATCACATGTGACGAGGCTCAGATAATCCTTCGAGTAAAAGACTCGTCCCTACAACGGTTAGACTCAAACGAGAGCTGCGCAATAGGGCCAAATCCAGCACTCTGATATTATTCAACCCTGATCACATGTGACGTGACGTATTCACCTAATGGCTAACTCCCATCACTCCGAGTCCTACAAAGCACGAAGAAAGCAGCATTCGGACACAGGAAACTACTCAAGCAAATCTATCCTCATAACGAGAAACTGTACTAGCATACAATGCTAAGCTTATACTATCAGGCATAACCTAAACAGGCTATCCTACTGCTGTATACTCAATACTAGCATGCAATTCTCAATAAGGTGAAACACATATAACAGGCACATAAGGAATCCTCCTAGATCCTTTGTCCTATTCTAGCATGTTGTTCTTACTGAAACTGGAACTGATAATTATAACATAAACTTGTATGGGTAATTTGGGAGTACTTACTTGAGCTCGGCTGATTGCATGCACCACACCCTTTTTCTCTTTTCAAAGCTCTTTTCTTTCTAAAAATTCTTTTTGCTTTTCTACAATTCTTTTCTTTTTAAGTTTTCTTTTTCAAAAATTCCTTTGAAAACATTTTTCTTTTGAAAATCTTTTTACCATTTCCTTAGTTTGAGTCCAGTCACACCCGAGAGTGTGCCTGAATCCCTCAAACCAAGGCTCTGATACCAACTTGTAACATCCCAAAAACACAGTCTGAAAATTTCGTTTAATTTAATAATAAAAAAACCATAGTCGATAAACATCATATAAAAATCATAAACAATGTATCTCAAAATATCATAACAACTGTCAAATATATCAGAGTATAAACATCCCAGGCTGAACAAATGGTGTGTGCACTGCAATCTTCCCGAGCTCCTCTTTTGAAAACTGAGTACCTGAAACCCAACTGAAAACCGTAAGCACGAAGCTTAGTGAGCTTCCCCAAACTACCACATACCAAACAATAACATATAAAGTAACTACTGGACCTTGCCCACTGCATCGGACTGAAGTCCGGAACTAACCAGGGCCTTTCCCTCTGCATCAGACCGTAGTCCGGAAACTACATCGGATTGTAGTTCGGGACTAACCAGGGCCTTGCCCTCTACATCGGACCGAAGTCCGGAAACTGCATCGGACCGAAGTCCAGAACTAACCAGGGCCTTGCCCTCTGCATCGGACCGAAGTCCGGAACTGACTGAACATAGCATAGCATAATCATAACTACTAGCATAAACACATATACTGCATACTGCATCAGAACGAAGTCCAGAACACATAACACAAAGACATGCTTGAATCACAAAGACATCAAGCACACTGAACTACTGCATCAGATCGAAGTCCGGAACTACTGCTAACTAAACGGGCCGGCATTGTGGCCGTAGACCCGTTCCTACTAGAAGGAAACTCACCTCACACTGTTGAAGTCCCGTAGACACAATCACATACTGCTGAAGTCCCGCAGACCCAACCCCAGCTGCTGGATGACAGATTCCCGAACTGTCAACACCAAAATAACACTCAATTAATAATTGGGTTCTAACACATAACTATAAGTGCATATTTTGGATAATTACTACATTACCCCTAGCTTGGCTTACCCAAGCCCAAGGCCCAATCCATAGCCCCAAAGTCAACTAGGGATCAAAGCCCAACATATGGCCCAACTTTCCAAATTGGGCCCAAACCTCTACATGGACTTCCCTTAAGGCCCAATTGCTCAGTCCAGTCTAACATGTCTCATTCTAAGGGCCCAATATCATACAACCATCTAGGCCCAAACTATGGCCCATCAATGACCCAATTTTCCAAATTGGGCCCACACCCTCCTATGGGCCTTACCCTAAAGCCCATTAAATTATTCTAGTCCATTTGCTTGTTCTTGGATGGCCCAACACAAAGCCCAGGTGAAATTAGGGTTTCACATAAAATGATAACTAGGGTTAAGTGTTTCTTACTTAACCCATTAAGGACTTAATTCATTAAGTCCTTTACTCTACTAGATAAATGATATGGGAGTTGGATATTAAGAAATATGTCTAGATTAGAAACTTTTATGCGAGAAGGATGTTCAAAGGAATGTATTTTGAATGTGAGACTTCACGTCTATGGAATTGTCTTGTAACAATTTCCGATAGAATACCTTGTAATTTCATTAGCCGGGTCTTGGTGACTTTTGTGCTATGTCATTACGAAAGGATCATTGGATAAAATGTTAGAATCTAACATATTCTAAAAGTGGCAAGAATTTGGTATTCTTGCACTAATGATAAGGATTGGGAATTGTGAAATGAGTTTCATTGGAAATGTTTTTCAATTGATCTATTTCACAAAGTAAGGATCATAGGAAACCAAAGTGTGCATGCTTGGAGCATGGGACAATTGTGGTTATAATTCGAGTGATAAAGTTGATTTTCCGAAACATTAAACAATGAATAATGAGTAATCAATATGGTGACTAAATAAATGATATTTTATTTATACTCAAGAGTTTGGGGTCATATAGGATTGAGTATTATCGTTGTGTTTCACTTTGCATGTTTTGACTTCCAGAATAACTGGGTTATTCGAACCTCCACACTCGGTCATACGTTGGAAGTAGGTATGAAGGAAGACTGTCATGAATCTGTCTGTAGATTGTCTAAAGTGTTTAGACATAGCACAAGTTTGCTGCAGAATTCATGAGTGTTTTGATAAGATTAAAGTATTGGATTTAACCCACGCTCACTTGAATCACTTCATGGTTTTATCACGAGTGATTAGTGAGACGATAACATTGTATATTCTTGAAACCAAGACGTGTGAGTTGTTATTTGCTGGTCGGTTGCACATTGATGATAAATAAACGCACCATTAACTTGGTGTTATAAAACTTATTGTTGTGTGTAATTCGATTAGTAGGTGCAAGCAAGCATTTGAGTTGAAGTTTATCCATTCCTTTTACCCAAAGTGAGATAAAAGCGATATCCGTGGGCCCCTCGATGATTTAGTGATGACACCCTAAGCGCTTGGCCAAGCCAGGACTAAGTTGATGTGTTCAATTGTAGTCTGTTGTCAGTCGTCATAAATCAGAAGTCGGGAAACAGTATAGAGAGAATGATTAAAATTCATGTCTTGTGTCTATATGATATCTTGAGAATGGAGGAATATATGATCCCTTATCTAAAGGACACACTTCTGATAAGATCAGAGTTGACAGCGGCTTTTGAAAGCTACGATTGCTGATCAGGTTCTGAAGTCATACGCAAAATAGTTATTAGACTTATCCAAGTGGGAGACTGTTGGATTAGTGTCTAAGTCCATAACTATTTTGGTATGTACTTGACCCGATTGTGAGCATGGTCCTTTTGGGTTGCCTTCACACTGGTGACTAGACAGGATGACTGTTGAGGAGAGAGGCTAGTTTATTGTTAAGAATAATAAATTGGGGTATAAATATGATTTGTTAATATATTATATGAATAATATATTAATTTGGAATTATATTATTAATTAGTATTTAATCAGAAATTAATTAGGAATTAATTTCAGGATTAAATAAATTAATTAAAAGTACAGGGGCTGTTTTATAATTATTTGATAGTTGAGACTTTGGGCTATTGGATCACCTTTATTAAGGCTTGAACGAAAATCCTAGAAGGATCTAGGAGTTTTCGTCCAAGGGCTTAAGGAAAGGAGTTCATGGACTTGCTTAGGCCCTAAGCTAAGGGATTAGGGTTTCCACTTTGAAACCCTAGCTAGCCTCAAGTATAAATAGCACCCTAAGGCACTAGAATTCGACCACCCCTTGGGAAAACCCTACTAGGGCTGAATTTTGGAGCTTAGTACCTTTCCTCCTCTCTCTCATATTCATCCTCTCACTTAAAGTGTGTTTGTGAGCCATTAGAGGTACTACACTTGTGGTACTTGCTTTCAAGAGCTAAGGAAATTCAAGGAAATAGTTGTTATTACTACATAACAACAAAAGGTATGTATTCTATTCTCCTATGTCAATTTCGAAAATAGTAGATGCATGCTAGGGTTCTTTTGTGTTCATAATGTTGTATAACTAATAGTGAAAAAATAGATCCAACTCTAGGGTTGCATGCACACATAGGATTGTTTGTATAAAACCTATCAGTGGTATCAGAGCCATTGGTTTTTGTTTTCAATTAGATTCTATACAAAAGTATGAATTTGACATATTAGGGTTTATAGCCAATAAACCCTAAAGGCATGATTTTCGAAATTAGGGTTCATAAACCCTAAATTTCGAAATTTGGTTAGGGTTTCCCAAATCCTTTCCTTAGCCTCCAAGATTTCGAATTCTAGGGTTATCCAACCCTAGGATTTCGAAATTGGCCTCCTCCCCAAGATTAGATCCTAATTTTTAGGGATTTGGATAATGCCATATCTTGTAATTATCTTTTAAGTGTTTAAATTTGGTAATTAAAGATTTTGAATTATCCCATCCCATAATTTCGAATTTTAGGGGATTTAAGGGATTAGGTTAAATTAAGTGTTTAATTTAATAGATATCCTCCAAGATTTAATAATGCAAATTAATTGTTTAATTTTGGATAATTATTAAATCAAATTTTAATATTTAAGATTAAAAGGTTTTAATTTTTCGAAATATTTTTAAACCTAATTGTTTTGAAAAGTTTTAAAAACTTGCCCTCAAGTTTTTGAATTTAAATTTTGATTAAAAGTTTAATTTTAAAATGTTAAATTCTAAAACCCTAGTTTTTTGAAAAGTTCAAATTACACCCTTATGGTTTTATTAAGTTAACTAAAAGTATAATTAAAAGAGAATTAGTAAATCCATAATGATATGGTTTATATTTAATTAAATTAAAAATGTAATTTATTAAATTAAACCACCTAGTATTTTAAAAGTGTAAAATACACCCTATACTATATATAACATTAAAAGTCTAATATTATATATGTATGAGTAAACAGTCAGTCTTATCGTTAGTAGGCCTCATTCACGAAGCTGATCTATAAGGGGTGTTTAAGAAAATTGCCTATAAAATGGCGATTGAATGGGTATCCACTCTTACCCACCGCACTCTTGACTAGTGGAGGGTCGTTAGCCAAACGGGTAGGATAGGAAGAAACCTTCCATTATAAGTATAATGAAGTACAAAGTAACTAAATGCTTTTACAAATTCCCAAATCATAGTTACTTTAGGCAAAATGTGAAATTGTATGCTAACCCATGGAATTACACTTCACACCCTTGCCAAACGTTAGTGGAGCGTGCGTGGTTAACCGACACACTAATTTGGGCTTGACATTGGTTGTGAAGGGTGGCTCGATGTTTATCATAGATCAATGGAGCGTGTGTGGTTAACCGGCACATTGATTAGGTGATAGTAGCATTGAGTGCATCACGTAGATTCGTATGGTTATTCACACCTTGTTTGTGATCCTTGGCATCCCAGTCGCAAATTTGAAGGGCATAATCGAGATTAAACATGCCATTGAAAAGTTCAATGAATCTCAAAAGATCTAGGAGTTTCAATTCATTTAAAACTTAATTTCTTTTTCGTTTTTCATGGTGGAAATTGGTAAATCGTCATTTACCTACCTTCAAATATTCTGCAACTAGATTACGGCATCCCTCTTCTAGGTTGTAGACTATTGTGTTGGATCTTAGCCTTGATGTTTCATTTCGGTGTTACATCAAGGATTCATATCAACTAACTTGAATTTTCTCCCATTTTGTAGATGTCTAAATCTTACAATGGTCTTCTCAAGTCCCTTATCTAAAGGACACATTTCTGATAAGATCAGAGTTGACAACGGCTTTTGAAAGCTACGATTGCTGATAAGGTTCTGAAGTCATACGCAAAATAGTTATTAGACTTATCCAAGTGGGAGACTGTTGGATTAGTGTCTAAGTCCATAACTATTTTGGTATGTACTTGACCCGATTGTGAGCATGGTCCTTTTGGGTTGCCTTCACACTGGTGACTAGACAGGATGATTGTTGAGGAGAGAGGCTGGTTTATTGTTAAGAATAATAAATTGGGGTATAAATATGATTTGTTAATATATTATATGAATAATATATTAATTTGGAATTATATTATTAATTAGTATTTAATCAGAAATTAATTAGGAATTAATTTCAGGATTAAAGGAATTAATTAAAAGTACAGGGGCTGTTTTATAATTATTTGATAGTTGAGACTTTGGGCTATTGGATCACCTTTATTAAGGCTTGAACGAAAATCCTAGAAGGATCTAGGAGTTTTCGTCCAAGGGCTTAAGGAAAGGAGTCCATGGACTTGCTTAGGCCCTAAGCTAAGGGATTAGGGTTTCCACCTTGAAACCCTAGCTAGCCTCAAGTATAAATAGCACCCTAAGGCACTAGAATTCGACCACCCCTTGGGAAAACCCTACTAGGGCCGAATTTTGGAGCTTAGTACCTTTCCTCCTCTCTCTCATATTCATCCTCTCACTCAAAGTGTGTTTGTGAGCCATTAGAGGTACTACACTTGTGGTACTTGCTTTCAAGAGCTAAGGAAATTCAAGGAACTAGTTGTTATTACTACATAACAACAAAAGGTATGTATTCTATTCTCCTATGTCAATTTCGAAAATAGTAGATGCATGCTAGGGTTCTTTTGTGTTCATAATGTTGTATAACTAATAGTGAAAACATAGATCCAACTCTAGGGTTGCATGCACACATAGGATTGTTTGTATAAAACCTATCAGAATCTAGACTAATAATTATTTGCAATAAATATTAGACTAAGACTTAGTGATAATGATACTAGGTTATGTCAAAGGAAAATACATTTGATAGAAGCGAAGCGCTGTCCGAATTTCGAATCGTCACTTTAACAAGTGAGCGCATAGTTACTTTCATCTTACACATAGATGTGAAGTCTTTAATATAAATACATGCTATATGTGTCGATTATTTGTGTTCCTGATATGTATGCTAGATGAACGATTTATACATATTTCGAATCGTCACTTTAACAAGTGAGCGCATAGTTACTTTCATCTTACACATAGATGTGAAGTCTTTAATATAAATACATGCTATATGTGTCGATTATTTGTGTTCCTGATATGTATGCTAGATGAACGATTTATACATATTTTACTTGATTTAAACTGTATATATGTATTTTTATACCTGTAAATATATTGGGTAAAGATGGGTAGATGAAAGATGATGTAGATGATGAGAGATGAAAGATGATATAGATGATGAGAGATGAAAGATTACACAGATGATGAGAGGCCTTGACATTAAAAATGACGTCATCTAGTAGAGTATAGATGATAACCACAGACTATTCTAGATAGTCCAGTGGAACGCTAGCAGGCTCGCAACCTGTACGTGCTTTTGAACTAAGTGTTCACCAGATGTACTCTAAAAACCCATTTACATGTATTGTGGGTGGACTCCCTAAAATAATACTGTCAATAAAGGAGATAAATCCTGACAGCTATGGACTTAGTGCCCGATAGATCATTGACAGCTATGAACTTAGTGCCCGCCAGATGAACATTGGCAGCTATAAACTTAGTGCGCGACAGATGAACATTGACAGCTATGGACTTAGTGCCCTATAGATGAATATTGGCAGCTATGGACTTAGTGCCTAACACATAACATTGGCAGCTATGGACTTAGTGTCTGTTAGATAAACCCTGGCAGTGATGGACTTCGTGCCTATTCCTTAGGACAAATCCTTAGGAATAAATATTGAAGAATACCTACTGACAAGTATCAGGGAGGAATCCCTGAACTAGTACTGTCAACATAGATGATCCGTAGGTTAGATCCTTAAGAATAAAGAAGATAACAGGGATGAGAAATTGGGTTAATTGTTTGATGATTAAACATATTAATTATATTATTGTGGGTTGAAAACCCTATGTACTCACCAGGTTTTCCAACCTGACCCACTCAGTTTATTATATTACAACTAGCGATATTAAAGATACATTCTGCTGAGAGATTCAAGGAGAATTAGGCCACTAGTTTAATTACTGTAAGGCTTGTAATACTTCATTATGCTTATGTTTCTGTATTGACGATGACATCCCAATATCTTAATATAAATAAAAATACATTTCTTCGGAAATGCTTTGATAATATCATTATCATGTTTTCTGGGAACAAATTCCGCGATGTTATTCCTCAAAAAGGAAACTTTGATTTTTAAATAACCATAAACAAATCGGTCTTTTCTAGCCGTGAAATTGGGGATATCACATTGTTGGGTCCAAATTCATCTATTTGTTAATATATTTATTGTTTATCAACTAATAATATTTTAAATTATTTTAAACGAATACAACATGTTTGCATGGGGTACCTATTTGTGTACGTATATCTATGAGAAGACGGAAAATATTTTTAACAAGATTGCAACTTATGTTCGAGATATCATTGATTTAGGGCATGAAAAACCTCTAAAGTACATGTGTTTAGGTATTTTGTTTCCATAAGGAACCTTGATCGAAACACCAACCTCCTTTCCGGAAGCAATCACTCGGTCGAAAGAAATATATGAGTGATGCTTCTTCATCCACAAATGTATCGTTCTCACGCAACTCCAGTCACTTGTCGTCCAAGACATCTAGCACGTTTGATAACATTTTTTCCCTACAATATGGAAAATATTTTATAGAGCGTTTACTTGTGGAAAGAAGTCCACCGACTGCTCTGTGGACTTATTGATCACAATAATGCCGTTTAATAATGTCAGTGGTTTGTTCAACGGTTTAGTCTCTCTCTCTCTCTCTCTCTCTATATATATATATATATATATATATATATATATATATATATATATATATATATATACTTTTAATTTTAATAAAAAAAAATTTGGTTTAGTAGTTAAAAGTACTACTGTATTTGTTTTGTAGATTATTTTCCTAAATCAGAAAAACATTTTTTTTTCTGGATTTTGGGAAAGCTAGATATTAGGACATGGACTGTAACTACATACGACAATTATACGTCGGAGAATTACTTCATCAAGCTCAAAGACCAAGGCAGATTTGTAACTTTCAGTCGTTGTATAGCTCAAATTGTAGATGAATTTTTCTATTGGTATTATACAGGCATGAAGACAATGGATGATAAATTGCACTTTGTTGAGGCTAAACATGTGTCACTAGGGGGGAATTTAGGATATTGAAGTACTTGTTTTCATGTTTATAGATAAACTAGGCGAATGCCCGCGCGTTGCGCAAAAACATCTATATAGTTTAAATCTTTACAAATATATGTTTTTTTAAATATAACAATAACGTTGTAGTTAAATTTGATATAATAATTTGTATACTAAATTGATATAATATATTGATTATTTCGAATTATATGATAATATATACATCTATTATAACTGTATAATCTGAACTGTTTGAATGACTTCTACCCCTGGGTTACTCATGAATAAAATTAAATATAAAAATATGGCTTAATGTTATTTATAGTTTTTGTTATTGTTAATTAATTTTTTAAAATTTATTTTCTTAACGTTTTAACTTCTATCATTATAATTATTTAAAACACCAGACATTGTTTTTTGATTTTAAAGGTAACAATATAATCATTTATATAGAGTTATTTTTAACTATTGTTATTGTAAGTTATTTTAAACTAATTATTAGAAAACTTTTAACGATTATACAAATATCTTTAGGAAATATTTTAGTTAAATTGATATTATAATTTAGTTTGTCCATTTAACACTACAATTTATCACTTTTAACTATTCACAAAATATTCATTGGGTTTTTTAAGTAGAACTAAAATTTATATTTAAGTTGACACTGTAATGTTATATTTAAATTAACAGTTTAAGTATTTTGTCGAAACTATTCCAAAGTTGTAGCTTTAAATTGATAATGGTTTACATACAACAACATATTAAATCTAATAAATTAAGTATAATATGTTAAAAGTTAAAGTCATAATTTTATAAGTAGAAGTAAAGATATTATTTTAATATTGAAATTTAGTTTATTTATGATTATACTTTAGGTTTGATATTTATTTAACCTTATTAACCAAATTATAATCATTATTAGAAAGACACTACAATTTATCACTTTTAACTATTTACAAAATATTATTTGGGTTGTTTAAGTTAAACTAAAATTTATATTTAAGTTGATCGTGTAATGTTATATTTAAGTTTATAACTTAAATATTTTATACAAATTGTTCAAAAGTTGTAGCTTTAAAATGATAATGGTTTATATCAAACAATATATTAAAACTAATAAATTAAGTATAATATGTAAAAAGTTAAAAAAACATAACTTTATAAGTAGAAGTAAAGATATTATTTTAATATTGAAATTTAGTTTATATATGATTACACTTTAAGTTTGATATTTATTTAATCTTATTAACCAACTTATAATCATTATTATAAAGAAATTGAAAAGTCATGAGAGTTTCAAATGAATGTGGCGAAAGGAAAAATACATTGGAGTTTCAAATGAATGTGGTGAAAGAAAAAATGTTTCATTTATAATATAGTATGACTAGCATCCGACATTATTTTACGGTTATAACAACCAGTTAAAGATGCCACTATTAGTTTCCGGCATAGGATGTTTAACATTTTTTTGCGATCAAGATAAATATTGTGCCGCTAACTCATTTTAGATGTTAATTAACTTTTACTATAGAAAAACTGGCATCTTACATTATTTTGCATTATAACAACCAGTTAAAGATGCCACTACTAGTTTACGGCATAGGATGTTTAACATTTTTTGGGATCAAGATAAATATTGTACCGCTAACTCATTTTAGATGTTAATTAACTTTTACTATAGAAAAACAACATCCAACATTATTTTACAGTTACAACAACCAGTTAAAGATGCCACTATTAGTTTCCGGCATAGGATGTTTAACATTTTTTCGGGATCAAGATAAATATTGTACTGTTAACTCATTTTAGATGTTAATTGACTTTTACTATTTGTTTTTTTATTCTTGAAATTTATATCTTTACATTTTAGTTTATCTTATAAAATAGAACATGCAATAGATTTTCATCACAATAACATTAAAATTTACAATAACATTAATTACACGTTACAAGAAAAATACTAACATTAATTTAATCAAATATGATAAATAAACGGGAAAATGACTTGCGAGGGTAATTATATTTTCGTTTTGTTTATGTTTAGGTAACTTCATTTTCTTTTACACATTTGATCATTTAACTTTTTAAATGTGTTCACATATTACCATTGTCACCTGCTATATTACCATTGTCACCTGCTATACCAGGTGACAATGGTAACATGTTAACACATTTAACAAGTTAATTGGTCAAATATATACAAAAAAAAAAGTTGTTTAAATGTGAACAATTTTTTTTACAATTTTTTTTTTATAATTTCTTAAAACATTTTTATGATATTTTTTCCTATAGGTTTTTCTAATACGATGTTTTAAATCTTTGTTTATAATTTTTTTTAACTTTTTTTATTCTTTCATATAATTTTAATCCAAATGTTTTTAAACCAAATATTTTATAAATGTTTTAAATTTTCTTACAAGTATTTAACTTGTTTCTTTTACATTTTCATACAATTTTTTTATAACTTTCATACATTTATTTCTAAACTTTCTTTTACTAACATTTTTAAAGTGTTTCATAGATTTTGTATGATAGCTTAATATTTTTTATAACATTTTAAAATACTTTCGTTAAATACTAGTTTAAAGTTTATAAATTTCTAATTAAAAAGTACTAAAAAGATGGAATAATTTTAAAACATTTACATTATATAGATTTTTTTATTTTTTTATTTGCTAAGTAATATATTTTTTTTTTTTTAAAAGACCCTCCATACTTATTGTTACATATTTAATTTTATTGTTAGATACTATTTACTTTAAAAATATTGTATATGCTTAAGAACAAAAGAAAAAAAATTATAAGAGGCTATATAAAATATTTCACAAAACAAAAACACATTTATTAATTAAAAAGTAAAGTTTAAAATTGATCAATATTTAATTAATATTTAGAAAATTATGGATATTTTAAAAATAACGTTTGAAAAAAATAATACAAACAAATATGAAAAATAAAATCGTTATTAAAAGTGTGGAAAGTGACTTATCAGAGTAAGTAACTTTTCGTTTTGTTCACATTTGGATAATTTTCTTTTTTCGTACACATTAAACATTTAACTTGTACTTTTGTTCACATATTACCATTTTCACTTGCTATAACCGGTGACATTGACAATATGTGAATACATATAACAAGTTAAATGGTCACATGTGTACAAAAATAAAGAAATTACATAAATGTAAACAAAACGATAAAGATGATTACCCCGTAAGTTATTTTCCCTAAATAAACGGATATACTAAGACAGATCATATCCATAAATAAATAACTTTAATTTAGAAATATCTTTATGCACACAAGCATAGTTATCGATTCGTTACTCTACCAACTCATGACTTGAATCGTACTACCAACTCGTGACTTGAATCGTACTACTCGTGATCGTAAAAAATTATATAAATACATAATACATATATAATAACATATAATTTGTTAAATATTAATGTATTAATGTGCATTTACTAAAATATTTTGTAATACTCTAGGAAAGAATAAAACTAACAATAACAAACTCAATAAACTAACAAATCACTAAGTAAATACAAATAAATAAATAAAAACTTAATAAATTAAATAATAACAATATTCTAACCCAAAAAAATAATCTCATTAACTTAAATACTTACAGACCAAAGTTAGCACAATTAATCTCTAATAAAGACCAATAATGTACCACTAAACAATACCTAATTTCAAATTTTGGGTCTTAGAAAGAGAGTATCTCGCCTTCTCATTCTTCTTCCCATCTCATTCTTTTTATGTGGTACTAATTTACATTCCGTTAATATGTTAAACTATTTTTTTTTCTATGCTATCTTCCTTTGTTCTCTATTTTTTTTTTCAAAAACAATTATACTAATCTTGCTCTAAAACTAAGGTTATTAACTAATGGATAACACAATTACCTTATGGACCACTCGATTATACATAGGCCACATGACTCGTATGAGTCGCAAGTTGAGTCGACTCGTCACGAGTCAAGCAGTAACTCAATAATTTTGACCTAGTCACATACAAAATCGAGCCAGCCTAACGAGGCAACTCTTTTGGGTGTTAAGTGACTCGAGTTGTACGAGTTTAACTATACTCACAAGAATGGTTGATTTTCTTTTCAATCCCATGCTCCAAACTAGTTTTTCACGTTCTCACCATACTTGTTTTCCCATATGATCTCAAGTACATTCGCGCGTGATGTATTTCCCATATAATCCTAAGTACATCCGTGCGTGATGTATTTTTCATAAAAAAAATCAACCATTCTTTAAGGGTTATTAATGTCGAGCATCGCCTTATAATTATCTAGTGAATAATTTCTCTACATGTCATTTAATTTTAATCTATATGTTTTAGCTAGTTTATCAATTAGTTATTAACAAACACCAATTCTTATGAACTAGATTAAGAGTATGCAACTAGGTTTTCATTTTAATTAGACTGTCAACATAGCCTTAATCCTCACTATAAACCACACATAAAGAACTGACATACCGAAAATATCAGTATTTTTTTGTGGTTCTTGAGACAGGTTGAGATATGTCGTTCAGATGATGCGCTTTACCATTTGAAAGATAATTCGTACACAACGGTTTTTCGTATTACACAAATAATGTTTTAAAATATTATATTACACAACTGTATAAATCATAAATTGTTATGTATGAATAAAACTATTATATGCGAATCACTTCCTTTCCCATTAACAATTAATGACTTATTTTTGGTTAATCGTGTTTACTGTGAAATTTTACCAAAACCTAACCAAACAAAGTGATCCTTATTTGGTTACCAAACCAAATTAAGAAAAAACTAAATAATCCAAGTCGGTTCGGATTTTATTATTCAGTTTCCATATTTTTCAATATCCGTACTTAATTGATGTAGATATCTACTACTTTATGAAAGTAGAAATTGGTCTATTTGGTCGAAGGTATCTTACTTTATATCATCATTTGTTTGACATTTTTAGTAATAAGTAGAGTATATATTTTACCAAAATGTTAACATTGTTATTCCTTAAAATTACCAAATCTTTAAAGGATCTATAAACAATAAACTGAATTTGCTTCATTACTTCTCAAAATACGGCAAATAAAACTCACTCCGGTGAACGCTGACAACCACCTGGAAGAAGAAACTTAAACTTCTCGGCGTTTTCTATTAAATATCCCGGAAGATGAACCGCCGACGACGAACGAGGCACCGACCCCATTTTTCCGATCAACTTCTTAAAACTAAATTCCTCCGGCAACATATCATACAAATCATCTCCACCACAAATCTTACGCTGAATCCTCGAGTAATCCAAATACTCTTTTCTCTTCACTCGATCGGCGTGACTATACCCCGTCATCTTTGTAACGAAATCACTCAGGTGCCGGAAACAGAAGCTGCAATGCCATCCGGCGTCGGAGAGTATCAGATCCGTCTGGCGGGAGTGGCGGTAACGACTCCACCGGCTGTATATATGAGCGGTGGCCCGCCAGCTATTGTAATCAACCGGAAACTCAAACGAGTAAAGGTAATTTCTCATTTCGAGATGCAACACCGACGGCAACCCGTCGCACAACCGGAGAAGATTAACAGTGTGTGAACTCGGAATCTCGTCGGTGTCTGATACAATCAGAAGATCGCCGTCGGAGATTCCAGACCGTCGGATTAACTCGTTCATGATGCTCCGGTGATGTGACTCGATCAAAAAGGGGTCGATATGGACATCGGAAGGTGGGACGTCTCCGGGGAGGAAACCGTAAATTATTTTTTCTTCAGCGAAAGCAAAACGGTGGCGATTTAAAGCAAAGGTGAGAGGTTTGGGGATTCCGGTGAAGGTCATGTTTGATTCGAGGATTATGAATTTGGTGACATAAGGGTAAAGTTCACGCCATCTGAGTTCAAGCAAGTCGAGTTCGTTGCTGAATAGGATAGCATCGAAGACGTTGCGTGGTTCAGAGCTTAAGGTCCATCCATGGAGGTTGCAGAGGTTGTTGATGGAGGCGTTTTCTGCGTAGTAATGGGGTATGTACTGAAATGGAGGTGGCGGTGTGTCCCAAAGTGGTCGTAAGAATGAAGATATGTTTTGGAATTGGGTGTGGTTGAAGATGGCGATAAAAGAAAGGGTCACGAGTATCAGAAGTAGAAGAAATGTGTACCTAATAAACCCTCGTTTGGTGACATTCCGTCTTGCGTCCATGATTTAGGGCTTTCTTTCACCTCATGATCTGCACAAACGGAGGATTATTAGTTTTGAGCCATGGATTATCTTGATTACAAACTCATCTCTAACATTCAATGGTTTTGAATTTCGATTATCAGATTATCAAAGATGCCAAATTAAAGGTTCAGATGCCAGATCTAAGTAAGTATCCGCCGAACCACCGACAACCTCCCTGCTCTCTCTCTCTCTCTCTCTCTCATCTCCCCCTTGCTGCTCACCTGCGTACGCTCGCCCTATCTTCTCTGCCGTTCGCCGGACCGATCACGGCTCACCTCCTCCGACCGGAGACCTTTGTGCACCACACCACACCACCACCTCCGTCCACTCTCTTTCTGCTCTCCGCCGGATTTGGTACGCTCTCTCTTTCTCTTTGTTTCTATCGCTAGTGGTCATCTACTTATCTGAACGATTATAATATGTGAAACAGTGAACTGTGAAAGTCTGAAGAGACTAAAAGCCCGACAGCTCATTTTGTTTTTCATTATTATTTCTTACTTTTTTATTTGCAATTTTGTCCAACGGATTTCTCATTTGCTATAGTTTGACAAAATTACTTAAATTGTCCTTTTGTTTGGCAAAATATATCAAGTTTGGTTCTTACAAAAAATTTCTTATAAAGATGATCCCTAACTTTGAAAAAACGTCCAAAAACAATCTTTTTATCTAACTCTGTTAAAAATAAATATTAATCTTTTGTGTGTGCCATACATATCATTATTGAAATTTGTCTTAAAAATATAAAACCTTAGGGAGAACGGTTCGTGCAGCGGGTTAAGGCGGTATCAGTAGTATCGTCGAGTTGTGGTTACGTGACCGGCGGGTCTAGCGGGTTCAAGAAGTTATTCGGCTATCAACGGGTTGGTAAACCCATTAATTTGTGTTCAATGCATACATGTAAAAAGAATTTATTCCCCTGCTTTTTTTTTCATGCATCTCGTGAAGACCAAAGCTGCCTCTTTATTTTATTTTATTTTGTTTGTTTATATATATATATATATATATATATCAACATATCCCATGTGTAACGTCCCAAAAATTACAATAAATTTGGACTTTTAAAAAGTCGTTTATTTAATATAAAATCTCAATTGTTTCATGACTTAACTAAAAACCGTTAAGTTTAACCGAAAACACTCATAATAATGAATTCTATTATGTTTCATAAACCAATAATCAAAACAACGTAAATAAAGTCTATACAGTTCCTCATTTATAAATAATCATCAAGTCCCATCATGTGTACAGTCAAGCTACGCCCTTTCCTTTACTAGAACCTGCAAATCCTAAAAGAGGGTAAGCATGAAGCTTAGTGAATTTCAACACAACATCATACATCAGTATACATACTTTACACCTATCACGCAGATAAAACATACATGCCACCAATTTATAATCCAAACATACCACACATGTAAACATCCAGTACAAGGTAATCTAGAAATACCACACATGTAGTCATCCAACACAAGGCAATCCATACACACCACACATGTAGTCATCCAACACAAAGCAATCCATACATACCATATAGGTAGTCATCCAACACAAGGCAATTCATACATACCACACAGTTAGTTTTCCAGCACAAAGCAATCCAGAAATAACAAGTAACAATATTCACATACTAGACTCTACACTGCTTAGTACCAAATCATACATATTAATATCACACATGTTCTAAGCAAAGAATATACACATCAGTATAACGTAGTAAGAAACTCACCTTGAACTGCATAGTAGACCTCAAACAGTAGCCCATGAATCCAATTACACGAAGTCACTTTGAAACATTCCTATAATAACAATCAATATTAAAAAGGACTAGTCGTTACCCTAAACATATAAATAAACTACCAGACTCATTTTTCAGATTTTGATATGAAACAACAGCCTGTTCAAGACCGATTTAACACTACCAAATCCTGCCAAAGCTGCAATATTTTTCCATATTCCAAAATTTCAGTAATTTAGCTTTCGAGGGAGTACTTGTACAAGTCTATACGATTTTCTTATAATTTACTATGAATTTTACAAGATAGCCTATCAATGTAGCTAAATTCAAACCAATTAGTGAAAATGGCGATTTTCACCCTAGTTAGAGGCATCATCATGTCAAGGAAAAAAATCAGAGACATACTAGACTCAAAACCTGAACTTTGGGAATTGACGGGTCCTAAATCTAACCATCCATGATTTTTCTAGAATTTTTACAAAACATGGACAAAATAGTGAATTCTCAACAACATTTCAACTCTAGGGTTTTAGGGTTTTCGATCGACACACCTAACCTTATGACTATGGTTTAGCCCCAAATGAACACACAACATCTGTACTCTAAAATACATTCAATGAGGAAGAAATCATACCTACATTGTCGAGATTAAAGAGTCAGTATAATCCTTGCATCTAAAACGATTTGAACAACAGCCCTAAAACTTTTTCCATAATCGGTGATCTATAACTCGAACTCCAGATATAACAACCCAAAAATAGTGATAAAATTTTTCATTTTTAAATCATCAAAACATACATCAAGTGTCTCAAATCATCATAAAACAATGTATCAAAACATCTGAGTAGAGTAATCACCGATGCAAAAATCATAAAGGGGATGTTTGTGCGATCATGTTGGACCCTTCCCTTTCGAACTAGAAGTACCTAAAAATATTAAACTACAAAACCGTAAGCACAAAGCTTAGCGAGTTTCCCAAAAATACCAAACACCATACATACAGTTGCCATGGGCTACCCTCATGGTCTTTTCCTTGGAATTCCATGGGCTACCCACAGGGTCTTACAACCAAGTGGCGTGCGCTACCTACATGGTCTTTCCTTGGAATGTCATTGTAACGTCCATAAAATTCGAGACAATTTAAAACCTTTTCAAACATTTAAAACCATTCAGTTATTACAATTTGTTTTCAAAATAGTTTAAGCATCAGAGTTCCCAGAAATCATAATCATCAATCGGGGAAGTGTACGGTCATGCCTTCGCCTTCCCACGGTCATCCGCTGAACCTGAAACAATAAACTGAAACTGTAAGCTCGAAAGATTAGTGAGTTACCCCCAAAATACCAACCTCATATAACCATAATCATATCATATCAACAAATACAGAACAACCATGTATCTCGAGTCTACAGTGTGACTAGTCCGCCCGCACCGGGCCTTCAATCCACCTGGTCCACTCTCTGAGTCTACAGTATGACTGGACTGCCCACACCGGGCCTTCAGTCTATCTGGCCCACTCTCCGAGCCTTGGCACGTCTGGACCTCCCTCTCGGGGCCTTCAGCCTATCCGGACCGCTCGTCGGGCCTTCGACCTGACTATGTGCCCTCCCGGGTCTACAGTCTATCCGGTCCGCCCTGGGAATGTTGGCCTACAGCACAAAGCAGGACCCACCTCAACCCAACCCCCAATCAAATAACCATGTGCACATATAACAGATAATCACATAACAGTCTATAGACAAACAAACCGATCTAACAGATCATATAGCATAGCAACATCCTATAACCAGGATACCGACCTAACCAGGTCACTAACAAAGCATCATCCTATGTACCAGGATACCGATCTAATAGATCATAATAGCATAACATCATCCTATAACCAAGTCACCGACCTAACCAGGTCACTAAGCATAAGCATATCCTCATCCTAACTACCAGGATGTAAATCAATAACATAACATGTCATAATCTGAATACAAATCCATAAGGGCCGGCCTTGGTGCCTTAGACCCTGTTGATATAGTGAGGATAACTCACCTCGCAAAGCCGATCCGAACTGAAGAAACGAACTCTCGAACCGCTATCTCACCGGAAATCCCGAACTATCACATAATAAATACCAAGTCATACAACATAACAATCTTGACTAAGGGGTCCACACAATCCATCATGTCCATTTTCTTTTATTGGGCCAAGGCCCAATTCCAATTCCATAACCTTGAAAGTCTTTATGCAAGGCCCATTCTTGGCCCAATTTACCAAATTAGGCCCAACTCCCTAATTGGGCCAAATTCCAAGATCCATTATCAACACTTGGCCCAAATCATAATATTCATAAAGTCCAGCAAAGGCCCAAATCTAACTAGTCCACAAACAGCCCAAAATCCGAAGCCTAAAAGCCAAAGGCCCAACAGAGGACGTACGCGGGGCGTACTCGTCCTGATGTTGACGACCATTGGGGTGGTTGACCCGGTACGCTGGGCGTACTGGATTTACGTTGGGTTTCACCAAAACCCTAATAAGTGCTTAATGGCATAAGCACTTAAGCCCAAACTCCAGATCCATCGACCAAATGTGCCATAGTACTATAAAGTCTCGAACTTTATCACTTTGGACGTCCAGAAAGCTCTTAATCCAAGGTCTTGATCCATTAAGACCCTTCTACTACATACATGGGACAACTTAAGCCATTGGGACCTCATTTTTATCACTTAAGACCTCTCCAAGGTCCAGAAAGGACAACTTATCTCGTCCAAAATGCGTCATGCACCATATTGGGGTTTTTGGGAAAAGAAATGGTTCCATAATGCTAGAAAGGCTATATCTATGACCTACAAGCATAAAGTTTGAAGATTTTTACCTTCTGGAGATTCTAGGGCACAACACAACTTCAGATCTACAAGCCAATATCCCTCTTCAACTATTTGTTGCAATGGCTTCACCTTCAAGAGCTCAAAATACCCACCAACTCACTCTCACACACAAGAACTAGGGTTTGGGGACGTTTCTGGAAGATGGAGGCTGAGAAGGAGGAGAGAAAATGAGCCATAAGGATGTTTATATATTCCCCAACCCGAGATATTATGGTTTCCTTCTGTTATGAGTACGCCCAACGTACACAAGTGTACGCCCAGCGTACTAGGGCGCGCCCTAGTACGCTCAACCTACCCTTATGTACGTGTAGCGTACTCCTCCTGGTCCCATAACTACAGTTTAGCCCTTAGGCTCTTCATGGCTTTACCCTTCCATCCCCAGGGACTACAAATGACAAAACTTGGGATGTTACAACTCTCCCCCACTTAAATTCGATTTCGTCCTCGAAATCATTCCTTACCATCCCTGGTAACCCGACATCCTGAGGGGCACCTCCACAACCATGACATCCGACGACTTTCGAAGGAGACCAAACCCAATGGGAATCTTTTCATTCCAGAGAAGACGATTCCACAATCCCATGCGGCACACAATCCTTCACCACCTAAAACTCGCAATCTGGAAACCTGGATTCGGTCTGACTCCCTGGCTGACCACTCATACTCTCCATCGCTAGCTCTCTTCCCATCACTACTAACGGACTGTTCAGCCCTGGGAACCTGAAGTTCCTACCCGAAATAGAACCACGGGTCATATTCTGCTGAATCCCTGCCCCTATGACTCACCGTTGGCCCGCACCGGGTATCCTGGCCTACTGCATAGAGCAGGACTGCCTCAGCCCGATCAAGCACAACATGTCATCTAATATACCATCAGAAAAAGATGCCCACTTAATACCGACGATAATTTACCATGTCATTCCTTGCCATCCACCACTTCCATAGAATACAGTCCCGCAAGCGATTACCACCAACAACATACCTACCACTACCGGCCCACCAGTACGACATTCATATCTATCCCATACCACCCTTCGGGTGGGAATACCAATATGCCAAGTCCAATTGATCATAGGGTCCGGTCATCATCGGGATGGAATACCATAGATTGAAATACCAACATGTCGAATCAACTCAACCATCAAGTTGAAACTCTCAGGGTTTGTTGGCCTACCGCCTCAACCCTACCACTCCTCTTGAGCCTCCGTGCCTACGACTTTCATTCGGCCCGCACTGGGTATCTTGGCCTACTGCATAGAGCAGGACCGCCTCAACCCTACCCACATATAATGTGTCGCCATAGACGATCATGAGAAAGATCTAACTGTCGGATAAGGTGTCTAAGTCCATAACTTTATTTGGTATATACTTGACCCGACCCGGCATGGTCCATTTGGGTTGCACTTCACCCGAACAATTGTATGGTTAAACCTTTGAGAATTGTATGTTTATGATTTGTTAATATATTATAAGTTATAATATATTACTATCAAAATCATATTATTTAATTAGTATTTTATCATAAATTAATTTAGAATTAATTTGGTGATAAAAAAGGTGACTAATTAAATATGGGCTCTTGTATTTATATAAGTGTGGGCTAATACTCATTTGGAATGGGCTTGGCATGCATGGGAGTCCATGGATAGTCCATGGAGCTTTTAACCCATGGATCCTTGGAAATGAAGAGTCATGGGTATTAGGGTTTACATGGATGTAACCCTAATTCCCCACACTATATAAAGGAGCTTATGATGCTTGAAATGGCACTACTAAGTGTGTGTGTAAGAAGGTGGCCGATTTCTACAAGCAAACATACACTCTCATAGTTTTTCCAAAGTTTGTGGTGGTTTGTGACTTCCATTTGAGGCATCCACATTATTGGTGCTTGGCTCTCAAACTCCAAGGAATCAACTCACTATTGAAAGGTATGTAATTCTTCTAGATTTTATGTTTAAAGTTCCCCATGCCATGCTAGATAGGTTATGAACCTTGGAAAAACAAATTTGCATGTATTCATATTAAAACATAGATCCAAGGTTTCTAGGGTTGCATGTACACCATAGGAGTGTTAGGATGCTCAAAACCCATCAGTGGTATCAGAGCCAGGTTGTTTTCTTGAATACTTGATGCAAACTGTTGAGAAATCGAAAAATTGAGCTGTCTGGGCAGTGAACTCGCCGAGTCCATGGGGGGACTCGACGAGTCCAAGTGAAAATTCATCCTACTCGTCGAGTAGGTTCCTGCACTCGACGAGTAGGAGGCTCTGACTGCAGTTTTTCGACTTTTGCTGCTGGAAATTGACTAGAAACATTACCCTAAACTGTTTTGGTGTTTTAAAACTTGTTTTAGATGGTGTAATGGTTATGCTAATCCATTTACAATGGCTAATATCAAAATTCCATGTTTTATATGTGTTCATATGATTCTTGAAGTTTTGATATGATATTCATGTTCTTATGAGTTATTTTTAGATCATAGGAATTACTTGCTAAATTGTTTAATGATTAATTCTTGATTAATTATGTGTTTTAATGGAATCCATAATTTGTCCTCAAGTTATGGATTTCCAAAGGTCACTTTCTTTAATGTACATTTAAAACACATAAGTTACATAAAAATGAAGAGTCTTCACTTTTATGAACCATTAACTCATAAGTTATGAAATGAAAAGTTTTGAATAGTTTCAAAACTTGCCCTCAAGTTTTGGAATTTATAAAGACACACACATTTAATTCCAACCCTTAGGTTTTTAAAAGTTAAAATTCAACCCTTATACTATTATAATATTAATGGTTAATATTTATATATATGTATAAGATCAAGTCGTTTTACCGTTAGTAGGCCTCATTCACGAAGTCAGTCTATAAGGGGGGTATAAGGTTGTTGCCTATAAAATGGCAGCTTAATGGGTGTCCATTCTCACCCACCGCTTCCTTGACTGGTGGAGGGTCGTTAGCCGAACGGCTAGGACAATGACTTTAATTCTCATTAAAAGTATAATGATTATTATAAAGTAACTAAATGTTTTTATAAATTCTCAATCTTAGTTACTTTAGGAAAATGTGAAAATGGTGCTAACCCATGAAATTCACACTTTGTACCTTACCAAGTCGTTGGTGGAGCGTGTGTGGTTAACCGATACACTAACTTGGACTAGTAAGGATAACAAAGGGTGACTTAATGTTTATCATAGATCGGTGGAGCACGTGTGGTTAACCGGCACATTGATTAGGTGATAATATTAATGGCACCAAGTGAATTTGCATGGTTATTCACACCTTGTTTTGTGATCCTCGGCATCCCAGTCACAAAACTTGAAGGGCACAATCGAGATTGAAACATGTCATTGAAAAGTTCAATGAATCTCAAAAGAATCTAGGAATTTTAAAAACCAATTAAAACCTAATAATTTATTTCGTTTTCATGGTGGAAATTGGTGAATCGTCATTCACCTACCTTCAAATATGTTACAGCTTAGATTACGACATCCCTCTTCTAAGTTATAATATATTGTATTGGGTCCTAGCCTTAATATTACATTTGGGTGTCTTATTAAGGACTCTATATATCTAATCTAAACTTGTCTTTCTTCTTTTCAGATGTCTTCCAACAATGTTTCGGGTTCTAACCCTACCGGCTCCTTCTCTCTCATGAACCTTTGTGGGAGAGTCATCTTCGATGGTTCCAACTTTATGGATTGGATCCGGAACATCGGGATGGTTACTCGTTACGAGGACAAGGAATATGTCCTCGACAAGGAGCTTAAGGAACTCGATGAGACTACTGCTACTCCTGAGGAGATCGCTGAATACAGGACACATGAGACAGATTCCACCAAAGTGGTATGCATCATGATGGACACGATGACAGTCGAGCTCCAAAAGTCCTATGAGGACTATTACCCTTTTGATATGCACCAGGACTTGATGGAAAGGTACCATCAGAGTGCTCGTCAAGAGCGGTATGAAATAATCTCCTCCATGATAACAACCCGCATGAAGGATGGTGAACCCATCACGGGCCACATGCAGAAAATGCAAAGGTATGTGGACCGTTTGTTGAAACTGAATGTGAACTTCCCAGAGGAGTTGGCAATTGATATCATTTTGCACTCCCTACCCTCGTGTTATGATCAATTCCGCATGGCATACCACATAAACAAGGAGGAAGTTACACTCAGCAAGCTTCAAGGACTTCTGAAGACCGCCGAAAGTGGTCTTAAAGGTAAGTCGGTTGTTACTCCTACTCCTACAGCAACCCCTGTTTTGGCTATCATACAAGGCAATGGGAAGAAGAGGAAGAACCCTTCGAAGGGTACCAAGGGAAAGTCTCTTGATGGCTCCTCATCAAGTGGAACCAAAGGTGGTTCTGCTACTCCTTCTGCCATCCCTAAGGATGCTGATTGCTTCTATTGCCAGAATAAGGGGCACTGGAAGCGAAACTGCCCAAAGTACTTGCAGGATGTCAATGATGGGAAAGTGAAACCATCCCATGCAGGTATTTACACTATATTGTCTAATAACTCACCATATTCTAACTCTTGGGTCCTTGATACAGGTTGTGGTATTCACATATGTTCTGATTTGCAGGGCCTAAGAAGAAGTGAGGATGTGGAGCACGGGAAGATAAACTTAATCATGGGGAATAGGAAGGTTTCACCTGTTACCAAGATTGGAGTTTATACTTTGTTACTAAGTAGTGGGTTAAAGTCAGATTTGAATAAAGGTGTTTACTCGTCTGAAATGGCGAGGAATATTATTTCCTTTCATGGTTTGTACAAACAAGGGTTTACCTTTTCGTTTGATAATGAATGTGGTGGTATTAATGCTTTCTTTAATAATGTTCTTTATTTTAAAGCATTACCTTATGATGGTGTGTATGAAACTGTGTTTATTGTAGATAACCTAGGAAATAATGTGTTGTGTATTGATTCCTCTACTAGCTTGGATAAAGCATCATTGTGGCATTGTCATCTTGGACATGTAAGCAAGAAACGCATAGGCCAACTCCAAAAGGATGGAGTCTTGGAGTCATTTGACCTGAAGTCAGACGATAATTGTGAATCTTGTTTGCTTGGGAAAATGACAAAATCACCCTTCACTAGTACTTGTGCAAGGGGTGAGAGTTTATTGGACCTTATACATACTGATGTATGTGGACCCTTCAAAACCGCCACAAGGGATGCTAATCGCTATTATTTGACTTTCACTGATGATTATAGTAGATATGGTTATGTCTACTTAATCAAGCATAAGTCATAGACTTTTGAAAGGTTTAAAGAGTTTAAACAGGAAGTAGAAAATCAATTGGGCAGGAACATTAAGATGCTTCGATCCGATCGAGGTGGTGAGTATCTTAGTACATAGTTCCTCGACTATCTTAAGGAGTGTGGGATTGTCTCACAATTGACACCTCCCAGGACACCACAATTGAATGGTGTGGATGAGAGGCGTAATCGGACCTTGTTGGACATGGTTCGTTCCATGATGAGTCGAGCTTCGCTACCAATCTCTTTTTGGGGGTATGCCTTAGAGACTGCCGCCCATATCCTTAATCTAGTCCCTACAAAGAAGGTTGCCAAAAAACCTCATGAGATGTGGACTGGGAAAATTCACAACTTGGACCACATCAAGATTTGGGGTTGCGAGTCTTTTGTGAGGCGCGAGACTCACGATAAGCTCGAACCTCGAAGTGAGAGGTGTATTTTTATCGGCTACCCACAAAAATCCTTTGGTTACCTCTTCTACAGACCCAATGAGAATGTGGTCTTTGTGGCAAGGAGAGGGGTCTTTCGTGAAAGAGAGTTCATGAGCCAAGGAAACAGTGGGAGGAAAATCGACCTTGAAGAAATTCAAGAGTCAAGTGGTGAAAGAACCTCAAACCCTACCAATCAACCTGAGGAGGAAACTCCTGTTGATCCGACTGACGAGTATGTACATGTGAGGCGTTCCACGAGAGTTAGGAATGCACCTGAGCATTACTATGGCTTCCATATTACTGCAGAAGGTGATACACTTATCAGTGATAGCACACTGGTAAGTCTGGATGAACCTAACAGCTACAATCAAGTTTGGAACTTGGTTGACAATGTACCAGGTCGTAAGACAGTCAGGTGCAAATGGATCTTCAAGAAGAAGACCGACATGGATGGTAATGTACATACTTATAAGGCACGACTAGTTTCAAAGGGCTTTTCTCAAACTCTGGGAGTTGATTATGATGAGACCTTTTCACCAGTAGCAAAGATTAAGTCTATTAGGGTTATGTTAGCCATTGCTGCATTTCATGACTATGAAATATGGCAAATGGATGTCAAAACCGCGTTCCTTAATGGGAAGTTGGCTGAGGATGTTTACATGAGTCAGCCAGAGGGTTTTGTAAGCACAGGGTATCCTAATAGAGTATGTAAGCTTGAGAAATCCATCTATGGATTGAAACAAGCACCTCGCAGATGGAATCTTTGTTTCGATGAGAAAGTCAAAGAGTTTGGCTTTTCGAGAAGTGAAGATGAGTCTTGTGTATATGTCAGAGCTAGTGGGAGTATAGTTAGCTTCTTGGTGTTGTATGTGGATGACATACTGCTCATAGGAAATGACATCACAACCTTGCAGTAGGTGAAGTTCTGGCTTGGGAAGTGTTATACTATGAAGGACCTTGGAGAGGCTGCCTATATCCTAGGGATAAGGATATTAAGAGACAGGAGTAAAAGACTAATTGGACTTAGTCAGAGTACCTACTTGGATAAGATGTTGAAAAGGTTCAACATGCAGAATTGCAAGAAAGGAGAATTACCGATCCAAATCAATGTCAAACTGAGCAAGGCTCAGAGCCCGAGTACAGAGGCTGAGATAGCTGAGACGAGTCGATTACCATATGCTTCCGCTGTTGGCTCGATCATGTATGCTATGACTTGTACCCGCCCTGATGTGGCCTTCGCTTTGAGCATGGTCAGCAGATATCAGGGGAACCCTGGCAAGGCTCACTAGACTGCGGTAAAGAATATTCTCAAGTACCTGTGGAGGACTAAGGATTGGATCCTTACCCTTGGTGGGAGTGATGACTTGAGAGTAGTAGGGTATAGTGATGCTAGCTTTCAGACTGATAGGGATAACGTCCGCTCTCAGCCGGGCTGGGTCTTTACTCTAAATGTAGGGGAAATCACTTAGAAGAGTTCCAAGCAGGAGACGGTAGCTGATTCGACCTGTGAATCAGAGTACATAGCAGCGAGTGAAGCGGAAAAGGAGGCGATATGGCTGAAGAACTTCATCGGAGACCTTGGAGTTGTACCAGCTATTAAGGAGCCCATGGAGATTTTCTATGACAGCAATAGTGCGGTTGCCTTAGCCAAGGAACCGAGAGATCATGGCAGATCTAGACACGTTGACAGAAAATATCACTTCACAAGACATAAGATAGAAGAAGGACTCCTCGTGGCAAAGAGGATATCATCAGAAGAGAATCATGCAGATCCCCTCACGAAGGGACTGACAAGGGTTAGGCATTTATAGCATGCGAGACGCATCGGGCTGAAGGATGATATTAGTTTTACAGATTAGATAGCTATTTCTGAGACTTGTAAAATGTAATCGACATTTGATGATGAATAAAAGGTGTGTTTATTGAGTAAGGGGTTACCGTCTTTTGTCAATTATTTACTATTCTTTCAACTTTGCATGTTTTGACTTCCATAATAAATTACTTTATTCAAACTTCCACAGTCGGTCATACGTCGGAAGTAGGTATGAATTAAGACTGTCATGAATTGGGCTTGTAGATGACTAAAGGTGTTTAGCCATAGCAATGGTTGCTACAACATTCATGAGTGCTCATAAGTTCTGAGTATTGGAATAAACCCACGCTCACTTGCATCACTTCATGGAATTTATCTCGAGTGATCGTGAGACGGTAATATCATATAAGTCTTCAAACCTAGAGATATGAGTTGTTGCCTATGAGTTGGTTGTGCATTGATTGCACGAAAACGCATCAGTAACTTGATGTTATAAAATGTGCTTTTGTGTATAATTCAACAAGTAGTAGAACAAGTATATGAGTCGAAGTTTATCTGTTCCTTCTAGTTCTTGGAGGATTAGAAGCGATATCTGGGCCCCTCGATGATTTTGTTTTGACCTATGTACTGGGCCCGGTCATAACCTAATTGATGTGTTCAATTTAGTTCTATGTCAAACAAATCGGAAATCGGGAAACAAACTGCTGGACAATAAGTACGAAGTTGTTCCATGTATTTGTCCGACTGATATCTTGAGAACAGAGGATTATATGATCACTTATCTAAAATGGCGCTTCATAGTTCAACAGAGTTTTAAGAGATATGATTGCCAGTTGGTTCCTGAAGTAATATAGGCAAATATAGTTATTAGACTTATCCAAATGGGAGACTGTTGGATAAGGTGTCTAAGTCCATAACTTTATTTGGTATATACTTGACCCGATCCGGTATGGTTCATTTGGGTTGCACTTCACCCGAACAATTGTATGGTTAAACCTTTGAGAATTGTATGTTTATGATTTGTTAATATATTATAAGTTATAATACATTACTATGAAATCATATTATTTAATTAGTATTTGATCATAAATTAATTTAGAATTAATTTGGTGATAAAAAAGGTGACTAATTAAATATGGGCTCTTGTATTTATATAAGTGTGGGCTAATACTCATTTGGAATGGGCTTGGCATGCATGGGAGTCCATGGATAGTCCATGGAGCTTTTAACCCATGGATCCTTGGAAAGGAAGAGTCATGGGTATTAGGGTTTACATGGATGTAACCCTAATTCCCCACACTATATAAAGGAGCTTATGATGCTTGAAATGGCACTACTAAGTGTGTGTGTGTGTGTGTAAGAAGGTGGCCGATTTCTACAAGCAAACATACACTCTCATAGTTTTTCCAAAGTTTGTGGTGATTTGTGACTTCCATTTGAGGCATCCACATTATTGGTGCTTGGCTCTCAAACTCCAAGGAATCAACTCACTATTGAAAGGTATGTAATTCTTCTAGCTTTTATGTTTAAAGTTCCCCATGCCATGCTAGATAGGTTATGAACCTTGGAAAAACAAATTTGCATGTATTCATAGTAAAACATAGATCCAAGGTTTCTAGGGTTGCATGTACACCATAGGAGTGTTAGGATGCTCAAAACCCATCACTAACCCGAATGCGCTCCTACAAAAGACATAACCAACACAATCTTTATGCCCACAGCCTACGACTGGAATGCTCCCAATAACCTATCGACACCGCTGTCGTCACTTCAGATGTCCAACACTCCATCCTGGAGGTACTCACCTCCTCCATTGCCCAAGAAGGCCTAATCAATGTCCTTCACAACCCAACAAGCGTCACAGTACGGAAACCTCACCCCACACTATCCACTTGTAGAACAAGTTGCTACTCCATAACACATATACACAGAACCTGATCATATAAATAACAAAACCCATACAAAGTCTTCAGCATACTCCATTATTATGTTCAATACTTGGGGACAGACCTACTGATTACTATAGCATAGCAGCATACTCAAAACCTGCACATAGATCTACAGTCACATACAGAGTCTTCAGCATGACTGGACCGCCTCACCAGGCCTTCAGTCTATCTGGACCACTCTCAGAACCTTTAGCATGTCTGGACCGCCTCTCTGGGCCTTCAGCTTGTCTGGACCGTTCTCCGAGCCTTCGGCCTGACTGGTACGCCCCACCGGCCTTCAGTCTACCCGGCCCGCTCTAAACCGTTGAGCATCTCCTTGGACCACCTCTCCTGGTGATCTTTCCCATGCAGACTGTTCTCACCCACATGGGGTTACGAACTCCTGATCCATTCCGTGGACTCCAACCCTGGCCTAACCCTAGGCCTCATGTCGATCGTCCACCCTCTTGGAAATCTGTGGTCTGTTCCCTAACCCGCGTGTCTACCACATACGCTAAATAACCCGCATACCCGTGCTGAAAGTACTGTCGAGCCCTGGCAGCTAACAAAACCCTCAATCTATCAATCCAAAAACCCTCAGAGTCGAGCACACCCTCGACCGAATACTCGAACTGAACTCAATTCATGACTAGAACTCCAACCTGGTTCCCAACTTCTTCTATCAAGCACCAAGAAGACATGTTTCTTATGCTGGGGAGTTTTACCGAACTCCCAACCAACACAACCCTCAAACCAATAGCCATTGGGGCCTCCATCCTCCCTGGCGAGTTGTGAAACTCATCCCCGTTTCAAAACCTCTCCCGCTTCTGCATCCCGGGGTAACTCTACCCCACTTAGATTCGACTAAGCCTCTACAATACATGAAAATTGGAGGATTCCCAATCCTTCTCACTTCTAAATGATCGATCCGATGACAACCAACTCTTTCTAACTAGCGCTCCATATTAGCCAATCTCAATTGATCACACACTTCTAAGAACCAAATGAACACTTCCTGAATCCCAGAGAACCCGACAGTCACTAATGCTTGAATGACCCCATACTCACGTCCTGAAGATCAAAAGATAGATGTCCCAACTAATACCTCGGCGACGAGCTACATCCATTGGTGCTTTCGTCCGTTAAACACGAACGGTTGCTAAAACTACTGAATCCTGATAACGTAGAATAACCCTTCTGTGGGACCCTATCCACAGACCTCCCACATAATACCTCTTTTTCCAAAGGTGTTCCAAACAAGTTTCCCGCTCACGGGCTCTAGAAATCATTCTATTCTGGGTTCGCACCCTGACTTACTTACCTGCTCAAACGTCCACAGCTGAACTGCAGCAGCTGAAACAACCTCTGCCCTAAACCGGGCTAAAAACTACTCCCAAGACATAGTCTACAATACCAAAAGTGCAACAGATTGCACAATCAATCCTTACCGCCTGATACAAGAGATCCAAGGCAAACCGTACCTCACAAAATACTTATGCCATATCGACCCACCTGCGCTCACCGGTGCTGAAATAATGTCGCCAATCCCTGCAACCAACTGACCCTGAGCTGGAATACAACCCGATCCTGGGGTCACAAGCCTGCTCACTCCTTCGAGCTCGAAAAACTGAAAGGGCACAATCCTTGCCCTATAAAATGACAGTCCAATCCATCAGTTAACCATTCCACTTCCAGCTGCAAAACCCCAACTGAACATAATCATTACTCCTTTCCGGAGTCCCCGCGACTCACACTCCGGCCTCGAGCAACCCCCGAGCCTCAAATCTAGAAACTCATGTGCCAGCCTCTCTCGCTCAACCCGCGGAATGCAACGAGCACATGACATCTCCCTGATCTCAAGTAACTGCAGTCCTCTTCTCATCAGAATATGTCCCAGAAACAAGTCCCGGTACTGGGAAGCTCGACCAACACCTCCCCTTGTCGTCATTACAGCTGCTGCGGCTGCATAGCGCTCATAGAA
The DNA here is from genome assembly GCF_052849685.1 of Lactuca virosa. Classification (NCBI taxonomy): domain Eukaryota; kingdom Viridiplantae; phylum Streptophyta; class Magnoliopsida; order Asterales; family Asteraceae; genus Lactuca; species Lactuca virosa. The sequence goes on along the minus strand of NC_136433.1, from coordinate 163,543,925 downwards.
ATACTCAACCATGGAGGTCCTAATAGACCTAAACATCTTCGACAACTGTCCCCGGTCGATCTTGATCATCTCCTCCCGGATGATCTCACTGATACGATCCTCTGAAAATGCTGGTCTATTCTGGCTGCCAGCTCCCGATCCTAACCTGGATCCGGTCTCAAGACGTCTCGGATAATCCATAACAGGGAACCAACTTCCAACTAAACCCTAGGGGTTGTGACTTCCTTGCTACACATATGGGTCCTGTGCTTTCAGTAGTACGGGCCCATACTACCTTCCACACCTACCCATATTTGTCTCAAGTATCATCACAACGCCCTAACAATATAGATAATCATAGCGAGCGCTCGATCCTCACTCCTAGAGGAACGCTAAATATCACATAACTGGCCTCCCGGCCTCTCACTACCCATCCATCCATGAAACTTCCACCAACCCTGCAGCACTAATGTATGCTAGCCATACATAACGCTGGACCCTATAGACTTTCGAATACCTGATCCTACCCTAAGCCCTTCATCATACAAGAACAGGAAATAAGGCCAAACCAAACATTCTCAGGCTATAAGATCTTAATTATGTACAGTCGTGATGCATACACTAAGCAACTACAGTAATGATGTCAATTTCATATAAGGAAAACTCTAGGCTATTAGGTATCATGTAATCATGCAATTCTATCATGCAATTCCTGAAGATCCCTAGCCTAGTACTAGCATGCTGTTCTAACATATCACATAATCAAATAACTACATGGTATTTTGGGGTCTACTTACTGGCTCCGGCTGATCGTACACTTCGCATCCTCTTTTATTTACTTTGAAAACCATTTAAAATTTATTTTGAAAATCTTTCCTTGGTTTGAGACTGGATTCACACGAGTGTTCCTCCAATTCACTCCAACCAAGGCTCTGATACCAACTTGTAACGTCCATAAAATTCGAGCCAATTTAAAACATTTTCAAACATTTAAAACCATTCAGTTATTACAATTTGTTTTCAAAATAGTTTAAGCATCAGAGTTCCCAGAAATCATAATCATCAATCGAGGAAGTGTACGGTCACGCCTTCGCCTTCCCACGGTCATCCGCTGAACCTGAAACAATAAACTGAAATTGTAAGCTCGAAAGCTTAGTGAGTTACCCCCAAAATCCCAACCTCATATAACCATAATCATATCATATCAACAAATACAGAACAACCATGCATCTTGAGTCTACAGTGTGACTGGTCCGCCCGCACCGGGCCTTCAGTCCATCTGGTCCACTTTCTGTGTCTACAGTATGACAGGACCGCCCACACCGGGCCTTCAGTCTATCTGGCCCACTCTCCGAGCCTCGGTACGTCTGGACCGCCCTCTCGAGGCCTTCAGCCTATCTGGACCGCTCGCCGAGCCTTCGGCCTGACTATGTGCCCTCCCGGGTCTACAGTCTATCCGCTCCGCCCTGGGTATGTTGGCCTACATCACAAAGCAGGACCCGCCTCAACCCAACCCCCAATCAAACAACCATGTGCACATATAACAGATAATCACATAACAGTCTATAGACAAACAAACCGATCTAACATATCATATAGCATAGCAACATCCTATAACCAGGATACCGACCTAACTAGGTCACTAACAAAGCATCATCCTATATACCAGGATACCGATCTAACAGATCATAATAGCATAACATCATCCTATAACCAAGACACCGACCTAACCAGGTCACTAAGCATAAGCATATCCCCATCCTAACTACCAGGATGTAAATCAATAACATAACATGCCATAATCCGAATACAAATCCATAAGGGTCGGCCTTGGTGCCTTAGACCCTGTTTATATAGTGAGGATAACTCACCTCGCAAAGCCGATCCGAACTGAAGAAACGAACTCTCGAACCGCTATCTCACCGGAAATCCCGAACTATCACATAATAAATACCAAGTCATACAACATAATAATCTTGACTAAGGGGTCCACACAATCCATCATGTCCATTCTCTTTTATTGGGCCAAGGCCCAATTCCAATTCCATAACCTTGAAAGTCTTTATGCAAGGCCCATTCTTGGCCCAATTTACCAAATTGGGCCCAACTCCCTAATTGGGCCAAATTCCAAGATCCATTATCAACACATGGCCCAAATCATAATATTCATAAAGTCCAGCAAAGGCCCAAATCCAACTAGTCCACAAACAGCCCAAAATCCGAAGACCCTTCTACTACATGCATGGGACAACTTAAGCCATTTCGACCTTATTTTTATCACTTAAGACCTCTCCAAGATCCAGAAAGGACAACTTATCTCGTCCAAAATGCATCATGCACCATATTGGGGTTTTTGGGACAAGAAATGGTTCCATAATGCTAGAAAGGCTATATCTATGTCCTACAAGCATAAAGTTTGAAGCTTTTTACCTTCTGGAGCTTATAGGGCACAACACAACTTCAGATCTACAAGCCAATCTCCCTCTTCAACTATTTGTTGCAATGGCTTCACCTTCAAGAGCTCAAAATACCCACCAACTCACTCACACACACAAGAACTAGGGTTTGGGGACGTTTATGGAAGATGGAGGTTGAGAAAGAGGAGAGAAAATGAGCCATAAGGATGTTTATATAGCCCCCAACCCGAGATATTAGGGTTTCCTTCTGCTATGAGTACGCCTAGTGTACACAAGTATACGCCCAGCGTACTAGGGCGCGCCCTAGTACGCTTATCTTACCCTTATGTACGCGCAGCGTACTCCTCCTGGTCCCAAAATTACAGTTTAGCTCTTAGGCTCTTCATGGTTTTACCCTTCCATCCCTAGGGACTACAAATGACAAAACATGGGATGTTATAGTCATGGGTTACCTCCATGGTCTAACATGCAAGTGTCACGGGCTACCCCATGGTCTTTCATGCAATTTCCATGGGCTACCCCCCATGATCTTTCAAATAAATGTCACAAGCTACCCCCATGGTCTTCCATGCAAGTATCACAAAGACAACTAGCATCCTACACAATCCAGTGGGTCGGCATTAGTGCCTTCGACCCATAAGTATAATGAGAAGACTTGCCTCTCAGACGATAATCAACCGCTACTGTTCTCACCCCCGAAAATACTGATGCTATAAACAAGCTATATAGCCACACAAGGTAAACCCTTAGTCCACCTTCCAAAACTATGAGTTTGACCAAAAGTTAACTCAAGTCAAAAGTCAACAGTCAAAGTTGACTTCAGTCGACTTACCACATCGTGGCCATCCTTGACCATGTCGTGGCCCACAAGCGACAAAACAGACAATAATTCCCCATTCGCCACGTCGTGGCAACCTAGGGCCACACTGTGGACATTGGGTTCTAAACAACTTAATAGGTTAAGTCGTTTTCGCCGATTCCAAGAGCCCCAAAGCTCAGATCTGGTCCTTTCTATGGTCTAAATGGATAAAGTTTCCAACTTTATCCCTTAAGACTCTCTAAGAGATCAAGATCTTAAACCCTAGGTCCAAAAAGTTAAAACATAACATGGACTTAACCATTAAGCACTTAATCTCCAAAGTCCTTAGTCCATCAGCTCCAGACGAATTTATAACAGTAAAACTAACTTAAAAGTCGGTGCTTTATAGAAATGCATGTATTGCACTCATATTAGGTCAAAATGGGGATTACGACTAAAAATCCCATGCGTGGCTCAAAATCCCAACCATACTTTAGATCTAAGCCATCAACTACTCCAAATGCCCCAGAGATTCATAAAGTTGCAACCTTTGTGGGATCTCTCCATCCCAACTAACAAGAACAAGGAGGAAATGGGAAAAAACTAAAGATCTAGCAACCTAACAACTCAAAGGTCCATAAACGTGCTAGGAAGAGAAATGAGAACTTGCTTGTTGATTCTGGGCTCACTCATTCTTTCTTCTTCCTTCAAAATCTTCCAAAAGCACCAAAGCAATCTTCAAAAATAAAGGGAAAGGTATTCAGGTTTCTTCATAGTTAAGGAGGGTGGTAGAGGCCGATGATGAGCAAACCCTAGCCTCCTCATTCCTTTAAATAGGGTGCAAAACCCATAAAATTAGGGTTTAAGTCATCAGTGACGGCCACGCCATGGCCTATACCTGTCATGTTGTGGCAGGTCAAAAGAAGTTTGCGACCAAAAATGCCTTGCCACGTCGTGGCAACTCCAAAAAGCCAAAATTTAATAAAATAAAATTTACCTCAATATTCGTATGTTACACAAGACCTTGAAATTCGAATTCCAACAATCAAAACTTCAATATATGTCTTGAGAAGCCGCACTCCAAATTTCTCGACTATCCGAACTTGAAATTGAAATTCCAACGGTCAAAACTTAAATATATGTCTTGGAAAGCCGCACTCCAAATTTCTCAATGATATGACGGTTCAATCTATGGGGATCATCCAAACACTGTTGTAAGGTCTTCATAAAGGGGAATTCCAAAGCAAAATGGTTATTAGGGTTAAGTTGTGCTTCAGGGTCCTTAAGTGGTTGATTAAATTCGGCTCTAAGGCCCCCTAATTCAACCCAAAACCTTTTCCATTGAATCCCTAGGTTTGAAACAATAACCTCACTGACACCTCCTTGCTATATTCTGACTTTTAAGTTCCAAATATCATTTTGGTCCCTCATAGTTCCAACTATCATCGATTTGACCTTCAAGTAATTATAACTTCATTCCATATTCCCTCATACTTAGTCTTGAAATATAAATTTAATTATTAAAATTCAAGGATACGAATTTATAACCTCACACTTTAATTCTATGACCCATAATTATAACCATTTAAATTAAATAGAAATTGGGGTGTTACATCCTACTTCACTCAATTCTATATAAATTTCTCTAAAAAACTTTTTTACTTCAATTACCTTCAATGTATTCCCGAGGCAAAGTTAGACAAGTTGGTTCTAGCCAAAGACATAAATCCACGCAAGGCAGTTCAAGTCAAGATATTCTATTTTCTTCTTTAGGATTTCAAAACCCAAACTATTAACAATACCAAAACTACCAACAAAACCAAAACTACCAACAAACCCAAAAGTATCCACAGAATAATTTCCTGGTGCAAAAAATCTTACAATGCATTTACTCATTTAGAGGAAAATCCAAGTTATAATCCATTTATGTAGTTTTCTGAAAGTGTTCCAGAAACCCAATTCCAGTCTTCTCATCCCAAGTCTTTCTAGTTTCGTGATGCTTAGAACATAGAATCAGACAATTCTAGTGACGACACGGTTGTCGAAAGAAACGAAGAAGACAACGAACAAGCCAACAAGGAGTTTCAACCCGTTACTGAGAAAAAAACACAACTATATAAAGTTCCATAAGTCAAAGAAATGGGTGGAACGTGAATAGTTGGCTTTGGTTATGGCATATGTCTATATTTTTTTAAGATAACAACGTGAAAATTAACAAAGGTCAGATGCATTTTGGGATTAGATTCTAGAGCATTTTAATGTTCAACTGGGAGGTTCAGATCGGTCAAGGCACTAAGTAAACTCAAAATGGAAAGACCTTCAAAAGAAATGTAACGACTTCAACCGCATTTATAACCGTGGGATGAAACGTATGGCTAGCGGGAGATCTGATGTTAGTGTTTTAAAAGATACACAAAGCGAGTATCAAAGGACTAGTAATCAGAAAGCTTTTCCTCATGAAAAAGCTCGAGAGTAGTTAAAAGACCATGCGAAATAGGCGTTGGTTAAAAAAGTTGGTGAAGACTCCCCGTCTCCTTCTTCAAAATATACCAAAACATCTTCATCCAACACTTACACAACATCTTCAGATGCACATTATCCTCCCAGATTCCCCCTACAACAACAATCGTTTAATGTTGGAAACTCACCGCCTCAAAGAAAAAGAAAAGGAAAGAAAGCAACATCGACATCGTCAACACATACTGAATTATTTGATACCGTCAATGAAATTATCGGCATCAACACTGCAACCAGAAAAAAGGTGGAAGAGAGTAAACGGTTCCAAGAAGAAAAATTACATATTTTCCAAGAAAATGGAAAATTGAACACTCAACTGTTGGATGAGGAGATAGAGAACCAAGATATGAAGTATTTTCTCCAACCGCATGATCATTTGACTGGAGGTATTCTGCGCACGATGCTTGAAAAGAAACGATAAATTGCAACCTAAATATGGTTGGAAGTTGTAGAACCCATGAAATTCAGAATGTTCTATCTTTATCTTTTAGATGATCTTTATCTTTTTCTTTTTATTTTTCTTTATCTTTTTCCTTTTCAAAAGATTCTCTATATGAAACCTTATATATATATATATATATATATATATATATATATATCCTTCATAATTACTATATTTTCTCTTTATACAAAATGAATCCAAACATTCAGAAAAATAGTAATGGAAGAGAATCAATATAGTTCATCATTTGACGTTGAACTTATCAACGATAATTTGTTACCTGTACTATCTCGTACTGCACAACATCTGCTTCAGAATAATGCTAGGTCAAACAACATTCAATGGAGAAACACACTCCAAAGAGATCATTTAGAGGCTGAACAACTACTAATCTGACATTACTTTACGGATGATTCAACCTATGGTAATGAGCAATTCCGCAGAAGGTTCTGTATGAGCAAAGGTTTGTTTATGCGACTTGTTGTTGACCTGGATATGAATTATTCCTATTTTCAAACAACATGGGATGCAACAAATCAGAGAAGTTTCAGTACGCTACAAAAATATACATCAACAATACATCAATTGTTATAACCTATACTCGTTAGATGAGTATCTAAATATGTCATAAATAACTTCTTTTGAAACTCTTCAAAACATTTGCTATGGTGTTATCCAAATGTATAAGGATAAATATTTACGTCATCCAACATCCACTGACATTCAACTTTTTTATGAAGCACATGCAAATAGACATAAATTCACTAGAATTCTTGGTATCATCGACTGCACACATTGGAGGAATTGTCCAACGGAATTGAGAGGCCAATACATGATGGGTGACCTCCTGTATCCAAAAATGATACTAGAAGAGTAGAAGTGGTGGCGTCATAAGATTTATGGTTTTGGCATGCATTCTATGGTGTATTCGGTTCGAACAATGATATGAATGTCCTCTACCAATCACTAGTGTTTGATGAGAAATATCATGAAACATGACCCGATTGTTCATTTTATTTGAATGGTTAACATTACAAGCATGGTTACTATCTTGCAAATGGAATATATCCAACATGGGTTGTATTTGTGAAGACATATTCACATCCAGTAAGCGACAAAAAGAAACAGTTCAAGGCGTCACAAGTATCAGCAAGAAAGGACGTAGAACGTGCTTTGGGGTCCTTAAAGGACGTTAAGCCATATTAAAAGTGTCTACATGGGCTACGTCGGCGAAGAGAATAAAAGATATAATGTACACTTGTATTAATTATACTACACAATATGATTGTAAAAGATGAGGGTGTTGTGATATATCATGTGCATCGGCCCTCCTCCCCCCAACGAAGTAGATGGCCTAGAAATACTACATGAATTGTGCAATGATGAAACCCACCACGAGCTTGATCCGATCTTACTAATCACATTGAACATGCCTACATTCCAATCTGGATAACTAGTTAATTTTAATTGTCGTTTTAGGATTTTAATTATGTTGTCTTTTTAAGTGTGTTTTTTTAATTATCGTGTATTTTTTTATTTATAGTGTGAGTTTTTAATTAAATGTTATTTTTAAAATTATTTTAGAATTTCTTTTTTGTTTTAAATTAACAAAAGTTTATTTTAAAGAAAAATTGTTTTTATTTTATATTTTCTAATTTAATTAAATAAAACATAGTGTTGTGACAAGTGAGTTGAGTGAGTTGAGAAATATATAGTTTTCATGTGTTGTGGGTTGAGAAATATAGAAAAAAGAGGAGAGATAAAAACTGATGTGACAATAAGTTGAGTGAGTTGGGAGGGAAAGACTCCCTCGACCCTTATGTGGAGACCATTATCATTGTATGCCACCACCACCATCATTTTCAAATTAATTCCAAAAAACCAACATTTTCGAACCATTATCTTGATTTATTCCAATTATCAATAACTAACAAACACTTATATTACACTTACATTAGAACACATGAAGCACATCATGACCTGTTATACTTACATCAAAACACATGAAGCATATTAATGACCAAGAAACATTTGATACCATTTTACATTATAACACATCAACAACATCAATCAACACATTTCAGAATTTCTTAGAATGAAAATCACCAAAGGAGTTGAATCCAACAAATGAAATGAAACCACTATCATCGTCTGCCTTGTTATATTTTACATTGGAACACATCAACCACACAACTTGATAAGGGTCTAATACATAATAATGTACTATGTATTCGATATAGTGGACATGATATTAATTTGCCATGTAGAGAGATTCTTCAAAACCAGCTTCTTTGCCCAAAATTTTCACCCTATCACCTCTTTTAAACTTCATGTTTTCGCCTATAAGGCTTCCTACGCTGACAACGACAATGAGGTTTCTGGAGGGGTTAGGGTTTTCGATGGGTAATAGAGTGGGTAAATTTCGAATGGGGTTAAGACGATTTGATGAGGAACATAGATGTGGTATTGATTTAACGGAGATGAAAAATCACCACCCTTGGTTGCGAGATTGAGTCCTAGAGATTTAGAGGACTATATTGTCATTTCAGTAGGAAAGGTTTACACTTAACAAAACTTAACAGCGGAGTTAGACATAAGAACTCTTGCACAATTTTTCAAACTTAAAGGACCAAGGTTTACCCCAAGGACCAAAAGTGGGAAGGCTACCAATAAAGGTAGTCTCAACATTTGATATTAAGACAGCGTCACGTGAGTGGTGACCACATGATCACGTGGGATTAAATTACATATTTCGCTTTTAAGTTTCGTGGCTTTTAAGAGTAAAGAAAAAAATATATATATTGATTCTGTCGGCAAGATTTAAATAGGTAGGTGTCCCAGGTCTTAAACGATCCCTATACAGATCTTTCTTTATACATGAGATTATATTTAAATACATTTAAATGAACCCTTTCTATCAACATTATCAGTGTCAACCATTTAACTGAAAAAAATATATTGAGTATATCTTATATTTTTAATTATTTTATTAATATTATATTTTCTTATTGTCAAACTTAACAATGACTGATATTGTTATATTTTTATATTATTGCTAGGATTACCAATATGTCTAGTAATATTACTTTAATATTAAATATTTTTCTTGTCCATATTATTATTTTGATTAATTCCATTTTATCTCACTTATTCAAGTTATTGTAAAAATTCTCATATTTTGACTTATCTTTATTAAAAAGTTATTTAGTTATTTGCCTGTTTCGTTTATGTAAGGTTTTTGTAGGCCCTCCGAGTTTTTTAGACTTGGATCATGTTTTCTATTTGTGGTAAAATGTAACATCTATTGTTAACATTGTATTTGGAAAGTTTTCTATAACAAAATATAATGCTGTAATACAAATAAATGAAAGCATATTCTTGTTTGAGGCCCAACAAATCTTGAAAGAGTGAAAAAAAAAATATGATTGAATGCCGTAAATGGCAACACACGTTTGGTCATATATTTCTAACAGTTTACCTTAATTATTCATATTACAAAATTGTATTTCTAAAAATCTAACAAACTTTAACAAAATATAATATTTTGTAGTAGATACAAATAAAAGTAAGTTGTTATTATTATTATTATTATTATTATTATTATTATTATTATTATTATTATTATCTGCAAGACAAAACTGCAAAAATGATCTATGTGGTATGTATTTTTTTAGGAAAAATGTTCATACCCTTAAATTTTTAGATTGGTAATCCTTTTGAGCATCTTTCATTGCGTATATGGTCCTTTATAAAAATGAAAAGACTAAATTACCCTTTTGATTTTTTAGTGTTTTTTGTATTTAATTTAAAGTGTTATTACAAATATGGGCTCACACACACAAACTCTCTCTCTCTCTCTCACTCACACACATATACACATGCACACACACACACACACTCTTCGAACGATGCAGATAAAAAAGAGCCCCAACTCCTTCTTGCTCATAATTGTGACAACCGTCAATTTCTGGTTAATTCAAAGTCAAATAAAGTCAACAAGTCAAACCGGTCAATTTATCTAACCCTTGTATATTAGGGTTTCCGTTATGCTTCTCATTGTACAACTCGCAAATCTTAATACAAAGTATCACTTAGAGTTTTCACGTGTTCGGAAATTCTAAACTCTAATCAGGGCAAGTGATGAAACTACTCGATAAAACATTATTCCTTAACCCTCGGGGGAATATAACAATCATAACGAGACTTAACGAGGTTTACAAACCTTGCGTTATCAAGCCAAACACTCAAAAAGGTCACAAAAGAAGTCTCTCCCAATCTCTTTCACTCTATCTCTCTCTACCTCAAATCTCTCCCAAATCTCTCTAAGTATGTGAAATCTCTCCCAAATCTCTCCAAGTATGTGAAATCTCTCCCAAATCTCTCTCTGAATGAGAAATCTCTCCAAGTGTGTGAAATCTCTCCCAAATCTCTCTATGTATGAGAAATCTCTTCAAGTGTGTGAAATCTCTCTCTGAATGAGAAATCTCTCCAAGTGTGTGAAATCTCTCCCAAATCTCTCCAAGTATGTGAAATCTCTCCTAAATCTCTCTCTGAATGAGAAATCTCTCCAAATGTGTGAAATCTCTCCCAAATCTCTCTCTGTATGAGAAATCTCTCCAAGTGTGTGAAATCTCTCCCAAATCTCTCTCTGAATGAGAAATCTCTCCAAGAATGTGAAATCTCTCCCAAATCTCTCTCTGTATGAGAAATCTCTCCAAGAATGTGAAATCTCTCCCAAATCTCTCTCTAAATGAGAAATCTCTCCAAGTGTGTGAAATCTCTCCCAAATCTCTCTTTGTATGAGAAATCTCTCCAAGTGTGTGAAATCTCTCCCAAATCTCTCTCTGAATGAGAAATCTCTCCAAGTGTGTGAAATCTCTCCCAAATCTCTCTCTGAATGAGAAATCTCTCCAAGTATGTGAAATCTCTCCCAAATCTCTCCAAGTATATGAAATCTCTCCCAAATCTCTCTCTAAATGAGAAATCTCTCCAAGTGTGTGAAATCTCTCCCAAATCTCTCTCTGTATGAGAAATCTCTCCAAGTGTGTGAAATCTCTCCCAAATCTCAAAATCTCTCTCAACTTCTTATAATCACTCGGGGCATCCCGACCTGTAATTTAGTCGAAAACCGCTCGAAAACGGAAGTTTACGCGAAAAACCCTTTTAAGGAACCGAACCTTCTTAGGAACCGAACCTCCCTTAAGGAACCAAAACCTCCTGAGAACCGAAACCACCTCCTGAACCGAAACTACTAAGGAACCGAAAGTAACCTTCGGTCCGAAAGGCCACCTTCGGTCCGAGAGGACTACCTTCGGTCCAAGCCTTCACCTTCGGTCCGAGATGCACAGCTTAAGGAGCCGAACCCTACTCTCGGTTCCCCCATCAACTTTCGGTTCTAAGGGCCGGGACCGAACCTCCGGCCCAGAATTTCGGAAATTGGCAATTTTTGTCCGGTTTTCAATATTTTTAGCGTTTTGAGCCCGTTTTTCGTGATTTTAACGCGGGATTTTCACCCAAAATCATATTTTAACATATAGAACCCCATACTTCATAATTAATCACGTTTTTGGGGTATAATCCCTATCCAAGAAGAGTGGGTGGGATATTATTGGTGGAGTGTTGACTTTACTTTAGTGTATGACACAAGCAACCACCCATGCTCACTCCATGACCAGCCCTTGTCCTTCCACTATACCTAGTCCTTTCATTGTACTATTTCCATCATTTTTCCAACCACATCCTTGATCAAAGGCTGGAAAACTCCCCTCTCTCCTCACATTTATCTCATTTTCCACCAAAGAACAAACTTCATTCTCTCTCACCTTCTCTCTCTAAATTTCGAGATTCAAGGCTATTCTCCAAGCTTTTCTTCTACTTTTGGTAAGTATTATCATCCTCCATATGATTATTTCACTCCTTTCTACTCAAATCATAGGTTTCTTACACAAACTTCATCATATTTGTGTTAGAACTTCGAATCTTCAAGCATCATCTAAGTGTTCTTGAGTTGAATACTTCTTTTCTTCATCATCCATCTACTGAAATCACTCAAGGTGAGTTCATACCCCTACATTTTCATGTTTTCATCAAGTTTTAGGGGGGGGGGGGGATACAAGTTAAAACACCAAAAACTTAACTAAATTCAAACAACAGCTTTCATCAGAAAAGTTGAGCCTTATTCACGGACTGTTTTGACTATCTTAAACTTAATATCTTTCAAAACTGTTTAATATGCAAATAGTTCATGTTCATACCTTTAAAATGACTACTTGCACATCTCCATACGATTTTTCTACGATTTATGGTGATTTTTACAAAACTGCCTATCATTTCAGAAACGAATTCGGACCAGTCTGTGAATATGAATGTTTTCACACCAGTTAGAGACTTCTAAAAATCATAATAAAAATTATGAACAAACTAGACACATTTTCTAAACCCTCAGAATTTACGGAATCAGTTTTTGACTCCGTATGATTTTTCTATAATTATTCCAAGAGCAGGAACAGAAAAGATAAAACTAGAAAATTGTCAGTAACTCATTTACACCTTGTAACTTGATGAGCAAGGTGTGTATTATCATATATAAGTACATGTTGGTTATATTACATGTATTTTACCTCATTATAAAGGTTTACATCATATACAAAGAGGATTTCTACCATTACAAAATGTTTTGATAAGCTATAATAGGTATAGTTTATGATTCCATTAACACAACAAACATAGTTCGGAAGGTTTTATTCCCACAAAAAAAGGTTTTACACTCACACACACCACACGTAAACTTGTTAACGTAAATTGTAAGACATTCCTCTTAGTACTCCTAGAGTACGGGTTAAAATTCCTGGTAGTTATAACTAGAGTCTCTTGTAAGGAGAACGTGATAGTTGTGTATAGATCTATATTGGGTTTGACAAACCACACCTGAGCTGCATGCAACAGCTAGACCGGCAGGTCTGAGGTGACAAGTGTCATTATCTTTTTCGACGCCTGAGAAACGTCGTGGCAGGTTCATTAGTCATAGTATGGTTATAGCGACTCACATAGGGAGTTAACAACACATAAAGTTTACGGGGATTTTTCTCAAATCAAAAAGGGTTTTATGTCAATTTAAAATCACTTTTTATATCGATAAGTATGGATAGTACTGTACACTTTCGGTCTTGGAATTGAAGACAACACATCACTTTTGTAAGGAAAATATTGGATTTTTCTTGGTATCACACAATTCATAACAAAGATCGGTTTCCAAACTCTTCATCTAAAACGCTTATGAACTAACCAACTTAATTGTTAACACTTTTTCAAAACTACTTGTATTCTCAGGGAATCAGCGAAACCAGGTAATCACAAGCTTTTGAGGATGGAACGCTACGGCGTTGAACAACTATTTTTATATCATGTTGTAATCAATCGTTGAAATATGTAACACTTGAAACCATGTAATTCTTTTCCTTTATATTTATGATTGGTTGTATTGCTTTGATCACTGTTATACACGTTGTTACGATACTATACATGAAGTCCGCCACCCCCGGACGTTTCCGCCATCCTTGGTTTGGGGGTGTGACAATAATGCCCCACCGACACCATCATCCACCTCCGAACATCCTCTACCACTCTAGATGTTGTGGTTCATAACCGTCGCATACTAGGTTAGTGTTCTCTACCAAATCCATTGATATCCATATCCATTGCAGGCGTCCCCGTCCTATGTTTCTCCTGCGCACCCCCGATAACCACCATCACATTTTCTTCTTTGACGACCATCGCACCACCATCACATTTGTGATAACACATGTGTGTATGCATGTTCATTTGTCTGTTAGTTAATTGGTTTTTATAACTAAAACCCCAAATCTCCATAGATCTTGATTCTAAAGAAGAAGGAGACGGAGAAAAAGGGTCGGGGTTTTGAAATGGAGAAAGGAAATATGTAAGATGGTTTGGAGATTATCTCAGAATCTAAAATCGATTTGAAACAAAAACCCAAATCAAATATGGTTCTGCATTTGGTTCTCAGACCGACAGTGGTTGGGAGGGGTTGGATGGGTTTTATTCTGGTGGATAGTGGTGGTTTTTTTGCATTTGTTACTCGTCAATCTCGGAGCAACTATGGTGGAGGTTCTCGTAGGATTAGGGTGGTTTTGTGATGCCATGGGTTGAGGAATTTACGAGATCTTTCAGATGCTTAAAGGTTGTGCACTTTAGATGGATGATTGTGACAGATGAAGATCTTAAGATACTCGCAGGAGCTTGTGGCCATTTTCTTTAGGTTCTTAAGCTCGATTGTGTTGAACAGTAAGTTGAGTCGATCTTCATGTTCATGTCGTAGGACACATCTCCGATCTTTGGATTTTACTCTGGAAAATCATATGTAAAATGGACCAAAATTATTTCATATGTGGGTGTATGTGCTCTTAGAACTAAAGTAATCCCATCCATCTACAATCCTCAATAGTAATGTTTCATATCAATTTCAATATAGTCTATTAGAAACTCAATGCTACTTACTTAATGCTACCTGAATATTTAATTGATCGAAATCACACAAACATGTAGTTCAAAAAAAAAAAATCAAAAACTAGAAAATCGAAAGAAAATATAATAGAGCTTTAGTTTGCAAAAAAATAAAATGATTTCCAAAGTTTAATTCAAATACTTTACAAAGTCCAAACACGGATAACAGCCGTATTTAAAAACTTTCATAAAATTTAGAAGTTTAATACAACAATTCATGCGAGAGTGCTACAACATTGTAACATCCCAAAAATCAAGGTAAAATTTTCATTTTTCAAACCAAAACAAAAAACCATAAATGTTTACAAATCTTAGTTTCCAAAAGTCAAAATCACAAATCAGAGTATCCCAAAATCAAATCTCATAATAACCGAAGGATGTGCACGATCAAGCCTTCGCCTTACCCCGATCATCTGAAGTACATGAAACATAACATTTAAACTGTAAGCAAAAGCTTAGTGAGTTCCCCCAATTACCACACGCAACCAAACAAATATACATATTTCATTCTGGGTCCACATTTTCACAACTGGATTACCCTAGCCCACAACCTCCCAGTTGGATTGCCACTCTGGCCCACAATCTCCCGATTGGATTGGCACTGGCGCACAATCTCCCCATTGGATTTCCCGAGTTTGTTGGTCGACAGCACAAAGCAGTACAACCTCAACCCACCCACACTATGTGGACATATGTAACAGATAAACATATAACTAACAAATACAAGTAATCATACAGATCTACCGATCTAACATATAACATCATATTATATATTAGGATATATAACCTAGTGGGTCAACATTGATGCCTTCGACCCATGAGTACTGTGAGGAGAAACTCACCTCACAGTCTGAAAAGATAGTTGGACCAAACATTGCTCCGAATACTGCCTCTACCGATCACCTACACAAATACTAGGGCCTTAAACTTAACTACTATTCAAAATACACAAAATGCCCTTAAGTCAAACTTGGTCAAACCCTTGGTCAAAGGTCAAATTCAGAAAATCAGAAAGTCAAGGGAAGTCAAAGCAGACTGATTACGCCCCGCATACTCAGTCACTACACTAGGCGTAGTCACAACCCTTCCAAACCACTGGGCCTCAGCTCAGTACGCACAATGTACCTTCTGGTACGCCCAATATACTCCTTCTGGGTCGATTTCTTCTCATTAAGTGCTTATTCCTTAAAGGCTTTTCATCCAAACTCAGACCTAGACCCAAAACATAGTTTTATGTCATAAAGTTTCCACCTTTATGACTTTTCATGACTAGAAATGGTCCAAAAACTAAAAACCTAACTTAGTATTCAATTAAGACATTATAACTCTTGCATGGAAGGTATAGAAGGGCCAATATCACATTTTTATGGTTCTTAGCACCTAAAAACGTCAAAAAAGGATAGCTCTTATGGTTAGAGTAATCCATACTCATGAACACCAAGCTTAAGGGACCAAAAATGAATACAAAATCTAGGCTAGCAAGATCTAAGCATATAACTCATCAAATTTCAAACTTTATACCTTCAAATTATGCTAGAGAATGAGATGCTTCTGGATCTAGGTTGTATTTATATTCCAAGATGATTCCACTTCCATCTCCTTCCTTCAAGAACACCAAAAATACACTCTCAAGCTCAAAAAGGGCTCACACAAGGATGGGGGTTTGCAAGGGACGATTTGGGAGATGGAGGTTGATGAGGGAAAAGGTGGTGAGAGGTTCAAGAGGTTTAAATAGTGCTTAAACCCTAAAAATTAGGGTTTTCACTTTTTCCACGTACGCCTCACGTACCAAAGAGTATGCCGAGTGTACGCGTAAAATCACACATCCTACATAAGGGAGCCATGCGACCACTTTTGCACAAAAATTCAACTTTGGGTCAAAAATAGAAATTTACCTTAACAATTAGTGTTACAATCCCCCCCACACTTGAATCAGACTTCGTCCTCGAAGTCTGTTGCTGCGAACTATTCAGGGTAGTTCTCTTGCATCTCTGCCTCGGGTTCCCAAATCTATTGGAACTCTTCCGATGCTGTCACTGAACCTTGACCAGTGATACCACCTTGTTGTGCAAGGCCTTCTTCTTCCTATCCAAAATAAAAACTGGTCTTTCAACATAATTCAAGTGATCATCAACCTGAATATCATCAAAATGAACTACTGCAGAATCATCAGTCACACACTTTCAAAGCTGCGCTACGTGGAAGGTGTTGTGAATCTAACTGAGCTCCTTAGGCAGATCTAGTCGATAGGCCACCCTACCTAACCTGATAATCACTCAAAACGACCTGATATATCGGGGCCCCAATTTTCCCCTCTTCTTGAAGCGTATTACATCGTTCCAGGGCGATACCTTCAGTAAAACCACATTGCCGACCTGGAATTCCAACTCGAATCAACGTCTGTCAGCATAACTCTTTTGTCGACTCTAAGCTGCCTGTAACCCTCTATCTGATCTGCCGAATAAGCTCTATCTTCTAAAGAACTACCTCAGTCTTTCCCATGACCCTGTGACCGACATCTACCCAACAAACTGGGGTACGGCACTTCCTCCCATAAAGAAGCTCAAATGGCGACACACCGATACTAGAGTGATAACTGTTGTTGTAAGAAAACTTAGCCAGAAGAAGGTAGGACTCCCAACAAAGGAAGGTAGGACTCCCAATGGTATATACTTAAAATGTTAGCAAAGTCCTTTTGGGTTGCCCTCAAACCTAGTAATTGGATATGATGAATTTTAGAGAGGTAGAGTCTGATTTATTGATTTATTATATGATTAATAAATATCAATAAATGATTTATTAATATATTGTGAGAATAATATATTAATTAGAAATAATATTATTTAATTAAGAATTAATCAGAAATTAATTAGAATTAATTTTGGGATTAACTGGATTAATTAAAGGTGCAAGCACCTAAGTTGTAGTTGTTCAATGTTGAACAAAAGAGATTCCAGAACCTTCCAGAAGAGGTGGACAGTTTTGAGGACTATTCTAGGGTTTCTAGAATATCCCTTAAAGATAATATTGATTATTAGGAAACTAGATAATTACCTGATTTGAAATAATATTATTTTAAACATGTTAGGGTTATCTAAAGTTTTTCTATCAGCTATAAATAGGGTCTATTAGCCTCATATTTTCGCCACTCCTTTTTCTAAGAGCATATCCAAAAATCTACCTCCCTCCTCCTCTCTCTCTTCAAGTTCCCTTAGTTGCTAGAGTTTGAGTGCGAACCATCAGAGACACGAGATTTATGGTGCTTGCTTCCAAGAGCCTTTGAAAAAAGATTGGATCGATTTGTTTACTACAACAAATTAAAAGGTATGTAACCTTAATTCTTGTAATTTGATTATACTAGGAAGTCATTAGGGTTCTAGTTATTTTGTTGTTCATGGCATGTTACATTCAAAGTGTTAAAGACATAGATCCTTTAGGTTGCATGTGCCCTTAAATGTTAAGTGAAATTCCTCAAGCACATAGTTATTGTAATCTATAAAACCCATTAGTGGTATGAGAGTCTTCGTGTGTCTAAAGTTGTTTGTACATTAGATGAACCGATCAAAATCGTTATTGAGAAAATTTGTTTGTCACGTCGTGAGCATCTGTTCCTCACGACGTGAGATCTGCTATTTCCAGTATTTCGGATTTTTTTGTCTAACTTGATTTATATGGTTTTTATTTGGTAATTATTTATTTTAATATCTGCCACATCCAAATTTTGCTTATATAAGATAATTAAATAAAACCCTAAATGTTATGAGATATTCTTAGACAAGGTAATGATTGATTATAAGATTAATTAATATTATCCTTATGGATCTTAGTATAATTTAATCAAATGATTAGTTAAAAGAAAATTAATAAATCCATAAATTAGTTTAAATTTAATTGAATTAAAAGGTTTAATTTATATAATTAAAAAATTAAACATTGTATTTTTAAATGTTTTAAAATACACCTTATACTACATATAATTAAAAGTTTAATATATTATATGATAAGACAAAGTAAGTCAAATCAATAGTAGGCCTCATTCACAAAGCGATACTATATGGGGAGTTTAAGTAAGCGTCCTATAAAATGATGAATATTGGGTATCCACTCTCACTCACTGCTCCCATGTATGGTGGAAGGTCGTTAGCCGAATGGATTTGATAGGACATAATCTCATTAATAAGTATAATGATATAAAGTAACTATTTTTTTTTAAATCTCACTCATAGTTACATTAGGAAAAATGTGAAAAGTATGCAAATCCATGAAAACACACATCATGATTTATATGTCGTTAGTGGAGCGTGTGTGGTTAACCGACACACTAATAGGGACTATAAAGAGATATGATGAGCAGCTTGAAAATTATTGTTGTTGATGGAGCGTGTGTGGTTAACCAGCACATCAATGTGAGATGATAAATGACATCAAGGTTTTCAAGCGGGTTTACATGGTTATTCACTTCTCGTTTGTGATGCTCGACATCTGAGTCACAAAAGTGAGAGCATAATCCAAGATTAAACATGCCATTGATAAGATTCAATGAATCTCAAAAGATCTAGGAGTTTCATAAGATTGGAATTGGTAAAAGCCTTACCTACCTAAAATAGATTCAAATTTGATTACGACATCCCTCGTCAAAGTTCGAATAAAAAAATACGGATCATAGCCTTAATTTAAAGTTATGGGTTAATAATTAAGGATTACAATCAACTAACTTGAATTCTTTTTCCTCCTAATTTTTAAAATATCTTATGAAGATAGAAATGGTCTTTCTCATTATTATGGAAATGGTTTTCCTCAATCTTCCAGAGATGGTCTTCCAATTTCAAGTCAAAACTTGTTTTCCTTTCCTTAGGAAATGATGGAACTAGACATCATCTTTCTTCCACCTCATCCTCCAGTGACTCTCCCAACGTCACGTTTTCCTCAAGTTGAAAGATACGAGACTACTCAATCCCTATTGGCATGTAAACATCAAGATGGAAACTTTGTCTGTACGCACGTTCTGAAAATGAAATTGTACATTGACAAGTTGGATAGATTGGGTGTCGTTTCCCAAGGGAGCAAGCCATTGACTAGGTTCTTCTCTTGCTTCCAAAGTCATATGATCTGTTCATTGAGAAATTTATATAAGGAATATAGACGTGACCCTAATTGATCTAACTCAAATGTTGATTATTGCTGAAGCAGAAATGCTTAAGAGCACATCTAAAGCAGAAATGCTTATTTGGTCTAAATCCAAGTTTTCCATGTATATTGGTAATGGTGAAAATGATGGTCTAGAAAAGGTTTCTCTTCCCAATCGAAAGGGATCAGCCAAGATCTAATCGTTTGATCGTATGGTAAAAGGAATAGCTAGCTTTGGGTTCATTCCATGTGTTAACCCCGAAGAGCCCATTTGTTTCTACTACTAATTGAAGGGACATTGGAAACGAAGTTGCCCAATGTACCTGAAAGATCTTAGAGATAGTAAAGTCAAGTCATGCGACTCTACTTCAGTTACATCCATTATCCGACTCCATTGATTTATAAGTTCCTATTCATATACTCCTCATACATAATGTGATAATCACATTTTAGTGTTAAAGGAGCTAAGAGAAAGAAGGAAGCTTGAGCAAGATGAGCACAATTTAATCATGAGAAATGGACGTTAGTCATATGGTTCAAAGATCAGAATTTGGAGATACTTTTAAGGAGTTGGGATAATTTAATGGATTGCTATTATTCTTCAGAAATGTCTAGAAACATAGTTTTCGTTTTATGCGTTGTAAGGACAAGTTCTAAATTTTTGTTTATTTTCAATAAAAGTAAAATTTTGGTTTATCTGGTTGCCTTATCTTATATTTCCTTGCAATGACATTTATGAAAGTGTAGATTACATTTTTGATAATAGCAATATTAAGTGTGGAGTTGATTCTCATAATATCGCATGTGGTATTGTCATAATTAACCAAGTGAAAAGAAATCTCATCACTAACTGGACAGATACTTAGTGTTGTACAAGTCGCATTGTATAGTATATGAGAATCTTGTTCATTGGAAAATTATAACTAATTCATTGATCACATGTTTATGTGAGTCAAGTGAAGGACTAATGGATCTAGTACATGTTGATACAGACTATTTAGATCCACCACAAAGGACGATAACTCTATTTGTCATGATTTACTGATGCTTCATTAAGTATGGTTGTGTTTATAAGATTAAGCATAATTATAATACCTTGAAAAGATTCAAAGAGTAGCAGAACGAATGACAAGAATCTGTTAGGCATAAGAATAAAAGTTTCTCCATTCTGAAAGGAAAGGAGAGTACTTTAGTATCATGTTTTATAATCATTTTAGTGATTGTAGATTTATATCAAATTTGATCCTCGTAGAACATCCTATTGTAATTGTATGACTAAGGAGAAGAATAAGATATTGTTGGAATTAGTTCGATTAAGAGATGAGTCATACTTTATTCCAATAAAGTTTTAGAGTCATACTCTAGTAACAACAAATCATATCTTGAAACCCATTTCAAACTAAGAAGGTTGAAAGACACCTCGAAATATGTGGAGTAAAATGTTTTCTTACTCTAGCACATATAGAATTGGAGTTGAGATGTTTTCATTAATCGAGAAACAAAAGATAAACTAAGACCTATTCTATGAAGTGTTTTCTTGTCAAGAATCCACACCAACTTTTGAGTATTTGTTTTAGCTCATCAAGGAATGTTCCTTGAAAGAAAACTCATATGTCAAGAAGTCAGTGTGATTCGTATTGATCTTTAGAGTTTCAAGAGTCAATTGACAATAAACCTTTTAGTTATCACTAACACACGACCTGAGGTTGATAACCTATCATGTTTGGTTGATACATTCTTATTTTTGTGCACTTCTAGTTGAGTTGGAAAGCTTGTGAGTTCTATGTTTTTCATTTAACTACAAAAGAAAAGAATGTTGGTCAGTGAGATTGGATCAATATGGGTGACTTGCTAACAACATGGAAGCATTGGTAGGCCCTTGAGATACTAGAGGGCAAGAAATTTAGAATAGCAAAGTTCAGTCCTTGAAGGAAAGCTAAATTTGAATTTTGGTTTTGTCCTAAACCTTGTCTTATGATTGTAGGTTGGAAATGATAGATTTACATGGATGAGAACGTATTCACCATGAAGTCTAAGTGGCAATTTTTTTGCTGTAATTCATGAGAATGGTTATGAGGAAATACTTTATGGATATTGGTTGTGTTAATTGCGTTCTCAAATTCACAATATGAATACGACATCCCTCTTTATATTTCGAATTGTGAGAAATGGCATGGAATTGTTTGACTTTCAAGACATATATCTATAAGTTCTGAAAGGGTTTAAATACACACATATGATATCCAATTAAGCTGTATAAGCTTAAGAATTCTAGTTGGAGACTTATTGAAGCATCGCGTAACAGAAGTTTGTACTTCAGTAAGAAATTCAAGAGTATTGTTTCTAGAAGTCCAATTGATTTATGGGTACATGTCAAATCTAGTGGGAGCATAATTGTTATGCTAGTATTGCATGTTGTCAATACTATTCGTGAGGAGTAAAGTTTTCAATTTGCAAATTACAAAGTTTGGGAATTGTTTCACTATAGTAGGCTTAAGGGAGAGGGCACTCGTACTTATTTTCAAATCTAAAGGTTTAGATTGTACGGTTTAATAGAACCTAGTCATAGACGTATATGAATATCATGTTGAAATGGTTCAACATAGGACATTCAATATATGAAAATATTATAGCAAGAGACCGAACATATATGAAATCCTTATGTGAGATAATGAATCGAGTCCTATATGCTTCAGATATAGGATCGATTACATATGCTATAATATTCAGTTATTCTAAATTTTCAAATGCTCAGAGCATTGTGAGAAAAAATGACTAGAATTTTGTATGACTAAAGTTGTTAATCAATTATCAAGAACATTCTAAGGTTATTCCAAAAGACTTGTTGCTTTTGGACAGTTAGAAGTATGCTATTAATTTAGATGGACCATAGTGACATGATTCTGGATTGAGATGGGTCTTAATCAAAAAAAGATCATCATATGGAAATATGGAAATGTTTCCATAATGGGAGATACTTGAAAAAGGTCTACATGTGAGTTGGAAACTTTAATGCAAGAGAAGTGTTTTTGAACTTTCATTACCATGTAATTGTTTCTAGTGACAAAGTTCCAATGGGATATTCTGTAATATTGAAGACTTTGAGACTTTGGAATCTGGATATCATAGGAGATTAATGCATGTTAAGTTGGAATTCCATCACATCTTGGAGAGTGATAAGAATTTGGAATTGTGAAATGAGCATCATTGGAATAGTGTCAGTTGATCTGTTCACAAAGGAAGGACCATAAAGAGGCATGGTATGCATGTTCATAACATGGCATGACTGATGTTTGATTTAAGTGGTTACTTGATTACTCGAAACATTATACAATGAATAAAGTCGTGATTATTATGGTGATTAAATAATAGAGATTATTTATATTCAATAGTTTTGAGACCATAGTTAATTAGTTTATTATTGTGTTTCACTTTGCATGTTTTACTTCCTTAATGATTTGATTATTCGAAATTCCACAGTCCTTCATACTTTTGAAAGTAAGTAGTGAATTAAGGCTGTCATGAATCGAATTGCATATTGTCTATGGAGATTAGATATTATAATGATTGCTACAATATTCATGAGTACTTAGAAAAATGGAGATTTTGAGTATTGGATAAAGCCACGCTCAGAGAATTACTTCAAGGATTTTATTACTAGTAATTCTGAGACGATAATGTCTTATATTCTTGAAATGGATATATATATATATATATATATATATATATATATATATATATATATATATATATGTATGTTGTAATTCACAAGTCGGTTGTGCATTGGTGTTACGTTAACGCATCAGTAACGTGATGTTATAAAACGTAGTGTCATGCATGATTTGGTGAGTCAAAATTTATTTGTTCATTTTGCCCTAACGGGAAAATCGATAGCTTTGGGCCCCTTGATGATTTGTTATCGACATCTGAAGTGCTTGGTCAAGCACCATATTGATTTGACTTCAATTACTAGTATGAATTCAGTCGTTATAAATCAGGAAATCGGGAAACAAAATTTTGGACAATGAGATTGATTTCAATCCATGTCTCATGTCCATACGATATCTTGTAGAACGAAGGAATATTTAATCACTTATCTTAGGACTATTGTCTGATCAGATCAGAGACTGGAGTTGCTCTGGGAAGCACCCTTTGTTGTTAGTTTAGAAGTTATATTGGAAATTGTAGTTATAGACTTATCAAAGTGGGAGATTGTTGGATTAGGTGTCTAAGCCAATAACTAAATTGGTATATACTTAAATTGTTAGAAAAGTCCTTTTGGGCTGCCCTCAAACCTTGTAATTGGGTAGGATGACTTTTAGAGAGATAAAGACTGATTTATTGATTTATTATATAATTAATAAATATAAAAATGATTTATTAATAAATTGTGAGAATAATATATTAATTAGAAATATTATTATTCAATTAAGAATTAATCAGAAATTAACTAGAATTAATTTTTGGATTAATTGGATTAATTAATGGTGAAAGGACCCAAGCTGTAATTGGTCAATAGTTGAACAAAAGGAATTCCAGAATCTTCCACAAGAGGTGGACGGTTTTGAGGACTATTATAGGGTTTCTAGAATATCCCTTAAAGATAATATAGATTATTAGGAAACTAGATAATTACATGATTTGAAATAATATTATTTTAAACAGGTTAGGGTTATCTAAGGTTTTTCTATCAGCTATAAATAGGGTCTATTATCCTCATATTTTCGACCACTCCTTTTTCTAATAGCATAGCCAAAAATCTGCCTCCCTCCCTTAGTTGATAGGGTTTGTTTGTAAACCATCAGAGGCACAAGATTTCTGGTGCTTGCTTCCAAGAGCCTTTGAAGAAAGATTGGATTTATCTGTTTACTACAATAAATCAAAAGGTATGTAACCTTAATTCTTGTAATTTGATTATACTAGGAAGTCATTAGAGTTCTAGTTATTTTGTTGTTCATGGAATATTACATTCAAAGTGTTAAAGACATAGATCCTTTAGGTTGCATGTGCCCTTAAATGTTAAGTGATATTACGTAAGCACATAGTTATTGTGATTTATAAAAACCATCACCAAATCCCAACGAAATCGATAACATAGGCTCTCAACATATCTTCGAGCATCTGGATGGTCCTCTCGCTTTGGCCGTCAGTCTGCGGCTGATAAGCAGTACTAAAATGCAACCTCGTACCCAGTTCCTCGTGGAACCTCTGCTAAAAGATAAGTGAACTGAACATCTCGATCAGATACAATGGAAAATAGAACACCATGCCAAGCAAAAATCTCGTGCACATATACATCATCCAATTTCTCGACCGAGGAGCTCTCCCAAATAGCCAGTAAGTGGGCACTCTTTGTCAGACGGTCCACTATAACCCATATCGCATCAAATCCCTTAGTTGTCCGAGGTAACTTGGTGATGAAATCCATGGTGATATGTTCCCATTTCCATATGGGAACCTCCAAAAGCTAAAGCTTGTCGGGCAGCCTTTGGTGCTCGGCCTTGACCATCCGACAGGTCAAGGACCTCTCAACATACCAAGCTATCTCCCTCTTCATGCACGACCACCAGTAACTAAGTCTCAAATCCGGGTACATCTTGGTGGCTCCAGGTTGTATCGAAAATTTGGATTTATGTGCCTCCTCCAGTACATTCAATCTGATCCCGCCAGAATCTAGCACCCAAAACCGACCACATCGGGTCAACAATCCACGACTATCTGTAGAAAACCTATCAATCTCGCCCCTGATTCTCTCCTGCTTCCAATTTTCTTTCTTGACTCCTTCAACATGAGCCTCTATGATAAAATCCAAAAGCAGGGAATCAATAGATATCCTCATATATAAGCTCCCAATAGAAGAACTAGCTGACGTGCGGCTCAAGGCATCAGTGACCACATTCGCTTTCCCCAGGCGGTACAAAATCTCACAGTCATAATCCTTGACCACATCCGGCCATCTACGCTGCCTCATATTAAAATTAGGATGATCCATGAAATATCTTATACTCTTGTGATCCATGTAGTTGGTACACCGGACCCCATACAGATAATTCCGTCAAATATTGAGGGCAAACACCACCACCCCAACTCCAGGTCATGCGTTAGATATCGAACCTCATGCGACTTCAGCTTGCTAAAAATATACATAATAAATATTCCTCACCGCATGAGTAATACCCCCAAACCGGTGATAGAAGCATCACAATTAACAACGAAATCCTTCACACCCTCCATAAGGGTCAACACCGAGGCCTCACATAACTTCTGTCTCAACGTTTCGAACGCAACCTGCTGCTCAGGCCGCCAACGGAAATCCATGCCCTTCCTCAGCAAACGAGTGAGAGGTACATCAACCTTGGAGTAATCCTGAATAAACCTCCGATAATACCCTGCTAAACCTAGAAAACTCCTGATCTCCAAAGGAGTCTTCGGGACCTCCCACTGCATAACTGCCTCAATCTTGGCCAAGTCGACTAGAATCCCATTCTGGTTAACGAGGTGTCCCAAGAACTGAACCTCCCGTAACCAAAACACACACTTCGAGCACTTGACATAAAGCATCTACCAGCTCAAAACTTCCAGCAGCTCTCGAAGGTACTCCTCATGCTGCTCCCTGATCTTGGAATAGACGGAGATATCATCGATAAAAATAATGACCGAACGATCGAGCATTGGACTGCATAAATGATTCATCAAATCCATAAATGCCGCTGACGCATTGGTGAACCTAAAAGGCATCACTACAAACTCGTAATGACCATAACGAGTCTGGAATGTTGTCTTCTCCACATCCTCATCCCCGACTCTCATATGATGATATCCTGATCTCAAATCGATCTTAGAGAACCAAGATGCACCCTGCAGCTGATCGAAGAGATCATCAATCTGTGGAAGAGGGTAACGGTTCTTCACCGTAAACTTGCTCAACTATCGGTAATCAATCCACATCTGGTGTGAACCGTCCTTCTTCTTCACAAACAAAATCGGCGCTCCCCAAGGCAAACAGCTCGGCCTGATAAACTGCTTTCCCAACAGCTCCTAAAGCTGAGAGGAAATCTCCTGCATCTCTGGCGGTGCTAAGCGATACGACGCCTTAGCAATCGGGGTCGTGCCAGGAACAAAATCAATCCTGAACTCAACCTTCCTCTCAGGTGGCATACCGGGTAATTCCTCTGGGAACACATCTGGAAACACTCTGACTACATGAACATCTGAAACTAAACCCCCTTCTAAATCCGAGTGTCAATCACATAAGCAAGATATCCCGAACATCCATGCTAAATATACCACCGAGCCCTGGCGGTTCAACAAAAAATTGAACCAAATCTGGTACCCTCACCATAAATAATCAGTTCTTCCCTACTTGGGGTTGGAACTACAACCCGCTGCCCCTCACAATATATCATGGCACTAAAACTGCTCAACCAGTCCATTCATACTATCACAAACACATTCCCCAATAGAGATAGGGATCAAATCGATTGGGCAAGATACTCCGAAATCTCCCAAGTACAATCCCGAAAAACGCTCGATGCATAAAAGCGATGGAAACCCACAACGGACACTCTAACTCTCCAAGAGTCATACTAAAACCCGTACTGAAGGACTGAGACAGAAAGGTCTGATTCGCACCCGAGTCAAAAAGCACAAGAGCAGGAAAGGAATTCACTAAGAAGGTACCTAGCAGAACCATAAACATCATCATACCATAAAATAATTTGACAAAATAATAAATGAAAACATACCAGTAATGATGTCTGTCGCTGCCCTAGCCTCTTCTGCTGTGACCTGGAAAACACGAATTCGAGCCCTCGGGGGCTCCGCCCTACCCTGGCATCCATCCATAATTTGAAGGTAGAAGTAGCTGGTGCATGCACGGGTCTGGCAGAGCTTGCTGGAGACAATCCCTCGCAAAGTGTCCCTCTCTTCCGCAATTGCGGCATGCTATCGATGATCGACACACTCCTTCATGAGCTCTCCCACACTTTCAAGAAGTGTGGCCCCTCTGTCCCCCAGGTCGTGAATTAGCGGGATTGGACCGCTTACTGCAGGCTATAACTGAACGAGATTCTGCCTCTGCTCCCTTGTCTGGGTCTCGGTCTCAATCACAATATCTCATCTTCGTGCGACATCCTGAAGCTCGAAGAGGGTACTTAACATTGGGTAGACACAAACTGCCAAATATCATCTTGAGCATGCTCAAGTATCGCCTCATCCAGGCCTGCTCCGTAGCAGCATACTCAGGAAAGAAAAGAGCCATCTCAGTAAACATCTTGGTGATCTCCATCACTGACCCTGTCATCTGAATCAAATCCAGATACTCCTGAGATAATCTCTCCCCCTTCACCAGGGGAATATACCTAGTGCGAAACATCTCTGAGAACTGCCCCCAAGTAACAACAGCCCTATGCTAAGGAATATAAGAACCGTTCACTAGGTTCCACCAGTCCTTCGCACCCAGTCGAAGAAGATTCAGGGCGCATCTGACCTTCAAGCCCTCCGGACAGGAACAAGTGAAGAAACAACCATACACATCTGATAACCATATCATGGCAATGATCGGGTCCTTGACCCCGTCGAACTCCGGGGGCTTCGTGTTACTGAAGTCCTGGTATCAGAATGAACCTCCTCCTCGACCTCTGGTAGCAGCGACGGCTGCAGTGGCTGCAACAGTAGTAGTCCTAGTGACGACATCATAACGATCATCAAACAACTCAATCATCGCAGTCTTGATAGACCCAAACAGATACGGAATAGAACCTCGAAGAACAGTAACCACCTTCGTGGCAATCATCTCCCGTATTTGATCACCAGTCAACCCTGGCCTATCCTGGCCACCAGATCCAGATCATGAACCCCTCGTGAACACCATACTAAAAATGAACAAGAATATATATATCATAAATGCCACAATACATACTGTTACAACCATCACGAAGAGACAAAACCCTCGGGGTTAGTGACTTCTTTGTTACACATATGGGTCCTGTACTTTCAGTCGTACGAGTTCATACTACCTTCTACACCTACCAATATTTGTCTCAATGGATCATCACAAACTACCCAAAACAATCCCAACAACTAGGATATGCATACATCCTATACTTACTCTCTCGTGAGTGTCTAATCATCACTGGCCTGCTACACTTACACTCTCTAATGAAACTTCCACCAACCCTGCAACCGCTCATGCATGCTAATCATACATAATGTTGGATTCCATAGACAATCAAATACTTGATTTTACCTTAAGCCCACAACCAGACAATGACTAGGAAATAAGGCTATATCAAACATTCCCAGGCTATAGAACCTTAGTTATGTACAACTATGAGGCACACACCAAGCAACTACAATAATAATGCCAATTTCATCTAACATACAAGAGGTTCTTCTAGGCTATCAGGCATCATACATCAGACAATTCTATCATTCAATTCCTGAAGATTCGTAGCCTACCACTAGCATGCAGTTCTATCATAAACATCATAAACTAATAACAGTATGGGTAACTTGGGGTATACTTTCCTGCACTGGTTGATCGTATACATCTCATCCTTCCTTGATTACTTTTGAAGAAAAAATTGAAAACCATTTTGAAACTTTTACAAATCTTTAGTTTAAGTATGGATTCACACGAATGCTCATCTAATTCTCTCAACAAAGGCTTTGATACCAACTTGTAACATCCCAAAAATCAAGGTAAAATTTTCATTTTTCAAACCAAACCAAAAACCGTAAATCTTTACAAAGATTAGTTTCCAAAAGTCAAAAACACAAATTAGAGTATCCCAAAATAAAATCTCATAAAAACTGAAGGATGTGCATGATCAAGCCTTAGCTTTGCCCGATCATCTGAAGTACCTGAAACATAACACTTAAATTGTAAGCCAAATCTTAGTGAGTTCCTCCAATTACCACAAACAACCAAACAAATATACATATTTCATGTTGGGTCTACAGTCTCCCGACTTGATTACCCTACCCCACAACCTCCTGGTTGGATTGACACTCTGGCCCACAATCACCCGATTGGAGTGCTACTGGTCCACAATCTCCCAATTGGATTGCCCGGGTTTGTTGGGCGACAACACAAAAAGCAGTACAACCTCAACCCACCCACACTATGTGGACATATGTAACAAATAAACATATAACTAAAAAAGACAAGTTATCATACAGATCTACCAATCTAACATATAATCAGCATAACATCATCTTATATACAAGGATATATAACCTAGTGGGCCGAAATTGGTGCCTTCGACCCACGAGTACAGTAAGCAGAAACTCACCTCACAGTCTGAAAAGATAAATGGACAAAACACTGCTCCAAATACTGCCTCTACTGATCACCTACACAAATACGAAGCCTTAAACTCAACTACTAGTCAAAATACCCAAAATGCCCCTAAGTCAAACTTGGTCAAAACCTTGGTCAAAGGTCAAAGTCATAAAGTCCAAAAGTCAAGGGAAGTCAAAGCAGACTGAGTACACCCCGCCTACTCAGTCACTATGTTTGGCGTAGTCGCCTTCCAAACCATGGGGCTTCAGCCCAGTATGCGCAACGTACCTCTTGGTACACCGAACATACCCTATTTGGGTCTATGTCGTCTCATTAAGTGCTTATTCCTTGAAGGCTTTTCACCCAAGCTCAGATCTAGACCCAAAACATCGTTCTAAGTCATCAAGTTTCCACCTTTATAAGTTTTCATGGCTAGAAATGGTCCAAAAGCTAAAACCCTAACTTAATATTCCATTAAGACATTATAACTCTTGCATGGAAGGGATAGAAGGGACAAGATCACATTTTTATGGCTCTTAGCACCTAAAAACATCTAAAATGACAGATCTTATGGTTAGAGTAAGCCATACTCATGAACACCAAGCTTAAGGGACCAAAAGTGAACACAAACTCTAGGCTAGCAAAATCTAAGCAAATAACTCATCAAGTTTCAAACTTTATACCTTCAAATGATGCTATAGGATGAGATGCTTGTGGATCTAAGTTCTCTTGAGCTTCCAAGATGATTCCATTTCCTTCTAATTCATTCAAGATCACCAAAAACACATTCTTAAGCTCAAAAAGGGCTCACACGAGGGTAAGGGTTTGCAAGGGACGATTTGGGAGATGGAGGCTGATGAAGGAAAAGGTCTTGAGGGTTTAAGGAGGTTTAAATAGTGCTCAAACCCTAAAAATTAAGGTTTTCACTTTTTCCACATACACCCCGCTTACCAATGAGTACGCCCAACGTATGCGTAAAATCACGCGTCCCACATAAGGGAGCCATGGGACCACTGTTACACAAAATTTCAAGTTTGGGTCAAAAATAGGAATTTACTTGAACAATGAGTGTTACAAGACATATATCAATACAAAGGTTTCAGAGAATATTACCAACCAAAGGTATTCTAGATATCCAAAGCTCATAAGTCTCCTAAGCTCTTGGCAATATCTACTAACATGCAATAATTTATCAACAAGCGGGTTAGGCTATGGGGAGGCTAATGAGTACGATCCTAGGGTTAGACATTATGGACTATGTATGAATGGACATTACGGTTCATACACCAATGTACAAACACATACCACCTCAAATCAACAAAATTAACATCAAAAGTCAACTTGGGGGGAGGGGGGTAAAGTATTATATTAGTTAAGGTAGATTGTCATATATGACAAATCCAATAAAACTTCACGATTGAATAAAATATATGAGGTAGATGTACGTCAAGTAAAAGCTTCTTAATATTCAAAATCCAAACAAGGTCATATAGATGCAGATAATACTCATACAAGCTACAAAACACTCGAATATGATAAACCAATCAATAAACAAGTATACAAAACTTGACACCTTTCCAAATATGTATATATATTTCCAGGAAGAATACTCCAAATGGATAATGCAATGCATGAAACTATCTCAACCCATGTCAATCTCAAAGTCCAGCTCACAACAATCTTCGTATGTGAAGAAATCATGACAAACAGCCAACTTTTTCACCCACATTCGACAATAAAATAATATTTGTCGGTTGTGAAAAATGTACGACGGACGAAATTGTTGAGTCACCCTTATACCCATAACAAACCAGGAACTAGGGGCCATCCAACCTAAGCTAAACGAGGAGTAGTGAGCCTGACTCGTACACGTGAGGATTACCTAGAAATCTACTCATAAACAAACAACTAGCAACAACAACTATCCATTTAGGTAGTCGGGACCACAAAGTCACACCCATCCTAGTATGATATGCATGTATACAACAAGTAGGATGACAAAAATCTATTTTCTTAAAATAAGCATTTAAACTTCATATCAATTGATGCACCCAAAGATTCTTCATGTCCTAGATGAGAGACTATTGGCTTGGAAAGCACCCAAGGGGACGAGTCGAACCTGTCGAGCACAAAAAAACATTAAACGTTCACCGGGAGAGCCTCCCAAGAGAACAATTTGATGCCTAAGTTTGAAGTGTGATAGAGGGGTGAAATGTTATGAACAATATGTTAAATCAATTTGTGTACCTCCTTTGTTAGTTTGGATATGCTCTACAAACATTATGCATGTGGAAATAGTGATGTGGACGAGCCAAGCAGGATTCGGTCTAGTCGCCATTAATGCGAGTAAGGTCGATGGTACAAAATTTGTACTTACGAAATGTCACTAGTCTTGTCGCGTGATCTTTTATGATATGTTAGCCTAATATAGGCTGTTTAGTTTTCATTACCAATGTTCCTTGATGTGACTTCATCAAACGTTTTGTGTGGTTCATCTAATCGCTCAAAGTGGTTCAAATGAACTTCCTCTAGTTTGACACATATGACCGTTTCTGGTGCTAATCTTAGCGCTTCGACTTCCAAGCTATGGTTCGAGCTCAGTATGTCTAAAATGGCTTTGCCGAGGGTGACATTGTAACATCCAAAAATCCCAATAATTTTTTTTTAATTTAAAAAAGGAAATTAGATCCATAACTTGTGTCCAAAATTCATTGCACCGTAAACATGTTCAATTATCAGAGTAACAATATCAATAAGTGCGAAAAATAATGGAGAGTAAATGTTGCGCCATCAAGCCGGGCCCTTCCCTTTAGAACCAGAAGTACCTGAAAGTACAATTCAAACTATAAGCAAAAGCTTAATGAGTTCCCAAAATATCACATAACATACAATCACAAAATACCCCATGGTCTTTCCCCTATAATGCCATGGGCTACCCTCGTGGTCTGATATCCAAGTGCCATGGGATACCCCCATGGTCTTCCATGCCATTGGCTACCCCCATGGTCTTCCATACAAGTGCCACGGGCTACCCCCTGGGTCTTCAGACAAGTAAACACACATACAACTATCATTTCCAAATGTCAAGTAATGGCCTGACATTGGTGCCTTCGACTCATTGGTATAGTGAGAGACTCATTTAGAGTTGCTGAATCACACTGAAAGATCTCTGGCTACTAGTCCAACAAATCCCCGAGCTATCAATACCAAATAACATACCATAAATATTTGGATTTCAAATCCATAACCAACAGTCCATAAATAGGGTAAAAAGACCATTTTACCCCATACCTAGTTTGGTCCAAGACTAAGGCCCAAACCTACAATCCAAAGGCCCATTTACCAAAATAATCATCCAAGGCCCATTCATGGCCCAATTTTCCAAATTGGATCCAAACCCTTACATGGCCCTTACCCCAAGGCCTAAAAATATTCTTAGTCCAAGACACTAGCATTCAGATGGCCCAACAAAGCCCCAAGCATCTAAGCCCAAAAGAATGGACCAAACTGAAGCCCAAAGTGTCTGAAGCCCATTGATTGAGTATACGGGACACACTCAGCTATACGCTAAGCGTACATGCTTTAGGGCTTTTACGCGGCGCATACTGCCTTTTACGCCCAACATACTTCTCCATTCAACCATCTTCCATTTTTAACCCTTAATCCATTAAGACATTTCTCCAAAACATAGATCTGACTTCCTTAAGCTGGATTATCACGTAAAGTTTCTAACTTTACTTTCATGCATGGCTAAATGAAGCTCTTAAAGCTCAAAAGGACTTAATGGATGACTTATTGCATGCATGAGCTCAAAAACCCCATAAAGTTTGCACCTTTATGAATAAGAAACTCCTAATAAGCGCAGATCTAAAAGAATAAGCCCTTCAAACGTCCTAACTCATCAAACCAACCCAAAAAGGAACCAAAAGCATAAAAACTAAGACATGAAGAGATCTAAGCATGGAGAAGACAAGGTTTGAACTTGATACCTCTAGAAGCTTGCAAAATGAGTGATGATTCTGGATCTCTAAACTTCCCACCAAGAAAAGCACCTTCACCTTCATTCAAATCCTTTAAGATGAGCAAAATAAGCACTAATTCCGTCTCAAAAGCTCAAAGACCTAACAATGGAGGCTTAAGGTCGATATTAGGGTTAAGAAGATATGGGGGCTGGTAAAGATGCTAGCCATAGGGACTTCAGGTCTTTATATAGGGTACAACACCCTAAAATTTGGGTTTCTTAAACTCCGAGTACGCTAAACGTAACCCTCGTATGCCCAGTGTATGAGGCCTCGCATCCGCGAACGACATCCACTTAGTACGCTAAGCGTACCATGTGGTACGCCCCGCGTACTAACTTCTCAGGTAGTACGCTAAGCATACCGTGTGGTACGCCCCACACACTACTCCAAGGACCATTATTGCAACAATTCAAACATAAAGGGCAAATAAGAACATACCAACATCCAAGTGTTACAATTTTCCCCCACTTGAGTCAGACTTCTTCCTCGAAGTCTACTGACCCAAATAACTCTGGATATTGTTCCCTTATCTCATCTTTCGGCTCCCAAGTCCACTCCGAACCCTTGTGGTGCTGCCATTGCACCTTTACCAACTCGACAACCTTGTTGCTCAAGGCATTCGTCTTCCGATCCAGAATTGCCACCGGTATCTCAATATAATTCATGCGGTCATCCACCTGAATATCCTACAATGGTACTAACGCGGAATCATCCACTAAGCACTTCCAAAGCTGAGAGACATGAAACATGTTATGAATCTAACTGAGCTCATCTGGAAGATCCAAGCGATAAGCAACCCGGCCCACCCGGGACAAAACCCTGGAAGGACCAATATACCTGGCGCCCAGCTTGTCTCGCATCCTGAACCGGATGACATCTTTCTAAGGTGACAACTTCAAGAGAACTATATCTCCCACCTGGAACTCTAAATCAGATCGGTGCCTGGCGGCATAACTCTTCTGCCAACTCTGAGCTGTCTGGAGCCTACTCCGAACCTGCTCAACTCAGTGGTCTTGAGTACCACCTCAATACTCCCCATAACCCGCTGACCGACCTCGACCCAACAAATCGGGGTCCTACACTTCCACCCATAGAGAATCTCGAAAGGAGGTCGATCAATGATGGCGTGATAACTGCTGTTATACAAAAATTCCGCTAACAAAATATAAGTATCCCAAATCCCACCGAAATCCAGAACACATGCCCGCAACATATCCTCAAGGGTCTGAATAGTCCGCTCACTCTGACCATCGGTCTGCGGATGGAATGTTGTGCTGAAATGGAGATGAGTGCCCAACTCGTCATGAAACCTCTTCCGAAACCTGGAAGTAAACTAGACATCTCTGTCAGAAACCACGGATACCGACACCCCATGACGTGCCACAACCTCCCTGATATAAATCTCAGCCAACTTCTCAGCAGAAATACTCTCCTGAATCGGGAAGGAATGCGCGCTCTTGGTCAAATGATCCACGATGACCCAAATCGAATCCACTCCGCGCGCAGTCCGGGGTAGCTTCGTGATAACATCCATGGTAATATCTTCTTATTTCCATACGGGAATCTCCAACGGATGCATCTTGCCGTGAGGTCGCTGATGCTCGGCCTTGACTTTCCTGCAAGTCAAGCATCGCTCCCACGTACCAAGCCACATCTCGCTTCATGCAGGGCCACCAATAATCAGGACGAATATCCCTATACATCTTCGTCGCCCCGGGATGAATGGAGAACCTAGACTTGTGGGCCTCCTCCATCAGAATCTGATGCACACCACCCCAATATGGAACCTAAATTTGTCGATGCAGAGTCATCAATCCACGTCTATCATAATCGAAGGAAGCCACCTGACCCACAATACGCTCACTCTTCCGGTGCTCTTTCTTCATAGCCTCAACATTTGCTTCATGAATCTACTCCAACAACGGAGTAATCATGGTCATCCTCAGACATATGTATCTGATCGGAGCTGCGACCGACTTGCGGCTAAGATCATCGGCCACCACATTGGCCTTCCTCGGGTGATAAAGGATCTCACAATCATAATCCTTCACCACATCCAACCACCGACACTGCCTCATATTCAGATTCGGTTGATCCATCAAGTACGTCAGGCTCTTGTGGTCCGTGTAAGTAGTACAACGAACCCCATAGAGTTAATGCCGCCAAATCTTAAGGGCGAAAACCACATCCCCAACTCCAAATCATGTGTTGGATAATTCACCTCGCGAGGCTTCAGCTACCTTGAAGCGTAGGCGATCACGCGACCCCTCTGCATCAACACTGCCCCTAATCCTGTGACCGATGCATCACAATAAACCACAAAATCATCAACACCCTCCGATTGGGGCAGAATCAGCGCCTCACACAACCACTGTCTCAAAGTCTGAAAAGCTGCCTGTTGCTCAGGCCCCCAACAAAACATAACCTTCCTCTTGGTCAGTCGAGTCAAAGGAACAACTGTCTTTGAGAAATCATGGATGAATCTCCGATAATAACCCGTTAAACCAAGAAAACTTCGAATCTCAGATAGATACCTTGGAATCTCCCACTACATCACGACCTTGACCTTAGCCGGATCAACCAGAATATCATTCTGGTTGACAAGATCCCCCAGAAACTGCACCTCGCGCAAACAGAACTCACACTTGGATAACTTTATGAAAAGTATCTCCCTCCTTAATGTCTCCAGCACTCCCCTCAAGTGCTCCTCATATTGCTCCTGAGTCTTGGAATAAACCAAGATATCATCAATGAATACAATCACAGACCGATCCAACATCACCACGAACTCGTAATGACTATAGCGAGTCCGGTAAGTTGTCTTCTGCACATCCTCATCCCTAAACCTCATTTGATGATAATACGATCATAAATCAATCTTGGAAAACCAAGATGCACCCAAAATCTAGTAAAAAAAGATCATCAATCCTCGGGAGTGGATAACCGTTCTTCATTGTTACCTTATTCAGCTCCCGGTAGTCGATGCACATACGATGAGACCCATCCTTCTTCTTCAGATATATGATCGGTGCTCCCCAAGGTGAACTGCTTGGTGGAATGAACCCCTTGTCTAACAGCGCCTACATCTGTGTAAACAGATCCTGCATCTCGGGAGGAGCCAACTGATACGGTGCTTTGGCTATCAGAGCCACACCAGGAACCAGATCAATCCTGAACTCAAACTGTCTCTCCGGAGGCACCCCATAAAAATCCTCCGGAAACACATCCGGGTAATCGCGCACGATCAGCACATCATCCACAGTCGCCTTACCCTTATCCGGAGTATCCATAACATAGGCGGTATAACCAGAACAACCCTGCTGAAGATAGCATCTGGCCCTCGTTGCTGAACACAAAATCGGCCCATGCTGAGATCTCTCCCCATGAACCACTAACTCTCCCCCACTTGGGGTCCGAATGTAACACCCCAAATTTTCAAGCAAATTTTCACATTTTGAAAACACCTTATTTTAAAATATTATAAAACTCATTGTTTCATACATCCAAACATAAGTCAAAATCCCAAGATCATATCATATATAAAACTCCACGTGTGTGTGTACTGATCATGCCGGCGCCTTCCCGCGATCTTCACTAGTACCTGAAACACATAACACAAAACACTGTAAGCACAAAGCTTAGTGAGTTCCCCAAAATACCACACATAACACATACTAGCCACTCGAAGCTATAACTCTGCGGGCCCTTGGACCCTAACTCTGTGGACCCTCTGGTCCTAGCTCTGTGAACCTTTTGGTTCCACTCTGATATACTCTGACATATCCACGGCATAAATCACATAGAAATAACGCAGTGCAACACATCACATAAATAGCATACAACAACTTTGTCACATAACTCTAATTACCGACTCAAGGTAAAGTATAGTGAGAAGACTCACCACGATGTCTCGGTAAATAGCTGACTCGGAAGAAGTGTGATCTAGCCTCCGCCTAATCACATAAAGTAATACTCTCATAAATACAACTGTACTCAACCCTAAAAGTCAACAAGGTCATCGGTCAAACTTTGACCCGACTCGTCGAGTGCACTAGGGCGACTCGGCGAGTATACACGTGTCCACTGACTCTCTTAGATCCTCTCTTGGCACGTCGAGTACTTCCCTTGACTCGACGAGTTCCACCTGGCATGAATCGCGGGGCCACCCCGACTCAACTCGCCGAGTCTCAAGAACACCTCGGCAAGTTCCAACTTGAACTCGGACTCCTGACCCTCCCTGACTCACCGAGTCATTCCCCCAACTCGACAAGTCCACTCACTGAGTGATTAACGCGCAACCTTCATACTAATCGCCGAGTCTGTTCTTTGCACTCGGCGAGTTCATGCCATGCACCAACTCAAAACAACTTCTGAGGTCAGATCTGTTCCATACAATCATAGATCTGGCCTCCCCAAGCATGATAATCACGTAAAGTTCGGACCTTGACACACATATAACATCTAAATGGTCCAAAATGATGATTTAGCCCCAAAAATGACATTCTAAGCTCATGACTCCCACAATGACTCATAAAGCTCCAAGGGTTAAGGTCTCTGGACCCCCTTGGGTCCAGATCCAGAACACAAACTCGAGAAGGGGCCAAATACTCCACTTAATCATCCTCTAAAAGGGTTAGAAAACCCTAACACTAAGAATCAACACCAAAACTGAAGAAGGTCCGAGAACAATACCTCAATACAATCTCTATGAGCTCAAAAACCACCAAAACCGCACCTCCTTCAGCTTCCTCTTGCCTTGAACACTTCCTTCTTGCAAAAATACCCACAAAAGTTCAAGATTGGCCTCTCCTTCCTCACAAGCACTCTAGATCACTTAGGGTTTCTCTCTGGGGGTTGATGGCCGCAAATGACGGCCATAAGGGCCTTTAAATAGGTCCCAAACCCGGAAAAATTAGGGTTTCATTAAACAGCGTGGACTCGCCGAGTCCGGTCATTAATCCGGATGAGAAATCGCGACCCTACTCGGCGAGTCTAAGCACCAACTCGCCGAGTCCCTCAACAAATTCCAAAATAAAATAATAAAATAATATACCTAGGAATCCGGATGTTACAATTCTCCCACACTAAAATCAGACTTCGCCCTCGATGTCTCACTCTGCAAACAACTCTGGATGCTGCTCATGCATCTCTCGCTCCGGCTCCCAGGTCAACTCTGACCCTCTCCGGTGTTGCCACCGGACCTGCACCAGGGGCACTTCCTTGTTCCTCAGAACCTTGATCTTTCGATCCACAACCGCAACTGGTCTCTCCACATAATTCAGGCTCGCATCCACCTGAATATCCTCTGGCTCAGCTCCGTAGGTAGCTCCAAACGATACGCTACCCTGCCCACCCTAGCAGTCACCCTGAAAGGACCAATATACCGAGGTCCCAACTTACCCCTCTTCCTGAATCGGATCACTCCCTTCCAGGGAGATACCTTCAGGAGTACGAAATCGCCGACCTGGAACTCGAGCTCTGACCGACGTCTATCCGCATAACTCTTCTGACGGCTCTGAGCTGTCAGTAACCTCTGCCTGACCTGTTGAATCTGCTCGGTCGTCTGAAGCACAATCTCCGTACTACCCATCACACGTTGCCCGACCTCGCCCCAGCAAATGGGAGTCCGACACTTCCTCCCATACAACAGCTCAAAGGGTGGCATACCGATGCTCGAATGATGGCTGTTGTTATAGGAAAACTCAGCCAAGGGCAAATACGTGTCCCAACTCCCTCCGAAATCCAACACACATGCCCGGAGCATGTCCTCGAGCGTCTGAATCGTCCGCTCACTCTGCCCATCTGTCTGGGGGTGGTATGCAGTGCTAAAATGCAGTCTCGTACCCAACTCCTCGTGAAACTCCTTCCGGAATCTGGAAGTGAAACGTTCATCTCGATCTGAGACGATCGAGATCGGCACTCCATGCCGTGATACCACCTCTCTCACGTACAACTCTGCCAACCTCTCAGCGGAAGAGCTTTCACTGATAGCAAGAAAGTGAGCGCTCTTCGTCAACCTATCCACAATCACCCAAATTGCATCGACGCCCCTCGCAGTCCTCGACAATTTGGTGATGAAGTCCATGGTAATCTATTCCCACTTCCACTCGGGAACCTCCAACGGCTACAACTTACCATGCGGTCTCTGGTGCTCGGCCTTAACCCTGTGACAGGTCAAACACCTCTCAACGAACCATGCAACATCCCTTTTCATACAGGGCCACCAATACTCTCTCTTCAGATCCAAATACATCTTAGTGGTCCCGGGATGGATCGAGAACCTCGATCGGTGCGCCTCCTCCATCAAGATGGTACGCGTTCCGCCCACAAACGGTACCCAAATCCGACCCTGAAAGGTCATAAGTCCTCGACCATCAGTAACGAACTCCGATACATATCCGACAACTCGCTCTCTCTTCCAGTTCTCCGGTCTCGCGGCCTCAGCCTGGGCCCCTCGAATGGTGTCCAACACTGGAGTCATCACTGTCAATCTCATACATACGTCTCGTATAGGGGCACTCTCCGCCCTGCGACTCAGGGCATCGGCTACAACGTTAGCCTTGCCCGGGTGGTACAGGATCTCACAATTGTAATCCTTTACCACGTCTAACCATCTCCTCTGTCGCATATTCAGGTTGGGCTGATCCATCAAGTACTTCAAACTCTTGTGATCCGTGTATATAGTACACCGAACCCCGTACAGATAATGACGCCAGATCTTGAGGGCGAACACCACTGCCCCCAGCTCCAGATCGTGGGTGGGATACCTCGTCTTGTGAGGCTTCAGTTGCCTCGATGCGTATGCTATCACATGCCCTCTCTGCATCAGCACCGCTCTCAGCCCCGATATCGATGCGTCACATTACACCACAAGGTCCTCCATCCCCTCCGGAAGGGCTAACACTGGGGCTTCACACAGTCTCTAGCGAAGTGTCTCAAAGGAGGCCTGCTGCTCTGGGCCCCATGAAAAAGCAACACCCTTCCGGGTCAACCTAGTGAGTGGCACGACGATCTTGGAGAAATCCCTGATAAATCTCCGATAATAGCCAGGCAACCCTAAGAAACTCCTGATCTCGGTGGGGGATCTCGGCACCTCCCAACTCATAACCGCCTCAATCTTGGCCGGGTCGACCAATATCCCATTCTGGTTAACGAGGTGCCCTAGGAACTGGACCTCTCGTAACCAGAAATCACACTTGGAGAATTTGGCATAAAGCCTCTCCGATCTCAAAACTCCAAGTAACTCTCCCAAGTGCTCCTCATGCTGCTCTCTGGATCTCGAATACACCAGTATATCATCGATGAACACGATCACCGAACGGTCCAACATCGGTCTGCATACACTGTTCATGAGATCCATGAACGCCGCTGGTGCATTGGTGAGCCCGAAAGGCATCACCACGAACTCGTAATGCCCGTAACGAGTCCTGAACGCTGTCTTCTGGATATCCTCATCTCGTACTCTCATCTGATGATATCCAGACCTCAAGTCGATCTTGGAGAACCAAGACGCTCCCTGTAATTGATCGAATAAATCGTCGATCCTCGGTAAGGGGTAACGG
This sequence comes from Lactuca virosa, assembly GCF_052849685.1. Classification (NCBI taxonomy): domain Eukaryota; kingdom Viridiplantae; phylum Streptophyta; class Magnoliopsida; order Asterales; family Asteraceae; genus Lactuca; species Lactuca virosa. Next base: position 163,502,252 of record NC_136433.1, on the reverse strand, counting down.
TTCTTGACCGTCAGTTTGTTCAGCTCCCGGTAATCAATGCACATCCGGTGTGAACCATCCTTTTTCCTGACAAAAAGGATCGGCGCTCCCCACGGCGAGCTACTCGGTCGTATAAACCCCTTCCCCAACAGCTCCTGAAGCTGCGAGGATAACTCCTGTATTTCTGGTGGCGCAAGGCGATAGGGCGCCTTGGCGATAGGCGCTGACCCCGGAACCAAATCAATACGGAACTCTACCTGCCTCTTGGGAGGCACACCCGGCAACTCCTCGGGGAAAACATCCGGGAACTCACGCACTATCGGGACCTCATCGACCGACCTCGGTCTCTCTGCATCTACTCTCGTATCCACCACATAAGCCACAAACCCACTACAACCCTGCTGTAGACTCTGCCTCGCCCTGGCGGCCGAACAAAATGCTGACCCAGAACGGGTACCCTCGCCGTACACCGTAAGTACTCCCCCACTGGGGTCTCGGATCGTCACCAACTATCGCTCATAGTCTATCACAGCCCCAAATCGGCTCAACCAATCCATACCCACTATAACACACACGTCCCCCATCGCAATCGAGACCAGATCAATCGGAAACTCGACACCGAAGATCTCGAGCACACACCCCCGGAACACGTCCGTAGCATACACTGATCGCTCGTCGGCTATAGAAACTCTTAGAGGTCGACTCAACGCCTCTCGCTGAACACTGATGTGCCGACTGAACGCCATCGACACGAATGATCGACTCGCACCCGAGTCAAATAACACTAAAGCGGGTACAGAACTCACAAGAAAAGTACCTACGCATAACATAATATAAACACAATATCACAAAATTAGCATAAGCAAAGAAAGAATGCATACCAGCCACAACATCGGGTGCTGCGCGGACCTCCTCCGCGGTCAACTGGAAGGCTCTCCCTCGTGCCTTCGGCGCTTCGACCTTCACTAGCCGACTATCGGTAGCTCTCACTGCAGCAGGGGCAGATCCCGGAGATGCTCCCTGTGCTGACCCACGTGACTGCGGACACTCTGCCTTCCGGTGTCCGGTCTGGTTGCAGTGAAAACAGACTGCGAACCCCTTGGGGCAATCCTTGGCCATATGCCCCTCCTTGCCACACTTGTAGCAAGACCCTGCTCTGCACACTCCATCATGACCCTTGCCGCACTTGCCAGAAGTGCGGCCCTTCTGGCTCCCAGATCTCGAATCGGCGGGCTTGACCCGCTTGGCTGCCGGCTGAGACTGTGCCGGTCGCTGATCCCTCCCCTGAGACTCCGCCTCCTCCCTAGCCTGAGTCTCCAGCTCTATCTTCCTCTTCCGAGCATTTGCCTGAAGCTCGGAAAATGTCCGGTACGACGAGTTCGCCACGAACTCTTGTATATCCCTCCTCAAAACACTCAGATATTGGCTCATACGTGCCTGCTCGGAGGACACGTGCTCTGGGCAGAACATCGCCCGCTCATGGAACATCCTGGTGATCACTGTAACAGACTCTGTACCCTGCTTGAGGGTCAAAAACTCCTGGGCCAAACGCTCCCTCTCCACCTGGGGAACGTACTCTTCTCGGAACATAGTAGTGAACCTCTCCCAGGTCACTGCAGCAAGCTCAGTAGGCGAATAGTGCGTCGTCACAAACTTCCACCAGTCCTTCGCTCCCAAGCGAAGCTGGTTCAACGCGAACCGGACTCTTAAATGCTCTGGAGATGAGCAAGTAAAGAAACACCCCTCAATGTCTGATATCCACCTCATCGCTGCAATTGGGTCATGGGTCCCATCAAACTCCGGTGGTTTTGTGTTGCTGAACTCACGAAACAGCAACGCATCACCACCCTGCGGCCTAGTCGCAGCTATAGCTGCAGTGGCCGTAGCAACCGCAGCCTCAGAAAGAGCAGCGTATCTCTCGTCAAATGTCTCTATCAGTGTGGTCTTGATAGACCCGAACACCTCTGGTATCTCTGCCCTGATGGCCGCAGCCACCTCCGCATGAATGATCCTACGGATCTCCTCATCACTAGTACCGCTGCTCTCTGGTGTGTGGCGTGTCCCAACCATGATGTCTATGAAATACAACTTAATAAATATCAGGGACTCGCTCGAGTATACTCGCACTCGATAACTCCACCCTACTTGCTCCTTAGTACCCAATGGATTCTTACTTTGGGTGCGCACTGCTCCGGTGTCTTCAGTAGTACGGGCCCTATACTACCGTCCCCACCGCATCAGCATTCACTCTAAGTCCTCCTCCTTGGATCCCAAATCTCAAGTACTCTTCTCTCCTTAACCATATGCTACTCACTAGCGGCTCTCTCATAAACTCCTCGCTGCTATCTAAACACTCTCAAGTATCCTTAGCAGCAAAACTCCTAGACTAGGGCATCACATATCAGGCCACTCTAGTCCTAAGAATGCCTAGTCTACTCTAGCATGCATAGCATAACTCATCATATATTATAACATAATATATCTCATAACACTAATTACAAGGGTATTTTGGGAAATCACCGTTCGGGCGCTGGCTGATCATACACACGACTCTGCTCTGTTTATCTCAAAACTCCTTTTTACTCTTTTAAAAAGTTTTTAGTCATCAAAATTTCTCTCAAATCCTCAGTTTGAGTTCAGATACGCCCGAAGATGAATCCGAATCCCTCAAACCAAGGCTCTGATACCAACTTGTAACAACCCAAATTTTCAAGCAAATTTTCACATTTTGAAAACACCTTATTTCATAATATTATAAAACTCCTTGTTTCATACATCCAAACATAAGTCAAAATCCCAAGATCATATCATATATAAAACTCCGCGTGTGTGTGTACTGATCATGCCGGCGCCTTCCCGCGATCTTCACTAGTACCTGAAACACATAACACAAAACACTGTAAGCACAAAGCTTAGTGAGTTCCCCAAAATACCACACATAACACATACTAGCCACTCGAAGCTATAACTCTGCGGGCCCTTGGACCCTAACTCTGTGGACCCTCTGGTACTAGCTCTGTGAACCTTTCGGTTCCACTCTGATATACTCTAACATATCCACGGCATAAATCACATAGAAATAACGCAGTGCAACACATCACATAAATAGCATACAACAACTCTGTCACATAACTCTAATTACCTACTCAAGGTAAAGTATAGTGAGAAGACTCACCACGATGTCTCGGTAAATAGCTGACTCGGAAGAAGTGTGATCTAGCCTCCGCCTAATCACATAAAGTAATACTCTCATAAATACAACTGTACTCAACCCTAAAAGTCAACAAGGTCATCGGTCAAACTTTGACCCGACTCGTCGAGTGCACTAGGGCGGCTCGGCGAGTATACACGTGTCCACTGACTCTCTTAGATCCTCTCTTGGCACATCGAGTAATTCCCTTGACTCGACGAGTTCTACCTGGCATGAATCGCGGGGCCACCCCGACTCAACTCGTCGAGTCTCAAGAACAACTCGGCAAGTTCCAGCTTGAACTTGGACTCCTGACCCTCCCTGACTCACCGAGTCATTCCCCCAACTCGACAAGTCCACTCACTGAGTGATTAACGGGCAACCTTTATACTACTCGCCGAGTCTGTTCTTTGCACTCGGCGAGTTCATGCCATGCACCAACTCAAAACAACTTCTGAGGTCAGATCTGTTCCATACAATCATAGATCTGGCCTCCCCAAGCATGATAATCACGTAAAGTTCGGACCTTGACACACATATAACATCTAAATGGTCCAAAATGATGATTTAGCCCCAAAAATGACATTCTAAGCTCATGACTCCCACAATGACTCATAAAGCTCCAAGGGTTAAGGTCTCTGGACCCCCTTGGGTCCAGATCCAGAACACAAACTCGAGAAGGGGACAAATACTCCACTTAATCATCCTCTAAAAGGGTTAGAAAACCCAAACACTAAGAATCAACACCAAAACTGAAGAAGGTCAGAGAACAATACCTCAATACAATCTCTATGAGCTCAAAAACCACCAAAACCGCACCTCCTTCAGCTTCCTCTTGCCTTGAACACTTCCTTCTTGCAAAAATACCCACAAAAGTTCAAGATTGGCCTCTCCTTCCTCACAAGCACTCTAGATCACTTAGGGTTTCTCTCTGGGGGTTGATGGCCGCAAATGACGGCCATAAGGGCCTTTAAATAGGTCCCAAACCCGGAAAAATTAGGGTTTCATTAAACAGCATGGACTCGCCGAGTCCACTCATGGACTCGCCGAGTCCGGTCATTAATCCGGATGAGAAATCGCGACCCTACTCGGCGAGTCTAAGCACCAACTCGCCGAGTCCCTCAACAAATTCCAAAATAAAATAATAAAATAATATACCTGGGAATCCGGATGTTACACCGAACCCAAACTAACTGCTACTCACAGTCGATCACTGACCCATTAGGGCTCAGCCAATCCATGCCTACAATAACCTTGTTCCAACGCAGAGGAATGAGAACCAAATCGACCAGATACTGCTCGCTGAATAACTGGAGAGTACAACCCCGATGAACCCTCGCAACCCAAACAGACTTATCATCTGCAATCTCGACATCTAACGGATAATCCAGCTCCTACGGACCTCCATCAAATCTCTTGCTAAGCACAAGCGATACAAAGGATCGGGTAGCCCCTGAATCAAATAAAACATGAGCCGACAAACCATTGACCTAAAAGGTCCCTATACAAAATCATAAAAAACATAATCAAAAAATGAAAATAATAAAAGATAGAGATCCGACACATACCAGTAACAACATCTGATGCTGCTCGGGCCTCATCAGCGGTCTACTGAAGCAGGCGCCATCAGTAATCCTCAAGGTGGCTGGGGCAGGCGCCACCACTTCTCCACAAGACAACCTAAGACAATCAGCATTTTTATGGCTGGTCCGGTTGCAGTGAAAACAATTCAATCCCTTCTTAGGGCACTCCCTGCTCATGTGACCCGACTGGCCACAGCTGTAACAAACCGAGCTTGCTACCCGACATGCCCTACTGTGCGGCTTGCCGCACTTGACACAACGGCCCCGCCCTGCTAGTCTCTACTAGGAGCATCAGAGGTCTTGGGCTTCTTGGCCTGTCCCACTTGTAACGCCTGGCTCCTGGTATGCATTTAATCTTATAATTTATTCATTTTTATAGAGCAACTCGACGAGTTGGAGGCCCCAGACTCAGTGAGTAGAGATGTTTTGGACCGCGCGTTTTAGTGACCAACTTGATGAGTTAGGAGGTCTCAACTCGACGAGTTGGCTGGGTGAAATGAAACCCTAACTCCGGGGTTTTGCACACTATTTAAACACCTTAAACCCTTCATGTTGGCCTCATTTCTAGCCTCCACTGTCCAAACCCTAAATCTTGAAACCCTAAAGCTACTTTGAGTGATTGTGAGCCATTTTGGGTTGTTTTTGGTGTGTGTTGAAGCCATTGGAAGAAGGAAAAGCTTGAAGACACAAGAAGGAGTTTATAGATCCAGAATCCTTGCCTCATCCATGATATTTTGCTGGTATAAAGCTTGAACCTTGTCTTGTGGTCATTTAGACCTCCATTTTAGATTTCTTTGCTTGCTTTTGGTCCAAATGATATGATTCTTGGGATTTGGACGTCCCAGTTGGAGAATACTTCAGATCTAAGGTCTTGAGAGGTTTTCATGGCATAAAGGTGCCAACTTTACGGCCATGGAAGTCCCATGCAACCTTTAGACCATCATTTTTTGCCTTTTGAGCTCCTAATGGCCATGCATGAAGAGAAAGCTGGAACTTTACGTGACATTTTAGTCCGTAGAGTCTAGATCTATGACCTCATGGTCTATCTTGTAGTTTTGGTGGCTTTTGGATTAAGAATTTGGCCTTTTTGGGTTAGGGTTTGAGCTTAATCTCTTTAGGAAGGAAATTAGTGGGTAAAGTTGGAAACTTTACCCATCTAGAGGCATTTCCAGTCCAGATCTGAAGTATAGGGTTTAGATGTGAATAATAATGGCTTAATGAGTTAAGAAGGGGTTAACAGACTAAGGAACTCGATGGGTTCATGGAGGAACTCGACGAGTTGATTTAAAATGTCCTGATTCTGTTCAAAAGGAAGAACTCGGCGAGTTGGAGGAAAACTCGACGAGTTGGATCGCGATGTCATGATTCTGTGATTCATGGAAACTCAGCGAGTTGACGGGCAACTTGACGAGTTGACCCTAAAGGGGTTATGAGTATGAAAGGGTACTTAAGGAAATCTTTTATGTTTAGGGGATTGAGTTGGACTGATATTCGGAGCTGGGGACTATTCAGGTGCTTTCCAGTATTCGAGGTGAGTTATCTTCCCGGTATTAGTGGGTCGAAGGCACCAATGCTAGCCCACTTATTATTGTTTATAGTGAGATGATTGTCTTTGTGATAATTTTCTGGTATGCCACTATCTGTTGTGACTTATATTCTTATATGCTATGATATTATGTGGTAGTGGTAGGGAGGGGTGAAATTGTAACACCCATAAAATTTGAGCCAATTTAAAACATTTTAATTCATTCAAAAACCATTACGTTCATAAAATTCGTTTTCAAAATAGTTTAAACATCAGAGTATCCCCCAGAACCATATCACATAAATCATAAAACATGAGGAGCGGTACGATCACGCCTTCGCCTTGCCACGTTCTCCTAAAGTACCTGAAACAATACACTGAAACTGTAAGCTCGAAAGCTTAGTGAGTTACCCCCAAAATACCAACCACACATATCATACTCATAACATATCACAAATAGAACAGCCATGCACATCGGGTCTACTGTGTGACTGGTCCGCCCGCACCGGGCCTTCAGTCCACCTGGTCCACCCTCCGAGTCTAGCCAAGTACATCGAGTCTATAGTGTGATTGGTCCGCCCGCACCGGGCCTTCAATCCACCTGGTCCACTCGCTGAGTCTACAGTATGACTGGTCCGCCCGCACCGGGCCTTCAGTCGGCCTGGTCCACTCTCCGAGCCTCGGCACGTCTGGTCCGCCCTCTTGGGCCTTCAGCCTATCCGGACCGCTCGCTGGGCCTTCGGAATATCCGGTCCGCCCTGGGTTTGTTGGCCTTCAGCACAAAGCAGGACCCGCCTCAACCCAACCCCCGTCAAACAACCATGTGCACATAAAACAATCAATCACATAACAAATCCTTAACCAGACTATCAGTCTAACAGAGCACATAGCATATCAACATCCTAACCAGGATTCCGACCTAACCGGTCACTAGCATAACATTACCCTATATACCGGGTACCGACCTTAACCAGGTCACTAACATAACACCATCCTAATTACCAGGATGCAGATCTAGCAAAGCAATAACATAACAAACACTACCCGGATTTCCATCCGATAAAGGGCCGGCCTTGGTGCCGTAGACCCTGTCGATATAGTGAGGATAACTCACCTGCAATTGCCGACTGAAGAGATACGACCAAGCTGCTCTGACCACCGACACGAACTTCACCACAGCACACTACCAAAGGACCAAAACCAAAATTACCAAAATACCCTTGGAAGTCAAACTGGTCAACTCTTGGTCAAAGTCAAAGTCCTCAGTCAAAGTCAACTCCCTGACTGACCCTACTCGCCGAGTCAACCCGTTGACTCGTCGAGTCCTTATACTCTGAAAACTCTTAGAACACGACTCCACTCGCCGAGTCACCCCAAGACTCGTCGAGTCCAACGGTTTCCGAGTCCCATCCTGTCCAACTCACTGAGTCACCCCTCGACTCACTGATCTGCGTCTTAACCAGAAGAGGTTAGGGGTTCTGCGACCTGACTCGCCGAGTCCAAGAACAAACTCGCCGAGTCCAAGGCAATCTTCAACAGACTCGCCGAGTTGTTCTTCAACTCGCCGAGTTGTTCTTCAACTCGCCGAGTCCATGCCTATCTTCATGTGACTCGCCGAGTCCACCCATGTGACTCGCCGAGTCCCTTCAGTACTTCATCCATACAGAGGCTTTTTGAGCCATGCAGGGGCTCCAAACTATAGATCCACTCTTCTAGGGCATAACTCCCTCGTAAAGTTGCAAACTTTACGTGAAACCAAGGGGTTAAAGGTCCAAAATCACTCTAGGGCTAGGGTTTAAGACAAAGGGGCTTCACCAACAACTCATTGACTGATGCTTTATAACATTCCAGACCAACGCAAGTCTAGATCTGGAGTAGCAACTTCAGATCTAAGCTCCAAACCCGAAATAGATCTTAAACACACCAAAATGGCCCCAAATCTCCTACATGAATAGATCTAGATGCAAAAGAGTGAAGGTAACAACTTATTACCTCCAAGATGTGCCCAAACTTCAATAGATTCTGGATCTACACCACTCTCTTGATGCAAGCCCTTTTTGATCTTCAAGTTTCTTCCACTAGAAACAACTTCCAAGCTTCAATCTCCCTCCAAAGGCCTCACACACACGAGCTTAGGGTTTTATGGTTCTCAAGGGCAATAAGGAGGCTGAGAGAAGGACATAAAGTCCTTTAAATAGGGTGCAACCCCCGAGATTAGGGTTTTCTCATTCTAGCACCAACTCGTCGAGTCCAAGCCGCCGACTCGGCGAGTTGGCCACTTAAACCGCGACTCAAACCGCTCCGACTCGGCGAGTAAGCGTACCTACTCGTTGAGTCCCTTCGAGATTACACTTTGCACCCTTCAACTTCTTGCTTCTGAACTTGGGATGTTACAGAAATAGACCCCGTAACCAGTTGAAAGAGACCGAAGGGGTTGGCGAGCACCCAGATATGCTAAGCAATATGTGATTTATGTGCTAAGATAATATGTGGTAGTGGTAGGGGTGAAATAGACCCCGTAGACAGCTGAAAGAGACCGAAGGGGTAGGCCAGCACCCAGATATGCTCGGTAGTACCGGTTGAAAGTGACCGAAGGGGTTGAGACATAACCAGTATTGGTTGAAAGAGACCGAAGGGGTTGAGATATGCCCAATACCGGTTGAAAGAGACCTAAGGGGTTGAAATATACCCAGTATCGGTTGAAAGAGACCGAAGGGGCTGCAAGCACCCAGATATGCTTGATTGTTATGTATGTATGGTATGTGGTATGATGGGGGAAATCACTAAGCTTTGTGCTTACGGTTTTCAGTTTTGGTTTCAGGTACTTCTTCTTCGAAAGGAGAGGAGACGACATGATCATTTTTCATCACACTATGTTTTTCCGCACATGAGATCTTTGGGAGTTGTACTTTGATATTATTCTTCTATGACATGTTTTGGTTATTTGACATATTGGTTTTGATTATGATATGGGTTGGAACTGTGGATGTTTTCATACTTCTGTTTTTATAATTACTTAATTAAAAATGAAATTTTGGGTCATAAGTTTTGGGATGTTACAAGTTGGTATCAGAGCCTTGGTTTGAGGGATTCAGACACTCTTTCGGGGGTGTCTGGACTCAAATCAAGGGTTTGAAAGGTTTTTACAAGAAGAATAATTTTTTCTAAAATTAAAATTAACGGTTTTTGATAAAGAATAAGGAGTGTGATGCGTGCAATCGACCTAACTCAAGTAAGTTTTCCCGAGATACCAGACATGTTTATTATGATATATGATATGGTTATGAGAATTGCATGATAGATTAGGGCTAAGGATCTAGGAAGGATGCCTTGTATGTCTACTGTATGTGTTTATTGAATTGCATGCTAGTACTGATTAGTCAGTGATATGATGGTCAGATGAGGATATTCTTGGTTTTGGTTACTCAATGGTCGAATGCTGCTTGCTTTGTGCTATTAGGAGCTCTAGTTATCTCTAATTAACTAGTAAACGAATGCGCTAAGTTACATATTACGAGGACTAAATAATTTCAGAAGGTTAGGATTAGCCCTACTGCGTAGCTCTCGTCTGAGTCTAACTGTTGTAGGGAGATGATGGTTTTGCATACTACAACATCCTATGGTGCACATACAACTCTAGATACCTTGGATCTATGTTTTCACTAATTATACATGCAATATTGTTTCCAAAGTATTAAGCCTATAACTAGCATGCAATTGACATATACCATACAAGATACTAGTTAGGGTAACATACCTTTTATGTAGCTTGAAGTCTTGATGTATTTGGCCTTAAGAGCTTAGCCCCAATAGTGTGGAAGCCTCAAATGAAGTCACAACACATCATGAACAAAGGAGGAACTTGAGAGAGAATTCCATGCACCCAAAAACACCCATGAACTCCAAGAACATGCATAAGTGGCGTTTTTGGCTATGTACTCACCTATTTATATGTGCGATTCCAAGGGTCATGGGTATAACCCAAATCCATATCCATGGGTGTTATGATCCATGGTTCATGTGGCCCAACTCTTTATGTATCCATACATAAACTTGGTCTAACATAGATCATAAGCCCAACACATATAAATATAACTAATTACTATAATTAGTCCCCATAGATTTAATTAGTCTCCTTTGATCACTAAATTAATTCGAAATTAATTCTTGATCAATACTAATTAAAACATATGATTTCTTATTAATATATTATAACTTATAATATATTAACAAATCATATATAAGCTTCTCTCAAGAATCCATCCTAACAAATTGTCCTGATGATATGCAACCCAAATGGACCATGCTACTCTCGGGTCAAGTACATACCAATAATAGTTATGGGCTTAGACATCTAATCCAACAATCTCCCACTTGGATAAGTCTAAAACTATTATTGCAAGTACGACTCCAAAACCCGACTAGCAATCGTAGCTCTTAAAAGCCGTTGTCGAACTCTGACCTAGTCAATGACCATTAGATAAGTGATCATATATTCCTCCATTCTAGATATCATATAGACCAAGACATGGATTATAATCATTCTCTCTGTCCATCTGTTGTTTCCCGATTTCCGATTTATGACGACCGTTTAATGGAACAAATCAAATCAGTCCAGGCCCGGCCGAGCACTTACGTTTGTCATCACTAAATCATCGAGGGGCCCACAGATATCGCTTTTATCCACATAGGGTAAAAGGAATGGATAAACTTCGACCTATATGCTTGCTCTATCTACTCATCAAATCACACACAACAATGCGTTTTATAACACCAAGTTACTGGTGCATTTTCACATTATCAATGTGCAACCGACTTGTAGACTGCAACTCATATCTCTTTGTTTGAAGAATATAAGATATTATCGTCTCATGATCACTCGTGATAAAATCCATGAAGTGAGTCAAATGAGCATGGGTTTAATCCAATACTCGAATCTTATTCCAGGAGCACTCATGAATACTGCAGCTATGTCTAGGCCACCTAGAAAAACTATAGACCCATTCATGACAGTCTTGCCTCAATACCTACTTCCAAAGTATGATCGACTGTGGACGGTTTGAATAAGCTAGTTATTCGGGAAGTCAAAACATGCAAAGTGAAACACAAGAATAATACTAATCCTATATTGCCCAAACACTTTTGAGTCATACTGATTACTCATTATTCATTGTATAATGTTTCGATTTATCAACTTAATACTTGAACTAAGCCAATAGTTGTCCCATGCTCCAAGCATGCACACTATGTCTATCCATGGTCCTTTCTTTGTGGAACAGACCAATTGAAAACATTTCAATGATGCTCATTTCACAATTCCAAATCCTTATGACAAATGTAAGAATACAAGATTCTTTGCCAATACTGAAATCTGTTAGATTCTAAACTTATATGCAATGATCCTCTTGTATTGAATATGCACAAAAGTCACAAAGACTTGGCAACAGACATTACAAAGTATTCCAATGGAGAGCAATTCCAAGGAAATGAAGTCTCACATTCAAAGTACATTCCTTTGAACATGCTTCTTGCATTAAGTTTTTCTAATCTTACACAGATTTAAGGAATAACTTCCACCTGTGGAAACATTTCCATATTCCTACTTTGACTATCACTTCTGAACAAGAGTTGCCTCTTTTCAGAATATGTCAATATAGTCCTTCCAGAAATTTACACTATACTTCCAACTGCCCATGAGTAACAAATCTTTGGTAAGCCTCAGATTGTCCTCGACAATTGCTTAATCATTTTAGTCATATACAGTTCTGGTCCTTTTTCCCTCTTAATGCCCTAGGCATTTGGAAAATTTAGAACACATAGAAATATTATAGCATATGCAATCGATCTTATACCCGAAGCATATGGGATACGATTCATAATGTCTCACATAAAGACATGATCCTAGACCAGTCTTTTGCTATAACTTTTTTCTATTTGCCATGTTCTCATAATTCGAATTATGAAGAGGGATTCCATAATCATAATCGAATTTTAGAATGCAAATAATGTTCCCATTTATAGTATTTCCTTATGTTGAACCATTCCAACATAACATTCATATATATACTTGACTAAATTTGATTAAAATCTCAATCTAAGCTTTTCAAATTGGGATGAAGTATAATTTCCTCTCCCTTAATTATAGCAAAACAACTTTTCAAACCCTGCAACTTTGCAAATTGAAACTTTTGTTTTTCTATAATTAACATTGCTAACTTGCAATACTTAACACAATAATCATGCTCCCACTAACATGATAATTATTAGCATAACACTTATGCTCCCACTAGCTTTGACATGTATCCAGAAATCAGCTGGACTTTTAGAAATCAATACTTTATTGACTTTCTTACCAAATTTCTGATTTCTGATAGGAGATGATTTGATAAGACTTAATCAAAATCATACACCTTTCCTTAGATAGCTGACATGTGTGTCTAAACAATTTTCGAACTATGAAGAGGGATGTCGTAATCATAGTCTTAAATGTTTAGACCTTTGTCATTTCTCACTAGTCCATGTTAGTGTGCCGGTTAACCACACATGCTCCACTAACGAATTTGAGAATGCAAATATCACAATTGCTATCTACTTAAAATCTACTTAGTGAAAGTGTTTCCTCACCATCATTTTCATGAATCGGAGAGAAACCTTATGAAACTTAGATTTTTATGGTGTATGTATTCGTATCCATGTAAATTTGTCATAACCATAATCACAAGACAAGGTTAGTGACAAATCCAAACTCATATGGACTGAACTTGTTTAATCTTAATTTTCTTGCCACCCGGGAACACAAGGGCCTACCATTATTTCCAGTTTGTTATGCAAACAATTGAAAACTCATAGAACTCATATGCATAGTCAACTTTAACTGGAATGGGCACAGAAACAAGAATATGCCAACACGATAGGCTACAAACCTCAAGTCGTGTTCTAGTGATAAACAATACCATTGAGTAGTTCTTGAAACTTTTCAAGATCTCTAAGACTCCCACTGACCTCTTGACATATGAGATTTTCTTGTCAAGAACCATTCCTTGACAAAGCAAATATTCAAGAGTTAGTGCGGATTCTTATCAAGACAAACACTTCACACAATTGGCCTTAGTTGGTCTTTGTTTTATCCAAAACATCACAACTCACCAATTTCAAATGTACAAGAGTAAAAAACATTTTACTCTACATTTGATAAGTGTTTTAAACCTTCTTAACTTTATGTCACTCAAGGCTCGATCTTGGAGTGTTACTCTAAGATTTGAATTGGAATGAAGTATGATTCACCTTTTGATTTAACCATTTCAACAATTCACGATTCCTCTTCTTAGCCATATAAATGCACTAAGACATCCTTAGAGAATCAATTGTGATATGGTTTCATAATCCCTAATATAATCATAAAACAAGATACTAAATTACTCTCCCGTCTTTTCAGATTGAAGAAACTTTTATCTTTCTGCCTAATTTGATTATTCTCATTCGTTCTGCCTTACATTGAAACTTTTCCAATGTTTCAGAATTACACTTAAACTTTTAAGCATAACTATATTTACTAAACTTTAGTAAATCATGACGAATAGCCTTATCGTTCTTTGTGGTGGACCTGATTAGCGCACAACCAAGTGTACCCGATCTCGTAGTCCTTCACTTGACTCACGTATACATATGAACAAGGAATTAGTCTTAATTTCCTAAAGATAAAAATTCTCATTCATCATACAATACAAGTTGCATGATTCGAAGTTTCTATCCAACTGAAACTTGGGTGATAAGAATCTTTCCTTATTTGATAAATTATGACACTACCACAAACGAAAGAATCAAAACCATTTTCCAATATTGCTATCAGTGGAATCATATAAACAACAAATTTTCACAAATGTCATTGTAAGGAAACTTAAAAATAAGATAAAAAAAAAAACTTTTACTTTATTTATAAACATTTGCAGAAAAACTTTTCCTAACAATGCAATTACAAATGAAAAACATGTTGTTATCTATTCCTAAGCAATCTATCATAACCCTTAAGTAGCAGTTCGAAATTCTGATCTTCACGATCAAAATCAGCTTACTCTTTCTTTAAGCTTCCTTACTTTTCCTTAATTCTTCAAAACATCAAAATGCGACCTAGTCACATCATGTAATAAGAATCTCCAAATAGGAACTTAATAGAGTTGGATAGTGGACTTTACCAGAAGTAGAGTCAAACTTTTTGACTTTACCATCCTTATGATCTTTCAGGTAAATAGGGCAGCTTCGCAACCAATGCCCCTTCTCTTGGCAAAAGAAACATATGGACTCTTTGGAATGGTACACGAGACTATCTCAGACTTAGCCTTTCTCTTTACCATTGGGTCAAACGACTTGACCATGGCTGATCCCTTTCCATTGGGAAGAGAAAACTTTTCTGGACTTCTAATGTTACCATTGTAAATGTCCATGGAAGTTTGGGAAGTTGATCTTGCAATCAAATTTGCTTTACGAGTGCTCCAAATCATTTCTGATTCAGCAGCACCAAGCAAATAGGTAAGATCATTATGGGTCATGTCGTGGTCTGTCGTCAGGGAGTGACTAAAGAACCAAGTCAACAGCCAGCGTCCCCGAGACTTCGACACCCAAGTCTCCCAGCTTGTCAATATATGACTTCATCTCCAAGATGTGAGCACATATAGACATTGCTTTCCAATAGGGATTGAGTGACCTTGAACCTTTCAAGAACTTGTGGGTTAGGGAGAATAATTGGAGGAGGAAGAAGAAGTGAAGTATGAGTCCCAGTCCCATTAATGCACAATAAAGGGATTAATCTTTCACCTTGATTGCCATGTGGGATATCATCTTCATTAGGAAAGCTATATCCAAAAGGATAAGGAAGACCATAGTTGTCATAACTGGACATCTATGAGGGAGAAATTCAACTTTAGTTGATTTAAGTCCTTAATATCACACCCAATATGAAATATTAAGGTTAGGACCCAACACAATATTTTACAACTTGGAAGAGGGAAATGACGATTTACCAATTTTCACCATGAAAAATGAAATTTAACATTAGGTTTTAAATGAATTGATACTCCTAGATATTTTGAGATTCAATGAACTATTCAATGACATGTTTTAATCTCGATTGTGCCCTTCACGTTTGTGACTGGGATGCCGAGGATCACAAAAAGGAGTGAATAACCATGAAAATTAACTTAGCACACTTAATGTTACAACCACCTAATCAATGTGCCGGTTAACCACACACGCTCCATTGATCTATGATTAACATCAAGCTACCCTTTGCCACACATTGTCAGTCCCAGATTAGTGTGCTGGTTAACCACACACGCTCCAGTAACGACTTGACAAGCTGAAAAGTGCAATTTCATGGGTTAGCACCAAATTCACATTTTCCTAAGTAACTAAGATTGGGAATTTATTAGTGTTTAGTTACTTAGTATTTTTCATTATACTTTTAATGAAAATTTAAATGTCCTGTCCTACCCGTTCGGCTAACGACCCTCCACCAGTCAAGGAAGCGGTGGGTGAGAGTGGACACCCATTAAGCTGCCATTTTATAGGCAACAACCTTATACCCCCCTTATAGACCGGCTTTGTGAATGAGGCCTACTAACGGTAAGACTGACTTACTCTTTATACATCTATATAAATATTAAATCTATAATATTATAATAGTATAAGGGTTGAATTTTAAACTACTAAAATTATAGGGTTGGAATTAAAGTATACATGGGGGGTGGGTAACTTTACAAATTCCAAAACTTGAGGGCAAGTTTTGAACAATTCAAAAACTTTTGATTTCCATAACTTATGAGTTTAAAGTAGTTTAATGAAAAAACTCTTCAAGTTCCATAACTTGAGGACAAGTTATGGAAGACTTTAAAAACATTTAAAAATGAGACTCTTCATTTTCATAACTTATAGAAATTTTATGAGTTTTAAAATTCATAAATGAGACTTTTCATATAACATGAGGACAAGTTACAAAAACACATATTATGAACAACTTAGATCAATTTGAATCGAAAGCCAATTATCACATAAATTTTCTACTAATCTAAACTAACTCATAAGAACAAGATAATTCATATCATCAATCTTCAAGAAATTAGCATAAACATATAAACTAATACAAATCTTGAAATTATGACAATTATCCTTGAAATTGGATTAGCATGATCATTACCACATCAAAACAGGTTTATAAGTTCAAAAACAGTTTAGGGTAATGATCCTAGTCCAATTCCAGCCTTAAAAGTCGAAAATCTGCCCTCTGGAGCACCAACTCGTCGAGTGCAGGAACCAACTCGGTGAGTTGGATGAGTTTACTCTTGGACTCGGCGAGTCCCCTAGTAGACTCGGCGAGTTCACAGTCCAGAAAGCCAGAATTTTGATTTTCAAGCTATTGCATCAAATATAATTGAAAACCAAACCTGGCTCTGATACCACTGATGGTTTTGCATACTACAACATCCTATGGTGCACATACAACCCTAAATACATTGGATCTATGTTTTCACTAATTATACATGGAATATTGTTTCCAAGGTATTAAGCCTATGACTAGCATGCAATTGACATATACCATACAAGATACTAGTTAGGTAACATACCTTTTATGTAGCTTGAAGTCTTGATGTATTTGGCCTTAAGAGCTTAGCCCCAATAGTGTGTAAGCCTCAAATGAACCCACAACATATCATGAACAAAGGAGGAACTTGAGAGAGAATTCCATGCACCCAAAAACACCCATGAACTCCAAGAACATGCATAAGTGGCGTTTTTGGCTATGTACTCACCTATTTATATGTAGGATTCCAAGGGTCATGGGTATAACCCAAATCCATACCCATGGGTGTTATGATCCATGGTTCATGTGGCCCAACTCTTTATGTATCCATACATAAACTTGGTCTAACATGGATGTGTTGAAGCCATTGGAAGAAGGAAAAGCTTGAAGACACAAGAAGGAGTTTATAGATCTAGAATTCTTGCCTCATCCGCGACATTTTGCTGGTATAAAGCTTGAACCTTGTCTTGTGGTCATTTAGACCTCCATTTTAGAGTTCTTTGCTTGCTTTTGGTCCAAATGACATGATTCTTGCGATTTGGACGTCCCAACAGGAGAATACTTTAGATCTAAGGTCATGAGAGGTTTTCATGGCATAAAGGTGCCAACTTTACGGCCATGGAAGTCCCATGCAACCTTTAGACCATCATTTTTGGCCTTTTGAGCTCCTAATGGCCATTCGTGAAGAGAAAGTTGGAACTTTACGTGACCTTTTAGTCCCTAGAGTCCACATCTATGACCTCATGGTCTATCTTGTAGTTTTAGTGGCTTTTGGATTAAGAATTTGGCCTTTTTGGGTTAGGGTTTGAGCTTAATCTCTTTAGGAAGGATACTAGTGGGTAAAGTTGGAAACTTTAGCCTTCTAGAGGCATTTCCAGTCCAGATCTGAAGTATAGGGTTTAGATGTGAAGAATAATGGCTAAATGAGTTAAGAAGGGGTTAATAGACTAAGGAACTCGACGAGTTCATGGAGGAACTCGACGAGTTGATTTGAAATTTCCTGATTCTGTTGAAAAGGAAGAACTCGGCGAGTTGGAGGAAAACTCGATGAGTTGGATCGCGATGTCATGATTCTGTGATTCATGGAAACTTGGTGAGTTGACGGGCAACTCGATGAGTTGAGTCAACTCGGAGCGTTGACTTTGACTTTGACTAAATTTGACCCTAAAGGGGTTATGAGTATGAAAGGGTACTTGAGGAAATCTTTTATGTTTAGGGGATTGAGTTGGATTGATATTCGGAGCCGGGGACTATTCAACTGCTTTCTAGTATTCGAGGTGAGTTATCTTCCCGGTATCAGTGGGTCGAAGGCACCAATGCCGGCCCACTTATTATTGTTTATAGTGAGATGATTGTCTTTGTGATAATTGTCTGGTATGCCACTATCTTTTGTGACTTATATGCTTGTATGCTATGATATTATGCGGTAGTGGTAGGGAAGGGTGAAATAGACCCCGCAACCGGTTGAAAGAGACTGAAGGGGTAGACCAGCACCCAGATATGCTAGGCAGTATGTGATTTATATGCTAGGATAATATGTGGTAGTGGTAGGGGTGAAATAGACCCCGTAACCGGCTGAAAGAGACCAAAGGGGTAGGACATCACCCATATATGCTCGACAGTACCGGTTGAAAGAGACCGAAGGGGTTGAGACATACCCAGTACCGGTTGAAAAAGACCGAAGGGGTTGAGATATGCCCAATATTGGTTGAAAGATACCGAAGGGGTTGAAATATACCTAGTACCGGTTGAAAGAGACTGAAGGGGATGCAAGCACCCATATATGCTTGATTGTTATGTACGTATGGTATGTGGTATGATGGGGGAACTCACTAAGCTTCATGCTTACGATTTTCAATTTTGGTTTCAGGTACTTCTTTTTCGAAAGGAAAGGAGTCGACATGATCGCAACACATCACGCTATGTTTTTCCGCACATGAGATCTTTAGGAGTTGTACTCTGATATTATTCTTATATGAAATGTTTTGGTTATTTGAAATATTGGTTTTGATTATGATATCAGACTTCTGTTTTTATAATTACTTAATTTAAAATGAAATTTTTGGTCATAAATTTTGGGATGTTACACCACTGCTGTCTAAACCTGCTCCGAATTCCGTTTCTTCCGAAGCTTCAACTCGATTTCCCGCTCACGGGCCTTCTCAATCATATTATTCAAGGTATTGCACCTTGAGAAACTCACGAACTCCCTGATATCATCCCTCAGCATGGCATGATATCTCGCCTTCCGCATCTCCTCATCTGCAACATACTGCGAAAGTAGCAATGTTCTCTCCCTGAATTTGGCGGTGATCTCCGACAAAGTCTCTGTAGTCTGGTGAAGGTCCTGGAACTCCCTCACCAACTACTACACCTAAATAGCCAGTGCAAACTCCCGATCAAACATCCGCACAAAATCCTCCCATGTCATCACTGC
Source organism: Lactuca virosa (assembly GCF_052849685.1). Classification (NCBI taxonomy): domain Eukaryota; kingdom Viridiplantae; phylum Streptophyta; class Magnoliopsida; order Asterales; family Asteraceae; genus Lactuca; species Lactuca virosa. The sequence continues at coordinate 163,482,965 of NC_136433.1, read as the reverse complement.
CACACCTGCCGACCCTACCTCACGGGTAACCTCCTCCCACCCGTCTCGCAGCATACAGGACGCGAATCCCACCTTTGCATCCTAGGGAAAAAGCTTGTGCGTTGAGTATTCTACATGTCAGCGATACAGCGACAACTAGCAATGGGGTCCTTAGCCCCAAAGAACTCAATGTATTCGCACGCCTTGAACTCCCAGAACGAGGGAGTTTGAGTCCCAATCTGACTCGCGGCAATCTAGGCTCAAAATGATCTAAGCCGCTCCTCCATGATCTCCATAATCCCTTCCTTGATGTTACCGAAAATCACCGGGGTAGCGTCAAGGATGGCACGAGTAACCTCGGCTACGATGAGCTCACGCAACCTCTCATCAATCGGTTCCGTCGTAGAACCTGAACCTGAACCAGAACCAGAACCCGATCCAGAACTTGAATCTTCTCGAGTAGCCATCACCATCCTCAACTGAAAATACAACATAGAAATAATCAATAAATAATTCGAATTGGTCCTCCTCACCAGACTCCTTATAGTTTCCAGGTCTGCTCTTGTCTCAGGTACATATCATGTGATTTCAGTAGTACGGACCCAATACTACATTCCACACCTACCTGTACCTTCCCCAAGGTCACACCTGATACCTCTATTTAACCCAACTACACTCAGAACATAACTCATACAACACAGCACATACACATACCCTAGACTCCTCTAGGATCCCTCAATCCTCACAAAACCATAAACCTCAATCAACACTGCAGGTTGCCTTATGCATGCAAGTTATACATAAATAGAATCACATAGATAGTCAAACAAGGTTTATACCCTAAGTCCACAACCAAACAAGGAACATGAAATGAGGCAGAATCCATCATTCTAGGGCTATGCAATCCTAAGCATATATAACTTTGAAATCATGCAATTAGCAAACAATAGGGTCAACATTGATTCCAAAAATATATGGCATCGAATTTTTCTAGGCTATAAGGCATCACAGAAATCAGGCAATTTATCACACAATACCTGAAGGCATCCTTAGCCCTACTCTAGTGTAACATCCTGTTTCAGGTCATTTTCATTTCGTAATGGCGATCAAGGATTGGGTATTAGCAGGGTTAGAATCATTAAAGAAGTTAGTTTTGGAGCTCATTTGGAGGTGAATAATGTATTGGATGAACCGAGTATTCAGTTGTGATGTGGAGCTAAAGGGTTGTTTCGGTAATTTGTCAGTTGGGCTTTTATGGGGAGTAGATGTTCGTTTGGAATATCTTATGGCTGGTATGAGTTGATAATAGTGTCGGCCTTCTCGATACCTTTTCATGGGTATAAGGATGGTGGGAGTTGGAGTTGTATCAAAGAAGTTATTTCTTCCGGATTAAATTAGGGTTTGGAGGAAGACCTTAGTATGTGGGGCGTACCAAGGAGGTACGCAGGGCGTACTGACACAAAGAGCTATACGCCATGCATAAAGGAGTGTACGCTTAGTGTACAGAGAGGAGTAGGTCTGGATGTGAGGCCTCGTACGTCGGGCTTACGAGGAGGTACGCTAGGTATCCAAAAGGAAGTTAAAAACCCTAATACTGAGTATTGTACCCTATATAAGCCTAATGTTAGTCCTTTTTCTTCATTTCCAAGTCAGCCTCCATATCTTAGAAACCCTAATTCGACCATGTTGCCTCTTGAGGGTGTTCTTGAGCTCTTGGATGTATTTGTTGCTCTTTTATGCTTTTGGGAAGAAAAGAAGAGGAGTTTGAAGTTGCTTGGCTTGGTGGAATGACCTTAGATCCAGAGCCGTCATCTTGTGGGGAAGCCATTTAAAGTATCAAGTTTCAATCTTGCCTTGTGTATGAATAGATCTCCTCATGACTAGTTTATTGTGTTTTTGGCCTACTTTTTGAGTTAATGGATGAGCTAAGTTGTTTAAAGGTTCATCCTTCCAGATCTGAGTTTTTTTTGGTATCTTTTTGCATAAAGATGTAAGCTTTATGTGTTTTATGGGGTCATGCATGTATTAAGTCACCCATTAAGCCCCTTTCTAGCTTATGAGCTTTATTTGGTCATTTATGGACGTAAAGTTGGCAACTTTACATGATATCCCAGCTCAAGGAGGTCAGATCTCTGGTTTGGGAAGCTTTGTCTTAAATGGATTAAGTGGAAATGAGGTTTGGGCTGGATAAGGTGAGTACGCTGGGCGTACAAGCAGGTACCCGTAATGTACAAGCCTCCAAGCGAGTACGCTGCGCGTACATGCCTGTACGCCCTGCGTACTCTGTCTGAGTGGGTTTGTGCATTTGGGCTTCGGTTTGGGCTATCTTCTTGGGCCTGGTTGCTTAGTGTCTTATTGGGCCATCTGAGATGGTGTGTTTTGGTGAAAGGTTAAACGGTGGGCTTTAGGGTAAGGCCCAAGTGAGGGTTTGGGCCGAATTTGGAAAATTGGGCCATTAGTGGACCTTTGTGGATCTTTTGGTCTTGGGCCTTGGTGGGCCCAATGGTTTTGGGTCATTAGTGGGACTGGTTAGTTGGGCTATCTTTGGACCTAAGGTTGGAGTCTAGCCTTGTTCAGTTATTGATTACTGTGTTGGGTGTTTGGCTCGATCGGGAGTCGGTTAACAGCAGCAGCGGCAGTGTGGGACTAATCGCAAAGTGTTGAGCTGAGTCTTCTCACTATACTTACCTATGTCGTAATGCATGCGTGACCGGATGGTCTTATTTGTACTCTTGACCGGAGGGTCTTATTTTTATTATTGACCGGAGGGTCTTATTTATGATATTGACCGGAGTGTCTTATATATGTTGTTGACCGTGGGGTCTTAATTGCTTTATGTGTTATTATGCATTCGGTCTTTGTGACTTATGCTTATATATTATTCTGTATATTTGTTGAGCTATGACCGGAGGGTCCATACCGAGACATGGGACCGGAGGGTCTTCACTAAGACACATGAGCGGAGGGTCCTTGTCGAGATTTAGCCACGAGAGGCTCATTATTTGTGTATGTGGTATTTTGGGGAACTCACTAAGCTTCGTGCTTACAGTGATGATTTAAATGTGTTTCAGGTTCTTCTGTAGATTCCGGGAAGGCGGAGGCATGATTGTACACATTCGTTGGCTTATGATATCTTGTGGATTTTGGGATACTCTGATATTGTTTGATAAATACTTATAATTTATGTGATGATTCGAATTAATGAGTAATATTTGGTGAATTAAAAAATGAAAAATTGGTCTTGAAATTTGAGGTGTTACAATTTGGTATCATAGCCTTGGTTTGAGGGATTCGGGCACACCCTCGGGTATGTCTGGACTCAAACTGAGGAGTTGATAACTTTTCAAAAGAAATGATTTTTCATCACACGAATTTCCAAGGAAATTAAAGAGTTTTGAAAGCAGGTCCGAAGCGGTGTGTATAATCAGCCAGATCCCGAGCTGTGATTTCCCAAAATACTCTTACTTGATTATGTGTTGTTATCATGAGCTGATAGAATTGCATGCTAGTTAGGACTAGGAATCTTCTCTGTATTGCATGTTAGTGCGCCTGCTTAGGAGAGATGCCTTTATGCATGTTATGTGAGCTATTAGTGTTGCATGCTTATAATTAGAGATCTCCAGGAGTTGTGAGATAGGATTGCCTGAGTTCGGTGATGCCTTTTGAGCTGTGGATAGAGCATTTGGGGTTGTATGCTAGAGTGGTTTTATGTGTCGATGGAGGTTTCTTGATGCCCGAATGCTGCTTGCTTTGTGCTTTTAGAGAGTTCCATTAATATTGACTAACTAATAATCGAATACATTAGGTTTCATGTTACAGGGATTAGATAATTTTAGAAGATAAGATTTAGCTCTATTGCGCATTTCTTGTTTGAGTCTAACCGTTATATGGTGACATCTTGCAGTCGAATAATTATCTAGTGCAGGTAGCATGTAATTGTATTCGAAAAGTAGTTAGTAGGTATTAAAGGGAGTTCCTTTTGCAGCTGATGGTGGAAAGAGAAGTGTAGGGAATCCTAGGAGAACCTAGGGAGTATTTTCAGTTTGATAAGTGCGTTGTTTAGCGGTGAGTGTTCGCTGGAGAGCGGGTATGTGGAATTGGATTGGTCGATAGTGTAGTTAGGTAGCTACTTAGAAAATCTGGAACGATTCTCGAAGAAAGCATGGATAGATGCGGAAGGTAGTGTTGGGCCCGTGTAACTGAAAGCATAGGATCCATACTCTAGTCGAGGAAAATTCCAGGGGTTCTAAGTAGAAGAATGAGAGTGGATAACATGGTTGGGTGCCATGATTCATTGCAGGGTGTGTTTCCGTCCTTACCGGTTGTCCGGCTGCAGTTGTTCGAACTGAGAGTGGGCCTGGTGATTATTGGGCCCGAGGTCCATGTCGGTTGGGTTTGAATGGAGTAGGCTTGCGAGAAAATTTAGAGGTCTCGAGGGATTTGACCGGTGAGGTGCCAGTTGGGGTCGTAGGAATCAAAAGGGAAGTGGAGGTAATGCGATGTTGGGGATTGCAGTCTGGGTTGAGTGATCGGCCGATAATTTGCGATGTCATTTCTATAACGAGGATTATATTATTCAAATTTTTCTATGTTGGAAGGAAGGGTGAGTGAGCTTCTGATTTCAGAATTCGGAGGTAGACCCCGTGGGGTACCAGATAGTTACGGTATTTGCACCAAAGAGATTTTTTTGGTATGAGTGCTTTGAGGTATTTCTTATGCCGTAAAAGAGTCATCAGTGGGGACTATGACAGACGAGGACAAGGATATTCCTAAATTGAGTATGGTAAGGAGAATTCTAGCAACAGTTCCAGTTAATCAAGGGGAGTATCCCGGGGCGATGACGCTCATTGCCTATGTCGCGAATCGACCATGAGGGTGAGCTCTCCTGTATGTAAGTCGATTGTTGCGACGGGGTGTTGGTTGAGGATTTAGAGAATGGAGTGTGTGATAGTCCATTACTCCCAGATAAAGAGTCGATGCTATTTTAGGACTGTCAAAATATCTGGTTATGCAGTTGTATGGGATTCTTGGTGATTAGGGGTAGTCAAATTGGGGAGTTTCCGAGGTCTCCATCTGAGATTCGGAATACTTAGAGATGAATGGTCTTTATCTGGAAGGTTATGGAGTGTTTCGTGGTACGTCCCAAGAATCGGGTTGTATATATGGTGAGCCATTTTGTATTGTGGTCTGTTTGAAATGCCAATTGGCGGTGGTTCGAACTCTAAGTGGGGGAGAATTGGGTATTCTATTGGGAGGATTATCAGTCCATTTAAGTTGTGGTTCAGAAGATTGGGTTATAGGGATCAGCGATCCGAGTATATGAGATTTGGGTCTAGAGGTAGTCAAGGCAAGGTGCAGAGCGAGATGATACATGTTGTATGTGCTCAAGAATGAAGGAGTGTCTTCACGACAGGAAGTCGTTGGTCAGGGATCTTATGTGGTCAATGTTTATTTTGGGTTCGTTAATATTCAAATTGTGAGGCGGTTGAGTCATTGAGGTTAAGTTTTGATTATTGGGGGATTTTTCCAGTTCGGCGTATAGATGGCTATATACTCCAGGAAGGGCAGTGGTTGGGCTGTCAATCAACTTCAAAATCGGTATATGTAGTTTCACAAGGGTTATGATCAGTGAATGTTGGGATTCTGAGTCGTCGTCAACGCATTCTCAGTCGTTGATGATTTCTCGTTCTTCATTAATGAGTTGGAGTACTTCAAAGGTTTCGAGTTGTATTAGTTGAAGCTCAGTGGTCGTGACAAGCTATCATGAGATTCTATGATGGTGTATCGTGGGTGCCGAGTATGATGCCCTAAAATTGTTAGAGCGTAGAACTATTATAAGACTCTGGTTTGTTTGGGCGGCAAGTGGAGCATCGAAACGACTATCTACCTATTCCAGTTTTGGGCCTATCGGTTATTTGTCGTCAGATGGGGTTGTCTAAGGGTGTGAAATTATATTGAGGGACAGTGCTTTGTATGTGATGATCTTCACCAGGAGTAGTAATGCTTAATCTGGGTGGATGTGTACACCTAATTATCTTGGGTCGCGGAGTATGAGTTCAATGAACTCAGTATGGTGATGGTTTGATACTGAGATTGTGGGATTGTTCGGTAATCTAGCAGTTGCAAGGTTGTAAAAGACTGGATGAATCCAAGTGGGGGTAATCACTTAGGACTGTCGGGAAAGACTGTGGGGTGAGCCCATAGCAAGTGAGGGAGTGTCGTAAGACCACGGGGTGCCGCAACATTCGCTAGTTAGTGAGAGAGTTGTTGTAAGACTGCGGAAATCCGTAGCATTCACTAGTCAGTGTGTGACGCAGAGGGGTTCTTAGGGTGGGTAGCCTTGCCATTTGAGTCCTTTGGAGCCTGGTGGCTGGACCAGGTGTGATATTGATGGTCTCAGCGATGGTCGGGAATCGTTATATCTCGATTTAGGGAAGGGTTGTTGCAAATCGGAAGGATTGGGGTGTAATACACGCGCAGATTCACGGATCTCGGCTCATGAGTTGAGTGTCAGATTGGGTATGGGTGGTTTCAATTCTTTGCTGTCAGATCAGGCTCTTGTGTTTGAGTTGGCTCCATCTGTGTAAGAGATAGACAGGTTGGGATTTCAGATCTTCAGATGGATTTCATTTTGAGTGGTTATGGTTTCCATCTGATGTATTAGACCTGGGTGGGTCGGTTCATTTGGCTTGGGGAGGACCACGACATGCATGGAATTAGTAAGTGGTAGACGATAGAGGTCGGAGGTGATGTGTGGCTACAGATCGGTTATAATATTCGCTTGGGGTAAAGAGAACTTAGTGATTGCGAGTGCAATATATTTGGTTGAGATAGCTCGGTTGGATTGAACGACTGTTGGAGTCGTTTTGGCGGATGGGCTGGGGCAGCCTTTAGCGGTTCAACTTTGGGGTTGGGACTCGATCTTGTATTCAGAATTGGTGTTAAGCATTAGAAGGTAGTTGGGGCTTATGTTTGCGGGTATCAGTGGATGGTTCCGGTAGGTCATGGTCATTCAGTTCGGGGTCGGAGTTGAATCATCCTGGGTTTGGTAGTATAATGGTTCTGTCCGGCGGGAGGTCAGATATAGAGTAGAGTTTCAGCTTCCATACGGAGTGGCAGATAATTCTTTTAATGTCTGAGGGAAGAGTATTGAGGTTCATTCCTTTGATGGGTTTTGATAGCGGTATCGGTGCTCGGTCTTCGGTGCGAGGAGACTCCTCAATTTCTTTTGGGTTTCGGTCGGGATCGACTGGTATGTCGGGCATAAGTGTTCAACAAATGATTATTGTCAACGACTTGTTTCCATCAGTCGCATCGAGATAATTAGGGTTGGAAGTGTTTTTTTGGGTTTGTTATTCAATGAGGGTTGATATAGTGATGTTCTGCATGGGCGGTCCGTCGGGGAGAAAGACCAATATAGATTCCAGGTTTTGGAGAGGCAGAAGTGGTCCTGCATCGCCAAAGGGTTCATTCTTCTTCGGGTGGGAAGTTTCAGTTTGGTTTCGGTTGTCTTGGGGAGATCGTTTTATGTTCAAAATTTTCGATTGTGCTTCTCGGGTCATTTGATAAGATATAAGGGTTGGTATGGAGCGATTTCGAGGAGGAAATCAAATTTAAGTGGGGGAGAATTGTTACATCCTGTTTCGAGTCATTTTCATTTCGGAATGGCGATCAAGGATTGGGTGTTAGCAGGGTTAGAATCATTGAAGAAGTTAGTTTTGGAGCTCATTTTGGAGGTGAATGATGTATTTGATGAACCGAGTATTCGGTTGTGATGTGGAGCTAAAGGGGTGTTTCGGTAATTTTTTAGTTGGGCTTTTATGGGAAGTAGATGTTCGTTTGGAATATCTTATGATTGGTATGAGTTGATAATAGTGTAGGCCTTCTCGATACCTTTTCATGGGTATAAGGATGGTGGGAGTTGGAGTTGTAACAAAGAAGTTATTGCTTCCGGATTAAATTAGGGTTTGGAGGAAGACCTTAGTACGCGGGGCGTACCAAGGAGGTACGCGGGGCGTACCAAGGAGGTACGCGGGGCGTACTGACACGAAGAGCTATACGCCATGCGTAAAGGAGTGTATGCTTAGCATACAGAGAGGAGCGGGTCGGGATTACGAGGAGGTACGATAGGCGTACGAAAGGAAGTTAAAAACCCTAATACCGAGCATTGTACCCTATATAAGCATAATGTTAGTCCTTTTTCTTCATTTCCAAGCCAGCCTCCATATCGTAGAAACCTTAATTCGACCATGTTGCCTCTTCAGGATGTTCTTGAGCGCTTGGATGGATTTGGTGCCCTTTTATGCTTTTGGGAAGGAAAGAAGATGAGTTTGAAGTTGCTTGGCTTGGTGGAATGACCTTAGATCCAGAGCCATCATCTTGTGGGGAAGCCATTTGAGGTATCAAGTTTCAATCTTGCCTTGTGTATGAATAGATCTCCTCATGACTAGTTTATTGTGTTCTTGGCCTTCTTTTTTAGTTAATGGATGAGATAAGTTGTTTAAAGGTTCATCCTTCTAGATCTGAGTTTGTTTTAGTATCTTTGAGCATAAAGATGCAAGATTTATGTGTGTTATGGGGTCATGCATGTATTAAGTCACCCATTCAGTCTCTTTCTAGCTTAAGAGATTTATTTAGTCATTTATGGACGTAAAGTTGGCAAGTTTACGTGATATCCAAACTCAAGTGGGTCAGATCTGTGGTTTGGGAAGCTTTGTCTTAATGGATTAAGTGGAAATGAGGTTTGGGCTAGATAAGGTGAGTACGATGGGTGTACAAGCAGGTACGCCAATGTACAAGCCTCCAAGCGAGAATGCTGCGCGTACATGCCTGTACGCCATGCGTACTCTGTCTGAGTGGGTTTGTGCATTTGGGCTTCGGTTTGGGCTACCTTCGTGGGACTGGTTTCTTAGTGTCGTGTTGGGCCATCTGAGATGGTGTGTTTTGGTGAAAGGTTAAGCAGTGGGCTTTAGGGTAAGGCCCAAGTGAGGGTTTGGGCCCAATTTTGAAAATTGGGCCATTAGTGGACCTTTGTGGATCTTTTGGTCTTGGGCCTTGGTGGGCCCAATGGGTTTGGGTCATTTGTGAGCCTTTTAGTTGGGCTATCTTTGGACCTAGGGCTGGAGTCTAGCCTTTTTCAGTTATTGTTTATGGCGTTGGTCTTTAGACATTCCTTATTCAGCCATCTTCCATTTTTAACCGTTAATCCATTAAGACATTGCTCCAAAACGTAGATCTGACTTCCTTAAGCTGGATTATTACGTAAATTTGTTAACTTTACGTTCATGCATGGCTAAATGAAGCTCTTAAAGCTCAAAAGGACTTAAATGATGACTTATTGCATGCATGAGTTCAAAACCCCCATAAATTTTGCACCTTTATGAATAAGAAACTCCTAATAAGCTCAGATACAAAACAATAAGCCCTTCAAACGTCATAACTCATCAAACCAACCCAAAAAGGGACAAAAAGCATAAAAACTAAGACATGAAGAGATCTAAGCATGGAGAAGACAATGTTTGAACTTGATACCTCTAAAAGCTTGCAAAATGAGTGATGAGTCTGGATATCTAAACTTCCCACCAAGAAAAGCACCTTCACCTTTCTTCAAATCCTTCAAGATGAGCAAAATAAGCACTAATTCCTTCTCAAAGGCTCAAAGACCCAACAATGGAGGCTTAATGTAAATATTACGGTTAAGAAGATATGAGGGCTGGTAAAGAGGCCATCCCTATGGACTTAAGGTCTTTATATATGGTACAACACCTTAAATTAGGGTTTCATAAACTCCAAGTATGCTAAGCGTAACCCTTGTATGCCTAGCGTACGAGGCCTCACATCCGCGACCAGCATCCCCTTACTACGCTAAGTGTACCATGTGGTACGCTAAGCGTACCATGTGGTACGCCCCGCGTACTACTCCAAGGACCATTATTGCAACAATTTAAACATAAAGGAAAAATAAGAATATACCAACATCCAAGTGTTACATACATACCTCGTTAACTCCCCCAAGTTCGGATTGTTTTAATGACTCGAACTTCTGTCACTGTTGCCAAGGTGTGTGCACATTTATTTGTAATGGATAAAATCGAACTTTTCTTAAATACTTGATTTGACTGTTCTACATGGCTACTCCTCATCATTGCCTATTCCCCTTGTAAAATCCTAAAAATCAAGGTTAAATTTTCATTTTTAGACCAAGCCAAAAACCATAAATGTTTACAAATCTTAGTTTCCAAACGCCAAAATCACAAATCAGAGTATCCCAAAATCAAATCTCATAAAAACCAAAGGATGTGCACGATCAAGCCTTCGCCTTGCACCGATCATCTGAAGTACATGAAACATAACATTTAAACTGTAATCCAAAGCGTAGTGAGTTCCCCCAATTACCACACACAACCAAACAAATATACATATTGCATTCTGGGTCCGCAGTTTCCCGACTGGATTACCGCAGTCTCATCAGATCACTACAACATAGCAACATGCTAAACCAAGATACATAATCTACTAGGTCGGCATTGGTGCCTTCGACCCACAAGTACAGTGAGGAAAACTCACTTGCTAGTATGAAAAGATAACAGATAAGAACTTTGTTCCAATTCCAACTCTACAGGTCACCTATATAACAAACAGTAACCTAAACTCAAACTTCTGCTCAAAATACCCAAAATGCCCCTAAGTCAAACTTGGTCAAACCCCAAGTCAAAGGTTAAAGTCATCAAGTCAAAAGGATCAAGGAAAGTCAACTGAATGAGTACGCCCCGCGTACTCAGTGATTATGCTGGACATAGTCAAAGACCAGGCAAACCATCGGGGCTTCAGCCCAGTACACACAGTGTACCACTTTGTATGCCCGACGTACTCCGTCTGAACCATTTTCTCATCAAAATGTGCTTATTTCCTAAAGACCTTTCATCCAAACTCAGATCTAGACCCAAAACATTGTTCTAAGTCATAAAGTTTCAACCTTTATGAGTTTCCATGGCTAAACAAGGCCCAAAAGCTAAAACCCTTACTTAATAATCCATTTAGACATCATAACTCCTTCATGGAAGGGATAGAAGGACCAAGATCACATTTTTATGATTCCTAACATCTAAAAACGTCTGAAAGGACATCTCTTCTGCTTAGAGTAGCCCATACTCATGAACACCAAGCTTATGGGTCCAAAATGAACACAAACTCAAAGCTAACAAGATCTAATCAAATACTCATCAAGTTTCAGACTTTATACCTCCACAGGATGCTTGAGGATGAAACACTTCTGGATCCAAAGTTCCTTAAGCTTCCAAGATGATTTCCTTTCCTTTTCCTTCCTTCAAGAACACCATAAATACACTCTTAAGCTCACAAAGGTTCACACAATGGATTAGGGTTTGTTAGGGACGAACTGGGAGATGGAGGCTGATGAATGAAGGGGTATCAATGAGATAATGATGCTTAAATATGGCTCAAACCATAAAAATTAGGCTTTGGGCATCAGCCACGTACGCCCAGCGTACCCACAAAAGGGCAGGTCCCTCTAAAACAAGCCATGGGACCAATTTTGCAACAAATCCAAAAACTTAGGGTCAAAAACAAAATTACCTGAACAAAGGTGTTACATCCCTATAACTGTCACTTCAAATTTTAAATTTTTCCCTTTATTTAAAGGGGAGAGGTTGAACTATTTCCTCAAAACCACGATTTTTGTTCCTATCCCTTCCAATTCTCTCTCCTTCTCGTTTTTTATTTCTTCATTGATTTCCTCTCATTAAGAAAGATAACCATCACATTTGTATGACCTTGTCGTCCTTCACCCAAAAAAACCTAGATGACTTTATAAAGGCTTATTATATCGATCCCCAATTCAAGCCCCAACTTTCTTCTCATAATCAATCCGTCATCGATCCTCCGTTGGGTTTCATAGGGGTTTATGTCCAAATTTTCAATTATGGTCTGCATTTACCTAGCATTGAATTTATGAACCTGTTGTTGAACCATTCCAAACTCAATACCTCCCAAATTACCCCCAATGGATTTCGCAAGGTTATGTGCTTTGTAATATTGAACAAAGCTTTGGACATCCTTCCTACGCTACCAATATTCCGTCATTTCTATGTGACGATGGTTAGTAACAATTAGGTGTTGTTTTCTTTTCTTCATGGTGAAATCAAGATTTGTGATTAGTTGCTTTCTTCTATCAATAAGTGGAAACAAGAGTTCTTTTTTGTGGATGCTCAAGCTTTTGCTGAAAATATGTAATTCCGGGAGGTTTCAGTTTGCGAGCATGATTTGTTGCCTGACCATCACTCTTCTATGGATCGTCTTGTCGATAACTATTTCAGGTGGCCCGATCTTGATTAATCAACCCTGTAGATGGCTGTACTAGGTGTCATTATGCATGCTGAGGATATGCCAGTTGCTCATGTGCTTCGAGGTCAGAGGAATACACTTCTTGAGTGTTTACATTGTAAACGCCTTACCAATCCCTCCAAATCCTCCGAGGGACCCATGACTAGGTGGCTTGCTCCTCCATAGGTCGATTCCTTGGTAGATTACAAATAAAACCAAGACTCCCAAGCAACTCCTGACACTGGGGATTCCACTATGGCTTCCTCCACCCCTTTAGAAAAGAAACAGACAAAACTTAAGCGCCTTCGAGGTAAACCTCATGTTTCAACTTCTTCCAAGCTTCTTGTTAAGTCCAAGATTCCTCATAAATAGAAATCAGGTGAGGTTTTCGAAGCTGAGGATGAGGTTGATGCCGAGAGGAGGAAAGTTGTATTATTGTAAACTTTATCTGGTAAGACAGATAGTTCAGCTAGTTCCGCGTCTCCAAAGCATCCCAAATCGATTCATTCTCCTAATCTGAAAGACTCTCTTGACTCCAGGAGAGTTAATCCTGAGTCCTTAGCAGATGATACTCCTATGGGTGTTACTAAGGGTTCAAAATAAACTCCATCTGGCCTTAGTAAGCTTCATGACTTCCCTATTCAGTCTGATCCTGCATTGAATGCAGCACTCGAAGCTTCCTTTGTCGCATCTACTACTGTCTCATCCAAAAGCATCAATCTACCTGTTTAGACCGACACTCTTACAGTAGCATCATCGCCCATACTTTCCAAGGGGATTCCTGACTTACCTCTCCCAAATAAGAATGCAGTCACCTGTGCTTTCCACCAGAAACTAGTTTGTTCAGGTATCGCTGCTTCCTCATCTGCTGTGATTGTTCCAGACTCTGAAGTTCTTCCTATATTGCAAGTTCTCGTCATATCCTCTTTAGACCTTATCGATATTGAGTCTTTAATTAATCCTTAGGAGGAAACAGTTATTTGGATGTCTCCCGCTAGTGCTCTCATAACCGATTTTATTCCTAGCAACTCTTCCCCTCTGAAGTTTGGTAAGTGTGAACATTTTTTTCTCTCTTTCGACTATTCCTTTTAACTTGTGTAGGTTCTTACATAATTTTGATGGCACATATTTCATTTATGTTTTGAACCAAGCTCATCCTCCTACTTTGATGTCCTTGGCTTCATCTCTTCCTTTTACCACGACCAAGTTTCCTGACAAACCTGGCCTTGGCAAGATGACAGACGAGGAAGGAAAAATTCCATACGACTTTCATATTTGTGCAATATTCTGATTCCCAGTTCCCTGAAAAACCTGGCCTTTAGTCATATCTCATGACTCGTAACACTGATTCAGGAGATTCAAGATGTCCTGAAAACTAGACAAAATTTTGCACTACTTTCGTGTTTGTGCAATATTCTGATTCCCAGCTCCCAAGCCGTGGAAAAGCCATTTCCACGACTTATAAAATCTGAAAATTACATGGACGTGAAGATTCCATCTCCCACAATGTGGCAAGTCTTTTTGCACACTGTGGCGTCACTGTAACCTATAAATTAAGCTGAAAATTAACCCTAATGACATATCTTCAACCCTAATTCATTCCCTACGCAAATAAACCCTAGAAGTGAGGGTCTAGAAGGTGGTCGGAGGGTCGTTAAGCTAATATGGATCAAAGATCTGAAGGATTCAAGAGCGGATTCATAACATGAATCATTCAGTTTGATTTTCTGACCATGACTAGCATTCCAATTGTTTCTATTTGTGTTTTTACATTCTGAATTCGGGTGTTAAGACATGTTGCTTTCGTTTAGGTTATATGAACTCCTAGTTCTATGTGTTGATTTTATATTTGATGGATTTATGAAGTTAGTTTTTGCTTGAAAATTTGTTCGATAAATCTTAACCTAGCTTGTTAAATTTTCTATCTTTATTGTCTTTCCCTCAAGTTTTGTGTAGTTATATGGCCATTGATTTCATGAACTTGTTTTACCTAGTTATTTTTTATCATTAAATTTCTAGAGCAAGAGGTTGATCATAACCTAATATAGGTGGTAAGTTACTTTCTTGACTATGTTAGACAACATTATTTGATCATAATATTTGCTTGATTACTTTTCTTGATCATAGATATGTAGTTACTAGATCTTATCATTCAGATTCCACATAATCCTTAAAATCAATTTAATGTTCTTAACTTGCGCGGTCATTTGGGTTAGAGTTCATAAATTGACATATGCTAGTTAGTCTAATCATGATAACTAATAACTTCTAATTTGGCAACCAACTAATAAATTCATTGCACTTAAGTAATTAACCATGATTTTGAGATTTAATCCAGTCTAAAACAAAGTACCTGAAGTGATTTGTTTTTGGTCAATTAATCTAGTTACTTAGTTATTTCTTGTGATTTAATAATAAACTCCCATTTTATTGCTTTCTTCAATTTAGTATAACCTATAGTCAAAAAATTATAATATTAATTCACTACCGTTCTCCTTGAGTTCGACACCCTTGTTTATCAAAACTATACTATACTTAATCAGGTTCGGTGTGGTTTAGATGTGATATACTAAGAGTTATAAATAAAAAAACCAGTGCATTAAAAATACACATCAAAATTTTTTTTGGCGCCGTTGACGGGGAGAACAGTTTTCAATTAATTTAGTTTATTTCATTATTCGTTATTTGTTTTTTCATTTTTAGTTTTATTTTTATTTTTCTTTGATTACATGCCACGTGTCAAGAAGATTTTTGTTGTTATGTGCAGAAATTCATGGATCATACGCATTTCCTGGTTTTTCTTTTTGCATAGGTTTCGAGATTTCAAGCGATTAAGAATTCTTGACTTGATTAGTCTACTACTTTGGTGATTTGTCCAACTCAATCCAAGATGCGTAGTATAGCAAGATGTATTGTGGTGGTTAAGTGTAAGACTAAACTCTTGCTACTTTGACTAGTGTAGTAGTCATGACATATAAACATATTAAAAAGTTACTACATATCGATGGAAGGAAAATGGGCAACAAGCTGCACCGCTAGCCATTTCTGGATGGCAAAACTAGTTGGTTCAACTTTTTTTTTTGCTTATTAGTTAATGGTGCAAAGAAACCACGAGAAATAGCCTAAAGAGTCTTGAAAGTTTTTGTTTTCTCAAACCACTTCTTTCATGCAAGATATTTAATCAACAATTATAGCATGATTCCGACGAAGACGAGTGATCGTGATCTTTGCAAAATTATATTGCCCTTTGGATGCTTTCAATATTTCAATGATTAGGATGGAGTGTGGTTTTGTCACAAGAGATACTTCACGAGAGGCGTTGCATCACATAAGCGTGGGGTCACTTACCCACACGAGAGAGGGATCAAGACTTTTTTAAAGTCCATTACTAGACGGATAACATCTATGAGAGACGAGATGAGTGTTTTGCTGACAAGACTTAAGTTGACTTTTATTCGCAAATTTTTACTACCGTAGTTTCCACGATATGGCAAGTTAACAACCACGACGTGGCAACATCTTTTGTGCGATGAAAATTCCTGAGAAAGTATTCCCAGATTTTACATTTTGTGCCGTTATATGATGTTTTTGCTGATCGTTTTGCGCACCAAGTCCTGACATGAGCAAAAAAGTAAAGCGGGTCTAGTTTTCAGTTTCTAGAAAAATCCGATGCATCATCATTCAAGCGCACATTTCAAAGCAACCCACTACATTCGATTTCTTTCTCGTGACTACATTCCCAAGGCGAGTTCGTTCCTTTTCTCCCTCTTCTATTTTATATGTTTTAATTGTTATTATATACAATAAGGGCATTGCATAATTTAAATGTGGGGTATGGAGATTGGAAAACGGACAACAAGCATGCTAAATTTTAATATTTTATATGCTAGATTAAAAAATTGAAAAATAAAGACTTGAAAAATGGTCTAAAATAAAAAATCTAGTAAATTTTAAAATTTTGTTTTGATATTATTACGTTAAAGCTAAGTTTGCTAGTGTTATGTGGGATAATTTGATGTGAATTCTAAATTTTAGTTGAACCAATATGTTATAATATATTTGTGGCTTTCCAGTCATACTGTAATCATGAGACAGAAACACGAACTTGTGTAGTATGAAAGACATAATATGTTTTGCTTTCTGAATATCTAGACCCAATAAAAAGCCTATCGATGACAATTTATCTCTTGAGTCCTTTCTGTTAAAATAAAGCGAGTCAAGTTTCCAAGTTTACCTGTTTAATTTCTGCATTTTGAGTCTAGTTATGTAAAATAAATAATTAACAGTTCAGGAGTTGAACAAATCGGTGGCCTTTGAGACTCAATAAGTATTCCCCCTGAGGATATTTATATCTATCCACATATTTGTAAAAGCTTGGATGGATGGGAAGAAAATGATTACATGGGTTTCACCCACAGTCATGGGTTCCATTAGTTTCTTGAGGAATTCCGAGTACCCTAATGAAGTTCTTAGAAAGTTACGAACTGTAGTATTAATAGAAATGAAATTAGTATTGTTTGCTTATTTGTGTGAAAGTTGAAGTTAAAGTATTGAGAAAAAAAATATAAAAAGTTTTGAAAAAAATATAAAAAAGTGAAAAAGAGAAAATGTCCAGTAAGATGTTGCAATAAAATTTAGTTATATTTTTAGGACAATTATTATATATAGTATTTTTCTTTTTAAGGTCGAGTCATTTGGAATTTGATAACTTTTGAAACAAAACAGGGTAAATAAAAGGACATAGGTGGTAGGAATGCAAACATGAATGTTGTTCAAAAATAAGTGGGGAACGTTTATGTGTGATAGATGTCATTTTATGCATCTTTTAAGGTAGTTTTTGTTAGCATATTGCATCATATTTTTTTCTTTTTCATGTGTATTAGTTTAAATAATGTTAAGCTTATGTATTTCGTAAGAATTCTCGTATTGCTCATGTTTTGGTGTCTATTTCAGGTAATTTAAAGTGGAGCGGTAGTTTGAAAGTCTTTGGAGCATATCTGGAGCTTATTTGGAGCCAAAACTCTAAAAAAAAACAAATACGGGCTATATCTCACCAAACACGGGTCGTTCTTCACTTACGAAACATAACCAAAAGATTTCTGATTTTTTTAGTCATTTTAAAACTTCGATCCTGAAGCACGGGTCATGCCTCCCAAGCACGAGACGTGCCTACCTCCCGATTCCATTATTTTGTGTATTTTAACCTGCGAAGCCCAAGCACGGTCCATGCTTCCCCATTTTTTGATTTTTTTTTTGATTTCTTTTGGATTTTTAAGTTGCGATGACCTAGAACGGGCCGTGCTTATTGCCATAACCCTTGTTTTTCACCCAGACTGTTATATAAATACCAGATGTTGTCCAATTGAATGAGAGACAATTCCAGACGACGAAAAAACCCTTCTGAAGGCGATTTTTTGCACTTCTCATCACTTTCTGAAGATCTAAAGGTTGTCGATCATCTCCTACGTTTAGTTTAGTAAGATTTAGTAGTTTCATGTTTTTTTATTGTTCTAGATCAGATTTTAGCCATGTCTCGCTAAAACCCTAGTTTCCAGTTCCGTAATAGACTAGTACTTTTCATGTGATCAGTTATCAGATTTGGTTTTCATTGTGCACTTCTATCTAGTTATTTCGGTTTCTGATCACCTAGTTACGGTTTAATCATTCCAGTTAATCAGTTAATAGAATACGTAATTATTCTTGTCAACGGATAATAAGTAACAAGTATCAGATTGGCTCCATGTTGGGATTTAACTCTGATATAGACTGAAATATCATATCTTTATGCTTCGAGCTTGTGAGAAGTAGTGAATATTGCTGATAATTTTACACAGATCTTAATGCAACCTTTTTGATCTTAATTAAGAGCTTGTTTAATTAGAAAGTAAAAAGTTAGGGTTAATTAAAGAGCTTGTTTTGGTTAATTTAACTAGATAAAAGAGATAATACTAGAGCTTGTTAGTTTTTCTCAGTACCAGCTTAGATAGAACGCATTTTGAATAACCAGATTTGGGCTGATTGCATGATTAGGAAAGTTGCACCATAACTGAATTCGTTTTTATTATTTCACTGTGATTTTTAGTTTTAGTTTTAAATCAACCCCCCCCCCTTATTATCTTTTGTTAAATGACTAGAATGTGCCTTACGCAAAGAGGTATTGATCATTAGGTTGTGTCCCTGATGATTCGACCCTGCTTCCCTGTGCTATACTTTAATGTAACCAATAGTGATATTTATTTGCTTAAACCGTGTGTGACAACAGTTTAACAATGAGCACTGTGAGTATTCCGGACTTGGAAAGTACTTAGGATTTACTTAGACACAAATATATGCATTCATGTGAAACATAATTAGTAAATTCGAATTGGGTTCTTCTGTGTGATGTTGGTGAGCAAAGTTTTGATGTGGTGGTATTAAAATAAAATCATAATGAATCTAGTTTTGCTTGGGGACAAGCAAAAGAAAAGGGTGGGGTATTTTGATATGACCTTATTTAACTATGTATTTTATGCTATTATCCTAATATATTTGAGTAAAAATGGTATATTTTGAGATATATGATATTTTATATGCTTTGAAATGTTCAATTACAGTTAAAATTGGAGTTGGGATGCAAAAGGAGGAGAACATAGTTGAAAAGACGTAAAAAGGATGTTGCTAGCAGATTGACCTCTCTTCAGTGTTTTAGTCATACCTCATGACTCGTCACTCTGATTGAAGAGATTGAATATATCCTGAAAACTAGAAAAAATTCGGGCAACTTTCATGTTTGTGCAATATTCTGATTCCTAGTTTTCATGCTGTGGAAAAGCCATTACCATGGCGTGGAAAATCAGAAACTTTCACGGACGTGAAGATTCCATCTCCCACGGCGTGACTAGTCTTTTTCCACACAGTGGCGTCGCTATATCGTATAAATTAAGCCAAAAAATAACCTTAATGACATAATTTAAACCCTAATTCGTTCCCTTCGAAAAAACCCCCAGAAGTTTAGTTTTTAGGTTCTAGAAGGCGGCCAGAGGGTCGTTAAGCTGATATGGATTGAAGATCTGAAGGATTCAAGAGAGGATTCATAACAGGAATCATCTGGTTTGTTGTCCTGACCATGATTATCATTCCAATTGTTTGTATTTGTGTTTTTACTTTCTGAATTTGGGTGTTAATACCTGTTGCTTTCGTTTAGATTTTAATAACTTGTAATTCTATGTGTTGATTTTATATTTGATGGATTTATGAAGTTAGTTTTTTCTTTAAAAATTGTTCGATAAATCTTAACCTAACTTGTTAAAGTTTTTATCGTTATTGTCTTTCCCTCAAGTTTTTTTTAGTTATATGGCCATTAATTCACTACTGTTCCCTTTGATTTCGACACCCTTGTTTATCAAAAATATACTATACTCGATCAGGTTCATTACCTGTAAGGTATGGTTTAGATGTGATAGACTAGGAATTATAAATAAAAAACTAGTGCATTAAAAATACACATCAGTGACCTACTTTAAGTTGAACCATGGTGTGAAAACCATGACAAGTTTATGTGGTTAAACCATGGTGGTTGGACCATGGTGACCTACATTAATCTCAACCATTGTGTGAAAACCATGGCAACTTTTATGTGGTCGAACAATGGTGGTCTAGCCATGGTGACCTGCTTTATGTTGAACCATGGTGTGAAAAACATGACAAATTTTATGTGGTTAAACCATGGTGGCCGAACCATGGTGTGAAATCCATGACAAGTTTTATGTGGTCGAACCATGGTGAACTACATTATTCTTTATGAATTATGTACATATTATGTAAATTAAAAATCAAATGATAATTTCATGATTGAAAATAACATTAAAGATCAAACATACACGTGTACTTTTCATTTCTACAACATTTCACATAATCAAAAGATTCACAAAACATCGTTTTATAGCTGTTTTAGCCGAGCTACACCGCTCTATGCTTTATAAGTGTACTTTTTTTTATTAGAAATGGAAGACACACAGGTTATACTTGTTACATGTTCATGACAATCTTGTCCCTTGCATTGTTTATAGGATCTATGAGTCATTTCAACGGGCTTCCACTACCATGTACTAGCATTCCCAATTGGAGCTAAGTTTCGCAATGTGCTCCTACCTACTTGATTCATTTCTTTTGAGCATTATATCTCATACTGCACAAGTTCTCCCCCACTGAATCGTCTGTTATAGTTGTTGGATTAGTGTCTAAGTCCATAACTATAATTGGTATGTACTTGACCCGAGAATAGCATGGTCCATTTGGGTTGCACGGCACCAGAAACAATCTGAAGATTGGATAATTGAGAAGAGGTTATTTATGGTTTATTAATATATTATAAGTTCTAATATATTAATATGAAATTATATTATTTAATTAGTATTGATCAAGAATTAATTTGGAATTAATTTTGTGATCAAAAGAGACTAATTAAATATATGGGGATTGATTATGTAAATCATTCATTCTTATAATGTGGGCTTATGATCCATAGTTCTTCATGTTGGGCTAAACCCATGTGGTGACCTATGGATACTCCATGGAGGTTTTAACCCATGGAACATGAGGGATATGGAAAGTCATTATGGTTTACATGGTGTAACCCTAGTTTGCCACACTATATAAGAAACCCCAAGGCTATGAAATCAACACCTAGACCTAAACTAGTGGAAACACAAGAGGGCAAGCCGATTTTATGAGTGCAAGTGACATATTCTGAAGTTCCTCCATTGTTGGTGGTGTTGTGTGATTCCATTTGAGGTGCAACACTTTGGGCACTAAGTTCTTAAAGGTCCAAGGTTCCAACTACACTAAAAGGTATGTCATCTAACTTGTATTTCATGTTGTTTATACTCCGTTGTATGCTAGTTAGGATGATGCTTTGGAATATTGAATGTATGCATGTACAATAGAGAAAACATAGATCCAAAGATTCTAGGGTTGCATGTACACCATGGGAGTGTTAGAATGCTCAAAACCCAACAGTGGTATCAGAGACTAGGGTTGTTTTCAATTATACTTGATGCTACTTGCTTGAAAATGCTTTAAAAATCGATTTTCTGCTATTCTGGACAGTGGACTTGCCGAGTCCACTGGGGGGTATAAGAGTGAAGTCAGTTTTACCGTTAGTAGGTCTCATTCACGAAGCATGTCTATAAGGAGGGGGTATAAGGTTACTGCCTATAAAATGGCAGTTTAATGGGTGTTCACTCTCACCCACCGCTTCCTTGACTGGTGGAGGGTCGTTAGCTGAACGGGTAGGATAGGACTCTAATTCTCCCTTCATTAAAAGTATAATGATAAATATAAAGTAACTAAACACTTATAAATTCCCAAATCTTAGTTACTAAGGAAAATGTGACTATGGTGCTAACCCATGAAATTGCACTTTGCACCTTGTTAAGTCGCTAGTGGAGCGTGTGTGGTTAACCAGCACACTAATCTGGGACTGACAGAGCATGGAAAAGGGTAGCTTGATGTTAATCATAGATCAATGGAGCGTGTATGGTTAACCGGCACATTGAATAGGTGGTTTGTAACTTTAAGAGTGACAAGCACATTTGCATGGTTATTCACACCTTGTTTGTGATCCTCGGCATCCCAGTCGCAAACTTGAAGAGCACAATCGAGATTTAAACATGCCATTGAAAGTTTCAATGGATCTAGGAATTTCAATTCACTTAAAACCTAAAATTCTTTTTTCGTTTTTCATGATGGAAATCGGCAAATCGTCATTTACCTACCTTCAAATATTTTGCAATTGGATTACGACATCCTTCTTCCAAATTGTAAAATATTGTGTTGGGTCCTAGCCTTAATATTTCATTTGGGTGTTATATTAAGGACATAAATCAACTAACTTGAATTTCTCCCATTGTAGATGTCTAGTTCAGACAACTATGGTCTGCCCAAATCTTTTGGAACAAGCTTTCCTCTTGATGATGATGTCCTGTGGTTAGATCGTGGAAGTCATACTTCACTTCCTCCACCTCCTCCAATAATTCTCCCTAAACCACAAGTTCAAAGACTTGAAAAATTCAAGGTCACTCAAGCCCTACTTGAAATGAAACATCAAGATGGAAGGTCTGTGTGTACTCACCTCTTGGAGATGAAGTCACATATTGACAGGCTGAGAATATCGGGTGTCGTTGTCTCGAGGAAGTTGGCGGTTGACTGGGTTCTTCAATCACTTCGCGAGTCATATAGTGAGTTCATTAAGGACTACTATGTGACAAACCACGACATGACCCTTATTGATCTTACCTATTTGCTTGTTGCTACTGAATCAACAATGATTTGGCGCACTGGAAAAGCATAATTGATTGGAAGATCTACTCCCCCAAACTTCCATGGACATTAACAATGGAAACATTGGAAGTCCAGAAAAGATTTCTCTTTCCAAGGGAAAGAGAAAGGCTAAGTCTGAGATTGTCACGTGTACCATTCCCAAGGAGTCTATATGTTTCTATTTCTAAGACAAGGGGAATTGGTTGTGAAGCTGCCCTGACTACCTGAAAGATCTGAGAAAAGGTAGAATCGAAAATTTTGACTCTGCTTTAGTTAAGTCTACTGTCTAACTCTATTAAGTTCATAATTGTTGATTCTTAATACATGATGTGACAAGGTTGCATTTTGATGTTTTGTAGCATCATGCAAAGGGAAGGAAGCTTAAAGGAAGAGTATGTTGAATCTGATCGCGAAGATGGATTTCAATCGCATGGTTCGAAGATCGGATTTTTGAGCTGTTGCTTAGGAGTTATGATAGATTGCTAGGAAATATGTAATAACATATTTGTCATTTGTAATTTCATTGTAAAGAAATGTTTTTTCCGCATTTTATAAATAAATAAAATTTTGTTTTTATTTTATTATATCTCCTTGCAATGACATTTGTAAAAATTGATGTTTGTATGTTTCTGTGTTAGCAATATGAATTTGATCCTTTCGTTTGTGGTAGTGTCGAGTATTTTCCAAATAAGGAAAGATTCTCATCACCCAAGTTTCAATTGGATAGAAACGAGGAATCATGCAAGTTGTATTGTATGATGAATGAGAATTTTCATCTTTGGTAAATTAATACTAATTCCTTATTCACATGTATATGTGAGTCAAGTGAAGGACTAGGGGATCGGGTACACTGGGTATGCGTTGGTCAAGATCCACCACAAAGATCAATAAGACTATTCGTCATGATTTGCTAAAGTTTAGTAAACATGGTTATGCTTACAAGTTTAAGTATAATTCTGAAACATTGGAAAAGGTTCAATGTATGGCAGAACGAATGAGAAGAATCAAATTAGGCAGAAAGATAAAAGTTTCTCCAATCTGAAAAGATGAGAGAGTACTTTAGTATCGTCTTTTTTGATCATCTTAATGTTTATGGAAAAACTACATCATAATTGATCCTCTAAAGACATCTTAGTGCATTTGTACGACTAAGAAGAGGAATCGTGAATTGTTGAAATAGTTTAAATCAAGAAGATGAGTCATACTTCGTTCCAAAATCAAGTCTTTAGTTACACTCCAAGATTGTAACCTTGAGTGACATAATCTTAAGAAAGGTTTAAAACACATATCAAATGTAGAGTAAAAGTTTTCTACTCTTGTACATTTGAAATTGGTAAGTTGTGATGTTTTTGGATAAAACAAAGACCAACTAAGGCCAATTGTGTCAAGTGTTTGTCTTCATTAGAATCCGCACTAACTCTTGAATATTGGTTTGTCAAGTAATGTTCCTTGACAAAGTGAATCATATATGTCAAGAGGTCAGTGGGAGTCTTAAAGATCTTGACAAGTTTCAAGAACTAATCAAGAGTAAACCTTTTGTTTATCACTAGCACATGACCTGAGGTTTATAACCTATCGTGTTGACATATTCTTGTTTCTATGCCCATTCCAGTTAAAGTTGACTATGCATGTGAGTTCTGAGAGTTCTCAGTTGGTTGCATAGTAACCTGGAAGAAATGGTAGGCCCTTGTGCTACCAAGTGGCAAGAAATTAAAATTATACAAGTTCAGTCCATATGAGTTTGGATTTGTCACTAACCATGTCTTGTGATTATGGTTATTCACATGGATAGGAACACATATACCATAAAATCTAAGTTTCATAAGGTTTCTCTCCGATTCATGAAAATGATGGTGAGGAAACGCTTTCACTAAGTATATTTTAAGGAGATAGCAGTTGTGATATTTTCATTCTCAAATTTGATTGTGATTACGGCATCCCTTTTCATAATTCGAATTGTGAGAAATGGCAAAGGTCTAAACATTTCAGACTTATGGCTGTAAGTTCTAAAATTGTTAAGACACTCATGTGAGCTATCTAAGGAAAGGTATATGATTTTGAGAAGCCTAGATAAAGTCTTATCGAAGCATCTCGTATCAGAAATCTGAACTTTGGTAATGAAAGTCAATAAGTATTGATTTCTAGAAGTCCAACTGATTTCTGAATACATGTCAAAGCTAGTGGGAGCATAAGTGTTAGGCTAATAATAATTATTATGCTAGTGGGAGCATAATTATTATGGTAAGTGTTGCAAGTTAGCAATGTTAATTATAGAAAACAAAGGTTTCAATTCGCAAAGTTGCAGGGTTTGAAAAGTTGTTTTGCTATAATTAAGGGAGAGGAATTTATACTTCATTTCAATTCTAAAAGCTTAGATTGAGATTTTAATCAAATTTAGTCAAATATATATTTGAATGTTATGTTGGAATGGTTCAACATAAGGAAATTCTATATATGGAAATGTTAGTTGCGTTCTCAAATTTGATTATGATTACGGCATCCCTCTTCATAATCTAAATTATGAGAACATGGAAAATAGAAATATTATAGCAAAAGACTGATGAAGTATCATGTCTTTATGTTAGACATTATGAATCGTATCCCATATGCTTCGGGTATAGGATCGATTGCATATGCTATAATATTCCCGTGTTCTAATTTTCCAAATGCCTAAGGCATTAAGAGGGAAAAAGGAATAGAACCAAATATGGCTAAAGTGGTTAAACAACTGTTAAGGACAATCTAAGGTTCGCGAAAGATTGGTCGCTTAAGAACAGTTGGAAGTATAGTAATGGATGGACCATATTGACACTATTATGAATACACAGGAGTCTATTAATAATGAGTTGTCGTATGACAAATATGGAATGTTTCCATATTGGGAGTTGAAGAATAGATGAGAAATTTAGAAACTTTTATGCAGGAAGGATGTTCAAAGGAATGTACTTTGAATTTGAGACTTCATTTCATGGAATTGTCTTGTAACAATCTCCAAAAGAATATTTTGTAATATCATTGGTCAAGTCTCTGTGACTTTTGGTACCTAGACATTACAAAAGAATCTTTGCATGATAGTTTAGAATTTAACATTTTCTAGCAGTGACAAGAATTTGGAATTCTTACACTTGCAATAAGGATTTGGAATTTTGAAATGAGCATCATTAAAATGTTTTTCAATTGATCTATTTCACAAAGTAAGGACCATAGACAAACATAGTGTGCATGCTTGGTGCATGGCATAACTATTGTTTAGACAAACATAGTGTGCATGCTTGGAGCATGACATAACTATTGTTTTAATTCAAGTATTAAGTTGATTATTCGAAACATTATACAATGAATAATGAGCAATCAATATGACTCAAAAGTTTTTGGGCCATATAGTATTAGTATTATTCTTGTGTTTCACTTTGCATGTTTTGACTTACCGAATAACTACGTTATTGAAACCATCCACAGTCGATCATACTTTGGAAGTAGGTATTGAGTCAAGACTGTCATGAATGGGTCTGTAGTTTGTCTAGGATAAGGTGGCTATAGTGTTCATGAGTACTCCTGGAATAAGATTTAAGTATTGGATTCAACCCACGCTCATTTGAATCACTTCATGGATTTTATCACGAGTGATCATGAGACGATAACATCTTATATTCTTGAAACCAAGACGTGTGAGTTGTAGTTGCAAGTCGGTTGCACATTGACATATGTAAACGCACTAGTAACTTGGTGTTATAAAACATATCGTTGTGTGTAATTCGATGAGTAAGTACAAGAGAGCATTTGGATCGAAGTTTATCCGTTCCTTTTACCCCATGTGGATAAAAGCGATATATGTGGGCCCCTCGATGATTTACTGATGACATCAGGCCTGGACTGATTTGATTTGTTCAATTAGTCATTCGTCATAAATCGTAAATCGGGAAACAATAGATAGACAGAGAGAATGATTATAATCCATATCTCAATCCATATGATATCTAGAATGGAAGAATATATGATCCCTTATCTAATGGACGCATCATTGACTAGGTCAGAGTTCGACAACGTCTTTTAATAGCTACGATTGCTAGTCGGGTTGTGGATTCGTACTTGCAATAATAGTTATTAGACTTATCCAAGTGGGAGGCTGTTGGATTAGTGTCTAAGTCCATAACTATAATTGGTATGTACTTGACCCGATAGTAGCATGGTCCATTTGGGTTGCATGACACCGAAACAATCTGAAGGATGGATAATTGAGAAAAGGTAATTTATGGTTTATTAATATATTATAAGTTCTAATATATTAATATGAAATCATATTATTTAATTAGTATTGATCAAGAATTAATTTGGAATTAATTTTGTGATCAAAATAGAGTAATTAAATATATGGGGATTGATTATGTAAATCATTCATTCTTATAATGTGGGCTTATGATCCATAGTTCTTCATGTTGGACTAAACCCATGTGGTGACCCATGGATACTCCATGGAGGTTTTAACCCATGGAGCATGAGGGATATGAAAATTCATTGGGGTATAAATGGTGTAACCCAAGTTTGCCACACTATATAAGAAACCCCAAGGCTATGAAATCGGCACCTAGACCTAAACTAGTGGAAACACAAGAGGGCAAACCGATTTTATGAGTGCAAGTGACATATTATCAAGTTCCTCCATTTTTGGTGGTGTTGTGTGATTCCATTTGAGGTGCAACACTTGGGGCACTAAGTTCTTAAAGGTCCAAGGTTCTAACTACACTAAAAGGTATGTCATCTAACTTGTATTTCATGTTGTTTATACTCCATTGTATGTTAGTTAGGATGATGCTCTGGAATATTGAATGTATGCATGTATAATAGAGAATATCCAAAGCATCTAGGGTTGCATGTACACCATAGGAGTGTTAGAATGATCAAAACCCAACATAAGTATCTCTTAGTCATTACTTTACACGTTGCATGTCATATAGCGGCGCCGTTACATTTATCTTCTAACTAATCTAGACTTGTATGTAGGTTAGCCGCGTTGGATTCCACACATGGATTCAAAGTCCTCGTAGTCTGAATAGCGAATTTGATTGGGATTACCGCTTCGGTTCCATAAACCAGGCTAAATGGTGTTTCCTTGGTGGGGGTTCTAACAGTGGTCCGATACGACCAAAGGACATGTTGTAGCTCGTCTGCCCAGTTCCTTTTTCATCTTCCCAACCTAGTCTTGATCCCTTTTACTATGGTCCAATTAGTTACTTCCACTTGCCCATTTGACTGAGGGTGAACCACCGACGTGAAATTCTGTTTAATTCCTTTTTCTTGACACCATTTTTTGAAGATCCATGAACTGCTTGTCGTTGTCACTTACAATGGTGTGTAGCAAGCCATAATGGCACACAATTTGTCTCTACATGAATTTAATTAACTTTTTCCATGTAATGACCATCATTGGCTCGGCCTCAACCCATTTGGAGAAATAATCCACCACTACTATCAGAAATTTCAGTCTCCTGGTGCTTCTGGGAATGGTCGTATAATATCAATAACTCATTGTAAGAATGGCCACGGGCTTGTCATGCATGTCATCATTGTTTATGGCACTATTGGCACATTGGAATACACTTGGAAGCTATATCATTTCTAAATGGTTGAGTTCGTATCACTCGTTATGGTTGGCCAAAAGTATCCTGCTTGTAGTATCGTTTGAATTAGCACTCTAGATTTGGCATGCGCCCCACATACTCCTGCATGCATTTCTTTCACTACTTTCTCAACCTCCTTTTTACTTAGGCACTTGAGCCATGGCATCGAGTATTGCTTGTGGTATATCCTTCCTGCAAACATTGTGTAGTTGACAATGTTGACTCGAATCTTCCGTGCTTCTTTTTCATAGGTTGGCATGACCACTTTCTGGAGACATTTTATGAACGGCGCCATCCTGGAGTCTTCTTCGTTATGTAACTCTAGTACTCGCACTATCTTCTCTTTTATGCTTCTCCTCGGCAAGACCTCTACCAATTTTTTTAGACAAATGGTGGAAAACCACTGACACCAGCTTACTTAAGGCATCTGCCTCCTTGTTCTTTGATCACAAAATTTGAGCAATGTAAAATTCTTGAAATTGTTCGATAAGCTCTTTTGCCTTTGCCATATATCTTTTGATGTGCTCCTCCTTGGCTTTTTATGTACCAATGATCTGGTTAGACACTAATATAGAGTCTCTGAACGCTTTTATCTTTAACACGTTTATGCTAATGGCCAATTACACCTCTGCCAATAGGGCTTCATACTCTGCCTCGTTCTTAGAACATTTGAACTCGAACCGAATGACGTATGCAACCCAATCTCCCTCAGGGCTTGTTAAGATTACGCCGGCTCCTAACCAATCATAACTAGAAGCCCTGTCTCTATTCAAAGTCCAATGTTCACCTCCCTTAGCTTTGTCTTTCTGGAGTGCCTCATGTATTCCTATTTTAACACTGGGAGTCTTGATAGCACACACGCTCGCCTTTTCTCCCTCTTCCGGTATCTCCGTTAGGAAATCTGATAATGTCTATGCCTTGATGTTCACCCTTGGTTAGTAAGTGATATTGTATTTACCTAGCTCTATTGCTCATTTTGTCATTCGTCTGGATCTTTCTGGTTGCATCAGAATCTGCCTTATTGGTTGGTTCATTAACACAAGTATTGGGTGAGCTTGAAAGCATCTTCTTAGCCTTCTCACTGTGTAAACCAAGGAGAGGACCGATTTTTCTATCAGGGAGTAGTTCATCTCTTCTCCTTGAAGTACCCGACTAACGAAATAAATAGGAATCTGTTTCTTTCCCTTTCGACGACGAGGATTGCACTTATTGCATTCCTATTAGTAGATAGGTACACAATCAAGGGCTCGTTCGGCTTTGAACTCGCTAGTGTTGGGAGGTTATTGACTCACTCCTTTTATGGATTAGCTTCGATTCCATCCTTGGAGACGAGGTTCCCTACAAACTTTCCTCTTTGTACACCGAACACACATTTTTTTGGGTTGACCTTCATGATTGTTTCCCTAAGCTAACCCAGAGTCTCTTCTACATCTTTTATAAACTCGTGATCTTCCTTGATCTTAATGACCATATCATTTACATATACTTCCACATTTCTCACTATCTGTTTCTCAAAAATTTTGTCTACCAGCCTTCAATAAGTTGCACCAGTATTTCTTAAACCTAAGGGCATTTTCTTATAACAGAAAGTTCTCTTCTCTGTGTGGAAGGTTGTTTTATCTTCTTCATCATCATCCATTTGAACCTGGTGGTATCCTTTGTAAGCATCTAGGAAAGACTTTAAGTCGTATCCTCCTAGTGATTCCACTTTCCGTTCTATCTCAGGCAGAGGGTAACTGTCTTTCGGACAATCCACACACATTCTCGTGGTCCCATCACCCTTATTTACTAAGACAAGATTTTCAATCCATTTCGGGAATTGATTTTCTCACACCACTTCTGCCTGGACTATGTCGGCTACCTACTTGTTGAATATCTTATTTCGCTCTTTAGCCATCATTCGCTTCTTTTGCTTTGCAGGCATGAACTCCAGATTAATATTAACTCTATTTTCGATTATGGATCTGAGCATACCCGTCATATCCTACGCCTTACAAGCAAACACATCATTGTACGCCTTTTAAGAGAGCCTTCGGTTCTTCCTCCAGGGTATCCGGTAGGGTCGAACTAATCCTCACCGCTTGTTCTTCGTATTTTGGGTTAACCACCACATATTCTTCTTCTACCAAGGCACTCCATTCCCCTTGAAGTTTCGGTATGCCTTATTTTCCTGCATGATTTCATTCTAGAGGTCGTATAGGTATGCTCCTCATAGTTATGATGCCATGATCTGATGGTAATTTCAGCAACCCATGAACCATCGAAGGATTTTCCATAACCCTGTCCCACCGAGGAACATGTTATATGGGGATGGTTCCTTGATTATGATGAAATCTGCCAATACAGTTTTGTCAGACCGCTTTCGTAATATGCTAGTATTAAGGGAGGGATATCTTCCCCTCTGAACATAATGATTGGCTTGCAAACCCCACTACCGATGATGTTGTAGGCTTGATAAACTTTCGGTAGGCGTGATAAACAATGCTCGTACAAAATGTTCACCGAGCTCCCATTATGGACATATATTCTATGAATCAAAGTCTTTCCTACCGATCCTTTTAAGATAAGCGGCTCCATTCCTTCGTGATTAGGTGTCACTTGGCTATTGTGAGCAAAATCTAGGCTCGTCCATATCCTTTTCTTTATTGATAACGTCCCGTCGTTCGACCGAAGCATCAATACCTCTATGTCATATGTTGTGTCTTCTTTTTTACCCAACTGCTGCTCCTTTGTCTTACTGGCCTTATCTTTTTTGTTTTCCATATTTAGGCTTTCACAATCGGCTGTTGCATGCCCAACCTTTTTTTGGAAATCGCAATACTGATTCGAGCCCCGAGGGTACCTCTTCGTCCCCCTTCCCCCTGGTTCCTTTCTTTGATCTCGCTAGGGTTGAACATTGTACACCTATTTTTCTATAAGGTGCATATCTATCATATATCCCCGGTCTCTTCGATTTTTTTTCCGTTGCCTTCCATAACGATCGGTTGGTGCCGGGGGTCGACTTAGTGGAACATATTTTCCATTTTTCCTAGGAATGAACGAGCTTCCTTTCTCCATCCTGATATTTTTTGCGCTCTCACCTTCCTTCCTTAGAAACCTATTGACTTTCCTAATCATCTCCACAACATTAGCCCATTCCATGCCAAACAATTTCTAAACAACTCACCTTCCAACATACCATACGTGAATGTTGCTATAATCATAGGATAATCTCTAGTCGACATTTTTCGACTAATTTCATTGAACCTTTTGAAGTAAGCCTTGTTAGACTCTCCTCCTCTTTGTCGACAAGCAAATACGACATGAGTTTGATGCTGGAACCTTCATTGTTGTATAAAACTATTACAAAACTTTGTGCAGTGCTCTTCGAAACTTTCAATACTCCTGGGAGGAAGACTAACTAACCAATACCTGGCTGACCCATCAAAAGTTCCGACGAAATATAAGCTCCAAATCTTGGGATCCATGGGAATCATTTTAATCTCTCATTGAAAATCGGACACATGGTCATTTGGGTCTCCTGTACCCGTCGTAGAGCTTGACTCTCGGGCCTTTCAACCCAGCTGGGATTGGGATGTTGTTTATTTTGTCTGAAAACGGGGATATGAAGTTTAGCCCCCTAAGGTTGTGTGGTATTCCTTTGCTTGCTTCACTTAGCGTGAGTCTCCTTCTTTCTGTTTATCATTCTCTTTCCTTCCTTCTTTCCTTTCTCCACTATCTTTTCTTTCTTAGTCGCTTGACTTGCACATGTGGAGAGACACCCGATCACAATCTTTATCTTTCTTTTTCTTTTGTTTGTCCATCTTGTCATACTGCTTCCTCATGGTTTTGAATCTTTGGAAAGCTTCGAATTCCTCCATTTCTTGGTTTTCAACCACTTCTTCCTTATCCTTGGGAGCTTCTACCGTGTTTCAAGCCTAAACCGTGTTGGCGACTTGGGGTGTTTGTATCTACGCTTCTAGGTCTTTTATTCTTGGTATTGGGCTTGTTTCGACAATAGAGTTATCAACTTTGTTACTGCTGGTGACCATTTGTTGTGTGGTCCTACGGATTGCGCCACTTGATGCGCCCGGAGATTCTTCATGTCCTAGATGAGAGGCTATTGGCTTGGAAAGCACCCAAGCGGACGAGCCGAACCTCTCGAGCACAACAACATATTAAATTTTCACCGGGAGAGCCTCCTGGGAGAATGCTCCGACGTTTAAGTTAGAAGCGTGATAGTGGGGTGAAAGGATATGAACGGTAGATTAGATCGATTTGTGTACCTCCTTTGTTAGTTCCGATTTGCCTTTATACTGTCATGCATGGGGAAATAGTGTCATGGCCGAGCCAAATAGGAGTCTATCTAGTTGCCATTAATGTGAGCAAGGTCGATGGTACAAAAGTTGTACTTACGAAATGTCATGTAACGACCCAATTATTCAAAAGAATTTTTTTTCATTTTTCAATAGTTAAAAACATTTCCAATAACCATAAAATCTCAAGTACATTGTTTTCAAATTCATAACACCAACAACATTATTCCAAACATCAGAGTGTCCCATAAAAAAATGCCTGAGAGAGTGTATGCCGCGTCATCAAGCCTTGCCCTTGCCCTTAGGCTTAGATGTACCTGAAACAAATCCACAAACTGTAAGCTAATGCTTAGTGAGTTCCCCAGAGCATACCCCACACAATCCACATAATCACATAATCTATATTAGCTATAAAAGCTACATAAACCATATAAGCCATACATACAAACATATAGGGAATCCATGGAAACCCTCCAGGGTCTTACACCTAGTGCCATTGGAACCCCTACGTGGTCTTAACTACCTGCCATGGGAAGCCCCACATGGTCTTCCTGCCGTGGGAACCCCCACACGGTCTTCCTGCCGTGGGAAGCCCCACACAATCTTTACTACCAAGAAATTATATACAAATCACACATGCAAATATACTAGAATGCCATGGAAACCCTCCAAGGTCTTACACATAAGCGCCTTGGGAACCCCCTGAGGCCTTTCATGCGAGCATCACAAATAACTAGCATAACATATATCCCATAACCAACTAGTCATAACTCATAACAATAATGGGCGGCCTTGGTGCCTTAGACCCATTGGTATGGTGACGAGACTCACCTCTAGAGAATGCTGAACTGACAAGATAAGATCGGATAAGTCCCAACGCACAGCTCCAACTCAACTGCCTATAATCATCATGTGATTAATTTGTCAAAATCCTGAAATACCATGAATACCTTCACAGTCAAACTTGGTCAACCCTGGTCAAAGTCCAAGTCAACAGTCCATGTTGACCCCAACTCGTCGAGTGCATCCAGCAACTCGCCGAGTTACCTGAGTAACTTTTCAACTCGCCGAGTTACCTGAGTAACTCGTCGAACTCCTTAATGTCCAGAAGACCGAAAACTCATGTAGACCAAAAACTCAAATCCTTCACCGAAATCACTCAGAATCTCGAAACCAGGTAAACCCTACTCGATTCGTCGAGTTGGCTAAGCAACTCGTCGAGTCCCTTCAGTCCTTTTTGTGTTCAGTCCTTTCCAGTGGAATTCAAGGCTCCAAATTACATATCCAACCTCTTATGGTGTAGTTACCACGTAAAGTTGCAAACTTTACGTGCATGCAAGGCCTCCCAAGGCTAAAACACTAAAACTAGGGTTCAAACAACACTTAGGACATGGAAATAGCCTTAGACTAGGTAAAGGAAGCAACTTTATGTCATGAAAGACCTAGAGGTATCTTGATCTAGAACCATATCATCATGACTAGTCCAAATCCGAGTATGACACCATTTTGCACCAAAAGTGACCATATTCTTCCATAAGATGAGATCTAAGCAAAAAGATATCAAGGTAGCAACTTTTTACCTCTAAATGGTTGCTAACAACAGGTAGATGCCGGATCCAATGCCTTCTCCTCACTTCAATCTATTCAACCTCCAAATTTCCTTCAAAACAACACAAGTTACACTCTCCAAGGCTCACACACACTCAAGAAAGCACTAAACTACGGTTAGGGTTTCTCTTTGGACTGTAAGAACGATGAAAGAGGCTACAAATGAGCCATAAGTTCTATAAATAGGGTACAAACCCCTAAAATTTAGTGTTTTCCTTTACAGTGCCTACTCGTCGAGTCGGGGCCTTCTGACTCGTCGAGTAGGATCTAAATCCCGCGTCCTCATAATTGATCTCTACTCGACGAGTTGGAGCTCCCCAACTCGTCGAGTCCTAGCACACAACCCTAAAAAAACTTAGAGAATTAAATGATACCTGGAACAGGCATTACAAATCTCCCCCACTTGAACTAGACTTCATCCTCGAATTCTGCTAACGCAAATAGGTCCGGATAGTGATCTCGCATCTCATCCTCCGACTCCCATGTCCATTCGGAGCGCCTTCGGTGCTGCCATTGCACCTTTACTAACTTCACCTCCTTGTTTCGAAGAACATTGGTTTTCCTATCCAGAACCACAACATGCCTTTCAATGTAGTTCAGGCTCTCGTCTACATGAATGTCTTCCAGAGAAACAATCGTGGCCTCGTCTGTGACACACTTCCGAAGCTGAGACATGGAAGGTGTTGTGTATCTGGCTAAGCTCGTCCGGCAGATCCAAGCGGTAAGCGACCTTGCCCACCCGGGCGGTAATCCTGAACGGACTAATATATCGGGGCCCTAGCTTTCCCCTCTTCCGGAACCTAATGAGACCCTTCCATGGTGACACTTTCAACAACACGAAATCTCCTACCTGGAAATCGAGATCCGATCGGTGCCGGTCCGCATAGCTTTTCTGACGGCTTTGTGCAACTCTCAGTTTGTCACGTACCTGCTGAATCAACTCAGTAGTCTTGAGCACTACCTCGGTGCTCCTCATAACTCGGTGCCCTACCTCACCCCAACAAACAGGGGTCCTACACCTCCGACCATACAAAATCTCAAATGGCGGTTGGTCGATACTAGCATGATAACTATTGTTGTATGAAAACTCTGCTAGTGGGAGGTATGTATCCCAACTCCCTCCAAAGTCCAATACACATGCCCAAAGCATATCCTGGAGTGTCTGGATTGTCCTCTCACTCTGACCGTCTGTCTGGGGGTGGTATGCCGTGCTGAAATGTAACTGATTGCCCAGTTCCTCGTGGAACTTCTTCCAAAATATAGATGTAAACCGGACATCTCGGTAAGAGACTACTGACATTGGCACTCCGTGCCTAGCCACTACCTCTCGTACGTAAATATCCACTAATTTCTCAACGGAGATGCTCTCGGAGATCGGAATAAAGTAGGCACTCTTTGTCAATCTGTCCACGATAACCCATATAGCATTCACACCCCTTGCTGTCCTCTGTAACTTCGTGATGAAGTCCATGGTGATCTCTTCCCATTTCCACATGGGAATGGGTAGCGGTTGAACCTTGCCATGAGGTTGCTGATGTTCGACCTTGTCCTTCCTGCACGTCAAGCATCGCTCCACAAACCATTAAATCTCCCGCTTCATGCAGGGCCACCAGTAACTCAACCTCAGATCTCTATACATCTTCGTGGCCCCGGGTGAATAGAGAACTTGGATATGTGTGCCTCCTCCAGGATCTTCTGCCTTACACCTCCATTTACCGGTACCCACACCCGGACACACTGTGTTAGAAGACCCTGACTATCTCGAACAAACAAGGGGTATTGACTCCGAATCCACTCTATCTTCAAATTCTCCTTCTTTACACCCTCGACCTGAGCTTTCTTGATCATATCCAACAAAGGATAGATCAGTTTCATCCTCAAACAAACATTCCTGATCGGTGCACTTGCCGCTTTGCGGCTCAGAGCATCGGCCACCACATTGGCCTTCCCTGGATGGTACAAGATCTCGCAATCATAATCTTTCAGTACATCCAACCACCTCCTCTGCCGCATGTTCAGGTTCTGTTGATCCATCAAATACTTTAAACTTTTGTGATCAGTGAAGATGGTGCACCGAACTCCATACAAATAGTTCCTCCAAATCTTGAGGGAAAACACCACTGCCCCTAATTCCAGTTCATGAGTGGGGTAGTTCGCCTCGTGAGGAATCAACTGCCTTGAGGCGTACGCGATCACATGCCCTCTCTGCATCAATACAACGCCTAACCCTGTGATAGACGCATCACAGTACACCACTAAATCATCCAACCCATCGGGTAGTGCTAAAATTGGGGCCTCACATAACCTTTGTCTCAAGGTCTCAAATGCCAACTGCTAATCCGGGCCCCAACTAAAGGTCACATTCTTCTTGGTCAACCGAGTCAAAGGCGCCACAATCTTGGAGAAATCCTGAATGAATCTCCGATAGTACCCTGCTAGACCCAAGAAGTTATGTATCTCTGATGCATTCTTCGGCACTTCCCAGCGCATCATTGCCTCGATCTTGGCTGGATCAACCAAAATACCCTCTTGGTTGATGATGTGCCCCAAAAACTGCACCTCTCTCAACCAGAAGTCACACTTTGATAACTTGGCATAAAACCTTTCTGTTCTCAGTGTCTCCAATACCTCCCTCGGATGCTGCTCATGCTGCTCCTTGGTCTTAGAATAGACCAGGATATCATCGATAAAAACGATCACCGACCGATCCAACATCATTCTGCACACCCTGTTCATGAGATCCATGAACGCTGCTAGGGAATTGGTGAGTCCGAATGGCATCACCACAAACTCATAGTGCCCATACCGAGTCCTGAAAGTTGTCTTCGGTATATCCTCATCCCGAATCCTCATCTAATGGTACCCCTACTGAAGATCAATCTTGGAAAACCAAGACGCACCCTGCAGCTGATCGAACAAATCATCGATCCTCGATAACGGATAACGGTTCTTCACCGTTAGTTTGTTTAGCTCTCGATAATCAATACACATCATGTGTGACCCGTC
The DNA here is from genome assembly GCF_052849685.1 of Lactuca virosa. Classification (NCBI taxonomy): domain Eukaryota; kingdom Viridiplantae; phylum Streptophyta; class Magnoliopsida; order Asterales; family Asteraceae; genus Lactuca; species Lactuca virosa. The sequence goes on along the minus strand of NC_136433.1, from coordinate 163,445,818 downwards.
CTTCTTTTTGATGAACAAGATCGGTGCTCCCCATGGGGAACTGCTCGGACGGATAAACCCTCGGTCTAGCAGCTCCTGAAGTTGTGTAGATAGATCCTGCATCTTGGGCGGAGCTAGCTGGTACGGTGCCTTGGCTATCGGAGCGGCATCCGGCACCAAATCAATGTGAAACTCCACTTGCGTCTCTGGAGGCACTCCAGGTAACTCCTCGGGAAATACATCCCGGAACTCCTGTACAACCGGTACACTGCCCAAATCCGTCATTGTCTCAACCCTCGTATCCGAGATATATGCCAGAAATCTCCTAGCCCTCGCAGCTGAATAGAGGGTTGGCCCCTGCGAGGCCCTATCTCCATGATAACCAGTTCTCCCCCACTTAGGGTTCGAACCCTCACCAACTGGCGCTCGCAATCGATCATGGCCCCATTGGCCCCCAACCAATCCATCCTACGATCACCTTTAGCCCTCGCAATGGTATCGGGACTAGATCAACACGAAACTCTCCCCAAACACATTCAGGACACAGTCCCGATACACCCTCGCAGCACTCATAGTGCGGTCGTCCGCAATCTCAACCTCAAGCTGGGAATCCAAAGTCCCCAGCGCATCCCGGAACTTCATGCTAGGCGCAAGAGATACAAACGATCAGGTAGCACCCGAATTGAATAGAACATGAGCCGACATACCATTGACCAAAAAGGTCCCTATACATGATCACATACATATAAATAAGCAATACAAATCAATATCTAGCAGGAAGGATAAAACACGTACCAGCCACGACGTCTGGTGCTGCTCGAGCCTCCTCGGCAGTCAACTGAAATGCGCCGCTCTTCACCGCTGGAGCATCCACCTTAGCAGGATGGCATCAATAATCCACATTGTGGCGGGTGCAGACGCCGCCACTGCTCCTCTCCCTCCCTGCAACCTCGGACAATCAGCCTTTTTATGGCCAGTCTGGTTGCAGTGGAAACAAATCAAGCCCTTCTTGGGGCAATCCCTACTCACGTGACCCGGATGACCACACGCATAACATACCAGGGCCGTCCCCTGACAAACTCCACCATGAGATATCCCACACTTGGCACACCGATCACGGCCCTGCTGGCCCCTACTGGAAGAATCTGAGGTCCTAGGCTTTTTAGTCTGACCTACAGCTGTCTGAGCCTGCTCTGGTTTCCGCTTGGTGCGGAACTCCAACTCCATCTCCCGCTCATGGGCCTTCTCCACCATCTCATTCAGGGTTTTGCACCCTATAAAGCTCACGAACTCACAGATATCATCCCTCAGCATGGAATGATACCTCGTCCTCCTCATGTCCTCATCTGTATCATACTGTGGGATCAACAATGGTCGTTCTCGAAACTTGCGGTGATCTCCGCCAGAGTCTCGGTGGTCTGCTGGAGCTCCTAAAACTCCCTCAAAAACCGCTGCACTTCAATATATGGTGCAAACTCCCAATCAAAATGTCTGACAAACTCTGCCCATGTCATCTCAGCCACACCGGTTGCCCCCACCTGGCTACTCACCTCTCCCCACCAGTCCCGGGCTCGATCTCTTAGCATACATGAAGCAAAACCCACCTTTGCCGCATCAGGGCAAGAACTCGTGCGCTAGGCGTTCTCTATGTCCGCCTCCCAGCGACGGCTAACTATGGGATCCCTGACCCCAAAGAACTTCGGCGCCTCGCACGCCTTGAACTCCCGAAACGAGGGAGTTCGGGCCCCGACCTGGCCCGCAACAATCTCGGATCTGAATGATCTGAGCCTCTCCTCCATAATCTTCATTATCCCCTCCTTGACCGTCCCAAAAATCATTGGGGTAGCATCAAGGATGCCCCTCATAAGCTCGGCTGCTATGAGCTCGTGCAACCTCTCATCGATGGGCTCGGTACTGTCGCCCGAACCAGATCCAAATCCTGATCCTGATCCCGATCCCCTGTTCCAAATTGTGTCACCACCATACTGAACTGCAATATTTTGAACATATTTATCAGAATGTCTAAAAAAGGATCCTCCCACATTGTTTCTCCTTAGAGCCTCCAGATCTAACATTGGTACGAGTATAGGTCCTGTGCTTCCAGTAGTACGGGCCCAATACTACCTTCCACACCTACCTGTTCCTTCCCCAAGGTTCTACCTAATAACTCTAATTCTTCTCAGAACAAAACCTATCTCACAGGCTACAACATAACTCAAATCCTAGGTTACCCTAAGATTCTCTCTACCCACATCAAACCAATCATAACAGGTTGCCTTTATGAATGCAAATTGTACACATAAAAGGATCAAATAGACTTTCGAATAATAGATTCTACCCTAGGACCACAACCAGACGAGGAACAGGAAATAAGGCCAAATCAATCATTCTAAGGCTATAAGCTCCTAAAGGTATATAATTTTAAAAGCATACACATAGCAAGATCCATACAATTATCATAACTCAAATATCAGTATACCATGGCTAACATATTGGGAAAACTACTTACTTGGCTCGGCCGATCACACGCATTGCACTCTCCTCTTTTCCAGTTTAAGAAGTTTTTAACTTTTATTTTGAAAACAATTTTACCATTTCCTTAGTTTGAGTCCTGACACACCCGAGAGTGTGCCCGAATCCCTCAAACCAAGGCTCTGATACCAACTTGTAACGACCCAATTTTTCAAAAGAATTTTTTTTTTCATTTTTAAATAGTTAAAAACATTTCCAATAACCATAAAATCTCAAGTACATTGTTTTCAAATTCATAACACCAACAATATTATTCCAAACATCAGAGTGTCCCATAAAAAAATGCCTGAGAGAGAGTGCATGTCGCGTCATCAAGCCTTGACCTTGCCCTTAGGCTTAGATGTACCTGAAAAAAATCCACAATCTGTAAGCTAATGCTTAGTGAGTTCCCCAGAGCATACCCCACACAATCCACATAATCACATAATCCATATTAGCTATAAAAGCTACATAAACCATATAAGCCATACATACAAACATATAGGAAAGCCATGGAAACCCTCCAGGGTCTTACACCTAGTGCCATTGGAACCCCTACGTGGTCTTAACTACCTGCCATGGGAAGCCCCACATGGTCTTCCTGCCGTGGGAACCCCCACACGGTCTTCCTGCCGTGGGAAGCCCCACACAATCTTTACTACCAAAAAATACATACAAGGATCTAAATAGAGTTCCTAAATAAGTTCGTAAACCTCTGACTGTGGACTGTGGTTCAGAAAAATTATCCGCTTGACTCGAGTTCATATGAAAAACATTAACATTAACATTGCTTCCACCATTTAGCTACGACTTTTGTCTTTGTTAGGAACTTTTTTTTGGAAATGAGTTATGAAAAATCGAAAATCGCACATATGATTTTGATATTGTTTATTACTTTGATAGATTCCGTTTAACTACTCTTAAACCATAGAATCACCTTTGATCCATATTTGCATCTATTCAATATTTTATTATTTATTATTATAATCTAATTTAAATGATATCCCTCCAAAAAAACCAAATACTACAACTTTCTCTTCAAGAGAATTTCATCTCGAAATCCAACTCGGCATACATTTCTGAAAATTTGGTATCCATATATACTAGAGAGTAAATTACTAAAATTGTCTATGATTTGGTAAAAATTTGTTTGTTTCATCTTATCTTTTTGTCCTTTTTATACTACTTATGGTATTTTTTTTGTTACTACCTTCATCCATGTGAATAAAAAAACTATTTTTTCTTTACTAGACATTTTTTACAAATATTTTTAATTATGTGTATAATCTAAAGCACGAGGACCCATTTTAGTAATTCTCTATATAATATACTAAACTAAAAAAAAATACTATATCATTACAAAATTTGGGCTGTGGCCCAAAAAGCTCAAACGCAAATACGCAGTATAAATCGTGTCTAACTTTCAAGTTTTAAGTACTTCGCTAGTGGGCTATTCTAAATCATAACTGATAACAGCATATTCAATTATCAAAGTCCTTAAATTTTTACAATTTTTCAACTTTTCATAAGGTAGAAACAAATACATATAAAAAGTAACTTTGATATGTTATCTTAAAATTTTAATGTATAAAACTGAATATGTAGAAATAAATTTAAAACGAATTTGTGAAAAATGAAAAAAAAAATTCCTAAAAAACATGCATGAAAACAAATAAGTAGTATAAAATTATAAAATATTAATTTATAAAAATAAAAACTGATTTTCTAAAAATTATATATATATATATATATATATATATATATATATATATATATATATATATATATATATATATATATATATAACAAGGTTTCTGAGATTTTTTTACTGTTTATTTCAAATATGATTTTTAATTTTAACTCGTATGTTCTAAGGGGGTGTTTGGCTAAGCTTATTTATAACTTATTTTCTGAGCTTATTTTTTATAAGCTCATTTTTTCTAACTTATTTTTCAACTTTTGAGCTTATTATGACTTACACTAAGGTGTTGTTTGTTTTTTCTAAAAAATCACTTCTAACCATTTATTGTTGCGCCGCACATCACACGCGTAATACTTGGCCATTTGCAGCTGTTTGTTTTTCAGAAGACTGCTGACTTAAAACTGCTGAGCGTGTGCTGCGTGACGCAACACTTGACCCTCTGCGTCAAACCTCTTCACACCTTAATTTAACTTATTGCAGCAGTCTGCGGATGTTAAAAAACAAACAGACTTTTTATTACATGCTGCAACCGTTTGGTCTGCCTCTTCTGGTACAGAGGGTTGCAGAGGTGATCCGCAGACTTTAGGCATTTTCGCTTCAAAAAACAAATGGCACCTAAGAAAATAAGCCCAACTCATGAAAAATAAGTCAGAAAATATAAGCTTATAAAAATAAGCTCGAAAAATAAGCCATAAATAAGCTTAACCAGACACCCCTAACTCTTTTTTCTATCTGTTGGATATTCTAATTTTTTTTGTTCCTTAAGCTTCTAGACCTTTCTTCTACTTTATCTTTCTTGCTCTCTTTCATTCTTATATTTTTCTTAATAGACTGTTTTTTTTTTTTTTTTGCCTTCAACAAAGCTTCTTAACAATATCGATGATGTGTGTGTTCTAGTGTTCATTTGCATATACTTTTTCCAGACCCAAAAACACTAAAACCACCACCATCGAACCTATATTTTTATAAGGTCCAGTCCGATTATGCCCGGTAAACAAAAGCTTTAGGGGCATCGTTAATTTGATTTTTCGTTTCCCCCCTAAACTTTATTTGTTTTTACATATTTGATCCTTTATTTCCGGTTGATGAGATATTACCTGTTTGTCGCAAGGCATGTTTGAACTCTTTTGGGGGGCATGCACTTCATTGTAGAGAGATCACAAGTATCAAGTGCCAACATGAACTTGTTATGGATGTTCGTTTTGACATATTTTGGCTAGTCGGGGTTTCTGCCAAAAAAAGAGACACCTGTAAACTGTCTGTTGGAAAGACGATCAACACTTAGACTAGCTGATGTTTTTGTTTTTGGATGAGCTGGAGGAAAACATGCATGTGTGGATCTAACATGTGTTTCCCTTCTTCTGGGCTTGAGAAGTAGGGTTTTTACTGCGGGACAAAATGCTTTAAAAGTTGCATCATGCAAAGTGGCAAAACACGAGTAATCGTGCATGAAAAATCAACACATGTTTATACCATTTGCATTTGATCCTTTCGGTTTCCTTGCGTCAGTTGTTATGAAACTTCTCAATAGAGTCAAACGGATCATGCATAATAATGTTATGACTCAAAGATCTATGGATGCTGTTTTTAAAAGAATTTGTTTTGCTATCTAAAAAGAGGTTGTGGCGCAGTTTGTTGCTCGTTTACCCGTTACATCTATGTAAACTTTTATGATTAATGTGAAATGTTGATGATGTAACTCATTTTGATATAAGAATTTTCATCCCTGGTAATTTTAAAGTTAAGTTATTAGTATCTTATAAAATATGATTTTGGTCCCTTGCTATATTTTAAAATTACACTTTTGGTCCCTTATATAATTTATTTTTATAGTTTTCGTTTTTATTAATATTACTTTTTATTATTATAATTTCTTGTCATTTGTGTACAACCAAGATATATTTTGAAATCTTATTTTTGCCTGTTTCTAATTTATTTTATACTTTATGATTCATTTTGAAAAAGTGTTCTCCGTGACAAATACTAGATGACAAAATACTAGTTTATAAATGAAGATATAAAAAAACTAAGACAAATTGTTAGAAAAAAAAAAGTTATAATAAAAATTAGAACTTAGAATCAAAATTTGGCATGTTGCACTCGCTTTATAGCGTATCACTATGACGAATTCAAGAGCCCCTTAATTGTTGATAACCTTTTATATAGGGCTAAATGAAAGTTAGTAGTCGATATCAGAACGTTATATATATATATATATATATATATATATATATATATATATATATATATATATATATATATATATATATCCCTAACTAATAAACGAAAGTAAATTGTCACGTGTCCCTTCAAAAACACTAATTTCATCAAATGTTAAATACCGTTTTTGCCCCTCTTTGATTTCATCTTCTATAATGTCCAGGTCAAAATAAATCAACGTTTAATATCCGATTTAATTTTATGGTATTTATGGTATATGATATCTATTTAAATTTCAAAATAAATCAGCATTTAATATCCGATTTTTATGGTATTTATGGTATATGATCTCTATTTAAATTTAATTTGATACGTTTGAAATAGATACCCGATTCAGTCCTCCAATTTTAAATAATCAATACAAAAAGTTTTAAACAAACTTAACTCTTATTAATAATATAAATGTTTTATAAATTCTTTACCCGTGGTTCCCACGGGTTGTAACCTAGTATATATATATATATATATATATATATATATATATATATATATATATATATATATATATATATATATATATATATATATATATTCTATTCAAAGTAACTATTGTGTTATTGTATGCATAAATGTGGGCCAATCAATTTTACTTATTTTAAGTAAGTGATTATTACATATTATTGAATTAAATATAATTCAAAAATACCATCTATTCTAACTAGAAGAGTATTTTAGTCAATTAATATAAATTTAATAAAGGAAATTTGCATATTTTATGCAATCATAGATTCTATTAATTTTAAAAATCCGATTTTATGAATTATAAAGTTTTAGATTCGGACATTCTGACAGAATATGTTTGAGTATGTTCAAAAATAAAAATATTCTTGAACCATAAAATAATAAAAATATTTTTGAACATATTTCTTGTCATGACTTTAAAAATTTCTTGTAGAATAACAAAATTCTCGAACCATCAATTTAAGAATTAAAACAAAAATTACATTAATTCTTATAGAATACATGTAACAATTATTAAGAATTACATTTATTGTTAAAGAATAAAACTAAAAAACCTTTCAAATCTTGAAAAAAAAAACCATCAAAATCTAACAAAGATAGTAATTCATTCCAAAAGAATAATGTTGCTAAGAGGCGTCGTTCAAATTTCGTGGTCCGTTCTTCAAGCATCAGCTTCTGTGGAAACAAATCCAATGAATAAATTAGTGAGAAAATATTCATATTTCATTCCAACATAATTGGAATTCGTGATTCCATTCGGATAGAATTGGAATTCATGTACCAATAATTATATTAACATGCCTCCATTCTTTAAGAACACAATGTCAATGGCATTCTGTATGAATACATTCTGCTAGAATATACTATCGTCCTTCCATGTTTTCTTTCTTTTCCTCTTCAAAACCTAAACCCACATGTCATCTGAGCTTAGCAGCTGCATAAAGTTAGGAAAAAATTAGTCACCTCGATCACCATGTCTGTAAATTAATATGGAAAAAGTGAAGTATGGTTTATCATAGCTTAACAACTGTGTATATACCTAAATTTGAAGCTGCAAGAACTTCTGGTCTCGAGCATTCTCTATATTGACTTCTGGAAAAAGTGTAAAGGTTCTTCAAGCATTCTCTATATTGACTTCTGGTCTCGAGCATAGAATTTCTTCCATAGAATCATCAGAAAATGTTTAATCACAGAGTATCATTTGAACTATGCAAAATCCCATTAATAACAAATATACCTTAATTTGGCACAACACATTCATCACCACCTGATGGGTCCCACCCGTTCTCCCCAAATCCATCTATCCATCAAAAATGACGAAAAAGCCCTTCAAGATTCAATCTTGTGAATATGAAATATAATAAACTATAATTTCGTGTTGATTCAAATTCAAAAAATGAAAATCTCACATTGTGGCTTCACTGTGAAGAGGGCTTTTTCGCCCTTCTTCATTGATTTCACAGCTTTTGACAGAGCAGGACAAAAACACCCTATGCATTAGGAGAAATAGTGGGAGGCGATCCAGATTCACCATATGTAAGAGCAGGAGGAATTGTAAAAATGGATTTTTCACCTTTTTTCATAGTCTTAATACCATCGTCCCACCCTTGAATCACGTGTCCTGTAATGGCAAAAACGAATATCAAGAAGATTGCAGAAATCGACTCTTGGGTAATGTTCCAAATACGATTACTAATTTAGAAAGAAGAATTATCGTGTGAAATTGCTCAGAATTACTCTTACCAAGCCCGAGCTTGAACTTAAATGGCAGCTCCCGATCAAGGCTTGAATCAAATCGAGTTCCATCGAGTAAACGTCCAACATAGTGAACTGTAGAATTTAATAGTGGGAGGCGATCCAGATTCACCATATGCAAGAGCTGGAGGAATTGTGAAAATGGATTTTTCGCATTTTTTCATAGTCTTGATACCATCGTCCCACCCTTGAATCACGTGTCCTGTAATGGCAAAAACGAATATCAAGAAGATTGCGACGATATACAAATTTAGGGTTTCCTGTGAAACCAAAATCAACATACCTCCATTTTCGATCGAAATACCTGATCAATAGCGTTTGATTTCCGTTTTCGATGATCGATTTGGTTAAATTGTGATGAGCGGAGATGAAATCGTTGCTTGTGACGAGGGAATTACATGATTTGCAGATTGTACGACATTGGAGAATGAAACTGAGAGAGGACCACGCTTATTTATTTAGGTATACCATGATTATAGGCATTATTTTTGGAAGTTACTAAACAAATTACTAAATTACCCTTATTTATTTATTTAATTATTTAATTTTGATTGGCCCACATTGATGGATATAATAACACAATAATTACTTTTAATACCTGAACCTAGCTCTCTCTCTCTCTCTCTCTCTCTCTATATATATATATATATATATATATATATATATATATATATATATATATATATATATATATATATATGGTGAGGTTCAATAGATAAACCATAGTTAACAAGTAACCATGGAACCAATCGTGAGTTTCGGAAATCATAATGATCAACGACCAATGAAATAGATGTACACTCCAACTCTTTCTTTCGTTTAAAAAATTTTTAGGCCACATTCTTTATCGAAAAAAAAACCGAATATACTGCGTCCTCTTTCCATAGAGATCCATGATGATATATAAAAAACAAATTTTTTTTTTCGAAAAAAAACCCATATCATTTTGTTAATTTTTTCAATATTTAAGTTTATTTTTATAAAAAAAACTAATTATACCAAACAATATTAATTTTTTGTAATCTTTTAATAAACATCAACACCGACTAGAAAAAAAAAAAACCTCGATTAGTGTAGATTCACACTGTGAATCTAAAGTGTAAATATTTCAATTTTTAACATTCATAATATGAAAAAGCTCGATCAGTTCAGATTCACATTGTGAATCTAACTTGCTATTATGCACACTATGAATATGAAAATGTTCACAAAAAAAACTTCGATCAGTGTAGATTCACACTGTGAATCTAAACTGTAAATATTTCAATTTTTAACATTCACAATGTGAAAAAGCTCGATCAGTTCAGATTCACATTGTGAATCTGACTTACTATTATGCACACTATGAATCTGAAAATATTCACAATGTAAATCTGAACAAGTTCAGAATATGAATCTGAACAGGTTCACAATGTGAATCTGAACTGAAATATCTTTTTTTTACATGAATATGAATGTATGTTTAAAAAGTACAATAAAGCATGAATTTTGATATATTTATTAATTTTTTTTCTATAAAAAAATGGGCCTTAACTTTTGAACAAAGAAAATAAGTGGGTTTTTTCGAAAAAAAAACTTCGTTTTTTATATATCATCATGGATCTCTTTGGAAAGAGGACGAAAAATCGTGAACAACGGTATACTCGATTTTTTTTCGATAAAAAACGTGGCCTAAAAAAAATTTTAAACGAAAAAAAGAAAGTGAGTTTTTTTATAATCCGGTGCATGTCCGTTCATTGTAAAAGTCTACAATCATTCATTTTGCCGTTGATCGCTTTAAATTTCGACGCTTTGGATTGATTCCTTGGTTTCTTGATTAATAATGGTTCTCTATTTAACTTTTCCATATATATATATATATATATATATATATATATATATATATATATATATATATATATATATATATATGGAAAAGTGAATATACATTACTGCCCCACCTAAGGTTAGGTACTAAACCTCATGAAAATATGTTGTTTTACTATATAAAGATTGCGATTAGAGGATTCACGATTAACACTTGAAAATGTAGACTCATGATGTACACAATAGTTTTGATAAGGAAGCAAGAACATTGATTATGTTCGACCTTCGTGACGAAGAAAGACAATATTGTTAATTAAGGTGAAGTAATAAACGATAATGGAGGAAGGAAAACAATGATAGTAAAACGATAATTGAGGGAAGAAATGTTATTGAGGACGATACATTTAACAAGTGAAAAGAAAATCAAGTATAATTACTAAGTTAAAACGACATATTTTAGAGGTTTAGTACCTAAGCTTAGATGAGGTTGTAATGTATATTCCTTATCCCAATATATATATATATATATATATATATATATATATATATATATATATATATATATATATATATATATATATATATATATATATATATATAAGTAAGAAATTTTTTTTGGTAGGAGGGTAAGAAGTTTTTTTTTCTACATATTTTTTTGACGAACAAAATAAATGAATCACTAGATGATTCATTTGTAAGATGATTCACAAGAAAAAATTCCCAAAAAAACATCTTTATGATTCATTTTTAAGTAAATTAAGAAAAAATTCACTTTTATGACAATTTTAGTGAATAACAACAAAATCATTGTATAAATGAATCATCAAGATGTTTTTTTGACAATTTTTTCTTGTGAATCATCTTACAAATGAATCATCTAATGATTCATTTTGTTTGTTCGCGAAAAAATATGTAGAAAAAAAACTTCTTACCTTCCTACCAAAAATTTCCTTCTTATTTGATCTTGACTCTATATATATATATATATATATATATATATATATATATATATATATATATATATATATATATATAGGGCTAGGTTATAATGTGGATTGACAATTATTGTGCGGACGTGTGGACAATGTTATTTTATGAAAATTACTAAGATAATAGGTTATTTAGTAATGTGAATACGTTCAACCTCACACGACTATTGTCATTTTCATGCATTCTTAATAATTTTTATTCATTTTTGTTCTCACGCATCGGTTTTCACTCATTTTTATTCTTACAAAATACGAATCAATAAATATTGTGACAACATTCTGACAAAATGAGAATAATAAAAAAATCTATAATAACCTTATAAACGATTTAATTAGTGAGAATGCATAATAAAGACAATAATTATGTAAGATTGAAAGTATTCACATTATCAAACAACATATTTTCTTTGTCATTTTCACATAATTGCATTGTCTACCACCACAAGGTTCCACCAACCACTTTTATCTGTATCGTAACCATCATTTCTTCCAAATCAGTTCTGTAATAATGTCATGCATTAACAACTTAAATACTACATTCACACTGTAATAAAACCTATTAATTCATTTGTTTTGAATTTAATGCAAAATAATTGTAAAAACTAGTAGATTCTTACAAATTTATACATCACAACAAATAAATATATTCACTAGAAAATTAACACAAAAATTTATACATAAATCATTCATATTTTAACAAAAAATTATAAAAAATTCACAACAAAATGCAGTCAATTCACAATTTAAACAGAAAATTCACAGTTTCGATCTTTGAGGTCTTAATGGGTTCATGCAAGAGTTAGGACCCCATTTATGGAAGTTGGTTGCTATTCCTTGAGATTTGGACTTAAGAGGGCATGTGAAGTCACCAAGTCCGTGACTTTATGATTCTAGAGGTCCTAGATAGTCTGGATCTGTGATTGGATAGCATGGCTTAAGCATTAAGTGCTTAATGGCCCGTTTTTGAAAGCTGGACGCGAACGCCCTGCATAGGTCTTGGGAACGCGCTGCATTCCCACTGGAGCTCTCGATCTGAACCATGGAGGAATGTCAAGCGTTCTACAAGGGAACACCATGCGTTCGTTGCGACAGTGGGCCTTTTTGGGCCATTTCCTTGGACTAGTTGATATGGGCCTTATTGGATTATTATTTTGGGCTGATAATGGATTTTATTGCATAATGGACTTGATGGAAGGCCCATTTGAGAAATTGGGCCAAATTTAGAAAATTGGGCCATAAGTGGGCCATTAGTGGGCTTGGTGAGAATATATGGGTTTGGGCCTTCATGTTATGAATTTGGGGCTTAGGTCATGGGTCCATTTAGATTAGGGGTAAAATGGTCATTTTATCCGAAGAATGATGGTTTGGATTTTAACTAAGTGTTATTTGGTAATGATAGCTCGGGGAGTCATCGGAGCAACTGTTAGATCTTACTTTCTGTGATATTCGACACTCAGCTTTACGAGGTGAGTTACCTTCCAGTAGAAGTGTGTTTAAGGCCACAATGTCGACCCACTAGTAGGAGTTGTTTGTTAGATGATTGTCTTTGTGATAATTGTCTGGTATGCCACTATCTGTTACACTTTATGTGCTAGGATGCTATGATATATGTGCTAGTAGTAGTAGGGGTGAAATAGTCCCCGGTTACCGGTTGAAAGATACCTAAGGGGTAGACAGTACCCATGCATGCCTAGCAGTATGTTCATGTTATGTTATTATGTAGTAATGGTTGGGGTGAAATAGTCCTCAATTACCGGTTGTAAGATACCGAAGGGGAGATCAGCTCCTGGTTATCGGTTGAAAGATACCGAATGGGAGGTCAGCTCCTGGTTACCGGTTGAAAGATACCGAAGGGGAGTCCAGCTTCCGGTTATGCCAGTCAGATACCGGTTGAAAGATACCGATGGATAGGCATTATATGTTTATGGTATGTGCTATGATGGGGGAACTCACTAAGCTTTGTGCTTACGGTTTACAGTTTTTGTTTCAGGTCCTTCTTCGAAGGGAAAGGAGTCGGCACGGTAGCAGCGCATCACACCACTATTTTCTGCACTATGATGTTCTTGGGATTGTACTCTGACATTGTTACTATACTATGACATGCTTTTGAGACATATGATATTTGGCTTTGATGAAATGAAATAACTTGATGATGTTTTCTTAAAATTGTTTTATGAGTTGTTATATCAAAAATGAAATTTTTGGTCTTGATTTTTTGGGATGTTACAAGTTCACATGTAATTCACATATGAATCACATGTAACTCACAAGTAAATCCCATATGAATTAGATGTGATTCACATATAAATCACAAGTGAATCACATATGAATTACGTCTATATGCACACATGTATTTTTGTGAGTTTCTTGCATTAATCAATTTTTTTTTTAAATTTTCTTGTAGATTTGGAAGAATTTATGGAAAATATTGAACATGTGAAAAATGATAAATTAAAGAAAATATGGAAAACTTGACAAAAAGACATGAAAACGCTTTGAAATTTTGTAGTATTTTTTTGTTTTTTTATATTTTATTTTGTATCGAATAAAATACTTGTACTATTATGTTTATAGATTATTAAATAAAACTGGATTTTTTTATATGATTACTTACGAATATTATACTATAAGAAAGATGCATACATTTATTTGAAAAATATGCATATATGAACTTAAAAAGTTGATTTTTTTTGTTATCAAAAATATAGTTTTTTTTTTAAATATTCTAGTTTTTTTAATTTTATTGGTTCTTCAAAATTTACTGTTTTAAAAAAATTGTAGTATTTAAAAAAAATATATATATATTTTTCAATTTAAAAAAAAAATAAAGTTTTCCAAAAGAAAAATTAAAAAATCTGCATTTTTTTTAAAGTCGAAAATTTTTATTTAAAAAAAATATAGTATGAAATTTTGATTTATTATGTTTGTTTTAAGACTTTTTTTTATTAATATTTCCAATAAAACAAAAAAGTTGAACATTAAATGAGATTGTTAAGATGACGATCAAGCTGTTAATGAGTTTACTTTGATCTAACGCTCCTTCTTTAGTTTTCGGGTTCTCGTGAAAGTATGAGTTCTCAACGGATCTCACCGCTATATATATATATATATATATATATATATATATATATATATATATATATATATATATATATATATATATATATATATATTACCTAAATTCTTTGTATAAGAGCTAAAATTGAAATACAATAATAAAAATTTGATTGTCAAACCATAACAACTAGATGAGAATCATGCGCGCCCGTTGGCGCTGACTCATTTTATTTTTTCTTCTTTCAGGTTTGGATGTTGGTCCAGCCTACTACGTGGGATGTTCATATCAGTTACATAGCAGCAACTACATTAGCAACAAATGGTTTATATTAGCTGTATTTTTACCCCTCCAACTTCTCTTTCTTGTTTCTTTGGCCCCTGCAAGAAACAGAAATAATAAATGAAGGGGTCTTTGGTCCGAAAATTAATTTACTGTTTAAGAAAAAAAGGCCATTAAATAAGATAAAAACAAAAAAAGGATACAACCAACAGCCAGTCCTTCAGCTAACTCAAAATCATCTTCCATAGATTCATGTTCTATTTATCAAGTATCCACGCTATATCCAAGAGAATCAACAAATTATCTAATTTACAATCATATTTAATGCTCACAATCTTGATGTTTCATAGCATATGAATATTCAATTTTTTTATATTTTTTTTATAATCAATGTGAAATAGATAATGTACCTTGTAAAATTACGTTCCAAGATCCTTATCTTGATCGAAGTCTAACATGAAATCAGTCAACTTTTGAGAATCGGCAATAGCTTCCTCCAATGTCATCTTGCCTTTCCTTGACAAATTCTGACCTATTTACAAAAAATGGGTCAATTATGGTTCAAATGGGTAAAATGAGAGAATACAGATTAAAAAGATTACCTTTGATTTGCAAAGGTCAAGAGCACTTTTCGACATTCAAAAAATTTTCCCTCCTCATCACTATCCTATTAAAGGAAAAATATAGTTATTATTATTATTATTTTTTTATTATAATTATAATAATAATAACAGTCATAACGAAATATATTACCTCATTTTCATCAATGTGAACAGATTACCTTCATCATCACAAACTGCTGATTTAACTGTTTACAAAATGAAAACAGTGAAATGAGTAATTGAAAATAATACATTGAAGAAAACAAAAAACAATAAAGGAGGCTTATTTATTACCTTTACTTTTTTAACCTTCTCTGATGCCAATGTTTTATCAATTTCATCCTTTGATGTTATATTTCCATTCTGATCAATAATAGAAAAGTAAATGTTAGCTTAATCAATGAAAATTTATATATAAAAGAATTTATTTAAAAAAAAAGGTTAAATTTACTAAAAGGACCCCTGTTATCAATCACTTGATGTGGATCATCAATGTAGTTTACTGTGGGATAAACCGAATCTCCACCCCATACTACAAAACCAAGGGCAAATTTGTAAAAAGTCTAATTATGATTTATGCATTAACTTAATAATTGGAAAACTTACTTTGCTTAATTTGATCTTCTCTCATCCTCATAGACAATGGATTTGTTGCAATCCGATGATCAGTTCCCAGCATTATGTGATATTCAGCAGCACCCATTCTGAATTGTATACTAACAGACTTTTTTTTTTGTAGTCTGTCAGGTTTAGCCTACAGCCTGCATCATTCGTGCTTGGATCGGAATCACAAAATGATTTTAATTTCTGAAAGATGGAAATTATAGACAATGAGCGAGTGGATTAGATTTTTTTATTAAAAGAAGACTTAATTTTTTTTTTTTTTTTTTTGCAAAAGTAAGTCTTTTATGTTCTAAGTTTGCTCCAACAAATTACAATTTCAGAAGCAGGTAAACATGCCCTAATTTACCAATAGAAGTCAGATAATGTATATTGCAATTTGTAACTAACATATGTAAAAGAGTGTATTTGTATGTGTTCTTGCAGTTTTTATATTATCTTCTGGATAACATTAAAATAGGTAGAATTAGAAAGACGTCAGTGTCATAATTACCCAGCTGCTTGTTCTGAAGAATCGAAACCAATCTTTCAACTCCCATTCCAGTATCCACGTATTTGGCAAGTGGAGGTTTCAAGGATCCATCAGCATGCTTTACATAAATAAAGGCACCAAACTAAAGGGAAAAAACAAAATTAGGGAGAGTATACTGACTGACATGTGTGCTTAAATCACCCAAGTCTGTAAATTCCATAAACTGCAAAACAACCCCACAATCAAATTTTGTGAACAAACAAAGGCAGAATCAATTCACAGGAAAAAAAAACCAACAACAGAAACAATTTGCTTTAATTTATACCCATATGATAATACAGGACCTCTCTTTGAGACTTCAAAAAACTCATCTTTCCGGTCCCCTTTTTCACTGTCCTCCTTTTTGCTGAGCTGTAAACAAACACATAGCTAATCACAGAAACATACACATACACACATAAGAACAATTTTAATATTCAGCAGTCACAAATACAATTGATTGAGTCCTAATTCACCTACCCCCAACTTTCATACAGGATACGTTTTTGTCGATGGTTTTGATAATTTTGGAACATTGCACACCTTCAAACTGAGAGTCTTTTCTTCTGTTGAATAATTCTTCAAATTCACAGCTTTGGTACACCTAAAAACACAAATATAACAAAAAATTTAGGGATGAAGTAGAGTAAGCAAAAAAGAAATTGATTGTTGGTGTAAAAGAAAATCACCTCGACTAAGCATGAGGCATTAGAAAGGGAAAAGTCAAAGCAAGAGGTGGAAAGGAAGAAGAAATAAATCAATTCAAAACAACAAATGATTGATTTCATTAGCATCAAGTTGAATCCAAATTAACCGAAATTTAAAATATCCTATAAAGAGTAAGAAAACCCACACCTTCATAAAAGAAATTGGGGCAGAAATCGATCATGGGAATTAGGGAAGGTATGAGCTTTCTCTCCCCTCACCTCACCTCCCCCTATCATTTTTCTGGAAATCGAGACATGCTGAAGCATCAACCTTTTACCTTCTGTAACCCCTCAAATCTTCTTAATTTCGCATAAAGCCCATCGTAGGTTGATTTTTCTGAAATTGGAAAAAGTAATTTACTAAAAAGCGAAATTAAGCAAAGATAAAATACAGATAAAGTGAGGTGAAATTGGGGGAATTAAAAAAGAGAAGTGAAATCTGCAATTATTTAACCAAAATTGAAGAACATAACCAATCATTTATGTTAGACTCTTCTTGAAACCAAATTGTTGGGTTTGTGAGAACTGGTGGCTGATGTCTAGATTTAGGGGTACAGAGGGAGCGAGAGTATGTTCGAGGTCGGAATAGAAGCAACCAGGAAGCCTCTCAATATCTCCCTCTTCGATCTCATCGATCAACTCCGTCTTCTGGTCGAGGTTTGAATTAGAAAACCATCTTCGCTCTGTCGGTTCTCCACAAAGGAGACTCTTTTCTACATCTGAGAGGGAACGTCGGAGGAAGGCGGTGGCTGAGACTGGTGGTGGCGATGATGTTGAATCGTCGGCGTCACAAGCTTTGGCGCGGTGATGGGAGATTAAGGGTTAGGGGAAGGATATAGAAGATTCTTTGAATGTAACATCGATGTTTTTTTTGTTGAAAAAAAGGACGTAGGTGAAAGGCGGTGGCCGTCTGATTGGTTAAAGAAGGCGGTACGGGTCATCGAATGCTTTTCCAATGGTCATAGGATAAGATAGAAAGGAAAAATGGGGCGCTTTTATGAAAAGGAAAACTTGAGTGGAACCGGTGTGGCCAAAGTAGCAAATGAAGGAAAAAATGTGGCAGAAATGATAATTGGCAAAGGTTCCTATTCACCAAGTTTTTAGCAAAAATAGTATATACAATTACCAATAAACTACCATGTCGTTTCATTTTTCACAACGTTTTATTTTTATTTTTTATTTTTTTTTGTATTACAAAAAAACTGAAAATGAAGCAAAACCTATAGTGGACACAAGCTTATGTTTTTCTAAAACCTGAATATACAAAATAATAATCGTAAAAAAGAAAAAAAAAGCCTAAACATCAAAGAGTGAAATGAAATCTAACAAGAGAAAAAACCAAATATAAATAAATAAACAAGGAAACATGGAGAGTTAATTTTGTAAAGATATTTTAGAGTTTTGTTAAGATTAAACTGTACAAATGGTCCTGGTGGTTTTGCTTAAAATTGTCACTTTGGTTCAAAAATGTTTTGACTAGCATCATTGGTCCAAAGTTTTCATTTTATTACGATTTCGGTCCAATTTGATTTAAAAATATTCAAAATGACGGATTTACCCTTGGTATTTTATTTTTCTATTTTTTTTACTTATTAATTTTTTTTTTGATTAAAAGAAAAATAAAAAAGAAACTCTCTCTCTCTCTCTCTCTCTCTCTCTCTCTCTCAATCTCTCAAAACATAAGGTAAAAAACCACCTACTCCATCGTTTTCTTCCCATCCTTCACCTGCAACAACTCAAACCATGAACACATTTTATTTTATTTTTGAATTGGGCCAAATATTTTCTTTTAATTTTATTACACCATCATCGAAATCAGTACAAGCTTCAAAATCTCAAGGCATCTTCTTCAAAGAAACAACAATGAACCATCAATTTCTCTAATCATTTGACAATCATATTATCGCCTTCATTCAGTTTCGATCCTTCATCTTCGTTCATCACCAAAACAATTTCGAAAATCAGATTAAAAACATTGATTACCATTAAAAAATAGGTCCATGCTTTCACAATTAACATCGATGCTCCATTAAAACTTATCTTGAATCAAAAACAAAATTCATTCGACACATTGATTCAATCAAAAGATTGTTGAACATAATATCATTCAAACACGAAATCAACTGAAATCTAAAAAATTACCCAAGAACACTTCAATGGAAAACACCCTAAAAATTGGAATTATCAAAAGATAATAATGCAAAAATTTTATTTGGATTCTTGAATCGATCAAGATGGACAAAAACCCATAAAGCAATATGAGAAAACCCAGGAAATCGATCTAGATGCAGATTCGGAAACCGAACCAAAATGTAGAATCGATCCAGATGTAGAATTTAATAATGAAACCGGTCCGACTCGATCTGTCATCGAATGACCACCGGAGTCGTCACCCCCTCTCTCAGTTCGTCTTCTCAGGTATGATCGACATACCTCGTGTTCTTCGAAACAAAATTTTGAATGACATACCTCATGTTTTTCAGATCTGCTTTTTAAAGCTTCAACAATGGTGTCCATTTCAAACCTTCACTCCAACAGTTCTTCGTCAAGCCCTACAAACCAAACAACAACAAACTCGAATCAGAAGCAGTTCCTTGTTAATCATCAATAAACTCGAATTAGAAATAGATAAGTTATTCTCTTCTCTTCTTTCTCTGAATTGGGCGAACACTAGGGTTTCCGATGACATCAATATTCAGAAAAGAGACCTGTGAGAAGGGTGGCGGTGTCAGGGTTTCATAAAAGTGGCATTTGAAACAGATTGTAGATGGTGATGTGTGAAGAAAATCAACGACGGTGGTGTAGGAATGGTGATTTGAGATACAATAGATAGAGGATGGTAGTGTGGGAATCAGATCAGATTCCAGATTCAGATGAGGAGTTCCTCAGTCATCACCTCCATTGGTGGTGGTTTGGGTTCTTCAAATGGTATCATAGGGTGAAACATTTTGATGAGAGAGAGAGAGAGAGAGAGAGATGTTCGTAATAAAAGTAAAACTTAATATTTCCAAAATCTTTTATCTTTATTTTTTCTTATCTTTTTCAAAAAACTAAAAACTTAATATTTCCAAAAGCTATCAAAATTCATTGCCCAACATGTTCGTAATAAAAGTGAGTATTGTTTAAATACTATGAAAATAGTTAGTTTTTTTTTTAATTTTTTTTAACATCAAACGAATTAAGTGGAAGCCTATTCACAATATTTCAGCGAACACTCCGGGTTCGAACTCCTTTATAGGGCAAACCCAACCCCCATAGGAATTTCCAAGGAAAAATTCTCCACATGTGGCACCACAAGATGTAGTTTAAGGGAATCGAACTCTCAACCTCACATTCCACATAGATGCATGATACAAATACCATGTTGACGTTTTTATTAGTTTTATAAAACATAAATACACATATGATATAGTTAATACCCTCTCCATGTGTTAACGATATGCAAAAACAAGAGAAATTTTATGAAATAACCAAAAAATGGGGTGTGTTTGAAAAATACGACCAAGAAAATTGAAGTTTCACAACAAAGCTTTCCTTAGAGAGGGTCTTTGAAGAAATCTTTTTGGCTCTACGGAAGCGTATAAGCTCCGAGGAACTGACGCCACCGGGGTAAAATCCTAAAAACACATAAATAAAATATAAAAAAATATTGCGGATTGGGAAAGCCTTTGCTGTGGAAAATGAGTTATTTGGCTGCTGAAGAAAGAAGGGCAATCGATCGGAATCGGAAACGGCCGACAGTGAGGAGGAGAGGAGATCGAAATGGTGAGGAGATCCCGACATCAACAACAGCTAAATGAAGACGTTTTAGCAGATGGCTATGGAACCCTAGGTTTAAAAAGGTTTTCTGACGTAGTTTTTTTTAGTTTAAAGTGTTAAATTGAATCAATGTTTTAACATATGGCTATCAAATGAGTAATTTGAAGTGTTTTATGAAAAAAATCATCAATTTTTTTTTCAGCGAAGATCAATTTCTCAGATGTTCAGAGGGTAGAACAAATCCGTTGAGGGATGCTCTGTGAATCCGTAGTTCCTTTGCGGAAATGTGGTAGGTTTTTTTTTTTTTTTTTTTTTTTTTTTTTTTTTTTTTTTTTTTAAATCCAGAATGTTTTTTTCAATTTTTAGATCAATTAATGTTTTTTCAATTTCGCAGAGGGAGACACATTTCCGCAAAAGACGTACCAATTCCGTAGAGACCGTCTCTGCAGAACCGTCACTTCAAAAGTCAGTTTTTGTCTTTTTGCACACATGTCCAATTCTACATAGAAGTTTGGCTTCCATAGAACCAAAAAGATTTCCTCAAGACCCTTTATGAGGAAACCTTAGGAAAGCTTGGTCATTTTGTGAAATTTCAATTTCCTTTTTCATATTTTTCAAACGCACCCTTTTTTTTTGTTGTTATTTTATGAAATTTCCCCCAAAACAGTAACCTTAATCATTTGCAACTGCAAGATAAATTTATCCCCTTTTAATTATCTTTATTTTAGTAAACTAGTTTACACTGTCACTATTCGTTCCTGCTAATTCATGCTAATCTAACCCTTTAAAAGTTAATTTAAGGGAAGGAATTCCAATAAAAATAAGTCAATACAGATAAAATACTAAAAAAGAGTTTAAATTGTATAGGTTGTAATATACAAACTGAGAAATTTAATCACCTTAGAAGTACTAAATTATAAAATTACTAATAGCATTGCCCATGGTTTTAAATTGATTTAAAAGTTATTAAATGCTAGTATAGTACATATCCATTATGTTATGTAATTTAGGTTTTGTTGTTGTTCGTATCTAAAACAAATAATATAAAAAGTTTTGTAAATAAGACCACAAATAATTAATACTTCAAACAAAACATTTTCACATGCAATTCAAGAAATACTTTGCGGGCTTTTAGAAAAATTTGACATTTCTCTAAATTTCATCATCATGTTGTCGAAAACTATAAAGTATTATGAATGTTAAGTGCAACAACTTCGAGAGCTTCGTTCTTGTCCACATGCATGATGCAAACACATACATTGAACTAATTTAAAGATTGTATTTATAACAATATTATTTTTTTAATTTATTACTTAATTAACCTTCATAACAAAACCCTAGTTCCAAAACTACGAGTCACATAAAGCAATCAACTATTGTTTCCTCAACAATTTCAGACGTTGAATTGTCTCGATGAACGATCTGCATGTCGAAATAAAAATCCAGTATAATAATTAGTAATTATATATAGTAGGGACTTTTTGAAAATAAAAATAAAAATTAGATAGAAATTACGGAATTACCCCCAAGGAACATCACCAGCAAGTAACCAATCTCCTTCTTTGTCTTGGTAGGTGAGTTTCACATCTTCGTAAGCTATAATATTTCCAAACAAAACCTCAAATTAATCACTTGTTTTGACTTTTTAAGTCAAAATTTTCAATATGGTTGTTAGTTTTTCGTTACGAAATTAAATATAACAACTTCATATACTATTAGTTTGAAAGTCAAAAGTATATATCCATCTACTTTGACCTTGAAAGTCAAAAATCAAGGTTAATAATAAAAATATTCTTCTAGAAACATTGAATAACCTCGTATGTGTGCATATGATGGATTGTACATTACATGTAATATAATGCATGATGTGAACTTACATTTTCCGAACATGTTGGCTAAAGTGTGCACAAGGGTTTGGTATGAATGGTGTAAACTTAGGTCAACTTTTCTTGCAATTCCCATGCCTTCCATATGCACCTTAACGTACATTGACTTTGACCCTCCGCCACCTCCACCACCACCGTGGTTAGAGGTTTTTGGGTGGCAGAACTTCTTTCTACATGATTTCAGCGGTGGCCACCCAATCACACCACCATCATCTCTGATTATTACAGGATTTAGAACACGTTAATTACAATTATTATGTAATGCTAAAATATTAAAAGAGAAGAAATGAGACAAGAATGCGAGAATTGCGAATATTTTGCTTAGTTTTGGCCTAAAAAGTTTGTGAAGTCTAAAGGGAAAGCGTGAAGCACAAGTAAACACAATTAAAATTTAAAAGTAATGTTAATTTATTAAATATTTAAATATACCACTCTTTTCGAAGAACTGGATTATATATTTTTTTATGTTAAGATTAAATAATTTTATAGTTAGGACTTAGGAACCATGCATATTAAATATGGGCGGAATAAATCCATTTTAATTGGCATGTATTATACGTGTACCCATATAAATCAACAAAGATATGCAGTCCATGAATTTTAAGAAATTATTATCAAGATATAACAGCTATGATCATAAGCAAAATCAATATGGAATTTATTTTATTATTTTATCTTTAAAAGATTTGAAATACGCATTCATAATTAAAAAAAAAAAATCCAGATTCGAATTCAAATGGTTGTAAATTATATTAGAGGATTGCAATTTCCAACCACTTAAACTGACAAGAAAAGTTTAAACAAAAATATATGTTTATATCAAGTACCTGTGATGAACAAAGATGGAATTCGACTGAACTTCACCATCATCATCATTATCATCATGATCATGGAGTTGTTCATTCATCTGGGTTTTGTTGCAGAAATTGTTCCAGACAAGAAGAGGTAGCGTTTGAAGAACATGAAGATCATCATCATCATCGTCTTGTTTCCTCTTCAAATGATGAATTGGGATTTTAGATTCAGGAGCGTAAGTGTTGTTGCAGTTGATCAGATCAAACTCTGAAGAACAAGATGCAGATGAAGACGATGAAGAAAGAGCAAGGCTCAAATGAAGCTCCATTTTTTTCTTTTTCTTTTGCAGATTTAAAATCAACAGTATCACGGGATATAAAAGGATTTGGGTATGTTGTATGATGGGTTATATATACAGACCAGTGTGTATGTATATGTAGAGAGAGAAAATAGAGAGAAAGAGAGAGGAGGCAAGGCATTTGATTAGAGGTGGGTGTGTCTGGAGAAGTCTCACTCTCTCTCACATACCAAATGTGAAAATGTGTGAGAGAGTTTGGAGAGGGGGAACAATTAGGAGAAAATAATGAATATATGTTTTTACCATGTTATTTATTCACTTAAAAGAAAAATAATACATGATTTAATTATTACATATATTAAGTTAATGGTTAAATATAATTTAGAAACGAACCAAATTTGTCGATTAAAATTCAAGTCATTTATAACGAACAAGAACAATAAATCTGAATAAAAGGTTCTATTATATCTGTTTTTACATTAAAAAAAAGTTTTATATTCAATGGAAATTATGGAAAAAATAGTATGCAATCGCAAAAGAACGTGTCAACATCGTTGGTAGACAAGAGGGGCGAGTTAGATGTTATGGTGTTTCCCTTTCGTTGATTATACCCAACACCCTCCTACGCGTGTTCAATCAAAAGTGGGTCCCATCCAAAAGCCATCTTTTGTTGTTTTACATTTTTATTATTATTGTTTTATTTTTTTTTTAATATTTTAATATTTTTTTATTTCTTAATTCATTCGTGGGATTTTTTGGAAGACCAAAATATATATGATTAAAAATAGAAAAAAGCAAGTCGTTGCAAGATGCTAGAGACATGAAAGAAGAATAGAGAACTAAAGTTCAAAGATTAAAAATAAAGAACAACATCAAAGATTCCAATCTTTAACTTGAAGCTTCATGTGTTTGATACTAAGATAAGAATTCGTCTTGATTTCTTTCTTAGAGCTTGATCCACATACAATAATTTGCCTTGATTTCTTTTGGAGGCCTTTACAATTTTTATGTTGTAGATAAAAAGTTAAAATAATTGTTTTCCAAACTTATCGGTTGTAAAATATTTAAAAAAAATTCTAAACTACACCTAAGCTACACAATTATTTTTAGTGAATTTTGAATCCTCAATCCCTTCGATAACGAATACATTTCGAATTCATGATACAGTTAAGACTATAAGTCTTAAAACATTTTTTCTCTAATAAAACATTTTTTCTCTAAAAGCTCAAAATTTTGAACTACATGAATTTTAAATATTTTAAAAATTAAACGGTTGTTAGTTAAAAACTACCTAATTTTGAATTGTGACTTGCGAGACATCAAACAAATTCTCAAAATACATTGAATTTTGAAATTATAAAAATGTATGTTGTCAGCTTAAAAATACTTAATTTCAAAATGTAACTTCTAAGATATCAATCAATAAAGATATAATTGTTTTTTTTTGGGTATATTAAATGAGGTGAAACCCCATAAGCAATTCTTAATGAGACTATTGAGAGAACTTATGATAAAGAGATTATGATGCGGAATTTTAGTTAGTTTCATGGGTCTTAATAAAGCTCAACAATAATAAGTTAGCGGAATCATAAGGGAAACATAGCAGCAAAATAGATCAATAAATATAAGCAAGTTTAAAAGATATTTGTTGAATCATAACATGGTTTGCAGTCAAACACAAGTTATTAAGTTATGAACAACTAAGTATGAAGATAATGAAGATAAGAAAACTTGTATTTCCATATGATGAGATTACAAGGAAGATGGAATTAGACACACTCATATCGATCAACAAGATCGTCTATTTATAGGAGAAAATACATGTCTACAACGGGATAATAATAAAAATAATATTGATGTTGAGGACCATGCTTCCCACACCTAGAACTCGCAAAACCAACCTAACACACTTTGCCAGTAAAAGTTGATCATTACTCTGGCACTACGGTATCACAAAAGAAAAAGTCCAATTAACTCTTCGCCTAGTCTCCTTTGATGTCTCCGGTCTTCATAACTTCTCCGATACAAAAGAATAGACAACTCTTCGGCATGTTAACACAAAACATCTCTTCGCTTCACCATTTAACCAAATCTTCGCATCATAATAATCACATTAGTTGCCAATGGTCACTTTCATGTATTAACAATTTCCCCTAAGTAACCTCGCAACTAATCTTCTTCACTTGTCAAGTTTGAAAAACTTAATAAGGAGCCACCATAATTTCCTTACACCGAACACCCATTTGATTCTTCTTGAGATTTCAAACTTCACTTCGTCAGTTGTGACTTTTGACTTTTCAGTTAGCTTGAAGATGTCGTCTAGCTGTTTCTTGTTGTATCAGTGAAATGCTTTTGCGGGGAGGAAATTCTTTTCGGTATCCTTGCAGTTTTGAAGATGATACCGAGATCAGGGCAGTTGGTGGCACCGCAATTCATTCCTTAATGCCTTCGGTGATCATTGTTGGATACTTGAATGGATGGAGATCAACTTGATTTGCAAGGACTTGATGAATCTCAACATCAATTGTAGCAAAGTTACATAAAAGAGACCTAAGAAAGTTGCATGCTCTCTCGTATGCTGGATTCATCTTATGATGCTTTTCAATTTTGAAACTAAACACTCGGGTAATTGTGAAGAGTTCTTCAAGGTTCATCGCTACAAAATCTGCATGTGTTCGGTAGTATTCTTTGCCAAAACACATGAGAGTGTACTAGTAGAAGGTTGCATTCTTAAATGACCGGGGTTTATAATTCTTGAAGACTTCAGGAGCATCATTTGACCATATGTCTTTGATCTTCTTTTGATGTTTGTTATGGAATTGATTTAACCTCTCAATTTCATTGGCAATCTTCATGACTCTGGAATTCTTTGATCGAATTCATCGAAGACTTGATAGAAGCATGCATCTGGAGATTGAGGAATATCCCAAAACATGTCAGTTTGCAGTGCAATGTAAGTTAAATGAGGGACATAATCTTTGTCTACTAACTTCTGGAAGGGATTTACCCAGGACTGAATCATTAATTCATCCATTTGGATGTTAAATACCTATGCCTTCCAGACCTCTTTGACTAACTTAGCAGCTCTCCAATCAACTTTTCTTTGACTTGTGGCGGGAGAGTCATTTGATTTATCTGAATACATAGAGGGATCCAGAGTTGTTTCTTTTTTAGGAGAAGTTCTTTTTGGAGATTGCGGTGAAGTGGGAGTCTTTTGATTTGAGGAGTTGGGGTTTTCTTTGGGGGAGGAGTTGGATTTCTTTGAGGAGAGAGTTACTTTGAGCTTTTCTTTGAAGAGCTTACTTCAACTGGAGCCTTTCCCCCTTTTGAGAAAGAAGGCCTAGACTTCTCCTCAAACATGGATTTTAACTCTTCAAGCTTCTTGGAGGTTTTGGAGAAGTTTATCAGCATCTGGACGCTAACATCATTTGTCGTCATTAGACTTGGATTTTTTTATGCAGTCGAAGATATCCTTAGTGACTACAAGGATGTCATCAATGGTTTCCCTTGCCGTGAATGATATTCTTAAACCTTGGATTGTTATTTGAAGTTCAGCATACCTAACTTCATAAGCTTTGTGGGTCTTGTCAATCAAGTATTTCGTCTCGATTCTTGCTCTTCGGTCACCTTCATGAGTTTTTCTTTCAACTCGTTGATCTCTGCCGGAAACTCCTCTTCTTTCTTAATGAACTGCTGGTGGTCTTGTTGTCTTTAAGCATCTAACTTTCCGATTCCCATTTCAATGCGCAGGACACGCTCAATAAAGAATTTTTCTCTGGCTTCATTCACCAAAATCCTTTGTTCTAAAGTCTACAGTATGGAAGTAGTGGGAGTCTGCGGTGGATGTGTAGTAGAGACTGTAGTCAAAATTTGATCAATTTTCCCTTTTAGATCAAGGAACTCCTTCCTTGAAATGGTTACCTTCGTTTTCTTCTTCGGTTTGGGCTTTGAAGTGGAGTGTTGAGATCCACTTGATTCATCTTCGTGAACATTTGAAAATCTTCATTATTGCCTTATTTTCATACTTCCTCATCATCTTCATCAAAGTCAAATCCAAAAGCAGGTTTATCGCTCAGTTAAACCTCAATGCCATCATTGTTTGAATCTCCAACCCCGGTTGGTTTAATCACAACTCTCCTTCCTCTAGCTTGGTTTCCCGTCCCTTCATGAGCTCTTTGCATAATTTCTTCCATCATTTCGACCCATTTGATGGCCGTTTGCAAATCATGTAGAGGTTTGGCGTTGTTGATGTAGTTTTCCTACTAAACAACAAATTGATGGATTTCTTCTTCCTTATTCCGTTGGAGTTGAGTTTGTTTGGATTTTCTTGATTGTAGAGATTTTTTGAAAATTCAAACTTCTGCAATCCTTTTTCTGTTGTTGGTCGGTATCTTGACCAACTGTCATCTGAAACATAACCATCGAAACCAGTTACCACCGGGGTGTCCCCAAGGTTCATTGATCCTAGCTCAATGGTGCTCCTCGTGCCTAATTCACATATGTGTAATATTTGTGGTATAGGCTTTCAAGAACTTCCTTGGTCTCCTTGGTATTGAACCAAGTTTGGCCTCGATTTTGTTTTAGCTAGGGTCTATGAAAAAGGACCATGCATTGTAGTACGTGTTTGTGGTGTATGTGTAATTGAAAGAAATAAGGAGTTCAACTCCTCGAGAGTAAAAACATGCAATTGCCTAATCCTAAAGAGCTTAGGATTTCTAATGACATCAGGATTCACTTGGAATCTTGATTGGGCATTGTCTTCATTTGCATTTGAATATGTTACACTTGTTGTTGCGGAGTGGACGAATGGGGTTCTGATGGGTGATTCAACATGGAATCAAACTGTACTTGGAGTCTTTTGAGAGACTGTAGTGGATTTGGCTCGCTTATGGCTAACTTGGGGTATGGAGTTTCAACTTTTGCTTGCGAAAGAGATCTTCAAAGTTTGATTGATTTTGTTCTGTTGTATCTTCATGGACTAGTTCATCATTGATGATGGGTTCTTGTGCTTGATCTGAGTCTTGATTCTGCATGAGGTCTGTAGTGGGAATTGGCTCTTTGATAGACCTTGGTTCCTCGGTATTTATCGGATCTTCAGTGTGCATAGGCTCTGCGGTACTTTTCATGGCTCCGGTACCCTTCTTGACTATCTTGGATGGAGTGGACTTTCTTTTGGACATTAATTTGGTCCTTGATGACTTAGGGTTTGAGATACGTCTAGTGGTCTGCCGCGCGGGGCTAGGCGGGATAGAACGATACGATGGTGTATCGTCCTTAGCCTGGATATGGTCAATTACGGCATGGTCAGAGAGACCTATCTCAGTCAAGATGTGAATTGGTAGTTTTCTAATTAGATCAAAAATAGATTGATCTTTGGGTAGAGAATATCTTTTCAAGTCTCTGCAGGAGAAGAGATTGATGTCGTTTCCAACGCTGACTTTGGCATCGTTGTGTAATTCCCGAATTCAGAGCGACCATAATCTTACAGAGGTCACTTTTGTCAACGCTTCCTGTGGTTTGAAATTTTTGACGTAGCTGAGGAAATCATCTCAAAGAATGGATCCATAGTCAACGGTCTCACTTGTGAAAATGCTCCATAATAGATCCAAAAATTATTTACCCGTTGCGTCAGTGCCACCGGTTCTTCCAGGAAGACACCAGATTAACTAGTGGCACATAAATTGTTGTACCGCTGGTAGCTTTCCCTTCTTGAATTCGGCGATACCCTTGAGTTTTGCTTGATACCCCATCTTGTACAGTGCTCTGAAAGCTTCATCGTTGATAGGGATTCTGAACACAGTCGAAGATAAAGCCCTAAGATTGATTGCATTTAAAAATTTGGCTTTTGTGAGAATAATCGTTGAATCATATGAAAGCTTGAGATGAATTTGTTCTGGATCTTCTTGGGGTCTGAAAGTTCATAAAACGCACTTGAATAACAATGATTGGGGAATCACATCACAAATGACATCAAATGGACCACAGAGAGGATGCTTTGGAAGATAGCGAATCATCAATTTGATCACTTCATCGTAATGATCGTGGTCTTGAAAGATCGCATTGTAATTTCTCGATGAAATGGTTGGACCAATGTTTTTGATGGTCGAGGTGGAACCAGTGGGTTTTTATTGTTTCTTGGATGCACCAGATTTTTCCATTGTTGCAGAAAATCAGTTTGAAGAACTTGCAGAAACTGTTTTAGCAAGGAGGAAGAAGATGAAGTTCGTCTTTGAGGGTTTAGAAAGCGTAAATCTTTCTTGGAAATAAATCGGGGTATTTATACCTCCAGATTTCAAAATGGAATTCAAACGGGAAAATGTTTTGACAGTTGTTAAAAACCCAAAGGGTTTTTATCGTTTGAATAAATTTAATTTAATGTATTTTGGAGAAATGACATTCATTAAATGCGGGTATGGGTACATTAAATGAAAGTGAGCATAATGATGTGTAAACGTGAGATTAATTATGTTTAACCTTCAGAGATTGTGGGAGAGTGGGATGAAAAACGGATGACGGTTTTTGATACGTGTTTAGTCATATCAAAATGGGTTTGGTGAAAAAACACTTTATTGAAAAGACAAAATCTTCTTATTTTTATTTAAAAGGTATAGTTTTTTGAAAAGTAACTCAGGGAGAATTTTTTTTAATGAATCAGAATAAAATCTTTCCCTTGAAATAACACTTGATTTGATCTGATTAAATAAACAGCACACCCTTAAAACTTTATTTATTTCCAATAGAGAAACATGACTTTGGTGTTCTTTGAAGGAAGAACTGCGGTATGATTCTTGAATAAGATTGCAATATTGCTTTGCACTGTAGATGAACTTGATCACAAGGTTAGACATAAAAACAATAAAATTACCCGGAGAGTACATATATCATAAATAATCTTCGGTGAACAATGTTTACCGATGAATAATTTATGAAGTCTGTGCTCAATAGTTAAACTTAAATGGATAAATGTTAAAACATAGAAAAATAATTGCGCTTCAAAGATTTTGCGGTGACAAGATGAATGAATCATATCTATCTGTTAGATGCTTAGACTTTGCAGTCATCGCCATTTATCCCTTCAACAAAAACTGAGGATTAGGGTTCATCATTCCTAACATCTTTAAAAATCCGTTAAGTTTTGTTGAATCAAGTGCTTTGGTGAAAATGTTGGCTATTTCTTCATGTGTAGGAACAAAGATAAGTTTAATGATACCTTTAAGGATATAATCCTTAATGAAGTGATACCGCAATTCGATGTGCTTCGTCTTGGAGTGCTGAATAGGATTATGCAAAATAGCAATGGCACTCTCAAAATTACAGTAAATTGGGATACAATGCATTCGATAGCCGTAATCCATGAGTTGCATTTTCATCCATAATATCTGTGAGCAACAGCTGGCTGCCGCAATGTATTCTGTCTTTGCGGTGGATAGTAGACACACTTTTTTTTTGGATGACCAGCTCACCAGTCTTCTGCCGAGGAATTGGCATCCTCCGAAAGTGCTTTTGCGGTCTAATCTACATCCCGCATGATCTGAATCTGTAAAGGCTTGTAGAATGAATCCGTTTCCTAATAGGTACCAAAGACCCAAAGCCTTGCTCTCTTTAAGGTATCTGAAGATCTGTTTGACTGCAGTCAGATGCGATACTTTGGGATCAGCTTGGTATCTGGCATACAAACTCTTTGCGAAGACAATATCTGGTCTACTTCCCGTCAGGTATAGTAGAGAACCAATCATTCCGCGTTATACCTTTTGGTCAACTAACTCTCCGGTAGGATCTGCAGTGATCTTGTAACCAAAGGCCATAGGGACCTTTGCCGAAGGACAATTATGTAACGCCCGCATTTTCTCTGTAGGCCTTTAAGATGATGTAATTGTAATGGTTAACAATTGTAACCTTTATATGAAGTAAATAAAGAGAATTATTAAGTATTATGTATTCATGTGTAGCTATATGTAGTATACGTGCTTAAAACGATATAATAAAATAAAAAATAAAATACGCGTCTTAAATAGAATATAAATTAGGTCGAATAACCTCGATGAAAGTCAAAGTACTCATGATAAGGATTATGGGGATATAAGGAATGCTCAGATCATATTAGAACGAAGAAGTTGTGACCCGTTGAAGTTTCGCGTTCGACCCAGTACGTCTATGAGTGTCGTAAAAAGTAAATTTTTGATAGGTTGCTTATTAGCCTAAGCAATCTAAACTAAAGTCGTAGTAATCGTAAAACCAAGAGCGTGCATATAGAGAACGCCTAAATCTGACATCATATGAGGAAATTATGATTCTTCTAAGTTTTCATCACAGTAGTGTGTGCACTGAAATCAAATTTTAGATCGGTTGATTGTTAGCCAAAACAATCTAAATAAGAATCGAAGATATCGTTAATAGGATTCCGTCGATATAAAGACAGTCGAGAACAGACGTAGGACGAGAGAGTTATGAATTTTTAATGGACTTTAACAGTCTAAGCCTGTTAAAGATTTAACATTAAACATAAAGTCAAAAAAAGCCAACAGGGTCTAAATTAAAGTTTTAGATCTCGTCGATAGTTATGCGTAGGTATAAAACCCATCGAAAACGGATTTCGTATAAAGAAGATTCGAGTTAATAACATTTTATAAAAATCCGCGCGCACCCGCACACACAAACAGGAGGCACGACGCGCCTCTAACAACCACCCAAAAACTGACACGTGTCACCACTAGATGTACGCCACGTCACCCCCCCCCCCCCCCCCCCCGACATAGTGTGCGGTGCACCTGGCTTTTTTCAGCTATAAATACCTGCCTCTGTATATGCTTCTCATATATCACCCCTACAAGCCTTCTATCATGATATTCTTCGACTTATAGCCATTTTACCTTAGTTTCTAGTATCTCAGCGAAGCCCTGCGACTCTTGAGTGCCCAACAAGTAGCAGCCATCAAGTAGGAGCTCTGCCAATGCAATTTCCAGACTATTGTCTAGGAAATCTCTGTAAGTTAGATTACACCTTATATTATTTTATTGAAATTTATATTTTTTTTATCATAATCGTTATTCTGAATTTATAAATAAGATTTGTAAGTGATTCCAAGTCATTATACTGATTGATCTACTTACGGGGGTGATGTCTAGGCAAGATTTAGTGACGTGTTTAAAGTGGGATTTCCAAACAGTATACTCTGTATGCCAAACGGACCCCACCTCTGATATGATCTTATCTGATTGTTCCATACTTGATAGATCTTGATGTAGACATTGAGATTGTTGAAGAATCTAGAATACTAATTAGTCATAAGAAATAATAAACTAAGACTTAGTGATAATTGAACCTAGGTCACATCAAAGGAAAGGCTAAATGCTGAATCGAAGCGCTGCCCTACTTTCCAGTCATCCACTTTAACAAGTGAGTGCATAGTTACTTTCAGCTTACACATAAATATAAAATATCTAGAGGATTAAATGCTTTGTGTGCTGATTATCTGAATTACTTGATATTTGTGTTAGATAAACTATTCTATTTTACTTGATTAATCATATATGTATTTTATTATATATTTATATAAAATATGTTGGGTAGTAATGGATGATGAAAATAATGAGATGATGATGAGAGGACTTGACTATTGATGAACCAGTCTTCTAGCAGAGTATAGATGTCGACCACAGACTATTCTAGACAGTCCATTGGAACGCTGGTAGGCTCGCAACCTGTAGGTGTTAGTGAACTATAAGTTCATTGATGTACTCTATCCCCCATGGTTGCCTTATCGACATTTATTGCTAAAGGAAGCCCCCGAGCAATATTGTCTACCCGTTGATGATGATGATCCTTAGGATAGGTCCATTGAGACCAATATATTAGGATTAGGATGTGAGAATAACAGGAATGGATAATCGGGTAATTATTTGATGTGACATATATAATTAAAGAACTTAATTATTGTGGGTTGAAAATTCTATGCGTTCATCAGAGTCCCAAGCCTGATCCACTTAGTTTCTTTTTATCACAGGTAGCGGCATGAAGGCCCTAGGATGTTGAGTGATTTATGGATAGTTGTAGGCCATAGTGTAATAAACTATTATAAGGCCTTTAGTATGTTTATTATATTTATGTTTCTGTATTGACGATGACATCCCGAAGTTATTAATGAAACACATTTCTTCGAAAACGCTTGGTAATAGTATTATCACATTACATGAAACAAATTCCGCATTATAATTATTTAACAAGGATACTCTGAAATGAAATAAGAATAATTAAATTGGTCTTTTCTGGCCGTGAAATTGGGGATGTCACAGTTAGTATCATAACATTAGTTTAAGCGAACTAGGAATATTTGAGGATTTCTAGACTTAAACTTGGAATGCTAAGCGATGATCGTGAGGTGAGTGTCTGCTATATTTTAAGTAGTATGCCTAAAATGATACATGCACCAGCTTATTTTAGGGACGATTACTAAATTTCTTTACGTGCTAAATGATTTATGTTAAAGCATGCTATAGCAATAAGATTCCTTAGGATTCTTACCTAGGATGCTATTAGTTGAACGTATATGGTCTATTGCCGATCGGATCTGGAAATTTTATGTGTTCAGATTTATAAACGTTTAATTACAGTATTAGAACTAACATGTAACTTTTCGGAGTGACAAGGAGGACTTATGTGTCTATCATAAATAAAACCTTTGTTATCTTGATATTCTCGTCTTGAACGTCTGCTTTGGTGTATAGATCGACATGGTAAGAACTCGAAGCGGATTAGGAAACGCTAATCAGCAGCCCATGCCTCGTGCAGTCGAGCATGCACCAGAGGCAATGCCTAAACAAGAACCAATTACAATGGATGGAGTCCAAGAAATGATTCAGGATATGATGGCCGAGCAAAGGGATGAGATGAGAAAAATGTTACGTAACAATAGGGATGAACCTACTGTACCTGTTGTACAACCTGAACTGAACATAGAACAGTTAGTGGAAGGAAAATATAGTCGAACCATCAGTCAAGCTGAGCCATGTGAGGTTAGAAGAAACCAATCTGATGAAGGAAATGATGGACATGGATGCAAGTACAAGGATTTCATGGCATCCAAGCCACCGAGTCTTTTTGGAAGCCCAAACCCGATGGAAGTCATGGATTGGATCTCCGAGATGGAGATTGTGTTTGAAGTTGCAATGGTAGCAACATACAGAAGACCGTTCTCGTGGTCAGACAGTTGAATACATGAGTATTAAGGTGGTGGCAGTTACTGGCTGATACCATGCTCAAGGGAGAAGCTTGGTGCAATTGAAAATGCAGTACTGCTCTGAGCAGGACCTTTTGGAGATTAATAACGAATTCCAGAACCTAAATAAGGGCAAGATAAACGTCAACGAGTATGCTGCAAGTTTTACGGAGAAAATGAAGCTTGTTACTTATTTGGTTCCAATTTAACTCTCCAAGGTTAAGAAGATTGCTAATGGATTGCCAGCGAACTTTGGTCCAATGGTCAAACAAACAACCAATTTAAAGGCCGCCATCTTGGCAGCAAAGAACGCGGAGACCCAATTAAGGGAAAAGGGTCTAGAGAGGTCGGAGGTAGGAGAGAAGAGGAAGTTTGATGGATCTTCAAGATCCAATGAGAAAAGCAGATTCTCAATGTCTGGTTCCAAGAAGTTTTGAGGAGGAGGAGGTGAAGCAAAATGGTGTGAGAAGTGCAAAAGAAGCACTGTGTAAAATGTAGTGAGGAGGTGACTGATGAGTTTTGAGCACTATAACAATCCTATGGTGCACATACAACCCTAATTCTTTGGATCTAAGTTTTCTCAAGTTAAACATGCAATTTTAATTTATCCAAAGCATGAACCCTAACTAGCATACAATTTTGAGATTTACAACATAAAACAAGTTAGATGAATACATCTTTGTTGTAGCTTATAGAACTTGGCATTTCAAGAGCTTAGTACCTCAAATGTAATACCTCAATTGAGTCACTAACACCAAGAACAATGGAGGACTATAAGAGAGAGGCTAGGAGGCACCAAAAATCGGCCAGGGTTTCTTCTTGGAAGTCTTCGCCGATTTTGGGAGTGCTAGGGGTTACATTTATAGTGTGGAATTCCTATGGTTTTAACTTGTAAACCCTAATTCATCATGGACTCTCAAATTTGATAGACCCTTTGGACTAAATCTTCATGGACTCTCACATAGATTTAGTCCATCCCTAATCAACATGGATCATTAGCCCAAACTATATGTATTACTGATTTACCTAATCAATCCCCGTTAATTTAATCAGTCTCTTTTGATCACTAAATTAATTCCAAATTAATTCCTGATCAATACCAATTAAATAATATGATTTCTCAATTAATATATTATTCTTATAATATATTAATAAATCACAAATAACCTGTTTCTCAAATATCCATCCTATCAAATTGCTCCGGTGAAGGCAACCCAAAAGGACCATGCTACTATCGGGTCAAGTACATACCAATTATAGTTATGGGCTTAGATACCTAATCCAACAGTATCCCACTTGGATAAGTCTAATAACTATAACTGCCAATGTAACTTCAAAATCCGATTAGCAATCGTAGCTCTCAAAAGCCGCTTTCCAACTCTGATCTAGTCAATGACTCGTCCTTTAGATAAATGATCATATAATCCTGTTTTCTTCTAGATATCGTGTGGAAAAAGACATGGAATAAAGTCATACTCATTGTCCAACAGTTTGTTTCCCGATTTCTGATTTGTTTGACATAGAACTTAATTGAACACATCAATTGAGTCCTGACCGGGCCCGACACATAAGTCAAAACAAAATCATCGAGGGGCCCAAGATATCGCTTTTAATCCTCCTAGGATAAAGGAACAAATAAACTTTGACTTATATGCTTGTACTAATTACTTGTTAAATTATGCACAACAACACGTTTTATAACATCAAGTTACTGATGCGTTTTCGTACTATCAATGCACAACCAACTCATAATCAACAACTCATATATCTTGGTTTGAAGACTATATGATATTATCGTCTCACAATCACTCGTGATGAATTCCATGAAGTGATTCATGTGAGCGTGAGTTTAATCCAATACTCAAATCTTATTTCAGGAGCACTCATGAACGTTGTAGCAGACTTTTGCTGTGTCTAAACACTTTAGACAATCTACAAGCCAATTCATGACAGTCTAACTTCATAACCTACTTCCAAAGTATGATTGACTCTGGATAGTTCGAATAATCATATTATTCTGGAAGTCAAAACATGCAAAAAGTGAAACATAAAATAAACAATTGACAGAAGACGGTAAACTTTACTTATAAATAAAATCCTTATTATTTAATCATCAAATGTCAATTACATTTATTTATTACAAGTTACAAACTGCCTATCTAATCACTAAAACTAATATCGTCCTTTAGGCCAATGCTTTTAGCATGCTGCAAATACTTAACCCTACTCAGTCCCTTCGTAAGGGGATCTGCTGGGTTATCCTATGACGATATCCTCTTCACTACGAGGAGTCCCTCTTCTACTTGATGTCTTATGAAGTGATATTTTCTGTCGATGTGCCTAGATCTGCCATGATTCGTCGGTTCCTTGGTTAAGGAGACCGCACCCTCGTTGTCACAGAAAATCTCCATAGTCTCCTTTACAGCTGGCACAACTCCAAGGTCTCCGATGAAGTTCTTTAGCCATATTTCCTCCTTCGACGCTTCGCTTGCTGCTATGTACTCTAATTCGCACGTTGAATCAACTACAATCTCTTGTTTGGAACTTTTCCATGTTACCGCTCCTCCATTTAGGGTAAATACCCAGCCCGACTGAGATCGGAAATTATCTATGTCGGTCTGAAAGCTGGAGCACTATACCCTGTCACTCTCAAGTCATCACCCCCACCGAGGGTAAGGACCCAGTCCTTAGTCCTCCGCAGGTACTTAAGAATGTTCTTTACTGCTATCAAGTAAGTTCTACCAGGATTCCCTTGATATCGACTAACCATGCTCAAGGAAAAAGCCACATCAGGGTGAGTACATGTCATAGCATACATGATCGATCCAACGGCAGAAGCATATGGTACTCGACTCATTTCTGCTATTTCGGCATCAGTACTTGGACTCTGGGTCTTACTCAGTTTGGTATTGCTCTGGATAGGCAATTCTCCTTTCTTGGAATTCTCTATGTTGAAACGTTTCAACACCTTGTCCAAGTAGGTACTTTGACTAAGTCCTATTAGTCTTTTACTCCTATTTCTCAATATCCTTATCCCTAGAATGCAAGAAGCTTCCCCAAGGTCCTTCATAGCGAAACACTTCCCAAGCCAGGACTTAACTTCCTGCAAGATTGGAAGGTCGTTTCCTTTGAGTAATATGTCATCTACATACAACACCAGAAAGCTAACTATACTCCCACTAGCCTTGACATATACGCATGACTCATCCTCGCTTCTCGAAAAACCAAACTCTTTGACTTTCTCATCGAAACAAAGGATCCTTCTGCGATACACTTGATTTAATCTGTAAATGGATTTCTCAAGCTTACACACTCTATTAGGGTACTTCGCATCTACAAAACCCTCTGGCTGACTCATGTAAACATCTTCAGCCAACTTCCCATTAAAGGAAAGCGGTTTTGACATCTATCTGCCATATTTCATAATCATGAAATGCAGCTATGGCTAGCATAACCCTTATAAATTTGATCTTCGCTAATGATTAGAAGGTCTCATCATAGTTAACTCCAGGAGTTTGAGTAAAGCCCTTCGCAAACAATCGCGCCTTATATGTGTGTACTTTCCCATCCATGTCGGTCTTCTTCTTGAAGATCCACTTGCACCCGACCGTCTTACGACCTGGTACATTGTCAACCAAGTTCCAAACTTGATTGTCATACATGGATTGAATCTCGCTGTCCATTGCCTCTTTGCACTTTGCAGAGTCTTGGCCTGCCATGGCTTCCTTGTAGTTGTTAGGTTCATCCAAATTTATCAGTGTGCTATCACTGATAAACGTATCACCTTTACTTGTTATATGAAAACCATACAACACAGATGGAACACTAACTCTACTGGAACCTCTCAGAGGTAAGGACTGGTCAACTGGTTCAACAGGAGTCTCATCCTCAGGTTGAGCGCTAGTATCAGAGTTTCCTTCATCGCTTAACTCTTGAAGCTCTTAAAGGTCAACTTTCCTCCAACTATCCTCTTGGCATATGAGTTCTCTTTCACGAAACACCCCTCTCGCGCTACGAAGACCACGTTCTCACTAGGTCTATAGAAAAAATATCCAAAGGATTTTTGTGGGTGGCCGATGAAAATACAATGCTCACTACGAGGTTGAGCTTGTTGTGAGTCTCTCGTCTTATGAAAGCCTCGCAACCCCAAATCTTGATATGCGCTAACGAGGGAACCTTCCCTGTCCACATTTTGTGAGGTGTTTTAGCAACCTTCTTAGTTCGGACTAGATTAAGGATTTGGGCGGCAATCTCTAAGGCATACCCCCAGAATGAGATAGGTAACGAAGCTCGACTCATCATGGAACTAACCATGTCCAACAAGGTTCGATTGCGCCTCTCAGCCACACCATTAAGCTGCGGTGTCCTAGGTGGAGTCAATTGTGAAATAATTCCACATTCATTAAGATAGTCGTGGAACTCAATACTAAGATACTCACCACCTCGATCGGATCGGAGCATCTTTATCTTCCTGCCCAATTGATTCTCCACTTCTTGCTTAAACTCTTTGAACTTTTCAAAGGTTTCGACTTGTGCTTGATTAAGTAGATATATCCATATCTACTATAATCGTCGGCAAAGGTTACATAGAAGCGGTTAGCATCCCTTGTGGCGGATCTGAATGTTCCACACACATCGGTGTGTATGAGATCCAACAAACCCTCACCTCTTTCACAAGTATGAAAACCACATCCCTACTTCTTCTTAGACCCTGCAATTCAAAACAAATATGAAAACCACATCCTGTATCAAGGACCCAAGAACTAGCATGTGATGAGTTATTAGATTGAATAGTGTAAATACCTGCGAAGGAAGGTTTTATCTTTCCATCCTTGATGTCCTGCAAGTATTTAGGGCAACTTCGTTTCCAATGCCCCTTTTCATGACAATAGAAGCACTTTGTTTCCGTTGGATTGGATGAGGGAGTAGCAGAACCACCTTTGGACCCACTTGAAGAGGATCCATCATGAGACTTTCCCTTGTGATTCTTTGAAGGAACTTTCCTTTTCTTCCCTTTCCCATGTCCAATTGCCAGGACTGGGATAGCAACAGTAGGAGTGGGTACAACAGACTTGCCTTTTAAACTACTTTCAGCAGTTCTCAGAAGGCCTTGAAGCTTGCTTAGCATGACTTCCTCCTTATTCATATGATACGTCATCCTGAACTGATCATAAAAGGGAGGTAAAGAGTGTAGGATAATGTCAATAGCCAACTCTTCGTCAAAATTGACATTCAACTTTAGGAAGCGGTCCACATATCTTTGCATCTTTTGCAAGTGGGCCGTGATGGACTCTCTATCCTTCATTTTTGTTGTTATCATGGAGGAAATGATTTCATACCTTTCTTGTCGAGAACTCTGATGATACCTTTCCATCAAGTCTTGGTGCATCTCGAAAGGCCAGAAGTCCTCGTAGGACTTCTGAAGCTCAGAAGTCATAGTGGCTAGCATGATGCACAACACCTTTGTCGCGCCCTTCTCATGAGCCCTATACTCAGCCAGTTGCTCAGGAGTAGCAGTTTCTTCATCAATCTCCTTTAGCTCTTTATCGAGGACATATTCCATTTCCTCGTATCGAATGGCCATGCGAATGTTTCGAATCCAGTCGTTGAAATTTGACCCATCAAAAATGACCCTCCCATATAAGTTCACGAT
This sequence comes from Lactuca virosa, assembly GCF_052849685.1. Taxonomy (NCBI): domain Eukaryota; kingdom Viridiplantae; phylum Streptophyta; class Magnoliopsida; order Asterales; family Asteraceae; genus Lactuca; species Lactuca virosa. The sequence goes on along the minus strand of NC_136433.1, from coordinate 163,405,010 downwards.
GGAGAAAGAGCCGGAAGAGTTTGAGTTTGAAGCGTTGTTTGAGGTAGACATCTGAAAAAGAAAGACAAGTTTCATTAGATAGAAATTCCTTAATATAACACCCAAATGAAATATTAAGTCTAGGACCCAAACACAATAATTCACAACTTAGAAAAGGGATACCGTAATCTAATTGCAAATTATTTGAAGGGAGGTAAATGCCGATTTACCATTTTTCACAACCCAAAACCAAAATTTAAAAGAATTAAGTTTTATGAAATTCCTAGTTCTTTGAGATTCATTAAACTTTTCAATGATATGTTTAATCACGATTATGCCCTTCAAGTTTGTGACTGGGATACTGTGGATCACAAACATGGTGTGAATAACCATGCAAATATGCGTGGTACTTTCGATGTCATTTATCACCTAATCAATGTGTTGGTGAACCACACACGCTCCATTGATCTATGAAAAACATCGAGCTACCCTTTTCCACCCTTGTTAGTCTAAATTAGTGTGTCGGTAAACCACACACGCTCCACTAACGATTTGGCAAGGTGCAAAGTGCAATTTCATGGAATAGCACCATTTTCACATTTTTCCTAAAGTAACTAAGATTGGGAATTTAGAAAAGCATTTAGTTACTTTTTATAATTATCATTATACTTTTTAATGAGAATTAATGTCCTATCCTACCCGTTCGGCTAACGACCCTCCACTAGTCAAGGAAGCGGTGGGTGAGAGTGGACACCCATTCAATCGCCATTTTATAGGCAATTTCCTTATACCCCCTTATAGACCAGCTTCGTGAATGAAGCCTACTAACGGTAAGACTGATTGTCATATATATATATATATATATATATATATATATATATATATATATATATATAAGTATTAAGTTATTAATATTATAATAGGATAAGGGTTGAATTTTAAAATTTTAAAACTCTAGGGTTTAGAATTTAAATATTTCAAAATCAAAACTTTTTAATAAAATTTTAAATTCCAAAACTTGAGGGCAAGTTTTGAAACTTTTCAAAACCTCTTAGATCAAATTTGAAAACAATTAAATTAATCATATAATTTATCTATATCACAAAATTTGACCTAATTTAATTTCATATAGAAAGATAATTCAAATCAAATTCTACAAATAATTAATTTATCACATAATCAAGTAATTATATTAAAACTGACAATTATCCTCCAATTGGATGAGGATAATCATTACCTTATCATAAAAAACGAATTTTATCAGTGAAAAAAGTTTATGGTAATGATCCCAATCCAATTCTGGCCAAAAAACCCAAAAATATGCCAACAGATGATACAACTCACCGAGTCAGGGAATGGACTCATCGAGTTGGCTCAACTCGTCGAGTTCCTTCATAGGACTCGTCGAGTCCACCAGTCAGAGAGCATATTTCAATTTGCTTCAACTTTGAACAATTAACCAATGCATCAATATAAAAGAAAACACCCTAGACTCTGATACCACTGATGGGTTTTGAGCAGTATAACAATCCTATGGTGCACATACAACCCTAATGCTTTGGATCTAAGTTTTCTCAAGTTATACATGCAATCTTCATTTTTCCAAAGCATGAACCCTAACTAGCATACAATTTTGAGATTTACAACATAAAACAAGTTAGATGGATACCTCTTTGTTGTAGATTATAGAACTTGGCCTTTCAAGAGCTTAGTACCTCAAATATAATACCTCAAATGAGTCACAAACACCAAGAACAACGGAGAACTATAAGAGAGAGGCTAGGAGGCACCAAAAATTGGCTAGGGTTTCTTCTTGGAAGTCTTGGCCGATTTTGGGAGTGCTAGGGGTTACATTTATAGTGTGGAATTCCTAGGGCTTTAACTTGTAAAACCTAATTCATCATGAATTCTCACATTTGATAGACCCTTTAGACTAAATCTTCATGGACTCTCACATAGATTTAGTCCATCCCCAATCAACATGGATCATTAGCCCAAACTATATGTATTACTGATTTACCAAATCAGTCCCCGTTAATTTAACCAGTCTCTTTTGATCACTAAATTAATTCCAAATTAATTCCTGATCAATACCAATTAAATAATATGATTTCTCAATTAATATATTATTCTTATAATATATTAATAAATCACAAATAACCTCTTTCTCAAATATCCATCCTATCAAATTACTCCGGTGAGGGCAACCCAAAAGGATCATGCTACTATTGGGTCAAGTACATACCAATTATAGTTATGGGCTTAGAAACCTAATTCAACAGTGACCTGTTACAAGTGTAGAAGGATGGATCACTATGCCAATAAGTGTACATTCAACAAGAGGGTGTGCTACAGTTGTGTGGAGGAAGGGCATGTACAAAAGAATTGCCGAAAGAAGAAAGAGGTTACGAAACCAAATTTGCCGCCAAAGCCAAAGGAAAGAGCATTTTAGATGACTCTAGAAGCAAAAAAAGAGGAACCAGATGTCACTTCAGGTACTTTCTTAGTAAATGATTTGACTGCTAATATATTGTTTGATTCCAGAGCTAACTACTCCTTTATTTCGAACAAATTTTCTAGAAGACTATCATTGCCTGTATATAGACTTGATAGTGCTCTAGTAGTAGAAGTTGTTAGTGGCAAGTTTTTACCTATTAGCGAACGCATGAAAAACATCATCATTGACTTGAATGGGAATAAATTTCACAAGAAATTGTTTTCCACTGAGTTAAACAGATTCGACATAGTATTAGGAATGGATTAGCTTACTACAAACAATGCCGAGATACTGTGTAGAAAGAAGACAGTGAAGATAAACCCTCCTGGAAAAGAATCATTTGTGGTGTACGGGGACAAACACTGAGTGAACTTTGGAATCATCTCACTGATGAAAGCCAAAAAGTATTTGGCAAAAGGATGTACATCATATGTCGCAATCATGATCGATGGAAAGAAGGAGAAAACGAAGATGCAAAGGATACCCGTGGTGTGTGACTTTCCGGAACTCTTTCCCAAAGATCTTCCTGGAGTGCCTCCTGATAGACAAGTAGAGTATCGAATAGACTTGTTACCAGGAAAAACACCTATAGCAAAAGTACCATACCGATTAGCACTGACGAAGATGAAGGAGCTCATGATACAACTTCAGGAGTTGTTGGACAAAGGTTTCATTAGACCTAGTTCGTCACATGGGGATCTCTAGTGTTATTCGTTAAGAAAAAAGGATGGAAGCATGAGAATGTGCATAGACTACAAAGAGTTGAATAATGCAACAATGAAGAATAAATACCCATGCCTAGGATAGATGATCTGTTTGATCAATTGCAAGGTGCAAGCTACTTTTCGAATATTGATCTCAGGTCAAGGTATCATCACAGAGGTTATGCCTTGCGTAAACCTCTATTGTCCAAAACCACCTTTTAAGCACTTAATACCTAAAGACTAAACACCCAACTCACAGATCTTGATCTTTGGAAGGTCTTAACTGATAAATTCGACAACTTTATGATTTTGCATGGCTTAATAGAGCCCAAAATCAAACCCTAGTTCCATAACTTCACAAATTGACCAACAATTCATGCATGGGTGGAATGTAACCCTCAAGATCCAATTTTTACGCCATAAGAACCTCAGAAACACCAAGAAATGCTAATACTAAGCTCTAGAGTAGGTTTTGCTCACAAGATTCAAAACCATGGGTCCAAAAGCATGCAAATCACTAAGCGAATATAAATCTACACAAAAGAATCGTAAAGGTGAGAGCTTTATACCTCCAAAAGTTGGCAAATGAGAAGAAAAATCTAGATCTACAAGCTCCAAGTCCAACAATCCTTAATGGTGAACTTCTTCTTCTTCCAAATGCACCCAGAACACTATAAAGGTCCAAATCAAGCTCTCAAGGGTTAGGGTTTCGAAATGGTCATTTGGGGAGAGTGGAGGATGATTATGAAGAGGCCTCATGGGACTTAAGGTGTTTAAATAAAGGCTCAACCCTAAATTTTTTAGGGTTTTTGGGTCATCTCGAGTACATCCTGCTTACTTCTTGTGTATGCCCAACATACTCAAAGGAATCTCCGCCCCCTTTAATGAGCTACAGCCAGTGAATCAAGGGGTACTCCCCGTGTAATGGACCAAAATGAAACATTTTTATAATTATGACATAAATGAAAATACCTGATAACCTGGGTGTTACAACTCTCCCCCAGTTGAATTAGACTTCATCCTCGAAGTCTGCTGCTAGAAAGAACTCTGGGTAATGTTCCCTCATATCATGCACATGCTCCCACGTCCACTCAAAGCCCTTCCGATGCTGCCAGTGCACCTTCACCAATTTTACCACCTTTTTTCTTAGGGTCTTGGTCTTCCTATCGAGGATCACAACCAGTCTCTTTTTATGTAGTTCAGACGATCATCCACCTGAATATCCTCTAATCCCACCACTGTGGAATCATCAACCAAACACTTCTACAGCTGAGAAACATGAAAAGTGATGTGAATCTGACTGAGCTCCTCAGGTAGCTTCAGATGATATGCAACCCTGTTCACTCAGCCAATAATCCTAAAAGGACCAATATATCTAGGGCCTAGCTTGCCCTGCTTCCTAAACTAGATGACACCTTTCCAAGGTGACACCTTCAAGAGTACCATATCCCTGACCTGAAACTCTAAATCTGATCGACGTCTATCAGCATAACTCTTCTGCCGACTTTATGTGGTCTGCAATCTCCCACACACCTACTGAATTAACTCGGTAGTCCGGAGCACCACCTCCGTGCTACCCATAACTCGATGACTGACCTCGCCCCAACAAGTCGGGGTCCGAAACTTCTTCCGATAGAGCATCTCAAAAGGAGGTCGATCAATACTGGCATGGTAACTGTTGTTGTAAGAAAACTCAGCCAAAGGAATATACGTATCCTAGCTTCCACCATAATCCAGTACACATGTCCAAAACATATCCTCAAAAGTATAAATGGTCTGCTCACTCTGTCCATCAATCTGCAGATGAAAAGCTATGTAGAAGTGTAGTCGAGTACCCAACTCCTCATGAAATCTCTTCAAGAACCAAGAAATGAACCAAACATCCCGATCAGAAACCACTGAGACTGGGACACCATGACGTGTCACCACCTCATGGATATATACATCTGCCAATTTATCTGCAGAGATGCTCTCCTGAATAGGAATGAAATGCGCAATCTTGGTCAATCGATCCACGATGACCCAAATCGAGTCCACCCCTCGTGCTGTCCATGATAGCTTCGTGACAAAATCCATCGTTATCTCTTCCCATTTCCAGACGGAAACACCCAACGACTCTATCTTGTCATGAGGTTGCTGATGATCGGCCTTGACTTTCCTGCAAGTCAAGCACATCTCCACATATCAGGCCACATCCCGCTTCATGTATGACCACCAATAATCAAGCCGAAGGACTATATACATCTTTGTCGCACACAAATGAATAGAAAAATTCGAAGTATGCACCTCCTTCATCAAAATATGTTGCGTACCCCCAAAATATGGAACCCAAACTCTCCGATGAAGGGTCAACAATCCCCATCTATCATAATCAAAAGAGGACACCTGAACCACTATGCACTCACTCTTTGTAAGTCCCAAATTGCTTGATGTATCAATAAGATCCACTTGATGGTGCGGAATCCCAATCAAATGGATGATGCAAGATAGAATGAGAAGAAGAAGAAGAACAAGATGAATCTTCAACGCACACAATGTATTGATTGATAATCCGGTACACAAGATTCACACACACACACACACACACGTTCTATCTACTTTCTCTCTCTGAAATATGCCTCTTCACCATGGCATCCCTTTGAACGTCCCACCCTTCACTATTCACTCTATTGCATGCGTTAATGACACTATATATATGTATGGACCCAAATAACAAAGCCCAAACCTAAAACCCAATAGCTTGACCGAAATCACATGTGATTTCGGTCCAAACAACAAATAAACTCATGGGGATTTCGGCCCTAGACCGAAAACCATAAATACCAAGAAAAGAAAAGTATAAACCATAAATTTAGACCTAACAATCTCCCCTTGGTTTATAGCTTTCTTTTCTTATGACCTAACAAGCCCCCCCTGGGTTTTTAGCTTTCTTTTCTTCTTAATCTTCGCTTTGTGCTTGGCTTCAACTTTTATCTTTGATTTCTTCACAACTTCAAGATGAGCAAATGAATATCTATATGAATGAATTCATCTTGAGCAGTTGGACTTTTCTTCAAAAATTTCACTTTGAACGCACATTGGGTGAGGAGGCTTCTTGTAAGGATTCTTGAAAATCAGCACTCTCAGCTTTGAGAATCTTCAGAGAAAATAACAGAGAGACCGATTCTTCTGGATCACTTCAGCATGTTCATAGATAGCAGCAAATTGATTGAGGAGGCTTCAACGGAATTCATCACATAATCTTCAAAAATAGCTTCACCTTGATTCTGGGGTTGAAAGATTGAATGTTGAAAAATAATCTTCAGTTCTTCTTACTTCGAATGAACGTCTTTCAATGATCACCGCTGCGCCTTGAAAATTAACCACGACTAAAAAATCCCTGTGGATCACAGAATCATAAAGACCCTTCTCACCACAGTTGTTCAAGGACCCAACCTTGGGTCAGATGGAGACTTCTCGCAGTATCTGTGTGAAAGTACAGCCTCCTTGAGTCTCTTCTTCCTTTGAATTCTCCTTGAGTCTCTCCTTCCTTTGAGTTATCGTTTTAAGACAAATGAAATTTTGAGATAAAAACAAAAATAAAAGAAACTTAGCACATAAATGGAAATAACTAAGAAAGAAATAAAAATAAAAGGTAAAATACGCTCAAAAACAATATTTTTGGATTTTTTGATTTTTCCGAAAAAATAAAAACAGAAATAAACAAATTTTCTGATGTTTTTTTTTAATTTTCTGATTTTTGTTTGATTTTTTTTTTAATTCTCCCCCTAAATTTGTGCATAGAGGAAAACTATGAACAAATTTATCAAAAACAAAAATAATAACAAAATTTAAGACTTTTTGGGATCAATGTTGTCAAGCAATTCAATATCGTTTATCAGCACACGCCTGCATGTTTAGATCTGGTCAATCACCGATATTGTGGTCCACTTAAACACAAAGGATATTGACAAGTTGGACAGAATATAAGTGACAAGACATTGCAACTATATTCCTAAATGGACCATTTAGCTGATGACGACCAAAGATATTGTTGTCCACTTAAATTCAGCAGCGAGATTACAGACAACCTTTTAAGTAGTTCAAATTTTAGGTGCACTAGAACGTGTTCCCCACTTCTCGACATACCCCGACAATCAAGAACTTCCAGAGAACTCCTTAATTTAGGTGAGTATTCAATCATTAAGAGAGAAGATAGACATAGAAGTGTATATGTTGTATCCCAGGTCGGATGTCTTCCAATCACGTAGAGGGAACAACATATGACTAACATAGATAGAGGGAGAGAAAGATAAAAAATTGCATACGCTGTGTCCCAGGTCGGATCTTCTAATCACGCAGAGGGGAAATCATATGACCGACATAGATAGATAGAGAGAAGCATAGATAGAGATGCATAGAAATAGAGGTGCATATGTTGCGTCCCAGGTCGGATCTTCCGATCATGCAAAGGGGGAAACATATGACGGACAGAGAGGATAAGAAAGAAAAACAATTTCACACATACCTACTTTATCAAAACCCCCAGTCATCCTATCAGCACCAGAATTAAGGACATAAGTCCGTACATCGAAGAAGTGTTGAGCCACAATTCTAGATGATAAGTAACTTTAATGTATCTCGCAGGCTCCCTTGTTTATCTCACCGCTCAATCTATCCGAGCATCGTATGGTCAGTCCAAATGAAGCTATCTAAGTCCACACTTTCAAGTCCTCTCATTGTCAACTGTGTCTAGTCCTTTAATTTTGAATCCTTCGCGCCTACCAGCACATTGAACACAGAGTCTAAGAAATTTAGTTTCAGTGCATTACACGCATCTCATATTGCCCTTTAGCACTAAACTTCATATCACTTCCCAAATAATACCTACGAAAGAAAACATATTTTTGTATTTTTGATTTTAATTTTTTTTATTTTTTTTATTTTGATTTCTCCCCCTTTATCTGGGCATGGGGAAGAAAGAAAATAAAGGCGCACATGTAAGAATTTGTCTTCAAGACGAATCATTTTAATAAAACTCAGGAGTATCGAGAAGAAAACTCAAACCGTAAGTCAGCAATTGAAGACGTGTCGAGATGACTCAAGAACAGCACGCAGATGCAACAACACATCCAGACTTAGTTGTGTTTCATCTCCGGAACAGATCCAAAAATTTTTCACGCCGTTAAGTACAATCCCCATTTGTGATCCTCTTCTTTCTTCCTTTCCCGTAAAGGACACATACTCTCACTTAAAGTTTTGAATGTTGTGAAATTGAGAGATGTCTCTTATCATGTGCCTGGAACAACCACTATCAACCTAGCGAAGTCTGATGATATTCCTCCATAGCTGCTCCAGCACAGAGTGCAGGATTAGTTGGTCTTTGGAACCCAATCCATTTTGAAGCTGGGTTGACCTTCATCATCTACGCAATGTACTCTCTCCCATGACATATCCTGTTTATCACACACAGAAAATGAAGAAATGTTAGAATCATTAGAAGATTTGGGAGTTTTAACCTTTGGTACCCATCTGTAGCCGGGTTTAACCCATTTCTTATTTGATCGGATGGATGCCTTATTAGTTGCTTTATAACTTGAAACCGATCGTCCAAATGACTTTGACCTAACCGATCTTGGTTTAATTGGACCATCTCTTGAATTTGGCTTCTTAGCAGACATTCCCTTCTTGACCTTGGGAGTTTGATTCTTGCCCTTCTTAGCATTCCAGTCACCATTGTGTGATTGTGACCTCGAAGGATTTCTTTTGAAAGATCTCCCTCTTGGTGCTTTCTGCCAACCTTGTGCATAGTAGGGAACATATGCACGATTTGGACAATTTCTGGCAATGTGTCCAGGTGTTCCACAGTGGAAAAAAGTCTGTTTCTTCAAGTAGAAGTTGTTTCTGCATGTCCTTGGTAGCGTTCCCATGCCTTGTCTCTGATTATTCCCACAAGCACACTTACAGCAAGCAGGCTATTTCGCTTGTTTTGGTGGCCTGTATTTACCAACAACTGGTTTATTAGAAGTAACATAATTAGAAGCAACAAATTTAAAGTTCAAGGAGACATTGATTTGACAATCAACAGAACTAAAATTATTTCTGTTCTCCTTGTTCTCATCTTTCACTACTTTACTTGCACATGAAGTGGAATCATTAGTATCGCTCACCTCAATACACTCATTTGGGCCAAATTGTTCAGTCTTAACTAAAGCTAGTACAGGGGGCGGGCCATATTGAGTAGTTATCTCTACCTCATTGGTTTCAAGGGGTGAGGAATAGTTGTCCTTGATGGGAGGTGGAACACTGTGATACCCTAGACCCTTATTCTGATTATCTTTGAATTTTAGTTGTTTCTCAATCGTGGACACAACTACCTCACTTGACGCATCAAAATTTTTTTAAGTTAAATTCAACATCTTTATATTTAGCTTTTAGTGCATCAAGTTCGGCACTTACGCTGGCAATCTGTCTCTTAACATGGTTATAGTTGTCACATTTGTTACTATAGTCTTCCTAAAGCTTTCTAAAGTCCTTTGTCTTGGCCTCTAGTTGTTCTTTTAAGGGCTTTTGGGCCTTTATGAGAGTGTATCCTTCATATTTAAGGTCCTCATTATGTCTACGTAGTATATCAATTTGATCATAAAGAAATTTAATTGTGTCACTACATGCTTGAGAACAGGAAGTTTCATTGACCTCTTTTATGATTGATGAACTCATTGTTTACCAAAAATACCCTTTGACTTGAAACCTCAAAAGTCACCCTTAGAAGTCAAACTTAAAAAGTCAAACTTGAAAATTAAAATTTTGAAAGTTAAACGAGAAATTCAAAGTTAAAAGTCAAAGATTAAACTTGAGAGTTTGAAAGTCAAAGGTCAAAATTGAAAGTCAAAAGTCAAGCTTGGAAGTCAAAAGTCGAAAGTTAAAACTTTAGGCCGAAAACGAAACTTCAAAATTCGAAAAATTGATTTTTAGGCTGAAATCGCGAGGATTCTCATCCACACCGAGAAGTCTCGCATGGAAAACAACTTTTGACCGAAAATATGAGACCAAAATCAGAACCGAACACGTGCGAGCCAAGAACTCCGAGGCCGAGAACCTCGCACTGCAAACCCTCTCACCGAGAACCTTCGGACGCTCCACCGCAAACCCTCGCAGACGCTCCACCGAAATCGCTGCTGGCCGAAAACACGTTGCTAGCCAAAAACACTGCGGAAACCCTATCCGAGACTGAGAATAGTCGCCGGGGTCTCGTAGACTACGACCAAAAACACAATTTTTTCAACTTTTAACGCAAAAACTCGATCAAAAACTCAAAATTATGAAGAACACGAAGAACAAACAGCCAATATTGCATCCAAAACAAATAAAAAACGTCAAAAACTCCAAGAAAAAAAACGTTTAATATCTTGCCAATTTGATTGATACGATCCAAGCTCTGATACCACTTGTAAGTCCCAAATTGTTTGATGTATCAATCAGATCCACTTGATGGTGCGGAATCCCAATCAAATGGATGATGCAAGATAGAATGAGAAGAAGAAGAAGAAGAAGAAGAACAAGATGAATCTTCAATGCACACAATGTATTGATTGATAATCCGATACACAAGATTCAGACACACACACACACATTCTCTCTACTTTCTCTCTCGGAAACACGCCTCTTCACCATGGCAGCCCCTTGAACGTCCCACCCTTCACTACTCACTCTATTTCATGCCTTAGTGACACTATATATATGTATGGACCCAAAGAACAAAGCCCAAACCTAAAACCCAATAGCTTGACCGAAATCACATGTGATTTCGGTCCAAACAACAAATAAACTCATGGGGATTTTGGCCCTAGACCGAAAACCATAAATGCATAGAAAAGCAAAGTATAAACCATAAATTTAGACCTAATACTCTTCCAGTACTCTTCTTTCATAGCCTCAACCTGAGCGTTACGGATATGTTCCAAGAGTGGGGTAATTGTTAGGTGTGTCAAACCCAACAAATAATAGATGTACAATAGACTCTAAATACACTGCTTTAATGCACTAAATTAGCACAAGACAAACAAGGTCGAATCACAGAGACCCATGATAAAAGTATATTCCTCTTTGTGCAAGGTACTTTGGTCACAAAGGAGGTTTTGTTTGAAAAAGTTAAATAATGAAAATAACAATATACTTTAAGAACAAACATAAAATGAATTAAATTTTTAAACAATTTGTTGAAATGGTTCTAGTTCTATTTCTCAATGTTGACATTTAACTTGATTATGATTTGATGTAATTCATGATTGCTATTCTATATCGGTACTAAAATATATTAACACACTCTAATAGCTATCACTTTCCAAATTATCTAACCAAAACATGCTCTTTAACTAGACCTATCTTTACTAATTCAACCTAAACACGCTCTTAGATTGTACTGAAAACTACATTAAGTTTTGTACAAGCTTCCAACAATGTTCATTTCTTCTCATATGCTCGGAAGTGTGAAAACATGTGATATATGTTTTACAATAAGAAAACTTATTGTTTGTTACCAATTATTAACTTAATAGAACGATGAGGTGCCCTAAAAGTTAATTAACTACACAAAAATTCAATTCATGAAAGTGGCCAATCAAAAAACACATCAAATTAAAGGGTTCTAGTTTAAACAAAAACATAATCACTAGAATAGAATCATAAATCAAACATCAAATCACACGATTCAAGTCAAATAATTAACATGTTTTGAACAGGAACTAGAAACTAGGGTTTATTAGCCACACATGGCTAAGAACAAATCAAACAAGAATAAATATGGAATTGAAATGTTTAATACTTACAAAATGGAAATCAAAAGTGTTTGCAATGATTAATACTATTTAAGAGGTCCAACAATTATCCCAAAAATCGTCCTCTGTTGCTCAAAAAACTGTCCCTATGTAAAAAAGGTAACTTCCCTCTTTTATTAACTGCTCACGATTTGCTCACGTGCCTAACTCAAGGCCATGTGTTTTTAGCATGTCCATGCCTTTTTCCCATGTGTTTTTAGCATGTCCATGTGTCTTGACAATTTGTTTTTAGCATGGCTAAAAGTCCAATAAGTCTCCACAGTTGGCTCCTTCTTCAGTCTAGCTACACCCCGAGTCGTGCTGCTCAAATATAAGGTGAAAAAGGACAAACACGACCCTTGTCGGTGTGACATGAACCATGTTTCATACGTAGTACTTTTCTATGATGATATGCAAAGACTCGGGTTATGTATTCTTGTTTTCTTCCATGGCATAACTGGTCCATCTTCTCTTCATGCTCCAATGCTCCAAGCTCCAAGATCCAAGCTCCATGCTCCATGCTCTAAGCTCCATGCTCCATAATGCCTACAAAATAAATAAAAAACAATGAAGTATTAGGCATGCAGTTGCCTAAATAATTAACTAAATGCAAGAATTATGGAGTAGAATGCTATGAAAGGACAGGAATAAACATGTAAAATAGGTGCATAAAATGCACCTATCAGTAATCACTATGATCCTCAAACATACAACCCTAATAGAAGTGTTAGCCACCTTGCGGCTGAGGATCGGCCACCACATTGGCCTTCCCAAGGTGATAAAGGATTTCACAATCATAATCCTTCCCCACATCGAGCCACCTGCGCTGCCTCATGTTAAGATTTAGATGATCCATTAAGTACCTTAAACTCTTGTGGTCCGTGTAAATGATAAAAAATTCCCGTACAAGTAACGACTCCAAATTTTGAGGGAAAAAACCATCGCCCCCAGATCCAAATCATGAGTGAGGTAATTCGCCTCATGAGGCTTCAGTTGCCTCGAAGCATAAGCTATCACATGACCCCTCTGCATCAACACTGCCCCCAATCCCGAAATCGATGCATCGTAATATTCAACGAAATCATCCACACCCTCAGGTAAAGTCAAAATCAAAGCATCACATAAATTTTTCCTCAAAGTCTCAAATGTCGGCTGTTGCTCAGGTCCTCAGCGGAAAGTAACCGACTTCTTCGTCAACATGGTCAATGGAACTGCGATCCTTGAGAAATTCTCAATAAACCTCCGATAATACCCGACTAAACCAAGGAAACTCCAAATATTAGATGGAGACTTCAGAACCTCCCATTGCATCACTGCTTCAATATTAGGCGTATCAACCAAGATACCCTTCTGATTGATGAGGTGCCCTAAAAACTGCACCTCACGTAACCACAACTCACACTTGGAGAATTTGGCATAAAGGCTCTCCCTCCTCAGAGTCTCCATAACCTCTTGCAGATGATCCTCATGCTGCTCCCCGGTCTTACAATAGACCAATATATCATCTATGAAAACAATCACCGACCGATCCAGCATTGGCCTGCAAACCATGTTCATGAGATCCATGAACGTTGCTGGTGCATTGGTGAGCCCAAAAGGCATCATCACGAACTCGTAACGACCATAACGAGTCCTGAAATCCGTCTTTTAAACATCCTCAAATCGAACCCTCATCTGATGGTGACCTGAACGTAGATCAATCTTGGAGAACCAAGACGCACCCTGTAACTAGTCGAACAAATCATTAATCATCGGAAGCGGATAATGGTACTTCATCGTTAATTTGTTCAGCTCCCGATAGTCGATGCACATCTTGTGGGAGCCATCTTTCTTCTTCACAAACAGTATCGATGCTCCCCAGGATGAGCTATGTGGTCCGATAAACTCCTTGTTTAACAGCTCCTGTAGCTGTGTAGACAACTCATGTATCTCCGACAGTGCTAATCGATAAGGTGCCTTGGCTATCGGAACAACAGTTGGAACCTGATCAATACGAAACTCAACCTACCTTTCCGGAGGCACCCCATACATGTCCTCCAGGAACACATAAAAAATTTTCTCGAATGACCGGCACATCATCAATCGTCTTCTTTCTTTCCTCCCTGGTTTCCAATACATAAGCCACAAAACTAGAACAATCTTGCTGAAGTTACCTCCTAGCTCTTGTAACTGAACAGAGAGCTGGCCCTCGCTAAGCACCTTCACCATGGATGACTAGTTCTCCCCCACTTGGGATTCAAAAGCGAACTAACTGGTGCTCACAATTAATCATTTCCTCTTAATGGCTCAACCAATCCATCCCTACGACAACCTTGCTCTTGCGCAAATGAATAGGAACCAAATCAATCGGATACCGCTAGGTAAATAACTCCAGAACACAACCCCGATGAACCCTCGATACTCGCACGGGATGATCATTAGCACTCTCCACTTTTAATGGATACTCAAGCTCCCCAGGAGCGTCACCAAATCTCTTGTTGAGCGCAAGAGATACGAACGATCGGGTGGCTCCCGAAAAAAAAGGACTAAAGCTAAAACATCGTTATCTAGGAATGTCCCTATATAACAATATATATAATAAGCATAAACATCAAACTAATAAATGAAATAAGGGAAAGATACATACCGATAACAACATCTAGTGATGCACGAGCCTCCTCGGCCAACATCTGGAAAGCTTGGCTCCTCACAACTGGAGCATCCGACTTGCCCTGGCAGCCGTCAGTGATTCTCAATGTTGCTGGAGCGGGGGCTACAACCGCTCCTCCTGCCAACCTCATACAATCAGCCTTCTTGTGGCCTGTCTGATTGCAATGGAAGTAAATCAAACCTAATCCCTGAGTGCAGTCCCTACTAAAGTGACCGGTTTTCTTGCACTTGTAGCAGCTAGAACCACCCATCCCACAAACACCATCGTGCGCCTTGCTGTACTTGACACAGTGGCCCCAACCCTACTGGCCTCTCGAATGCGAATCAACAACCTTTCGCTTCTTTGCTAAGCCCTCTGATACCTATTCTTGAACCAACTTCCTCTTCCTCAATGTCTCCAGATCAATCTCCCGCTCGCGATCCCGAGCTTTCAAGTCCTCCAATGTATTACAGTTGGACATGCTCACAAACTCCTGTATATCATCCTTCAATATATCATGGTACCTGTCCTTCTTCATCTCCTCGCCCACCACATATTGTAGAACCAGTAAAGCCCTCTCTCGGGACATGGTGGCGATCTCCACCACATACTCAGTAGTCTGACCGAGGTCCTGAAACTCTCTCGTCAGCTGATGTACCTCAATCGCTGGTGCAAACTTAGCCCTGAATCTTGTAACAAAGTCATCCCAAGTCATCGTCTCAACAACCGCACTTCCCAAGTCATGACCTACCCCCTCCCACCAATCACAAGCTCTGTCTTTCAAAAGACATGATGCAAGTCTGACCTTCGCCTCCTCGGGACATGACCTATTTCAGAAAGCATTCGCAATGTCCACCAACCATTGCTTGCTAATAAGGGGGATCTTCTTCTCGAATAACTCAGGAGCCCACATACACGAAACTCTCGGAAATTCAGAGAGCGTGCACCCACTATAGTTACCATCTTAGTACGGACCACGTCCAATCACTCATCCAACAACTCCATAAGGCCCTCCTTGATTGTACCAAAGATCACATGAGTCTGCTCCAAAATACCGTGAGTGATCTCTGAAGAAATGAACTCTTGGATCTGCTCGTCCAAGGGTCCGACTCCATAACTGAACCCGATCCCTCACTAGGACCTGGACCACATCGAGTGACCACCATACTGAAAATAAACAATGCAAATCATCAGAAAACACTCAAAGAATGTCACAACCTATGAGATCCTCAGTATCCTCATTCCTCATGACTCCCCTTGACTCGAGTACAGATCCCGTGCTTCCAATAGTATGTGTCTAATACTACCTTCCACACCTATCTGTACTTTCCTCAAGAGTTGTCCCGATTCCCCTAAGTGACTCCCTTACTATCAAACATTCTCAATTCCAACTAAATAAATCATCTGCCAAGCTAACATGCGTCATAGGTTCTCATAGTATTCCATTCCACCACTCTCTGCTATCAGCTGCAGAAGAAACCCCTACTAACACCCACTAACTATCTTATGAATATAATTACAAGCAACAAACACTAGATAATTCTTTTACTGCAAGGTCTCACACTACAACGGTTAGACTCAAACAAGATCTGCGTAATAGAGTTAAACCTAACCTTCTAAAATTATCTAATTTCTTTCACATGTAACCTAGCACATTCGCTTGTTAGTTAACCGATATTAACAGTGGTTCCTAAAAGCATAAAGTTGGCAGCATTCGTGCATTGAGTTCTAACCAACACACTTCCTAAACATGCCATCCTATCATATCATCTGTAATCCATACAAGCATGTAGTTATAGAGGCTCATACAGTAGGAATACGAAGGCATCTCTCCTAACATACAATTTTGAGTAGATCCTTAGCCATAATCTAGAATGGTATACAAATATTCACATAGTAAATCAAATAAACATGTATGGGTATTTTGGGAAATACCTACTTGAGCTCGGCTGATAGCACACATAACACCCCATTTTTTTATAAAAACCCTTTAGATAATCTTTTTCTTTTTACCAATTCCTCAGTTTGAGTTCAGACACACCCGAGAGTGTGCCCGAATCCCTCAAACCAAGGCTTTGATACCAACTTGAAACATCTAGGTCCATAATATGAACACCAACTCTAGCATGCTTCATCAACACCCATCAAGATGACATTTTTATGCACTAACAACATAAGGAATACTAAGATCTGGCATTCTAAGCTCCTAGAGTAGCTCATACTCACAAGGATGACTCAAGGGACCATAATATGCCCAAAAAAATCCCTAGACTAGGTTTAACATGTAGAGTCATCAAGGCAGAAGCATTATACCTCCAAATGTTAGCAAAATGGATGAAGACTCTGGATCTATGAGCTCCACTCAAACCAATGCTTGAAAACCAAGCTCCTTCTTCTTCAATGTGAGCAAAAACACTAAAAGTTAACCACCAAAGCTCAAGAATACTCAAGAACAAGCTAGGTTTTATGGGGTGTCTTTAGAGGGAAGAAGGATGATGAGGGGAAAGGTCTTCCGTCCATAATGATGCTTAAATATGGTCCATACCCTAAAAATTAGGGTTTGTCCCCTGACCACGTATGCCCTGCGTACTTGGACTGTAACGCTTGGTTTCTGGTACGCATTTATTTACAAATTATTCATTTTTATAAAGCTACTCGACGAGTTGGAAGCCCAGACTCATCGAGTAGAATTGAGTCTTGGACGCGGGATTTCAACCACCTACTCGACGAGTCAAGAGCCCTCGAGTAGGCGAGTAGGTCTGTTAAAGTGAAACCCCAATTTCGGGGTTGTGCACCTTATTTAAACATCTTAATCACCACCTTTTGGCCTCATTTCCAACCTCCAAGTCCTAAACCCTAATCCACGAAACCCTAGAGTATCTTGTGAATTGTGAGCCATTCTTTGAGTGTTTTGGTGTGTCCTTGAAGCTAGGAGAAGAAGAAGGAGCTAGAAGGTTCAAGGAAAAGATAGTAGATCTAGGGATTTCCTTCCATCCTCATCACTTTCTGGTAATCAAGTCTCTAACTTGATCATTCATTTCTTAGATCTATTTACTTCCATTTTATGAGGGTTTTGGTGCAAGAACCTTGGTATTTGGGATTTGGACGTCCCAAGTGACTTATATTTCAGATCTGGGATCTACGAGGGGTTCCATGGCATAAAGGTGCAAAATTTATGACTATGGAAGCCCCATGCAAGCTTATAAGCGTTAATATGGCCTTTTTAGCCCTAAGAGGCCATGCTTGGAAGTAAAGCTAGGGACTTTACCTGTCCAACTAATGTTCAAAGCCTAGATATAGTATAATGTGCTTTGGTTTAGGGTTTTATGGCTTGTGGACCAAGATCTATGTTCTAGAGAGTTAGGGTTTGAGCTAAACCCATTAAGAAAGACTAAGAGCGGGTAAAATTGGAAACTTTACCCTTAAAAGTGTATTCCCAGTGTGTAGATGAAGTATGGAGCTTGGATCCGAAGGGTAGGAGCTTAATCCATTGAGATGGCTCAATCAGACAGAGGAACTCGGCGAATCCATAGGGGGACTCGACGAGTTGTGTTGGTTTGTCCCGTTTTTAGCTAAAGGTAGAACTCGACGAGTCGGTGAAGGGACTCGACGAGTTAATTCGGTAAGATCACGATTTCGGGTTCTAGGACTCGACGAGTTGATGGAGCAACTCAACGAGTTGGGTCAACCAAAAGGTTGAATTTGACAGAAGCGTTGACTTTGACCAGGGGTAAAATGGTCATTTTACCCTAAGGAGAATTATCAGGTTTTGACTAAGTGTTATTGTGATAATGATAGCCGGGGAGTCGTGGGAGCAGCCATCAGAGATTCCTCACTCGAGATTTCAGCAGTCATCTTTGCGAGGTGAGTTTCCTTCAGTAGGAAAGGGTCTACGACACCAAGGCCTGCCCATATATGTGATATGATAGTAGCTGAGTGTGGGCGGGGCCATAATCTCATAGTAGCCGAGAGTGGGCGGGGCCCGACTCTCATTGTATTATTTGAGTATAGTTATGTGAGTGCTCGATAGGAATATATATACTTGTTGTCTGTGTGATACTTGTATGCATGTTAGACAATAGAGTGTGGGCGGGGCCCGAATCTCCTAGACAGCAGAGTGTGGGCTGGGCCCGAATCTCCTAGACAATAGAGTGTGGGCGGGGCCTGAATCATCTAGACATCAGAGTGTGGGCGGGGCCCGAATGTCCTAGACAGCAGAGTGTGGGCGGGGCCCGAATCTCCATGAGAGTGGGCGGGGCCTGAATCTCCATGAGAGTGGGTGGGGCCCGCATCTCCTAGTTGCATGTTATGTGTATGGTATGTGGTAGTTTGGGGAGACTCACTAAGCTTCGTGCTTACAGTTTTCAGTTTTGGTTTCAGGTACTTACGGTAGCAAGGGGAAGGGCTCAGGATGATTGCAGTGCACACATCATACGTTCAGTCTGGGATGTTTATACTATGATATTTTGATATACGTTGATATGATGTTTGAAATGTTATGACTCGTGTTTTGGATAACTATGGTTTTATTAATAATTAAAAACAAAATTTTTGGTCTGTATTTTTGGGATGTTTCAAGTTAGTATCAGAGCCTTGGTTTGAGGGATTTGGGCACACTCTCGGGTGTGTCAGAACTCAAATTGAGGACTTGGTATGAAAATTTTAAAAAGAAAATCCTTTATATAAAAAGAACTTTGAGAAAAAGAAAAGAATTTTGAAAAGAGAAAAGGGGTGTGGTGCATGCAATCAGCCGAGCTCAAGTAAGTACTCCCAAATTACCCATACAAGTTTAGGTTATGATATGTGTATCAGCTTTATGAGAACTACATGCTAGATTAGGACTAAGGATCTAGGAAGGATGCCTTATGTGCCTGTTATATGTGTATCAGCTTTATGAACTGCATGCTAGTACAGATTAGTCAGTGATATGATGTCTGATTAGGATATATGCTTGATTATGTTTACTCAATGCTTATATGCTGCTTGCTTTGTGCTTTTAGGAGTTCTAGTTATCTTTTACTAACTAGTAAATGAACATGTAAGTTACATATTGCGAGGACTAAATAATTTCAGATGGTTAGGTCTTGCTCTATTGCACAACTCTTGTTTGAGTCCAACCCTTGTAGGGTAGGATCTCTCATTCGAAGAATTATCTAGTCTTAGTAATATGTAATAGTATCCACAAGCTAGTTACGGGGAGATAACAGGGACTTCTTATGCAGCTGATAGCGAAGAGTGGGTTGGTGATTACCCTAGGGCAAGTCTAGGATGAGTTTAGCATGAGATCAGCAGTAGTAGTAGAAGGGACTTGGTGGAGTCGAGGCAGTTTTTGAGGAGAGTATGGATAGATGTGGAAGGTAGTATGGGCCCGTACTACTGAAGGCAGAGGATCCGTACTCGAATCAAGGAAGGCTGAGATGAATACATGAAACTTGTACTGTTTAGAGATCCCTCGAGATATGATGAGTATACTGATGTTTGTTATGGTGTATTTTCAGTATGGTGACGCTACGCACTAGGCAAGTTGGCACTTCAGGCACTGGTGAGGGATCAGGCTCGGGCTCTGGAGCCGGGCAGCTTGACGAGCAGACGAGGGAGTTCATCTCGTCTGAGATCACACGTACCATTCTAGACCATACACTTGTGATCTTTGGTTCGGTCAAGGAGGGTATTTTGGAGCTTCTAGATGAGAAGCTGAGCGCTTTCCGCAGCGAGGTGGCGGCCATGACGGGGTCGCACACACTGAATTTCAGGTAGTTCAGGGCTTGTGGAGCTCCCGAATACCATGGGGCTCGGGACCCCATTACGAACACCAGATGGTTGGAAGATGTCGCCAACACATTCTGCACCAGCAGATGTCTTGAGGGGGACAAGGTTAGACTTGTGTCCTGTCTTCTGAAGGACATGACACGTGACTGGTGGGAGGAGGTTGGGAGAGCCATTGGTGATGATGCATTTTTGGATGCGAGGACCTGGAGTGATTTTTTGACCAGGTTCAGGGCTGAGTTTGCACCTCTGATTGAGGTGCAACAGTTAGCGAGGGAGTTCCAGGATTTGGAGCAGACGACGGAGACTGTGGCGGAGATCACCACCAAGTTTAGGGAGAGGGCCCTTCTCGTTCCGTAGTATGTGGCAGACGAGGAGATGAAGAAGGCCCGATATCATGAGATGTCGTGGAGTGATATCCACCAGTTTGTGAGCCGCTCCAGCTGCAAAACGCTTGAGGATATGATTGCCAGGGCTCGTGAGAGAGAGATTGATTTAGAGATGGAGAGGAAGAGGAAGTCAGAGTCGGTGTCTGGCGGGGAGGGATCGGGAAAAAAGCCCAAGGTAGATTCCCAAGGGAAGGGCGAGCAGGGCCAAGGCCGCTGCAGAAAGTGTGGCAGGGGGCACGATGGACCGTGTAGGGCAGGTAGTTCGGGCTGCTTTAAGTGCGGCCGAACTGGGCATGTGAGTAGGGATTGTACTGCTGCTTCTACCACAACTACCACCACATTATCTAACCTGATTTGCTTCCAGTGCAATTAGAGGGGCCACAAGAGGTCCCAATGTCCGAGTTTGACAGCAGCAGGGAAGGTGGAAGCACCCGCCCCTGCAACATTGAGGATTACAGATGGTCGTCAGGGCCGGGCAGAGGCGCCAGTGGCGAAGAGCAGAGCCTTCTAGTTGACAGCAGAGGAGGCACGTGCAGCTCCTAATGTCGTTACGGGTATGTATCTTCTCCTTACCTCTTTATATGTATTGATTATTGCTTATGTTTATGTGTTTGTTATAGGATCGTTCTTAGTGAACGGTATATCAGCCTTAGTACTGTTTGATTCGGGTGCCAGCCGATCTTTTGTATCGCTCGCGCTCAGCAAGCGATTTACAGGGGCTCCTGGAGAGCTGGATTGCCCACTTGATGTGGAGATATCAGATGACACCGTTAGGGTTGCGAGGGTTCACAGAGGTTGTACACTACAGTTATTCGATGAGCAGTTTTCAGTAGATCTGGTTCCTATTCCTCTACGAGGGAATAAGGTTATAGTGGGAATGGATTGGTTGAACCCCAATGGGGCAGTGATTGACTGTGAGCAGCAGCTAGTAAGGATTCTGACTCCAAGTGGGGGAAGGTTAGTGATACAGGGCGAGAGGCTGCAGGGTGGATTGAATCTATGCTCAGCAGCGAGAGCGAGGCGCTACCTTCAGAAGGGTTGCGCGGGTCATGTCGCCTATGTTATGGATACCCGGGATAAGGGTAAGGCGACAATGGATGATGTCCCAGTAGTGCCAGAGTACCCGGACGTATTCCCGGAGGATTTACCTGGGATATCTCCAGAGAGACAAGTTGAGTTCAGGATTGAATTAGTCCCTGGTGCGGCTCCGATAGCCAAGGCACTGTATCGCTTGGCTCCTCCCGAGATGCAGGAGTAGTCTATGCAGCTCCAAGAGCTACTAGACAAGGGATTTATCAGGCCGAGTAGTTTACCATGGGGAGCCCCGATCCTATTTGTGAAGAAGGATGGGTCGCATCGGATGTGCATAGACTACCGGGAGCTGAATAAGGTAACGGTGAAGAACCGTTATCCCCTCCCGAGGATCGATGATTTGTTTGACCAACTATATGGTGCATCTTGGTTTTCCAAGATTGATATGCGATCGGGTTATCACCAGATGGGAGTCAGGGAGGGGGATCTGCAGAAGAAGGCTTTTAGGACTTATTATGGTCATTATGAGTTTGTGGTGATGCCGTTTAGGATTACCAATGCTCCAACCGCGTTGATGGACCTCATGAACCGCGTGTGCAGACCGATGTTGGACCGGTCTGTGATAGTTTTCATTGATGACATCTTGGTTTCTTCCAAGACTCAGAAGCAGCATGAGGGACACCCGAGGGAGGTGCTGGAGACTCTGAGGAGGGAGAGACTTTTTGCGAAGTTCTCCAAGTGTGAGTTCTGGTTGCGCGAGGTGCAGTTTCTTGGGCATCTCATCAACCAGAAGGGTATTCTGGTTGATCCAGCCAAGATAGAGGCTGTGATGCAGTGGGAGGTTCCGAGGTCTCCAACTGAGATTCAAAGTTTTCTTGGTCTAGCGGGTTATTATCAGAGATTCATCCAGGATTTCTCCAAGATCACTGTTCCTTTGACCCGACTGACCAAGAAGTCGGTGACATTCCGCTAGGGGCCTGAGCAGCAGGCAGCCTTCGACATCGTTAGACATTGGTTGTGCGAGGCACCGATTCTGACTCTGCCCGAGGGAGTTGATGATTTCTTGGTTTTCTGTGACGCGTCGATCACAAGTATGGGTGTAGTTTTGATGCAGCGGGGTCATGTGATAGCTTACGCGTCGAGGCAACTGAAGCCTCACGAGGCTAACTATCCGACACATGATTTAGAGCTGGGGGATGTGATTCTCGCCCTCTATATTTAGCGACATTACCTCTACAGAGTCCGTTGTACCCTTTACACGGACCACAAGAGTTTGAGGTACCTCATGGATCAGACGAATCTAAACATAAGGTAGCGTCGGCGGTTAGATATGGTAAAGGACTAAGACTGTGAGATCCTTTACCACCCGGGCAAAGCCAATGTGGTGCCGAAGCCCTGAGCCGCAAGGCAGTAGCGGCTCCGATTCGAGACATCTGTCTGCGGATGACGGTGATTACACCATCGTTGGAGCAGATCAGAGAGGCACAGGTTGAGGTCCTGAAGGAAGAGCGCCAGAAGTGCGAGCGGATCGTAGGCAGGGTGGCCACGTTTGATTATGACAGTCGAGGGTTGTTGACCCTGCATGGGAGGGTCTGGGTTCCGTACTAGGGTGGAGTACGACAGGTTCTAATGGATGTGTTGGGTATAAAGTTATCCATGTATGAATTTGTAAATGGTTTGACTTTTGTAGACCCACTTGCATGTGGTAAATTAGCCTTGTGACACGAGAGATAGAGAGAGAGAGATACATGTAAACAACTCTATATAAGGTGGGTTCATACCACTTATAAAGGTGTGCTTGAGAGATGTAACATTGAGAGTGTAGGTGTGTGTTAATTATGTAGATTTAGATCTAGATCCTTTTTTTGTAACACCTTTCATAATCGAGTGCATATCTTAAACACCGAAATCACTGTGTTCTATGTGTGTTCTTTAATTCCGCATGCCAAACTAGTGTTCATAATTCACATCAGGATGAGGCCCATAAGTCGAGGTTCTCCATCCATCTCGGGGCAACGAAGATGTATCGGGATCTTCGCCCTGATTATTGGTGGCCCTGCATAAAGCGGGACGTGGCTTGGTACATAGAGCGGTGTTTGACCTGCAGGAAGGTCAAGGCCAAACTTCAGCGCCCCCATGGCATGATGCAGCCGCTGGACATTCCCGTGTGGAAATGGGAAGATATCACTATGGATTTCATTACCAAGATTCCCAGGACCGCACGTGGAGTAGATTCGATATGGGTCATCTTGGATCGGTTGACCAAGAGCGCTCATTTTATCCCGATCCAGGAGTGTATCTTGGCCGAGAAACTGGCCGAGATATACGTGCACGAGATAGTGGCACGACATGGAGTGCCTGTCTCGGTGGTGTCAGACCGAGATGTCCGTTTCACTTCCAGATTCTGGAAGCGGTTTCACAAGGAGATGAGTACTTGTCTCCACTTCAGCACCGCTTTCCACCCTCAGACGGACGGGCAGAGCGAGAGGACGATACAGACTCTCGAGGACATGCTATGCGCATGTATAAGATAAAGTCGTCTTACCATTAGTAGGCCTCATTCACGAAGCCGGTCTATAAGGGGGGTATAAGGTTACTGCCTATAAAATGGCAGTTTAATGGGTGTCCACTCTCACTCACCGCTTCCTTGACCGGTGGAGGGTCGTTAGCCGAACAGGTAGGACAAGGACTATAATTCTCCCTTCATTATAAGTATAATGATAAATACTAAGTAACTAAACACTTATAAATTCCCAATCTTAGTTACTTAGGAAAATGTGAATAAGGTGCTAATCCATGAAATTACACTTTGCACTTTGTTTAAGCTGTTAGCGGAGCGTGTGTGGTTAACCGGCACACTAACCTGGACTTAACAAGGTAGGCAAAGGGTAACTTAATGTTTATCATAGTATCGTTGGAGCGTGTGTGGTTAACCGGCACATCGATTGAGGGGTAAATATTAAGGGTACCAAGTATATTTGCATGGTTACTTCACACCTTGTTTTGTGATCCTCGGCATCCCAGTCACAAAACCTGAAGGGCACACTCGAGATTGAAACATGCCATTGAAAAGTTCAATGAATCTCAAAAGAATCTAGGAGTTTCAAAACCAATTAAAACCTAATAATACATTTCGTTTATCTTGGTGGAAATTGGTGAATCGTCATTCACCAACCTTCAAATATTTTATAGCTTGGATTACGGCATCCCTCTTCCAAGTTATAAAATAGTTTGTTGGGTCCTAGCCTTAATATATCATATTGGGTGTTATACTAAGGACTTAAATCAACTTTATGTGAATTTCTCCCATTATTGATGTCTGGTTTAGACAACAATGATCTTCCCAAACCAAGCTTTCCTAATGGATATGACTTCCCGAGTTTGGCTCATGGAAGTCATACTTCTCTTCCTCCACCTCCTCCAATTATTCTCCCTAACCCACAAGTTCAAGGTCACTCAAGCCCTAATGGCAAGCAAGGTCTATGTGTGATCACATCTTAGAGATGAAGTCACATATTGACAAGCGGGGAGAGTTAGGTGTCAAAGTCTTGAGAAAGTTTGATGTTCAATCACTTTCTAAGTCACATAGTGAGTTCCTTTAGGACTACTATGAAACAGACTATGGCATGAACCTTAATGATCATATCTATTTGCTTTGTGCTGCTGAATCAGCAATGATTTGGAACGATAGTAAAGCAAATTTGATTAGAATATCAACTTCCCAAAAACTTTATGGACAGTGACAATGGTGACACTGGAAATCCAGAAAAAGCATTCTCTTCCCAATGGAAAGGGATTGGCCATAGTCAACCCGGTTGACCAAATGGTAAAGAGAAAGGCTAACTCTGAGATAGTCCCATTACCAAAGGGTCCATATGTTTATTTTGCCAAAGGAAGGGGTGTTGATTGCAAAGCTACCAAATTTACCTAAGGATGTTAAAGTCAATAAGTTTGACTCTACATCAGGTAGAGCCCATTATCTAACTCTGTTAAGTTCTATTCTGAGATCCTCATTACACGATGTGACTGGGTCACATGTTGATGTTTTAAGAATCAAAGAATAGAGAGAAATCTTAAAGGAAGTATATGCTGATTCTGATCGCGAAGGTGGATTTCGATCGCATCAGAATTTTGAGCAGTTGCTTAAGAAGTTATGATATATTGCTAAGGAATAGATAACAACAATTTTCCATGTGGATTGTAAGGATAAGTTTTTCCGCAAAGTTTTAAAATAAAAGAAAATTGTTTCATTTTATTTATTTGAAGTATCCTTACAATGGCATTTGTGGAAAATTATTGCTTATATGATTCCACTGACAGCAATATTGGAAAATGGATTTGATTCTTTCATTTGTGGTAGTGTCTAAATTTACCAAATCAGGAAAGTTCCTCATCACCCAAGTTTCAATTGGACCGAAACTTGGAATCATGCAAGTTGAATAGTATGATGAATGAGAACTTTCAAGCATTGGAAAATCAAGACTAATTACTTGTTCACATGGATGTGTGAGTCAAGTGAAGGACTAAAGGGATCGAGTACACATTCTTGTGCACTGGTCATGTCCACCACAAAGCTCGTTAAGACTATTTGATTTACTAAAGTTTAGTAAATATGGTTATACTTACAAGTTTAAGTATAATTCTGAAACATTGGAAAAGTCTCAATGTATGGCAGAACGAATGGGAAGAATCAAATTAGGCAGAAAGATAAAAGTTTCTCAAATCTGAAAAGATGGGAGAGTACTTTAGTATCATGTTTGTGATCATCTTAATGATTTAGAAATCATATCACAATTAGTCCTCTAAAGGTCATCTTAGTGCATTCTTATGACTAAGAAGAGGAGTCATGAGTTGTTGAAATGGTTAGATCAGGAAGATGAGTCATACTTCGTTCCAAAACAATTCTTAGAGTCATACTCCAAGATTGTAACTTGAGTGACATATCTTAAAGAAAGGTTTAAAACACTTGTCAAATGTAAGAGTAAAAGTGTCCTACTCTTGTACATTTGAAATTGGTAAGTTGTGATGTTTTGGATAAAACAAAGACCAACTAAGGCCAATTGTGTGAAGTGTTTGTCTTGATAAAGAATCCGCACTATCTCTTGAATATTTGGCAAGATAGTCTTATATGTCAAGAGGATAGTGGGAGTCTTAAAGATCCTAAAAAGAATTTCAAGAACTAATCAAGAATAAAACCTGAGGTTCTTCACTAGCACACGACTTGAGGTTTATAACCTATCGTGTTGACATATTCTGTGCCCATTCCAGTTAAAGTTGGCTTTGCATAGGAGTTCTGAAAGTTCTCAATTGGTTGCATAACAACTTGGAAGCAATGGCAGGCCCTGTACTGCCAGGTGGCAAGAAGTTAAGATTGCATAAGTTCAGTCCATATGAGTTTGGATTTGTCATTATCCTTGTCTTGTGACTATGGTTTTGACGATTCACATGGATAAGAACACATACACCATAAAATCTAAGGGTCATAAGGTTTCTCTCCGATTCATGAAAATGATGGTGGGGAAACACTTCCACCAAGTAGATTTGAAGCAGATGGCAAAAGGTCTAAACAATTGAGACTATGATTACGACATCCCTTTTCATAGTTCTGAAATTGTTTAGACACACATGCATGCTATCTAAGGAAAGGTGTATGATTTTGATAAAGTTTTATCAAAGCATCTCGTATCAGAAATCTGAACTTTGGTAAGAAAGTCAATAAAGTATTGATTTCTAGAAGTCCAGCTGATTTCTGAGTACATGTCAAAGCTAGTGGGAGCATAAGTGTTATGCTAATAATCATCATGTTAGTGGGAGCATGATAATTATTGTTAGTGTTGCAAGTTAGCAATGTTAATTATAGAAAACAAAAGTTTCAATTCGTGAGGCTGCAGGGATTGAAAAAGTTGTTTTGCTATAATTAAGGGAGAGGATATACTTCATTTCAGTTCTAAAGGCTTAGATTGAGACCTTAATCATCTTTAGTCAAGATATATATATATATATATATATATATATATATATATATATATATATATATATATATGTATATATATATATATATATATATATATATATATATATATATATATGAATTTCATGTTGGATTGGTTCAACTTAAGGAAATTCTATATATTGTGTTCTCAAAATTCGATTATGATTACGACATCCCTCTTCATAGTCAAATTTTGAAAACATGGCAAATAAAAATATTGTAGCAAAAGACTGGTCTAGAATCATGTCTTTATGTGAGACATCATGAATTGTGTACCATTTGCTTTGGGTACAGGATCGATTGCATGTGCTATAATATTTGTCATTTCTAAATTTTTCCAAATGCCCAGAGGCATTAAGAAGGGAAAAGGTCTAGAATTGGATATGACTAAAATGATTAAGCAATTGTCGAGGACAATCTGAGGTTTACCAAAGATTGGTTGCTCAGGGACAGTTGGAAGTATAGTGCTAATTTTGGAAGGACCATATTGACATATTCTAAAAAGAGGCATCTCTTATTCAGAAGTGATAGTCAAAATGAGAATATGGAGTTGTCTCCATAGGTGGAAGTTATCTGTGTAAGATTAGAAAACTTAATGCAAGAAGCATGTCCAAAGCAATGTACTTTGAATATGAGACTTAGTTTCCATGGAGTTGATCTCCATTGGAATACCTTATAATGACTGTTGACAAGTCTTTGTGACTTTGTACATATTCATTACAGGAGGGTCAGTGCATATAAGTTTAAAATCTAAACAGATTTCGATAAATGATAGGAATTTGAAATTCTCACATTTTTCGATAAGGATTTGAGAGTGTGAAATTAGAATCATTGAAATTATGTTCAATTGGTTTATTTCACAAAGTAAGGATCATAGACAAACATAGAGTGCCTACTTGGTGTATGGCAAAGCTATTGTTTAAGAAAAACATAGTGTACATGCTTGGAGCATGGGACAACTAGTGTTTTTAATTCAAGTATAAAGTTGATAAAACCGAAACAATGAATAATGAGTAATCAGTATGGTGATACATAAAAGTGTTTATTTATATTCATAGGGTTTGATACCATATTTGATTCATTTATTCTTGTGTTTCACTTTGCATGTTTTGACTTCTAGAATAACTAAGTCGCTCTTCCTGAATGATTAAGTTATTCAAACCATCCACAGTCGGTCATATGTTGGAAGTAGATATGAATCAAGACTGTCGTGGGTTGGTTTGTAGAGGTCCAAGTTGGTGGACAAAGTGGTGCTACAACACTCATGAGTGCTCATAAGTTCTGAGTATTGGATTCAACCCGCGCTCATTTGAATCACTTCATGGATTTTATCACGAGTGATCATGAGACGATAATATCTTATATTCTTCAAACCTAGAGATATGAGTTGTTACTATGAGTTGGTTATACATTGATTGCACGAAAACGCATTTGGTAACTCGATGTTATAAAACGTGCCTTTGTGTATGATTCAACAAGTAGTAGAACAAGCCATATGAGTCGAAGTTTATCCATTCCTTTTACCTTCGGGATAAAAGCGATATCTGTGGGCCCCTCGATGATTTAGCGATGACACATGTGAGTGCTTGGCCAAGCCAGGACTGATTTGATTTGTTCAATCAGTTAGTCATCATAAATCGAAAATCGGGAAACAACAAATGGACAGAGAGAATGATTATAATCCATGTCTCAGTCCATATGATATCTAGAATGGAGGAATATATGATCCCTTATCTAATGGACGCGTCATTGATTTGTTCAGAATTCGACAGCGGCTTTAAGAGCTACGATTGCTAGTCGGGTTATGAAGTCGTACTTGCAATAATAGTTTTAGAATTATCCAAGTGGGAGACTGTTGGATTAGATGTCTAAGCCCATAACTATTATTGGTATGTACTTGACCCGAGAGTAGCATGGTCCATTTGGGTTACATATCATCAGGACAATTTGTTAGGATGGACTTTTGAGAGAAGGTTATTTATGGTTTATTAATATATTATAAGTTATAATATATTAATATGAAATCATATGTTTTAATTAGTATCGATCAAGAATTAATTTGGAATTAATTTAGTGATCAAAAGAGACTAATTATATCTATGGGGACTAATTATGATAATTAGTTATATTTATATGTGTTGGGTTTATGATCCATGTTGGACCAAGTTTATGTATGGATACATAAAGAGTTGGGCCACATGAACCATGGATCATAAAACCTATGGGTATGGATTATGGGTTATACCCATGACCCTTGGAATCCTACATATAAATAGGTTACTCCATAGCCAAAATCACCACTTCTTTTCTTAGAGAAATATGGAGGTATTTTGGTGCATGGAATTCTCTCTCAAGAGCCACCTTTGTCCTAGGTGTGTTATGATTCCATTTGAGGCATTTCATACTATTGGTGCTAAGCTCTTAAGGCCAAATACATCAAGACTTCTAGCCACATAAAAGGTATGTTTCCCTAACTAGTATATTATATGGTTTATGTCAAATGCATGCTAGTTATAGGTTTAATGCCTTGGAAAGCATTTGCATGTATAATAGAGAAAACATAGATCCAAGGTATTTAGGGTTGTATGTGCACCATAGGATGTTGTAGTATACTAAAACCCAACAAGTTACACTTGTCGCACCGAGGAAGGGTACCAGCATATTTACTGGTAGGCGCTTGAGTGGCAGGAGCAGCGGCAGGAGTAGTAGCAGCATGTACTGCCACCGTTTGCTGTTTCTTTGAGGGCTCCTGCGAAGATTGGCCCTTGCGCTGCTTCCAGAATTTTCTTTTCTCACCGCTCACCTTTGCTAGCTCAAGAGCGGCTGTTACATCATCAAGATCAACTCCGTGATCTATGAGAGTCTGCACCAGACACTTAGCGCTGTCAAAGGTGTTTGGCCTAGCAGCCAAGACATTTCCTTTGGTGGGTTGTGTCAGTCCCCAAATGTATCTCTCAATCTTTTCGCTTTCCGGGGTGACCATTCCCGGGCAAAGAAGTGCCAGGTCTTCGAACCTAGAAGTGTAGGCAGCAATGTCAGAACTTTTCATCTTCAAGTTCCATAGCTCGTGCTCCAGTTTCTGCATCTCGCCCCGTGGGCAGTACTCAACTAGCATGAGTTCCTTTAAACTTTCCCAACCCATAGCATTCGCCACTGCCAGAGTTAGGGATTTGACTCGACCATTCCACCAGGTCAGTGCTCTGTTGGCGAAAGTGCAAGCGGTGAATTTTACTTTGTTGACTTCAGAACAGGAACATATTTCGAAAATGGACTCGATCTTCTCGAACCATTGGGTCAGGGTAATAACCCCTCCTTTTCCGTCGAAAGATGTGGGTTTCGCGTTCATGAAGTCCTTATAAGAGCACTCCTTCTGGTGTCCCTGACCACCTTCATGATTTTGGGGATGAGTACCACCTCCCTGCCCGCCAGATCCGCCAGGATTAATCTGTGACATCGCGGTAGCCACAGCAGCAGTAACAGCTGCCTGGAACATAACGGGATCGAACTAAGGGGTGGTGGTGGTGGAGTGTCGTCATTTCTTCTGATAGGTCTTTTTCGAGGAGGCATCTTGTTCTAGAAACAACCAGGAAGAAGAGGATGGTAAGTCCTCAAGATATATGAAACAAAATATATCCCATCCTGATAATAAAGTGTTCTACCAAGCGATAAGCAAAGAAAGGTTACCAATTCAAGTAAGTTATCGCTAAGAAACGAATAGGTAGCAACACTAGGAATGAATTTCTACAATGTATTCGGCTCTGGCTAAAATACTCCTACAATATTTTAAGTTGTATGTTTTGTTCTTTTGATACCTTGTTGTATGGATACTACGTAAGTTTTAGGCCTGTTGTAACACCAAAGTCACTCCCAAGCACATGTTGGTCATGTATCGAATAAATATAGTTGATCAGGCTATATTGACCCTAGACATGATTACATAACTGCCCAGATTTAACCGCAGTGTTCAACATCCAAATACTTTTGTTTTGTTCTACTCATGATATTGTTTCTGGTATGTAGGTATACTTGTATACTTTTTGCAAAAATACTTGTATTTTAAAAGTATACTTTTAGTTCAGAACGCTTCGGCCCCTTAATGTTTATAGTTGTATACCATGTAAGGTTCGGTATACTTAGTTCACTATAAACAATAGCTCTGATACCAATCTGTCACACCCCTGAACCGTCGGAACGGACGGCTGAAACGTCCGGGGGCGAGTGACATCATGCGTAGTATCACAACAATTGTATCATAGTAAGCGTAGTAAACACAACCGTTACATTATAATATGAATATTTACTTTGTTTGAAAATATAGTTTGTTCGCATCAGTATATAACAAAAGTATAAGACGTGACTCCAAAATGCTCCGTCTTCTCCAAAAGTTGGCAAGAGTACCTGTCTATTGTTGCCCTGAGAATACAAGCAGTTTTAAAATATCAGCATAAAGCTGGTGAGTTCATAAGCGTTTAGTTCTGGTGAAAGAAATTTTTCTTTGATCCTTTGAAAAGTGTTTCCCAATAAAATCCTATATTTTCTTATGAAAGATGTTTGATTATCCGTTAGTTGTTTGTTTAACAGCCTGTTTATGTAAGGTTGAGTTATCCCAGAAAAATCCTATATTTTCCTTAAAAGTTGATAGTTGGTTATCTGTTCTTGTCTGAGGTGTACAAGTATCTACCATACTTGTATCGTTAGATGTAGTTTCCTTGAAAAACCCTGTTTGTTCCCTGTGAGGTGTATTAGTCTTATTACATAAATAAAACTAATAAATATGTAGTGAACTAAATCCTAAGGGTATTATTAATACCCTCTAGTAATCAAATCGGTTATTACTTTGAGGTTAGTTCACTTGTTTCATTATTACAAAAGTAAATTCTGTTATCTAGGTTGCGAGTGTCATAACCGTACTTAGACTTGATATGGCACGTAACGGGGCCAGTATCTTTTTATGACTTTGTCACCCGTAGACCTGACGGTCCCATTGTAGCTAGCAGCGAGGTGCGGGATAGTCAGTCCCGTATAGATCTATACACAACAGTCACGCTCTCCCTACAAGAGATTCTGGTTACAAGTGTTAGTCCTACACTCTCGAATTCGGTGGGAGTGTTACCAAGGTCGTGTCTCCAACTTTAGACTAACAATTTGCATGTAATAATACCGAAAATCCTGTTTATGTTTTGTATGAATCCTTTATAAAATATCACATTTTATGACAAGATTCACAAGTTCCTTGCTTTAGTTTTGAAAACTGTTTCTACGAGTTGATTTCTAAATCGTTTGGTAAAACTGTTTTCTGTGTTAAAAGCATATTGAACATATAATTATTTTAAAAAAAATAATATACTTTGAGCACAAGTTTCCTTGTACTTTTGCTTTTATTCCCCCGTGAAAACATGAAAAACTCGAAAAAGCGTAGGGGTATGAACTCACAGTTTGACGTGGGATTCGAGTGTAAGTTGTTAGGAATTGCTGAATGTCAAATAAAGCCTCGGGCACAAACGGATCCTATTTAGCATGTAAAAGTACATATATGCATTAGGTGAGGGCTTAACACTATTTGTTATGGAAGGAAACCATCCTAGGGACCAGGAAACACTTAAAACTAAGTGTTAGAATCACATATGATTTGAAAATGGGGAGTTTGCGGTCGTAAAAGGAGTGTACGGTCAAGGGTTTGCGGCCCAATAGGGTTTACGGCCCATATGTTTACGGACCAAGTGTTTACGGTCCATGGGTTTACGGTCCATGGGTTTATGGCCCATGGGTTTGTGGCCGTAAACACTTGGCGAAAAGTGCGATTTTCGGTGTTTCAAGGTCTTTTCTAGCCTTCTGGAAGTGTTCTAAGCCTCGTGCCCAGCTCAAGGAAGAGTTTAAAGGTCAATAATCGACCAAAAATGGAGTTTACGGCCATTGAAGGGTGTATGGCCGTAAACACTCAGTTCATGCGTTTCAGGTCGATTTTTAGGCGAAAATCGATGGTTTCTAGTAGATAACAAGTACAAATGGTAGTTACTTACTGTTAAAAAGCTTAGAATGAGGTTTTTAGCCACCAAGAACTAGTGTGTGTTCTTGGTGAGAGAGAAAATCTAGAAAATGATGAAATTTAGGAGATGAGACATGGATTCATCACTAGAATAAGGATAGAAACACAATCAAAGTGAAGAATCACTTACATTCTTGAGGATCCTTGAGCAATTTCGAAGTTTCTGAAGAGAGAGAGAGAGAGAGAGAGAGAGAGAGAGAGAGAGAGAGCTTCTGGAGTGTGTAAAGTGAGAAATGAAGGCCACTCATCCCTTATATAGGGGTGAGTTTACGGCCAAGGGGTGGGGTGGAGGGTTTACGGCCGTGAACAGGGTTTACGGTCGTAAACAGGGTTTACGGTCGTAAACTGAGTTTGCGGCCGTAAACTCCTCTCGAAGGGTTGTTTGGCCCGGATGCTATGCTTTGACTTAGAAAACCTCGTTTTTGAATCCAAAACTTGATTGAACTGAGCTTAGAATATTCCGTTAGACCAAAAATAATACTAACGTGAACGGAAATAAATCTGAATTAATTTATTAAAAACGTGAAGTCCTTCCCAAACTAGGGAATTTGACGGAATTAAATAAAACCCAAATTTTATTAACGGAAACTGGGTAAGGATAACGGAAAAAGTTTCGGGTTGTCACACCATCTATGTCGAACAGCTACCTAGATTCGTAAATGATAAGTATCCTGATCATTGCTATATCCTTGACAAAGCAGTTTATGGTTAAAACAAGCACATCGTGCTTGGTATGCTATGCTTACCAATTTTTTGAAAATCACTAAATGTAAGCAAGGATCAGTTGATTGCACTTTATTTCGTAATAAAGTAGGGGATCACCTAATGCTTGTTCAAATTTATGTCGATGACATTATATTTGATTCTACTGACCCTTCGTTGTCAAAGAATTTTGAGGAGCTTATGAAGAGTCAATTTGGAATGAGCATGATAGGGAAAATCAATCATTTCTTGGGTTTGAACATTCTTCAGAGCAGGGAAGCAATTTTCATTAATCAAGAAAATTATACATGAATCATGCTTGAAAGATTTGGAATGACGAATTGCTCCAAAGCTAAACTTCCCATGGCAGTCGGTACTCACTTAGATCCTTCGTTGGATTAGCCTGTTGTTGATCTTAAAACATATAGAAGCATGCTCGATTCACTATTGTATTTAACTGCAAGTCGACCTGATATAATGTTTTCTGTGTGCAATTGTGCCAGGTATCAAGCTAATCCAAGAGAACCCCATCTTACAACAATAAAAAATATTTTTCGCTATTGTCATGGAGCAACGACTTTTGGATTGTGGTATCCGTCGAATACAAAATTCTTTACTCAAGCTTTCTCAGATGCTGATCTAGGAGGTTTTCAATTAGATTGAAAAAGCACTACAGGAGGATGTCAATTCTTAGATGGGAAAGTCGTGAGTTGGCAGTCAAAAAAGCAGACATGTGTATCGATTTCGATAGCTGAGGCTGAATACATTGATGTTGCGGCTTGTACTTCTCAAGTGATCTGGATCCAAAGTCAACTATGTGACTCTGCAATTAAGATGAAGAAAATTCCATTATGTTGCAATTCTCAAAGCGCAATTCGTATATGTCATAATCCAGCTCAGCATTCCAAAACTAAACATATTGCACTTCGATACCGCTTCATTAAAGACCATGTTGAAGATGGGAATATTGAAGTTCATTTCGTTAAAATAACTGATCAACTTGCTAATATTTTTACCTAACCATTGTACGCAAATTCATTTTTAAGAATTTTAAATGGGTTGGGAATGATGGAAGCTTGTCATGTTCCTAATTCGACCTAATCATTCTTGAATTTGATATGCGAAATTTTTTGGACTAACTTTCGTTAATTGGACTAACTTTCGTTACTTGTCAAAATTTCGTTCA
Organism: Lactuca virosa; assembly: GCF_052849685.1. Lineage (NCBI taxonomy): Eukaryota > Viridiplantae > Streptophyta > Magnoliopsida > Asterales > Asteraceae > Lactuca > Lactuca virosa. The sequence continues at coordinate 163,369,293 of NC_136433.1, read as the reverse complement.
GAGGTTATTGTTCACATTAAGCATTCGACTCGCTTCGCATTCGACTTTTTCTCTGATTCGTTCAACACAAGTTCACAACTAGTGAATGGGGAGAATCTCTCAATGGGAAGCATATACTGCTGGTGAGCGCTCGTATGTGGGAAATCTTTGGTTATGGGAAAGCATTGGTTCGTATGAGAAATATTTGTTGTTAATAACAAATAACCAATGTTGGTGATATCCTTTTATTATTTTCATATTTTCTTTATAAATTTTAAAAATCCAAAAAGATTTTATTATTTTCATCTTTTCTTTATCAAATTCAAAACTCCAAAAAGATTTTCTTATTTTTGTCTTTTCTTTATAAAATTCCAAAATCTAAAAGGATTTTCTTATTTTCGTCTTCTTTTATAAAATTCAAAAATCCAAATTTTTTTTCTTATTTTTGTCTTTTCTTTATGAAAATCAAAAATCCAAAAATATTTTTGTTTTCATTGAATTCAATTTTTTTTTCAAAAGCGAAAATTATAAAAATATATTTTCCTTATTATCTTTTGAGATTGGAGAAATTCATTGTAACAACGTTTTGCACTTTCACATGCCTAACGTGAAGATCCACAGGGCATTGGTATGATGCGAAACTTTTGAACTCGTTAAGTGTGCCTAAAAGCATGCTGCAACATGTTGTCCACAAGCCTCATAAACTCTTTCTGTACGAAGTCTTAATGAAATTTTTGTTACTAATTTTTTTCCCAATTAGGCTATATTCACAATAGTTAAAGAGCTACATTTCTCTTCTCGTTTTGAGTAAAGAGATTTCTGCTATGTCCAATTTTTGGCAGAGGTACAATAAGTTTTCGCATTCAATCTTTTTCACCCAAAATTTCTAACACAATCACACACGATGACACATGCCCAAGACATCTTTGTTCGAAACCAAACCGGATATAGGTATGTCAAAAATCTGTGTTTATGATCCAAAGATCATTTTTCCGTGATGAATATGAGACCCAACTAACCAAAACTGAGTGAATTGATGGTGAACATTTATTGTATCAGAGCCCTGGTTTGAGTAAATTGGATGAGAATTCGTGTGATTCCAGACTGAAACAAAGGATCTGTAAAAGTTTTCAAAATTATTTTCAAAATAGTTTTCAAAGGTAACCAAAGATGGATGAGATATGTACGCTCAACTGGAGCAATAAAGTGTACTCCACGATACCCACATTGTTATTTGCTTATGATGATTATGATAGAAATGCATGCTAGTTTGTAGGCTAGGGATCCTCAAGAAATGCATGATAGAATTGTCTGATGTGTGATGCCTGATAGCCTAGCAGAATCTCTTGTATACTAGATGAAATTAACTTCATTACTGTAGTTGCTTAGTGTGTGCATCATAGTTGGACATAATTATGATTTTATAGACTGAGAATGTTTGATTTAGCATTATTTCTTGTTCTTTTCTAATGAAGGTCTTAGTGTAGAATAAATTATTCGACTGTCTATGGGATCTGATGTTATGTATGATTAGCATGCACGAGTAGCTGCAAGGTTGGTGGAAGTTTCATGAGTAAGTATAGTTCATAGCGGGCCAGGGTGAGGAATGAGTAGTCACTCTTGAGAGAGTAGATATAGGACATATGTATGTCCTAAATTCTTGGGCCTAGTGTTCAGGAATTACGTGTAAGGATCTACCTGATTTTTTTATGGTGTCTTAGTGCCAGTCAGTTTCACTACTTGAATGCTGCTTGCTTTGTGCTTTGTAGGACTCATATTGATGTGAGTTAGCTATTAAATGAATATGTTAAGTTACATGCTACAAAGGTTAAATAATTTTAAAACAATTGATTAGACCCTATTGTGCAGCTCTCGTTTGAGTCTTACCGTTGTGGGTTGGGTCTTTTAGTCGAAAGCTTATTTAAGTTTTGTTGCATGTAATTGTATTCATGAAGTAGTTAGCTGAAATTAATAGGGTTTTTCAGTAGCTGATGGCGAGGTGAGGTGGGGATCCTAGGAGAGCCTAGGAAGTGCTTTAGTGCGGGAGCTATGCTGTTTAGCGGATTTTGGTAGTACCATTATGAGGAAGTAACTTAGAGGATTCGGGATGATTCTTAAGGAAAGTATGGATAGGTGTGGAAGGTAGTATTGGGCTCATACTACTCGAAGCACAGGATCCATACTCGTATCGAGGGAAGTCACAAGGATTCTAAGGAGCTGGTTCAGAGTAGATGGCACGGTTGGTACCATGATTCGTGACAGTGTTTCTGTATCTGTCGATCTTCTGGTTATGGTTGTTCATGCTAAGGATGAGTCTGGTGATTGTTTGGGCTTTAGTGGTGTCATACCCCGGTCGGGGACAGAAACACCGGGCTGTGTATCTTCATCTTTGTATAGTGTTATTTAACATACATTGAACAATACAAAAGAATTATATAAAATACATACCTATATTGATTATAGAAAGTTACATTATTCCTGTTTCCTAGTATATATTACATAGTATCCGAAATATCGCACACATCTTAGTAGACAAACGTTCTATACTAACAAAAAGATGGTAGTATTTATCAACTAAATTTTGCCTACTCAAGTAACATTCCAACCTATTAAGTTCCTGAAAACACAAGCATTTTGAAAATACATCAACATAAAGTTGGTGAGTCCACATGTTTTGACTCCGAGTAAAAATAGTACTTTTTCCAAGTTCAAAAATTATAAAACATAGTTTGAAAATATCATTCAGACTCATACTTATCTTCAACATATTTTATATATATATATATATCCTATGTATACTGGTGGACTTACTGATTAAGTAATATACTTATAGATTCCATATACTATGAGTATAAGTGTTTGTAATCCTATACTAAGGAAGATTGCTACGTATAAATATTATTTCAATTCTATACGAGTATGTGTAATATGTATAATTGTTTACTTAATGAATAAGTATAATACCTACAAGTTCCTTGTTCTTAGAGTATAAGTGTTTGGGAAAACTTATACTTAACATTAATACTTGTATATCGACAAAGTATAATGTTTCTAAAACTGTGCTAGCATGAGTTCATAACCGCGGCTATATGCCATTCAAGACCTCTGATTGATACTACAAAAGATCCCACCATTGGTGCCACGAAGGATTCCACCATTGATGTTGTAAAGGATCACACCGTTGGTGCCACACAGGATTCCACCATTGGTTCCATAAATAATTTCTCCATTGGTGCCACAAAGGATTCCACCAATATAAATACTTTACGTGCTTCATCGACACCGGGTCCACAATAATACAAAATAAAAGGACAGTTCGTCACCCGATGGGTTTCATAAACCGTGGGTTGTAGCTAGCAACCACGAGTGGGGGTGTCAACCCATATAGATCTATACATAACTTCCTCGCTGACACAGGATTAGCGGTTACAGGTCAGAGGATTTCCCCTAAGATTTACAGTCTTAGTTGATGAATAAAATAGCTCATGTAGACTTTGTCGACCTCCTATAGTTCTAATAGCGAAAGCATGTTCGTGTCTAAAACCCTAAGTTACTAGACTATGCTTTAAATATTACTCCTAATTTTTATAATACTTAGGCAGTACAATAGCTATAACTTGAAGTAAAAACCAGGTTTTATCTTACATTAAACCAATAATAGCAACATACTTAACAAGTCAAAGATGACTTTAGATTATGAAATATATAGATCAATATCAAGTTTTAACCAACATAAATCTTAAAATAATAACATACCAGTATTTGTATAGTTTCCAAAATATTAGATATATCATAAATATATATGATTTAAAACTACTATATCTCGGTTAATAAAATTTTATGTTGATCTAAACATACGATCATATAAACATAATATTAACTTATATATAATACTTAGCATGCATTTTCCCCTGAAAACATTAAAAAGTGGAGCCGTAAAACTCATCCTAGTAGCGTGATTTGATAGAATCTAACTAGAAACGGTCAACGGTTCGTGATCGTCGGGCTCGGGAAAAGGAACGCCTTCAACAAAAGAGAGAGAGAAAAGAAATTTTGGTGTAAGGAGGGTTAGGGTCAGACTTGCTATTTGTAGGCTATCCAAGACAATTTCACGTTGTGAACATGTATGTTCACGTCGTGAAGCAGGGCTGCATCACCTCATAGACTTTCCATTTGGGTTCTAGCTTCGGAAGGTGTCCGGATAACACTTTCATGTCGTGAATCTTTATGTTCATGTCATGAAATCTAAAAACATCACTCCGTAGGCTTGCGATATGCATTCTAGCCTTGAGAAGTGTCATGAAGTACCTTCACGTCATGAACCTTAATGTTCATGTCGTGAAGCATGACAAATTAGGTTTTCTGCCACGTGTCATGCTCTCAGACTGCTACATCTTCGGAATATCGTATCTTTGCATACGAACTCCATTTTTGACATTCTTTATATCCACGCATAGGTATTTTCGAGTACTACAACTTTCTTTTAGATTCCAATAGCTAATTCTCAATATATTTTAATTTCTTCTTATTATAGAAACTTATAGTGTTAGAGTTTATCATAACTTCTTCATGCGAAGTCGGGTTGAGGTTTGTTAAAATCTTTTGGAATTGTATGGACGTGTACTTTGATTTATACCATAAGGTATGTACGAAAGTTCACATTTGTATTAGAATTTCCCATGAACTACAAAGTAAGTTTATTATATTACTTGTTTGACATGATCATATGTGATTGTTGTTGACCTATTTTGTATGGTGTTACAAGTGGCCATGTCAGTTTGGGTTTGAATGGTTTAGACCTAGGTGAGTTAGTTGATTTTGAGGTCTCGAGGGCCTTGCTTGATGGTAGTGCCAATTGAGTCCCAAGACTCAGGAAAGAAGCGATGTTATGATCGGATCAAGGAATGCAGCCAAAGGCTGAGTGATTGGCATATGGATTGGAATGTCACTACATTCAGCAGAGGCTATGTTCTTCCAACTTTCAATGTTTTGAGGAAAAAGATGGCAGACATGTGATTTTCGGAGTCGAGATGTAAACCCAACATGGGGCTAGATGGTTTTGGTCTTTGGCAACAAAATAGAAGTATGGGAATGTACAAGAGGATTTCTATGGTATGGTTGCCTTTAGATGAGATCAAAGGTCTGCTTTCTTGGGGTATAGGAAAGCCAGGTGCTACCTGATGGTTGCAGCTGATCATGGAAGTGAATCGGGAGTGACAATTTTGTTGTCTCTGATGTATTTCGACTATGAGAATGACGCATTTTGTGTTTATGAATGATTATTGCGAAGAATTGACAGTTGGGATTTGCAGGCGATGTGTGTGGTAGTTCTTTTTTTTCCAGATAGAGAATTAGTGTTATGAATGGAATGTCAGAAATATTATTTGTGCATTTGCATGGGATTCTTGATGTTAGAGGCAATTATGATTGGGGAGTTTCTGAGGTTTCCATCTGAGATTCAGAATCTATTTCAGTTTGCTTGGTCTTTATCTAGATGATCATCTTGCATTGTGATATATATATATATATATATATATATATATATATACATATATCCCAAGGGTCAGGGATGCTATGCATTTGGGTGAGCCGGTTTGCGTTTTGGTCTGTTTGCAACATCAATTGGTTGTGGTTTGAACCCTAAGTGGGGGAGAGATGTATACTCTGCTTAGAGGATCAACAATCTATTCGAGTTATGGTTTCAGCAAAATGGGTCATAGGCATTTGTAGTTCGGGTATGCGAAACTTTGATTTAGGATTTGGTCAAGATGGGGGTGCAGAGCAAGTTTGCCATCAGATGTATTTGTTCAGGAATCCAGGAGTCGTCTTCGTGACAAGAAGCTATTGGCCATGGAGCTCGTTGTATCCAGGGGTTCCGTTCACGAATTTCGAGGAATTGGTCAAGAGGTGATTGGGTCGCCCATGTTGAGTATCGATTGTTAAAGGATTTTTCAGCTTGTTGTATAGATTGATATCTATAGTCTAGGTTGGGCAGTCGCTGATCAGCCCGTCAGTTTCAGAGTTTAGTATGTTTAGTCCTGCTTGGGCTTTGTCCTGTAATGTATTGGATCAATGGATTAGTTTTCAATGTACTCTCGATTGTTGGTCTCTTCGTTCATCTTCAATAATAGAAGTTCTTTGGAAGTTTAGAATTGTATCAGTTGGACTTCAATGCGTTAACCTATTGTCAAATCTTTACATTGTACGTTTTGGTTTCTGGGTATAGGTACCCTCAATGGTTGGTTGTGAAATTATTGTTCAGAGTAGGCTCAAGTTCGGCAGATGTCATTGGTTGTTGGAAGTTCGGATATTGGGACAACGTTATTTAGTTTTTTAGGTATGGCTTTGGATCTAGGCAGAATCTAATTTTGGCATGTTGCGTCGGAAGGGTTGATATCTAGTTTGACCCAAGTAAGGTTTTGACAACATTTCTGATGGCTTTGGAAGTTTTATAGATCTATTTGTGTGTTGGTGGGATCTGTTCGGTTTCAATCAAGGCGTGGGATCTTAGTCTTCAGCCATTTGTGAGGATGTTTTTGCTAGCGGTTAGGGTTCGTCATTCGGTAAGATCTATTGGTACCACACCCGATGAGTAACAGTAGATCTAGGGGTTATGTGTTTTCCATTGGGAACGTATATAGGTTATATAATATAGCATGAGAACACTTGGATTGAGTTTTTGGCATGGTTCTTAATTGGTTTGTAGCCCTTAAATTGGAACAAAAGTGCAACTGCCTATCTCATTCTCTGGTTGTGTGCGACCATGTTTCTGATGAGTTTTGAGCATTCTAACACTCCTATGGTGTACATGCAACCCTATAAACCTTGAATCTATGTTTTCTCTATTATACATGCAAATATTCAATATTCCAAGGTTTCATCCTAACTAGCATAATATCAAGCAACTATACTACAAAAGCCTAGTTAGATGACATACCTTTTGATGTAGCTTGAAGTCTTGAACTTTAAGAGCTTATCCCCAATAGTGTGGAAGCCTCAAGTGGAATCACAAATCACCAAAAACACATTGGAAAGGTTGAGAGAATAGTAACCACACTAGAAATCGGCCCACTCTTGTATACTCACACACTAGTGCCCATTTCATGAACTAGGGACCTCTTTATATAGTGTGGAGGATTAGGGTTACATTCATGTAAACCCTAATACCCATGACCTTTCATTTCCATAGGATCCATAGGTTAAACACTCCATGGACTATCCATGAAAGCTTAGCCCAACCTAAATGAACTTGGCTCATCCTATATATATAAGAGTCCATATTTAATTAGTTCATTTTTGATCACTAAATTAACTATAAATTAATTCTTGATCAATACTAATTAAATAATATGATTCCATATTAATATATTAGAACTTATAATATATTAATATAAATCATAAACATACTATTCTCAAAGGACCATCAATATAAATTGTTCCGGTGAAGTGCAACCCAAATGGACCATGCCACTCTCGGGTCGAATACATAATAATAATAGTCATGGGCTTAGACATCTAATCCAACAGTCTCCCACTTGGATAAGTCTAAAACTATTATTTCATATGACTCCAAGATCCCGACTAGCAATCGTAGCTCTTAAAGCCACTGCCAAACTTTGACCTAGTCAAATGACTTGTCCATTAGATAAGGGATCATATATTCCTCCATTCTAGATATCATATGGACTGAGACATGGATTATAATCATTCTCTCTGTCCATTTGTTGTTTCCCGATTTCCGATTTATGACGACTGACTAATTGAACAAATCAAATCAGTCCAGGCTTGGCCAAGCACTTAGGGGTGTCATCACTAAATCATCGAGGGGCCCACAAATATCACTTTTATCCCTCAACAGGTAAAAGGAATGGATAAACTTCGACCCAAATGTTCGCCTGTACTTACTCATCAAATTATACACAACGATATGTTTTATAACAACCAAGTTACTGGTTGCATTTACATATGTCAATGTGCAACTAACGCGCAACTACAACTCACACGTCTCCATTTGGAGAATATAAGATATTATCGTCCCATGCTTCACTCGTGATAAAAGCCATGAAGTGATTCAAATGAGCGTGGGTTTAATCCAATACTCGAATCTCATTCCAGGAGCACTCATGAATGTTGTAGCAACTCTTGCTATGTCCAACACCTTAGACATCTACAAGCCAACTTCATGACAGTCTTGATTCATATCTACTTCCAACATATGACTGACTGTGGAGAATTTTAAGAACTTAGTTATTCGGGAAGTTAAAACATGCAAAGTGAAACACAAGAATAATACTAATTCTATATGGCCCCAAGCACCTTTGAGAGTAAATAAAACACCTTTTATTTAAACATCATATTGATTACTCATTATTCATTGTATAATGTTTCGAATAATCAACTTTATACTTGAATCTGAAACAATAGTCATGCCATGCTCCAAGCATGCACACTATGTTTGTCCAAACAATAGTTACGCCATACACCAAGTATGCACACTATGTTTGTCTATGATCCTTAGTTTGTGAAATAGACCAATTGAACATGATTCCAATGATGCTCATTTAACAAACCCAAATCCTTACGATAAATGTAAGAATTCCAAATTCCTGCCATTTAGCGAAATCCATTTAATTCTAAACTTATATGCATTGATGATCTTGTAATGACTATGCACAAAGTCACAAAGACTTGGCAACAGACATTAAAAAGTATTCCAATGGAGATCAATTCCATGGAAACGAAGTCTCAAATTCAAAGTACATTGCTTTGAACATCCTTCTTGCATTAAGTTTTCTAATCTTACACAGATTTAATGAATAACTTCCACCTATGGAAACATTTCCATATTCCCATTTTGACTATCACTTCTGAACAAGAGTTGCCTATTTTCAGAATATGTCAATATGGTCCTTCCAAAAATTAACACTATACTTCCAACTGTCCATGAGCAACCAATCTTTGGTAAACCTCAGATTATCCTCGACAATTTCTTAATCACTTTAGTCATATCCAATTCTAGACCTTTTCCCCTTTTAATGCCCTATGCATTTGGAAAATTTAGAGAGGATAAATATTATAGCACATGTAATCGATCCTATACCCGAAGCATATGGGACACAATTCATGATGTCTCACATAAAGACATGATCCTAGACCAGTCGTTTCCTACAATATATTTTTTTATTTGCCATGTTTTCATAATTCGACTATGAAGAGGGATGCCGTAATCATAATCGAATTTTGAGAACGCAATATATATATTATTTCCTCATGTTGAACCATTCCAACAAAATTCATGTATATATATATATATATATATATATATATATATATATATATATATATATATATATATATATATATATATATATATATATATATATATATATATATATCCTTGACTAAAGATGATTAAAATCTCAATCTAAGCTTTTAGAATTGAAACGAAGTATAATTTCCTCTCCCTTAATTATAGCAAAACAACTTTTCCCAATTGAAACTTTGTTTTCTATAATTAACATTGCTAACTTGCAACACTTATCATAATTATGATCCTCCCACTAATAAGATAATTGTTAGCATAACACTTATGCTCCCACTAGCTTTGACATGTACTCAGAAATCAGTTGGACTTCTAGAAATCAATACTTTATTGACTTTCATATGTGTGTCTAAACAATTTTAGAACTATGAAAAGGGATGTCGTAATCATAGTCTCAATTGTTTAGACCTTTGCCATTTCTCACAAGTTCATGTTAGCGTGCCGGTTACCCACACACGCTCCACTAACAACTTTGAGAATGCAAATATCACAATTGCTATCTACTTAAAACCTTCTTTGTGAAAGCATTTCCTCACCATCATTTTCATGAATCGAAGAGAAACCTTATGACACTTAGATTTTATGGTGGATGTGTTCCTATCCATGTAAATTTGTCAAAACCATAACCACAAGACAAGGTTAGTGACAAATTCAAACTCATATGGACTGAACTTGTTCAATCTTAATTTCTTGCCACCTGCCAGCCCAAGGGCCTACCATGTCTTCCAAGTTGTTATGCAGGCAACCGAGAACTCATAGAACTCACATGCATTGTCAACTTGAAATGGAATGGGCATAGAAACATGAATATGTCAACACGATTGGTTACAAACCTCAAGTCGTGTGCTTGTGATAAACTACAGGTTTTATTCTTGATTAGTTCTTGAACCTCTTTCAGGATCTTTAAGACTCCCACTGTCCTCTTGATATATAAGACTCTCTTGTCAAGAACCATTCCTTGACAAAACTAATATTCAAGAGATAGTGCGAATTCTTATCAAGACAAACACTTCACAAAATTGGCCTTATTTGTTCTTTGTTTTATCCAAAACATCACCACTTACCAATTTCAAATGCACAAGAGTAGAAAACATTTTACTCTTACATTTGACAAGTGTTATAAACCTTCTTTAAGATATGTCACTCAAGTTTCAATCTTGGAGTATGACTCTAAGAATTGTTTTGGAACGAAGTATGACTTATCTTCTTGATTTAACCACTTCAACAATTCACGACTCCTCTTCTTAGTCATAAGAATGCACTAAGATGTCCTTAGAGGATGAATTGTGATATGGTTTCAAAATCATTAAGATGATCATAAAACATGATACTAAAGTACTCTTCCATCTTTTCAGACTGGAGTAACTTTTATCTTTCTGCCTAATTTGATTCTTCTCATCCGTCCTGCCATACACTGAAACTTTTCCAATGTTACAAAATTACTCTTAAACTCGTAAGTGTAACAGTATTTACTAACTTTTAGTAAATCATGATGAATAGCCTTATTGATCTTTGTAGTGGACCTGACCAGCGCACAACCAAGTGTACCCGATCCCCTAATCCTTCTCTTGACTCACATATACATGTGATCAGGGAATTAGTCATAATTTCCCAAAGATGAAAATTCTCATTCTTCATACAACACAAGTTTCATGATTCCAAGTTTCTATCCAACTGAAACTTGGGTGATGAGAATCTTTCCTTATTTGGTAAATTTAGACACTACCACAAATGAAAGAATCAAATCCATTTTCCAATATTGCTATCAATGGAATCATATAAACAACAATTTTTCACAAATGCCATTGTAAGGAGATATAATAAAATAAAACAAAATTTTATTTATTTATAAAATGCGGAAAAAACTTCTTCCTTACAATGCAAATTTAAATGAAAACTATGCTATTACATATTTCCTAGTAATCTATCATAACTGCCAAGCAGTAGCTCAAAAATCCGATCTTCAAATCATGCGAATGAAATCCATCTTCGCGATCAGATTCATCATACTCTTCCTTTAAGTTTCCTTCCCTTTGATTGATCCTACCATACATCAAAATGTACTCTAGTCACATCATGTATTAAGAATCAACAATTAGGAACTTAACAGAGTTAGATAGTGGACTTACCTGAAGCAGAGTCAAACTTTTTGATTCTTCCTTCTCTCAGATCTCTCAGGTAGTTAGGGCAGCTTCGCAACCGATGCCCCTTCCTTTGGCAATAGAAACATATGGACCCCTTGGGAATGGTACACGAGACTATCTCAGACATAGCCTTTCTCTTTATCATTTGGTCAACCGAGTTGACTATGGCCGGTCCCTTTCCATTGGGAAGAGAAAGCTTTTCTGGATTTCCAATGTTACCGTTGTCAATGTTCATGGATGTTTGGGAAGTCGATCTTCCAATCATATTTGCTTTACAGGTGCTCCAAATCATTGCTGATTCAGCAGCATCAAGCAAATAGGTAATATCATTAAGGGTCATGTCATCTTCTGTCATATAGTAGTCCTAAAGGAACTCACTATGTGACCTAGAAAGTGATTGAAGAACCTAGTCAACAACCAACTTCCTCAAGACTTTGACACCAACTCTCCCGACTTTTCAATATGTGACTTCATCTCCAAGATGTGAGCACACATAGACTTTGCTTGCCAATAAGGCTTAAGTGACCTTGAACCATTCAAGAACTTGTAGGTTAAGGAGAATAATTGGAAGAGGTGGAGGAAGTGAAGTATGATTTCCATGATCCAACCACGGGACATCATCTTCATTAGGAAAGCTTGTTCCATGGAATTTGGGATGATCATAGTTGTCTGAACCAGACATCTACAATGGGAGAAAATCAAGTTAGTTGATTTAAGTCCTTAATATAACACCCAATATGAAATATTAAGGCTAGGACCCAACACAATATTTTATAACTTGGAAGAGGGATGTCGTAATCCAAGCTACAAAATATTTGAAGGTAGGTGAATGAAGATTCACCAATTTCCACCATGAAAAACGAAATAGGCATTAGGTTTTATTGGTTTTGAAACTCCTAGTTCTTTTGAGATTCATTGAACTTTTCAATGGCATATTTAAATCTCGATTGTGCCCTCTCAAGTTTGTGACTGGGATGCCGAGGATCATAAACAAGGTGTGAATAACCATGCAAATTAACTTGGTACCCTTAACTTCATCACCTAATCGATGTGTCGGTTACCCACACGCTCTCCATCGATCTATGATAAACATTAAGTCACCCTTTGTCACTCTTACTAGTACATGTTAGTGTGCCGGTTACCCACACACGCTCCACCAACGACTTGGTAAGGTACAAAGTGTAATTTCATGGGTTAGCACCAATTTCACATTTTCCTAAGTAACTAAGATTGGGAATTTATAAGTGTTTAGTTACTTAGTATTTATCATTATACTTTTAATGAGAATTATAGTCCTTGTCCTACTCGTTCGGCTAACGACCCTCCACTAGTCAAGGAAGCGGTGGGTGAGAGTGGACACCCATTAAACTGCCATTTTATAGGCAGTAACCTTATACCCCCCTTATGGACCGACTTCGTGAATGAGGCCTACTAACGGTAAGACTGACTTTGTTCTTGTACATATATATATATATATATATATATATATATATATATGTATATATATATATATATATATATATATATATATATATATAACTATTAACTATTAATGTTATAATAGTGTAAGGGTTGAATTTTAACTTTTAAAACTCTAGGGTTTGGAATTAAAGTGTGTGTGAGACTTTACAAATTCCAAAACTTGAGGGAAAGTTTTGAAATTATTCAAAAACTTTTCATTTCTATAACATATGAGTTTAATATGGCTTTTAATGGCAAGACTCTTGGACATCCATAACTTGAGGACAAGTTATGGAGCTCATAAAACAATTTATTGGAAGAAACTCTTCAAGTTCATAACCTAAGACTCTTTAATAACTCTTTTAAAGAAAAAATTTTGGTTTTCCATAACTTGAGGACAAGTTATGGAAACCATTAAAGGCCATTTAGATCATCAAATAAACAAAAGAATATGTCAATAAAAACTATGATCTAGATTAAACTCATATGAACAAGACAATTCAAATCAAACAATTTTCATGTAATTAGCCTAACCATTAAACTAATACAAAACATGAATCTATTGACAATTATCTTTGGAATTGGATTAGAATGATCATTACCACATCAAAAATAGGTTTATAGGTTCAAAAACAGCTTAGGGTAATGATTCTAGTCCAATTCTAACACTCCTATGCTGTACATGCAACCCTATAAACCTTGGATCTATGTTATCTCTATTATACATGCAAATATTCAATATTCCAAGGTTTCATCCTAACTAGAATAATATCAAGAAACTATACTACAAAAGCCTAGTTAGATGACATACCTTTTGATGTAGCTTGAAGTCTTGAACTTTAAGAGCTTAGCCCCAATAGTGTGGAAACCTCAAGTGGAATCACAAATCACCAAAAACACCTTGGAAAGCTTGAGAGAATAGTAACCACACTAGAAATCGCCCCACTCTTGTATACTCACACACTAGTGCCCATTTCATGAACTAGGGACCTCTTTATATAGTGTGGAGGATTAGGGTTACATTCATGTAAACCCTAATACCCATGACCTTTCATTTCCATAGGATCCATGGGTTAAACACTCCATGGACTATCCATGAAAGCGTAGCCCAACCTAAATGAACTTGGCCCATCCTATATATATAAGAGTCCATATTTACTTAGTTCCTTTTTTATCACTAAATTAATTCTAAATTAATTCTTGATCAATACTAATTAAATAATATGATTCGATATTAATATATTAGAACTTATAATATATTAATATAAATCATAAACATACTATTCTTAAAAGACCATCCATATAAATTGTTCCGGTGAGTGCAACCCAAATGGACCATGCTAGTCTCGGGTCAAATACATACCAATAATAGTTATGGGCTTAAACATCTAATCCAACAGTTTCCGCCTAAATTTTATAGCCACCTGTATTGTGATAGGAATTATGCGTGATAGAAGGGTATGACTCGTATTTGTGTTCGGTTAACATTGAGAAGGATATTGATTAGGTTCCTAGAAGTCGGTGGATTGATGGTTAGGTATCTTTAGGCCCACGCAGTGCTGGTCGTATGTCTTCAGGACATTGATGGGATGACGACAAGATCGACATAGTACCGTGAGCTTATCGTTTAGTGGTTAGCAGGTGTCATGATGTATCGTGAACCAGTGGCTGTATGATTCATATGGATGGGACCCGATAGTCTTTTGATTAAGACTCTTAGGCCTCAGATCGTTAGTTTTCTTGGCATATTTGGGTGTCAGTGCATTGTGGGAGTCGAGAGACTTAGTGACCAACTCGTTTGGATCATGTGGGTAGTTAAAGGTTGTTGGGAGTAATAGTTGTGCATCAGAAGTCTCTTGTGGAGTGTTTGCATTATGAACCCCATTTGCTTGCGGGATGTTTATCAGGAGTTGATTACCAATGTTGGGTATCGGTTATGGAATCTCGAGTCATGAAGTTCATTGTGAATGTCTCGAGTGGTTTGTCAGGTGGAGGTACACCTGAGCTGATAAGGGATTTGGATGCAATGTGAGAATTTTTGGATTAACCATCCTTATGCCCGTGGGATCAGCAGGTTGTTTATGACTTATCAGGAAGTCAAGTGTATATTTAAGGTTGTTGGGTACAAGCTCCAAATTTAGTTGGGTGAAATTCACGATCGGTATATTTTGAGTATTCCTTCTGCATGGTTGAGTGGTGTTCCTAGTCAGGGACTAGGGGAGGGTATGATGAATGAATGATCGACATGCTTAGGGAATAATTTCTAGGGTTTAAATTTATGGGTTCCAGTTTTCGAGAGGTTTCCTGCTTTGAGTGCTTGTCGTTGTGATTTGAGGTCTTCTAGTTAGGAAGAGAAGGTAGATGTTTCAGTTCTCACAAAGAACAGTTGTGTTTCTTTCATTGGCTGAGGGCAGAATGTTAAGGTTCATTCTTTTGGAGGGATAAGTGATTTATGCTAAGATGGGATTTGGATGGTAGGATTGGGAGGCGGTCGTCAGTATGTGAGGAATCTTTAGTCTTAAACGAAATTCAGGAAGTTTAGGCAGGATCGACTAGCATGGCAGAGGAAGTAGTAATAAATGATTTCGAGGACAAAATCTAATTTAAGTAGGGGAGAGTTGTAATATCCTGTTTCAAGAAGTTTCTTATTTCTGGATTGTGGATAATAAATGGATCAAGTAAAGGCATTGGGCTTCAAGGGAATGGGTTTTATACCCTATTGGATGATGATATATTGGTTATGCGATCCAAGCCCTTAGTTTATGTTTTTGAGTCAAAGGGTAAAACGGGAAAAGTGATGTTTCAGAATTATTTCTTGGAATAAGGATTTTAGTTTAGTATGTTTTAAGTTAAAAGTAATTAGTTTTTATTGTGGGGCTCTTTAATACCTTACCGTGCATATAAAGAACACCGAAGACGGAGCTGAAATGAAGAAGTTATAACTGTTCGAAGTTTGGCAAAGGGAGTGTGGCAGTACACTGGGTGTACACTAGCTACTACGCTATGCATACTAGGCTGAAGAAACGCGTTTCAGGGCATTACGCTAGACATACCACCGTAGAGTAAAAACCTTATTTTCTTCGTTTTGAGCCATATTTAAGGTCTCTAACTCCTTGGGTGTCCTTCTATCATGAGCTTCCACCAACTTGAGCCTCTAACTCGAAACCATATCTTCCTCTCTCTTATTTTGAGCCTTGGCATCATTTATAAGCTTATTTCTCCATTAGAAGGTGGGATATTGAAGAACAAGGTGGTGAAAAAGTGTATGGAAGAAGGATTTAAGCATAGATCCAACAAGATTACATCATTTATGGACCTTTTCGAGTAAAAAGCTTCAAAATTGCTTATTAGTTTCATAGTTCTTGCTAATTTTCATATTTGTCACTTTTTGGTCACTTTAGTGCACAAAGTTTAGATCTTGAAAGTTTGTGACCTTGTTATGGATAAAGTTGGAAACTTTATCCATCTAAGCATGATATTAATTCAGATTTAAAGGTTGGAGACTTAGACTTAATGGATTAAGGTGAGAAAGATACATTTTTAATCCCATTGAGACTTAAAGACTAGATCTTCGTTAATTGGACCATCGTAGTGGATAAAGTTGGAAACTTTATCCATCATGGAACTATGAGGAACATATAAATATGATCTTGGTCCCTTTCTTCCCTCCATGCAAGAGTTATGCCGCTTCGGTTCGTGTATTAAGTTAGGGTTTTGGTGTATGGACTCCTTTTAGCCATGGAAAGTCATAAATTTGGAAACTTTATGACTTAGAATATTATTTAGGATTAGATTTGATCTTTGGACATGAGATTTTAATGGAATAAGCACTTAATGAAGGAAAATGGAACTGGACAAGTATATTGGGCATACGTGGTGGTACGTAGAGCGTACTAGGATGGAGCCCTGTAACCAGGAAGGGATCTACTATGCTAAGCGTAGTGACTGAGTACGCTGGGCGTACTTAGTCTGTGTTGACCGCCTTTGACTTTTTGACTCTTTGACAAGGAATTTTTCCAAGTTTGACTTAGGGGCATTTTGGGTATTTTGAGCAGTATTTTAAGGTTAGGTTACCGTTTGTTGTATAGGTGACCTATAGAGTTGGCATTTGAAGCAATATTCATTTCTGCTATCTTTCAAAAGGTGAGTTTTCCTCACTGTACTTGGGGGTCACAGGCACCAATGCCGACCCAGTAGATGGTGATTCTGGTTTGAATTGTTGCTATATTGTGGTGAACTGTTAAGATCTACATGATTATCTGGTTGTTCTTATGTGGTTTATCTATTATATATGTCGACATAGTGTGGTTGGGTTGAGACTGTACTGCTTTGTGCTCCCAGTCAACAAACCCGGACAATCCAACCAAAGGGTTGTGGGCCAGGGCAATCCAACCAGAAGGTTGTGGGCCAGGGGTAATCCAACCAGGAGGTTTGCGGCCTTGAATGTATTAGGCATTCCAACTAAAAGGTTGTGGGCCAGGGCAATCCAACTAGAAGGTTATTGGCCAGGGGTAATCCAACCAGGAGGTTGTGGACCCAATATATGTTTTGTTCATGTTCTATTGTGTGGTGGTACTTTGAGGAACTCACTAATATTTGGCTTACTATTTCAATTTTATGTTTTAGGTACTTCAGATGATCGGGGCAAGGCAAAGGCTTGATCATGCACATCATCCTATATTTTTATGAGATTATGATTTTGAGATACTCTGATTCATGTTTATGACTTTTGGAAACTATGCTTTGTAAATTCTTATGGTTTTGGATTGGTTTCAAAAATGTAAAAATTTACCTTGATTTTTTGGATTTTACAAAGACAAAGAAAACTGTTCCTGAAAAAAAACTTGAGCAGCAATCAGAGTGACACTATACAAAACAATCTGAGAAGCAACTGGAGAAACAAGT
Source organism: Lactuca virosa (assembly GCF_052849685.1). Taxonomy (NCBI): domain Eukaryota; kingdom Viridiplantae; phylum Streptophyta; class Magnoliopsida; order Asterales; family Asteraceae; genus Lactuca; species Lactuca virosa. The sequence goes on along the minus strand of NC_136433.1, from coordinate 163,351,482 downwards.
TGAGAAATTTGATGAGGAGATTCCTACTCCCGTTGATGATTCCGCTACTCAAGAAGGCGAATCTTTTTCTAAAAAGGCTATTTCCAAGAAGTTTAAAAAACTACAACTCAAAGTAACCAAACGTAGGGTAATGTTTAGAGATGTTTCGAATCCTGATTCTCCAGCTTCTAAGAAGCAAAAGGCATTAGAAGTTGTTCAAAAGTTAAAGAAGTTTAAGACTTCGATTTATGAAACACAGATGGACAAAGTTACAGTAGAAACAGATGAAGATAGTGATGAAACAACTGATGCGACGTATGGTTCTTTTCGAATTTCACCCAGGAAGGTTACCACTGTCGAATCAACTTTCGAGGAGACAAGTCATCATGGTGTCACTGCGAATGTTTCTAATATGGATGCAAACATCGACTCTGGTGAACGAATCATTACATCACTCCCTGTGCAGATGAAAGTCACACCACCCAAAGTTTCGCATTCCAAGTCCAATATGGAGGAGGATGAAACTTCAAATATCAATTTGAACTTATCTGATAAGGACACAAATGTTACCATGGGTGATGGGGGTTCGACAACTACCATTGATACATCTATTGTTCTACCACCACAAACATCTACCATTCCACCTATATCCATTACAATTATTTCTCCTACCTCTGAAAAAGTGATGCAAGAGCCAATAACAACTTCTTTTTCATCTCAATCCACTGAGGCTGAGAAGACTGTTAATGAAGAAGAAGCAGATGACGCTGATGTTATGGTTGGATTTTTGGATTTGAAATTCAATCCTAATGAAGATAATGTTCCAGATGAAGCCATCATATTTGGTAAACAATATAGGATCCTTAATAGTAAGATGAATTCAGTTCTTCAAATTTTGAATGATACTGCTGGAAATTCATCTATAGTGGTGTTGAGGTCGAATATCTCTTAAAATCTCAAGAGTCTCACACACGAACTCTTATTAAAGATGTTGATAAACGAATAGATGAGATATTGGCTATTCATTCTCGTTCTTTCGATTATGAGATTTTGAAATTACGTGATACTACTCGTAAGCGTCATGTGATTTTCGAGAAGCTGGTATCTGATTCCAAAGCCTCTGTTGAGTTGAAGATTAAGGAGTTTAGTGAGTTATTATCCAAGGAGGTTCAGAAGCTTGATAACTTCTATTTTTAGTTTAATAAGAAAGTTGATGTGTTTATGGTCACAACAACTCGATTGGTCGAAGATATTACTGCGTTCAATAAGGATTATTTTGGTGATTTGAAGTCAAAGTCTAAACTAGATTGGAAATTATTTGAGAAGGTTGAGAAGTCTATTTCTGACTTTCAAGAGCCTTTTTGAAAGTTTCTCTTTCGTCTCAATCTTCGATTTCTCAAGAATCTATATCTAGCATGGTTTCGTCTGTTAATTCAAGTTTCAAAACTCAATTGGCTCATATACTTGATCTGGTTCTTCGCCTACCAATGAATGCTCCACGTCATGCGTGTCTTGCAAGGGGGAGAAAGGGGGTTAGTTTATCTAAAGGATATGTTGAGGATAAAAGTGTACTTGTGGGAAGCGTTACGTCTATTCAGATACCTATATCGATTCCCATGAATCCAATAATGTCAACAACAACAACAACAAAATCAACAATGAATGATCCTTAGGTCAATGCTGACTTGTCAAAATTGCAAAAGTAAGGAACTTCTATTGGTGAAAGGGGTTCAAGTTCTGCAATTGTCAAGAATACAACAATAGTTTATCCCAATGATAAAGGAAAAAGTATTTAGGTTGAACCTTCCACAGAAGAACAAAAGAGATTGCAGGAGATTGAATTGGAGAGTTAGAGACAAGTGAACAACATTTTAAATCAAAGGTGAATGATCCTCTTGTCTTGAACAAGTGTGATCCGAACAAAGCTTGGTGTTATGCAACCATCAAAATTGTTGTGTACGATAAAGTATATGAGCTCATGAAGAAGCAAAAGAGAAGCCATGACACCGAAAAAGCCAACTTCAATCAATTTGAATTTCCTATAAATCATCTGATGTTTGCTTTCAGTCAATTTAAACTTTCTAAAAGTTTCAAAGACAATGATGAATTCAAGAAGTTGAAAATTTGCTTTCATGTAGTTCTGGGAAAAAGTGAAGAAGAAGTTTGGTCTCTGGTGAAAATTGTGAGAGTCATATCATTTGTTCCTGATGTTCTTCTCGAGGGGTTGATGCAGAATTTTTGATATTCTATTGTTCGAGCTAACACTGTGGCATTTGAGTTCATAATCGCAAATTTTCCATTGATGAATCTCAACGATCTCATCGCAATTTCAAAAATTTTATGTGATGTGGACACTTCAAAAGTTGTTGAGGAAAAGTGAAACACAATCGTTATTGGATATGCTCACATCAAGGCTTTCATTGATTGCTACTATGATTACTTGGCTGTAACAGATACTGATCTAGCCATGGAAATCAAGAAAACATCAAAGGTACCAAAAGCTTTGTTGAAGGGGAAGCTCAACATAGAGAAATTTGAAGAAGGGGAAATAATTCATAAACCTTTTGGTGTTGTTTTCCAAAGGGAGAATACAAAGGGAAATTTAACGAAGTATCTTTTTTAAACGAATGATATTGAGAGGTAAATGAACTCTCATTTTCCGCACATTTTACTTCGCATCAACAATTTCCAAAAAAACGATAATAAAGACAAAGCGTAGGTTCGAAAAATCATTCTTTAATATATGGAGATAAGAAAGGTGTTACTACAGACAATGAAGACACTAGCTTGAAGATTTAACTATTATCACAAAGGGGGAGAATGTTAGGTTGAAAGCTGTTATGAGAGTCGAATTATAGTGTCTTCGTCTTTGTATTTGTAAATAGAGAAAGTATATGGACTTTCGTTATCTTAATGTATTTACGAGGAATATGAAAGTTTCGCATAGTCATGTCTAGTCCTTATATTTTTTTCTCCCTTGAGTACCTTATAAATAGGGTATGTACTTAAAGGTTAGAAAATAACTTTTCGTATAAACACTCTTGTACTCGATTCTCTCTGTATCATTTCGGACATCAATTGAGCTGAAAAACATATCTTATTTAGATATTTATGTTCTTACGTGCTTTCATTAATCGATTGATTCAAACACATTTCGATTCAATCTTCATGTAGGAAATAGTTATCAGATTGCAATCCCAAAATCATGAAATGAAAAACAAATGTGGATCCTGGGCGATCATGTCGGTCCCTTCCACTTCAAACCGGAAGTATCTGAAAACATTTTAAACATAAACCGTAAGCACAAAGCTTAGCGATGTTCCCAAAATACCACATACCATACATACATTGCCATGGGCTACCCCCATGGTCCTACATACAAGTTTCATGGGCTACCCCCAAGGTCTTTTCCCTGGAATGCCATGGGCTACCCACAGGGTCTAATAACCAAGTGTCATGGGCTACCCCAATGGTCTTTCTTTGAAATGCCATGGGATACACCCATGGCATGACATCCAAGTGCCATGGACTACCTCATGGTATTTCATAAAAATGCCCTGGGCTACCCCCGAGGTCTTCCATGCAAATATCACAAAAACAACTAGCATCCTACATAGTATAACGAGAGTACTCACCTCAATATGATGATAAACAATCCCACACACGAGCCATTGCTTCAAAGGCTCCACACACTGAACATATCCAAAACCTACCCTAATTAATAATTAGGGTAATAACCCATAATCAAAGGTCCAAATCAAATTCTCTCTTGCTAAGGGTAAAATACCATTTTACCCTTCCCACACTAGACCCAACTAAATATAGTCCAAGTCCTAAAATGGCATAAGGCCCAAAAATGGCCCAAAATGCCCCTTTGATAGTACGCCATGCATACCCCCTAATTACACCCTGCATACTCGGTGTCCACAGAGAAGATTACAGGCAAAAACTCTTTGTGCCTTGTATATACAAAGGTTACGCCCTGCGTAAACCTCTGTTGTCCAAAACCACCTTTTAAGCACTTAATACCTAAAGATTAAACGTCTAACTCACATATATTGATCTTGGGAAGGCCTTAACTGATAAAGTAGACAACTTTAAGCTTTTTCATGGCTTAATAGAGCCTAAAATCAAACCCTAGGTCCATAACTTCACAAAAAGACCAACAATTCATGCATAGATGGAGTATAACCTTCAAGATCCAATTTTTATGCCATAATAACCTCAGAAACACCAAAAAATGCTAATCATAAGCTCTGGAGTAGCTGTTACTCACATAAACCAAAACCATGGGACCAAAAGCATGCACATCACTAAGCTAACCTAGATCAACACAAAAGAATCATAAAGGTGAGAGCTTTATACCTACAAAAGGTTTTTTGGTTTTTATTCAGAAACTAGTTTCAAAATCATAATATTTGGCAATGGAAGACTTGATTATTTTTGAATAAAATAAAAAAGTTAAACTTACCAAGGATCATCTTGCAATTTGTAGAAAGATTTAAACACAACCAAAGAAGAAGAAGAACAAAATAACAACATTTGTAGTTCTTTGGATCCTCTTGGGAGGCTTGGAAGTTAATGAAGAATGATGAACTTTAGAGGCACCAACAAGAAGCCAACTTGATGTAGATGCTAGTCTAAAACTCTTAATTATTAAGCTTGAACTCAAATACCCAAGTATTTGATCCAAGAGATAAAATGCAACTAATAATTCTTCAAGTGTTCAAAACAAAATAAGAGAGGCAGAGAGTGAAGAAGAACTTTCGGCCATTGCATCCAAGAGAGTACAAAAAATGAGTGCAAGCCTCATTTCTTATATGCAAAAAGTGATTCTTTGGACCATAAGTCCTTTACACGTTAAGAACCCATGCACCTAAAGCCTACGTGTTCCCCATGCTTGCAAGTCATGCTTAATACTTTTGATTAAACAATAAAAAATACCATACTTCCTTATCCTATCTCTATTTTCGGCCATGCCTCAAAAAGGAAGAGAAATTGTTTAAATTTTATAAACACTAAGTTTATAAAGTATAAACTTTTTCTTTAGGTAAGAGACAAAAAGATTCAACTAGTCCAAAAGGTTGTACATGAATTATTAATTCATACCATATGAAATAATATGCTACTTGTTAATGAAAATTATTATTTCCTATAAATAAATAATTTCCAATTAAATATAAGAGTTTATTGAATATTTATTAAAATCAATTTCTAATAAATAATCAATTGTATCAAATTGTTGTTAGTGTGACCCATTAGTATCATATGTTAATTAGCAATATCACTTTAATATGATTCTTGAGCATACTAGATCTTTCAATCTCGCACTTATGCAAGACTGATATTAGACTGATATAGACAGTGGTGAGCCTCTAGCAACATTTCACTACCTCCGTCAACGTACGAATTTCTGCCATTCTATCAACACCTAATTACCAAAAAGCTCCAAGCTACAATTGGTGTATAAGGTACGTTTATCAGTTATCCCTTTGTTACAGACATCTTGTTAAACATGAGATACATATCGCAATCAATCTCATTTGGTGTTCAACTTTTGGTAAGGCGCCTTAGATGTCTAACTCTCAACACATAAGAGGAACAAATCTCATCTTGAATACATAAGCCTCTTGCATAATTCGTACCATACCTAAAAATGGCTTTTATAACTGCCTGTTTAAGGACCAACGTTTGACCATATCAAAGAACCTAATCCCTACACTTAAGTCCCACTATGTATCTTAGGTGTTAAGGATACAAAGATAGTACATTTTAATAAAGTATCATTAATAATAGCGATCCATAAGATGATCTTGATGCGGGTCAGTTTAACACCAATTCTCTGACAAGTACATATGAAACTTGGTCACACCCCATTGCCTACCATTACCTGGTGCAAACCAACTAATCCAACTCATATTAGTCTTTCTTCATAATTCTCCCACAATTATAACCGAATATGAACCTTTAGAATAATAAGATTATTCATGGCTTAAACAAGTTAATATAGAACACAACATGTATTGATGTTATGATCATATCCCAGTATATCAAAACATTATATAATAGCTGTTGTCACAATGTTCCACTATCCAAATACTAAATCCAAATCAACATCCAATTTCTTGAATAATAAAGTCTTATAGCTGAAGTGTGACCATTCATACTTAGCATAAAAGAAGGACTTTATTAATGGGTTCAACTAGACTTAATTTGTGTGAATTCTATGAATACTATCATCTCCATATTTGACTTTACTCTAGGCATAGTTAAATATACTGGAGTATATGATTGGTGTTCTTTTGTGACATAGAGTCTCTTAGCTCGATTAAGTATACTCTCGAAGTCACTAAGATTTCGATGTGATCGTTGAATGGCATCAATCAACGTAGTTTTTCAACGAACTCATTCATCCAATTATATTATATTTCAACTTATAAACTAGTATATTCTTTATTCTGTAGTATATTGTGCCATTTTGTTTGGGTTGGACCTCATTCCAATAAAAACTTAATCTTCATCTCACAATGAAGTCATAATCCAATTATAATTCATAATTACCCATATTTGCTTAGAAATCAGAATCTTATGTAGCTCTTTACATGAAGATCTTATCCTAAACCAATTGTCTCATATATATATTCTCCTAGTTCTTCTAAAGTTCTCTTAGAATGTTCCTATAGTAATCCGGTGACTTGACCATGTATTCAATTGGTATATTATGATATGCTAATAGCATGATCATATCCCAAGTCTCATGCATAATATGGCAAAAATGATGGATTCATTTTCCAAGCAAATCGAATATAAATCATTTCAGCTAGTTTTGTCACACCCCCAAACCAGACGGCGGAAACGTCTGGGGGTGGAGGACTTGAATTGTAGTACCACAACACATGCATCATAGTAATCAAAGTACAAACAACCATTGTATGTAAAAGGTATAAGTATTTACATGTGTTCAATCATTGTATACTGAACCAAAATATAGTTATACAAAAGAAGATATGACTCAACATAGCTCCATCTTCTCAAAAAGCTCGGGGACTACCTGTGTATTATTTTCCTGAGAATACAAGTAATTTGAAAAGAGAGTATCAACATAAAGTTGAGTGAGTGCATAAGTGTTTATGTTTAAAGGATGTCTCTGTATCTTGTATATGTAAATTGTTCCAGAAAATCCTATATTTTCTGTTGTATATGAAAAGTAGTTTTATTCCCATAAAACCGTTCACTTTGTATCAATGTTTTGTATTTGTATTCCTTTATGAAAAACTTGTACTGAGAGTGTACCTGGCTCCACCAGTTGTTATTGAAAACTGTATTGAATCATTGTATTTTGTATTCTGTAAACTGGTACTTTGAAGGTGTACTTTCGTTTAGTTGTTTATACACTAACGTATTGTTAATATCTTTTTAATGAGTTATTATAACCATACTATGACGGATGGCCTGAAACAAACGCTTTGTAGGCGTTTAAACTGTTGATAACAATTGCCACTCATCGGCGTGTATGCTTGACTGTAGCTAGCAGCCTCAGTGCGGGGTTGTCAATCCCGATATAGATCTACACACAACTTGTTTCGATCCCCAGCTGGAGATTCTGGTTATAATGTCAGGGCTTTACCTTGATGGTCTAAAATGAATTAAACAACCTGAATTGAATGTCTCATAAAAAGCATATAAACGATACATGTATATTAGTTACGAAAACCCAATCATTCTGAAATAAATGATTGATAGTATGTTCTTGATTTAGTATTCCGAACACGTATGTCCTTGAATAAAAACCCAATCATTCTGAAATAAATGATTGATAGTATGTTCCTGATTTAGTATTTCAAACATGTATTTGATAAGTGTAAACCTTGATTTGTTCAGTATCAAAACCCTAGTTTCTTGTAAGACTGTGTATTCTTGTATCATGCATTATTGTTCTAGGTATAAATTATACCTATTATAATTTATATGTACTTTATGAATGTGTATATAACCATGTTTGCATGAAATCCCTTGCTCAGTATGTTACAAAGGTAGTTAAACTGATGAAATAACTATTATATTTATATACATATACAATTTTATATATAAGTAAAATTTAAACAACACTCGGACAAATAACCGGTACTATAAGCCCACATCCAAACAAGGAAAAGGACCCGGAATGAGTTATTAGTCCTAAGCCTTTTAAATCTTAGTTATATACATATATATATATATATATATATATATATATATATATATATATATATATATATATATATATATATATATATATATATATATATACACACACAAATATGAATTTTGGGGAAAAATATAAGATGATAAAGAGTTTATGTTTTGACTATTTTTAATGATTTAATGTTGTTTTATCATGATTTGAATTCATGATTTTATAACGCAAAGTTCTTGTGTTATGCTTGTATTCCCCCCCTTAAAACAGTATAAATTATGAAAATACGGGGGTATGTACTCACTTGATAGATGGTGAATCGGACAGAGTTTCGTTTCACGAAAAGGAGTTTATTTGTCGAGAAACTGGCTCAAATTGGGCAGAGTTTCGACAGGAGAGAGGTTACTTCTCGGGAATCTCGGGGCTTCGAGGCTTGCTTAGGGTTTGATACTTGATACCGGGGATTTAGGGGTTGTATATGAGTTTGTGGAAGTGGAAAATGTGAAAGAGAATTAAATTTTGGGTGAAAAGTGTAAATTAAACGGAAGCCCTCGCATGCCTTATATAGGCCGAAGCCTCGGATCCGAGGCTATGCGAGGCTGACACGCGTCGGACAGTTGGCGAGGGTTTGGGCTACTTCGGACCGCACGCTTGCAAGGTGGGAGGCTCATATTGGACCAAACCTCGATCCAATGGGAAGAAGACACGTGCGAAGGGGTGCATCCGAGGGGCGTGCGATGTGATGTCCGGTGTGTCTTATGCGAGGCTGTCCGAGTGGGATTGGACCGCGGAGTTGGTCGAATCAGGAGGTGCCACGCAAGGCTTCGGTCCACTCAGCAGCTGCCACGTGCGAGGGTGACGTGGCATGCGAAATTTCCCGGTTTTTCCTATTTTTCTTTATTTTAGTGCCAAAACTTGCGAAAATCATAACTTTCGCATACGAGCTCCGTTTTTGGCGTTCTTTATATGCACGCGTAGGTAAAATCATACTCTACGACTTTTTGTTTAGACTTCGTCGGCTAATTTTGACTTTATATTTAATATTATTATTTTAAACAGACCGGAACGGGAATCCGTTAAAAATTCATAACTTCTTCATCCGACATCCGTTTTTGCTTGTCTTTTTATCGCTGTACTACTACCGACGAGACCTTCAATTCTCGTTTAGGTTGTGTCGGCTAAAAATTGCTCGATCTTTATTTCGAGTTTTTAGCTGTACACTGCTATACTGAAACTTAGAAAAATCATAACTTCCTCATACGAAGTCAGATTTTTCCGTTCTTTTTATGAAAGTTCTCGGTTTAACATAAACTACAACTCTCATCTAGATTATTAAGGCTAAAAAGCCTTTTATTGAAAATTCAGTTTTTACACTGAACAGTGTTTTGCCGGTTTTGTCGCGGATTTTCGATTGGTCATAACTTCTTCGTTATAACTCGGATTTTAGTGTTCTTTATGTTTTTGGAAACCTTGTTACAATCTCTATCACTTGGTTCATCCCAATCGAGATTGTTAAATAATTTATTTTTGAGGGTTAATTATGTAAATATGCACATTATGCTAAAATTTCTCTTTATTATTATAAAAAGAAATACACATTGACCTATACTATTACATAGGTTTGAAATAACGATTTGTTACAAGTTTAAACCTATGAGCTAGGTTCTTTTGAGATGACTCAAAATCAGTGCCTTGTGACAATGTAAAGGTTCTTCCAAAGGAATCTTCTATCTTGATCTCTTTCAAGATATTGTCAATATATGCAAAAGGATATAAAACTTTTAACATTCATTTTATCCATCTCTATAGATTTTACATTCCAAGAATGTATCTTGTCCTTCCTAAGTCTTCATTTTAGAAACACATTCCGAGTGAAGGCAAAAAGGTCTGGCATGGTCAGAGTGTAATTTCTGATGATTAATTATGTCTCGTTCATACAAGATTAGGAATGTTACTATTCTCCCACTAGTTCTTATTAAACTCACATGTTCTATTCATCTTGATATAAAAAAACATACCTTATGGTTTCATATTAAAATCATGATTGCAACATTGAGATGTTTGCTTTATATCCACAAGTGGATCTCAAGGTTTACACATTTTGTTAGGATAACATGGATTAAGAAAAACTCCAGGCTAATCTATACAAATACCGTCTAGTAGATATCTATTAAGAAAAGCGGTATTTCTTAAAATATATTTGCTATATTTCATATTAAGAATATGAATTTATAGTAAACAATATCCTTGTTGATCTAATCATATCTACTTTGTGAAAAAGGTTTGATCACGGTCAATGTCATGAGTATGATAAGAACCACAGTCAATGAAATAAGTATGGGAAAATCCTTTTATAACAAGTCTTTATTTAAATGTGTATAGTTATCCATGTAATGTATTCTTTCTAGAAAAATCACTTACTCCTTCTAGCCTTGCTATAGAGAGGAAGTTCAATCAGAACATACTTGATTATCATATATGGATTACATCTCAGGTTCATGACTCTAAGTCATTAATCATATTTGAGATCTTACATAACATCTTGGTATTTGATGGATTTGCTAGAAACCATCAATAAAAGCTCATCAATGAGAGATTCCACATTTCTCAAGCCATATATGATATCTACCAGTAATGCGAACAATTTGTGTTTATGAATAGCTATTATTCAAGTTTAATAATCCTTGTTAAAACTAGTACCAACTATTACTATATTAGGTAATAGTAGAAAGCTAACTTGTAACTTTTCTCTCTCAATAATCATATGGCTCAATTATCATGGTATCAGAGCGAAGGTTTGATATGTTAGAAGGTTTTAAGGGTTTACTGTAGCTTATGCGTTTGATGTTGGTTTGCTGTTGCTGTTCGTTTTCTTGTTTGTGTTCATTTTCCGTTGTTGTTAGTTTGTTGTTGTTGTTGTTTGAATTCTACGGTCTTTTATTCGATTTCTTGTTGCTCGACTAGTTGCTTCTTCTGGTTTGTTGTTCTTGTTCTCTGATTGCTTCTACATTATTATGGATATTTTGTTGTTGTCATCATGACTGGAAAGGATGATTGCCTTCAGTCAATCAGTACTCAATTGGATGGAAAGAATTACACTTATTGGAGCTATGTTATGCAGGACTTCCTTCGTGGGACAATATATGGGGCTATGTCACTGGGACTAAAGCCAAACCTTCAGTGCCTCAAGCTAAAAATTTCGATTTGTTAGTTGATACTTGGGAGAGTGATAACCCCAAGGTTATTACTTGGATTAACAATTCTGTTACTCAGTCTATTGGTATGCAATTGGCTAAATATGACACAACAAAGGAAGTGTGGAACCATTTGGAGATACTATATACTCAGTCTAATTTTGCTAAACAATATTAGTTAGAGTATGACATTCGTGCCCTTCAGCAAAATGATATGAGTATTCAAGATTTCTATGCTTCTATGCATGATTTATGGGTTCAGTTGGCTCTTACTGAATCTAAAGAGTTAAAAGATTTTGAGCCTACTATTCCTAGGAGTGAAGGATAAAGTTTGGTTCAGTTTTTGATGGCATTGAATTCTGACTTTGAAGGCCCACGTTGTGACAACCCGAAATTTCTCTTGTACGAACCGTTTAAAAATAAATCAATTCGGATTTATTTATGTTCTCGTTAGTATTATTTTGGGTCTAACGGAAAATTTTAAAATCAGTGCAATCAAGTTTTGGGCTCAAGAACGTGTTTTCCCAAGTCAAAGCATAGCATCCAGGCCAAACACCCCTTCGAGAGGAGTGTACGGCCGCAAACTCGAGTTTACGGCCGCACACCCCCACCCCACCCCCTTGGCCGACAACTCTACCCTATATATAGGGTATATGGCCTTCATTTGTCACTTTGCACACTTCAAAAGCTTTCTCTCTCTACTCTCTCTCTACCTTCATCGAGTTTCCTCCAAGATCTTCACGTTGTAAGTGTTTTTCACCTAGAAATCGACCCAAAAAGCATGAACACGAAGGGTTTACGGCCGTAAACCCATGTGTACGGCCGTACACCCCTCATTCGCCGTAAACCGTAGTATTTGGTCAAAGATTGACCTTAAACACCCCTTTTAGATATTCATGGGACTTAGAACACTTCCAAGAGGCTAGAAAGGACCTAGAAACACCACGAATCACACTTTTCCTCGAGTGTTTACGGCCGTAAACTCATGGGTCGTAAACCCATGGACGTAAACACCTATAAGTGTGCCATTTTAGCCACAAACCCTTCTTAAAGTCCAAGCCTTAAACCTTGAACCTTTAATGGATGTTGTAGGATCTTAAAACACACACCTCGGCATGATTGACCATGAGTTTACGGTCGTAAACTCCCTTGGCCGTAAACTCATGGCCGTAAACTCCATAGGTGGCCGTACACTCCCCTTAGTTCAATCACATGTGATTCCAACAATTGGTCAAAGTGTTTGGCTAGTCCCGTGAGGTGTTTCCTTGCATTTGGTTGCTTCTAGACACTATATTTATGTCAATATATGCCATTATGTCATTTAGGACTCGTTAAGTCTCAGGACTTCATTCGTGGAACTTCTCATCCTTACGCGCATATTCGTTGAATCACCCACATCAGGTGAGTTCATACCCCTACGCTTTTCTGAGATTTTATGTTTTCAGGGGGGGGGGGAATACAAGCAAAAGTACAAGGAAACTTGTCCTCAAAATATATATTATTTTGTTTAAGATAATTATATTTCTAGTATGCTTTTAACATGGAAAATAGTTTTTACCAAACGAATAAGAAATCAACTCGTAGAAACAGTTTTCAAAACTAGGGTAACGAACTTGTGAATCATGTCGTAAAATGTATCATTTTATAAAGGATTCCTACAAATCATAAAAAGGATTTTCCATATTATTACTTGTAAATTTGTTAGTCTAGTCGGAGACACGTCCTTGGTAACACTCACCACAAGAAACAGAGTGTAGGACTAGTACTTGTGACCAGAATCTCTTGTAGGGAGAGCGTAATTGTTGTGTATAGATCTATACGGGACTGACAACCCTGCACCCCGCTGCTAGCTACAGTTGGACCGGCAGGTCTCCGGGTGACAAAGTCATTGAGGATACCGGCCCCGTTACGTGCCTTATCCAGTCAGTTATGGTCATGACCCTCACAACGTAGATAGCAGAGATTTACTTTTGTAATAATGAATCAAGTGAACTAACCTCAAAGTAATAACCGATTTAATTACTGGAGGGTATTAATAATAATATCTTCAGGACTTAGTTCATCACGGTTGTCTTTTATTTAGTTTTTAAGGATAATATACCTCTCTGGGTGTAACCAAGGTTTTTAAAAGAAAACTGCTTTTATTAATACGAGTATGGTAGATACTTGCATACCTCAGTTTAAAACGAATAATCAACCATCAACCTTTAGAGAAAATATAGGATTTTCCCGGTATATACCGACTATTCAAAACGGATTTGTTTATCATGTAATAAACGGATATTCATATTCATTCCACGACACCTTGGATTGTACGTATCTTCGTACGAATCTGGAAGTCATGGAAGGAATGGGTTTTCAAACATGCTTTTTATAAGAAAATATAGGATTTTCTTGAGGAACACTTTTAAAAAGGATCAAAGAATATTTTCCACCAAAAACTAAATGCTTATGAACTCACCATCTTTATATTGATATTCTCTCAAAACTGCTTGTATTCTCAAGGAATTAGTAGACAGGTACTTCCATGCTTTTGGAGAAGTCGGCGCGTTAGAGTCACGTCTTTCGATTTTACTTTTGTTATGAATAAAACCTTGTATTAAAACAATGTAAACCTTTTTCATATATGTATTCAATGTTTGGTTGTGTTTACTATGCTTGCTATGATACAACTGTTGTGATACTACGCATGAGGTCAACCACCCCCCGAACGTTTCCGCCGTTCCGGTTTGGGGGTGTGACACACGTGGAACAATTCTTCATCGTTCCCTACTTCCCTTAGTGGATTCTGTTGTTCATGAGCTTATTGCTGAAGAAACTCGTATCAAGTCTCATGCGGATAAAGAGTCTAAAGCAATCTCCACTCCTACTTTCACTCCTGTTGTGCTTGTAGTTTTCACTAATCAGTCCTGAGAAACTCCATGGACTGCGTATGACGAGTGTGCCTTTCTCAAACAGAAAAATCACTGGAAAGCTCAGTGTCCATTGTTAGTTAACAAACGTAAATCTGGTCAGACTCAGTCGGGACAACAACATAGGTCTGGTCAGCAGACGTTTCAGCCACGTTCTTTTAGTGCTTCCCCATGGACACCTCGCCGTCCACATTTCATTGTTGCTGCTGTTGCTCCATCAGTTAACACCGAGTCTGTTGGCAACATGCCACCTTTTGTATTGGATCCCAAGGTTTTTGAGAGTTTTAGATAGTATTTGGCCTCTAATCCTACTGCCATGTCTGCATCTATGTCTTATTCTGGTCCTACTTATGCCGATACCTCATGTATACTTTCATCTTTGTGGATTTTAGATTCTGGTGCAACCCATCACATGTCTCCTTATTTGTCATCATTTAATTCCCTATCACGCATGTCATCCACCTCTGTTATGTCTGCTAGTGATATATCTATGAAAGTTGAGGGTGTTGGGTCTATTTCTATTCCTCATATGTCTGTCCCTGATGTTTATTACAATCCCAAAGTCACTTTGAATCTTGTTTCGGTCAGCTGGTTGTGTAAGTCTGGTAATTGGGTGTTCTTTTCTGATTCTGTCCGTGTTATACAGGATAAACACACTCAGAAGGTGATTGGGATCGGCCGTAGGTTGGGAGAACTTTATGTCTTGGAGGTTCTTAAAGTGTCTGTTGTTGCTGCCTCCAACATTGATTTGTGTTCTTTTCGTTTGAGTCCTTTTTCATCTCAGGTTTATCTTTTTAAGCATTCTCGTTTGGGACATGTATTTGTATCACATTTGAGTTTTATAACTTGTAGTGGTATTTTAGGTGATTTGAACACTTGTGATATTTCTGATTGTAGTGGTTGTAAACTGGCAAAATTCTATGCTTTACCTTTCAGTAAAAGTATGTCTTGTTCTGTTGCTCCTTTTGATATTATTCATTCTGATGTCTGGGGTCCTGCACCAGTATCCAAAGAGAGTGGGTCGACTTATTGTGTGTCTTTTATAGATGATTATACTTGCTATACCTGGGTTTATCTTATGAAATGCATATCTGATTAGCTTGGAATTTACAGAAATTTTAGAGCTCTTGTTAAAACTCAACATTCAGCTGTGATAAAGTGCTTTAGGTGTGACTTAGGGTGAATATGCCTCTAATGATTTTACTCAGTTACTTGCTTCTGATAGTATCCTACACCAGTCATCGTGTACTGATACTCCTCAGTAAAACGGTGTGGCAGAACGAAATCACCGTCATATTGTCGAGATAACTCGATCATTGCTCTTGTCTGCGTAAGTTCCTAGTGCCTTTTGTGGAGAAGTAGTCTTAACTACTGTTTATGTGATTAATCGTATCCCTAATGCGTTGAAGTCAGGAATGTCTCCTTTAGAGAAGCTATATGGTCACTTACCATACTACTCTGCTCTATGAGTCTTTGGATGTACTTGATTTGTTCTTCGTCCTTATGTTGAGAGGAACAAGTTGGGACCGAAATATGCTATTTGTGTATTCTTGGGGTATAGTGTTGGACAGAAAGGATATTGTTGCTATGATGTTGTGATTCAGAAGTTATATGTTTCCCGACATGTCACCTTTTTGGAACATATTCCTTTCTACTTGATTCCTGCTACAGCCCATGATGTAACGAACTCATATCTTCTGCATATAGATCCTTTTGATGAGGATATAAAGGCTCGATACTCATCTATGCCACCTGATCCTCCAGTTCAGGACATACCTCCTTCTTCAGAGAGTTCCTTGACTTCTTCTATTCCTGAGTTCGCTCCTTTGACTGTTGAGATTGAAGACCCACCTCCACCACCCCTCAGGAGGTCTATTCGTACTATCAAGTCCACCAAGCTTCCAGATTTTGCCTACTCTACATACTTAGGACCATTTCCTTCATTCATAGCGAGCATCCACCATCTGTATGAACCTGAATCATATAGAGAAGTTGTATTAGATCCTCTTTAGCAGAATGATATGGCTGAGGAACTCACTGCTCTTCATCAGACTCATACATGGGTTTTGGTTTCTCTTCCTCCTAGGAAACATACGATTGGTTGTCTTTTGGTGTACAAGATAAAATCAAAATATGATGCGTCTGTTGGTGGTACAAAGCCATACTTGTAGAAAAAGGGTATTCTCAACAATATGGTTTTGACTATGAGGAGACTTTTTCCCCAATGGAAAAGATGACGACAGTCCGTACTATCATTGCGGTTGTATTTATTCGACAGTGGAAGATCTTTCAAATGGATGTCAAAAATGTTTTTTTGAATGGTGACCTCCATGAAGAGGTTATATGTCTCCTCCCCCAGGAATTCAGCACCAGTCGGGTGAGGTTTTTCGGCTTCGCAAAGATTTGTATGGTCTCAAGCAAGCTCTTCATGCTTGGTTTGAGAAATTCTTCACAATGATTTCCTCTATTGGATTTGTTCAGAGTAATCATGATTCGGCTTTGTTTGTTAGATGCTTAAGTACATGACATATTTTTTTGTCCTTATATATGGATGACATGATTATTACTAGTGATGACCATGGTGGTATTGAGTCTTTGAAACATGATCTAGCTCATCGTTTTGCTATGAAGGATTTGGGATTGCTGCGTTATTTCTTGGGTATTGAGGTACCCCAGTCTAAGAAAGGGTATGTTCTTTCTTAGACTAAATATATATCTGACTTGTTTACACAGGCGGGCCTGTCTGACAATCGGAATGTAGATACTCCTCTGGAAACTAATGCACGGTACTCTCGTACTGATGGTGTTCCTTTGTCTGATCCAAATCTTTACCAGACTATTATGGGAAGTTTGGTTTATCTCACAGTTACCCGTCCGGATATTGCTCATGTTGTTCATGTTGTCAGTCAGTTTGTTACTGCTCCTACCTCTGTTTATTGGGGAGTTGTTCTCCGTATTCTGATATATCTTCGTGGCACTCAGTTTCAGACCCTCTTGTTCCCCTCTACGTCTTCTCTTGAGTTACATGCCTATAGTGATGCTGATTGGGATGGCTACCGTCATGATCGTAAATCCACCACATGATTTTGTGTGTTTCTTTGAGAGTCTCTCATTTCATGGAAGAGGAAGAAACAAGATGTTGTCTCTAGATCTTCCACGGAGGCTGAGTATCGTGCTATGCCTGTGACTACATGTGAGATTATCTGGTTACGGTGGCTTCTTGCGGATATGGGGGTTCACATTTCTTCATCTACTCCCCTGCATTGTGATAACAAAAGTGCAATACAGATTGCGAAGAATTATGTTTTCCATGAATGGATGAAGCAAATTGAGATTGATTGTCACTTCACCCATCATCACCTACAGATTGGAACCATATCCCTTTCGTTTGTTTCATCAACCTTGCAGCTTGTGGATATTTTTACGAAGGCTCTATCGACATATCAGTTTCTTTGTTTGTGTGACAAACTCTCAATGCTTATTGTTGTGGCATTGTGAGTTTGATGGGGGGGGGGGGTGGTGTTAGACTATATGTAGTTAGCCCACTTGTTTATGAGCTCTTTAGCCTTTAGCCCATTGGGGTTTGGTGTCTTAGCTAGTATTTATTCTCCGTTTTCTTGTTCTTAGCTTCATATTTTCATCTAGAACACTTGTAACTTTTCTCTCTCAATAATCATATGGCTCAATTATCACATAAAACATGGGCCTCTTAGATCACACTAGGTGACTCTTTTGGGCCTTATACTATTCATAGTTTGATGTTAGAAACATCTTCAGCATTACAGTGATGCCTTTACTAGGTATAATGTTTAGGCTTATTGCTCAAAGAAAATAGTTTAGGACTAGGACCTTTAAGTGTATACAATTTCATATCTCTCACGAGATTTTCTTTTAAAACATGAACCCATTCATTGAAGTTGTATCTAGTGAAAGTTATTGTTTCATTAAGTCATTAAAGAAAAAATGACAACTCATGGTAATGACAATGGATTATTAACTACAAAATTTTAAGAAAATTCATTTAGTATTTTCAATATTTAAATTCTTTAATAATTAATACCATTTTAGTTTGCAAAAACATTAATTATTAAAGTCTAGGATCCAAGTTGCAAGACAAATAAATGGTTAGGTATCCTTTATTCCATCCATTAGAATTCAACCTGGTAGATATCGATTATCAATTATATCTTACTATATATAATTCCTAGATTTATGGGATCACTAATAACAAATTTAATTAGACATGTTTGATCCCATGTATGCCTAGACACTCTGTTGCTTAGGTATCATTTATCACAAAAGATTTCCGATTAAATCGCCCAATTTGAAAAACTTGTGTAATCGGTCTAGAACTTGGTTATAGAAATCACAAACAAACCCCGACCATCAAAATATAACACAAAGTGGTAGGTATCCTTTATCCCACTAGTGCATACAAGAGATGTGCGAGTGCTCTTCAAAAAAGATTTCATAAATTTGAGGTGAAAGGGTCTTTTATATGTTTATAATTCTAGTTTTAAAAACATATGATATCATGGTTATTACATGCATATAAGAAACCATGGTACCAATTTTCAAAAGAAAATCACTTTTAAAGGTTCTATATAAAAAGCTAGTTTTCATATAATTTGACGTGATTCAATTTTAATAACCGGTATTAAGTTTGTGTGAATTTGAACCTTTTATATCTTTAATAAAACTTCCTTTTACTACTTATATATGTGGAGTTTGTATAAGTTAGAAAAATCACCATTTTAAAACTTATAATTGAGTATTTTCAAAATTTGACGTTATTAACGTTTTTATAAAACCGGATTTTATTTTAAAATAATAACTTGTTATATCTTATGTCCACATTATAAATTATGAAAATCAAACTCCATGTGATGTTTATTTTGTCAAAAAATTGTTTTAGCCTATGAAAAACTAATTTATCAACCACACATAATAATTGCGTAAAATAAACAACACAAACATGCATAAAATGTATATGCATAAACATAACCAACTAATGACATTTTTTGTGAGTCAACACAAAAAATGTCAAGTCCATTCCTAAAATGACATTTTAAGGGACTAAAAATCTACTTGTAATATTGCTGTAGAAGCTCTCATTTGAGTAAACACCATTTTCTTGAAAAAGATTTGAAGAACTTCTTGAAAGCGAAAATTCAGCAACTGTCACTAAAAGTCCAACAACCTTTTAGAAAACTGCTTTAGCGACAGTTTTAAGAAGCTGTCACTAAAATTCCTGCACATATTTTAACTTCGAAAATAGCTCTTTTGTTTTTCAAAAAATGGCTCCAACTTCATCTATTGTTACATTTTTGTACAAATAAATTAATTCTAAAAACTAATATATTACTTACAAAAATAAACCAAGAAAACTAATATATTTAATTTATTACATATCATATGAATAAATCAGTTATTAGAACCATTTTTATAAAACAACCAACACAACAACACAACAAACACAATGATCATTGGCTATTTTATGAACATCATACATATAAACATACAAATAAAACAACCTTTGTTTTTCTAAGACAACTTGAAATGACAAAAGATGCATGAAACTTTTGTCACATAAAAATAACAATTATAAATTTGTCATAGAAAATATGTATGAACTTGTTTTTATACAAAACCAAGTTATTCATATTCTCCAAACACCAAGATTTACAAAAATAAAAAAATCTAACCAAACTTGCAAGGTGGCTCTTGATATCAATTGTTAGGTTTTTATTCAAAAACTACTTTTAAAAACATAATATTTGGAAATGGAAGACTTGATTATTTTTGAATAACATAAACAAGTTAGACCCACCAAAGATCATCTTCCAAGTTGTAGAAAAGATTTAAACACAACCAAAGAATAATAAGAACAAAGCAACAACATTTGTAGTTCTTTGGATCCTCTTGAGAGGCTTGGAAGTTGATGAACAATGATGAACTTTACAGACACCAACAAGAAGCCAAATTGATGTAGATGCTAGTCTAAAACTCTTCACTCTTAAGCTTGAAGTCAAATACCCAAGTATTTGATCCAAGAGAGCAAATGCAAGTAATAATTCTTCAAGTGTTCAAAACAAAAGAAGAGAGGGAGAGAGTGAAGAAGAACTTTTGGCCATTGCATCCAAGAGAGAAAAAAGTGAATGCAAGCCTCATTTCTTATATGCAAAAAGTGATTCTTTGGACCATAATTCCTTAACACCTTAAGAACCCATGCACCTAAAGCCTATGTGTTCCCTATGCTTGCAAGCTATTCTTAATACTTTTGATTAAACAATGAAAAATACCATACTCCCTTATCCTATCTCTATTTTTCCCCATGCCTCAAAAAGGAAGAGAAATTGTTTAAATTTATAAAATCTAGTTTTATAAAATATAAACTGTCTTTAGGTAAAAGACAAAAGGATTCAACTAGTCCAAAAGGTTGTACATGACTTATTAATTCATACCATATGAAATACTATGCTAATTTTTAATGAAAAATATTATTTCCAAGAAATAAATAATTTCCAATTAATCATAATAGTTTGTTGAATATTTATTAAAATCAATTTCTAATAAATAATAAATTGTATTAAGTTGTTGTTAGTGTGACCCATTAGTATCATATGTTAATTAGAAATATCACTTTAATATGACTCTTGAGCATACTAGATATTTCAAAGTTGGAAAATGAGAAGAAAACTCTGGATCCACAAGCTTCAAGTCCAACAATCCTCAATAACTAACTTCCTTTTCTTCTAAAATGCACCAAGAACACTATAAAGGTCCAAAACAAGCTCTCAAGGGTTTGGGTTTTGAAATGGTTGTTTGGGGAGAGTGGAGGCACGTCCTTGGTAACACTCCACCGGATATAGCTGTTGTGATACTACGCATGACGTCCTCCGCCCCGGAACGTTTCCGCCATCGGTTTCGGGGTGTGACAGATTGGTATCAGAGCCATTGTTTATAGTGAACTAAGTATACCGAACCTTACATGGTATACAACTATAAACGCTAAGGGGCCGAAGTGCTCTGAACTAAAAGTATACTTTTAAATATATAAATATTTTTACAAAAAGTATACAAGTATACCTACATACCAGAAACAATATCATGAGTAGAACAAAACAAAAGTATTTTGGATGTTGAACACTACGGTTAAACCTGGGCAGTTATGTAATCATGTCTAGGGTCAA
Source organism: Lactuca virosa (assembly GCF_052849685.1). Taxonomy (NCBI): domain Eukaryota; kingdom Viridiplantae; phylum Streptophyta; class Magnoliopsida; order Asterales; family Asteraceae; genus Lactuca; species Lactuca virosa. Next base: position 163,330,028 of record NC_136433.1, on the reverse strand, counting down.
TATAGCCTGATCAACTATATTTATTCGAGACATGACCAACATGTGCTTGGGACTGACTTTAATGTTGCAACAGGCCTAAAACTTACCTAGTATCCATACAATAAGATATTAAAAAAGAACAAAACATGCAACTTAAAATACTGTAGGAGTATTTTAGCCAGAGCCGAATACATTGTAGAAATTCATTCCTAGTGTTGCTACCTATTCGTTTCTTAGCGATAACTTACTTGCATTAGTAACCTTTCTTTGCTTATCGCTTGGTAGAACACTTTATTATCAGGACGAGATATATTTTGTTTCATATATCTTTAGGACTTACCATCCTCTTCTTCCCGATTGTTTCTAGAACAAGATGCCTCCTCAAAAAAGACCCATCAGAAGAAACGACAACACTCCACCACCACCACCGCCCCCTCAGTTCGATCCCGTTATGTTCCAGGCAGCTGTTACTGCTGCTGTGGCTGCTGCAATATCACAAATTAATTCTGGCGGATCTGGCGGGCAAGGCAGTGGTACTCATCCCCAAAATCATGAAGGTGGTCAGGGACACCAAAAGGAGTGCTCCTATAAGGACTTCATGAACGCGAAACCCACATCTTTCGACGGCAAAGGAGGTGTCATTGCCCTGACTCAATGGTTTGAAAAGATCAAGTCCATTTTCGAAATTTGTTCCTGTTCTGAAGCCAACAAAGTAAAATTCGCCGCTTGCACTTTCGCCAACAGGGCACTGACCTGGTGGAATGGTCGGGTCAAATCCCTAACCCTGCCAGTGGCAAATGCTATGGGTTGGGAAAGTTTAAAGGAACTCATGCTAGCTGAGTATTGCCCAAGAGGCGAAATGCAGAAACTAGAGCACGAACTCTGGAACCTATGGATGAAGGAATCCGACATTGCTGCCTACACTTCTAGGTTCGAAGACCTAGCACTTCTTTGTCCGGGAATGGTCGCCCCGGAAAGCAAAAAGATTGAGAGATACATATGGGGACTAACATAACCCACCAAAGGAAATGTCTTGGCTGCTAGGCCAAACACCTTTGATAGCGCTAAGTGTCTGGCACAAACTCTCATAGATCATGGAGTTGATCTTGATAAAGTGGCAACTGCTCCTGAGCCAGCAAAAGGGAGTGGTGAGAAAAGAAAGTCCTAGAAGCAGCGGAAGGGCCAGTCTTCATAGGAGCCCTCAAAGAAACAACAAACGGTGGTAGTCCATGCTGCTACTACTCCTGCCGCTGCTCCTGCCATGCAAGCACCTTCCGGTAAATATGCTGGTACCCTTCCTCGGTGCGACAAGTGTAACTATCATCATAATCCCGGCCCATGCCGAGAAATGTCATGCACCAGCTGTGGCAAAAAGGGGCACACAGTTCGATTTTGTAAGACACCAGTCCAAGCAACCAATCAGGCATCTGGAGCAGGCGTTGGTCAAGCCTGTTATGGTTGTGGAGAAGTTGGGCACTATAAGAGAAACTGCCCCAAGGCAACAGTAGCAGGTGGCACGGGGAGAGTACTGACGATGGGTCAAGAAGAGGCAGTTGCAGATCCCACAGTTGTTTCGGGTACGTTCCTCCTCGACAACTCTTATGCATGCATTCTTTTCGATTCTGGTGCGGAGAGAAGTTTTGTTAGTCATGCATTCAAACATCTTCTCAAACATAAACTTCAACCACTAACTGAAACATTTACCGTCGAGATGGCTAACGGTGAGAAAGAGAGCACTAATGATATATACGTAGGCTGTACCCTTACCTTGAACGATCATTGTTTTCCTATCGACCTTATGCCAATTTCCATAAAAAGCTTTGATGTCATCATCGGCATGGATTGGTTGAGCCCCAATCATGCTGATATCCTTTGTTACGAAAAAGCTATCCGTCTCAATCTCTCCTCCGGTGAAACCCTCATGATTTACGGCGATAAACTCAGTTCAAACCTCCATATTGTTTCGTGCATCAAAGCCCAGAAACTCCTGCGAAAGGAGTGTTATGCATTCCTAGCCCACGTATTTAACGAGAACCAGGAAGTTAAAGAGCTCGAGAGCATCCCCAATGTCTGCAACTTTCCCGATGTTTTTCCATTAAGATCTCCCGGGAATCCCTCCCGAACGCCAAGTTGAGTTTCGCATCGACTTAGTCCCCGGAGCTACCCCCGTAGCTAAATCCCCATACCGATTAGCGCCGGCAGAAATGCAGGAGTTATCCATTCAGCTCAATGAGCTGCTCAGCAAAGGATTCATCAGACCGAGTTCCTCAGCCTGGGGAGCCCCGATCTTGTTCGTGAAAAAGAAGGATGGATCCTTTCGGATGTGCATCGATTATCGAGAGCTGAACAAACTCACAGTCAAAAACCGTTACCCTCTTCCTCGAATCGACGACCTCTTCGATCAACTTCAAGGAGCCAGCTACTTTTCAAAAATAGGCCTAAGATCAGGGTACCATCAGTTGCGAGTCCATGAGAGTAATGTTCCTAAGACAGCATTTCGGACTCGGTATGGTCACTACGAATTTGTAGTAATGCCCTTCGGTCTAACCAACGCACCGGCAGTATTCATGAACCTGATGAGTCGAGTGTGCCGTCCTTTCCTGGACAAGTTCGTAATCGTATTCATCGACGATATACTTGTCTATTCCAGAAGAGAGGAAGATCATCGACAGCACTTGAGATCGGTGCTGGAAACCTTAAGGACGGAGAAGCTGTACGAGAAATTCTCCAAATGTGAATTCTGGATTTGAAAAGTAACCTTCCTAGGTCACGTGGTAAGCGAGGAAGGCATACACGTGGACCCCTCCAAAATCAAAGCGATAGAGAACTGGTCAGCACCGAAGACACCTACAGAAATACGTCAATTCTTGGGTCTCGCTGGCTACTATCGCAGATTTATCCAGAATTTCTCCAGAATTGCCAAACCGTTAACCACTTTGACTCAGAAAGGCGTACCCTTTTGTTGGAGTGAGAAGCAAGACACTGCATTCCAAACGTTGAAGCGGGCCCTATACAGCGCACCTATCTTGTCCCTGCCCGAAGGGACGGAGGACTTCGTTGTCTACTGTGATGCATCCAATCAGGGTCTAGGCTGTGTGCTCATGCAACGGGGAAAAGTCATTGCTTATGCCTCAAGACAGCTGAAAGCACACGAAGTCAACTACACAACGCACGACCTGGAATTGGGAGCAGTGGTCTTCGCATTGAAGATATGGAGACATTATCTCTACGGAACCAAGTGCACTATCTTCACTGACCATAAAAGTTTACAGCATATCTTCGACCAGAAGGAGCTGAACATGAGACAACAGCGATGGGTTGAGCTACTCAGCGATTACGAGTGCGAAATCCGCTACCATCCCGGCAAGGCCAATGTGGTGGCAGATGCCCTCAGCCGTAAGGAGTACTCAGGTCGTAGAGTGAAGACACTGACCATGACTATCCATTCCCATTTATCCGCGCAAATCAAGGAGGCTCAGTTGGAAGCCTTAAAACCAGAGAACATGCCGGGTGAAGCATTAAGAGGAATGGAAAAGAACCTAGAGATCAAGGGAGACGGAGTCTATTATTTCATGGACCGCATCTGGACCCCAAAGTTCGGTAGTTACAGAGAGGTTGTAATGAGCGAAGCTCACAAGACTAGATACTCCGTTCATCCAGGTTCAGACAAGATGTACCTCGATATCAAGAAACTATATTGGTGGCCAAACATGAAAGCAGAGATCGCTACCTTCGTGGGCAAGTGCCTGACATGCGCCAAGGTGAAGGTCGAATATCAGAAGCCCTCAGGTCTGCTCCACCAGCCGGAGATACCTGAGTGGAAGTGGGAGAGAATTACTATGGATTTTATCACCAAATTACCCAAGTCTCCGAGTGGGCACGACGCCATTTGGGTAATTGTCGATCGGCTAACTAAATCCGCCCACTTCCTGCCAATCAAAGAAAACTTCAAAATGGAGAGACTCACGCGAATCTACATCCGAGAGAGAGTCCGACTGCACGGTGTGCCTGTGTCCATTATCTCCGATCGAGATAGCAGGTTCACTTCGAGGTTCTGGCAGTCACTACAGAAGGCTCTTGGAACTAAGCTGGATATGAGCACAGCTTACCATCCTCAGACAGACGGGCAGAGTGAGAGAACCATCCAAACTTTGGAAGACATGTTGAGAGCATGTGTCATTGACTTCGATGAGTCGTGGGACACCCATTTTCCCTTGGTCGAGTTTTCCTACAACAACAGTTACCACACAAGCATCAACGTTGCGCCTTTTGAAGCTCTCTATGGCCGCAAGTGCAGATCCCCTCTGTGCTGGGCTGAGGTGGGTGACACGCAGCTAATCAAGGGGCAAGTCCCTGACAGCACTCTCACTGACCCAGAAATCATTCACGAAACCACATAAAAGATCGTACAAATCCGAGAACGACTTAAGGCCTCACGAGATCGACAAAAGAGCTACGCAGATAAGCGAAGAAAACCCTTGGAGTTCCAGGTTGGAGACCGTGTTCTGTTGAAGGTCTCACCCTGGAAAGGCATGATATGCTTCGGAAAGCGTGGAAAACTAAATCCAAGATACATAGGACCATTCGAGATCCTTACTAGGATCGGTCCCGTAGCCTACAAACTTCGTTTACCGCAAGAACTTAGCAACATTCATCCTGTATTCCACGTTTCGGATCTTAAGAAATGCGTATCCGACGACACCCTTACAATTCCTCTTGACGAGATTGAGATCAACAAGAATCTGAACTTCGTGGAAGAACTAGTCGAAATCATGGATAGAGAGATCAAACGAACGAAACAAAGCCGCATCCCGATAGTGAAGGTTCGCTGGAATGCCAAGCGGGGACCCGGATTCACTTGGCAGCGTGAAGATCAGATGAAACAGAAACATCCACATCTCTTTTCTATTCCATGATTTGTATTCTATGTTCAAATTTCGGGACGAAATTCCCTCAAACGGGGGGATGATGTGACAACCCGAAACTTTTATTATGTACGCTTAGTCAACTTTATCAACATTAAACTTGATTCCATTACCTTTTAACGCCGTTTAAGAGTTAGTTTAAGTGTTCTAAGCTTGAGTACAGCCGGTAATGAGATTAGAAATGAGTCAACAAGTAGTATAGAGGCAAAACCGGACCATACACCCTCTCGGGAGGAGTGTACGGCCGTACACCTGAGTGTGCGGCCGCACACCCACCCTCCAGCCGCACACTCACCCTTATATATATAAGGTGACCCTCTTCATTCATTCCTTTCATTTGGCTGCACTCTACTTTCCCTCTCTACTTTCTCTCTCTAAAAACTTCATCCAAGAACACTTTAAAGGCCTCAAGAACGTGAATTACTCCATCATTCAGCTTGTTATAGTGGTAAGACACCTTGATCTAAGCTAAAACTCATCATGTTCTTCGTGTTCTTCATCACTTGAAGGTGTACGGCCGCACACCTTCATAAGGTGGCCGTACACACCTCAAAGACTCTCCAAGGTGAGAGTTTCGCCTTGAAACACCCGAAAATCGACGTTTTTAGCATAAATGAAGAGTGTACGGCCGCACACTCCTATGTACGACCGCACACGCCCCCTGTACGGCCGTACACTCCTGTGTGCAACCGCACACACATGCTGACCGCACACACACTCTTTTGGCCGTACACCTCCCTTGTTTGATCATATAGGGTCCCGACAAGCATTTCCAAGTCTTTAAGGTGGTTTCCCGTCATGTTTAGTCATGAAAAACCCTAATTCTAACACACATATGTGTTATCACATGTTAATAGGATCCACTTGCGTACGAAACATCGGTTGACACTCAGCATTCGTAACCTTTCATACACCCAGATCCTACGTCAAACTGTGAGTTCATACCCCTACACTTTTTCCGAGTTTTTCATGTTTTCAGGGGGGTGGAATACAAGCAAAAAGTACAAGGAAACTTGTGCTCAAGTATATTATTTTGTTTAAAGTAATTATATGTTCAGTATGCTTTTAACACAAAAAACAGTTTTACCAAACGATTAAGAAATCAACTCGTAGAAACAGTTTTCAAAACTAAAGCAGGGAACTTGTGAATCTTGCCATGAAATGTGATATTTTACAAAGGATTCATACAAAACTTAAACAGGATTTTCGGTATTATTACTTGTAAATTTGTAATTTTAAGTTGGAGACACGTCCTTGGTAACACTCCACCGGATACGAGAGTGTAGGACTAACCCTTGTAACCAGAATCTCTTGGAGGGAGAGCGTGACTATTGTGTATAGATCTATACGGGATTGACTACCCCGCACCTCGCTGCTAGCTACAGTGGGACCATCAGGTCTACGGGTGACAAAGCCATAAAAGGATACTGGCCCCGTTACGTGCCATATCTAGTTTAATGTATGGTTATAAAACTCGCAACCTAGATAACAGAGATTTACTTTGGTAATAATGAATCAAGTGAACTAACCTCAAAGTAATAACTGATTTGATTACTAGAGGGTATTAGTAATACCCTTAGGATCTAGTTCACTACCTATTTTATTAGTTTTATTTATGTAATAAGGCTAATACACCTCACAGAGAGAAAACAAGGTTTTTCAAGGAAACTACATCTAACGATACAAGTATGGTAGATACTGTACACCTCATTCCAGAACAGATAACCAACTGACAACTTTTAAGGAAAATATAGGATTTTCCTTGGATAACGTAACATTTCACGAATGAACCGTTTAACAAACAATGAATGGTTAATCAAACATCTTTCATAAGAAAATATAGGATTTTCTTGGGAAACACTTTTCAAAGGATCAAAGAAACATTTCGTTCACCAGAACTAAATGCTTATGAACTCACCAGCTTTAAGCTGATATTTTAAAACTGCTTGTATTCTCAGGGCAACAATAGACAGGTACTCTTGCCAACTTTTGAAGAAGACGGAGCATTTTGGAGTCACGTCTTTTACTTTTGTTATATATTGTTATGTATAAACCATGCTTTTCAAACAATGTAAATATTCTTATTATAATGTAATGGTTGTGTTTACTTCGCTTACTATGATACAACTATTGTGATACTACGCATGACGTCCTCCGCCCCGGAACGTTTCCGCCATCGGTTTCGGGGTGTGACAAAAAAGGCCTGCAAAAATAGCAACTTTTTTCCATATTTAAGTATTTTATATATTTATCTTTAAAAGTACTACTTGTACATGTCCATACGATTTTTGTACAATTTTATATGAATTTTACAAAACTGCATATCGGTATAGGTAATTTATGACCAGTCATTGAAAACGTCGATTTTCACCTTGGTTAGAGACAACATTAGGTATTGGGAAAAATTAGGGGAAAATTAGACTCAAAATTTAAACTTTTAGAGCTACAAATCTTGAATTCGAATCTCGGTGATTTTTCTAGATTTCTTATAAGACAGGGGCATAATAGACATTTTCCTACAATTCCTAGCATTGAGTTTTTGGGGTTAATTGACATTTTAACCTATTAAGCCATAATAAAAATGTGACAACCCAAAAATTTTTAAAAATTTTGCCTGGTAAAGCTCCGCCAGTCAACTTGACTGAGTGTCAAACTCGTTTCTGCTATCATTTAGCCTCGTTTAGAGTCCATTTAAAGGTCCAAAGGTCAGTACATTCAAGCATTGAGCATAGGAATGGATCGCGTACACTTCTAGCACCAAAATCGAGCCTTACACTCCAACATCAGGAGTGTACGGCCACACACTGGGTGTACGGCCACACACCCCTCTCCTGGCAGCACACTCATGTGTACAAAGGAGGGGTTTAGCCTTCATTCATTCCTTTTCACTCTCCAAGGCTTAGAACTCGATTTCTCTCTCAACTATCATCCGATTTTCAGCCTAGATCTTCAAGAATGTAAGTGTTCTTCACTTGATTTGTTGTTAATCCTTCCAAACTAGTAACACTCTTTGATTTCATCCATTGGAAATCATGTTTTGACTAGATCTTCAAATCTTCATCCATTTCACAAAGAACACACACTTGTTCTTGGTGATTTTGAGCCTTCACGAGCTTCCGGATAGTAAGTACTTCTTCCCCACACTTGAATCTTGTTTAGAACACTAGTTTAAGTCCTTGAAACTGCCCAGAACTCAAGAACATATGGTGTGTGCGGCCACACACACGCATGTGGCCGTACACCCCTCAAACACCCTCCAAACACCATCAAAACACCCCTAAAGGCTTCTATACTGTAAATACCATTCCCCAAGCTTGTTAATTACTATATGTGAGCCTTAGAAAACGTCCAAACCATGTTCATCAAGGAGTGTGCGGCCGCACACACTCCATGTGGCCGTACATCCCTTTGTTTAGTGCTTAAGGACCTCCAAAGTGCCTTTCTAGCTTCAATACTTGATGAGCATCAGTCCTACAAGCCTCCCTACCATTTGGAAAATGTTTTGTGCACTCTTTACCATGAGTGTGTGGCCGCATACTCCCCTGGCCGCACACGCATGGCCGCACACTCCTCAAAGTGGTCGTACACTCCCTTAAATCACATGTGATTCCAACACTTGGGCAAAGTGTTTCCTAGTCCCGTAAGATGTTTCGTTGCATTTGGTTGCTTCTAAACACTATATTTATGTCAATATATGCCATTTAGGACTCGTTAAGTCTCGGGAGTTCATTCGTGGAACTTCTCATCCTTACGCACGTATTCGTTGAATCACCCACATCAAGTGAGTTCATACCCCGTAATGAATCTTTTAACTGTTTTAAATGTTTTAAGGGGGGCAATACAAGTTGAACACAATGTTAATTGTGTAATTGTTTGTTATAAACATTTTCAAAAGGATTACTTATGTCATTTATAAGTTGTCAAAACATTTCAAGAACTCTTTTAAAGTTATGTTACTTCATAGTTTCACAAAACTCCGTTTTTAAAGTACAAACATAACTTAGTAGATAAAAGAGTATTTTCAATAACAGTTCAAGTAAAACACTAGTAAACGATAATAGGTATAGTTTAGGAAGACACTATTCATTACTTTAGTACAATGAAGCATACAAAGAGTCAGTTCATACATGAGTCAGAACACACTATTTTAGAGAAACATTTCACACTACATACTATACAAGAGAGAATACTATACACTAGTACAGAGAGAACATTACTTACTATACAAAACACTGTTATACGATAAATTAATGTGACAAACCATTTAAGGATACAATGACACTGTGTTGTATCAATTTGTAACCAGAGTCTCCTGGAGGGAGAGCGGGCATCTTTTGTATAGATCTATACGGGACAGACACTCCCACACCCTGACTGCTAGCTACAGTCCCAGCAGATAAGGCCAAGGGGTGACAAATGTCACCTCACTACATATGACACCGGAGGGTCATCTTTTATTCAGTCGTCGATGAGCATGGTTACATATGAGTTCACATTAAAACCTTTAATTTACCATTTTGGAATTAAAGGCTACTTTAGACTCCCCGAGGTGTATTGTCCATTTAATACTACCTGGAGTCTGTATTTTACTACTTTAGACTCCCCGAGGTGTATTGTCCATTTAATACTACGTGGAGTCTGTATTTTATTACTTTATAGCCAACAGTGTAACTGCTGAGGTAAAACATTATTTTCCCTATTACATTTACTTTGTGATCTTCTCACATATTCATTAATGTATAAACTATATTTATTTAATGATAGTCTCACTTGGCAAAATACACACTCATACACGAAACATACATACATAACATTTGATGCCTTGGTAGAAGGCTACGTTTAGTAGGAAGGACCATAATGCCAACCTTATGATTCCTTAATGTATACATCAAAGGATACATATATATCAATAGGATCCGACAGGTAATAGGATGTGTGCTCTCCGCTTCATTTCATGTTCCTTGTTTGGTTGTGGGCTTGGAGCAGATTCACCCAGCCTATTATCTATTCGATTCTAGATATATATGTCCAGTATACATTAAGTCATCATAAGGGTACCAGGTATGGGTCAAGTCATAGGGCACAGGGTCGATGCACAGTTTTCTAGTACAGAACATACTTTCCAAATCAGAACTTTTGGTATACAAAACTAGACACTTACCAGCTAAGGGTTTAATCCATTTTATTAAACCAGTATAAACTTAAAGGACCTTAGGTGATTAACTCTATAATATTTTAGTTTATACATCATGATTATATATCATTAATACCCAATAGATAGTTGGATGTGTGCTTTCCGCCTTACTTCCTGTTCCTTGTTTGGTTGTGGGCTTAGGGCAGATTCACCCAATTAACTCTCTATCCGATATTAGATCATATATAGTCAGTATAAACTAAGTGATTTTAGAATTAATCATTGTGGTCACCAATTTATTATAAGAAATAAGAGTTTTTCTTAAAGAATCTTTTCATTAAATATAAAGAAACCATTACAATTAACTCCATGAGTAACAAGTGAACACGCCAGAGTTATATACAACAATGATCTAACAAACAATGGGATGTGTGCTATCCGCCTTACTCCCTGTTCCTTAATTGGTTGAGAGCTTAAGGCAGATGTGCACAGTCGATTGCTTTTTTACTCTGAGTTTTATATCACTTGTATCCATTTAGTACTCATAGAAGGGATTGTACGATCATTTTTACGTATCTTTCATCAAGGTAGGAAATATAGGATTTCCTAAGAGGAACAGGCGAACTTTTCTAAACAGAACTTACAACTCACTACATTTTTCAACTACATTTTCAACAGCAGTTTACCACAACATTTAACAACTTACTTACATCACTAAAATCTTATGAACTCACCTGCTTAATTGCTGATCAACTCTTTCAAATAACTTGTATTCTCAGGAGCCTAGTAGACAGGTACTCGCACTGGGATTCAAAAGATGGAGCAGTATAGCTTCAAGTCTTGTTTGTTATTTGCTTATGTATTCTATGTTTCGTGAACACACACCTTGTAAACACTTTCTTTCTAATGAAATGGTTGTTTATTACTTTGATTACTATGATGCATGTCTTGTGATACTAAACATGACGTCCTCCACCCCAGAACGTTTCCGCCGTTCCGGTTTTGGGGTGTGACAAAAAACATAAAAATGATTTGAGGAATATGTTCTTACCTCTAGAACTTCAGATGACACAAAGTAATAAGATGAAGAGAAGAAGCCAATCGCTATACCACCAAAATCCTTAAAAAATGCAACTCTTCTTCACTTGAATCACACTAGATTAATACGAAATGAAAACTCAGAAGAACACACTCCAAATAGTTGACGTTGTCTGCAAATAGGGTTACAAACCCGTATTCTTGGTTTAGCCTCAATTAAATACCCCATAACTTCCATAATTGGCCCTCAAAGTATCACAAAATGACACCTAGACCATATACATGATCAAGGATCATTTTATTACACTTTAGCCCTCCAAAGTTAACTTTAAACCAATGAAAAGGTTAGTTTACGAATAAAATTTAACGAAACACCAAAATCGATGATGGATAAAATTTAGGGTTGTTACAATCCTCCGCTCCTTAAGAGGATTCCGTCTCGGAATCAAGAATCAGAACGAACAAGCGAGGATAACGAGCCCTTAATTCATCCTCACACTCCCACATCATGTCACTTCAATGCTTGTTCTTCCACAAGATTCGCACTCTTCTTGTGCAGCTTCTTAGATTCATATTCAAGGTTTGCCTCGGGTTCTTTCACCAAACGTTTCGCATCATCGACTCAAACTCATCCATGGGCAGAACGCTCGGTTCTTTAGCCAAGCACTTTCGCATATAACAAGGATGGAGTACATTGTGAATCCCCTCCTACTCTGGTTATAACTACAACCTGTATCGTTGACCAACGATCCGTTCCAACACCATTAGCAGACCAATGGAACAGGGTCCTAACTTGCCTTACTGGCCAAAGCGAATGATCCCCTTTCAAGGTGAGACTTTCAACATCACTATCTCGCCACCTCGAAAGTATTTAGTTAATGCTTCTTGTCTGAATACATTTTTCATTTATGGGTTACATGTAAATGATCACAAGCTATCTTCACCTTATCCTCATTCATTTGCATGCTCTTAGAACTTGCGAACTAATTTTCTCCTAGCTCCAATCAATATGTTTGAGTACGCCACTTCCTCCCATATAGCATCTCCTACGAAGCGATATCAATGATAGCATGATATGGTTGTTTTAAGAAAACTCCACCAAGGGTAAGTGAGTGACCAACAACACCCATACTCGATAACACAATAACATAAGATATCCTCGAGAGTATGAATAGTCCTCTCGCTCTACCCGTCAGTCTGTGGGTGATAGGATGTACTCAAATGCACCCACATACCCAATTCCTCCTGGAGTTTCTGCCAAAACCTTGAAGCAAAACGAAAGTCACGATTAGAAATGATAGGAGTAGACCCTAGATTTTTCTATCTATGAACATAGAAATGTCCTCCATCGACAAACATATTACACACACACTCTAGTGCATAAGATTTTAGGCTGAATGAAGAAAAGCCAATCCATGCTGACGACAATATTGAACGATTAGATTCCAAAAGGAAGTCAACGTTAAGGAAGATATGGTCATCCACAAAGAATACACACAAGTCAAACATTTTCCTATTCCGAGACTAGATCTCCCATAGCCGCATTACTATCTAACGTCAAAATCAATGGACTCTGAGGTACATCAAAACGAGCACAAAAGAAAAAAATGACACAAAAGGTCTACCATACAAACAACTATTCCAACTATGAGTACTAACCATCAGCTCCTTGGGTTTCCTTGTGGTTCCGCTAGTCCCAATTATATATCATGTTCTTATGATAATATTGGGCCCATATTAATGTTCACACCTATATAACTGCTTTTGGCATTACCACAAAGTCTCCTATCTCATTAGTTTTGGTTAAAGATTGGTACCCCTATTTCGCTTTTGGGATTCGATAACCTTCTAGAATCTACAGACTAGAATAAAACTTCTCTTCCCAGTCTTCCATCGGCCAATGATAAACTAAAAACTTGCAATGCTTGTCGAACACGTATAGACTAATCGTTGCCCTCATACGATCTTCCATTTTCTCGATATACACAACACTATTCAAACTATGAATGCACTGGCATAACTAAGCATGTGGGTCACAAGAAGTTATTCTAACGTCGTGCGATATTAACGATTACACGATCCGCAAGAAAGAAGAGAAGATGTTTCGATATCGAAAATAAATAACAGTCCTAAAGGCATATAACAAATAACATATAACACTCAGTATACACCCTCATCCCTAAAGATCCTAAAGCACCTAATTAAGCCAATCTACACTATGAGTCTGAAAACTGACCTCTATATTCAGTTCACTCACAACATAGCTTTGATACCAACTTGTAACGTCGTGATTTTTACCATTTTTTTTATATTTTTAACACATTTATTTAACATAATACGTTAGCGGAAGACTTAGTTTTTTAATTCAAAACATTTTCAAACCACAATATTACTTCAAAATTCAAACATAAATCCAAACCATTTAAAATTTAGTGTAAGCAAAAGTACTTTAAAGTAAATAATAAAAAATGTGTCCAAGAGTGGTATCGATAATATAAATCTACTACCCATAAGTAACCCCTCTCACCAAGGCCAAACTCCTAAGCCGCCTGCACCATTCATAAGGCACAAAAGAGAAAATATACAAGTGCCAGCCCCTGCTGAGTAAGTTCATTAAAGTTGCATATAAAACATACAAACCCGAAATGGTTCAATTATTCACTTTACGATGAAGTATAAAAATGATAGACTAATACCACAGAGAAAACAACCTCATATCATAATTATTCAATCACATATTCAACTGCATACATGCATATATGTTTAACTGCAACTCTACCACATAACATATATGATCAATCGAATGCCGTATAAACAACCGCATAGTAAAGAAATACTCACATTTCATATATAAACAACCTTTATTTATTTATTCAACCTTTTATTAATAACTCACCTTTTGCTACATATTCAACTTTTTAATATACAACCAACCTTTTTTTATATATTCAACCTTTTAATATGAAACCAACCTTTTGTTATTTATTCAACCTTTTATTGTATCTATCCAACCGATTGATAGAAAAGTGTCCCTTAGTTCTACCTAACCCAAGAGAAAAAAAACCCCTTCACTACTAGTGTGCATGGCCAACCGAATTCTCTAAGTGGCTCATGAATTCCACCTGAAACACCAACCCCGTGACTCCACTTTTGCTACTCCTACTTTGCAAAGTACAAGCACCCCACGGTGTCATTCAGGAATCGGTACAAACAGTTCCAATTCTACCGCAACATCTCCTGACTCCCACGTGATGTTTGTGTTGGCCACGAACGAGGGACCAACATCACTCCAGCCTACGAACACCAAAGTGCCCGCAAACCACGTGTCACACGACCATCTAGAAAGACCGATAACTAACAACCTCTATGGCTATAGCTCTTTCCTTTAGATGCTCTTCATTCCAGTAGGCATCCTCAATGATACGGATAAGGTTTTCGACAAAGATCATCAACTACCCAAACCCTGTACGCATAAACCCGTAATGTCATTTATACATTAAATAAAGCATGCAATTCATACCATTTAAATGTGTATTGAAACATGCATTATAATTGCAACCAAAACATCAAAGCACAATCATATATCATTCTTTCATGTAACTTAAACTAGCATGCCATATACATCAAGTTCATCAAAGTGTAAGCAAAATATCAATAGCACAAAGAATATAGTAGCATCAAAAATATCATATCATCATCAAACACAAGTAATGAGATGGTCATCATCAAGCGAATCAAATCACCATCTACAGATTGCACGATTCAATCATGCAACCTTAGTGACTTAAAACTACAAACTCACCTTTAGCCTTGATGAAACTCTCCTTATACTCCAGGTCTTGAACTTACTTGAAGTTCTCAAGGCCCCACCTAAGCATCAAACATAAAAATCACGTAACAAATAAAGTGCATGGCTCAAAAATACAACTTTATACTAACTTTTATATTATTTTTATAATTTCTCAGCCCGACGACTGTTCAGTGTTTTAAGAATAAAACACAATCCGTAACTCCGATTGAGCGAATTTTCGACTTTATGAAAACTAGACTCATTTTTCTACAACATTTTTCTTATGGACATTTTTTCTAATTCGGCTGAGAATGGACTCTACATCCTTTTCAAGACAGATTAGCACTTCTGTCCAACTTTGCAAGTTTTTACCAACACCACCATAAACTTCAAGATTAAGGGAAATGAATTGGAATTAATCCATTTTTCACCCAAATAAAATAGATTAAGGATATTAATACATATTTTGAGTACTTTTTGGAAATATCAAAGAGATGACACAACAATGTGAGAGTAGAATGCCTAAACATATTGACAAACATCTAGACTCAATTTTTAGAATTTTGACCCGTAACAACAACTTGTTAAAGGCCATTTTAACACTAAAAAGGCCTGCAAAAAGTGCAACATTTTTCCATATTTAAGTATTTTATACTTTTATATTTAAAAGTACTTCCTACAGGTTCATACGATTTGTCTACAATTTTATATGAATTTTACAAAACTGCATATGAGTGCAGCTAATTTATGATCAGTCAGTGAAAATGGCGATTTTCGCCTTGGTTAGAAACCACATCAGGTATTGGGAAAAATCAATGGAAAATTAGACTCAAAGTGTAAACTTTGAAAGTTTATAGATCCTAAATTTGACTCTCGATGATTTTTTTTAGATTTTTTATAAGACATAGGAAGAATAGACATTTTCCTACAATTCCTAGCTTTGAGATTTTGGGATTAATTGGCATTTTAACCCATTAAGCCATAATCAAAACATAAAAATGAGTTGAGGAATATGTTATTGCCTCCTTGAACTTCAGATGACACAAAGGAACAAGATGAAGAGAAGAAGCGAATCGCTATAGCACCAAAATCCTTAAATAAAATGCAACTCTTCTTCACTTGAATCACACTAGATTAATAGGAAATGAAAACTGTCAAGAACACCCTCCATATTGATGATGTTGGATACAAATAGGGTTACAAACCCATATTCTTGGGTTTCCCTTACTTAAATACCCCATAACGTACATAATTGGCCCTCAAAGTATCACAAAATGACACCTAGACCCATATACATGATCAAGGTTCATTTTATTACACTTTTTAGCCCTTCAAAGTTAACTTTAAACCAATGAAAATGTTAGTTTAAGAATTAAATTTAACGGAACACCAACATCGATGACGATTAAAATTTTGGGTTGTTACAGGAATCCCCGCCTCCTTTAATGTGTTATGCCCAACGTACTCAAGGGGTACGCCCCATGTAATGGACCAAAATGAAACATTTTTATAATTTAAGCCATACATGAAAATACTAGGGAACACGGGTGTTACATTGATAAGACCACATTCAAAACAAGATATGGACACTATGAGTTTTCGGTTATGTTGTTTGTACTGACCAATGCTCCAACAACATTTATAGATTTGATGAATCGAGTTTGTAAAACTTTCCTCGATCAATCTATAATAGTGTTCATTGATGACATTCTGATTTTTTTTCAAAGAGCCAGCAGGTGCATGGCAATCACTTACGAGAAGTATTGGAAGCTCTGAAAAGGAGAAGTTGTATCAAAGTGCTCTAAATGTGATTTCTGGATCCGAGAGGTGCAATTCTTGGGTCATGTGGTTAACCAAGAAGGTATAATGGTTGAACCATCGAAGATTGAAGCTGTGATGAAGTGGGAACGACCAAAGAGTCCCACTGAGATTCATAGCTTGCTGGGATTAGCTGGATACTACCGAAGGTTTAACCAGGGATTTTCTTTGATAGCTGCTCCATTAACAGCTTTGACCCATAAGGGAGCTACATATACATGGAGTGAGAAACACGAAGAAGCTTTTGAAAAGCTAAAGAGGCAATTGTGTGATGAACTGATTCTCGCGTTATCCGATGGAATTGAAGACTTCGTAGTTGATAGTGATGCTTCAGGAGTTGGGTTAGGTTGTGTTCTAACACAAAGAGTCATGGTGATAACATATGTATCCGGACAACTAAATGATCACAAGAAGAACTACCTCACTCATGATTTGGAGTTGGCATCAGTAGTTTTTGCGCTGAAGATATGGAGACATTATCTTTAAGGCAAAAAATGTAATCTTTACACCGATCATAAGAGTCTCTAGTATCTATTTAATTAGAAGGAGTTGAACATGAGACAACAATGTTTGCTATAGTTACTCAAATATTATATTTGCGAGATACTTTACCACCCTGGTAAAGATAATGTCGTAATAGATGCTTTTAGTAGAAAGATAAACCTAGAAAGGAAAAGGCCAAGAACGTTAAGAATTGAAATTGTCTCGAAGATTGTGGAAAGTATCAAGAAAGCTCAGGAAGATGCTTTAAAGGAAGACAACTGAAAGGAAGAATGTTTGGGCATAATGTTAGTGTTCGGTACATAAAGTCACAGATTGAAGGTATTCTAAAACAAAATTTGGGTCTCTAAGATGGTAGGAATGAGGGATCTTCATATGGAAGAAGATCACAAGACCATGTACTCAATTAATCTAGGAATCAACAATATGTATAAGGATTTAAAACCGTAATACTGGTAGCCGACGATGAAGCTCGATGTTGCTAAGAATGTGGCAGACTATGTGACATGCGCGAGAGTTAATGCGCAACATCAGAAACCGTATGGGAATTTGGAACCTTTACTTGTACCCATGGGTAAATAATAAGACATCACCATGGATTTTATGACCAAATTACCCAGGACGAAGGAAGATCACGACATGAATTGGATAATCGTGGATCGATTCTCAAAGAGTGCACATTTCATAGCGGCCAATGAGAGATGGTCTATAGATAAGATTGAAAATGTTTACGTGAAAGAGATATTGAAAGTTCATGGTGTTCCCTTGAAAATTGTGACAGTCGTTTCACCTCTAGATTTTGGAAGAGCTTACAAGAATAGATGGGTAAAAAGTTGTGTTTGAGTACAGCCTACCATCCAGAGACTGATGGTCGGAGTGAAAGGACAATTCAAACACCGAAGGATATGTTGAGAACTTGTACTATGGAATTTCCCGATAACTGGGATGAGCATCTACCCTTGGTATAATTTTCCTACAATAATAGTTACCATTCGAGCATTAAGATGACACCTTATCATGCATTTTATGGTCAGAAATATATACGCCGTCTTGTTGGCTTGAAGATGGAGAGAAGCAGTTTATGGGTCCTGAGATCGTTTATCAGACTGCTGAGAAGTTGAAAGTGATTAGAAAAAGGATGTTAGTAGCTCAAAACTGTCAGAATAGCTATACAGATAAGAAGCGACAACCAATGACTTTTTGAAGTTGGAGATTTGGTGTTGCTCAGAGTCTCTCCTTGGAAGGGACTTATCAGATTTGGAAAGTAAGGAAAGTCGAGTCCAAGATTCATTGGACCATTTAATGTTCTTCAGAGATTTGGAAACCAAGCTTACAAGATGGAATTACCAGAAGAACTGTAAGGCATTCATAACATTTTTCATGTGTGTTATTTGAGGAAGTTCTCAAAAGAAGTTCGTGATATAATTCCACTTACAGAGTTAAGGATCAATGGGAATAAGAGGCTAACTGAAGAATCCGAAGCGATTGTTGACCGTAATACGAAGAAGTTACGACGTAAGATAGTCGATATAATGCTTGTGCGATGGAAACATATGTTTATGCCAAACCTCACCTGGGAAACAGAAAGTGACATGATGAGTCGCTACCCACATCTGTTTGTTGATGCATGATTCCGGGACAGAATCATCATAAGGGGGAGACAATTCTAACACCCATGTTTTCTTGCTAGGCATTAATAAGATGATGTAGTTGTAGTGGTCAAAAATTATAACCTTTATATAAAGTAAATAAAAAGCATTATTAATTCTTATGTGTTCCATGTGTAGTTATATGTAATATACGTGCTTAAAACGATATAATAAAATAAGAAATAATATACATGTCTTAAATAGAATATTAATTAGGCCGAATAATCTTGATGAAAGCCGAAGTAGTCATGATAAGGATTCCGGAGATATAAGGAACGCTCATATCGGGCAACGAAGAATTTGTGATTCGTTCAAGTTTCGCATTCGACCCGGTACAGCTACGAGTGTCGTAAAAAGTAAATTTTTGATAGGTTGCTTATTAGCCTAAGCAATCTAAACAAAAGTTTTAGTAAATGTAAAACCGAGAGCATACATATAGAGAACACCTAAATGAGAATTGTAAATCTCGTTAATTGATCGGTTGTGTGCGTACTGATATCGAATTTTTCATCGGTTGATTGTTAGCCGAAACATTATAAATGAGAATCATAGATTTCTTTAGTAGCATTTCGTCAATATAAAGACAGTCGAGAACGGACATCGGACGATAGGGTTATGAATTTTAACGGACTTTAACAATCTAAGCCTGTTAATTATATAACTTTAAACATAACTTTAAAACTAGCTGATGGAGTCTAAATGAAAGTTGATGATTTCGTCGATAACTATGCGTGGATCTAAAACCCGTCGAAAATGGAACTTATATGAAGAAGATAAAAGTTTTCTAATATTTTATAAAAATTTGCACGCAGCCGTGCGCACAGACAGGAGGCATGACGCGCCTCTAACAGCCACCCAAAAGTTGACACGTGTCACCACCAGATGAACTCCACGTCACCCCCGACATAGTGTGCGGCACGCAACTGGATTTTTGGCTATAAATGCCTGCCTCCATATATGCTTCTCATATCTTACACCTACAAGCCTTCTATGTTGATATTCTTCGATTTATAGCCATTTTACCTTAGTTTCGAGTATTGCAGTGAAGCTCTACGACTCCTGAGTGACTAACAAGTAGTAGCCATCGAGTAGGAGCTTTGCTAGTGCAATTTTCATACTTTTGTCTAGGAAATCTATGTAAGTTAGTTTACACTCGATATTATTTTAGTGTAATTTATATTTATATTCATAGTCGTTGTTATGAATTTATAAATAAGAATTGTCATTTAATCTAAGTTATTGTACTGATTGATCTACATACGAGGGTGATGTCTAGGCAAGATTTAGTAGGGTGTTTAAAGTGGAATTTCCAAACAGTATACTTTGTATACCAAACGGACCCTACCTCCGATATGATATTATCTGGTTTCTCCTTACTTGATAGATCTTGATGTAGACATTGGATTGTTGAGGAATTTAGATTATTGATTAGTCATAAGAAATAATAAACTAAGACTTAGTGATAAATGAACCTAGGTCACATCAAAGGAAAGCCTAAGTGATCAAGCGAAGCGCTGCCCAACTTTCCAGTCATCCACTTTAACAAGTGAGTGCATAGTTACTTTCAGCTTACACATAGATATAAAGTATCTAGAGGATTAAATTCTATGTGTGTTGATTATCTAAATTACTTGATATCTGTGTTATATAAATTATATGATTTTACTTGATTAATCATATATGTATTTTCTTATATGTTTATATAAAATATGTTGGGTAGTAACAAGTGATGAAAATAATGAGATGATGATGAGAGGACATGACTATTGATGAACCAGTCGTCTAGCAGAGTATATATGATGACCACAAACTATTCTAGACAATCCAGTGGAATGTTGGCATGCTTGCAACATGTAGGTGTTAGTGAACTATAAGTTCATTGATGTACTCTATCCCCCCATGGTTTCCTAATTGACATTTATTTCTAAAAGAATCCCCCGAGTAGTATTGTCTACCTATTGATGATGATGATCCTTATGATAGGTCCCTTGAGACTAGTATATTAGCATCAAGATGTGAGAATAACGGGAATGAGTAATTGGGTAAATTATTTTATGTCAAATATATAATTAAAGAACTTAATTATTGTGGGTTGAAAACCCTATGTGCTCACCATGCTCCCAAGCCTGACCCGCTCAATTTATTTGTATCATAGTTAGCGACACGAAGTCCCAAGGATGTTGAGTGATTTATGGATAATTGTAGGCCACAATGTAATAAACTATTGTAAGGCCTGTAATATTTTCATTATACTTATGTTTATGTATTGACAATGACATCCCGAAGTTATTAATGAAACATATTTTTTCGGAAATGCTTGGTAATAATATTATCACATTATTGGGAACAAATTTCACATTATAATTCTTTAAAAAGGATACTATGAATAATTAAATCAATCTTTTCTGGCTGTGAAATTGGGGATGTCACAAGTTATCCATGGAATAAATTCAGTGGTTTACTTTTTGTGAGGAATGAAGACTCCTTGTGAGACTTGCTTGATTTGAAGACTAAGAAAGAAGTTAATCTCTCTAAAGTGTGGATCATGTGTTTTTTAATTACTTCTATCTTATTATTCTTTTGAACTAGGTAAGAGTATGGTAAGTGTTAATTTATAGCTGATTTTATATGTTCCATATAGGATAGGGACCCCGTTGTATCATTATGTATGTATTTATTTCTGCAATACAAACGCCCCTAATCAGTAAAACCGTATTACAAACTTCTTTATCGGGGGCATAATCAAGCATAACCCCAGCTTAATCTCCTCATTTCTTACTTCCGGTATATTCTAAGTTCTTTGGTCTCCTTCAAACCCTAACATGACTATTTGTATTACTAAGGCTAAATCGAGATAGGGGACACGTTTAATCACTGCCGAATCCATTTTACCACTTTACGACACCTAATTCATAATAGCATGAAACTTTCTCTTGATTGAATCCTACTATTATTATAAAAACAAACAAATAGAATCAAAAGGTTATTGAGTCCTCGTGATAGCTTCGTCGCCGTTTAGTACACTACGTAACTTTTTGGTTGAGATTTAGGCTTGGAAAGATCCCTTGAATATCCTCTAGAACGAACATATGCAAAAATGGTTTTCATATAGACTAATACACGTATTTAAGACATAAAAAGTAAAGTTAGTTTAAGGGGATATCCACGCCTCTAAAATGGGCGCCCTGCGCCTTTCCGACTTTTTGCTGACTTTTTCCGAATAGCATCGTACTTTTCGAACGGTCATAATTTTCTCATATGAACTTCTTTTTTGACAAACTTTATATTCACATAATCGTCTCAGAGTGAACTAAAACTTTCTTTAACTAATAATTAATTAAACTTTATACATTTTCAATGTAATGCCATAAGTATACAAACATATGTATTGGATTACCGAAACATGACCGTTTCATTACTTAAGTTCACCCTTAGCCATATCTATACCAAATACATACTCTAACCCTCAATATGAGATTTTTGGGTCGTTACATTTATAACGCATATAAATACTTGTATTACAACCCCATTAATCTGTCCAGTATACATTTGTCATAGATACACTCATACCAGACACATAATTCTGTCCAATTCACTGTTTCATGTCGTGTGCTTTATACATTTGCGCTATGAAGGGAACGAACACAAAACCCTTCCAGGTTCAGTTCTGACTCCATCCAACCATTTATTTCTCAATAACTCAGTCATTTTGTCATTATTACAACTTATAATAGCTCCAAATCACTTGGTTCACTAAACCATGGTCTTAATCTATACATGCAAGAGTTAACAAGTTGTGGTTCAAAAATCACTTTCATAAATCCATCATAAGACCATGTACATGTTGTTACTAGAGCTATGGAAGTTGTTACAAAACTTATGAGTACCATTTTCATCTAATATTTCCAGATTCAATCGTTAAGGTTCATCAAAACTCCAAAATTTCAGTACAAACTAAAGAGCTAGTGCTAGATTCACGATCTCTTACCCTGGTTTAGATGATTAATGGACAAACTCCTAATATATCCTTGCGTCTAGCCTTCCTCAAATGTTTGAAGGTGAAACCACACCTCGTATATGTGCTTTGGAGAGTGAGTGACTGAAATTGAAACACAATGCCCGAACTCTTGTTTTTATTATGCTTGGATCGTCGCACCGCGAAACTCACATGGTCGTGCCACTGTCATCAGTTAATCACTTCATTTCTTTTTCCGTTACTTATTTATCTATCACAAGTAACAAATGGAAACCTACTTTCAAACTATGTAATCTACTAGTTGTTCATATATACCAACAAGGTTCATTATCCAAAACAACATAAAAACATCGATACGACACACATACATAACTTATATTACACATTTACGAAAAATAGGTATTACCTCTTATAAGAATATCAAGGTAGTGACATAAAAAGTTATTGGCATTGCTAATGGCCTTGAGTTGTGATTGCCACGATCATGCCCATGATTGCGTACTGACAAATCCTTATCTACAAATGTCACAACGAAATTGATTCTATCGTGTGGACATGCGACCACTCGCTATATTTAATGTCAAGTTCATAGGGATGAATGATTGTGAGAGTTAATATAGAAACACTTATTAGTTAGATTTTTTTTTCGTTTCTAATGATTGTTATTTGTTGTTTAACAAATTATAGTAGTTTTATCACTTTATGAATAGGCTTTGACGGTGTGTTCTCCACTACTTTGGATTACGTTCTTTGTAATTCTATTTTGTCTGTTCAAAATCAATTATAAATAAAATATTTCTAAAACGCTCCGTCTATTAGTTTCTTCATTGTTCTATTAAGATTAATTGTATTCATCCCATTTCTCCAACAAATATGAAATCTCTCTTGGGCCTAACATACGATGAAAACATGGTAAATTGATGATAAAAATTTCCGAGATAACTGAAGGATTGTGTAATTCATTTTTCTTGAAACTTATTTGACCCTATGTCTAGGTTAACACAAATTAACTCATAGGATAATACAACAGTAGGCGCTTTATATTTTTAGCAAATATCTGAAAGTCATTTGTAGAAGTTGTCTTTTGGAAGTGTTTCTATGGATTGGCCTTGTGGACGTGTTTTTTTTCGAGTTTCGGAAATTGATTATTTTTAGAGGCGCCCAAAGGGCCTCGAAAGTTAATAATTACGATTTACGCAAAATTTGTGTAAGCTAAATCCATCCCTTCTATTATAATATGTCACTAGGTGTAAACCCGTGTAATACACGGGTTGATTAAAAAAAATTAAATATCAAAATGTAACAATAAGTATTTTTTAAAATAAAATTTTGAAATAAAGAATGAAGAAATGTATTAATTACAATTTATTATTACATTTATTATATTTAATACTTTACATATATAAGTATATAAGTATTTTGTGGCTTTTTTAAGTTTAAAAATTGAAAAACCTAGAAATTAACATGTGGATATTATATATTTCAAAAAATATTATAAAATGACAAGTGTCAAAACTCATTAGAGATTGACAAGTGGCAAAATTATTTTCATTTATTAGGGAGGATTTCTGAATATATTTTCAATTGTTCTTTTCGTCCGAAATTATGGAAGTTAATATATTTTTCATTTGTGCCACAAGTATTTGAAAAGTTAAGATTTATCGTTAGCTTCATTTGAACTCCGTGAGGGTTTGGAATCAACTAGATTTATACTTTATACAAGTACTTTCTTTACACCATATAACTTTTATTTTATCATAATTTCAACGTCTTTAACACATTATAAATATATAAAAAAATGATAAGATGGCATTAAGATCACAAACAGAACAATATATGACATGATGTTTATATGAACACAAGGGTCAACTGATGCGAATTCCCGACACCATACACTTAATAGTTGAAGGAAACTCATTGAGTAAAAATAATATTTAAAGATAGCATATGGGCCATAAAATCTTTTACATTCCAAATAAAAATAAAAGAAATATGGATAGTTTATTTGGAAACAATGAAACATGTGTGCCTTTGCTTGGTTCTTGTTGGGGAACATTATTTATTTATTTGAAACATGGTTGCAACATTAGACCTAACTCTTTTTTCCAACAAAAACACATATATATATATATATATATATATATATATATATATATATATATATATATAATCACTAACTTTTTTAGGATTATATAATAACTTTTTCAACGTTTATTTTAGAGATTATGTTATATCGAAATAAATAAATAAAAATATGTAAATTCATCATTTTTTAAATCTCCTCCATATTGATATTCGAAAAATATTAAAAAAAAAATCTATAACATCTGTATCACATGCACAATATTTTGAAAAACGTTTTTTTGAGCTTATTTTCTATCAAAAAAATAATTAAAAATATGCAAATTCATCATTTTTTTAACGTCGATATATATATATATATATATATATATATATATATATATATATATATATATATATATATATATATATATATATATATATTTGATTTTTTTTTTTTTTTGTTTTTGTTTTTTTTTTTTTTTTGCATATAATGTAAAATGTGCACCATATGCATATAAATAGAAAAACGTTTGTTTTGAATTTTTTTTTTCCAAAAAATCATCTTATATAGTAGTGTTCTAACTTATTAAGATGTTACCACCTTGATCATTATTTGGTTAGATCTCTTTTCTAGGGTGTTTAGGGCCTTTTTCCCTTCCCTCTTTGAGTACTTGAGTTGTTTGAACTTGCCATGGAGTTGAGACTTCAGATCTGGACACTATGAGGTCCCTTGAGCCCAAAGGTCCAAGCTTTATCAAGCTAGTGGCAAGCATTTATGCATTAAACATTCTATAGAGCTTTTTTTTGGCATTTTGAGCCCTAGGTGTCATGCAAGGACGTAAAGCTTGCAACTCTACGTGGTATCTCAGCCTTGGGAGGCTAGATCTAGAGTTTAGGACTTCATTTCTACTTAGAATCATCTGAATGAGAATTGGACTAGAGGGACTCGACGAGTGCACGAGCCGACTCGACGAGTCAACTAGGGTTTTCCCTGATAGTCTGGACGCGCTACAACTCGGCGAGTTGATGAGACAACTACACGAGTTGAGTTGGAGTTTTACCGATCCTTCTGAGAACAAGAGGAACTCGACGAGCCGCATAGGTGCACTCGACGAGTTGGGTCAATAGAGACTGTTGACTCGAGTGTTGACTTCCATTGACTTTTAGGGTTTGGTCAATTGTGGACTTTGGAGATCATGGAGGGGTAAAATGGTCTTTTCACCCTTTTGAGATTTAGTGGAGAAGTTAGCTTACAATCTCGAAGTGGTTATTACAAAGTACTTATTAGAGATAGTTATATAATGTAGGCGGAGTCTAGACTGTTTGTGGGGTGCTAGATCTACTTGCTTACTTAGGAGGTGAGTCTTCTCACTATACTTAGCTGAGCGGTAATATTGTGCGACCGGAGGATCTTATTTGACACATGACCGGAGGCTCCACACCGAGCCATGCGACCGGAGGGTCCTCACCGAGACGCATGACCGGAGGGTCCATGCCGAGCTATAGCCATGAGACACTTATTATTTGTGTATGTGGTATTCTGGGGAACTCACTAAGCTTCGTACTTATCGTGTTGTGTGTTATGTGTTTCAGGTAATTCTCAGGATCGCGGGAAGGCGCCGGCTTGATTGTACACACATGTTCGAGATTATGTTTGAGGAGTCTGGGGTATTATCAATTGTTTTGTTTATTTGTGTTTTTGACAATTGATACATTGTGGTTTTGAGAAAATGTGAAATCGAGTTTTTATGTGATTTATAAATAAAAAATTTGTTTGAAAATTTACGTCGTTACAACTACCAGGGTCCAGACCCTGGTCTTGCATACAAATTGTCGAGATCCATATCACGGTCTTTTATATAATTGCCAGTGCCGACCACTGGTCTTCCTACATGGTATAGTGAGAAGACTCACATTTCTCACAAAGTCAGCTAACCCACCGGTCAAAGCCACACAACCGATGCTACCACACACCAATCAAAACATAAAAGGTTCAACCTTACCCTACACACTAAATCCAACAACCATAGACAAAAAGTCAACCCGAGTCAACAAGTCATCGGTCTAAGGTTAATCTTCAAAGTCAACACCCCACAAATTCATCACAGCTAATCGCCACGTCGTGGCCTTCCATTGGACACGTCGTAGCATTATAATGACAAAACAATCTAATTTTCCCCAGTTGCCATGTTGTGGCGGCTAGATGCCACGTCGTGGGAATTAGGTTTTAGCAGCTAAATGCATTAAGCTATTTTCCAACTATTTCAAACGTTCCAAAGCTCAGATCTGGTATACCCCAAGGTCTTAATATATAAAGTTTCCAACTTTATCCTTTAGTCATACCAATAAGCCAAAACTTATAACCCTATGTCCTTAATGCCATTATAAGACATGAGCTCATCCTTTAAGCTCTATACCACTAAATCCACCTAGTCAAACTTTCCAGAAGACTTTTATACTCCAAAAGCATCATAAAGATTAATGATTTATAGATATGCATGTCCAATGTATGTCTCTCCCAAACTAGTTCAAATCCATGGAAAAAAATGAACTCAAACTTATGTATGATGCCAAATACACAAAGGAAAACTAGATCTGAAACATATAATCTCAAATAGACCTCTAGGATCCATAAAGCTGCCAACTTTATGGAATCCATTCCTTCAAACTATCGCAATATGAAGAAAAGGAACAAAAACTCTAGATCGAGAAGCACAAACTAGAAAGATTGGAACTTGAATACTCACAAGGGTCCAGAATATGCTCAAGATGACGATGAAGAAGTTTGCTTGTTGTATCAATGCACTAAAACACCTTCCCTTTCTTCTTATTCTTTAAGGCACCAAGAATACCAAAATTAACCAAAACTCTCTAAGGGAGGCTATGGTTTGGAGGTGGAGGGTTGGAGGCTGAAGAGGATGCCCTAATCCTCTGGAAATATTGCTTAAATATAGAAAGAAACCCTAAAGTTACAGGCTAGGGCCAGAACAGCTGCCACACCGTGGCCAATCTAATGCTACGTCGTGACACTCATTAAATACATGCGTTACTTTTATCAATGCGACATCGTGGGCACCCTTTCACCACGTCGTGGAACAAAGTTTTTACCAAAACTCCATCTTTTGTCCTTGATAAAAATTAAGCTTAACCAATTAACCAATCTTGTACACAGGTGTTACAACTCTCCCCCACTTAAATTAGATTTCTTCCAAAAATCATTCCTTACAACTTACTTTGACACACCAGACGACCCTGCCAGAACTTCTAGAACTCCGATTAGGACTGAAAAGACACCTCAAATAGACGACCCCTTTCCAACATTGTTATCAAAGCACAATCTTAGTAGAGATCAAATATCCTAACGAAGAAGCGAACCTTTACATATCAATCGCAACCTACAAAGAGTAGCCTCCACTACTCTTCCCGACATCCTGCAACCCAATACCATGCCTGACTGCCATACAAGAATAATCATTCAAACCACATCCATAATGGCTCTATTCCGCAACCCGGACCAAACAAACTCCTCCGACCATGAATTATCTTGCTGATAACTGGAAAACAGAACCTCTAAATATTGAGCAACGCCGATAACCTTGCACCCGAAAATAAAGGCGACTACTGACACGAGTCTCAAGCACTGGTGCCATACCAACATAAAAAAATCACACCCTGCTAGCCAAACATTCACATTTTGATCTATCCGAGATCTATGTGTACTAGTTAACTGAGGTACCAAATCCCGACCCTTTGCTGAAGTTGATAACCTTACACACATCGGCACCACGAGACTCCATCCAAGAGTCCAAATGATCAAGCCTATCTTAGCCTATTCGTCAACATGACATTAACAACCCTCCTGATCGAACCAAGGACAACATAACCAACAATCACATGAACATTAGCTAGTCCACTTCACTCCAGATGAATGCTACCGACCTAGCCATAGTCTTACATCACACCCGTCCCCAAGTCGGCCTACAACCTTTCTCAATCCTATATATGTTGTGACCCTCCCACAATCTCACATCCCTTCCTGTAATGGTCTAACTCAACCTGGTGAAGACTACGAGCCAAATCGCAGACTCACAACACTCCCACAACTGCTCATCGACCTAGTGAATTCTATAGACCACCCTGCAGTCTTATAACACTTCCACAACTTCCTACCAACCTAGTGAATGATACGGGCCACCCAAAAATCTTACAACACTTCCATTCTTTCATGGGCCTAACCCATCGTCATACTAACTATCCGCATGAATACCTTTCCAAAATCAACACAAGCTGCAATTCCCATCTTGCTAAGCCCAACTAGGCGTTTGGGTCATGTTTCGAACCCAAGAGGCTTCATCAAACAAGAATAGGCAGAGAGGTCCTAACTCAACGCTTACCCTGAACATAACCACAAATCTAAAATACGCCAATATCGATGCTTACGTCCTCGAACTAGGTAACCTGGATCTCCATCCTTTCTTCACTGATTACAACTGTCAACCGAACCTTATCCTTTGCCTAAGCCTCGACTCAAATCATAACCATAATTGGATATCCACTTGACCTTGGATACAAAACTCCAAGTTGACTCACACTTGAAGGAATTCCCATTAATCCCAACAATTCTCCCACACTTCGATTTATCCATCTTTTGCGAAATAGATAACGACTCGAATTCCCAATTTGTCCACAATTTAAGTACTCAAGATCATCACCATCCAGAGTTTTCAAGAATTAAATTCTATGACCAAGCAGTCAAGAGTACACACCGATCCCAAAACAAGAATAACACTTCGCTAAACTTGACGAAATATAGACGCCTCCAAAGCACCTTCCATCGATACCACTCCAATCTCCTCGGAAAACTCAACCGATGACATAGAAGAATAACCTAACTATCTTAATCAGATCAATCCCTTTTTACCATGCAACCATGCAGGGTCTCTACAATCTCGAACTCGAAGATCCAAAAGACTTACACTGTAACTAACTTGGAACCAATTCGCTAAAATCATTAGAATCAACCCGAAAACTATTCCTCCAAGAAGAATAGTTCGCTCTCCTCCTCTGAGGGCTTACTCTATGGTCAACCTACGCCTCCCACGTTGAATCCTAAAGGCGACTCATCCAAATAACCTCTAACCATGAATCTCGATATGCAAAATGGCATAAGATAATCCCCCACTAAATAAAAAAATCATAAATATAAATAACAAAAGCATAAATATAAATAACAACTACGATTCTTAGATGGATACTTAAATAATCCGAACATGGCGTCTCGCACACCCAAAACATAAATAACAAAAGCATAAAGGAAAAGAATATGATATGTACTAGCAACATCCTATGACAGAACTCGGGCTTCCTTGTCCTGTAACTGAAACGCTCGGCTCCTCACAACTGGAGCCTCCACCCTGCCCTTATGGCCATCAATAATCCTCAGTGTAGCTGGAGCACGTGTCCTCACTGCCCCACACTTCAATCCCGGATAGTCGGCCTTCCTGTGGCTCATTTGGTTGCAGTGAAACAAATTGGACTCGACCTCTGGGGACAATCCCTGCTGACATAACAAAACCCGCCACACTTGTAGCAACCAATACCACTAGATCGAGATACCTCATCGTGTGGTTTCCCACACTTTCCGTAAATGCCCTGGCCCTGCCGAACGCTAACTCGCGAATTGAAAATCATGGGCTTCTTCGCTGAGCCCTCCACTGCCTGAGTCTGAGTCAACTTCCGCTTCTTCAGAAGCTCCAAATCATTCTCCCATTCCCAGGATCTAACCATTATGTCCCCCAAGGTCCTACCGCTAGACATGCTCTCAAACTCTCGAATGTTATCCCACATCATATCATGATACCTCGTCTTCTTCATCGCCTCACCCACAATATAGTCAGGAACTAAAAAATCCCTCTCTCTAAACTTGGCGTTGATCTCTGCCACGGTCTTCATCGACTGGCGAAGGTCTTGAAACTCCCTTGCTAACTGATGCACCTCAATGGCCGGTGCAAACTCTGCCTTGAATCACATCACCAATTTAGCCTAATACATGGCTGCCACGTCCTCCTCTCCCATAGAGTGACCAACCTCCTCCCACCAGTCACGGGCTCCATCCCTAGGAAGGCAAGACATAAATCCCATCTTTGACCCCTTAGGACAAAAACTCGTCCACTGAGCATTCTGCATGTCAGTAATCCACCGGCGGCTAACTATATGGTCCTTCTTCCCAAAGAACTCTGGGGCTCCACAAGACTTGAACTCCCAAAAAGAGAGAGTTCACGTCCGTATGTGACCAGCTGCAATATCTGCATGAAAATCCCCAAGTCGCTCATCCAACAGCTCCGTGATACCATCCCTTATCTTACCGAAGATCACATGAGTCTACTCCAAAATACTGCAAGTGATCTCCAACGAGATGAACTCCCGCATTCGCCCCTCCATTGGTTCGGCGCTAGAGCCTGAACATTAGCCTTCACCAGAACCTCATCCACGAGGCTCATCACAATGCTAAAAACAACCATACAATAATAAAAACATACCCGATGAATTCCTCGTTCAACAGACTTCCAAGAATCCTCTTGACTTTCCTCAATTCGAGTACAGATCTTGTTCTTTCAGTAGTACGAGCCCAATACTACCTTCTATACCTTTCTATACTTTCGTCAAGAATCATCCCGAATCCTCTAAGTCACCTTCTCATACTGATACTCCCAATACCTGCTACACAAAGCGACAAAAAAACTAAAGCACTTCCTAGGATCTCTTAGGGTCCCTCACCTCACCCTGCCATCAGTTGTTGAAGAACTCCTACCAATGTCAGCTAACTACTTCATGAATACAATTACATGCAACTAAGCTTAAATAATCCTTCGACTAAAAGACTCAACCGTACAACGGTTGGACTTAAACGAGAGTTGCGCAATTGGGCCAAATCAATCACTTTAAGATTATTTAACTTTCACATCATGCAACTTAACATATTCATCTAATAATTAACTCAAATCAATGTAAGTCCTAAAAGCACAAAGCAAGAAGCATTCGAGCAGTAGAAATCTATAGGCCACTAAACATCAACATGCATCCTTCCTAATATGCATCTCTCGTAATAGGCATTCTAGTATGCAACCATGAACATATCCCTATGCCACATTGTAGCATGCAAAACATTCCATAACATATATAAGCTATCAACATGTATGTGTATTCTGGGAAAGCACTTACTTGAGCTCGGTTGATTTCACGCATCGCACCCCTTCCTTCATAAAAATCTTTTTAGAAAACTTATTTTCTTTTTAAAAATTTTACCAATTCCTCAGTTTGAGTTCAGACACACCCGAGAGTCTGCCCAAATCTCTCAAGCCAAGGCTCTGATACCAACTTGTAACGTCCCAAAAAACACTGATAAAAATTTTCATTTAAAACCATTAATTTATACAACCATTTATTTAAAAACCAAACATGATAAAACATATTTCTCAAACATCAGAGTAAATCAAAAGTATTCAGTGCGAAAAAAGCCATCCGGAGATGCTCATTAAGTCAAGCCAGACCCTTCCCTTTGGTACTGGAAGTACTTGAAATTGTTTCAACCACAAAACCATAAGCACAAAGCTTAGTGAGTTCACTAAAATACCACATGCCATACATAAGATAGAGAATTATATGTGCAAACCATAGTCTTACAATCACTATCATTCCATGATCCATATCACGGTCTTTCATTGCCATGCTAGGGGCCAAAACCCAGGTCTTACAAAGAAGTGTCAAGAGCCACCTCCTGGTCTTCCATACAAGCATCACAAAGACAAATAGCAACCTATATATAGTTACCAGGGTCCAAACCCTATTTTTGCATACAAATTGCCGAGATCCATATCCTAGTCTTTCATGACAGGGGCCACCACCCGGTCTTCCTACATGGTATAGTGTAAAGACTCACCTGTCTTACAAAGTCAGCTAACCCACCACTCAAAGCCACGCAACCAATGCTACCATACATAACTATCAAAACATACAAGGTCCAACCTTAGCCTACAAACTAAATCCAACAATCATGGTCAAAAGGCAACCTAAGTCAACAAGTCATCGGTCCAAGGTCAATCCTGAAAGTTAAAAACCCAAAAATTCATCACAGCTAATCGCCACGTCGTGGCCTTCCATTGGCCATATTATGGCAGCACAATGACAAAACATTCAAGTTTTTCCCTAGTCGCCACATCGTGGTGGCTAGATGTCATGTCGCGGGTACTGGGTTTCAGCAACTTAATGCATTAAGCTGTTTTCCAACTATTCTAAGAGCTCCAAAACTCAGATCTGGTATACCCCATGGTTTTAATGGATAAAGTTTCCAACTTTATCCCTTAAGTCATTCCAATAAGCTAAAACTTCTAACCCTAAGTCCTTAATGACATTATACGACATGAGCTCATCCTTTAAGCTCTAAATCACTAAAGCCACCTACTTAAACATTCTAAAAGACTTTTATACTCCAAAAGCATCATATAGATCAGTGCTTTATCGACATGCATGTCCAATGCATGTCACTCCTCAATTAAGTCAAATCAATGGAATAAATGTACTCTAAATTGTGTAGGGTGCCAAATACAGAAAGGAACACTAGTTCTAAAACCTATAATCTCAAATGGACCTCTAGGATCCATAATGTTTCCAACTTTATGGGATTCATTCCTTCAAACTCTCACAATATGAAGAAAAGGGACAAAAACTCTAGATCAGAACCACAAACCAGAAAGATTGAAACTTAAATACTTATAAGGGTCTAGAATATGCTCAAGATAATTGTGAAGAAGTTTTCTTGTTGGATCAATGCACTAAAACACATTTCTCTTCTTCTTCTTCTTCTTCTTCGTTAAGGCACCAAAAATACCAAAATGAAACAAAACTCTTTAAGGGAGGATAGGGTTTTGAGGTGGAGGGTTGGAGGCTGAAGAGGATGCCTTAATCCTTATGAATGTTTCTTAAATATGGAAAGATACCTGAAAATTATGGGCTTCAACCAGAACAACTACGACACTGTGGCCAACCTACTGCCACATCATGGCACTCATTAAGAACATGCGTTCCTTTTAATCAAAGCCACTTCGTGGGCATCCTTACACCACGTCGTGGCACAAAGTTTTTCCTAAAACTCGATCTATGGTCCTTGATAAAAAGTAAGCTTAACCAATCTGGAACACAGGTGTTACTACTACCTCCTTCGTTGTCATCATCATTACCATAGAGTACACACCACCACAACATAGTCTCCTTATAGAAAACAAATACAAAGCACTTGATAAAATATTAGTGAACTAAATTCGAACTAAACCATACGACATATGTATTGTAAGACATGAGATAAAAGTAAATAGTATATTAAAATAAGATCATGTAAACATAAAAAGAAGAAAAGCTTTAGTTCTGTAAGGGTGCAAAGTCACTCTTGGATGTTATGAGGGCTTACTCCTTTGATTGTGCATAATGAGGTGTCTTTCCTTTATAAGGAAGTGAGTGACACTCATTTTATCTAAGGAACCATTTTGGAGTGTTAGACTAGAGAGAGAAATTTGTACAAACCCATTTGTATATCCTTTCTAGATCTAATATGAGCTTACACAGATTTATTTACTCCTTGTGTTCTTGAGTTTACATGATGATTCACTAGATCTTTTCTTATTCCGCACATGCCATCATAATCAACACCACTACAATTGATATCAGAGCGGGTGTTCTTGATTTTCATCAAGAATTGATCATTGATGGCCTTATTGATTTGGTGATTCTTCATTGTGTTTTGATCTTCGTGATTTAGAGAGTTTTTGGATTCTAGAAATCGAATTCATCATTGTTTCTATTCATAATTCGATTTTCTTCACTAGAATTCAAGTGATTTTTACTTTCTCTTTCTAGAAAACCCATTCAAATTCACTTTCTCTCTTTAGAAATTTTCAAGTTTTGTGATCATGGTGGATTTGCCATATGATTCTTGGATTGTGATCGTTCAAAATATCAAATACAAAGTCAATGAAGATCAATTTTATGGGTTGGTGTTAAGCAAATTGATTTCATGGGGTAATATGGTTTCTTATGGAGATTTGAAGGATAATAATGGAAGCTTGGTTTTTCAACCACTTTGTAAGATTGTATGGTTGAATAAAATTGCCTTGTACATATTAGTCCGTAGTAGAAATCAAAAAGAAGGAGAAGAAAGAGATTTGTTTAATAAGAAATACATTTCTCTTATTGAAAACCCAAATGATCTTCGTGCTCTTAAGTTTGTTGAAGTTCAAGACAATGGAGTTCAATGTGATGTTCTTGATGTTCTTGAAGTTCATGATAAGAAAGTTCAAGTTGATTCTTATGATGAAAAAGTTTTTTGCTCGATTGGAGTTCAAACCGATGATATTTTGTGTTCTTGTGATTCGTTTGAAGGAATGATTCCTTATCGGAAGCCGGTGATCCAAGAAATTCACAAGTATCAAACTCCAAAAGATTTGATTCAAACACAAAAAGTTGAAGTTGTGGAAAGTGGGTTTGTTCATGAAATCAAGTCTTCAAGATGCAAAAAGATGAGAAAGAAAAAGAAGAAGAAGATTAAACGCAAAAACAAGCGGGTTTATTCAAATGTTGTTATGAAGCCGAAATCCGTGAAGCAAATTTGGGTTCCAAAGAAACAATCTTCAAAGGTTGCATTGAATTTGAAGTCAAAACCCAAAAGTATTGGTGGTTCTTTTGAAGATGTTCTTGGATCGTTGAAGAACACGAAGAACACGAAGAATGAGTTGTACATCACGCAAAGTGGGTGGTACAATGTTCAAACTGGAGATTTTCTCATTCCAACAAAAGAACCAAGATCTTCTAAATTTGATTCGTTCGTTGCAAATGGAACTCAGTTCGTCAAAAAGGTATCTCAAATTCTCAAATGGATTCCAAAACATCCATGATTTCAATTCCTATTTTGCGTTTTTCATTTTTGATCGACTTGCCTCATTGGATCAAATCCGTTTCAACCCCATTGATTGATCCAATTATTGTTGTTTAGATCAAAACTAAAATCAAAATCTTATTCTAAAAATCTTTTTTGGAAATCAAATTTTGCTTGTATTTCGAAAATATCATTAGCAAAATATATTGAAAATCATTACTGTTCATCTTTCGTGAGCCCAAATTCCGATATTACTATTCATTCTTGATTTGAGGCCAAATGTTGATTTGTTTTTATTTCTTGAGCCCAAATCTAATCATTATTCATTTTAACTCACATCGCATATTACATTGTTCAATTTTTGATGTATGCGATGAATAAAAGTCAAATTTTGACTTATTGTTGATTTGTTCCTTATCAGTTCGAGGCTTTTAATTGGAGTGAAAGTCAAAATCGAATTTCAGTACACATTTGAAATCGAAATCGATTTATTTTGAATTGAGCCTTTTTTAATTTGAACTGACCTGCATGGTGTGATTTCAATTTCATCTGGTTTTTTTTCGCATATGTGAACGTTTTGAGGGTCAAACATGTTTGATTCTGTTTCGTTCGCATCCTCTCGATTTGGGGTCAATAGTTGATTTCAATTTTGATGAATGAATCGAGAACAACTGGAATCGAAATGTGATTTGAATTTGAAGTCGATTAATATCGACTGGTATATTGATTTTGGTCTCAGTATTGATATTTCGAAGAATGGGTAGACTGTTTAATTTTGAAGGATTGAAAACGAACAGGAGATCGATGGTCAAAATAAGTTTCGTTATTTGGTCAGATGGGTATATCACTGATGACGAAGGTCTGATTTGGTCACAGTGATTGTCGATGGTTTGAAATCAAGGTTTTGATAAGGAAAGGAAGTCAGGTTTGATACTTGGATAACGAAGGCCGATTGATGATTTGGGTCTGATTTCGAAGATTTGTTGTCGATGAAATTTTTGGATGTTTGTTCACTGAAAAACGAAAGCTGTGAATTCGTTATTGGGAAGATGATTGGTAACGAATCGATGGTATTTGTGCTGTTGACTGAAAAACGAAGGGTGTGTTTGGATGTTGATATCGATTCGGTTTTGGAGTCAATCAATTGATTTTCGATAATTTGGGGACGAACAAAACTTAAATTGGGAACGAATCATGAATGGTCGACTGGGTTTATCTAACTGTCGAATGGGTTTGATTTCCTGTTGGTGGATATAAGAAGAATGCTGGAGTCGATAGTTGGTTTGCGCACAACAGGAATTGGTATTCAATGTTAACGAAGATTTATATGGTCGATGGGATATTTGACGAAGTTGTTGCTAAAAAGCGAAGAACCTTCCACGTGCTTCGATTTCGTTATTCCATTGATATGCAAAAGTTTGGTTAAAATGGTGCTGCAAAATTTTTGTTAAAATGGTATTGTTTTGTGCAAAATTTTCGTTAAAATGGAGAAGGTTTCGAACGATGGAACGAATTGGAGAAGGCACAAAAGTTTCGACATTGGTCCTTAATGTTTCGACAATTTGGCAGTTTTTACCCACTTTCCAAAGTTGGGGTAATTTTCGACAGTTTGGAAGAAAGGAAACAAAATTTTCAAAAGGAGTACCTGATGTTTCGACATTTTGACAGTTTATGTCCACTTTCGAAAGTTGGGTTAATTTTCAACATTTTGGGACAAAAGGAAGAAATTTCGAAAGCAGTCCCTGAAGTTTCGAAAATTTGGCTGTTCATACCCAATTTCGAAAATTGACTGATTTTGCTGAGAAAGCGAAGAATATACATTTCAGGCCCCTGCCGTTTGTGCGAATTTACGCTTTATGCCCAGTTTCACAAATGGGACAGAGTTTGGCATATTTGGCTGTTTTTGGCGCAACAGGTCCCTGCAGAATTATATTATTGACAATTTTTACCCGGTTTTTGAAAAATCTTACAACTTTCACCCAAAAAGTCAAAATTTTTCACAAATTGGAAATATTTTTGTGGCTTTTTCGTGATTGTTTTTTCGTGCAAGATTTTTGGTGTTTCATTTTTGGCACACATCAAGGGGGAGTTTCGTAAAGTTCATTCCTCGAGCGCTTCTCACCCTTCATGGGTTTTATAATCATTTTTTGATTATAAAAAGGAGGAGAATGATGGGTATTCGAAGCGAATCTTTCATTTGCGGATTTGAAGACCAGTGTTTACTTCGAGGGGGAGTTTGGTCTTGATTGCGCGTGCTCGTTGGAGATTGAAGCTGGACATCCAATCCTAACTTTGAGGGAGAGAATGTAAGGGTGCAAAGTGACTCTTGGATGTTATGAGGGCTTACTCCTTTGATTGTGCATAATGAGTTGTCTTTCCTTTATAAGGAAGTGAGTGATACTCATTTTATCTAAGGAACCATTTTGGAGTGTTAGACTAGAGAGAGAAATTTGTACAAACCCATTTGTATATCCTTTCTAGATCTAATATGAGCTTACATAGATTTATTTACTCCTTGTGTTCTTGAGTTTACATGATGATTCACTAGATCTTTTCTTATTCCGCACATGCCATCATAATCAACACCACTACAAGTTCTAATCATAACATGATGAAAATACATAGTCCTGAGGAGGTCTTTAATGTATTCTCTAGTAGATTTGAGTTGATCAGGGTTAAATCCAAAGCATATTGTGATAACCGCAACACCAAAATCACTAATAGACAAATGAAGCTTTGTTCATTTTTGTAATAAATCGATAATAAGAAGAGATAAAACATTTGTAATGAGAATCATAAGTATGTAGGAGCACGAATTGATCACATAATCGAATCAGGACACAATAAATCATAAAAATAACAATATTCCTCTTCTAGGCATTTTCACAAGCACATTGTGTGCATATTGATTGGTTATAGGTTCCACCATTGTTGAGATCTTTTCTTCATCAATTTGCACATTCTATTTATGTAATCAGGAATCAGATATAGTACAATGTATATCCATTGAACGATTGGGGCTTATCCAGTTCAAGAATAACCTGGTAGACTGTTCCAATGGCCTCTCTTCTTGGTTTGGTGACAACTGTTAGAGTTGGTCCGATGTAGTCTATGATAACTTCAATCACCACACCTAGGAGCTTCACCTTCGTGGACTTGGCGATGATGAATGTGAAGAAGCAACAAAACAGATGTTAGGAGGAATCATAAGGCTGCTTGATCTGAGTTTTGATTACAAGAAAACAAAGGTGAAATTTATGTGTAACACCAGTCAAAATAGGTCAATAACAATCACATGTGATTATGCCAATCATATAATGTGATTTTATTAAACTAGTAATGTGATAAATGTACTATGTAATTCATGATAAATTCTAATACAAATGTGAACTTTCTTTATGATGCAACTCAAAGTATACTTCCATACGATTCCAAAAATATAGAGAACGTCTGAATCTGACTTCGCATGAAGAAGTTATGATAAACCGAACACTATATAATAATAGGAATTTAAAATAGACTTAGAATTAGCTATTGGAGTCTAAAAGAGAGTTGTAGTACATGTAAATATCTACGCGTGCATATAAAGAACGTCAAAAACGGAGTTCGTATGTGAAAGTTACGACCTTCCGAAGATACAACTGTCAGAAACCCTAATCCAACTGAACTCACGACGTGAGCATAGAAACTCACGACGTGAGGAGTCATTTTGCCACATCTCGGATCTAGAAGGTGCGTGATGAGGTCACAAAGTATTATTAAATATTCTACTGAAGGACTACATACGGGAGCGGTGACATGATAGACATGTCGATTTGGGTTGCTGGATTTCAGAACGGCTATATGCTAAAATGATCCTGCCCTTTCGACTGTCCTGACTGGCCGGTACCTTATCAGCTGGACCTGAAGTAACAAAAAATATTTAATAATACTCATGAATACAACAAACATAAAGATATAGAGTTATGTATGAACTCAGTCTCGCGATGAGAACACATGTATATAACCCAAAAATATAGAAAACCAAAACCCTCGATAAGAATTCAACGCAAGGTTTTAGGTCAAACTCCTTAGTCGAGTTTTATTGTACATGGGCCGAACCACAACTAAACGTCGACTGATCACCTATGTTTAAATTATGGTCAGACCGATGCACAACTAAACTTGGATACGGTGGTTGATAGACTAAAACACCTGAAGATTCTAGAAGATTCAAGATAGATCTCAGATCATGATACCATCAACTCGGAGTACAAGAAGATGATGTTCCAAAGACAACATTTAGGACTCGGTATGGTCAATCTGAGTTCCTAGTTAAGCCTTTGGATTGACCAACGCTCCAACACTATTCAAGGACCTCATGAATAGTGTTTACAAACCGTACTTGGATAAATTCGTGATAGTGGTTATCGATGATATATTTATATATTCACGAACCAAGGAAGAACACGTTCAACACTTGCAAATAATCTTGGAACTACTAAGAAAAGAAAAGTTGTACGCCAAATTCTCCGAATGTGAATTTTAGATTAGAGGAATACAAATTTTTAGAACATGTAGTTAGTAACAAAGGGATTCATGTCGAACCTTCCAATATTGAAGAAACCAAGAATTAGGAGGCACCAAAGACGCCAACAGAAGTTCGTCAATTCTTAGGGCTTGTTGGCTACTACCGTAGAATCATAGAGAATTTCTCAAAAATAGCGAAGCCGTTTACAACACTAACCCAGAAGGATATGAAGTTCAACTGGGAAGTCAAACAAGAAGTTGCTTTTCAGAAACTAAAGCAAATGTTGTGTAGTGTACAAATCCTATCCCTTCCAGATGGTACAGAAGATTTCGTCGTATACTGCGACGCATCAAATAAAGGATTGGGATGTGTGTTGATGCAAAGAGGAAAAGTTATTGCCTAGTCATCACGACAACTTAAGGTGCATGAGAATAATTACACTACCCATGAACTTGAATTGGGAGTTGTAGTTTTCGCACTGAGAAGTTGGAGACACACAATTGGTCAGAGAACATATAGGTGATACCTTATGTGCCGAGCCAGAAATAATCCATGAGACAAACTCAAAAGATCGTGCAAATAAGGATCGATTAAAGGCAGCACATGATCGTCAGAAGAGCTATGATGACGTAAGACGTAAGCCTTTGGAATTCCAAGTTCGAGATAGAGTAATGTTAAAGGTCTCTCCTTGGAAAGTCGTAATTCGATTCGGGAAATGAGGCAAACTAAACCCACGGTAAATAGGACCTTTAGAAATTCTAGAAAGATTTGGTTATGTCACATATCAACTCAAGTTACCTCAAGAGCTAAGCAATGTACACGATGTTTTTCACGTGTCAAATCTCAAAAGATGTCTATCCGATGACACTCTTGTTGTACCTCTCAACGAGGTACAAGTCAATACCAAACTCAACTTTGTAGAAGAACCTGTCGAAATCATGGATCGAGAAACCAAACGATTAAAACAAAGCTGTATTCCCATGGTGAAAGTTCGATGGAACTCTTTACGAGGACCTGAATTTACTTGGGAATGTGAAGATTAGATGAAACAAAAATACCCCCAACTATTTAACAAAACCCCATCCACAAGATAAATTTCGGGATAAAATTATTCTAACGGGGGGAGAATGTAACACCAGTCAAAATAGGTCAATAACAATCATATGTGATTATGCCAATCATATAATGTGATTTTATTAAACTAGTAATGTGATAAACGTACTATGTAATTCATGATAAATTCTAATACAAATGTGAACTTTCTTTATGATGCAACTCAAAGTATACTTTCATACGATTCCAAAAATATAGAGAACGTCTGAATCTGACTTTGCATAAAGAAGTTATGATAAACCGAACACTATATAATAAGAGGAATTTAAAATAGACTTAGAATTATCTATTGGAGTCTAAAAGAGAGTTGTAGTACTTGTAAATACCTACGTGTGCATATAAATAACGTCAAAAACGGAGTTCGTATGTGAAAGTTACGACCTTCTGAAGATACAACTGTCAGAAACCCTAATCCGACTGAACTCATGACGTGAGCATAGAAACTCACGATGTGAGGAGTCATTTTGCCACATCTCGGATCTAGAAGGTGCGTGGCGAGGCCACGAAGTGATAAGATCCAAACTCACGACATGAACAAGGAGTTTTTCACGACGTGAGGAGTCATATGGCCACCTTCGGAAGCTAGAAGACGGATGGCAAGTCTACGAAGAGATAAGTTCCAAACTCACGACGTGAACAATGAGTTTCTCACGTCGTGAGGGCCAAAAATCTTCCTATAAATAGCAGGTCCGACTTCAGCTATTCTTACACCTTTACTTCTTTCCTTTCTCTCATTTGCTAAAGCCCTCTTGCATCCCGAGCCCCGACGACCTCGTACCGCTGACCGTTTCTGCTTAGATTACATAAAATCACGCTACTAGGGTGAGTTTCACGGCCCCACTTTCTAATATTTTTGGGGGAAAGCGCATGCTAAATATGGTATTTAAGTTAGTATTATGTCTATATGATAGTATGTTCGTATCAACGTAGATATTTATATTAACCGGGATATAGTTGTTCTAAATATAATATTTTGAATATATACAACTATTATCAACTTGTTAGCATGTTATTATATTAATGTAGATCTTGAGTTATACTTAAGATTCTATATATATTTTGTGTGCGATATAGTTCCAGAGTTATACTCGGAAGTTCTATATGCTAATTGATAAGTATGTTGTTATTGTTGGTTTTATGTCAAGATAAAACCAGGTATGATATATGTTGTTATTGTTGGTTTTATGTCAAGATAAAACCAGGTATGTTATATGTTTTTATTTGGTTTTATGTAAAGATAAAACCTGGTTTAACTCAAATTATAGCTATTGTACTGCCTAAGTATTATAAATATTAGGAGTAATGCTTAAAGCATAGTCTAATAACTTAGGGTTTTAGACACGAATATGATTTTACTACTAGTACTAATGGAACTCGACAAGTCTACATGAGTTATTGTATTCATCAACTAAGATTGGAAATCTTAGGGAAAATCCTCTGACCTGTAACCGTTAATCCCGTGCTAGCGAGGAAGTCATGTATGAATAAGATACAGGTTGACAACCCCACTCGTGGTTGCTAGCTACAACCCAACAGTGTGCGAGTGACGAACTATCCTTTTATTTGTTTATTGTTCCGACGTTGATGAAGCGTGTGGAACTTATCTTAAGATGCGAAACTTGTAGCATCAAGCAGATGTTTGAAACTAGTCATATAGCCGCGGTTACGGACTAATGGTAGCAAATTGTTAGAAGCATTATACTTTGTCGTTATACAAGTATTAATGTTAAGTATAAGTTTCCCAAACACTTATACTCTAAGTACAAGAAACTGGTAGGTATACTACTTGTATATTAAGTAGATAATTATACCTAGCACACATACTCGTATAGAATTGAAATAGATTTATACGTAGCGGTTTTACTCGTATAGAAATGAAATAGATTTATACGTAGCGGTTTTTACTCGTATAGAATTGAAATAAGATTTATACGTAGCAACTTTCGTTTGTATGGAATTACAAACACTTATATTCATAGTATATGAGACTTATAGGTAAACTACTTATTTGGTAAGTAAACTTTTATACCTAGGATATATATACTAAACGTTGGAAAGTCAAAATGATACTTTTGAACTTGGAAAATGTATTATTTTTATATGGAGTCAAAACTTGTGGACTCACCAACTTTATGTTGACGTATTTTAAAATGCATGTGTTTTCAGGAAGTAGATAACTATGATACAAGAAATGACGTTACATTGCCCGGTGTTTCCGCCGACGGCCGGGGTGTGACATTATGTGTTAGCGATATAAAAAAGGAGCGATTGCACAAAGAGATGAGAGTGATAGGAAGAGTGTAGAGTGATTAACAAAACCTGAGCTGACAATCGTACTTCGTCTTAGGTTCCAAAATTATAGAGCTTATTCCTCGATCGTTTCAACAATATGTTCGTGTCCAAATTGAAGAGATGAACTGAGTATTGGTTCCATGTTAATCAAATTCAGTTCTTACGAAGGCATCATCAGACACAGATGGAAACATCATAGCGAATAGTGGGTTCAGATCTAGTTGAGAATAAGATGTTTTATTTGGAGGAATTTGATTCAGTTTTATGAAACTCTTATTTTAATTGTGT
Source organism: Lactuca virosa (assembly GCF_052849685.1). Taxonomy (NCBI): domain Eukaryota; kingdom Viridiplantae; phylum Streptophyta; class Magnoliopsida; order Asterales; family Asteraceae; genus Lactuca; species Lactuca virosa. The sequence goes on along the minus strand of NC_136433.1, from coordinate 163,286,027 downwards.
ACCTTATTAACTTAAGGGCAAAAAATTTGATCCTATGATCTAAAAATAGATATTGATCTCATTAGAACCCTTCTCTCTCTCTCCCTCTCTCTCTCTCTCTCTCTCTCTATATATATATATATATATATATATATATATATATATATATATATATATATATATATATATATATATATATATATATATATATATATATGTAACATCCCAAAAATACCAGCTAAAAATTTCATTTTTAAATTAGGTTAACACATAAAAACATCGTTACAAAACATTCATAATATTAATTCATGTCTGAAAACCGGTAACATCATAGTAAAAAATACAGAGTACATCCCAGAAAATCCATAGTGCGGAAACAAGAGTGTGTGTGTGATATGCCGCTACCGCGTCGGCTCCTTTCCCCTAGCTGAAGAGGTACCTGAAAAAAAACTGTAAACTGTAAGCACGAAGCTTAGTGAGTTCCCTCATCGTACCACATACCATACAATCACATAACATACAGATACTGTCAGGCATATCTGGGTGCCCGACCTACCCCTTCGGTCCTTTCGACCGGATACTGCCCAGCATATATGGGTGCTGGCCTCCCCTTCGGTCCTTTCGACCGGATACTGGGGACTATTTCACCCCTCTACTACTACCACATAACATATATCACATAACCATAATCTGTCTAACATGACTGGGTATGACTACCCCTTTCGGCCCTATCGACCGGAAACCCTGGGGACTATCTCCCATACTGCTACTAGCATATAACATCATATCATACTAGCACATAACATATCAGGTAGTAGCAAACCTAGATGATATCACAAAGACAATCATCCAACATACAACTCCTACTGGTAGGCCGGCATTGTGGCCGTAGACCCACCGCTACTGGAAGGTAACTCACCTCGAGGGTAGCTGCTGAAAACCCGCTCAACCTACGCCTGGCTGCCGCACCGGTAACCCTCCGACTATAAATCTGTAATCATGGATTAGGTACTCATAAATACCCCTTAGGTCAAATGACTGGTCAAAGTCAACTTCTGATTGACTGGACTCGCCGAGTCCATATAGCCACTCGCCGCGTCCTTCTACGTCTAGCCCGACTCTGACTCATCGGGTCCCTGTTCCCACTCACTGAGTCAGCCTGACTCGCTAAACGGGGACAACTAACAAACCCGCGACTGGACTCGCCGAGTCCAAGGGGGGACTCGCCGAGTTCGACGTACAGATCTCACAATTCGCTCCAATCTTCCATCAGAACATCAACCTTGGAGATTTGGAGATTCTGGGACTGTAGCTACACGTTAATTTGCTAATTCCACGTGTGACTATGAAGGGTTGGACCTCCTACACTTAAACCCTTCTTATCCTAGTGACAGTTCATATGGCTCGCCGAGTTTGAAGAACAACTCGCCGAGTTCAAGGCTATATTCAAGGGACTCGCCGAGTTTGAAGAACGACTCGCCGAGTACCAGGCAATCTTCATAGGACTCGCTGAGTTGTTCATCCAACTCGTCGAGTCTAAGGCCATCTTCATGGAACTCGTCGAGTGCACTTTGGCACTCGCCGAGTTCCCTTTGACTCTTCACCCAATCTGGCCAAATCTGAGACATGCAACTGATCCAACTCATGGGTCTCAGTTCCTAGGGTCTGGTTATCACATATACACACGAAATCTGGGGGATTTTAAGGCTTGAAGATCAACCATTGGGGACAAAAAGGAACCTAAGAGCTAATGAGCAAAGTGAGGGTTTTATTACCTGATTTGATGCCTTCCCCAGAGTAGATTTCGGGTCTACCTTCACTTCTGGAACACTCCAACTTCCTCCTTCTTCTTCTAAGCTCCAGAACCTTCTTTGGAAGATCAAAATAACTCAAGAACACTAAAGGAGATAGGGTTGTTCTCTACTGCTCTCTGGGAGGAAAATGGGACGAAATGGGTGTTTTAGAATGGGTAAAATAGGGTGCAAAGTCTGAAAATAGAGTTTCATCCAGACAGGTGGACTCGCCGAGTCCATATGTCGACTCGCCGAGTTCCCAACTTAAATCCCGTGTCCACCTCGCTGCTACTCAGCGAGTCGGGACGCAGACTCGCCGAGTTCATGGCAAAAATTTAAGAAAATACTTAAATAAAATCGTACCAGGAATCGGGTGTTACAAATCTCCCCCACTTATTTTAGACTTCGTCCTCGAAGTCTGCCGCTCCCTCCCGGAACAGCTCCGGATAATGCTCCACCATCTCATCCGCGGGCTCCCAAGTCCATTCCGAGCCCTTTCGGTGCTGCCATTGCACCTTCACCAGCTCCACCCTCTTGTTCCTCAGTTCCTTCGACTTCCGGTCTAGGATAGCCATAGGCCGCTCGATATAATTCAGGCTGTCATCAACCTGGATGTCCTCCAAAGGTACCACCGCTGAGTCGTCCACCAGGCACTTCCGCAGCTGGGAGACGTGGAAAGTGCTGTGGATCTGACTGAGTTCGGCTGGCAGATCCAGCCGGTATGCCACCTTGCCCACTCTGGCTGCAACCCTAAACGGTCCAATATAGCTGGGACCCAACTTGCCCCTCTTCCTGAATCGGATGACGCCCTTCCAAGGCGACACTTTCAGGAGAACCATATCCCCAACCTGGAACTCCAAGTCTGATCGGCGCCTATCGGTATAACTCTTCTGCCGACTCTGAGCAGTCTGAAGCCTGCTCCGGACCTGCTGAATCTTCTCCGTCGTCCTGAGCACTACTTCGGTGCTCCCCATGACTCTCTGTCCAACCTCGCCCCAACATATCGGGGTCCTACACTTCCTCCCGTACAACATCTCGAAGGGAGGACAGTCAATACTCGCGTGATAGCTGTTATTGTATGAAAACTCGGCTAAAGGAAGATAGGTATCCCAGCTACCACCGAAGTCTAAAACACACGCCCACAGCATGTCTTCCAGAGTCTGGATGGTCCGCTCGCTCTGGCCATCCGTCTGCGGGTGGAAGGATGTACTAAAATGCAGACGAGTACCCAGCTCGTCATGAAACTTCTTCCAGAACCTGGAAGTGAACCGCACATCCCTATCCGAAATCACTGAAACTGGCACCCCATCTCGTGCCACTACCTCTCTGATGTAGATATCGGCCAATTTCTCGGCCGAGATGCTCTCCTGAATCGGGATAAAGTGGGCGCTCTTGGTCAATCGGTCGACAATGACCCAGATTGAATCCATTCCCCGTGCGGTCCTGGGCAGCTTGGTGATAAAATCCATCGTGATGTCTTCCCATTTCCACAGCGGGATATCCAACGGCTACATCTTGCAGTGCGGTCTCTGGTGTTCGGCCTTGACCTTCCTGCAGGTCAGGCACCGCTCAACGTACCATGCTACATCCCGCTTCATGCAGGGCCACCAATAGTCCAGACGAAGATCCCTATACATCTTCGTTGCCCCTGGATGAATGGAGAATCGGGATTTGTGCGCCTCCTCCATCAGGACCTGGCGCACGCCTCCGAGGTATGGAACCCACACCCTGCGGTGTAATGTCAATAATCCCCTGCTGTCATGGTCGAAGGAGGAAACCTGTCCCACAATCCGCTCACTCTTCCGATGTTCCTCCTTCATAGCCTCCTGCTGAGCCTCCCGGATCCGCTCCAGAAGCGGAGTCACCACCGTCATCCTCAAACATATATCCCTGATCGGTGCTGCCTTGCGGCTAAGCGCATCGGCCACGACATTGGCCTTCCCTGGGTGGTAGAGGATCTCACATTCGTAATCCTTTACCACATCAAGCCACCGACGGTGCCTCATATTCAGATTTGGCTGGTCCATGAGGTACCTCAAACTCTTGTGGTCCGTGTAAATCGTACAGCAAACCCCATAGAGGTAATGACGCCAAATCTTGAGGGCGAACACAACGGCCCCCAACTCCAAATCATGTGTCGGGTAGTTCGCCTCGTGAGGCTTCAGCTGCCTCGACGCGTAAGCGATGACATGCCCTCTCTGCATCAATACTGCGCCCAAACCTGAGGTGGACGCATCGCAGTATACAACAAAATCCTCCATGCCCTCTGGCAAGGCTAAGATTGGCGCCTCGCACAATCTCTGTCTCAGTGTCTCGAATGCTGCCTGCTGCTCAGGCCCCCAACGAAAGACCACGGCCTTCCTCGTTAACCTGGTCAGGGGTAATGCTATCTTGGAGAAATCCTGGATGAATCTCCGATAGTAGCTAGCCAATCCCAGGAAACTCCGAATCTCAGATGGAGATTTCGGAACCTCCCATCTCATCACGGCCTCCACCTTGGCCGGATCTACCGAAATCCCGTTCTGGTTGACAAGGTGCCCAAGAAACTGCACCTCGCGCAACCAGAACTCACACTTGGAGAACTTGGCATACAAGTTCTCCCTCCTCAAGGTCTCTACAACCTCTCGCAAATGCTCCTCATGCTGCTTTCGCGTCTTGGAGTAAACCAAGATATCATCAATAAATACTATCACCGACCGGTCTAACATCGGTCTACACACGCGGTTCATGAGGTCCATGAACGCGGCAGGAGCATTGGTGAGCCCGAAAGGCATCACCACGAACTCATAGTGGCCATAACGTGTCCGAAATGCCGTCTTCTGCACATCTTCCTCTCTGACCCTCACCTGGTGATACCCTGAACGCAAATGTATCTTGGAGAACCAAGATGCTCCCTGAAGCTGGTCAAAGAGGTCGTCAATCCTCGGGAGTGGGTAGCGGTTCTTCACCGTTACCTTATTCAGCTTCCTATAATCGATACACATCCGATGCGACCCGTCCTTCTTCTTCACAAACAGAATCGGGGCTCCCCAGGGTGAACTGCTCGGTCGAATGAAACCCCTGTCTAACAGCTCCTGAAGCTGTGTAGACAACTCCTGCATCTCAGGAGGAGCCAACCGATACGGTGCCTTGGCTATCAGAGCCGCACCAGGGACTAGGTCGATCCTGAACTCCACCTGTCACTCCGGAGGTATCCCAGGCAGCTCCTCGGGGAATACATCCGCGAACTCTCGTACTGCGGGCACATCGCCCACCGTCGCCTTACCCGCCTCCCGGGTGTCCATGATATATGCGACATATCCTGCGCAACCCTGCTGAAGGTAATGCCTCGCCCTCGCTGCCGAACAGAAGGCTGGCCCTCGCTGTGATCTCTCACCCTGAATTACTAACTCTCCCCCACTTGGGGCTCTGACTCGTACTAACTGCTGCGGGCAATCTATCACTGCCCCATTGGGACCCAGCCAATCCATACCAATAATGACCTTGTTTCCCCGCAATGGAATGGGAACTAGGTCAACCAAATACCGCTCTTCGAACAACCTCAATACACAATCTCGAAAGACCTCTGATGCTCGCACCGACCGGTCGTCCGCAATCTCGACCTCTAAAAGGCAATCCAACATGCCCGAGGACTCAGGAAACTTCTTGCTAAGTGCAAGAGAAATAAAGGATCGGGTAGCCCCCGAATCAAACAACACCTGGACTGGAATACCATTCACATGGAACGATCCTAAACGTATATACACAGAGCACATATCAATATCATAAATCTCATAATAGGTCAGAGGGAAACAATCATACCCGTCACCACATCGGGTGCAGCGCGTGCCTCCTCGGCTGTCAGCTGAAATGCCCGGCTCCTCACCACCGGAGCCTCTGCCTTGCCCTGCCGGCCATCCGTAATCCGCAGAGTCGTTGGAGCTGGCGCCCGTACTGGCGCTGCTGCTGTCAACTGAGGACAATTAGCCCTCTTGTGGCCCCTCTGGTTGCAGTGGAAACACAGCAACTCGGACGTCTGAAATACCGGAGTAGGAGCAGTACAATCCCTGCTAAAGTGCCCCGTCTTGCCGCACTTGTAGCAGCCTGACGATCCTAACCTGCATGGTCCCTCATGCGACTTGCCGCATTTCCTGCAGCGGCTACGACTCGGTGGGCCTCTTGGGCCCGGATCTGATCCCTTGGGCTTCTTCCCCGAAGCCCCAATCATCTGTCCCTCCTCAGCCTTTCTCTTCAGAATGTGACCCAGATCAATCTCCCTCTCCCTTGCCCTGGCAATCATGGACTCCAGGGTAGGGCAAGCTGAAAAACTGACATGCTCCCGGATGTCGGCTCGGAGCATGTCGTGGTAGCGGGTCCTCCTCATGTCCTCATCACCCGCGTACTGAGGTACCAGTAACGCCCTCTCCCGGAACTTGGCGGTGATCTCCGCCACTGTCTCTGTCGTCTGCCTCATATCCAAGAACTCTCGTGCTAACTGTTGGAGCTCCACCGCAGGCGCGAACTCCGTCCTGAATCGTGTCACAAAGTCCGGCATGTCATAGCCTCAATGGCCGCGGCTCCCAAAGAGTCACAAACCGACTCCCACCAATCTCTAGCTCTGTCACGTACACACCCTGCTGCAAATCGTACCTTTGACCCCTCGGGGCAGAAGCTGATCAGCTATGCAGACTCAAGGTCTGCAATCCATCGTCTGGCAGCAATGGGGTCCTTCGCCCCATGGAAATCTGATGCACCACTGCCCCTGAAGTCCTTAAAGGACAGTGTGCGTGGTCCTGACTGGCTAGCCGCCATATCACTCCTGAACGCCCTGAGACGATCCTCCATCAACTCTACAATACCCTCCTTGATCGACCCGAAGATGATGGGAGTCGACTCAAGGATGCCCCTGGTAATCTCTGACGCGATGAACTCGCGTAGACCCTCATCAACTGGTTCGGACCCTGAACCCGAACCCGATCCTGATCCTGGGCCTCCCGCTCCCTGTCGTGTGGTCACCATACTGCAAAACATAGCATAACCACCATCAAACTATATTCCACTAACGAGGCTCACATACATATCACAAGTCCCCGGTCTCGTCTCGACCCTTTTTGAATCGAGTACGGATCCTCCGCTTTCAGTAGTACGGGCCCATACTACCTTCCACGTCTATCCGTACTTTCCTCAAGAATTGCCTCAACTCAACCAAGTCCTTTCTACTAATACTGCGGTTCTCGTGCTACCCTCGCCCTAGGCTTGCCCTAAGTAATCGCCACCCACTCTCTGCCATCAGCTGCACAAGAAGTCCCTGCTTTCTTTCCATAACTAGCTCGCGAATACTCTTACATATTACTCAGACTAGATAATTCTTCGAATGAGAGGTCCTACCCTACAACGGTTGGACTCAGACAAGAGCTGCGAAGCAGGGCTAGACCCAACCTTCTGAAATTATTTAGTCCTTGCAATATGTAACGTAACATATTCGTTTACTAGTTAGTGAGAGACAACTAGAACTCCTAAAAGCACATAGCAAGCAGCATTCGTGCATTGAGTACACATAATCAAGTATATACTATTCTGGCTATCATACTGACTGATCTGTACTAGCATGCAATTCTCATAAAGCTGGAACACATAAAGCAGGCACATAAGGCATCATTCCTAGATCCTTAGTCCTATTCTAGCATGCTGTTCTACTGAAACTGGAACTGATAATCATAACAATAACTTGTATGGGTACTTTGGGGAAAACTTACTTGAGCTCGGCCGGTCGCGCACATCACACACCTTGTTCTTTCTTTCTCGAAACTCTTTTACTTAGTATTTAGAAAAATCATTTCTTTATAAAAAAAAATCTTTTAATCCCCTCGATTTGAGTCCAGACACCCCCGAAGGTGTGTCCGAATCCCTCAAACCAGGGCTCTGATACCAACTTGTAACATCCCAAAAATACCAGCTAAAATTTTCATTTTTAAATTAGGTTAATACATAAAAACATCGTTACAAAACATTCATAATATTAATTCATGTCTGAAAACCGGTAACATCATAGTAAAATATTCAGAGTACATCCCAGAAAATCCATAGTGCGGAAACAAGAGTGTGTGTGTGATATGCCGCTACCGCGCCGACTCCTTTCCCCTAGCTGAAGAGGTACCTGAAACAAAACTGTAAACTGTAAGCACGAAGCTTAGTGATTTCCCCCATCGTACCACATACCATACAATCACATAACATACAGATACTGTCAGGCATATCTGGGTGCCCGACCTACCCCTTCGGTCCTTTCGACCGGATACTGCCCAACATATCTGGGTGCTGGCCTCCCCTTCGGTCCTTTCGACCGGATACTGGGGACTATTTCACCTCTCTACTACTACCACATAACATATATCACATAACCATAATCTGTCTAACATGACTGGGTATGACTACCCCTTTCGGCCCTATCGACCGGAAACCCTAGGGACTATCTCCCCTACTGCTACTAGCATATAACATCATATCATACTAGCACATAACATATCAGGTAGTAGCAAACCTAGATGATATCACAAAGACAATCATCCAACATACAACTCCTACTGGTGGGCCGGCATTGTGGCCGTAGACCCACCGCTACTAGAAGGTAACTCACCTCGAGGGTAGCTGCTGAAAACCCGCTCAACCTACGCCTGGCTGCCGCACCGGTAACCCTCCGGCTATAAATCTGTAATCATGGATTAGGTACTCATAAATACCCCTTAGGTCAAATGACTGGTCAAAGTCAACTTCTGATTGACTGGACTCGCCGAGTCCATATAGCGACTCGCCGCGTCCTTCTACGTCTAGCCCGACTCTGACTCATCGGGTCCCTGTTCCCACTCACTGAGTCAGCCTGACTCGCTAAACGGGGACAACTAACAAACCCGCGACTGGACTCGCCGAGTCCAAGGGGGGACTCGCCGAGTTCGACGAACAGATCTCACAATTCGCTCCAATCTTCCATCAGAACATCAACCTTGGAGATTTGGAGATTCTGGGACTATAGCTACACGTTAAATTGCTAATTCCACGTGCGACTACGAAGGGTTGGACCTCCTACACTTAAACCCTTCTTATCCTAGTGACAGTTCATATGGCTCGCCGAGTTTGAAGAACAACTCGCCGAGTTCAAGGCTATATTCAAGGGACTCGCCGAGTTTGAAGAACGACTCGCCGAGTACCAGGCAATCTTCATAGGACTCGCTGAGTTGTTCATCCAACTCGTCGAGTCTAAGGCCATCTTCATGGAACTCGCCGAGTGCACTTTGGCACTCGCCGAGTTCCCTTCGACTCTTCACCCAATCTAGCCAAATCTGAGACATGCAACTGATCCAACTCATGGGTCTCAGTTCCTAGGGTCTGGTTATCACATATACACACAAAATCTGGGGGGGTTTTAAGGCTTGAAGATCAACCATTGGGGACAAAAAGGAACCTAAGAGCTAATGAGCAAAGTGAGGGTTTTATTACCTGATTTGATGCCTTCCCCAGAGTAGATTTCGGGTCTACCTTCACTTCTGGAACACTCCAACTTCCTCCTTCTTCTTCTAAGCTCCAGAACCTTCTTTGGAAGATCAAAATCACTCAAGAACACTAAAGGAGCTAGGGTTGTTCTCTACTGCTCTCTGGGAGGAAAATGGGACGAAATAGGTGTTTTAGAATGGGTAAAATAGGGTGCAAAGTCTGAAAATAGAGTTTCATCCAGACAGGTGGACTCGCCGAGTCCATATGTCGACTCGCCGAGTTCCCAGCTTAAATCCCGTGTCCACCTCGCTGCTACTCGGCGAGTCGGGACGCCGACTCGCCGAGTTCATGGCAAAAATTTAGGAAAACACTTAAATAAAATCGTACCAGGAATCGGGTGTTACAATATATATATATATATATATATATATATATATATATATATATATATATATATATATATATATATATATATATATATATATATATATATATATATATGGGAAAAAGTTCAATAGAGAACCATAATTATTGGTTCTTCACGGAACCAAAGATTTTTTTTCAAGTTCTAGAGCTTATTCTTTATCGAAAAAAAACTAAAAATATCTAAATTCACAACTTAACATTGTGAATGTTAAATATATTTTTCGGATTCACCGTGTGAATGTAGATTTACATTGTGAATCTTCAAAAATTCACATTGTGAATTTGACGGAAAATTTTTTTTATCGAATTTGATATCATTGGAAAAAGGATAAAAAGTTATGAATTTCTGTATTTTTTGTTTTTTTTTAATAAAAAATAAGTTCTAAAAGTTGAAAAATAGATTGGTTCCTTGGTTAATTATAGTTCTCTATTGAACCTCACCCTATATATATATATATATATATATATATATATATATATATATATATATATATATATATATATATATAAAAGATCTTTTAAGAAATTCATATATTAACGAGAATGCAAGATTTTTTTTCCACATAATTTTTTCGAAAAATCAAATTAATCCACTTAGATGTTTATTCGTAAGAGGTATCGTTTGTATATGGAGTGGTGGATCAAATTCACAACTTAACATTGTGAATGTTAAATATATTTTTCGGATTCACCGTGTGAATGTAGATTTACATTGTGAATCTTCAAAAATTCACATTGTGAATTTGACGGAAAATTTTTTTTATCGAATTTGATATCATTGGAAAAAGGATAAAAAGTTATGAATTTCTGTATTTTTTGTTTTTTTTTAATAAAAAATAAGTTCTAAAAGTTGAAAAATAGATTGGTTCCTTGGTTAATTATAGTTCTCTATTGAACCTCACCCTATATATATATATATATATATATATATATATATATATATATATATATATATATATATATATATATATATAAAAGATCTTTTAAGAAATTCATATATTAACGAGAATGCAAGATTTTTTTTCCACATAATTTTTTCGAAAAATCAAATTAATCCACTTAGATGTTTATTCGTAAGAGGTATCGTTTGTATATGGAGTGGTGGATCAAATACAAAAACTGTAGCGCTGCACAAAAATTTTATGGGTTACACTACTAAAAAAAAAACTAAAATCGTTACGCAGGCCCAACCTGATGGGTGGAGTAGGTTAGGCGACGACTCGAGGCCCCATAACCATTTAGGGCCCCAACTTTGGGGATATTATAGTTTCTATACGTTTGTATATATATTATTTTGCTTAACCTAATCTATGTGATATATGTAATTGAGTTGGTGAAGTTCTTGTCACATTTTTGTTATAATCAGACATGTGTTCAAATTATTGCAGCTGTAATTTTTTTTCTACATTGCTTATATGTAAATTCAGTCTTGAAGCAAAGATTAAATTCTTACTTAGACTGGTCGGTGTGGGCAACTCACACCGACGTTTTTAAAATATAAAAAGTTCAAAACGGGCGTTATATGATGTTGTGGTGGTAACGGGAAGTAACAGGCAGACTTATAACGCGCAAAAACGGTGAAGGGGGTGGTGTTTGTGCAGTCATAACGTACAAAAACGCCCCCATGGACGTTGCCCACACCTAACAGCCTTACAGTGATTGGTTACGTTTTTTGATTTCCCAAAAATGGCTAGGCGTACAATTCCAAAAATCTACATGTCAAACCATAAAATTAAATTACTTAGAATTCATTTTTCTAGAAATCTTATATTATATAAATAAAAATAATTTCGTCTTCTTACTATCTCCTCGTGACTCAATAAATATTTTTATTTCCCTTAAAACCTTGACTAAAATTAGATTCAAGGATGACAAATTATTTTGTTTAAAAAAAAAATCATATGCAAAATGTTTTAAATGAGACAAGTATTCATCACTTAATCTAAAACCCCGGCCTATAATCGTTAAATCTTAAGTGAACGGGATATATATGTATAGATTTTTACGAGATTGACACTCCCACCTGCGGTTGCTAGCTACAACCTTGGTGGTCGAGTCAAAGCAGAGATAACGCTCTAAACTTTTACGACGTCCGATGAAGCGTGTACGGGGCCGTATTCTACATGTCAAAAGCTTGATTATAGAAAATCATTGTAACATTGTTCCACCAGCCATTAAAAAGGGGTAAAAAGTATACGGTCGTTTAATAAGGGGTAAACTAGTACAAAACTGGGCTATGACATCGGTTTTTGAAAACCGGATGGTCTTGGTTTTTATATTTCTCATCACTAAATGTCATAAAAAAAATTCACATGATTGTTTTCCATGACCGTTCAATGAAAACGAGTCACCATTGCACATCAGACTTCTCACATTCACATCGGTTATACATGTAAAAGTGACAATTAGTGCGACAGCCTAAAACGGTGGACAAAAGTCTTCTTTTTATAACAGGTTGGTTATTAAGCGAGACATAAGGTGTTGAGGTTTCATTTTATGTGATTCAAATCTTATATTGTAATTTGTAACATGAAAAAACCCGTGACAAGTCGTGTCATGGTAAAAAACGAAGGACAAATGTCATCTTTTATAACAGGTTTTTAAATTTATATGTACCCTAATTGGCTAAGTGAAATCCAACTATACAAGTCCAATAAACCAGTTCAAACTATCCAAGTCTATTGAACTAATAACATATTTTTATGTTATATGTACCTTTACCTTTGGGTATTGAGTGAGACATAAAGACATAAGCCGATAAATATATATAAGGTGTCGAAGTTTCATTTTAAGTGATTCCATCTACTTTTTTAGTTTAGATGAATATAAATATTAAGTAAGAGGTAATATGTGTTTTGGATTTCATTTTAAACATCAAGTTAAAGGATTTTTAGGAAAAAAGACTTATTAACTTATGGTGGTGAGAAAATGAGTTTTCTAAGAAGTGTGTGATTAGCTTTTGTGGTGGGAAAGCCATTAATTCAATAGATGTTTTTGATATAGTGTTTGTCTTTTACAACCCAAAATGTTATATGGAGTTTTGAGAAGTTAGAAATCCTAACTTAGTGAAATCTGATTTTTGAAGGGTTAATGAAATGTTTTTTTAAAAGTCTTTTTTATATTGAAAAATACGTTTTTTTGACTAATTGAGTTTTCAAAAAAGCCATAAGTCAATAAGTAGTTTTTAAATGAAATATCAAACACCCTAACTTGAAGTCAAATAATAAAATAACCATTACAATTGTGAGAATTCATTTCCCAATGGTTGTTTGTAGTGATCACCATAAATTATGATTTGTTAAATGTTATATAAGTATATAAACAACATCAAAAAATTAAAACACATGCATTTTTACTACAATAAGATCGATATCTAGCTGCATTAATTTACACATTACTAGCTGTTTACATTATCAACAAAAAACCAAAAAAAAAGTACTGTGTTTACATTTATAGTTACAATAAAATGTTATACACCTACCTAATGAAGATATTTTATAAATTTGCAAAAAACAATGTACTCACGATACCACTTACAAACACGACAGAAATCAAATTGTGGCATATTATACCCAAAAAATTCATTAGTGACCTCAACAATGGTATGCTCTTCACATGGTAAAGTCTTGAGTTGATCTTCTAAAGGTTTATGCTGTACATTTGATTTCTGCAACAAGTGCCTAACGTTTGTTGAACAATCAATAATGTCATGATCATATACCGTTAAAGGATCAAAACAAGTATCCAGTACGTCTAAATCTGCAATTACACATGAAACCACAATAAATAACAATTTTTGTCCAATATAATAGGTGCCTTTTGTCCACCATAACATACAAATGATCATTATGTTAATATATGTGGAGCCCAATATTGTCTCTTCAAAAGAGCCCTTGTGGAGACAAGGAAGACTCCAACATATATAGCCACTTATATTACCGTGTCACACCCCTGTGGTATACACTAACACATGCAACTCCTTTTTTCAACTCTACTCCATGTCATCACTCAAAGTCCATTAAACTCATATTAAATCATAGTTATCAACTCTACTCCATGTCATACTCACACTTTATTTAACTCATATTCAATACTAGTCATCACCCTATTCAACTCTTATACTACTTGCATTGTGGATTATATTTCAATAAAAAGGAAAATTTATATGAACAAAACATGTATTTAATTAGTATATATATACAAGACCTTCTTTGCATGTTGGATGTCCTCTGGAGATGTAAATCATCCCAAGAACATAATTTGCTTCCGAATGATTTTGTGTTGCAACAATACTTAACAACTTAATTCCACATTTGAAATTACCATCGTAGAAGTAATCAGTCTATAATTAAAACTAATGTTAACATAGACGTTAGTACCAATAACAAATCAACACAATTTTTAAGTTTTCGAAAATTGATGATCACAATTCATACATACCACTCCTTTTCGGTATGAGGCCTTAAGGTTTTTTTGATCTACATACTTATCAATAAAGGCTCTTAGAGTTGGTTCAAACATCATACCTAAAGGAATCTGTTCAAGGGAGGCACATTTAAAGACATCACATTCCTTTTCTACTTCGTTCATACTTTTACAACTAAAGAAGTTAAAATTTAAAGTTTATAAGAAAAAATCAAGTTGATTTCGGTAACGTTAATGTGACATATACAAGTATATGTAAGGGGTGTGAGAATTACCAACGTCTTGCAATACATAAGTCTTTAGCAGATGATAATGTGACTTTTTTCGTAATCACAACTAAGATGGGGTTAGGAAGATCGAAAATGGTTTTGGATCGACTTGTGAGTGAGTAAACGTTCATAATATTAACAATATAATATTAAACATTTCACTAAAAGTGATCAATAATCATAATAATAGTAATGACATGTTAGTATAGATCATTTTTTGTGACGTCTTAATTTCTTTATTTATTGGTGTATGTAAGCAATAATAATGATAAACGATTACACATGTTAGGAAACATAACTTATCCTTACAACTTAATTACATTTGTGTCTCCAAAAGTCAACAATGGCCGTGATAATATTTATAAACAGTCACTGTAAGTAAACATTTGTCACTCTATATGACAAAACACATCACTATAAGTATTTTATGCTCATCGTTTAATTGCTTGTAAGTGAGTAAATGTTCACAATATTCACGATATAATATTAAACATGTCACGAAAAGTGATCAATAATCATAATAAAAGAAATAACATGTTAGTATAGATCATTTTTGATGACGTATTAAGTTTTTTATTTTTTGGTGTATGTAAACAATAGTGATGATAAACCATTAAACATGTTAGTAAAGATAGTTTATCCTTATAGCTTAATTATATTTGTGTCTCCAAAAGTCTACAATGACCGCAATAATATTTATAAATGGTGACCGTAAGTGAAAATTTATGACTCTAGGAAAAAACACATCACTATAAGTTTCTTATTCATGACCATTATCAATATAAGATAAATATATCTCCGAAAACACCCTAGCATATAATGACGGATTTGACCTATAATAACGGTTTTTCATGGGTTATACTCACTACAAATTAATGACAACATAACTTATATTCAATGACGCGACCTTTCCCCTCATGTCTTCAAAAAAAACCGACATAAAATGTCTTTAATGACGGTTTTTTTACGTGGATAAAGCCCAATGTTGTACTAGTGAGGCACCTTAAATAATGTGTGTGTGTATATATATATATATATATATATATATATATATATATATATATATATATATATATATAATTAATTGTACTACGAACGATATGGAAAAGGAAAGCAAAAATACGTATAAATAGTAGAACTAACAACGGATATTACTTACAAAACTAACTAAAGTCATGTACAAAAGTATTTTATAGATATAATATTATTCAAACCTACGAAGTCACCAACATTATGTTGATCTTTCAAAATCACATGTATTCTCAGAGGAATAAAAGGAAAACATGGCACCATTTGGGAAGTCATGCAATGATATTTAAGAAGTGATATTTGTTTGACTTTTGTTAAGACATTTTGTTGTATTTGAATTTCTTATGTATGTACTACGTACTACGAAAAATATGTAATCATAATTAAAAGTAATGTTTGTGTTATACATTGTATGTATTCATTATAATCAATATCCGAAGTCCACGAAGACGTCACACAACCCGACTATTTCGCTGCCGGATGGGGCCTGACACGACGAATTTACACTAAATTTACAATTATCAGACTTTGTGATGAATTTCCAATGGATTCGTAATAGATTCCCAACGGATTTGTGACAAATTTCGATGAATTTTCACTACATTTACGTTCGACAAGAATATTTAAGCGGTAGCCCGTTGTCACAGAATTGACTCTTCAAGCTCACTGTGCGAAACTTAGTTCTCAAACTAAGTCAGCCTAACTCGAGCCGCCAACACAAGATCAGGGAAAGGAAAAAAGTAACTCAACACACGAAAACTCTTTATTGCTCTAGAGAACTCAATCTCAATTATAAGCTGACGAGCAATGAAATAAGAGAAACCTATATATAAATGAGGCAAGAATCCACTAGGAACTAAGGGGGCATCTTCTTGAATATTTTTAGAAGATGACTCTTCATGGGCCTTGTATGATGTTTCGAGAGGGTTTCTAGAATCTTTCTAGAAAAGACTACTCTAGAGGCAACTAAAATAAGTGGAAAAAATATCTAAATAACGAGGGTCACTACATTCTCCCCCACCTATGTTCGTGACATCCTCTTCACGCTTGCATTCTGATATCTCTTAATCTCATCTTGAATTTTCCATAGTAACTCTCTGGACTCCCAACTTGCCTCGCTATCAGGTAGATTTCTCCACTTGATTAAGTATTATTTGAAACTCAGCACTCCCCGCTTTTATATAGTTCGTTCTGAAAGTATATGCTCAATCTCATGGTTAAAACATGTAACGACCATTGTTAGTGCGTGTTTCAATATTCCTTTGTTGTGGGTCTTCTAAGTCCTTGTGATAAGGCTTGAGCATGCTTACGTGGAAATCCAGATGAATCTTCAACTTGGGTCGGAGTTCAAGTCGATACAAAACTTTTCCAACTGTTCTGATCACCGTGAATGGTCCTTCGTATCTTCACACTAGGCCCTTGTGTACTTTCCTCAATGTCTTGATATGCTGAGGCAAAATTTTCACTATCACCCAATCACCAACTTTGAATTCTACATGCCATTTGTTATCATCTGCCCATTTCTTCATTTTCTTGGATGCTTTGTCTAAGAAAGTTCGATCCATGTCTGATTGCTCGTGCCACTCCTTTGCCAACTTATAAGGAACCGAGCTACAACCATCATAAGTTGCAGTTAAAGCATTCGGGGTCAAAGGTTGTCGACCCATAACTATCTCGAAGGGGCTTTGACTTGTGGCTTCACTTCTTTTCATATTAAAGGAGAAATGGGCTATATCAAGAAGCCTAGCTCAATCTCTTTGATTAGCACTCACGTAGTGTCGCAAGTCTAGCTCGAGTAGGGCATTCACTCTCTTCGTCTGCCCATCAGTTTGGGAATGAAATCTAGTAAAGAAGTTTAACTCTGTGCCCATTAGTTTGAACAACTCCGTCCAAAATCTTCCAGTAAATCGGAGGTCTCGATCAATGACAATGATTTGTGGTACTCCCTAATACTTTACCACGTGCTTGAGTATTTGCTTATCCGTTTCGTCTAAAATAGAATCCGCAGGGGCCGATATGAAGGTGGCGTACTTTGAGAACCTGTCAACGACAACGATAATACCACCACATCCTTCTAACTTTGGTAGGCATGTAAAGTAATCCATAAATAAACTCTCCCATGGGCCCTTAGGAGTAGGTAATGGCTCCAATAGCCCCCCGATTGTCTTTGATCTATTTTGTCTTGTTGGCACACCAATCATGTCCGAACATAACCTTTAATATCATTTCTCATGTGCGGAAAATAATACATACTCTCTATCAATGCTTCCATCATCTTGACTCCCATATGTCCCACCCAATTTGAATCATGACACTCACTCATTATTCTTCATCTAAGATCCCCCCATTTAGGCACAAATAACCGATCTCCTTTCATGAAGAGTAAATCTCCTTTAAGACAAAATCGTCATGACTTCCCTTCATGATCCATGACAATTATATTCGTAGCCAGAGGATCGTGCTCTAAGCCTTGTTCGATCTGATTTTGCAAGAAGATTTTTTCATGAGTAATTGAAAGTGAGGGTTCCTTTGCGACTCAATGCATCGGCAACAACGTTGGCTTTTCCCGGTGTGTACTCGAGCACATAATCAAACTCCGCTAAAAAGTCTTGCCACCGAGCTTGTTTTGGGCTCAAATTAATTTGTGTTTGGAAGTAGCTCGTGGCAATATTATATGTTTAGATAACGAACTTGGCACCGAGTAAATAGTGTTTGCAACACCGGAGCATACTCCTAGTAATTATACATTTTATCGAACAATTAAAAACTGTTTATTAAAATATTTTTTCTTCATATGTGTTTCGAGATAATAAATACTTGTCATATAAACATTAAGTGGACAAATATAAGGAGTGTATAATATTTTTAGAAAACTTTAATATAGAATTTAACGTTAAGCAATAAAATAAAGATTAAAAATAAAACATTAATTAGGGCAAAATAATCTTAACAAAAGTTTTAGTAGTCGTGGTGGTGATTCCGTACATATAAATAATGCCCAAATTTGACTTCGTATGAGGAATTTGGTAATTATCTAAGTTTTGCGTTCAAACTACGACAATATGCATCGTAAAGACTTAACCGAAGATAGGTTGATTTTTAGCCCAGTTGGAACTCATTAAGACCTTGGGAAGAATCAAATATGAGTTTTGGAGCCCATGAAATTGATGGAAAATGGCTTAATCCATTAAGTTATTGAACTCAGTTCCCACGACGTACCGTTTGGTTGCCACAGCGTGGATACTAAGGAAAGTGCACGACAACTTTGTCTGTAATGTGCCACGACGTGACGAATAGGAGGTCACGACGTGGTGGCCCTCTGAAGTCAACTTTAGATAGTTGAATTTGATCATTGACTTTTTGACTTAGGTTGACTTTTGGTGAAAGTGCTACTTATAGGGTATAGCGAAAGGTTGGACCTTGTTTGAGTGTTAGGTGTGTTGTAGCACCAGTTTTTTGGCAGTTAGCAGTGGGTTGGATTGGGAAAGGTTGGACCTCGTGAGGTAGGTAAGTCTTTTTACTATACTCTGTAGGATGCTAGTTATCTTTGTGACTCTTGCATTTGTATGTTGGATTGGGAAAATTTGTATGTATGTTGGGCTGGTCCCATTTGTATGTCGGGCTGGACCCATTGATATGTATATTGGGCTGGGCCCATTTGCTTGTTGGGCTCGACCTATTTGTAGGTATTTTGGGTTGGGCCCATTTGTATGTTGGGCTAGGCCCATATATGGTATTCTGGGGAACTCAGTAAACTTTGTGCTTACGGTTTTATGGTTTAAACATTTTCAGGTACTTCCAGTTACAATGGAAGGGTCTGGCATGACTGCACAACATTTCCCCCAGATGATTTTCTACATGATGATTGTTATTGTACTTTGACAATTATGATACATTTTTACTATCATGGGTTTTATGGGACAAATACTAAGTGATTTGATGAATTAAAACTGAAAAATTGTTAAGACTGTTTTTGGGATGCTACATTCTTGTTTGCGGTGCTGTTTCGTTTTATTAAAAATATCTTTTAGTAAAGATATTGTTTCAAAATACAAAAACTATAGTATGTCATAATCAATACATAGCATTATTATAACGTGAAGACCAGATGATCCTAAACACTAATGAAGGTTGTCCCTTAAATCACTCGACATCTTAAACAAGTTCCAGAGGCTTTATCCTTGTTACCTGTGATGCAGAGTCAGGTTGGGATACCTGGTGAGTTAATCCCACAATATTATTATGGGATTGTCTGATATAATTCATAAAGGAACTTAAGCCATCATAAAGTTTCCTATTTTATCCATTAAGATATCCCTCCAAGCCTAGATCTCAATTCGAAAAGCCAACTTAATGCATGGAATCAACCATTAAGAACTCAATCGATGAAGTCTTCAACCAAAAACTTCCAAAAGGGTTTTAGGGACCCTAATGATCCCTAAAAATACAAACTTTATGGACATGCATGCTCCATGCATGTCCTTTCCCAATCTAGGTCGAAGATGCAAAATGAACTAGTATCCATGCAAAATCCCCAAACCACAACGTAGATATGATGGCTTAAGTGCCGTTATGTCTTATATTACACAATCCCATAATAATATTGTGGGATTGTCTCACTAGGTTTCCCAACCTGACTCTGCATCACAAGTAACAAGGATAAGGCTTCTGGAACTTGTTTAGGATGTCGAGTGATTTAAGGGAGAATCTTCATTAGTGTTCACGATCAAATGGTCTTCACGTTGTAATAATTTTATGTATTGATTATGACATCGTAGAGTTTTTATTATTTTGAAACAACATCTTTATTCAAAGATATTTTTAATAAAACGAAATAGTACCGCAAACAAGACTGTAACATCCCAAAAACAGTCTTAACAAATTTTCAGTTTTAATTCAACAAATCACTTAGTATCCGTCCCATAAAATCCATGATAGTAAAAATGTATCATAATCATCAGAGTACAATAACAATCATCTTGCGCAAAATCATCAGGCGGAAATGTTGTGCAATCATGCTAGACCCTTCCCTTTGTAACTGGAAGTACCTGAAAATGTTTAAACTATAAAACCGTAAGCACAAAGCTTACGGAGTTCCCCAAAATACCACATATGAGCCTAGCCCAACATACAAATGGGCCCAACCCAACATACCTACAAATAAGCCGAGCCCAACAAGCAAATAGGCCCAGCCCAATATACATATCAATGGGTCCTGCCCAACATACAAATGCAAGAGTCACAATGACAACTAGCATCCTACAGAGTATAATAAGAAGACTTACCTACCTCACGAAGTCAGATAAACCACTACTCACTACCAAAAACCGCTGCTACAACACACCTAACAATCAAACAAGGTCCAACCTTAGTCTGTACCCTAGAATTAGCACTTTGACCAAAATTCAACCTATATCAAAAAGTCAACCGTCAAAATCAACTATCTAAAGTTGACTCCAGAGGGCGACCATGTCGTGACCTCCTATTGGTCACGTCGTGGAAGAATACAAACAAGATAGTCGTGCACTTTACCCTGTCGCCACACCGTGGCATCCAAACGGCACGTCGTGGGAATTAGGTTTAACAACTTAAAGGATTAAGCCATTTTCCATCCATTTGATGGGCTCTAAATGGATAAAGTTTTGAAATTTATCCGTTGAGATATCCCTCTAAGCCTAGATCTCAATTCGAAGGTCCTAAAAGGAAACTTATAGCATGGAATCAACCATTTAGCACTCAATCCAAGAAGTCTTCAACCCAAAACTTCCAGAAGGGTTCTAGGGACCCTAATGATCCCTAAAAATACAAACTTTATGGACGTGCATGCCCCAAGAATGTCCATGCCCAAATCTAGGTCAAAAGATGCAAAATGACCTAAACTTCATGCAAAATCTCCAAAACAAAACCACTTTCTAGATCTATAGGATATAATGTTCTTGGGACCCAAAGAAATCATAAATCTACAAACTTTATCTCTTCACTCATTCTATATTCACAAATGGGGAAAAATATGGCATGGAACCTAAATCTAAGAGGCATACAACAAAAATATGAGAGTTTGAGGACTTACAAGAAGTTTAGAAGTTACATGCAAGGATGATCAGAGGTTGCTTGGGGAAACTATGCACCAATTCTTCTTCTACTTCCTTAAAAACCACCACAAGCTTGCAAAAGGGAGCTCAAAATTCTTCAGAGGGATAGGTTTTGTCCAAAGGGGTGTTTGGAGGTAATGGAGGCTGACAGTGGGGGAAACCCTAGCCGTCACCTCCTTTAAGTAGGGCTAAAGGCCAGGAAATTAGGGTTTTGCATAAAAAGGTTGCCATTCTGTGGCCAACATGTTGCCACATCATGAAACTCATATATAATACGTGCTTCCAGTAGGATTTGCCACATCATGGTGATACCTTTGCCATGTAGTGGCCAACCACATTTTCCGAAACACTATTAAAAATTCATACCTCGGAATCTGGATGTTACAACTCTCCCCCACTTTAAATCAGACTTCGTCCTCGAAGTCTGCTGCTTCAAATAACTTAGGGGAGTGCTCCCTCATATCCTCCTTGGGTTCCCATGTCCACTCCGAAGGCCTCCGGTGCTACCTGTGCACCTTCACTAAGCCAACTAACTTGTTTCACAAGGTCTTCGTCTTCATATCGAGGATTGCAACAGATCTCTCCATATAATTCAGGCGCTCATCAACCTGAATGTCATCCAAATTAACCACTTCGGAATCATCAACTAAACACTTTTGCAGCTAAGAGACTTGGAAAGTGTTGTCGATCTTGCTATGCTCGCTAGGCAGATCCAATCGATATGTAGCCTTTCCCACCCAAATGATAATCCTGAAAGGACTAATGTACTTGGGGTCCAATTTATCCCTCTTCCAGAACCTGATGACATCTTTACAAGGTCAAACCTTCAGAAGCATATAATATCCGACCTGAAACTCAAGGTCCAAACATCGTCGGTCACCATAAATCGTTTGGTGACTCTACGGTCTGCAGCCGATCGCGCACCTGTTGTAACGCTCGCAAATTCAGGCAGACGGCTAAGAAATAATAAGCGATAAAAATGACATTTTTATAGAGGGTTATTTAGGATAAATAACTAGAAATGAAGTTATAGTATATGTGACAAGAATTCAGTACATATAAAGAATGTTGAAATCTGACTTCGTATGAAGAAGTTATGCTTCTTCGATGTTTTGCGATTAAATCAACATGGCTCTGCATATCGTAAAAAATGATTTTTTGATAGATTACTTATTAGCCCAAGTCATCTAAACAAACTTCATAGTAGGTGTATAACTGAGAGCGTGCATATAAAGAATGTCCAAATCTGACTTCGTGAGAGGAAGTTCTGATTTTTCGAAGTTTCAGTGCAACAATGTTAGCACAAAAATTGAAATTTAGATCGGTTGATTTTTAGCTGAAACAATATAAACAAGATTTTAAGATCTCATCAGTACCTATCCGTCGATATAAAGACAGTCGAGAATGGTTATCTTACAAGGGAGTTATGAATTTTTTACGGACTTGAACAATTTAAGCCTGTTAAAAATATAACTTTAAAAATAAATTCAAAATTAGCCAACATATTATACATTAAAGTGATAGATCTATTCGATACCTACACGTGGATATAAAATGCATCAAAAACAAATCTCGTATGAAGAATATATGAATTTTTAAAGATTTTATAAAAATTCGGGCACAGACAAGGTGTGTAGAGTGCATCTGATATCCACCAGATTTCCGACACGTGTCACCATCCAGACAATGCAACATCAGCGCCCGAATAATTTTCATGGTGTGCCCCGACAGAGTATACGATACGCACTACTTTTCACCCCTTTAAATTGCACAATTTTCTGCTTATTTCTTCACTCATTACCTTTGATTCTCTCTTGAACACTTTCCACCCCAAAGACCTTTTACTCCCAAGTTTCCGACCACTTCGGCGAAGCTCTATGGTGTCAGATAGCCGAATATGAGAAGCTCCCGGGTCAAAGTTCTGCCCGCTTAATTCTCGATTTTCATCAGAAAGCTCTCTAAGTTAAGCTACACTTATTTTATTCAAGTGTAAGTTTTAATTATAGTTATAGTCGTCATTATGAACCTATAATTAAGATTTACCATTGATTCCAAGTCCTTATACTGATTGATCTACTTACGAGGATGATGTCTAGGTTGGATTTAGTGAGGTGTTTATTTGGGATTACCAAACAGTATACTCTGTATACCAAACAGACTCTACCTCCGATATGATCCTACATGGTTGTTCCTTACTTGATAGATCTTGATGTAACATTGGTATTAGTATGGAATCTATACTATCATTAGTCTATAGGAATATAAGACTAAGACTTAGTTACATGAACCTAGGTCACGTCAGAAGAAAAGCTAAAGTACCAAAATAAAGTTCTGCCCAAATTCCGAGGCATCCACTTATATCAAATGAGTGCATAGTTACTTTCATCTTACACATAGATATGAAGTATTTAGATAATTAAGTGATATTTGTGCCTATTATCTATGACTAAAACCTTCTGTGTTATATGTAATTATACGAGTTGATTTTATTTAATCATATATGTATTTTTATACTCATAATATATGGGGTAGTGAAGGGTACAAAGAAATGAAAATAATTATGAGAGTCCGAGACTTTTATAGTACTACCAGACTAGCAGTATAGTCAACTGGTAGGGTGTAAATTATGACCACAAACTAATCTAGACAAGTCTGGTCAAACATGGACATGCTTGCAACTTGTAGATGTTTATAAGCCATACACGGGCAGGTTTACGACATGTAGGTGTCAGCATATCGTACCAGGGCGTGTTTACAACCTATAGGTGTTAATAAATAATTTTACGGGCAAATCTACGAACTGTAGGAATTGATGAATCCTACACAAACAGATGTACGACCTATAGGTGTTAATGAAATGTACATGAGCATGTCCTCGACCTGTAAATGTTAAGGAACCTCATTTGTACATGATTACAAACTGTAGGTACGAATAAATTATTCACGTGGGTATTATGTTCACTCCATGATCATTTTATTAGCACATGTCGCTAAGGAATCCACGTCGTAGAATTGTTCACTTAGATATCCTTTAGGATAGATCCTTTTAGATTATCAGTTAGTATCAAGGAGTGAGAATAACATGAATGGGTAATCGGGTTAATTGTTTGATGTGAATTATATATTTATAACAAATTAATATTGTGGGTTAAAAACCCTATGTACTCACCTGGTTTCTCAACCTGAACCACTCAACTTCTTTGTATCATAGGTAGCATGACAAAGATACAAGAATGATGAGAGATTCAAGGAGATGTAAGTTAATCTTAATGGATCTTTTTATGAGCTCAATAATAAATTAATATCCGAAATAATAACGAAATATATAACAACAAGATTAATCAGTAAATATAAGTAAACATAAATACTTAGTTTAATTGTAACACGGTTTAGATTTAAACACGAGTTAGTAATATATG
The DNA here is from genome assembly GCF_052849685.1 of Lactuca virosa. NCBI lineage: Eukaryota > Viridiplantae > Streptophyta > Magnoliopsida > Asterales > Asteraceae > Lactuca > Lactuca virosa. The sequence continues at coordinate 163,261,128 of NC_136433.1, read as the reverse complement.
AACAACGTAAGTAATAGATGAAGATAATGAATATGTGGATTCAATAAAGAGTAATACAATGAACGTCTTAGAGAAGTGGTGCTTCGATCGATCAACATGATTATCTATAAATAGCTAAACAAGTTACATGATAAACAATAAAATACTCCGAAGTAAGGCGTCTTTGCTTGCCATGCTTTGACTGACATGACTCAACGACTACTCAATGTCAAAAAGGCGAACATTACTTTTTTGACATATACGACTAGAAGAGACAAAACAATCTACTGTTTGAGTCATCCTTCCCCATTCCGGTATCAATTCTTCAGTGAGATCTCCCAAGTCTTTGTAAAAAAATCTACTACCGCAACATCAAGACAGGTCTTCAGTATGTAAACATACGTCTTAGGTGCCGAAGGTCACTTCATGTTTCAACAGTTTTGTTTCAGTTATGACAATTCAAGATTTTATAAATCAATGAAAAACATTTCTTCGGAAATACTTTTATGGGACTAAATTTTGCATTTGTAATTAAACATTGTTTGAAATAAGCTTGTAAGGTCACACCTTATGATCTGATGAGTCAAACACATTACACGCTGACAACCAGCGCCAATGTCATCATCAACGTCAATGCCAGCTCTAGAATGATCAGCTTCAGCATGATCCCATGATCTTAGTGATAATTGTATATTAAGAAGATATCATTTGTATATTAGGAAGTTATATGTTGTATATATAGAATAGATATCTGATCCTTAATATTGGTTATTAGGATCAGATCTTTAAATAGATCAGTTTATTTTTGGAATAGAATCAATCCATTGATTAAAAGGATTCACTAGAATATATTAGTATATAATCAACATTAGGGTGCAACCCTAATGTATGGCTTTGTGCCGTCTAGGCCTTGATGGTCGTCTTTATGACATTGTTCTCTTGGAGAGAACATTCTTTCTTAGTGAAAGTGTCTTTGTGATTATACATGTTCTTCAGTTTTCTATTTAATCTTTGCTTTGTTTATTTGTTCGTTGTTATTTATACTTGAGTGTAACCGGTCGATACAACCATTCAGTTGGTATCAGAGCAGGTTTTCTTATACATTCAAGTTATCTTAGTTTGTTCGAATATCTATTCAGAAATCGTTTTTGTTGGGGTGCAAAGTTCTCATTGGATGTTGTAATTAGCTTACCCTCTTTAGATATGTAATGGGTTGAGCTTTTACTATAAATAGGAAGTGAGATGATCCCATTTATGCAATATGAGAGATTTAGTTGAGTGAGAGAATTTTTACATGACGCACTTTGTAAACTCTTTCTAGAACTAATTGAGCTTAAACAGAGAATTGTTTACATTGTGTGTTCTTCATTATGTTTGATATATATTGATCATTACAATTCCGCATACATCATCTATTCCGGGATCCAACATGTGGTATCAGTGCGGGTTCTTGAAGATTTAACAACTTTTTCAAGAAATTTAACCAAGATGACAATATGATTTTGTGAATCTTATACTAATCTTCAATGTTGTAAGTTTTCTATTTTTTAGAGTGTTCTTATTCTAGAAATCAAATTTTATTCTTGGTTTTGATTCAAATTCGATATTCCCTCTCTATAATTCTTGTCAAATTTGTTTTCACTCGATAGAAGTTATTTCAGATTAGTTTTCTTTGTCTAAAGTTCTTGTCATATTCATATTCTCTCTCTAGAACTCATTTTTGGGTTCGTTTTAACTCTCTTGAAATATCCAACTTCTGTTGATCTTTTTGTTAATTGATCAAATATGGTGTATTTGGAGTATGATTCTTGGATCGTGATGATTGAAGATGTGAAGTACAAATTCAATGAAGAACAATATTATTGATTATTATTGAAAGGTGGATTGATTACATGGAGTACTTTAACTTCTTATGGGAACAACAAAGATGATTTTGGAAAATTGATATTTCAACCTCTTTGTAAGATCGAAAGTTAGTATGTTTTTATTTGAAAGCTGGAGTTTCGAACATTGTGGTCTAAAAAGCATGAGTTCATATATCGAAAGGAATTTTGGGAAGAAGATGACACACATTTTCATTTATGGTCCCTATGTAGGGTTCGAAATATGTTGTAAGATGTCGAAGCATCTTGTGTCATGTTTAGTGTTGAAGTCAGATTACATGTATTAATTGGATGTATTTCATAAGGGAATTTTTAGGGTTCGAAGCATCTGTGTCATAGACCTTATGTACTTTTTGTTTACTTCTGGTGTTCCTATAAATAGGGATAGATATAAGGGTTAGAGTAACTTTTGGCACTCTGTGTACGTTACACTTTCATTCACTTGTATTTTTTCAGAAGTATTAATTGAGCCAAACAGATTATATTTACGATTTGTGTTCTAGAATCATTTCATACTCTGATTACATTCATATACTCGATTCATACGAACTACATTTGGTATCAGAGCGGGTCTTCAAAGATCAAAGCGATTTTTCAAAGAAACGGTTCTCGGTTTGGCTACATTCAACACAATTGGAACGTTTATGGTGAGTCTCTCGATGATCTCTCTAAATCTCTTTGATTCGTGCTTGCGTTCTTGAATTTTTTTTGATCATTTTGACTCATTGGATCATTGTTTTTTTTTCAAAAAAACCCATTTGTTATGTTCCAATAATTTTTTAATTGATCAAGCCCGGCCGAATCCTATTCTTTTGATTGATTCGATTATAAATTCACAATTATTGTTTTGAATCAAAATTGAGTCCAAAAAGCATTTTATATATGATTCGATTCTATGGGTTTATTACTGTTCATCATGCTTGATTTAGTCCACAATTCATTTTATGATCCAATTTTCTAATGTTTACTATTCATAAATCAATTTTGAGCCCAAACTTGTTTTAGATCCAATATATTGAAATTGTGAGCCCAATGATTCCTACAATCCATTTGATACTTAAGGTTTGTTTAAACGTCGTTCGTCATACGCATTCCAAGTTGTACCTGATGTTCACATCGCTTTTTGTTTCCAGTTCTTGTATTTCGTTTTCATCCCATCATTTCTAATAATCCTTTGTTTTTGATTGTTAATATGAAATTGGGAATCAATTTCATATGATTTGGTATATGATGAAATCAATTTTGTTCAAGTCATAGCTTAGAAATCGAAAATTGAGTCTTTGATTCTAAAGATTTTGACCAAGAACACTTGAATATGATGAAGAACAGTTGGTTAAACACGTTTTGATCTAAAATTTGGTATTAGAATCATCAATTTGATGTTTGTAGATCTTTTACTTCGAAAAGTCAAACCCAAAAAACGTCAAATTCGATTTTTATGTGGTGATTCTATGAATTTGGAGGGTAAAACTGGTTAATACAAGTTGTATTTGGGCTATGGATGTTCAAATCATGCTTGATTTTGAGGTTCAATTTCGATAATTGGCTTGGAATTTAATTTTGATGTCGAGCACTACAAGGCTTGAGAACGAAGGCTTGTAGTCAAAAGTCACTACAGAAATCATAGTAGATTTTGGAGAAGACATGCTTCTTCGAAGTTTTGTGATTAAACCGACACAGCTATGCATGTCGTAAAAAGTATATTTTTGATAGATTACTTATTAGCCTACGTGGTCTAAAGGAAATTCATAGTAGTCATATAAACGAGAGTGTGCATATAAATAACGTCCAAATCCAACTTCGTGAGAGGAAGTTATAATTTTTCGAAGTTTCAGTGCAGCAATGTTAGCACAAAAATCAAATTTTAGATTGGTCGATTTTTAGTTGAAACAATCTAAATGAGATTTGAAGATCTCGTCAATATAAAGATAGTCAAGAACGGATATCATGCGAGAGAGTTGTGAATTTTTAACGGATTTTAATAGTGTAGGTCTGTTAAAAATATAACTTTAAAAATAAAATCAAAATTAGCCAACAGGGTCTAAATGAAAGTTATATATCTCATTGATAGCTACACGTGGATATAAAAAGCGTCGAAAACGGAGTTCATATGAAGAATATATGAATTTTTAAAGATTTTATAAAGATAGTCAAGCAATCTCTGAGGCAATATTTTTCACTTAGAGATAGTCAAGCAATCTCTGAGGCAATATTTTTCACTTAGAGATCCTTTAGGATATATCCTTTGAGATTATCAGTTAGCATAAAGGAGTGAGAATAACGGGAATGGGTAATCAGGTTAATTTGTTGATGTGAATTATATAATTATAACAAATTAATATTGTTGGTTGAAAACCCTAGGTAGTCACCAGGTTTCCCAACTTGACCCACTCTACTTCTTTGTATCATAGGTAGCAGTACAAAGATATATGAATGATGAGAGATTCAAGGAGATGTAGACTGATAGTCTAAGATAATGTAAGGCATGTTTATGTTTATGTTTTGTATCAGTTATGTCATCCCAAGATTTTATAAATCAATGAAAAACATTTATTCAGAAAACTTTTATGAGACCAAATTCCGCATTTGTAAATAAAATATGTTTTAAATAAGCATAAGTACAAAAGTTTTAAAAAGACCGTGAAAATAGGAATGTCAGACTTGCTAAATCAACTCAATGGTCTTGAGTACGACCTTCGTACCGTAAAGCATCTCGAAGGGCGGACGATCGATACTAGCGTGGTAACCGTTATTGTAGGAGAACTTGGCCAATGGAAGATTAGTATCCTAACTCTCACCAAAATCTAGCATAAATGCCCTAAGAATGTCCTCGAGAGTCTAAATAGTCTTCTCACTCTGTGCGTCAGTCTGAGGGTGGTATGCAGTACTGAAATGAAGCCGGGTACCCAATTCTTCAAAAAATTTCCTCCAAAACCTAGAGGTGAAGCGAATATCATGATATAAATAACTGAAATTGGTACCACGTGCTGAACCACTACCTCCGTAATATATATGTCAGCCAAGTTCTCGGCAGATATACTCTCAACGACAGGGATGAAATGAGCACTCTTGGTCAACCTACCAACAATGACCCAGACAAAATCAACCCCAATTTCCGTCTGTGGCAGCTTCGTAATAATATCCATGGTGATCTCCTCCCACTTCCACTTCAGAATGGTTAATGGGTGCATTTTTCCGTGGGCCTCTGATGTTTAGCCTTGCCTTTCTGGTAAGTCAAGCACAGCTCCACAAACCGTCCTATCTCCCTCTTATACAAGGACACAAATATCTCATTCTCAGGTCTTTGTACATCATCGTGGCCCCGGATGGATCAAAAACTTTGAATTATGAGCTTCCTCCAATAATGTATGCCTAACCCCACCAGAAACTGGAACCCACACTCTGCCGCAGTGAGTCAACAATCCATGACTAACCCCTGGTCCTCTCTTCTTTCGAATTTTCCTTTTCAACCCCTTTACTTGAGCCTTCTTGATCAAATCCAACATAAGTGAAATAATGACCATCCTCAAGCATAGATCCCCAATGGATGTACTTGTTGCCTTGCGACCCAAGGCATCGGCCACATAATTGGCCTTCCCTGGGTGATATAAAATCTTGGAATTATAATCTTTCACCACATCCAACCATCTGCACCGTCTTATGTTCAAGTTAGATGATCCATCAGGTACCTCAAGCTCTTGTGATCAGTATAAATAGTGCACCTAACCCCATAGAAATAATGTCTCCAGATCTTGAGGGCGAAAACCATAGCCCCAACCCCAAATCATGTGTAAGGTAGTTTGCCTTGTGAGGCTTCATCTACCTAGATGCATACACAATCACATGACCTCTCTACATAAGTACTGCACCCAGACCCAAAAACGACACATCCCAATACACTACAAAGTCATCCATACCCTCAGGGAGGGTCAAAATCGGAGCCTCTCATAGCTTTTACCTCTAAATATCAAAAGCTGCATGCTGATCAGGCCCCCACCGGAAAGAAAAATTCTTATTCGTCAGATGTGTCAAGGGAATAACAATCTTGGAGAAATCTTGAATAACTACTTAGTAATAACCTGCTAAGATGGTGACCTCAGAACCTCCCACTGCATCCCTGCCTCTATCTTGGCCGGATCGACCAATATACCCTTCTGGTTGACGATGTGCCCCACGAACTGCATCTCGCGCAACCAGAAATCACACTTGGAGAAATTAGCATAATTTCCCTCCCTCCTCAAGGTCTCTAAAACCTCCCGTAAATGCTCCTTGTGACGCTCCTTGGTCATAGAGTAGACCAGGATATCATTGATAAACACTATCACCGACCGATCTAACATCAGCCTACACACCTGGTTCACAAGATCCATGAACGATGCCGGTGTGTTGGTAAGACCAAATGGCATCACCATGAAATTGTAGCGACCATAGCAAGTTCTAAAGCCCGTCTTTTGCAAATCATCATCCCTGACCCCCATTGAGTGATAACCCGATCTCAAATCAATCTTGGAAAACCAAGATGCGCCCTGAAGCTGGTCAAATAAATCATAAATCCTAGAAAGTGGATAATGGTTCTTCATCGTCAGCTTGTTCAACTCCTGATAGTTAATGCACATCTTATATGAACCATCCTTCTTTTTCACAAACAGGATAAAAGCTCCCCACGATGAGCCACTCGGTATGATGAATCCCTTGTCTAATAGCTCGTGCAGCTCTGTAGACAACTCCTGTACTTCTGGAGGTGGTAAGCGATATGGTGCCTTGACTATCGGATCTGCACCTAAATCAAAATTAATCCGAAACTTAACCTGCCTCTCGGAAGGCACCGCTGGCAGATCCTCAAGGATCATATCAGGAATCTGGAGTTCTTCGGGAAGAAGGACCCCATTGCTATTCGATTTTGGATCGCTGACATGGAGAATGCTCATCGAATGAGTTTTTACCCCGAGGGGTCGAAGGTTCGATTCACATGATGCCTTCTAAGTGATGGAGCTCGTGATTGGTGGGAGGAGGTCGGACACTCTTTGGAAGCTGCATCTGTGGCGGCCATGACTTGGGATGATTTTGTGACAAGGTTCAGGGCGGAGTTTGCACCAACTATCAAGCCGTAGTAGCTGGCAAGGGAGTTTCATGACCTTCGCCAGACTACAGAGACTGTGGTGGAGATCACCACGAAGTTCCGAAAGAGAGCTTTGTTGGTTATGTAGTATGTCGCGGACGAGGAGATGAGGAATACGAGGTACCATGACATACTCAGGGACGATATATGGGAGTTTATAAGTATATCGAGCTGCAAGACCTTAGTTGACATGATTTTTAGATCCTGAGAGTGGTAGATTGATTTGGAGCATCTGAGGAAGCGAAGGATAGTGCAGACACAAACATCGGAGGGCCAGACAAAGATGACCAAGACTGTTGATTCTAGATCGAGTGGTAAGGAGGGTTGGTGCCAAGTGTGGCAAGTATCATGAGGGGAACTTTCGTGAGAAGGGAGGAAATTGTTTCAGATGCGGCCAGGCAGGCCATTTTTGCAGGGATTTCACTCGTGGGGCATTTATATATTTCCACTATAATCAGATGGGCCACAAGAAGGTTGATTGACAGGGGAGCTGTGGCGATTCCTGCACCAGCCACTTTGAGGATTATTGATGGCTGCCAAGGAAAGGCAGAGGATCCCGTAGTGAAGAGCAGGGCATTCCAGTTGATAGCCGAGGCGCGAGTAGCTCCCAATGTGGTTACCGATACGTATCTTTTACATACGTTTTACTGCCTTCATTATTAATGCTTATGTTTTATTTGATCATGTATAGGGAGATTTCTAGTCAAAGGTATGACATCTCATGTTCTATTTGATTCGGGTGCAACCCGAGCCTTTATGTCTCTTACGCTTATCAAGAAGTTTAGCGATGCCCCATTCGAGATTTATGATAATCATTTAGTTAGTGATTCTAGGGTTCATCAAGGATGTGTTCTGAATATATGTTCAATGAGATATGTATGTTTGATCTGCTACCGATTCCTCTATGAGGGTTGAAAGTTATTATGGGGATAGATTGGTTTGGCCCCAATGGGGCTATGATTGATTGCATGTACCGGTTGTTGAGAGTTCGAAGCCCAAGTGGGGAGGGGGGGGGGGAATTGGTTATCTTCGACAAAAGTTATTATCCGTGAGAGCCAAGAGGTATCTTCAGCAGGGTTACTCTGGATTCCTAGCATATATGGTGGATAAGAAGATTGTGGATGTTCTGCCCATTCTTAAGGAATTTCCTGATGTGTTTCCCTAGGATCTACCATGGGTGCCTCCCGAGAGGTAGGTTGAGTTCCAGATTGATTTGATTCCGGGTGCGGATCCGATAACCAAGGCACCCTATCGCATAGCACCTCCAGAGATGAAAAAATTGTCTACATAGTTGCAGGAGATGTTAGATAAGGGATTCATAAGACCTAATAAGTCGACGTGGGGAGCTCCGATCCTATTTGTGAAGAAAGAAGGATGGTTCACACAGGATATACATTGACTACCAGGAGTTAAACAAGCTGACAGTGAAGAACTGTTATCCACTTTCGAGGATTGATGATTTATTTGACCAGCTTTAGGGTGCATCTTGGTTTTCCATGATTGATTTGAGATTGAGTTATCACCAGGTGAGGGTCAGGGATGAGGATGTGCAAAAGAAAACCTTTAGGACTCACTATGGTCAGTACAAGTTTTTGGTGATGCCATTTGGGATCACAAACGCACAAGCAACGTTCATGGATCTTTTGAAACATGTATGCAGTCTGATGCTGGATCGGTCGATGACAGTGTTTATCGATGATATCATGGTCTACTCTAAGACAGAGGAGCAGCACGAGGAGCATTTACGGTAGGTTTTGAATACCTTAAAGAGGGAGAGGCTTTATACCATGTTTTGTAAGTGTGAGTTCTTGTTGCATGAGGTGCAGTTTTTGGAGCACATCGTCAACTAGAGGGGTATATTGGTCGATCCAGCCAAGATAGATATAGTGATGTAGTAGGAGGTTCCAATGTCACAATATGAGATCAGGAGCTTCCTTGGGTTAGTAGGTTATTACCGAAGATTTATTCAGGAATTCTCCATGATTTTTGTTCCCTGGAGACGGATGAAGAAGAAGAATGTTTCTTTCCTATGGGGGGCTGATCAGCAGGCATCGTTTGAGACTTTGAGGTAGAAACTGTCTGAGGTACCGATTTTGACCCCCCCTGAGCGTATGGATGACTTTGTGGTGTATTTTGATGCATCGATTATGGGTCTGGGTGCAATGCTTATGCAAATAAATCATGTGGTTGCATATGCATCGAGGCAGCTAAAGCCTCACGAGGCAAACTACCATACACATGATTGAGAGTTGGGGGTTGTGGTTTTCTCCCTCAAGATCTGGAGAAATTATTTGTGTGGGGTCAAGTGCATTATTTATACTGATCACAAGATCCTAAGGTACCTGATGGATCATGCAAACTTGAACATGAGACAACGAATATGGTTGGATGTGGTAAAAGATTATGATTGCGAGATTTTATACCACCCTGGGAAGGCCAATGTTTTGGCCGGTGCCTTGAGTCACAAGGGAGCGAGTACATCCATCAGGGATCAGTGCTTGAGGGTGGTCATTATTTCACCATTGTTGGATTCGATCAAGAAGGCTCAAGTAGATGGGTTAAAGAAGGAAAATTGGAAGGAAGAGAGGATTAGGGGTCAGATTCCATTATTTATCAGGGATAGCCTTGGATTGTTGACTTAGTGCGATAGAGTGTGGGTTTTGGTTGCTGGTGGGAGTTGGGAAGTTATTATTAGAGGAAGATCATAAGTCGATGTTTTCGATCCATCCGGGGGCACTACGATGTACAAAGACTAGAGATTGAGTTATTGGTGACCCTGTATGAAGAGGGAGATAACATGGTTTGTGGAGCGGTGCTTGACTTGCCGGAAAGTCAAGGTCGAACATCAGAGGCCCCATGACAAAATGTAGTCGTTACCAATTCCCACGTGCAATCAGAAGGAGATCACCATGGATTTTATTACAAAGCTTCAACAGACGAAACGTGAGGTTGATTTTGTCTGGATCATTGTTGACAGGTTGACCAAGAGTGCTCATTTCATCCCTATCATTGATTGTATTTCTGCTCAGAAGCTGGCTGACATCTACATTAGGGAGGTAGTGGTTCCGCATGGGGTACCAGTTTTTGTGATTTTTGATCGTGATCTTTGCTTCAGCACCAGGTTTTGGAGGAAAATTCATGAAAAATTGGGTACTCGACTTAATTTCAGCACCGCAAGCCACCCTCAGACTGAAAACAGAGTGAGAGGATTATTCAGAATCTTGAGGACATGCTTAGAGCATGTGTGCTAGATGTTGGCAGGCGTTGGGATGCTTATCTTCCATTAGTCGAGTTCTCCTACAACAACAGTGACCATGCCAGTATCGATCGTCCTCCCTTCGAGATGCTTTATGGGAGGAAATGTTGGACCCCGGTTTCTTGGGGCGAGGTCGAGCATTGAGTTCTGGGGAGTAATGAGGTCGTACTCAAGGCCACTAAGTTGATTCAGCAGGTCCGTGATCAGCCGCAGACAGCGCAAAGTCACCAGAAGAATTATACTGACCAATGACGTTCGTACCTTGAGTTTCAGGTCGGAGATTACGTGCTCCGGAGGGTGTTACCTTGGAAAGGTGTCATGTGGTTCTGGAAGAGGGGTGGTCAAGGTTGCGTATCAATTGGAAAGGTGTCATATGGTTCTGGAAAGGTGTCATATGGTTCTGGAAAGGTGTTACCTTGGTCCTTTCTAGACTATCGCCCGAGTGGTCAAGGTTGAAGGGTTTTGAGCATTCTAACACTCCTATGGTGTACATGCAACCCTAGATGCTTTGGATCTATGTTTTCTCTATTATACATGCATACATTCAATATTCCAAAGCATCATCCTAACTAGCATACAATGGAGTATAAACAACATGAAATACAAGTTAGATGACATACCTTTTGTTGTAGATGCAGACCTTGGACCTTTAAGAACTTAGTGCCCCAAGTGTTGCACCTGAAATGGAATCACACAACACCACCAACAAATGGAGGAAGTTGAGAAGATGTCACTTCCACTCATAAAATCGTCTTGCCCTCTTGTGTTTCCACTCACTTAGGTCTAGTTCCCAATTTAATAACCTTGGGGTTTCTTATATAGTGTGGCAAAATAGGGTTACACCACGTAAACCCTAATGACTTTCCATATCCCTCATGCTCCATGGGTTAAAACTTCAATGGAGTATCCATGGGTCATCACATGGGTTTATCCCAACATGAAGAACTATGGATCATAAGCCCACGTTATAAGAATGAATGATTTACATAATCAATCCCCATATATTTAATTAGTCTCTTTTGATCACAAAATTAATTCCAAATTAATTCTTGATTTACATAATCAATCCCTATATATAGTGTACCCTACATACTGGGGATTACACTAGAGGGAACATGAAGTGTTGAGAGTATAATAGCTGCTAAATTTACATTTTTTATCGAATAAAGACTTATATGATCAAGGTTTTTATGAATCCATGTCATATTAGCCTTATAGGATTGTTTTAAAGAAGGAAAAGCTTCTAGGAGGCGAGTCTAGGAAGCTTTAATGTGTGCGTGATATAGAAAAAAAATTCCTAGTGGGGTATAGGAAATTTTGTTGCATGTGTTCATTTGAACACATACATATATGCTAAATTGTTTTCTGGTTATCATGTATAGTGACTTGGGAACTGTGAGGCAATTCTTGGGACGAGTATGCATATGTTCGAAAGGTAGTGTAGGCGTGCACTAACAAGAAGCACAAGATTAGTACTTGGATAAGGAAGAGTCACAAGGTTACTAAGGCATTAGTAGTTGGGTATGTTTTTGTCTGTTCTGTTATAACCATCGATATGGTGATGTCTATAAAATTAGTTTCCGGTTCAGAACCTATTGGTCATGAAGAATCGAGTCCGAGTAATATAAACCTATGAAGTGAGTTAATTGGTTCAGAGAACCATGTCCCGTGTAATAAATGATTGTTTTCCATAGATATGAGATAAATGTGATCGAAGTGATCAACAGAAGTATGGCAGCCTTCGTTAGGGCTGAGCAACCAGTTGCTAGAGATTCTACCTATCATGATATGGTTGAAGTCCATTCTTCCTTGAAGGTATTTTTCGTTTACTATTCAAATCTTAGAGACAAGAGTCTAATTCAATATATAAATGTTTCATCGTGCAATGGAAGGTCGTTAGAATATTGTCATTCAGTCTGTTACTATAGCCAAAGTAAAGACCTTATCTTGTCTTGACTTTACGACCCAATTTAGAAAGGAGTAGTAAGTCTATGGTAAAGTCTCATGTTCCCTCACGATATTTGATGGATTCTTCTTACTTTCCAACAAAAACATCCATTATATCGTTTACATAACAACATCTGAAGCTAATAACTCTTCTCTAGTTTCTTCTACTGCAACTCTCCTGGATCTTGACGTTAAGTCCGAAGTCGAGTTGCCTTTCGTACTTTTTGCCTTAACAATCTATTTTCCCTTACTTGGGTTTGAACCCTTACTTACTACTACCTATAATTTATTAAAGCCTAACTGGTTCAGCTTATGTGTTGTGTAGCTCTTTTTCTTAATGAAGGAAACTCCTGATTGTCATATTAATGACCTTAACATCCTCAACGACTACAGTCTGATGAAGATCATGACAAGCACGAAGTCGTCCACTAATGCACACGTATACAAAAATGGTAATAGAGGATATTATTAACGTAATGGAAATATTAGCAAAATGGATGGTTGTTGAACTCAATATTATTATTTCGTATTTTATGGGACGACTAACCTTGTCACACTTCAACTGATCTTCTTGTAATGATCCTTTCGATCATGTCTTTAAGCATTTGGGTAGAAACATACAAAAGAGACTTGCTTACACCTCATGTTCTAGCTACAATAACTATAGCTCCCTTGGCTTCGCGAATGAAAAACAATAGGTTTGAACCTATATGCTGATGGTGGTGCTTGAACCTCCACTTGTTGCTAGTATTGTATAGGATGATCTGATACGAGCCCAAATGTTTACCTGACCCAATATATGTTATACTGTATTTTTGTGGCTTCCCATTCTTAGTGAAAAGTCATGTGATATGAAAGATAATTTGATAGTTTATACGATGTAAAAAGTTTTGCAGCATGTACCTAAAATCCATCCAGGAGAGCTTATGTAGTCATTGCACTTAGACTAATACATCTAACCAATAAAGGTTGAAGTTAAGCTCCTTGCTTAAGCATGTAGGGTTTGATTGAAAAAAAGTAAGATAAAAAAAGAAAAGGGAAATTACAAAAAAGTTTTAGAGTTGTCAAAGTATGAAAATCAAATGATCAAAAATTCTGAAGAATCAAATATAGAAGATACCAAAAATCAAACAAAGAGGTGGTGAATTCAAAGAAATTGAAAAGAGAATATCAAAGAAGAGATGAATTCCAAGAGCTTCGTTGTGCTATCAAAGTTGTAATTCTTTCTAGAATTTATGTATGCTTGGTAGTTTAACCAAAAATACATTGAGGTTAAGAAAGATTTTTGAGGATGGATTTTGAGGGTTGCAAAAATGAGTGTCGTATAAGATAAGGGGTGAAGGTTCATAAGAATTGTGAGTATTTATAAATGGGAAGTTTTTAGGAAGTATAGACACAAATACATGTATAACGGTCTTGGGATAATGGGTGGGTTTAAAATGGATTGGTTTATGAGATATTGGTGATGGCGGTTAATTTAAAAATTATTTTTGCTTGGGGGCAAACAAAAGACTATTGTGAGGTAGTTTGATAACGTCTATTATATATATATATATATATATATATATATATATATATATATATATATATATATATAGCGTTTTCTTATTATTTGATACTATATTTTTATGCTTTTTAGAACTAAAGCTACTTATAGTGTTTAAATTTATATTTTATAGGTATATCGTTGCTAGAGCAGAAAAAAAGTAAAAGGAGATGGAATTTGGACATAGAATGCAATAAGGGACGAAGTGGCTGAAGGCAGCCCACTACGCCCAGTGTAGTGGGACTTACGCCCATCGTACTGGGTTAGTGACTTCGTATCCAAGTCGCACAAAAATACAAATACGCCCCGCGTAGACCGACTTACGCCTAACATATGTAAGTCGGTTCCAAAGTTTATTTAAAGCGATTTTCGATCAACTAGAGGGAAGAACTTGATTTCCATTGATCCTTTGTTGACAAGTAACCTCCTTTTCGCCGTATTGAGGGTTTAGAAGGCGGCCAGAAGGCTGTTAAGCTGACTGGAGCGAAGATCTGAGGGATTAGACAACGGATTCATGTCGGAGATCATGTGGTTTGTTGTCGTGAACATGATTAACATTCCACCATGGTTCCATTATCTGCTACTTTCTGATTTATGCGTTAAAACCTTCTACTTTCTGGTTATGATTGAATGAATCTTTGAGTTTACGGTTTAATTGTTATTTGGATTGTTATACTTATTTAATATTAATTTTTTCAAGTTTGATTGAAAGACCCATATGTGTTAGATATTGTTACTTAGTTCCCTATTGCTAAATTAATAGAGTTTAGATGACCATCTAATTGTGTTAATTTGAGTCATAGTTGTCCAGTGACCATTGGTGATTATTACTAGTGTTTTGACCAAAACCTAGGGTTTGGAAATAAAGTGGTGAACTTTAATGTGTGGCATGAGTAGATGACCATTCTATGCATGATTTAACTCCTATGATCATTGAGGGTTAAATAAGATCAAATCTTGCTTAATATGAACTGAATACTAATTTGCATGATTGTTTGTTCACTTGATCAATGTATTAATAGTTGTGTTGAAATCAAATGATTAGTTTTGTTCAAATTAGGAATTGGTGAATAATGAATAAATATCCATTGTATTAGTGGTTAGCCATTATTTTAAGATGTAATTTATCTAGACCAAACCTAAAGAAATTTGTCTTCCAGTCAGTTTATCGATAATTGATGTTAAGTGTTATTTGAGCTTTAATAAAACCCTTTTTAATGCTTTTGAGTGTTTTGTGTAACCTATAATCAAACATTCTAAAATTAATTCACCACTGTTCCCCTTGTGTTCGAAACCTGGTCTTACCACAACTATACAATTGCACGATTAGGTACACTGCCTAGTGTTTTTATTAGTCCGGTTAAGATAAAATCAGTTTTATAAATTTAAAACTTGAGTAATTATATATATATATATATATATATATATATATATATATATATATATATATATATATATATATAAAAAAACACATCATTGATAATACTTAGGGGTTTGGGTAACGAACACTCTCAGAATATTGCTTGTACTCTAAAAAACTTTATACTCATCTAGACATAATCTGAAAGAGTAATTCTTCGTTTAATCAAGTTTGATTAATTGATTATGTTGTTGTTTTTGTCAATCGGTCTTATAATCGTCTCAATTTCTTTTTTTTTTTTCATCAAATCAAATGGCTATTCTTAATCTGAAGACAATGATCATCCCGATGTTGATCCCATAGTATTTTGATCAGTAGGCTAATCAAATGGAGTATTACCTTAACGAAATCGATGAAGATGTTTGGAGATCAATCGACCAAGGAGCTTATCAAGCATATATGGTTGAAGTTATTGGTAATGACAGAGCAGATGGAGATATGGTTGCACAAGAGAACAAATGTAAGGCTAGTAATAAGAAGTGTCCTCGTGAGTTGAGAGGAGCACCTCTTCTTGTCATCTACAACTATGTTCATGGATGTAAATCTGCTAAGGAAATTTGGGATGCATTGTAGGAAAAGTATCAAGGCAACGAGAGGACAAAGAAAAGCTCAGTGACGAAATGTTTGTCTAAACTTGCTAATTTTATGTAGAAAGCAAACGAAAACGTCGAAGCATACTACGATAGGATGAATGATATGATCTTCAAGTGCACTCGATATGGGGTAAATCGTACTTGTAACATTCACCATCCATGTAATTTATAATTTTAACCCTTATATATTAAATTTGTTGCAAAATCGTTCCCTTGGTCACCTAAGTAGAAACACGTTTTTATTGGGTACGTTGGGCACACACTTGCGTACTCAGCCAGGTGGACCATCCCTTGACCCTTTGACTTGTTGAATTTGACTTTTGACCTGGGGTTTGACCAAGTTTGACCTGGGGGCATTTTGGGTATTTTGAGCTGTAAGTTGAGTCTAGGTCACTGTTTTCTATAGAGGTGACCTATAGAGTTAATAGTTGGAGCAGCGTTCTTTTCAACTATCTTTTCAGACTGTGAGGTGACTTTTCCTCATTTCTACTTGTTGTTCGAATGCATCAATCTTGGCCCAGTAGATTGTGTATTATGGTTTGGAATATTGATATATTGTAGTGAACTGTTAAGGTATACATGATTATCTGGTTGAAGTAATGTGTTTATGTGTTTCACATGTCGACATAGTGTGGTTGGGTTGAGACTGTATTGCTTTGTGCTGCGAGTGAAGAAACCCGGGTAATCCTATCGAAAGGTTGTGGGCCGGTGGAAATCCAACTATGAGGTTGTGGGCCATTAGGTGGATATTCAATTGTGAGGTTGTGGGTCGGGGCAATGCAACCCAAAAGTTGTAGGCCAGTGGTAATCCAACCGGAAGGTTGTGGACCCATTATGTAGTAATTGTATATGTTTTGTTGTGTGGTAGTTGGGGAAACTCACTGAGCTTTGGCTTATAGGTTCAGTTTTATGTTTCAAGTACTTCATATGATCGGGGAAAAGAAAAGGCGTGATTGTACACACCCTTCAGTGACATGTTTGGGAGATTTTGTTACACTATGATTCTGGGATATTTGTATTTGATACTTGATTTTTGTTGGGGGGTTGTTTGAAAATTATGATTTTTCCTTAATTAAAATGGAAAAATTTTATCAAGATTTTGGGATGTTACAAGTTGGTATCAGAGCCATGGTTTGAGGAGAATTCGATGAGCATTCGTGTGAATCCATACTCAAGCTATGGATCTGTACATCTTTTCAAAACAAATTTAAAAAAAATGTTTTCAAAATTGTTTCTAAATTGGTTTGCAAAATTGTTTCAAGGGTGACAAGGAGGATGTGATGTGTACGATCAGCCAGAGCATAAAATTATACCCCAAGATACCCATACTGTAATATGTTATGATGTCTATGATAGAACTGCATGCTAGTGATAGGCTGGGGATCTTCAAGAATTGCATGATAGAATTACCTGATGTATGATGCTAGATAGCCTAGGAGGAATTTAGATATGTTAGATGAATTTGACATCATTATTGTAGTTGCATAGTGTATGCATCATAGTTGTATGTAACTAAGATTCTATAACCTGTGAATGTTTGGTTTAGCATTATTTACTTTTCCTTGTTTGGTTGTGGGCTTAGGGTAGAATCAAGTATTCGACTGTCTATGGGATCCAACATTATGCATGATTAGCATGCACGAGTTACTACAGGGTTGGTGGAAGTTTCATGAGTGAGTATGTGAGCAGCTGGCCAGATGAGGAGTGATTAGCCACTCTCGAGAGCGTGAGTATAGAATGTATGCGTATCCTAGTTGTGGGTTGGTTTTCAAGTAGTTTGTGATGATCCATTGAGACGAATACGGGTAAGTGTGGAAGGTAGTATGGGCCTGTACTACTAAAAGCACATGACCCGTAAACGTAACACAGAAGTAACAAACCCGAATGGTTTAGCCTCTCTGTGATGATGGTAAAGTATGAATGGTGGCATTTTCTGATATATTTATTAGTCCATTTTCAGTATACTGTTCACGAGAGGATCTAGTTCGATATCTAGAGCGGGTGGCCAGTATAGGCCAAGGTTGACTAATTATTAAATTTGGGAGTTGATTGCCACTGAGGTGGCTGCTGCTATCTGAAGTTTTATTTCGGAGTTGTTTAGGTCTATCAAGACCGCTATGATGGAGTTATTCGATGATCGCTATGCTGCCCTCACCGAGACTTATATTTTTGTAGCCATCGTAGCCGTTGTTGTTGCGTGTGACTGAGGATGAGGCTCAGTTCATTACATGGACTTCATCAACACGAAGCCCTTAGAGTTTGACAGGGTTAAGGACCTGATTATCGCTATGAGGTAGATTTCTGATGTGGAGGGCTTTTTCTTCACCCGCTCCTTTCTAGAGTACTAGAAGAACAGGTGCGCCCTGAACCTCCTTTAGTTGGGTGCGAAGGACTAGTGGATCCTAGTGATTGGTTCCTAAACTCCTGAGCAGAGAACTACTATTACATGGGAGCAGTTCTCTGAGATGTTTCGCACTAGGTTTGTTCCCATGATGGAGAGGGAGTGATTGGATCAGGAGTACTTGGATTTGAAATAGACGACGGATTCGGTGGAGAAGATCACCAAGATGTTCATTGAGAGGGCTTTATTCTGTCCCGAGTTTGCTTCTTCGGAGTAGGCTCAGATGACGTGATACTTGAGCATGATCAAGATGGATATCCGACAATTTGTGTCTACCTAGAGTTACAGTACCCTCGTCGAGCTTCAAGATGCCACGAGGAGGCGA
The DNA here is from genome assembly GCF_052849685.1 of Lactuca virosa. Classification (NCBI taxonomy): domain Eukaryota; kingdom Viridiplantae; phylum Streptophyta; class Magnoliopsida; order Asterales; family Asteraceae; genus Lactuca; species Lactuca virosa. Next base: position 163,242,659 of record NC_136433.1, on the reverse strand, counting down.
GTGATTGAGATAGGGATCCATATGAGGGAGAAACGTTAGGCTTATTGATTTAAAGATCTGGGGGACAAAAGGGTCCTACTTGTGGAAAGTGTGGAAAGGTTCATGAGGGTGCTTGTTGATTTTCAAGCCCTCTAATTCAAGATCTGGGGTACAAAGGGGTCCTACTTGTGGAAAGTGTGGAAAGGTTCATGAGGGTGCTTATTGATTTTCTTCTGGATGCCACAAATGTGACAGGGAGGGCCACATAGCTAGGGATTGTCACCATCAGGCTCCACCACCAAGCTCCTATATTTGTTACTACTGAAACAAGGTGGGCCATATGATTGCCTGGTGCCCCTTGCTTGCTGCCAGGCCCGTGCATGCACTACCTACTTCTACCCTTCGGATTACGGATGGACGCCAGGTTAGGGCAGAGCCCCGGGGGATCAAAGTTGTGGCTTCCAGCTCACATCAGAGGAGGGCAGTGCGGCGCCAAACGTCGTTATTGGTATGTTTTAATTTATTATTTTGTCAAGTTATTTTATTGTATGCTTATGATTATGATTCTGCTAGGTACCTTCTTAGTGAATTCCCTGCCTTCTCTTGTGCTTTTTAACTCGGGTGCGAGTTGGTCTTTTGTGTCTCAGTCCTTTAGTAGGAGTTTTCAGATGTCTCTTGGAGAGTTGGAATGCCCGTTGCAAGTTTCCATTGCCGATGAGCACGAGGTTTCCGGATCGAGCATTTATCCGGGTCGTGTTATGGATATTTTCACGGAGCGTTACCTAATTGATATTTTCCTTGTCCCCATTGGGGATGTATGCGTGATTGGGTGGGCTGGTTGAGCAGGTTTGGCACGATGATTGACTTCTACGGATAGTGGGTGGGAGTTTGAACCCTAGGTGGGGAAGAACTGACTATTTATGGAGGGGGTACCAGGGTTGGATCACGCTTTTGTTCTGCTGCTAAGGCTCGACAGTATCTGTAGCATGGGTGTATGTGTTATCTCGCGTATGTGGCGATACTCGGTTCGGTAAGGAGGTTTCAGTTCGGATGTGCCTGTAGTCAGGGAGTTGCCAAATTTCTTTCCAAAGGAATTACTCCGTGTGCCTCCTGAGAGGCAGGTTGAGTTTAGGATTGATTTGGTTCCCAGTGTGGCTCCAATTGCTAAGGCATCGTACTGATTGGCACCACTGGAGATGTACGAGCTATCCTCTCAGCTTCAGGAGCTACTTGGAAAGCAGTTTATCAGACCTAGCCGTTCGCCGTGGGAAGCACCGATTCTGTTTGTGAAGAAGAATGATGGTTTGACCGTACGTGTATTGATTATCGGGAGTTGAACAAGATAATGGTCAAGAACCGTTACCCATTTCCATGGATTTATGACCTATTTGATCAGCTTCAGGGTGCGTCTTTGTTTTCCAAGATCGATTTAAGTTCCGAGTATCATCAGATGAGGGTTAGAGAGGAGCATGTGGAAAATGCAGCGTTCCGGACTCGTTATGGTGATTACGAGTTCGTGGTGATGCCTTTTGGGCTCACCAATGTACCTGCAATATTTCTAGATTTGATGAATCAGGTATGCAGTGCGATGCCCGATCGATCAATCATCGTTTTTATTAATGATATCCTGGTCTATTCAAGGACCAGGGAGCAGGATGAGGAGCACCTTCGTGAGCTTATGGAAGTTTTGAGGTGGGAACGGCTGTATGCCAATTTCTCGAAGTGTGAGTTTTAGTTACGGGTGGTTCAGTTCTTAGGACTCCTCCTTAACTAGAACGACATTTTGGTTGACCCGTCCAAGATTGAGGCTATTATGTAGTGGGAGGTTCCGATGTCTCCCTCGGAGACCAGGAGTTTTCTGGGATTAGCAGTGTATTATCGAAGATTTATTTAGGATTTCTCCAAGATTGTTGTACCCCTCACTCGTTTGACGTGGAAGGGCGTGGATTTTCGCTAGGAGGCTGAGCAGCATGCTACATTTGAGTCACTCAGACGAAAGTTATTTGAGGCCCCAATGTTAAGCCTTCTTGAGGGTATTAAGGATTTTTTGTGTATTGTGATGCATCCATTCACCGATATGGGGGAGGGGGCAGTTCTTATGCAGCGAGGGAGGGTTATTGCTTATGCTTCTCGGTAGTTAAAGCTGCACGAGGTGTGATATCCTACACATGATCTAGAGTTGGGGCAGTGGTGTTTGCCTTCATGAATTGGCGACATTATTTGTATAGGGTCCGGTGTACCATCTACACGGATCACAAGAGTTTAAGATATCACATGGATCAGCTGAATCTGAACATGAGACAGTGCAGGTGGCATGACGTGGTCACAGATTATGACTGCGAGATTTTGTACCACCCGAGGAAACTGAATGTGGTTGCTGATGCTTTGAGCCGCAAGTTGGCTAGTTCTTTTGTGGGAAACTTATGTATGAGGATTTTGAATCCATTCACCACTTTTGGATTTGATTAGGGAGGCTCAGGCTCATGAGAGGATAAGGGGCGAAATTGACAGGTTTTCTACCGACATTTGTGGATTGTTGACCCGGTGTGGTTGGGTTTGGATGCTAGAGTTTGGCGGAATCAAAAAGAATGTGTTTGAGGAGGCACACAAGTCTAGAATTTTGATACACCCTAGGGCCACTAAGATGTATCGGGATTTGATACTTAGCTATTGGTGGACGTGCATGAAGATGGAGATAGTCTGGTATGTTTAGAAGTGCTTGACTTGTCGGATGGTCAAGGCTGAGCACCAGAGGCCACACGGCAAGTTTCAGCATTTGGAGGTTCGCATGTGGAAATGGGAGCATATTACTATGGATTTCATCACCAAGTTACTTCGGACGACTAAGGGGTTTGATGCGATTTTGGTGATACAGGACTGTCTAAGCAAGAGTAACCACTTCTTAGCTATTCGGGAGAGCTCATCGACCGAGAAATTGGCCAATGTTTATGTCCACGAGATCCTCGCACGACATGGTGTTCCTATTTCTATTGTTTCAGATCGAGGTGTTCAATTCACTTCTCGATTTTGGCAGAGGTTCCACGAGGAACTTAGTATGAGGCTGCATTTTCGCACTGCTTATCATCTGAATACTAACAGCCAGAGTGAGCGGACCGTTCAAACATTAGAGGATATGTTGAGAGCCTGTGTTATAGATTTCGGTCGGAGTTGGGATTCTTACCTTCCTCTGGCTAAGTTTTCTTACAACAAAAACTATCACTCCAGTATTGGTGCGCCGCCGTTTGAGCTTCTCTATGGGAGGAAGTGTCTGTTGGGTTTTGAGCATTCTAACACTCCTATGGTGTACATGCAACCCTATAAACCTTGGATCTATGTTTTCTCTATTATACATGTAAATATTAACTATTCCAAGGTTTCATCCTAACTAGCATATTATGAAGCACCTATACTACAAAGTTCTAGTTAGATGACATACCTTTTGATGTAGCTTGATGTCTTCAAGCTTTAAGAGCTTAGGCCCAATAGTGTGGAAGCCTCAAATGGAATCACAAATCACCAAAACACCTTGGAAGAACTTGAGAGAATATGTATGCACACTGAAATCGGCCCACTCTTAATTTCACACACTTGTTCCAATTTTATGAGCCAAGGACCCCTTTATATATTATGGAGGATTAGGGTTACATCCATGTAAACCCTAATACCCATGACCTTTCATTTACATAGGATCCATGGGTTAAAAGCTCCATGGACCATCCATGAAAGCTTAGCCCAACCTAAATGAACTTGGCCCATTCCATATATATAAGAGTCCATATTTAATTAGTTCTTTTTGATCACTTAATTAATTCTAAATTAATTCTTGATCAATACTAATTAAATAATACGATTCCATATTAATATATTAGAACTTATAATATATTAATATAAATCATAAATATACTATTCTCAAAAGACTATCCATATAAATTGTGTCAGTGAAGTGCAACCCAAATGGACCATGCCGGGTCGGGTCAAGTACATACCAAATATAGTTATGGACTTAGACATTACTCCAACAGTCTCCTACTTGGATAAGTCTAAAACTATTATTGAGTATGACTTCAAACCCTGACTAGCAATCGTAGCTCTCAAAAGCTTCTGTCGAACTCTAACCTTGTCAATGACTTGTCCATTAGATAAGGGATCATATATTCCTCCATTGTAGATATCATATGGACTGAGACATGGATTATAATCATTCTCTCTGTCTATTTGTTGTTTCCCGATTTTCGATTTATGATGACTGACTGATTGAACAAATCAAATCAGTCTTGGCTTGGCCAAGCACTCACATGTGTCATCGCTAAATCATCGAGAGGCCCACAGATATCGCTTTTATCCAGAAGGTAAAAGGAATGGATAAACTTCGACTCATATGGCTTGTTCTACTACTTGTTGAATCATACACAAAGACACATTTTATAACATCGAGTTACCAAATGCGTTTTCGTGCAATTAATGTATAACCAACTCATAGTAACAACTCATATCTCTAGGTTTGAAGAATATAAGATATTATCGTCTCATGATCACTCGTGATAAAATCCATGAAGTGATTCAAATGAGCGCGGGTTGAATCCAATACTCAGAACTTATGAGCACTCATGAGTGTTGTAGCACCACTTTGTCCACCAACTTGGACCTCTACAAACCAACCCATGACAGTCTTGATTCATATCTACTTCCAACATATGACCGACTGTGGATGGTTTGAATAACTTAATCATTCAGGAAGAGCGACTTAGTTATTCTGGAAGTCAAAACATGCAAAGTGAAACACAAGAATAAATGAATCAAATATGGTATCAAACCCTATGAATATAAATAAACACTTTTATTTATCACCATACTGATTACTCATTATTCATTGTTTCGGTTTTATCAACTTTATACTTGAATTAAAAACACTAGTTGTCCCATGCTCCAAGCATGTACACTATGTTTTTCTTAAACAATAGCTTTGCCATACACCAAGTATGCACTCTATGTTTGTCTATGATCCTTACTTTGTGAAATAAACCAATTGAACATAATTTCAATGATTCTAATTTCACACTCCCAAATCCTTATCGAAAAATGTGAGAATTTCAAATTCCTATCATTTATCGAAATATGTTTAGATTTTAAACTTATATGCACTGACCCTCCTGTAATGAATATGTACAAAGTCACAAAGACTTGTCAACAGTCATTATAAGGTATTCCAATGGAGATCAACTCCATGGAAACTAAGTCTCATATTCAAAGTACATTGCTTTGGACATACTTCTTGCCTTAAGTTTTCTAATCTTACACAGATAACTTCCACCTATGGAGACAACTCCATATTCTCATTTTGACTATCACTTCTGAATAAGAGATGCCTCTTTTCAGAATATGTCAATATGGTCATTCCAAAATTAGCACTATACTTCCAACTGTCCCTGAGCAACCAATCTTTAGTAAACCTCAGATTGTCCTCGACAATTGCTTAATCATTTTAGTCATATCCAACTCTAGACCTTTTCCCTTCTTAATGCCTCTGGGCATTTGAAAAATTTAGAAATGAAAAATATTATAGCACATGCAATCGATCCTGTACCCAAAGCAAATGGTACACGATTCATGATGTCTCACACAAATATTCTAGACTAGTCTTTTGCTACAATAATTTTATTTGCCATGTTTTCAAAATTTGACTATGAAGAGGGATGCCGTAATCATAATCGAATTTTGAGAACGCAATATATAGAATTTCCTTAAGTTGAACCAATCCAACATGAAATTCATATATATATTCTTGACTAAAGATGATTAAGGTCTCAATCTAAGCCTTTAGAACTGAAATGAAGTATATCCTCTCCCTTAATTATAGCAAAACAACTTTTTCAATCCCTGCAGCCTCACGAATTGAAACTTTTGTTTTCTATAATTAACATTGCTAACTTGCAATACTTATCATAATTAACATGCTCCCACTAACATGATGATTATTAGCATAACACTCATGCTCCCACTAGCTTTGACATGTATCCAGAAAACAGCTGGACTTCTAGAAGTCAATACTTTATTGACTTTCTTACCAAAGTTCAGATTTCTGATACTAGATTGCTTTGATAAGACTTTATCAAAATCATAAACCTTATTTTAGACAGCTCACAGGTGTGTCTAAACAATTTCAAAACTATGAAAAGGGATGCCGTAATCATAGTCTCAATTGTTTATATTTTTGCCATTTCTCATAAGTCCATGTAAGTGTGCCGGATAACCATGCACGCTCCACTTAACGACTTTGAGAATGCAAAGATTACAATTGCTATCTTACTTAAAATCTACTTGGTGGAAGTGTTTCCTCACCATCATTTTCATGAATCGGAGAGAAACCTTATGACCCTTAGATTTTATGGTGTATGTGTTCTTATCCACGTGAATTTGTCAAAACCATAATCACAAGACTAGGCTAGTGACAAATCCTAACTCATATGGATTGAACTTGTGCAATCTTAACCTCTTGCCACCTGGCAGCACAAGGGTCTTCCATTGCTTCCAAGTAGTTATGCAAACAATTGAGAACATGTAGAACTCAAATGTTATAGCCAACTTAAATGAAATGGGCACATAAATGTCAACACGATAGGTTATAAACCTCTAGTTGTGTGCTAGTGATGAAATACAGGTTTTATTCTTGATTAGTTCTTGAAACCATTTCAGGATCTTTTAGACTCCCACTGTCTTCTTGACCAATAAGACTTTCTTGCCAAATATTCAAGAAGTAGTGTGGATTCTTAATCAAGACAAACACTTCACACAATTGGCCTTAGTTGGTCTTTGTTTTATCCAAAACATCACAACTTACCAATTTCAAATGTACAAGAGTAGAAAACTTTTACTCTTACATTTGACAAGTGTTATAAACCTTCTTTAAGATATGTCACTCAAGTTACAATCTTGGAGTATGACTCTAAGAATTGTTTTGGAACGAAGTATGACTCATCTTCCTGATCTAACCATTTCAACAATTCATGACTCCTCTTCTTAGTCATAAGAATGCACTAAGATGACCTTTAGAGGACTAATTGTGATATGATTTCTAAATCATTAAGATGATCACAAACATGATACTAAAGTACTCTCCCATCTTTTCAGATTTGAGAAACTTTTATCTTTCTGCCTAATTTGATTCTTCTTATTCGTTCTGCTATACATTGGAACTTTTCCAATGTCTCAGACTTATACTTAAGCTTGTAAGTATAACCATATTTACTAAAATTTAGTAAATCATGACGAGTAGTCTTATCGATCTTTTGTGGTGGACTCTGATCAGTGCACAAGGATGTGTACTTGATCCCTTAGTCCTTCACTTGACTCACATATACATGTGAACAAGGAACTAGTCTTAAATTTTTCCAAAAATGAAACTTCTCATTCATCATACTATACAACTTGCATGATTCCAAGTTTCGGTCCAATTGAAACTTGGGTGATGAGAATCTTTCCTTACTTGGTAAATTTAGACACTACCACAAATGAAAGAATCAAATTCATTTTTCCAATGTTGCTAGAAACATACAAACATCAAGTTTTCATAAATGCCATTGCAAGGAGATATAAAATAATGTAAAACTTTTATTTATTTATAAAAATGTGGAGAAACTTTTCCTTATAATGCAACTTGAAATGAAAACTATGCTATTACATGTTTCCTAGCAATCTATCATAACTCCTAAGAAGTAGCTCAAGAATCCGATCTTCAACCAAGCGATAGAAATCCATATTCGTGATCAGATTCAGCATACTCTTTTCTTTAAGTTTCCTTCCCTTTGCTTGATCCTACTAAATATCAAAATGCAACCGAGTCACATTTTGTATTAAGAATCATCAACTGGTAACTTAATAGAGTTAGATAGTGGACCTACCTGAAGCAGAGTCAAACTGTTGATTCTTCTTTCTTTCAGGTAGCTTGGGCAGCTTCGCTTCCAATGCCCTTTTTCTTCACACTGAAAACGTATAGACTCTTTGGGAATGGTACAAAAGGCTATTCCAGAGTTAGACTTTCACTTTACCTTCCGGTCAACCGAGTTGACCAAGGCCGAGCCCTTTCCATTGGGAAGAGAAAAAGCTTTTCTGGACTTCCAATGTTACCATTGTCCATGTCCATGGAAGTTTGAGAAATAGACCTTCCATCCGTATTTGCTTGACTATTGCACCAAATCATTTCTGATTCAGCAGCAATAAGAAAATAAGGAAGATCCATTAGGGTCATGTCGTGATCTGTCACATAGTAGTCTTTCTATATGACTCAGGAAGTGACTGAAACACCCAGTCAATAGCCAACTTCCTTGGGACAACGACACCCAACATTCTTAACCTGTCACTGTGTGACTTCAGTCCTAAGACATGAGTGCACACAGGACTTCCAATTTGATGTTTTATTGTGAGTAGGGATTGAGTGATCTTGAACTTTTCAAGTCTTTAAGCTTGTGGGTCAGGGAGAATAATTGGAGGAGGTGGAGGAAGAGAAGTATGACTTCCATGAGCCAAACTCGGGAAGTCATATTCATTAGGAAAGCTTGGTTTGGGAAGATCATTGTTGTCTAAACCAAACATCAACAATGGGGGAAATTCACGTAAAGTTGATTTAAGTCCTTAATATAACACCCAATATGATATATTAAGGCTAGGACCCAACAAACTATTTTATAACTTGGAAGAGGGATGCCGTAATCCAAGCTATAAAATATTTGAAGGTAGGTGAATGACGATTCACCAATTTCCACCAAGATAAACAAAATGTATTATTAGGTTTTAATTGGTTTTGAAACTCCTAGATTCTTTTGAGATTCATTGAACTTTTCAATGGCATGTTTCAATCTCGAGTGTGCCCTTCAGGTTTTGTGACTGGGATGCCGAGGATCACAAAACAAGGTGTGAAGTAACCATGCAAATATACTTGGTACCCTTAATATTTACCCCTCAATCGATGTGCCGGTTAACCACATACGCTCCAACGATACTATGATAAACATTAAGTTACCCTTTGCCTACCTTGTTAAGTCCAGGTTAGTGTGCCGGTTAACCACACATGCTCCACTAACAGCTTAAATAAAGTGCAAAGTGTAATTTCATGGATTAGCACCTTATTCATATTTTTCTAAGTAACTAAGATTGGGAATTTATAAGTGTTTAGTTACTTAGTATTTATCATTATACTTATAATGAAGGGAGAATTATAGTCCTTGTCCTACCTGTTCGGCTAACGACCATCCACCGGTCAAGGAAGCGGTGAGTGAGAGTGGACACCCATTAAACTGCCATTTTATAGGCAGTAACCTTATACCCCCCTTATAAACCGGCTTCGTGAATGAGGCCTACTAATGGTAAGACGACTTGCTCTTATACATATAATATATTAAACTTTTAATATTATAATAGTATAAGGGTGTATTTTAGACATTTAAAATACATGGTGGTTTAATCTATTAATTAAACTAGACTTTTAATTTAATTAAACACAAACCATATATTTATGGATTTAATAATACTCTTTTAATTAAACGCTTTAATTAACTATTAATAAAGTCCATAAGAGTTAATTTGAACTATTCAACAAAACATCATAATTTCAATTATTAAACTCAAAATTAAAACCATTTAATTAATTGTTTAAGTTATGAACCCAAGAGTTTTAGAATTCAATTCTTTTTTTCATAAAAAACTTTTCTCAAATTCCAAAACTTGAGGGCAAGTTTTGTAATTCTTGAAAACCTTTGGATTTCATAACTTATGGAATTAATGGTGTTTTATGATGAAACTTTCCATGTTCCATAACTTAAGAACAAGTTATGGAATTCTTTAAAACATTAACACCAAATTTTGTAACTCCATAAAAACTTTGAATCAAATTTTTTTTTTTAAAAAAACTTTCATAGACATAACTTATGGAAGTTTCAAAAACCCTTAAGATCACAACTTTAATAAAAACTTTTGAGCTCCAAAATTTTATGACAAAATATGTAACTCCTTAAAACATTTAGATCAAACTTTTAAAACTAATAAAATAATCATATCATTTTATCTTTTACTAAATTTGACCTAATTCAACCCATATAACAAATGATTCAAATTTTACAAATAATTCGTTTTTCACAAAACAAGTAATTATCTTAAAATTTGACAAACGTCATGTTCTTTTTTTCCTTTTTTTTTTTTCAATTTGAAAATAAAACATTTGCATCAATATAACAGAAAACAACCCATGGCTCTGATACCACTGTTGGGTTTTGAGCATTCTAACACTCCTATGGTGTACATGCAACCCTATAAACCTTGGATCTATGTTTTCTCTATTATGCATGCAAATATTAACTATTCCAAGGTTTCATCCTAACTAGCATATTATGAAGCACATATACTACAAAGTTCTAGTTAGATGACATACCTTTTGATGTAGCTTGATGTCTTCAAGCTTTAAGAGCTTAGCCCCAATAGTGTGGAAGCCTCAAATGGAATCACAAATCACCAAAACACCTTGGAAGAACTTGAGAGAATATGTATGCACACTAAAATCGGCCCACTCTTATTTTCACACACTTGTTCCAATTTTGTGAGCCAAGGACCCCTTTATATATTATGGAGGATTAGGGTTACATCCATGTAAACCCTAATACCCATGACCTTTCATTTACATAGGATCCATGGGTTAAAAGCTCCATGGACCATCCATTAAAGCTTAGCCCAACCTAAATGAACTTGGCCCATTCCATATATATAAGAGTCCATATTTAATTAGTTCTTTTTGATCACTTAATTAATTCTAAATTAATTCTTGATCAATACTAATTAAATAATATGATTCCATATTAATATATTAGAACTTATAATATATTAATATAAATCATAAATATACTATTCTCAAAAGACTATCCATATAAATTGTGTCGGTGAAGTGCAACCCAAATGGACCATGCCGGGTCGGGTCAACTACATACCAAATATAGTTATGGACTTAGACATTAATCCAACAGTGTCGTACCCTGGTCTGTTGGGGAGAGGTTGGTTACAGGGTCATGGGAAAGACTGAAGTAGTTCTTCAAACAATCGAGCTTATACAAAAGATCAGACAGAGGTTGCAAACAACCCAATGTCGATAAATGAGTTATGTTAACAGACAACGATATGAGTTGGAGTTCCAGATCGACAATATGGATTTATTGAAGGCGTCACCCTGGAAGGGTGTGATAGGCTTCATGAAGAGGGGAAGAATTGGGGCCCCAATATATTGGGCCGTTTCGAGTGATTTCTAGGTCCAGTGACAACATCGAAAAGGTTCTAAATGGACTTGGGACCTGAGGCAGAGATGCGAGAGCACTACCCAGAATTATTCACGGTAATAGAGTGGGACGACGAAGTATGATTCAAGTGGGGGAGAATTGTAACATTCATCGTCGAAGTAATTTATAATTTTGTGTCACACCCCCAAACTAAACGGCTGAAACGTCCGGGGTGGATGACTTCATTTGTAGTATCACAACACATGCATTATAGTAATCAAAGTACAAGCAACCATTGTATTAAAAAGTATAAGTATTTACATGTGTTCCATCATTTCCAGACTTTATGTATTCAATATGCCAATATAATCGACATGCATTTTCATACTCTTTGAAAGATAACCACACAATTTATTATTATCCTGTTGCAAGTTGTACTTGTAGTATACTTTTATTTCCAATTCATTATGAGATTCATGTTGAACTAAATCTTTTAGTTCAGAGATATCAATTTCATATTCACTCTTGATATCTTACAATCTTTTTATCTTTTAACTTTTATAGTAAAAGATGCCTCCTCGGAGAAACCCAAGACGTAACAATGTCAATGAAGCACTGACACCACCTCCGCCATCATCTCCTCAATTCGACGCTGCTATGTTTCAAGCGGCGGTTACAGCAGTTGTTGCAGTTGCCATGTCTCATATCAACACTCCTGGTGCTAGTGGGTCAGGAGTTGGTGCACATCCTTCTAACCATGGCGAGAGTCATGGGCACTCGCGAGAGTGTACTTATAAAGATTTCTCGAACGCCAAACCCAGGACCTTTAACGGGACTGGAGGAGTTATGGCGTTAAGATAGTGGATTGAGAAAACAGAAGCAATTTTCAAAATCTGCTCCTGTCCAGAGAGCAGCAAAGTCAAATTTGATGTTTGTACCTTTTCGGATAGAGCCCTAACATGGTGGAACGGCATGTTAAGTCACTGACTCTGGTAGTGGCTAACTCTATAAGCTGGGAGAACTTAAAAACTATGCTGATGCGGGAATACTGTCCGCATGGAGAAATTCAAAAACTCGAGCAAGAACTCTGGGGTCTTACAATGGTTGGTTCGAACGTAACAACCTATACCAAGAGATTCTGTGACTTAGCGATACTTTGTCCAGAAATGGTTGATTTGGAGAGCAAAAAGATCGAGAGATTTATTTGGGGACTGTCGACCCTGATTCAGTCAAGTGTCTTAGCTTCCAGGCCTGTTACCTTTGACAGTGCCAAAGAGCTGGCACAATCTCTTATTGACCACGGAGCCCGTCAAAACTCAGTGGTTACTACACCAGAACAACCGAAGGGAAACAACAACAAAAAAAAATAACAAGAAGAAGAAGAAGAAGAAAGGTTGGAACAAGAGGAAGGGCAAGTCTACACAAGAATCCTCAAAGAAGCAACAACTAGAGGCAGTCAATGTTGCTACTGTACCTGTTGCTGTTCCTGCTAACCCTGCACCAGCTAAGCCATATGCTGGTAATTTCCCCAATTGCAACAAGTACAATTTTCACCATAACGGAAATTGTCGGGAAATGCAGTGTCGTAACTGCAACCGAAAAGGGCATACTGCCCGATTCTGTAGATCACCACCCCAACCAATTAACCAAGTACCTGCCGTTGGAGTAGGTCAAGCGTGCTACCAATACGATGATATGGGATATTTCAAGAGGGATTGTCCAAAAGCTGGAAATGCTGGTGGAGTTGGGAGAATTTTAGCTTTGGGTCACGAAGAAGCGGTAGCAGACCCTGCAGTGGTCATGAGTACGTTTCTTCTCAACAACACTTATGCATGCATTCTATTTGATTATGGTGCTAAGAAGAGCTTTTTGAGCAGTAATTTCAAACACGTGCTAAATCAAAACTCCCAACCACTAAATGAAACTTTCACTATCGAAATGGCTAACGGGAAATCCGAATCCACCAATGATATATACATAGGATGTACTCTTACCTTGAATAACTTTTCGTTTCCAATAAACCTTATGACGGTCTCTATCAAAAGTTTCAACGTCATAATAGGTATGGATTGGTTGTGCCCTAAACATGTTGACATCCAATGTTATGAAAGAGCCATTCGCCTAAACTTGCCAACTAACGAAACTCTTATTATCTACGACGACAAACTCGGAACGAACCTTCAGATCATTTCTTGCATCAAGGCATAGAAGTACCTTCATAAAGGGTACTGTGCTTTCTTGGCTCACGTGGTAGATAAAAAGCAAGAAGTGAAAGACATCGCGAACATTCCTGAGGTCTGCAACTTTCCCGACATTTTCCCCGATGATCTTCCAGGTGTGCCTCACAAACGGCAAGTTGAATTCAGAATCGACTTAATCCCTGGGGCTACCCCTGTAGCCAGATCCCCCTATCGTCTTGCACCTTCTGAAATGCAAGAATTATCCAGCCAACTTAACGAACTCCTTAGCAAAGGTTTCATAAGACCAAGCTTCTCACCCTAGGGAGCACCGGTTTTGTTCATGAAGAAAAAGGATGGATCATTTCGTATGTGCATAGACTACCGCGAGTTGAATAAACTTACCATCAAGAATCGATATCCTCTGCCTTGTATTGACGATCTATTCGACCAACTTCAAGGTGCGAGCTACTTTTCAAAAATATACTTAAGATCCGGGTATCACCAGTTACAGATTTTGGAGGATGACATTCCCAAAACCGCATTCAGAACTCGTTACGGTCATTACGAGTTTGTAGTGATGCCATTCGGATTGACGAATGCCCCTGCTGTGTTCATGGACCTGATGAACAGTGTGTGACGTCCATTCCTGGACAAATTCGTCATAGTCTTCATTGATGACATCCTTATCTACTCAAGAAGTGAAGAGGAACATGGCCAACATCTTCGTCAAGTATTGCAAACTCTTAGAACAGAGAAACTCTATGAGAAGTTCTCGAAGTGTGAATTTTGGATCAGGAAGGTTGATTTCCTAGGTCACGTGGTCAGTTTAGAAGGAATACACGTTGACCCTTCCTAAATCAAGGCAATCGAGAACTGGCCAGCACCCAAAACACCTACAGAAATCTGTCAATTGTTAGGTCTTGCTGGCTACTATCGCAAATTTATCCAGAATTTCTCTCGAATTGCTAAACCTCTTACCACCCTGACGCAAAAGGGTGTAACTTTTAGCTGGGGAGAAAAGCAAGAAGCAGCATTCCAAACGCTGAAGCGAACTCTGTGTAGTGCACCGATCCTGTCTCTTCCTGAAGGGACAGAGGATTTCGTAGTGTACTGTGATGCTTCTAATCAAGGGCTTGGATGTGTTCTTATGCAAAGAGGAAAGGTTATATCCTATGCCTCAAGACAACTAAAGACACATGAAGTCAACTATACAACACATGACCTTCAACTAGGAGCAGTGGTATTTGCTCTGAAGATCTGGAGACATTATTTATATGGAACGAAATGCACAATATTCACGGACCATAAAAGTCTCCAGCATATCTTCGATCAGAAAGTGCTAAACATGAGACAACGACGGTGGGTGGAGCTACTGAACGACTACGAATGTGAGATTCTTTATCATCCTGGTAAAGCTAGCATGGTAGCTGATGCCCTTAGGAGAAAAGAATTTCCGGGACGCCGAGTAAAGTTGTTGACCATGACAATCCATTCACATCTGACCATACATATCAGAGAGGCTCAACTCGAGGCCTTAAAACCCGAAAACATGACAGGTGAAACCCTGAGAGGAATGGATAAGAACTTCAAAGTAAGGGATGATGGAGTATATTGTTTCATGAACCGGATCTGGACACCAAAGTTCGGTGGTTACAGAGATGTGGTTATGAATGAAGCACACAAAACCCGATACTCCATTCATCCAGGTTCAGACAAAATGTATTTGGACCTCAAGAAACTATACTGGTGGCCTAACATGAAGGCCGAAATCCCTACCTTTGTGGGCAAGTGCCTTACTTGTGCGAAAGTCAAGGTAGAATACCAGAAACCTTCAGGTTTATTACAACAACCTGAAATCCCTGAATGGAAGTAGGAGTGGATTATGATGGATTTCATAACTAAGTTACCCATGACATCGGGTGGTTATGATAATATTTGGGTAATCGTCGATAGATTAACCAAATCCGCTCACTTCTTACCAATCAGAGAAAATGACAAGATGGAGAAGCTAACAAGAATTTACCTCAAAGAAATCGTTAGACTGCATGGTGTGCCAATATCTATTATTTCAAACCGAGATAGTAGACTCACCTCTCATTTCTGGCAGTCTTTACAAAAATCTTTGGGAACTAGGCTGGACATGAGTACAACCTACCATCCACAAACTGACGGACAAAGTGAGAGGACGATTCAAACTTTAGAAGAGATGTTGCAAGCTTGCGTGATAGACTTTGGGAAAGCATAGGATACGCATTTATCCCTTGCCGAATTCTCTTACAACAACAGTTATCACACTAGCATAAAGGCTGCTCCTTTCGAAGCTCTCTATGTCCGCAAGTGCTATTCACCTCTGTGATGGGCTGAAGTGGGTGACATGCAGCTAGCTAGAGGTCAAGTTCCTGACAGTACTCTGACCGGTCCGTAAATCATTCGCGAAACTACGGAGAAAATCGTACAAATCCGGGAGCGACTTAAAGCTTCTAGAGATAGATAGAAAAGCTACACTAACAAAAGATGAAAACCTTTGGAATTCCAGGTTGGTGACAGTGTCATGTTGAAGGTCTCACCCTGGAAAGGCATGATATTCTTTGGAAAGCGTGACAAGCTGAATCCAAGGTACATAGGACCATTCGAGATTCTTGCAAGAATCGGTCCAGCAGCTTAGAAACTCCGACTACCCCAAGAACTAAGTGACATACATCCTGTCTTCCACGTCTCTAACTTGAAAAAGTGTCTATCCGATGAGACTCTTGTTATCTCATTCGATGAGATCGAGGTAAATGAGAATCTCAACTTCGTGGAAGAAGCCGTAGAGATTTTAGAAAGGGAAGTAAAGAGAACAAAACAAAGCCATATCCCGATAGTGAAGGTTCGCTGGAATGCAAAACGGGGACTTGAATTCACATGGGAGCGGGAGGATCAAATGCAACAGAAGTATCCACATCTTTTTCCCTAGTCTTTCTGTACCTCTTTAATCCAAATTTCGGGAAGAAATTCTCTCTAACGGGGGAATAATGTAACATCCCGTTATTTTCTATCTTGTAAAGTCAACCAAAGTCAAACGAGGGTCAACTAAGGTCCTTTTTATTGTTTGTTTGGGTTTTCATTTAGGTTATAATAATAACCTTTACTTGTTAAAATCCTTAAAATAATTACAATTGAATTTAGAAGGAAAAGACATAAAAACCGAGAAACTTCGCATCTTATTCCTTCGCTTCGGACCGCAAACACTTCGGGCCGCAAAAGGTTTACGGCCGTATACTCCTCGCACCCGTAAACCCTCGTAGCTGTGAACGAGGTCGTGAATGGCTTCGGCCGTAATCAGGCTTCAACCATAATCAGGCTTCGGCCGTAAACTCTTCGGATCTTATCTTCTCGGAAACCGAACCTTATCACATTGGAACAAGTTCACGGTTGTAAACTCTAGCCGACCTCGGACCGTAAACGAGGTTCATGGCCGTACACCCTCGGACCATGAACCCTCGCACATATATATAGATTTCCTTCATTTTTCCTTCATATCTCACATCTTCCAGCCAAAAACTCTCAAATTCTCTCAAGTATCATCCACCAAGAACATCATATCTCCTCAAGAACACACTAAGATCATCCTTGTTCATCTTATTCAAGTGATTAAACACTAGTTCATCACATAATCCAACAGGTAACAATTCTTGATCTTGTTATCACTTCAAGAACACCCTTCCATTTTCAATTATTAGGCTAAAATCCATTGATTTTACTAGTTTTCACGAAGAACGCGAAGAACACGTGAAGAACACAAAGAACAAGCACCTCAAAACCTTTGAATCTTCTTAGAATATGGTATAGGATCATCAAGTGTTCTTCATCCTTCAAGAACACTCTTGGCCGTAAACTCTCCTGGTCGTAAACCCATTTCAGTCTACAAACTAGCTTGAAACACTTCAATTTGTAAGTTATACTTACAAATTAGTCCGGTTTCTAATCATTCCTATGATTATTTTAGCTAATTGGATGTATATATGCTATAAAAATGTATATAGGACTTGTTTTATTGGGGGATTTCACTCGTGGAAGTAAACATCCTATACCAAATCATCATTTGAATCACCCTCCGAAAGGTGAGTTCATACCCCCGTATTTTCATAAGTTTTTACTGTTTTAAGGGGGGAATACAAGTCTAACACAAAGATTTTGTGTTATAAACAAAAGTTTTCAAATATCTTATCAAAATGGATTTCAGTTATCATCAATTCAATTTGGTTTTCAAAGTTCGTGTTAAAATGACATTAAGTCACCAAAAGTATTTCAAAATATTAAATTTCTTTTAAATATTTTTATAAACTTATATTTTCCCCAGAAATCATATATATATATATATATATATATATATATATATATATATATATATATATATATATATATATATATATATATATATATATATATATATATATATAAGATTTAAAAGGCTTAGGACTGATAACCCACTTTGGTTCCTTTTCCTTGTTTGGATGTGGGATTATAAGTATCGGTTTTAGTCCGAGTGTCATTTAAATTTTACTTATATATATATTTGTATATGTATATAAATATAAAAGCTATTTCATTCAGTTCGAATACCCTTTGTAACATGTTGTGCAAGGGGTTGCATTCATGAATACTAAATATCAATTCATAAAGTACATATAAATTATAATAGGTATAATTTATGATTCACAGAACATTAATTAACGGTTCAAGTATACTAAAGTACATTGTTTTACAAGAACAAAGGTTTGATTCAAAACTAATCAAGAGTATACATCTTTCATATACATGTTAAGAATACTAATTCAAGAACATACTGTCAATCATTTATTTCAGAATGGTTGGGTTTTCATAACTATTATACATGAAACGTTTATATGCTTTTTATGAGTCATTTGATACAGGTTGTTTAATTCATTTAAACAATATAGTTTAAAGTCCTGACATTATAACCGAAATCTCCAGCTGGGGATCGAAACAATGTGTGTATAGATCTATATTGAGATTGACAACCCCGTACTCAGACTTCTAGCTACAGTCAGGCATACACGCCTACGAGTGATAGTTGTTATCAACAGATTTAACGCATTCGTAACGTTGGGTCAGGCCATCTAGTCAGTATGGTTATAATAACTCATTAAAAAGATATTAACAATACGTTAGTGTATAATTAACTAAACATAAGTACATTTTCAAAGTACTAGTTTTACAAGATACAATTTACAGTATTACATTATAGTTTACAATAACAGCTGGTGGAACCATGCACACTCACAGTTACAAGTTTTACTTAAAGGAATACAAATACAGAACGTTGGTTTACAAACAGAACAGTTTTATGAGATTAAAACTACTTTTCATATACAATAGAAAATATAGGATTTTCTGGAACAGTTTACATATTCAAGAAACAAAAACATACTTTCAAACATAAATACTTATGCACTCACTCAATTTTATGTTGATACTTTCTTTTCAAATTACTTGTATTCTCAGGGAATCAGGAGACGGTTACTCCCCGAGGGTTTACGGCCGTGAACCTCGTTTACAGCTGGAAGATGTGAGAAATGAAGGAAAAATTAAGGAAATCTATATATATGTGCGAGGGTTCACGGTCCGAGGGTTTTTGGTTGTGAACCTCATTTAATATGAATGAAGGACATCTATATATATGTGGATGATACTTGAGATAATTTGAGAGTTTTTGGCTGGAAGATGTGAGAAATGAAGGAAAAGTGAAGGAAATCTATATATGTGTGCTAGGTTTCACGATCCGAGGGTTTACGGCCGTGAACCTCGTTTACGGTCCTAGGTCGTCTAGAGTTTACAACCGTAAACATGTCCCAATCTGATAAGGTTTGGTTTCCGAGAAGATAAGATCCGAAGAGTTTACGGCCGAAGCCTGATTACAGCCGAAGCCTGATTACAGCCGAAGCCGTTCACGGCCTCGTTCACAGCTGCGAGGGTTTACGGCTGCGAGGAGTGTACGGTCCGAGGAGTATATAGCCGTAAACCTTTTGCGGCCCGAAGTGTTTGCGGTCCAAAGCGAAGGAATAAGATGCGAAGTTTCTCAATTTTTAAGTCTTTTCCTTCTAAATTCAATTGTAATTATTTTACGGTTTTTAACAAGTAAAGGTTATTATTATAACCTAAACGAAAACCCAAACAAACAATAAAAAGGACCTTAGTTGACCCTCGTTTGACTTTGGTTGACTTTACAAGATAGGAAATAACGGGATGTTACATTTTGACCCTTATATATGAAATTTGTTACAAAATCGGTCCCTTGGTCACCTATGTAGAAACATGTTTTTTATTGGGTACGTTGGGCATACTCTTGTGTACGCTGCGCGTACTAGTCAGAAACACAAACCTAAATTTTTAGGGTTTGGACCCTATTTAAGCTTCCGTATCTCATTAAGACCCCTTAATTCACGAGCATCCATCCCTCTTCTCGTCGCTAGCAAACCCTAATCTCCATTTGTGATGTTTTGAGCTCATTTTTGTGGTTTGGTGTCCATTGTGGAAAGAAGGAAGCCATTGGAAAGCAAGGAAGGAACCTCACACTTCATAGATCTGAGTTTTACACCCTTTGAGCAACCTCCAGAAGTTATAATGTTTTAAACTTGTTAATTATCTCAATAGATGTTGCTAGATGTAGAGTTTTGTGCTTTTTGGTCCCATAATCATGGTGTATTTAGGTATGAGCTAATCTAGACCAAATGAGTTGTCCTTTTGGACATTTAGCATGTCTAGAGTGCTAAAAAAGGGATCTTTTCTTTTCATTCCATGCAAAGGTTATGATGTCTAAATGGACTAATAAGTTAAGTTTTTGGCTTTTGGACGTTCTCTAGCCATGAAAAGTCATAAAGATGGAAACTTTATGATATAAAATGATGTTATCGGCCTAGATCTGAGTTTGGACGAGAGGTCTTGATGAAATAAGCTCTTAATATGAGTTTTTGGATTTAAACGATGTACATTGGGCATACCAATGGGTACACTATGCGTACTGGGTCCGATACCCATAATTTTGGATGGCTTGTGGCTACATCCAATCTAGCAGCTGAATACGGAAGGCGTACTTAGCCAGGTGGACCATCCCTTGACCCTTTGACTTGCTGACTTTGACCATTGACCTGGAGTTTGACCAAGTTTGAACTAGGGGCATTTTGGGTATTTTGAGCTGTGAAATGAGTCTAGGTCACGGTTTTGTATATAGATGACCTGTAGAGTTAATAGTTGGAGCATCATTTTTTCTTCTATCTTTTCAGACTATGAGGTGAGTTTTCCTCACTGTACTTGTCGGTCGAAGGCACCAATGTCGACCCTTATATTGTGTATTCTGGTTTGAATGTTGCTATACTGTAGTGAATTGTGAATGTATACATGATTATCTTGTTGTTGTTATGTGTTTATTTGTTTCATATGTCGACGTATTGTGGTTGGGTTGAGAATGTATTGCTTTGTGCTGCCAATCAACAAACTCAGGCAATCCAACTGAAAGGTTGTTGTCTAGTGGCAATCCAACCATAAGATTGTGGACCGGGGGTAATCTAACTCGAAGGTTGTGGGCCGGGGGTAATCCAAACAAAAGTTTGTGGACCCAATATGTATTATATGTATGTGTTTTATTGTGTGGTAGTTGGAGAGCTCACTAAGCTTTGGTTACAGTTTAAGTTTTATGTTTCAGGTACTTCAGATGATCGGGGAAAAGAAAAGGTGTGATCGTACACACTCTTCAGTGACATGTTTGGGAGATTTTGTTACACTATTATTCTAGGATATTTGTATTTGCTACTTGATTTTGTCTTGGGGGTTGCTTGAAAACAATTATTTTCCTTAATTAAAAATGAAAAATTTAGTCGAGATTTTGGCATGTTACAATACTTCTATGGAATTTAACCTTACATTCATTTATGGACTCAGAAAAAATGGTGAAACATCTGCTTGTTGTTCAAGAGACAGGAGAATTTTGATACTCATTTGCTATGGAATTTATATAATATTCTTAAAATGCATGAATATGAGGTAATGGAGATTGATGAGGAGAACAAGTAGAACTATGTTGGTCCAATGGCATTGGTGTCGAAAGCAAATGTGAAGGAAGATGAATCTGAGGTTAATGTGAAAGAAGATGAAGAAGTATTTCTGCTAAATTCTGATGATGAAGTAGTTGCCTATTAATCAAATAATAGGGTGAAGAAGTTATTCAAGAAACCAATAGGTGGAAATTTCAAGAACAATTTTGAAAAGAAACAAGTATCGAATGTTGGTGGAAGTCAAAATGTGAAGACGAATGTTGAAAAGAAAGAAGAAGAAAACAAGTCAGAGGTTAAATTAAAAGGAGATTCTGGGTACAACTACAGTTACTGGAATGGCCACAATGACTTGGCTAAGGATTGCATGTTGAGAAAGATGGAAGAAAAGAAAGAGAAGGTGAAAGATGAGGCTTATTATGCGAAAAGATGGGAGGAAGTTCATGCTCAAATGGAGAATCTTTCACTAATGGCTAAAGGAGGTGATGAGAGTGATAAGACTTATCAAATTTGGTCGTTTGGATCTGATGATGAAGAAATGTGTTATTTGCAAAGTATGAAGAAGTTGAATTTTGTGAGAAGATCTTGTTTGGGAAAGGAGAAGATGACAATGATGAGGAATCGGAGCAGATTGAGAAAGTTTAGGAAAGTAACGAAGAGGAATTGAAGAACACTAGGAGATGTTTCATTTCGACGACTCCAAAATCTCCAATGACTGCTAAGGTATGTGATCTTCTCGTCTCATTTAATATTGCTTTGAATTCTTATCATATTGTTTTATGTGAATTTGACGAAACTTGCTCTTACTTGAATAATATGCTTATTTTGATGAGTAGTGAAGCAGAGAAATGTAAGGTGTCCCTTTATGAAGCTCATAAAAGTAAAATAAAGAGTTTAGAGCTTTTCATCACAAATGTTATGTGTGATAAGGATACTCTTAGAATGGACAGTAAAATGTTATTCAAACAACCTAATATCTACTTTAACACAGAAAAACGATTATATGGGAAGCTAATTGATCTTTATCATTGTGCTGACATTTGTGTTGAACAACCTAGGAAGTTGCTTCCTTTCATTACTTTCAAGCGAGAGTGAGTTAATGAGACTACTTTCGACTATGAGAGTAATGTAGCTGACTATGCCACAATTCCTAATGATTCATTTGCTTACGGTGTAGTTGACATAGATGTTTTTTAATACGTTTATGAGCTTTTCAAAATTATGAATGAAACCTTGACTAAAAATGAACAAATCATTATTTTGAACAAGACCGAGAAATCGACACAAAGTACTTAAATTTTATTTACTGATGTCGAAGATAACTCTGACAATATCACTGAAATCGAGGAAGACGAATGTGTTGACTCCTTGAAATTGTTAGTCATTAATGTCACTTCGTTAGCCAAGGACAAAGATCATGTTGACTCAAATGCGAAATTAATTGATGAGTCTTCTTCGACAACTAAAACTTGTGATTCTCAAAAGGAGAAAGTTATAGTTGAGTATATAACAAATAAAGAAAGTAATAGTGATGATGATTCATGTGAGATGGAAATTCCTTGAGTTGTGGAAACTCAAGTGTGTTATGATACAAATGAATTCTCAAAGATTTTGAATGAAAAGGGGAAACAATATTTGGAAATGAATATTGTTGTTTATCCCACGTGCATCAATGGTCTTCCAAATTAGATTTTTGTGACGAAAGGAAATGCTGAAAATTTTGATCCAAAAATAAACGAATTATTAAAAAAGGACAATCAAAATGTGACTAATGAAGGTTTTTATTCTAATCAAAATATGGGGAAAAACAGGTTAAACAAAAGATCACATGTTTTTCAAGGACAAAAGAGTCATAAATCATTTTCCAAAGAGAATGAAAAGAAGCTGAAAAAAGTTTGGGTTGTAAAAGTAGATGAACCAAATGTTGAAAGTAACACTGAAGAAAGCAGTTAGAAACTTTTCCCTAATGATTCTAGTAATCAAAAGGCAGAAGCTCATGATTTCAAAAAGAATGAAAAATCGGTTTTTCAAAAAGTTTATTTCAAAAATAAAAATGGAAAATTTCAAAATCAAAATGAAAATGTTGACAAATCTGATTTGAAAAACGAAATTTCTAGAAATAAAGGATAAAACAAGGCTTATTAGAAGCTACAAAAAGAAATGGAGAAAGTAAAGTTTGTGAGATACAAGAGTAAACAAAATCATGAAAAGATGTTTTCACAAACATCAAAAATTCATACTTCAAAACATTTCTCTCAAAGTAATTTGAGATATGGGCAAGGGAATGTTGCAAATAAAAGTGGTTTTTCATCAAAATTGAATGTTGATCAAAAAGAGAATGAGAAAAAGGGTGGGAAACGTTCAAATCCAACTCAAAAAAATGAACAAGAAAGTTTTCATCAAAATTATGTTAAAAAAGATTTTCAGAATAATGAAATGTAAACACAAACTCGTTTTCAGAACAATGGACAAAGGAATTTTTCCCAAAATAGATAAGTTTTTGAAAAGGATTCTCATTTTGGTTTTCAAACTCGATACCAAAATCGCTTTCAACAAAAACCATCATCACAAATGAATTTTACAAAAATGAAAAATGTTGTAAAGAAAACTGTAACATTCAAACTTTATGGTCAAAAAATTCCAAATCCTGATTTGAAATAAACGTCGAAAGTATCCTTTGTTAAAGGCAGAAATGACTCGAAAAACCTTAATCATTGTTTGGAGGGTAAAGGAAGAAAATTTCAATCGAAAAAATATTCTCAAGAACAAGTCCAAGAGGCTTATTAGAATTACTTAAATAAGTCTTTGAATGGAAGTACCTCATCTCAAGAATCAGTATCAAAAGGGTTAAAATAGAAAGAAGTTAAAGCAAAAAAAAGTTAATGTTTCTCAAGGAAATGTTGAAAAAGTGAAACTCGAAGTTAAAACTTCACAATTGCATGACTACATATCAATGCCTAAAATCGACGAAGTTGAGGTAATTGACAAAAAAAAGTTCGTAGTTGGATTTTTGGTTCATCATTGCACACTACATTCCATGCTAATGCCCATGGACCCAAAAGGTCTTGGGGACCTAAATCTCTCTAATTGATTTCATGTACTATGTGACGAGCAATATGATGAAAACTGGTATATCGATAGTGGATGTTCGCATCACATGACTGGGAGGAAAGAAAATGTGAGAGATTTTCATTCGACGGAGAATGTTGGAGTAGTAAAGTTTGGAAACAATCAAAAGTGCAAAGTTAAAGGATACATGAATGTTCAAAATGGAAAGTTCATGGTGAAACGAGATTCTTATATCGAAGGATTGACGCATAACCTGATAAGCGTATCTCAATTTGTGGTTGGAACAGGAAATCAAGTTCTTTTTGATGTGGAATGAAGAATTATCTCAAAAAAAGACAAAAGAAGTTTTGTTATAGTCAAAGAGAAAGGGTGATATGTTCACTCTCGAAATGAAACCTATAGTGGGCATACCTTTTGTGTGCTTACTATCAAAAGCTTCTTCAGACCTTAGTTGGTTATGGCGTCGACGTCTATCTCATCTTAACTTCAAGAATCTAAACAAACTTGTTCTTAATGATCTTGTTCATGGTTTTCTTTTTTTGAAATTTGATAATGATTCGTTATGTGTAGCTTGTGAACAGGGGAAACAACATCGTTAAGGTCAGCCAATCACAATTGATTCTAAGATCATCGAACTGCTGGAACTTCTTCACAGCTACTTGTATGGTCCTTCGACTGTTGAGTCTCTCAATAAGAAGAGGTACATACTTGTTATAATTGATATTTTTCTCGATTTATTTGGGTTTTCTTTCTTAGATAGAAATCGTAAACAGCTCAAGTGATGATCGAGTTTATCAAAAACATTGAACTAAGTTTGTAAGACAAAGAGCGACAATGGAACTGAGTTCAAAAATCAAAATTTAGATTAGTTTTTTACTGAACTGGGAATTTCAAACAAATTTTCGTCTCCTTACACTCCAAAAAAAAATGGTGTTGTCGAAAGGAGGAATCGTTCCTTGTGTGAAGCGGCTAGGACGATGCTTACATATGCAGATTTTCCACAATACTTTTGAACAGAAGCAGTTTCGACAGCTTGCTTTAAGCAAAATCATTCTTTTATTCATCGTCGTTTCAGTGTCACACCTTATGAACTCATTAACAAAAGGAAACATAATGTTAATTTTTTTCATGTTTTTGGTTACACATGTTTTATAATGAATCTCAAGGATAATCTTTCCAAATTTCAGACGAAAGTCGATGAGGGAATTTTCTTGGGATATTCCCACAACTCTGTTGCTTATAGGGTGTTAAACAAGAGGACACAAAAAATTGAAGAAAAATTCAATCTCCCATTTGATGATTATTATATACAGAGAATTGAATAATGTTTTTCAAAGAAACCGATAATTTCTGAAAATAATGAAGAATCTGAGGAAATGCTTACTTTTGATATTGATCTTGATTTAATTTTTTGTATTCCTGACAGTGCAATTGATACTGAAATCAATATTGAAGATAATCAAGTGTCTTAAGCATTGAAACACTCATATAATTCTACACTTAATTATGAAGAAAATAAAGCAAATGCATCGTCAACCTCGAGATTCAATGTTGAAAGAACACTAAATTTGACCGATGATCAAGTGGAGGGGGAGCACTTGATTTCTTCACCTCATACGAAAGACAAAACTCGATTTATCAATCTCAAGTTGAGGGGGGGGGGGGTTATTGAATTCATATACAAATGTTGAGGGGGAGCTATTGACTTCTCAAGTTGGTGTTGAGGGGGAGCACCAGAAAACGAATCCATTGGTTGAGGGGAGCCAAGTGGAACGAATCATGATGATGATGATAATCAAGGTAACGACTTTCATGATATTAATGACAATATTTCAATTTTAGATGAATTATCAGAAGTAGAAGAGACATATGAGGATGAACATTTGGTGTTTGATCTTGCCTTCCCTCCAATGGAGAAATGGATGAGTGGTCATCCAAAAGAACAAATTCTTGGTGATCCAACTTCGGGTGTTCTAACAAAAGCACAAATTCGAGCCCAAAATGAGGTTTTAAATGTTCATCAGGAATTCTTTATGTTTAATGTATTTTTTTTCGAAAATTGGACCCAAAACAGTCAAAAATGCATTAGAACATCCCGACTGGGTTGTTGCGATGCAGTCTGAGTTGGCTAAATTTGAGCGAAACAAAGTGTGGAGGTTAATTCCTAAACCTGATGATATTTCGATTGTTGGTCTCAAATGGGTTTTTAAATATAAAATGGACAAAAAAGGGAATATTGTTCGAAACAAAGCTAGATTTGTCATAAAAGGTTATTGTTATCTAGTGGGAATTGTTTATGAAGAAACCTTCGCTCCTGTCACAAGACCCAAGGTTGTACAAATTTTTCTTTCGTATGCAGCTCATAAGGATTTCGACTTGTACCAGATGGATGTAAAGTGCACATTCTTTAATGGTGTTCTTGAAGAGACGGTCTTTCTCGAACAACCACCCATATTCGTCAATCATAAGTATCCTGACAGTTGCTATATCCTTGAAAAGGCAGTTTATAGGTTAAAACAAGCACCTCGTGCTTGGTATGCAACTCTTACCAATTTTTTGAAAATCTAAAAATTTAAGCAAGGATTCGTGGATCCCACTTTATTTTGTAGGAAAGTAGGGGATCATCTGATGCACGTTTAAATTTATGTCGATGACATTATATTTGGTTCAACTAACTCTTTGTTGTCAAAGGAGTTTGAGGAGCTAATGAAGAGTAAATTCGAAATGAGCATGATGGGGAGGATAAATCATTTCTTAGGTTTAAATATTCGTCAAAGCACGGAAGGAATCTTTATCAATCAATAAAAGTACACTCGAAACCTTCTTGAAAGATTTGGAATGGCGAATTACACGAAAGCTAAAGTTCCCACAACAGGCAAAACTCTTTTAGGTCCTTCGATAAACCTGTTGTTGATATCAAAACATATAGAAGCATGATTGGTTCGCTTTTGTATTTAACGGCATGTCACCATGATATAATATTTTATGTTTGTAATTGTGAGAGGTATCAAGCAAACCCAATAGAAGCTCATCTTACAGCAGTGAAAATATCTTTCGCTATCTACATGTTACAAAGACTCTAGGACTGTGGTATCCATCGAAAACATGATTCTTTATTTTAGCTTTCTCAGATGCGGATTAAGGGGTTGTCAATTAGATAGAAAGAACACAACCGAAGGATGTCAATTCCTCGATTGGAAACTTGTGAGTTGGCAGTCGAAACAGCAAACATGTGTATCGATTTCGACACCTGAGGCTAAATACATTGTTGGTACGGTGTGTACATATCAAGTGATCTGAATTCAAAGTCAATTATGTGACTATGCGATTAACATGAACAAATTTTCATTATATTGTGATTTTCAAATCGCAATTCACATATTTCATAATCACGTTCAACATTTGAAAACTAAACATATTTCTCTTCGTTACCACTTCATCAAAGATCATGTTGAAGTTGGGAATATTGAAGTTCATTTTATTAAAACAACTGATCAGCTTGTTGATATTTTTACAAAACCATTGGACGAAAAATCATTCTTATAAATTTTAAATGGATTGGGAATGATGGAAGCTTGTTATATTCGTCACTCTACTTAATTGTTCTAAGATTTGGTATATGAATGTGGTGGACTTACTTTCGATTGTTGGCTTAACTTTTGTTTGTTGATCTAACTTTCGCTAGCTGGAATAACTTTCATTTGTTTTACTAACTTTCGCTACTTGTCCAATTTTCATTCAGCGTTTACTTTTCCCATTAGGCGTTCGCATACCTTCGCATTCGATTTCTCTCTTATTCATTCACTAAAAGTCTACAACTCGCATACGGAGTTAGTCTTTCGACGTGAAATACATATCTTTGGTAAGCGCTTGATTATCGACAATCACTTTGGAGATAAGAAGCATTAGTTTGCGTGCGAAGTATTTGTTATCTCTAACAAATAACCAATGTTGATAATATCATTTTCTTATTTTTTGTCTTTTCTTTATAAAACTCAAAAATTCAAAAAGATTTTCTTATTTTTTTCTTTATTAAACTCAAAAATTCAAAAAGATTTTCTTACTTTTGTCTTTTCTTTATAAAATTCTAAATTCCAAAAAGTTTTTTTTTCTTATTTTTGTTTTTGCTTTATAAAATCAAAAATCTAAAAATATTTCGTTATGTTTGAATTTTTTTTTTTGGAAGATGAGAAAACACAAATATAGTTTCCTTTTTTTTGGGACGATCATTGTCACAACATGTTGCACTTTTGCATGCCAAATCAGAAGATTTATAGGGAACTGGTATCATACGAAACTTTTGTACTAGTTAGGTGTCCCTAGAAGCATGCTGTAACATGTTGTCCACAAGCCTCATAGACTCTTTGTGTACAAAGCATTAATGACAATTTTCATAAAATAGTTTCTTCCCAATTAGGTCGTATACACATTAGCCGTCGAGCTCCCTTTCGCTTCTCATGTTGAGTAAAGAGATTTCTGTTATGTCCAATATTTCACAGAGGTACATTGATATTTCGTATCCAATCTTTTTCACCCAAAGTTTCTAAAACGAGAACACACAATGAAACATGCCCAAGTCATCTCTGGTGGAAACCAACCAGGATATAGGTGCGTCACAAGTCTGTGTTTATGATCCTAAATCATTTTTTCGTGATGAAGGTGAAACCCAACAAACCTCAACTTAACGAATTTACAGTGAACATTTAATGTTTAAAATTTTCACCAAACATTTGTTTCACTATACCACTTTTGATGTTCAAACTCTCATTTTCTTTTACATTATGTGATCTTAATGAAATGTACTCATCCCAATTTATTTCTGCGCAATAGATCTAGTTTTTCAATTTTCATGAAATGAGATTTCTGTTTGAACATTTTTCTATATCTTTCGTTACATGAAAATTTTCAAAGCTTGTTCTTGACTACACTGGTCATCCAAGTATTTTTGCACAATTATTTACACTTATGTTAAGATGTGAATTTGTGTGAAAAATGAAGCTAGACATGAACCCTATTAAAAGAGGCCTTTCGTTACTCGCCAATGAGTTTTCGATTGTAATTAATGGGAAATGACACAAGAAGTTCGACCTCTCACTTGATGACGAATTAAGCGTATCTTTTCCCAGGATGTATCTACTTTTATATCAAAGATTCTTTGATATCACAATGCCAAAAAAAATTAAAATTTGATTCTATTATTTCCTTTGGCACACTTAAGCACTAAAATTGTTGACATTTTGGGTATTACCAACTCGAAACTTAGATTTCGCATGTCTGGAAAATGATTTCGCTTATCCTTCCCATAAGTGAATGAGCCTAGCCTCTATATCGACGAAAAGTTCTTCTTTGGTGTCGAAAATTATGACGGTTCAATTATATTGGGAGAAGTGAAATATCCGTTGGATGACACGGTTCAAGATTTTCACAAGGCTCGAGGCAAATAGTGATCATCACTTTTACATGTGGCAGTTTTATGTGGTGACAGTTAAGTAACCTACTTTCTACGTGGCATTGTACAATTGGGTAATGTTTGAATTAAAATTTCATGCCAATTATTTAAGGAATTTGATCACTCCAATTAATACTTTATCTTTCTAGAAATCACATAAAAGCCCTAATTGTTCATCACAAAATTCTCACACATAATTTTCTCTCATCTGCTTACCATGGTTGTTGAACAACATGTTGTTGATCAATTCAACACTAATGACGAAGAATTTTCGCAACCGACGATAAAGAGTCAACACAACAATCTCATTCAATCGGTGTGTATCCTAAAGAAATACAAATGTTAGTGAAAGTATTTAACGACTCTGTTCTTGCTTTTGTATTATCATCTTTTTTTTGCTATTCCAATGCAATGATTGTCATTGAATGCTTCCACTGTTGTTTACCTCAAAACAACCAAAACTGTTACATTCCAGTTGATGTCCAACAAGACGAAGAAACTCAACTAGAAGAAATTTGCTCAAATCCTGAAGTTACCTTCTACAGGTACGCTTTATGCAATCACTACTGATCAAGTCATTCATATGCTCACTTAGATAGGTCATCAACCTTCTCTTTCTGCTATAAGTCACTTCAGGAAGTCGAATCTACCAAGTGTTTGGAATTTTTTTTTTGGAATTACTCTAAGAAGTTTGACAGGTTGAAGCTCAGGGTTGGATAAAGCAAAGTTTGAGGTGTATTATGTTATGGTTGGGTTGTACTATGGTTTAAATGTTGATTACGCATCAATTTTATAGACAGAATTTGGGAATTCAAATTCCCATTCTAAGACGAAGACAAGAGTTTTGTGTGCTAGGTTTTGGGGATTGATTTTGAAGGAAGTGTATACGCAAGAATGTATTCAAATTGCTTGTGATGTTGATGTTGCTGAATTTGTTCCAATGAGCATTCCTAAGAATATTGTTAATGATGTTACGATTTTTCCAACGGTTGCTCAAACTCCAGATTCCATGCTCAACTTGGTGAATCCTTTAAATAAGTTGTTGATTGCAAATCGAGCTTCTATGGATTCTAATCCCACTAGTATTGTTCCACCAATAATTACTTCTCAAGTTGAAGAGGGATCATTTAAAGTATCGAAACCAAATAAGAAGAAGGTGTCAGTTGTGAAACTTAAGCCAATTGAAGAAGAAGTGGTGAAGCAGAATGTACCTACAAAGACAAGAAAAAGGGTTCTTAAGAGAACGAATAAAATTAAATCTGAGAACCAGACTTAGTTTGAATCCACCAAACAAATAGAATAGCCAGTGGAATCACAAGCAGAGAAAGTTGCTAAGGAGATTCGTACTCTTGTTGCCGAAAGAATCACACAAGAAGGCAAAACTGCTATTAAAAAGGGTGTTTGAAAGAAGTTTAAGAAGTTGCATTTTACAAGGAGGGGAGTTTTGATTCGAGAGGTTTCACCTCGTGGTTCTCCAGCATCCAAAAAGAGACAAGCTTTAGAAGTTGTATAAAAGTTAAAGAAGCGGAATCCTACTGCTGTTGAGGATTAAATGGAGAATGTTGTTGTGAAGTCTGATCATGATAGTGATGGTACAGATACAGAAATAGATGGTTTATTTCATGTTTCACCACGAAAGGATACCTATGTCAAGTTGATTTTCGAGGAGACAAGAATTCCTCATGTTAATGCACATGTATCTAATACAAATGTAAACATCAATTCTGGTGAACAACCAAGTACATCATGTAACACTCGTGTTTCTATCCTAGGCATTAATATTAAGGTGATAGTCTAGGTTAACCTTTGTAACTCATTTTGAAGAAATGAAAAAGGAATTATGTGAATTCTATGTGTTTTATGTGTTTTATGCTTAATTACTAGGAGTTAATTAATTAAGAATAAAAATGAGCGTCGAAAATAAATTTTAGATAAAGTCGATATCTATTAAGAAAATTGTAGTGGTCGTGACAAGGATTACGGATATATAAAGAATGCCGAAATCCGAGTTATAACGAAAAAGTTATGACCTGTCGAAGTTTCACGACAAAACCGGCTCGGTGCTGAATGTCGTAAAAAGTGAGTTTTTGATAAACTACTTTTTAGCCTTAGTGATCTAAACGAAACTCGTAGTGTTCGTTAAACCGAGAGTAGGTATAAAAAGAACACCCAAATCTGACTTCGTATGAGGAAGTTATGATTTTTCGAAGTTTCGGCTTAGTAGTAGACAGCTAAAAACTTGAATTTTAGATCGAGTGATTTTTAGCCGACACAACCTAAACGAGAATCGAAGGCCTCGTAAATAGTAGCACAACGGTAAAAGGTCTGACGAAAACAGACGTCGGATGAAGAAGTTATGAATTTTTAACGGATTTCCTGTCCCAGTCTGTTAAAAATAATAATATAAAAATTAAAGTCAAAATTAGACGACGAAGTCTAAACGAAAGTTGTAGAGCGTAATTTTACATATGTGTGCATATAAAAAACGTCAAGAACGGAGCTCGTATGCGAAAGTTATGGATTTTAGAAGTTTTTGCACAAAAATCGAGAAAATTCGCATAGTCACGTTTTTGCCACGTCACCCTCGCTTAGAACGTGCCACGTGTCCGAAATTGGTGAGTCATGCGAGCCATGTGTCCGAGCTGCTGAGTCATCCGAGCTCCTGACCTGATCCGAAGTGGTCCAGTAGATATGCGACACGTACCCTCTTAGCACATGGCCGAACCCTCGCAAGGTTGCCACGGATGCCCTACTTCGGACCTAGGCTTCGGTCCAATCACAAGAAGCCAGCAGCCCCTTCGCACATGCAGCCCTTGTGAGAGCCATCCCCTGCGAGCTTCGGATCTGCGACACCTGGAGGCTTCTCAGCCGTTTGATCAGGAGGCTCGCCCCTATAAATAGGAGGGTGCGAGACCTCCCGGGTATACTTTGAAAATTTGTCATTTTTAGCCCTTTTTTCAATATTTCTTTCATTTCACCTTCCCTCGAAGCCCCGGTATCAATTATAACCCCCGGAATACGCCACGAAGTGCCCGAGAAGCCCGAAAAATTTATCTTTTCGGTTTCGAAGCCCGACCCTTTGCAGAGTCCGGTTTCTCAATAAAACTCCCGGTTTTTTTAGAAACGATCGTTTTAGGAAACGAATTGCTGCCCGATTTTCATTAAATCAGGTGAGTGTGTAGTTACTTTTGACCTTACACATAGATATGAAGTATTTTATATAAAATACGTGCTGTGTGAATATTTATTGTTTGTTTATTTGAGTTGGATGTTGAAGGTGTGATTTATACATGTTTTTTTAATTAATTTAAAATGTATATGTATTTTTATCTACAAAAATGTTGGCTAAAACATGGGTAGATGAAATAATGGGTGTGTGATGAAAGGTGAGTTGGATAAAGGAGATGATCAGTAATATTGATCATAAGTTGAGGGTGAGCGGTGAAAGGAGATCATAAGTTGAGGGTGAGTGGTGAAATATGAGAAAAGCCCTTACCCAAACGGTGACCCCCGTCATTCAACAGAGTATGGATGACAACCATGGACTATTCTAGATGGTCTGTGGAACACTAGCAGGCTTGCAACCTGTAGGTGGGTGACCTATATGTTCATAAGGTGTACTCTAAAAACCCATTGACATGTATGACAGGGGTGAATACTGTCAATAATAATGTCAATAAATAAGAGCTATGAATTTAGCCCCTATTGTATAAAACTTGGTGATGGTGTGACCTTGTGCCTATTCCTTAGGATGAATCCTTAGGAAGGAGTGATAGTTTAATCTTAGGGTAAACCCTTAAGAAATTAATAAGATAATGGGGTTGGGGTAATTTGGTTGATTGATTGATGTTTAAGTACAATAAATTTATTTATTGTGGGTTGAAAACCCTATATGGTTACAGGTAGTGGACCCCGAGCATAGTCGCATGATGATGATGAGTGATTTATGGATTATAGGCCAGTAGTTATAAATACCTGTTGTAAGGCTTATAATCTCTTGTTTATGCTTTTGATCTGTATCGGAACATGACTACCCGAGGTTTTAATATAAAAGGAAATTATATATTTCTTAAAGAAAGGTTTTGACAAACTTTTATCATGTTTTGTTTTTGGGGACCAATTCCGCAACATCTTTTAAAAAGATTCTCTGATTTTATTTTAAAAAGCATAAATTAACTCGGTCTTTTTTGGCCGAGAAATTAGGGGATGTCACACATCAATCCCTGAGAAGACGAAAGTCACGCTACCCGGGGTTTCGCGTACTAAGTCCGTTATGGAGGAGGTCGAAATTCCAAACATTACTATGAAGTTATCTAATAAGGACACAAATGTTAATATGAGTGAAGGGATGCAAACCATCAAAACATCAACCCCAGTTACAATAACTATCAAAACAACTATTGTTCCACCACCAAACCCATCTTCACCACCAGAAACATCTATCATTCCACCTACATCCACTTCTGTATTTTCTCCTACTTTTGCCGGTGTGATGCAAGAACCTATCACTACTTTATTCTCATCTCAATCTACCGAGGCTGAAAAGATTGTTCCTGAAGATGAAACAGATGATGATGATATGATGGTTTCATTTGCTAATATGCAGTTCAATCCTGAAGAAGATGATGTATCTGATGAGGCAATCATGTCAGGTAAACAATTTAAAATTCTCAATGGCAAGATGAATTTGATCCTTCAATTTTTGGGTGATACTGTTGGGAAGACCTCTGTAAGTGGTGTTGAGGTTGAATACTTATTAAAATCTCAAGATTCTCATCTGAGAACTTTTATTGAAAAGTTGATAAGCGAAATGACGAGAGAGTGGCAAATCAGATCGTACTTTTGATTATGAGATTTCTAAACTGTATGATGTTGTGAAAGAGCATCATGAAATTATTGAATAGTTAGTGTCGGAAATAGAAGCTTCTCTTGAGTTAAAGGTTAAAGATCTTAGTGATCTTATCTCCAAAGAAGTTAAGAAGTTGGATAACTACTATTTTTCGGTGAATAAAACGGTTGATGTATTGGCAAGTGCAACAACTCGTTTGATAAAATATCTTACTGCTTTCAACAAAGATTATTCTGATGATCTCAAGGTCAAGACTAAAGAGGATGAAAAAGTTTTTGAGAAGATTGAAAAGATTA
The DNA here is from genome assembly GCF_052849685.1 of Lactuca virosa. NCBI lineage: Eukaryota > Viridiplantae > Streptophyta > Magnoliopsida > Asterales > Asteraceae > Lactuca > Lactuca virosa. The sequence continues at coordinate 163,207,534 of NC_136433.1, read as the reverse complement.
TTTCTGATTTTAAAGATACTTTGTTGAAAGTTGTTTTTCGTCTCAAACTTCTTATCTCTCAAGATTCTGTCTATACAATAGTTTCGACTATTAAGTCGAGATTCAGGGCAGAGTTGGATCCAATGTTTAATTTGGGTTTTCACCTACCAATGAATTCTCCACATTATGTGCATATCTCGTAAGGGGTAGAAATAGGTTTTCATTCGTCAAAAAGATCTAGCGAAGATACATGTGTTGTTGTGAGGAAAGTTTTGTCAACTCAAATTCCTACAAGAATTCCAATGAAACCAATTTCATCAATAGCAACAACGACAACAATAAATGATCCTCAAGAAAATATGGATTGGTCGAGATTGCAAAAGAAGGGAATTTTGATTGGTAAGGGAGATTCAAGTTCTGCTATTGTCAAAACAACCTCAACAGCCGATTTCAAAGATAAATGGAAAGGAATACATGTTGAACCTTCTACAGAAGAGAAGAAAAGACAACAAGAAAATAAAATCGAAAGGCAGAGGAAAATGAAAAACATAATGAATCAAAGGGTGAATGATCCACGAGGCTTGAACAAGGGTGATCCTAATAAAAGTTAGTGTTATGAAACTGTAGAAGTTGTTGTGCTCAACAAGGTTGATGAGTTTATGAAGAAAACTAAGAAAAGCTATGACATCGATAACTCAGACTTCAATCAAATTGATATTTCAATAAATCATCTGATGTTTACTTTCAATCAATTTAAAATAGCTGAAAATTTCAAGGACAAAAAAGAATACAAAAGATTGAATATTCGTTTGCTTGCAGTCCTGGGTAAAAGTGAAGAGGAGGTTTGGTCTTCGATGAAGATTGTTAGAGTTGTCTCGATTGTTCCTGATGTTTTGTTCGAGGGGCTGATACATAATTTTCGTTATTCTGTGGTGCGATCAAATAATGCAGCTTTTGAGTTTACAGTTGCAGACTTTCCATTGATGAACATTAATGATCTCATCACAATTTCAAAGATTTTGTGTGATGTTGATCCTTCTCACATTGATGATGATAACGAAAAGCTTTTCTCAATGGATATCGTCATATTAAATCCTTCATATATTTTCTACTATGATTACTTGGCAGTCACAAATATAGATATTTCCATGGCAATCAAAAAGACATCAAAGGTACCAAAATCTTCATTGAAGGTACGAAAGGATTTAAAGGAGTTTGAAGATGGAGAGATCATCCATGAACCATTTGGATTCGTTTTCCAAGGGAAGAACAAAAAGGGAGAGATGAAAAAATACCTTTTCCAAAAAAGTGACACTAAGAGATACACCAACTCTCATTTTGTGAATATTCTACTCTGTATCAACAACTGCAAGAAGAACGATAATGAAGACAAAATGGAGGTTTGAAAAATCATTTCGTGGTATATGGAGATCAGGAAGGAGTTGCTACAGGCTTTGAAGACAATAGCTTGAAGTTTTGACTATTCTCACTAAGGGGGAGATTGTAGAGTCGAAAGTTGTGTCTTTAGGTTTCACGTTTGTAAATAGCGAAAGTTTAAGTACTTTCGTTATCATATCTATTTACAAGGCATTTTCAAGTTTCATATTGTATTGTCTATGTCCTTGTGTTTTTTGGTCTGTGATGTACCTTATAAATAACATAAGTACTTAGGGCTTTGGGTAACAAACACTCTCAGAATCTTGCTTGTACTCTAAAAACCTTTGTACTCGTCGAGTCATAATATAAGCTAAACAGATCTTATTTAGATCTCAGTGCTCTTTACTGTTTTGTTTGATTTGATTTATTCAAACACAATTTCAAACGCTCTTCACGATTCATCAGGTGATTTGATTCTTCCTGATAATCGTGGACTAGGATTCGTGAGAATCGATTGAAATAGGTAAGTATATGTGTAATGATTTATAGATACTTAAGTTAAGGATATATCTATATTCTTTGGAAATAGTTGGTTTTGCAAGTTTGATAATTATAAGTTATTATCATAATAATATTGTGGAATTTAAAACCCTATCTGTCTCACCAAGTTTCCCAACCTGACCCACTGAATTTATGTGCATCACAGGTAATAGGGATAAACCTTTTAGAACTTGTTTAGGATGTCGAGTGATTTAAGAGACATCCTTCAGTAGTATTCAGGATCATCTAGTCTTCACGCAATAATAATGTAATGTATTGATTTTGACATCCTAGAGTTTTAGTATTTTGAAACAACATCTTTACTAAAAAATATTTTTAATAAAATGAAACAGTTCCACAAAATGTTTTATTATACTGGCATCTTCCGCAAACAAAAATACTATAATTTTAAATCATAATGAAAACTTTTTTTTGGTTCTGAAAAATATGGGATGTCACAGTGTCTCCATACTCGTAAGTAGTAGATGACAACAATCATTTCCTTCTCTTGGACAATGTGTCTCTTCTCTGCCTCATTTAACTTTTGACTCTCGTACACAATATGATGTCCTTCTTTCATTAAGACTCCTCTAATGGCAAAGTCTCATGTGTCAGTATGTAACTCAAATGGCTTCATTACATTCGGTAATCTCATTACCGATTCTTGTATCAATGCTTCTTTTAACTCTTGGAAAGCTGCTTGACAACGATCGTCCCATCTCCAGGCTCTATTTTTCTTTAAAAGGTTAGTCAAAGGGGCCACCCAACTAGAATCCCCTTTTTGAAGTGCCGATAATAGTTTACCAACCCAAGGAACGATCGAAGCTCGGTTACCTTGGTTGGTTCTTTCCAATATCGAATGGATTTTATCTTGTATGCATCCATCATCAATCCTCCATCTCTAACCTTGTGACCCAAAAATTCCACCTCTGGTTGTGAAAATTAGCACTTCCCTAGTTTTACATAAAGTTGGTTATCTTGTAATACTCGGAATACCTGCGTCAAGCGAGAGGCATGCTCGTCCAAGGAGTGACTATAAACCACGATGTCATCTAAATATACCACCGTAAATTTATTGAGGAATGGGTGGAATAGCTTATATATTAAAGTACAAAATATGGCAGGAGCATTGGTCAAGTCGAATGACATGACTAAGAATTCGAAAGATCCATACCTCGTGACGCAAGTTGTCTTTGGTTTAATCCCTTGGTAATACGGACTTGATAATATCCAGATCACAAACCAAGTTTAGAGAAATAGAGGGCTTACCCCAATTGATCAAATAAATCCACTATGAGGGGGATCACATATTTTTTTCTTCACAGTTACCTTGTTTAATGCCCGATAGTCGATGCACATTTGCAGCGATCCATTTTTCTTTCTTTGAAAAGTACAAGGGTGCCATAAGGGGACTTTGAGGGGTCAATGTAACCGAAATCAAGGATTTCTTTTATTGTTTTTCATAACTCTACAAGCTCCGGAGGCGTCAGTCGGTAAGGGGCACTATATGGTGGCTTTGAACCTTGTTCCAACTCAATCTCATGATCTACTTCTCTCCTTGGTGGAAGCTTCTTTGGTAATTCTTTAGGCATCACATCTTGGAACTCCTTAAGGAAATTCTTGATCTCCATTGGGACTTCCTTTACCGAGGATACACCCTCCGACTCTCTCTTCATCACCGCTAAGTAATATGGTTCATGTTTGTTGAAACCATACAAGTACAACCACCATATAGGATGCATAACAAATTAGAAAAAGGCATCGGAAAAGCACATACCATATACAAAAATTCCAACCCAAGAACAAGTTGGAAGACGTCCATAGGTGCAATGGATAAGTTGATGACTCCTTCCCATTCTCCAATCTTTGTTTGTACATCGCATTCCACTCCTACAACTAGTTTAGCTTTTGAATTTACTAATTTGATGGAGCCACCCCCTTTCATATAGTTGATACCTAATCATTTTACTTGATCCACATAGATAAAATTATGAGTTCCTTGAATTATTGCTTCCACAAATTATTGCTTCCACATAGGAGTTCCTTGAATTATTGCTTCCACAAATTGGATTCCCTTCTTTTTCTTTGGGGCCTCGGTCTAGGCTTTGACTGGATTAAGGATTCTGAATGACCCCACACAATCTTCCTCATCTCCTTCCTCATTTTAAATCATTTCTTGGAATTTGGCATGCTTTGGGCAATTTCGGAGGGCATGAGGTCCACCGCAAAGAAAACAACCATCGACCCGGTTGGGTGGGCAAGCATCTCATCACCATTTAAGGAGGTCCTCCAAATGTTGTCAGGGTTTAGGTGTCAGCTCTTAGGGCCTCATTCCCGGTAGACATCGATCTCTTTCCCCTTCCCCTCTCAAAGATCGCCTTTTGGGGTTCTTGTGAATTCATAGGTTCCCTTTGACCAAAATCAACCAAGTCTTAGGCTTCCGCGATTGCCGATGCAAGGTCCTTAACTCATCGTCTCTTCAATTCCATGCTGGCCCACCCCTTTAGTCCATCGAAGAATTAGACAAAAGCATCTTCTTCAGAAATATCAGGGATTTCAAGGGTAAGGGATGTAAACTCCTTCACATAATCATGAATGGTCCCCATTTCATGAAGTTTCTGGAGGCAACTCTTGGCTTCCATCATTGCTTTCTTCATATAAAACTTCCTCTTGAGTTTACGAATAAAATCATCCCAATTTTTCATAACATACGTACCTCATTTGATGTCAGCATGCCTACGTCGTGACCATAATGTCGCAATGTCTTTCAATTACCTCGTAGGAGGGTTGATCTTCGTACCATCATCCACTATGTTTATTCCTTCGAAGTGTTGCTCCATTTCCCATGGGAACTCATCATTCACCTTTGCTTCTCTCTTCCCCACAAACAATGATGATTTTGGAACTTCAACTTTTTAAGTGTAGATGTTAGTGCCTCCTAATCCGCATGCACATACTCTACACGTTGAATCAAGATAGATATATCATCTTGAACTGGTTCACGTAACCTAGCCACCTCGCTTAGGAGCATCTCTTATAAGCCACACAACTCCTTGCGTAAGTCCATAGCAAGTTGGACGATCGCTCCTTTCACATTACCCCCATTTTTTGATGTGCATCATCAACCTAATCGCATAATGTCTCTAAAGAAGTCTCCATTTCATAAAGTTTCTTATGTAAGCATCCCCACATATCCTTACACTTACCTCGTCCCTTGCTTGCACCTTGACGAGTCTCCTATCGTCCTCAGTTTTTTTCATTCGCCACAACACCAACATTACAAGTAACATTCTTCTACATTTCACATACCATACCTCCCTTTACTTGATTCGCTCTTATACTAGGGATGAGCAACAGAACTGGGGACCCACTTTTGGAACCGGAACCGCCTTAAGTGGTTTCGGTTCCGATTCTTATTTTTACGGAACCGCTACCCGCTGGGTACCCACCGGAACCGGTGTGTGTATATATATATATATATATAATATATATATATATATATATATATATATATATATATATATATATATATATATATAGTAACGTCCCAAAAATTCATGGTAAAATTTTAATTTTAATAACGCATAAAACCATACAATTAGTTGTTCCGAAACCTATCAAAGTGAATATATTTTTTAAACATCAGAGTAAAACTACAAATAGATATTACGGAATAAAACTCTGGGGGATGTTGTGCAGTCACATTGGGCCCTTTCCTTTCGAATTGGAATTACTTGAAACCATAAGCATAAAACTATAAGCACAAAGATTAGTGAGTTCCCCAAAATACCACATACCATACATATAATGGGCCTCTCCCGACATCCTTCAGGTTTCGCCCGACTTTGCACCTTCTCCAGTACAGATCTGTCAGTAACATGTGATGGGCCCCATCCAACACACTCATTAGGCCTAGCTCGGTATACATACAAACACATACAATACATGCAAGAGAAACCTTCGGGCATAAGGTGCTTAAATAGGGTTCAAAACCCAAAAATTAGGGTTTGACTCTGACCTACGTACTCCATGTATGCCCAACTTAGTGGGGTGAACCCTCGCGATCACTTAAGCCAAGTACGCCCAATGTACTGACTAAATCCCTTTCCCATTCTAAGTTTCGAATGCCATAACTTCTGCGTCCCAAATCCATTTTCGGTGTTCCTTATAAGCTTGGAAAGGTAGTGAAAAGCCCTAGAATCCCATCTAATCTTATTTGACTTAAAACCTTTTGAACTAAAATCCTTAATTCAAGAAAAGGTCTGAAGCATCACTCTCACCATTATACCATTGGACTTCAAAGAACAAACCGAAAACTTGGATCACACAACCTATATAATTCACACCCAATTGGGTCTAAAACCCAAACCCTTTGAAGTCCAGGGTCCTAACTTTATCCATTTAATAACATAAATCCCGAAATAGGAAGTTACTCGAAACCAAATTTTACATACACATACACAGACACACACACACACACACACACACACTGTAGCACCCAATTCCTGGTACGCATTTAATTCAAGCATTTTTATGTTTTTCCCTGGGACTCGACGAGTCGGAGGACCCACTCGTCGAGTAGAGACGAGTCTGCAGTCATCCTAAGTGACCTACTCGACGAGTTGGAAGACGGACTCGACGAGTAGGCGCTGTGCGAGTAAAACCCTAAATCTGAGGGTTTGCACCGTATATAAACACCTTAACTCAGCCTCCCTTGTCCCTAACACTCCCTTAGAGCTGGATATCAAAACCCTAGCCGTTTGTGTGTGTATTAAGGCCATTTTGGTGTTCTTGGTTGGTTTGTGAAGCTTGGAAGGAAAAGAGGAAGCTTGGGATTTCGAGTTGGGACTTGTAGATCCAGAGATCTTGCTTCATCTTCAGCTCAAGCAAGGTAAATGCCCCCTATTTTGGTCTTCCTTTTTGGTTGTTCATCTTTAGGGCCTATGTTCATGCTGCATTTAGGGCTTCTTAAGCCATTTTCGGATTTGTAAGGTGATTCATGGGGTTCTACTTCCAGATCTGAGTCATTGGAGGGGTCTCATGGCATAAAGGTGCCAACTTTATGGCCATGAGAGCCCCATGCACATTGTAGAGCACCTTCTATGGACTTTTGAGCTAAAAACCCCATGCATGTGCATCAAGTTCGGAACTTTACGTATAAAATGGACATTTGGAGGCCAGATCTATGGTTTTGGTGTGTTAAGTCCCTTTTAGATCGACTGTATAGAAATGGTCAAGGTTGGACTCGGCGAGTCGTTCTTGGGACTCGGCGAGTCGGTGCGTTTTCAGCCATCTTAAACCCTTCTGCGATGGTCAGTTGTTAGAAAAGGGAGTCCCATAGCTGTTTAGACGTATTGGACTTAGCCTTAGACCTGGAGTTCATGGGACTAGGCGAGTACATGAACAGACTCGGCGAGTCCAAGGCAATCTCCCAGCACATGAAGATGAACTCGACGAGTTGTTCATACAACTCGGCGAGTCAAGGACAGGACTTGTTCTTCAGATGAAGATGAACTCGGCGAGTTGTTCATACAACTCGGTGAGTCGGATGAAGGATCATTCGATGTTCGAATAGGAGGAGAACTCGTCGAGTCATTGCCTAACTCGACGAGTAGGGACGGGAATGAGGACAATTAGATGGATAAGGACTCGACGAGTTGGCGGCCCAACTCGGCGAGTCAGGTCAGCATGAAGTTGACTTTGGCTTGACTTTGACTAGGTCAGGGGTAGAATAGTCATTCCACCATAAGAGTAGTTATCAGACTCTGATTGGGTGTTTTGTGGGAATTATAGCCGGAGGATTTCCGGAGCAGCAGCAGCAGACAGAGAGTTCCCGCATCGATCGGCAGCTACTACTACAAGGTGAGTTACCTTCCAGTAGGGGTGGGTCTAAGGCACCAATGTCGGCCCACCAGTAGGTAATTATGATTGAGATGATTGTCTTTGTGATAATTATCTTGGTATATTAATGTGTTATGGTCATGAGATATGCCTGTGTGATATGCTATGTGTGTAGAAGGGATTAGTTGTCCCTACCCAGTTATGCCTGACTGTATGATTGCCTCTCGTTACTGTATGCTAGTGCTAGGGGTGAAATTGTAATGCCCGTGTTTCTAGGCTAGGCATTAATATTGACATGATAGTCTAGGTTAAACTTTGTGACTCATTTTGAAGAAATGAAAAGGAATTATGTGAATATTATGTGTTTTATCTGTTTTATGCTTAATTATTAGGGTTTAATTAATTAAGAATAAAAATGAGCGTCAAAAAATTAAATATTAGATAAAGCCGATATCTATTAAGAAACTTGTAGTGGGCGTGACAAGGATTACGGATATATAAAGAATGCCGAAATCCAAGTTATAACGAAGAATTTATGACATGTCGAAGTTTCGCGATAAACCGGCACGGTGCCGAATGTCGTAAAAAAAGTGAGTTTTTGATAAACTACTTTTTAGCCTTAGTAATCTAAACGAAACTCGTAGTATTCGTTAAACCGAGAGTTAGTATAAAAAGAACGCCCAAATCTGACTTCGTATGAGGAAGTTATGATTTTTCGAAGTTTCAGCTTAGCAGTAGACAGCTAAAAACACGAATTTTAGATCGAGTGAGTTTTAGCCGACACGACCTAAACGAGAATCGAAGGTCTCGTCATTAGTAGCACAACGGTAAAAAGTCTGACGAAAACGGACGTCGGATGAAGAAGTTATGAATTTTTAACGGATTTCCTGTCCCCGTCTGTTAAAAATAATAATATAAAAATTAAAGTCAAAATTAGCCTTGAAGTCTAAACAAAAGTTATAGAGCGTAATTTTACTTACGCGTGCATATAAAGAACGTCAAAAACAGAGCTCGTATGCGAAAGTTATGGATTTTAGAAGTTTTGGCGCGAAAATCGAGAAAAATCCCCAGAACCGAGGAATTTCGCACACGTGGACTTCAGCCACGTGTCCTCGCTTCACATCCGACGCGTGTCCGGAACCTGCTGAGTCACCGAAGGCACCTGGCGAGGCGTGTCATGTTCTTCTCGAGTCCGAGGTTCGGTCCAATAGGAGGCTGCCCCGTGTCCGATCTCGGTGTGTCATCAGCAACGTGTCCGAACCGAGGAGCTGTCCGAAGCGGTCCAATCAGAAGCCTCCAGCGAGGCCCTCGCACGCGCAGCCCATGTGCGAGCACCTGCGCACCCTCGCCTGCGGACCCCACTCTTCTAAGCCGACCTCCGGACCCTATAAATAGAAGGGTATGCGAACCCTCCCGGTTACTTTTGAGATTTTGCCATATTTAGCCCCTTTTTCCATATTTTCTTCATCTTAACATTCCCCAAAGCCCCGGTATCGATTATAACCCCCGGAATACGCCACAAATTGCCCGAGAAGCCAGGAAAATTTATCTTTCGGGTTTCGAAGCCCGACTCTCACAGAACCTGTTTTCTCAATAAAACTCCCGGTTTTTTTAGAAACGATCGTTTTAGGAAACGAATTGCTGCCCGATTTTCATTAAATCAGGTGAGTGTGTAGTTACTTTCACCTTACACATAGATATGAAGTATTTTACATAAAATACGTGTTGTCTGAATATATATTGTTTGTTTATTTGAGATGGGTGTTGAAGGAATGATTTATACAGGTTTTTAAATAATTTAAACTGTATATGTATTTTTATCTATGAAAAATGTTGGGTAAAACATGGGTAGATGAAATAGTGGGTGTGATGAAAGGTGAGTTGGATAGATGAGATGATCAATGATAGAGATCATGAGTTGAGAGTGAGTGGTGAAATGAGATCATGAGTTGATAGTGAGGGGTGAAGCCCTTACCCACACGTATGGCGTGAGTGGTGCAATATGAGAAAAGCCCTTACCCAAACGTGGGCCCCTAGCAGGCCCGCAACCTGTAGGTGTAATGAACTATATGTTCATTTGTTGTACTCTAAAAACCCATTGACATGTATTGCAGGGGGGGAATACCTGTAAATAATACTATCGATAAATGAGAGCTATGGACTTAGCACATGTTGAATAAACCTTGGCAACTATGGACTTAGTGCCCGTTGTATAAACCCCGGTGACGAGGTGACTTTGTGTCTATTCCTTAGGATGAATCCTTAGGAAGAAGTGATAGTTGATTCTTAGGGTAAACCCTTAAGAAATAAATAAGATAATGGGGTTGGGGTAATTCGCTTGATTGATTGATGTTTATGTTGGATAAGGTGTCTAAGTCCATAACTTATTTGGTATATACTTGACCCGACCCGGCATGATCCATTTGGGTTGCACTTCACCCAAACTGTTTATGGATAATCTTATGAGAATTGTATACTTACGATTTATTAATATATTATAAGTTATAATATATTAATATAAATTCATGTTATTTAATTAGTTTTAATCTTGAATTAATTATGAATTAATTTAGTGATTAAAAGGAAGACTAATTAAATCATGGGCTATTATGTTTATATGGTGTGGGCTAATACTCATTTGTTAATGGGCTAAGCTTATATGGAAGTCCATGGATGATCCATGGAGCTTTTAACCCATGGATCCTTGGAAAGGAAAAGACATGGGTTATTAGGGTTTCACCCTAACCATGCACACTATATAAACAAGCTCATGTTGCATGAAATAAAACCCTAGTGTGTGTGTAATAGTGGTGGCCGATTTCCAAGTGTTAGTATACTCTCTCATACATTTTCCAAGTTTGTGGTGATTTGTGATTTCCATTTGAGGCATTCACATTATTGGTGCTTGGCTCTCAAACTCCAAGGAATCAGCAATCAACAAGAGGTATGTAATTCATCTAGTTCTTTTATGTTTAAAAGTACCCCATGCCATGCTAGATAGGTTATAAACCTTGGAAATTAATATTTTGCATGTACCTTAGACAAACATAGATCCAAGGTTTATTAGGGTTGCATGTACACTTAGGAAGTGTTAGAATGCTCAAAATCCCAACAGTGGTATCAGAGCCTAGGCTTGTTTGTTTGATACTTGATGCAAAATAGTGATAAAAAGTCGATTTTTTGCTGTCTGACTGATAAACTCGCCGAGTCCATGGGGGGACTCGCCGAGTTCATGTGTAAACTCATCCTACTCGCCGAGTAGGTTCGTGCACTCGGCGAGTAGGAGCCTCAGAATGCAGATTTTCGACTTTTGCTGCTGGAAATGGACTAGAAACATTACCCTAAACTGTTTTGGTGTTTTAAAACTTGTTTTAGTTGGTGTAATGGTTGTTCTAATCCATTTACAATAGCTTATATCAAAATTTCATGCTTTGTATGTGTTCATATAATTCTTGAAACTTTGATGATCATGTTCATGTTCTTATGAATTTAGAAGATGATAGGAATTATTTGTTGAATTGTTTAGGATTAATTCTTGATCATTTATGTGTTTTAATGGAATCCATAATTTGTCCTCAAGTTATGGATTTCCAAAGGTCACTTCTTTTAAACACACATTTAAAACACATAAGTTACATAAAATGAAGAGTCTTCATTTTTATGAACCTTTAATTCATAAGTTATGAAATGAAAAGTTTTGGATAATTACAAAACTTGCCCTCAAGTTTTGGAATTTGTAAAGTTTCACACACTTTAATAAACTTCAATTCCAAACCCTTAGAGTTTTAAAAGTTAAAATTCAACCCTTATACTATTTATAACATTAATGGTTAATTATTATATATATGTATAAGATTAAGTCGTTCCACAGTTAGTAGGCCTCATTCACGAAGCCGGTCTATAAGGGGGGTATAAGGTTGTTGCCTATAAAATGGCAGCTTAATGGGTGTCCACTCTCACCCACCGCTTCCTTGATCGGTGGAGGGTCGTTAGCCGAACGGGTAGGACAATGACTTTAAATCCTCATTAAAAGTATAATGATTATTATAAAGTAACTAAATATTTTAATTCCCAATCTTAGTTACTTTAGGAAAAATGTGAACTTGGTGCTAGTCCATCAAATTCACACTTTGTACCTTACCAAGTCGTTGGTGGAGCGTGTGTGGTTAACCGGCACACTAACTTGGACTAGTAAGGATCACGAAGGGTGACTTAATGTTTATCATAGATCGGTGGAGCGTGTGTGGTTAACCGGCACATCGATTAGGTGATAATATTAAGGGTACCAAGTGAGTTTGCATGGTTATTCACACCTTGTTTTGTGATCCTCGGCATCCCAGTCACAAAACTTGAGAGGGCACAATCGAGATTGAAACATGCCATTGAAAAGTTCAATGAATCTCAAAAGATCTAGGAGTTTCAAATCCAATTAAAACCTAATAAATTATTTCGTTTTTCATGGTGGAAATTGGTGAATCGTCATTCGCCTACCTTCAAATATTTTATAGCTTGGATTACGACATCCCTCTTCCAAGTTATAAAATATTGTGTTGGGTCCTAGCCTTAATATTTCATATTGGGTGTTATATTAAGGACTTGAATCAACTAACTTGATTTTCTCCCATTGTAGATGTCTGGTTCAGACAACTATGATCTTCCCAAATCGCTTGAAATAAGCTTTCCTCCTGAAGATGATGTCCCTCAACATCATGCTTCACTCCCCCCACCTCCTCCATTTATTCTCCCTGACCCACAAGCTCGAAGACTTGAAAGGTTCAAGATCACTCAAGCTCTACTAGAAATGAAACATAAAGATGGAAGACCTATGTGCACTCATGTCTTAGGAATGAAGTCACACATAGACAGGTTGAGATTGTTGGGTGCTGTTATTTCAAGGAAGTTCGCTGTTGACTGGATTCTTCAGTCACTTCCTGAGTCATATAGTGAGTTTATTAAAGACTACCATATGACAGATCCCGACATAACCCTAATAGATCTTTCTTATTTGCTTGTTGCTGCTGAATCAGCAATGATTTGGCGCAATGGTCAAGCAAATATTGATGGAAAATCTATTTCTCAAACTTCCATGGACATGGACAATGGTAACATTGGAAGTCCAGAAAAGCTTTCTCGTCCCAATGGAAGGGGATCGGCCTTGGTCAACCCGGTTGACCAAAAGGTAAAGGGAAAGGCTAAGTTTGTGATTGTCTCGTGTACCATTCCCAACGAGTCTATATGTTTTTGTTGTCATGAGAAGGGACATTGGAAGCGAAGCTGCCCTGAATACCTGAAATATTTGAAAGCAAGTAGAGACAAAATGTTTGACTCGGCTTCAGGTAAGTCCACTATCTAACTTTGTTAAAGTTCCTAATTGTTGATTCTTATTACATGATGTGACTAGGTTGCATCTTGATGTTTAGCAGGATCGAGCAAAAGGAAGGTTAAAAGAAGAGTGTGTTGAATCTGATCACGAAGATGGATTTCTATCGCATGGTTCGAGGATCGGATTTTTGAGCCACTACTTAAAAGTTATGATAGATTGCTAAGAAATATGTAATAGCATAGTTTTCATTTAAAGTTGCATTGTAAGGAATATTTTTCCGCATTTTAATAAAGAAATAAAAGTTTTGTTTAGTTTATTTTATATTATATCCCCTTACAATGGCATTTATGGAAATTGATGTTTGTATGTTTCTAGCAATATTGGAAATATGAGTTTGATTCTCTCATATGTGGTAGTGTCTGAATTTACCAAATGAGGAAAGGTTCTCATCACCCAAGCTTCAGTTAGACAGAAACTTGGAATCATACAAGTTGTATTGTATGATGAATGAGAATTTTCATCTTTGTAAAATTGAGACTAATTCATTGATCACATGCATATGTGAGTCAATTGAAGGACTAAGGAATTAGGTACACTGGGTGTCTGCTGGTCAAGGTCCACCACAAAGATCAATTCGTCATGATTTACTAAAGATTAATAAATATGGTTATACTTATAAGGTTAAGTATAATTCTGTAACATTGGAAAAGTTTCAATGTATGGCAGAACGGATGAGATGAATCAAATTTGGCAGAAAGATAAAAGTTTCTCAAATCTGAAAAGATGGGAGAGTACTTTAGTATCATGTTTTTATGATCATCTTAATGATTATGAAACCATATCACAAATTCATACTCTAAGGACATCTTAGTGCATTGTTATGACTAAGATGAGGGGTCATGAATTGTTGGAATGGTTAAAATCAAGAAGATGGATCATACATGTTTTTATGATCATCTTAAAGATTATGAAACCATATCACAAATTCATACTCTAAGGACATCTTAGTGCATTGTTATGACTAAGATGAGGGGTCATGAATTGTTGGAATGGTTAAAATCAAGAAGATGGATCATACTTCGTTCCAAAACAACTCTTAGAGTCATACTCCAAGATTGTAACATTGAGTGACATAAAGTAAGGTTTAAAACACTTATCAAATGTAGTGTAAAATGTTTTCTACTCTTGTACATTTGAAATTGGTAAGTTGTGATGTCTTGGATAAGACAAAGACCAACTAAGACCAATTGTGTGAAGTGTTTATCTTAATAAGAATCTGCACTATCCCTTGAATATTTGTTTTGTCAAGGAATGGCTCTTGACTAGGGAAACTTATATGTCAAGAGGACAGTGGGAGTCTTAAAGATCCTGAAAGGATTTCAAGATTTAATCAAGAGTAAAACCTGAGTTTTATCACTAGCACACGACTTAAGGTTTGAAACCTATTAAGTTGACATAATTCTTATTTCTGTGTCTGTTCCTATTAAGTTGTCTATGCATATGAGTTCTGTTAGTTCTAAACTGTGTGCATCATAGCTTGGAAGCATTGGTGGGCCTTGTGCTACCAGATGACAAGAAATTAAGATTGAACAAGTTCAATCCATGTAAGGCTGAATTTATTACTAACCTTGTCTTGTGATTTTGGTTTTGACAAATTCACATGGATAGAAACTCATACACTATAAAATCTAAGTGTCATAAGGTTTCTCTCCGATTCATGAAAATAATGGTGAAGAAATGCTTTCACTAAGAAGATTTTAAGTAGATAGCAATTGTGATGTTTGCATTCTCAAAGTCGTTAGTGGAGCGTGTGTGGTTAACCGGCACACTAACATGGGCTTGTGAGAAATGGAAAAGGTCTAAACAATTAAGACTATGATTACGGCATCCCTTTTCATAGTTCTGGAAATTGTTTAGACACACATGTGAGCTATCTAAGAAAGGGTGTACGAATCTAAATTTCAGAAGTCCAGCTGATTTCTGGAAATATGTCAGAGCTAGTGGGAGCATAAGTGTTATGCTGATAATCATCATGTTAGTGGGAGCATGATTATTATGTTTAGTGTTGCAAGTTAGCAATGTTAATTATAGAAAAACAAAAGTTTCAATTCGTAAAGTTGTAGGGGTTGAAAAAGTTGTTTTGCTATAATTAAGGGAGAGGAAATTATACTTCATTTCAATTCTAAAAGCTTAGATTGAGTTCTTAATCATCTTTAGTCAAGGATATATATATGAATTTTATGTTGGAATGGTTCAACATAAGGAAATTCTATTGCGTTCTCAAGTTCGATTATGATCACGACATCCCTCTTCATAGTCAATTTTTGAAAACATGGAAAATAAAAAATATTGTAGCAAAAGACTGATCTAGTATCAGGTCTTTATGTGAGACATCGTGAATCGTGTCCCATATGCTTCTGGTATAGGATCGGTCACATGTGCTATAGTATTCATCCTTTCTAAATTTTCCAAATGCTCAGAGCATTAAGAAGGGAAAAGTCTAGAATTGGATAAGACTAAAATGATTAAGCAATTGTCGAGGACTATCTAAAGCTCACCAAAGATTGGTTGCTCAGGGACAGTTGGAAGTATAGTGTTAAATTTTGGAAGGACCATATGGATATATTCTGAAAAGAGGTAGCTCTTGTTCAGATATGATAATCAAAATAGGAATATGGAAATTTTCCATATTGGGAGTTGGATATTAAGAATCTATGAGAAAGTTAGAAACTTTTATGCAAGAAGGATGTTCAAAGCAATGTACTTTGAATATGAGAGTTCGTTTCCATAGAGTTGATCTCCTTTGGAATCCTCTGTAATGACTGATGACAAGGTTTTGGTGACCTTGTGCATAATCATTACGAGAGGATTAGTGCATATAAGTTTAAAATCTAACAAATTTTTGGTAAATGGTAGGAATTAGGAATTCTTACATTTACAATAAGGATTTGGGATTGTGAAATGAGCATCATTGAAATCATGTTCAATTGATCTATTTCACAAAGTAAAGATCATAGACAAACATAGTGTGCATACTTGGAGTATGGCATAACTATTGTTTAGAAAAACAAAGTGTACATGCTAGGAGCATGGGACGACTGTTGTTTTTGTTCAAGTATTAAGTTGATTATTTGAAACATTATACAATGAATAATGTGTAATCAATATGGTGATAAATAAAAGGTGGTTTTATTTATATTCAAAAGGGTTCTGAGACCATATTGGATTCGATTATTATTGTGTTTCACTTTGCATGTTTTGACTTCCAGAATAGCTAGGTTATTCTTTCCGAATGACTAAGTTATTTAAACACTCCACAGTCGTTCATATGTTGGAAGTAGGTATGAATTAAGACTGTCATGAATCGAGTTTGTAGATGGCTAAACGTGTTTAGACATAGCAATGGTTGCTACAACATTCATGAGTACTCATAAGTTATGAGTATTGGAATTAACCCACGCTCACTTGTATCACTTCATGGAATTTATCTCGAGTGATCGTGAGACGGTAATATCATATAAGTCTCCAAACCTAGAGATATGAGTTGTTACCTATGAGTTGGTTGTGCATTGATTGCACGTAAACGCATCAGTAACTTGATGTTATAAAACGTGCCTTTGTGTATAATTCAACAAGTAGTAGAAATAAGTATATGAGTCGAAGTTTATCTGTTCCTTCTAGTCCTTGGAGGATTAGAAGCGATATCTGGGCCCCTCGATGATTTTGTTTTGACCTATGTACCGGGCCCGGGCAGAACCTAATTGATGTGTTCAATTTAGTTCTTTGTCAAACAAATAGGAAATCGGGAAACAAACTGCTGGACAATAAGTACGACGTTGTTCCATGTATTTGTCCGGCTGATATCATGAGAACAGAGGATTATATGATCACTTATCTAAAATGGCGCTTCATAGTTCAATAGAGTTTTCGAGAGCTACGATTGCTGGTTGGTTCCTGAAGTAACATACGCAAATACAGTTATTAGACTTATCCAAGTGGGAGACTGTTGGATAAGGTGTCTAAGTCCATAACTTATTTGGTATATACTTGACCCGACCCGGCATGGTCCATTTGGGTTGCACTTCACCCAAACTGTTTATGGATAATCTTATGAGAATTGTATACTTACGATTTATTAATATATTATAAGTTATAATATATTAATATAAAGTCATGTTATTTAATTAGTTTTAATCTTGAATTAATTATGAATTAATTTAGTGATTAAAAGGAAGATTAATTAAATCATGGGCTATTATATTTATATGGTGTGGGCTAATACTCATTTGTTAATGGGCTAAGCTTATATGGAAGTCCATGGATGATCCATGGAGCTTTTAACCCATGGATCCTTGGAAAGGAAAAGACATGGGTTATTAGGGTTTCACCCTAACCATGCACAATATATAAACAAGCTCATGTTGCATGAAATAAAACCCTAGTGTGTGTGTGTAATAGTGGTGGCCGATTTCTAAGTGTTAGTATACTCTCTCATGCATTTTCCAAGTTTGTGGTGATTTGTGATTTCCATTTGAGGCATTCACATTATTGGTGCTTGGCTCTCAAACTCCAAGGAATCAGCAATCAACAAGAGGTATGTAATTCATCTAGTTCTTTTATGTTTAAAAGTACCCCATGCCATGCTAGATAGGTTATAAACCTTGGAAATTAATATTTTGCATGTACCTTAGACAAACATAGATCCAAGGTTTATTAGGGTTGCATGTACACTTAGGAAGTGTTAGAATGCTCAAAATCCCAACAGTTTAATCATATTAAATTATGTATTGTGGGTTGAAAACCCTATATGCTCACCAGGCTTCCAGGCCTGACCCACTCAGCTTTTTATATTACAGGTAGTGGACCCCAAGCATAGTCGGATGATGATGATGAGTGATTTTGGATTATAGGCCAGTAGTTATAAATAACTATTGTAAGGCTTATAATGTCTTGTTTATGCTTTTGATCTGTATCAGAACATGACATCCCGAGGTTTTGATATAAAAGGAAATTATATATTTCTTAAAGAAAGGTTTTGACAAACTTTTATCATATTTTGTTTTGGGGACCAATTCTGCAACATCTTTTATAAAGATTTCTCTGATTTGATTTTAAAAAGCATAAATTAAATCGGTCTTTTCTGGCCGAGAAATTAGGGGATGTCACAGTTGGTATCAGAGCATTAGTTTAAGCGAACTAAGAAATTGTAGGATTTCTAGACTTAAACTTAGAATGCTAAGTGATGATTGTGAGATGAGTGTCTGCCATATTTTAGACACGAGCACTATTTTATTTTAGGAAAGATGCTTAAAATGCTTTTATGTGCTAAATGATATATGTTTGTCATATATGCCATTATTTGTTCGGATCTATGGTCTGTTGCCGACCGGATCTAGAAACCTTATGTGTGTAGGATTCTAAACGTATGATTACGATATTAGAACTAACATATAAACGTTTCGGAGTAATAACGAAGATTTAACGTCTATCGAAAATAAAGATCTAAAATCACCTACGATTGGTGTATAGATCGAAATGGCGAGTACGCAAAGTGAATTCGGAAACGATAATCCGCAGCCTGAGCCAATCATGATGGCTGGGGTGCAGACAATGGTGCGTACGATGTTAGATGAACAGATGTAAGAAACAAAACGTTTACTTCAACAAAGTAAGGATGAACTTACTGTGCCAGTACGTCAGGCATCTGTTCTTGAGGCAACTATCCAGGTTGCTAAGTCTATTGAAGAAATGATCAATGACAGGACCGCCAACAAGGTTGAAGTTGACAAAAAGAGGAAACTTGAGGGGTCTTCAAGGCCCAACAAGAGCAACATATCCTCAAAGTCTGGCAAAAGAAGAGATAAAGGAAAATGGTGTGGGAAGTGCAAAAATAAACACTCTGGGAATTGTGACGGGAAGGTGAAGTGTTTTAGGTGTGGAGAAATAGGACATTACGCCAATGAGTGTACGATTCCCAAGGGGGTGTGTTATGTATGTAAAGAAGAAGGCCATATTTCGAAGAACTGTCCGAAGAACAATGAAGTAACAAGGCCAAGTGCACCACCAACGCCAAAGGAATTTCAGGATATCCTTGACGAAGCGATTAATAATGCTAGGAAGTAGAAGTAAAGACTTGATACCCGAAGATCAAGTTACAAAGTAGTAATGTGAATAGTAACAAGTGGTTTAGCCTATTAGAGGCATAGTATAGGGTAAACTTGAACCTTTGTGTAATCGTTTCAAGGAAATAATATAAACCCTGGTTTTGTCATCTGATGAATGGAATGATTGGTGTAATTCTTGAAGTTGTCCCATCGTCTGGAATTTCCATCACCAACCAAGTTGAAGTAGAATTGATCATTGAAGATACGCATGGAAGAAGTCCTAGTAGAGTCTTGGAAACTTTTATGATTAATTGGACACATTCGTATGTGTTAAATTGTTTTGTGATTTTAGGACTTGGGGACTGCAAGACAGTACTTGGGACGAGTATGAGTAGGTGTGAATAGTAGTAGAGATCTATACTACTGGAAGCACATGACTCACACTTGGCTCAGGGAAAGTCACAAGGTTACCAAGGAACTAGTAATTGACTCCGTCTGATTCTAGTCTGTCGTTACCATCGTTTCGGTAATGACTAAGAAGATGATTGTTATTCCGACCTTAGAGGTCATATCGAATTGAGTCCGACTACGATGAATTTGTTACGTGGTTCTGAGAACCAAGTAAGATGTAGCATTTGACTTAAGCCAAATGATTGAAGTAAATGATAATCAAGGCGATCAATAGAAGTATCGCGTTCGTTGTTAAAGAAGTTGGGTTAGGTTGTGTTATGACCCAAAGGGATAAAGTGATAGCGTATGCATCGAGGCAGTTGAAAGAGCATGAAAAGAACTACCCCACTCACGATTTGGAGTTGGCAGCGGTAGTATTTGCCTTAAAGATATGGAGGCACTATCTTTATGGTACCAAATGTAAACATTTCACTGATCATAAGAGTCTTCAATATCCCTTTAATCAGAAGGAATTGATACATGAGGCAACGGTGCTGGCTAGAGTTACTCAAGGACTTTGACTGTGAGATACTTTACCACCCTGGTAAAGCAAATGTTGTTGCTGATGCTCTCAGTCGGAAGGTAAATCTTGAAAAGAAAAGGCCAAGAGCGTTGAGAATTGAAGTTGTCTCGACAATTGTGGAAAGTATAAAGAAAGCTCAGGAGGAAGCTTTAGAAAAGAATGACCGAAAGGAGGAACGTTTGGGAAAAACGTTGGTGTTTGATACAAACGGTCAAGGACTGAAGGTATTCAAAGATAGGATTTGGGTACCTAAGACGGGAGGAGTAAGAGGTCTTCTGATGGAAGAATCTCACAAAACCATATACTCGATTCATCCCGGCAGTATGAAAATGTATAGGGATCTAAAAACCCTATTACTGGTGGCCGACGATAAAGCTCGATGTTGCTAAGTATGTGGCCGAGTGTGTAACATGTGCTAGGGATAAGGCACAACATCAGAAACTGTATGGGATTTTAGAACCTTTACCTGTACCCATGGGTAAATAGGAAGGTATCACTATGGATTTTGTGACTAAACTGCCCAAAACAAGGAACGGTCACGACATAATTTGGATGGTCGTTGATCGCTTCACTAAGAGTGCACATTTCATAGCAGCCAACGAGAAATGATCTATGGATAAACTTGCGAATTCTTACGTGAAGGAAAGTATGAGGCTTCACGGTGTTTCGTTAACGATTGTATCCAATCGTGACATCCGTTTTACCTAAAGGTTTTGGAGGAGTCTATGAACGGAATTGGGTACCAAGTTGTGTTTGAATACAGCTTACCATCCACAAATCGATGGTCAGAGCAAACGAACAATTCAAACATTGGAGGATATGCTGAGAGCATGTACCCTGGAATTCCAAGGTAACTGGGGTAAACACTTACCTCTAGTAGAATTTTCCTATAATGATAGTTTCCACTCGAACATCTAGATGACACCTTATTACGCTTTGTATGGGGAAAAGTGTCGAACGCCGTCATGTTGGCTGGAAGCTGGGGAAAAGCAGTTTATGGGACTTGAAATAGTCCATAAGACTGATGAGTCGCTACCCGTATTTGTTTGCTGATGTGTGATTCCGGGGGCGGAATCATTCTAAGGGGGAGAGAATTGTAATGCCCGTGTTTCTAGGCTAGGCATTAATATTGACATGATAGTCTAGGTTAACCTTTGTGACTCATTTTCAAGAAATGAAAAGGAATTATGTGAATATTATGTGTTTTATGTGTTTTATGCTTAATTATTAGGGTTTAATTAATTAAGAATAAAAATGAGCGTCAAAAAATTAAAATTTAGATAAAGCCGATATCTATTAAGAAACTTGTAGTGGGTGTGACAAGGATTACGGATATATAAAGAATGCCGAAATCTGAGTTATAACGAAGAAGTTATGACCTGTCGAAGTTTCGCGATAAACCGGCACGGTGCCGAATGTCGTAAAAAAAGTGAGTTTTTGATAAACTACTTTTTAGCCTTAGTAATCTAAACGAAACTCGTAGTATTCGTTAAACCGAGAGTTAGTATAAAAAGAACGCCCAAATCCGACTTCGTATGAGGAAGTTATGATTTTTCGAAGTTTCAGCTTAGCAGTAGACAGCTAAAAACACGAATTTTAGATCGAGTGAGTTTTAGCCGACACGACCTAAACGAGAATCGAAGGTCTCGTCATTAGTAGCACAACGGTAAAAAGTCTGACGAAAACGGACGTCGGATGAAGAAGTTATGAATTTTTAACGGATTTCCTGTCCCCGTCTGTTAAAAATAATAATATAAAAATTAAAGTCAAAATTAGCCACGAAGTCTAAACAAAAGTTGTAGAGCGTAATTTTACTTACGCGTGCATATAAAGAACGTCAAAAACAGAGCTCGTATGCGAAAGTTATGGATTTTAGAAGTTTTGGCGCGAAAATCGAGAAAAATCCCCAGAACCGAGGAATTTCGCACACGTGGACTTCAGCCACGTGTCCTCGCTTCACATCCGACGCGTGTCCGGAACCTGCTGAGTCACCGAAGGCACCTGGCGAGACGTGTCATGTTCTTCTCGAGTCCGAGGTTCGGTCCAATAGGAGGCTGCCCCGTGTCCGATCTCGGTGTGTCATCAGCAACGTGTCCGAACCGAGGAGCTGTCCGAAGCGGTCCAATCAGAAGCCTCCAGCGAGGCCCTCGCACGCGCAGCCCATGTGCGAGCACCTGCGCACCCTCGCCTGCGGACCCCACTCTTCTAAGCCGACCTTCGGACCCTATAAATAGAAGGGTATGCGAACCCTCCCGGTTACTTTTGAGATTTTGCCATATTTAGCCCCTTTTTCCATATTTTCTTCATCTTAACATTCCCCAAAGCCCCGGTATCGATTATAACCCCCGAAATACGCCACAAAGTGCCCGAGAAGCCCGGTTTCTCAATAAAACTCCCGGTTTTATTAGAAACGATCGTTTTAGGAAACGAATTGCTGCCCGATTTTCATTAAATCAGGTGAGTGTGTAGTTACTTTCACCTTACACATAGATATGAAGTATTTTACATAAAATACGTGCTGTGTGAATATATATTGTTTGTTTATTTGAGATGGGTGTTGAAGGAATGATTTATACAGGTTTTTAAATAATTTAAACTGTATATGTATTTTTATCTACGAAAAATGTTGGGTAAAACATGGGTAGATGAAATAGTGGGTGTGATGAAAGGTGAGTTGGATAGATGAGATGATCAGTGATAGAGATCATGAGTTGAGAGTGAGTGGTGAAATGAGATCATGAGTTGATAGTGAGGGGTGAAGCCCTTACCCAAACGTATGGCGTGAGTGGTGCAATATGAGAAAAGCCCTTACCCAAACATGGGCCCTCGTCATTCAACAGAGTATGGATGACAACCATGGACTATTCTAGACAGTCTGTGGAGCACTAGCAGGTCTGCAACCTGTAGGTATAATGAACTATATGTTCATTTGTTGTACTCTAAAAACCCATTGACATGTATTGCAGGGGGTGGGGAATACCTGTAAATAATACTGTCAATAAATGAGAGCTATGGACTTAGCACATGTTGAATAAACCTTGGCAGCCATGGACTTAGTGCTCGTTGTATAAACCCCGGTGACGAGGTGACTTTGTGTCTATTCCTTAGGATGAATCCTTAGGAAGGAGTGATAGTTGATTCTTAGGGTAAACCCTTAAGAAATAAATAAGATAATGGGGTTGGGGTAATTCGGTTGATTGATTGATGTTTAAGCATATTAAATTATGTATTGTGGGTTGAAAACCCTATATGCTCACCAGGCTTTCAAGCCTGACCCACTCAGCTTTTTATATTACAGGTAGTGGACCCCGAGCATAGTCGGATGATGATGATGAGTGATTTTGGATTATAGGCCAGTAGTTATAAATAACTGTTGTAAGGCTTATAATGTCTTGTTTATGCTTTTGATCTGTATTGGAACATGACATCCCGAGGTTTTGATATAAAAGGAAATTATATATTTCTTAAAGAAAGGTTTTAACAAACTTTTATCATACTTTGTTTTGGGGACCAATTCCGCAACATCTTTTATAAAGATTTCTCTGATTTGATTTTAAAAAGCATAAATTAAATCGGTCTTTTCTGGCCGAAAAATTAGGGGATGTCACAGAAATAGTCCCCAGTTACCGGTTGAAAGATACCGATGGTGTGTACCGGTTGAAAGATACCGATGATGATTACCGGTTGAAAGATACCGATGGCAGTTACCGGTTGAAAGATACCGACAATGTTATGTGGTATGTGGTATGATGGGGGAACTCACTAAGCTTTGTGCTTACAGTTTCAGTTTTCGTTTCAGGTACCTCTTCGTCCAAGGGGAAAGAGCCGGCGGCGTAGCAGCGCATCACACACATGGTTTCCGCATCGGATTTTCTGGGATTGTACTCTGATTTTCATTGTTCCTGATGATATGGTTTTCGAGACAAGATTTTATGATTTTATGAATGATGAAATAGTGACAATGTTTTGGTAACATAAATTATGATTTACTTAATTTAAAAACAAAATTTTTGGCCTCAAATTTTGGGATGTTACAAGTTGGTATCAGAGCCCTGGTTTGAGGGATTCGGACACACCCTCGGGGGTGTCTGGACTCAAACCGAGGGACTAAAAGATTTTTACAAGGAAAATGGTTTTCTATAATCTAAGTTAAGGAATTTTGAGAAAGACAGGGTGTGTGATGCGTGCGATCGGCCGGGCTTAAGTAAGTTTTCCCCAAGATACCCATACTTTATATGTTATATGATTTATGATTCTGAGGACTGCATGCTAGAATAGGGCTAAGGATCTAGGAAGGATGCCTTATATGCCTGTTGTATGAGCTGTATGCTAGGACTATCTAGTCAGCGGTAGGATCGCCTGATTAGGTTATGCTTGAAGTTGTTACTCGATGCACGAATGCTGCTTGCTTTGTGCTATAGGAGTTCTGGCTAACTTTAACTAACTAGTAAGCGGATATGTAACAGTATCCGCAAGCTAGTTAGGGAATGTTGGTAGGGACTCCTAGTACAGCTGATGGCGGAGAGCAGGTCAGAGAGTGCCCTAGGAAATTCTAGGATGAGATCAGTGGAAAGGGTATCGGAAAAAAGGGACTCGGTGAAGTCGAAGTAATCCTTGAGGAAAGTACGGATAGATGTCGAAGGTAGTATGGGCCCTTACTACTGAAAGCAGATGATTCGTACTCAAGTCAAGGAGGGCTGAGATGGAACCAGGGGACTTGGAGAGTGTGTGAGACTGCTCGAGAGTATGGATGATCCTGATGTTTGTATGTTTATTTTCAGTATGGTGAGCACGCGACATGGAGCGGGAGGCTCGGGGTCAGGATCAGGTTCGGGCTCGGGTGAAGGATCTGAGCAGGTGGATGGTGGACTACGCGAGTTCATCGTGTCGGAGATCACGAGAGGTATCCTTGAGTCGACCCCGGTCATCTTCGGGTCGATCAAGGAAGGGATCATCGAGCTGATGGAGGATCGTCTCCGATCATTCAGGAGTGATTTGGCGTCTAGCCAGGCGAGTCCGCGCACACTGTCCTTTAAGGTCTTCAGAGGGAGCGGTGCGCCGGATTTCCATAGGGTGAAGGACCCCAATGCTGCTAGGAGATGGATCGCAGATATTGAATCTGCACAGCTGACGAGCTTCTGCCCGGAAGGGTCGAAGGTTCGTTTTGCTGCAGGATGTTTGAGGGATCGAGCCAGAGATTGGTGGGAGTTGATTGGTGATACGTTGGGAGCCCCAACCATTGAGGCTATGATGTGGTCAGATTTTGTGACCTGATTCAGGGCCGAGTTTGCACCAGCTGTGGAGCTCCAACAGCTGGCCAGGGAGTTCTTGGATATGAGACAGACTACGAAGACTGTGGCAGAGATCACCGCCAAGTTCCGGGAGAGGGCTTTGTAACCCCCGTAGATCCGGGCTAGTCAGATTAGAGACGATAAGCATCAAAAATGACTTTTCGATGGAAGATTATTTAGAAGGATTAATCTTAACCAAGTTGTAGTATATGTCTCGAGGTTTCCGGATATATAAAGAATGCCGAAATCCGAGTTATAACGAAGAAGTTATGACCTGTCGAAGTTTCGCGACAAACCGGCACGGTGCCGAGTCGTAAAAAGTGAGTTTTCGATAAACTACTTTTTAGCCTTGGTGATCTAAACGAAACTCGCAGTATTCGTTAAACCGAGAAGTTCGATAAAAAGAACGCCCAAATCTGACTTCGTATGAGGAAGTTATGATTTTTCGAAGTTTCAGCTTAGCAGTAGACAGCTAAAACCTCGAATTTTAGATCGAGTGATTTTCAGCCGACACGACCTAAACAAGAATCGAAGGTCTCGTCATTAGTAGCACAACGGTAGAAATTCTGACGAAAACGGACGTCAGATGAAGAAGTTATGAATTTTTAACGGATTTCCTCTCCCGGTCTGTTAAAAATAATAATATAAAAATTAAAGTCAAAATTAGCCGACGAAGTCTAAACGAAAGTTGTAGAGCGTAATTTTACCTACGCGTGTATATAAAGAACGTCAAAAACAGAGCTCGTATGCGAAAGTTATGGATTTTAGAAGTTTTGGCGCGAAAACCTAGAAATTTCGCATGAATAGTGCTGCCACGTCATCCTTTTCATGCAGCCTCCACGTGGCGTCTTCTGATTGGATTGCAGCCTCACGTAGCACCCGCTGATTGGTCTGAAGTCGTCACCCTCTTTCCCCATTGGACCGAAGCTCGGTCCACTTAGGAGCTTGCATCTGTCCGAGTCGGAGACCCAGCCGATGACGAGTCCGAAGCCGATGACTCCTCACGTACGAAGCCGATGACTCCTCGCATGGAAGCGCGCCAGCTACTGCATCCGAGCCTCGCTGGCCTTTGCTGCTTCTGCCCCGTGTCCGAACCCCTCGCTGTCGTGTGTCCCTTCTCGGCCGACCTTCGGATTTGCCCTCCTATAAATAGGAGACTTGCGAACCCTCCCGGGTAAAAATGGGATTTTGCCATTTTTGACCCCTTTTTCCATATTTTTACTATCTCGACATC
Source organism: Lactuca virosa (assembly GCF_052849685.1). NCBI lineage: Eukaryota > Viridiplantae > Streptophyta > Magnoliopsida > Asterales > Asteraceae > Lactuca > Lactuca virosa. The sequence continues at coordinate 163,180,872 of NC_136433.1, read as the reverse complement.
CCCCGAAGCCCCGGTATCAATTATAACCCCCAGAATACGCCACGGAGTGCCCGAGAAGCCCGAAAAATTTATCTTTTCGGTTTCGAAGCCCGACCCTTCGCAGAGCCCGATTTCTCAATAAAACTCCCGGTTTTATTAGAAACGATCGTTTTAGGAAACGAATTGCTGCCCGATTTTCATTAAATCAGGTGAGTGTGTAGTCACTTTCATCTTACAAATAGATATGAAGTATTTTATATAAAATACGTGCTATGTGTATATATGTTGTTTGTTTATTTGAGATGGATGTTGAATGAATGTATTATACATGTTTAAAATGATTTAAAATGTATAAATATTTTATCTTTAAATATGTTGGGTAAAACATGGGTAGATAAAGTAGGAGGGATAAAAGTACAGTATAGATGTACGTTGGTAGCTATGAATTTAGTACAGTATAGATGTGCGTTGGTAGCTATGAATTTAGTACAGTATAGATGTACGTTGTTAGCTATGAATTTAGTACAGTATAGAAGTACGTTGGCAGCTATGGACTTAGTGCCTGCTGTATAAACCCTGGCGACTATGTGTCGTAGTGCCTGTCGTGTAAACCTTGGCGACGATGTGACTTCGTGCCTATTAGATAAACCCTGGCGACTATGAGACGTAGTGCCTATTGTATAAACCCTGGCGACTATGTGATGTAGTGCCTGTTGTATAAACCTTGGCGACGATGTGACTTCGTGCCTATTTTACATAAATTGTTGAAGGAAAGCAATGTTGTCACCTCGGTGTTTGTTTTATTTGACATAAATTGCTGAGGAAAAGCAATGTTGTCACCCTTTTGACATAAATTGTTGAGAGAAAAGCAATGTTGTCACCTTGATGTTTGTTTGACATAATTGTTGGGTTTTGAGCATTCTAACACTCCTAAGGTGTACATGCAACCCTAATAACCTTGGATCTATGTTTTCTCTAAAATACATGCAAATAAGAATTTCCAAGGTTTTCATCCTAACTAGCATAGCATGCAAACTAGAATCATAATATACTAGAAGAATGTCATACGTTTTGATAGTGATTGATTGCTTGGAGTTTGAGAGCCTAGCACCAATAGTGTGAATGCCTCAAGTGAAATCACAAATCACCACAAACCTTGGAACCTTGAGAGAATAATATATGTGCTCTAGAAATTAGGCCACCACTCTTGTTCACACACACTAGTGTCATTTCAAGCATCATAAGCTCCTTTATATAGTGTGGAGGATTAGGATTACATCCATGTAAACCCTAATACCCATGACTCTTCCTTTCCAAGGATCCATGGGTTAAAAGCTCCATGGACTATCCATGGATTCCCATGCATGCCAAGCCCATTCCAAATGAGTATTAGCCCACACTACATAAAATACAAGAGCCCATATTTAATTAGTCACCTTTTTGATCACCAAATTAATTCTAAATTAATTTATGACCAATACTAATTAAATAATATGATTTAATATTAATATATTATAACTTATAATATATTAATAAAGCATGAACATACTATTCTCAAAAGATTATCCAAACAAATTGTTCGGGTGAAGTGAAACCCAAATGGACCATGCCGGGTCGGGTCAAGTACATCTCAAATATTGTTATGGACTTAGACACCTTATCCAACAGTCTCCCACTTGGATGAGTCTAATAACATATTTGCAGATATGACTTCAGGAACCAACCGGCAATCGTAGCTCTCAAAACCCTATTGAACTATGAAGCGCCATTTTAGATAAGTGATCATATAATCCTCTGCTCTCATGATATCAGCCGGACAAATACATGGAACAATGTCTTACTTATTGTCCAGCAGTTTGTTTCCCGATTTCCGATTTGTTTGACAAAGAACTTAATCGAACACATCAATTTAGTTCTGACCGGGCCCGATACATAGGTCAAAACAAAATCATCGAGGGGCCCAGATATCGTTTCTAACCCTCCAAGGACTAGAAGGAACAGATAAACTTCGACTCATATACTTGTTTCTACTACTTGTTGAATTATACACAAAGGCACGTTTTATCACATCAAGTTACTGATGCGTTTTCTTGCAATCAATGTACAACCAACTCATAGGTAACAACTCATATCTCTAGGTTTGAAGACTTATATGATATTACCGTCTCACGATTACTCGGGATAAATTCCATGAAGTGATGCAAGTGAGCGTGGGTTGAATCCAATACTCATAACTTATGAGCACTCATAAGTGTTGTAGCCATGTCCAACATCTTAGACCTCTACAACCAACTCATGACAGTCTTGATTCATATCTACTTCCAACATATGACCGACTGTGGATGGTTTGAATAACTTAATCATTCGGAAAGAATAACCTAGTTATTATGGAAGTCAAAACATGCAAAGTGAAACACAAGAATAATTGAATCCAATATGGTCTCAGCACTTATGAATATAAATAAAACACCTTTTATTCATCACCATATTGATTCCACATTATTCTATTTCGATTTATCAACTTAACACTTGAATTAAAACAATAGTTGCCCCATGCTCCAAGCATGTACACTATGTTTTCTAAACAATAGTCATGCCATACACCAAGTATGCACACTATGTTTGTCTATGATCTTTACTTTGTGAAGTAGATCAATTGAACATGATTCCAATGATGCTCATTTCACAGTCCCAAATCCTTACCGTAAATGTAAGAATACCAAATTCTTGTCATTTACTGTAATATGTTAGATTCCAAACTTATATGCATTGATCCTCTTGCAATGTCTATGCACAAAAGTCACAAAACTTGTCAACAGTCATTACAGAGTATTCCAAAGGAGATTAATTCCATGGAAACGAAGTCTCATATTCAAAGTACATTGCTTTGAACATCCTTCTTGCATAAAAGTTTCTAACTTTCTCATAGATTCTTAATATCCAACTCCCAATATGGAAAATTTCCATATTCCCATTTTGATTATCATATCTGAACAAGAGCTACCTCTTTTCAGAATATATCTATATGGTCCTTCCAAAATTTAACACTATACTTCCAACTGTCCCTTAGCAACCAATCTTTGGTGAACCTTAGATTGTCCTCGACAATTGCTTAATCATTTTAGTCATATCCGGTTCTATTCCTTTTTCCTTCTTAATGCTCTAAGCATTTTGAAAAATTTAGAACGGATAAATATTATAGCATATGTGACCGATCCTATACCCGAAGCATATGGGACACGATTCATGATGTCTCACATAAAGACCTGATACTAGATCAGTCTTTTGCTACAATATTCTTATTTGCCATGTTTTCAAAAATCGACTATGAAGAGGGATGTCGTAATCATAATCGAATTTGGGAACGCAATATATATATAGAATTTCCTTATGTTGAACCATTCCAACATAAAACTCATATATATGTCCTTGACTAATGATGATTAAAATCTCAATCTAAAATTTTTAGGATTGAAATGAAGTATAATCTCCTCTCCCTTAATTATAGCAAAACAACCTTTTCCAAGTGAAACTCTTGTTTTCTATAATTAACAATACTCATCATAATTTATTATGCTCCCACTAGCATAATAATTATTTAGCACAACAATTATGCTCCCACTAGCTTTGACATGTACTCAGAAATCTACTTCTAGAAATCAATACTTAATTGACTTTCATCACCAAAGTTCAGACTTCTGATACGAGATGCTTCGACAAAACTTTATCTAAGCTTCTCAGACTCATACATCTTTCGTTAGATAGCTCACATGTGTGTCTAAACAATTATGAAGAGGGATGCCATAATCATAATGTTTAGACCTGTTTGCCATTTCTCACAAGTCCATGTTAGTGTGTCGGTTAACCACACAAGCTCCACTAACGACTTTGAGAATGCAAACAACACAATTGCTATCTACTTAAAATCTACTTAGTGACAGTGTTTCCTCACCATCATTTTCATGAATCGTAAAGAAACCTTATGACACTTAGATTTTATGGTGAATGTGTTCCTATCCATGTGAATTTGTCAAAACCTTAATCACAAGACAAGGTTAGTGACAAACTCAAAATCATATGGATTGAACTTGTTCAACCTTGATTTCTTGCCTCTTGGTAGCCCAAGGGCCCACCATTGCTTCCAAGTTGTTATGCCCACAATTGAGAACTCACAGAACTCACATACATAGTGAACTTTATCGGAATAGGCACAGAAACAAGAATTATGTCAACACGATAGGTTACAAACCTCAAGTCGTGTGCTAGTGATAAACTATAGGTTTTTATCCTTGATTAGCTCTTGAAACTTTGAAGACCTTTAAGACTCCCACTGTCCTCTTGACATGCAAGTTTCTCTTTGTCAAGAACCATTACTTGACAACCAAACAAACATTCAAGAGTCCGTGCAGATTCTTATCAAGATAAACACTTCACACAATTGATGTCAGTTGGTCTTTGTTTTATCCAAAACATCACAACTTACCAATCTCAAATGTACAAGAGTAGAAAACATTTTACTCTTACATTTGACAAGTGTTATGAACCTTCTTTAAGATGTGTCACTCAAGTTACAATCTTGGAGTATGACTCTAAGACTTGTTTTTGGAACGAAGTATGATTCATCTTCTTGATTTTAACCATTCCAACAATTCATGAATCCTCTTCTTAGCCATAAAATTCACTAAGATGTCCTTAGAGGATGAATTGTGACATGGTTTCTTAATCATTAAGATGATCATAAAACAAGATACTAAAGTACTCTCCCACCTTTTCAGATTTGAGAAACTTTTATCTTTCTGCCCAATTTGATTCTTCCCATTCGTCCTGCCATACATTGAAACTTTTCCAATGTTTCAGAGTTGTACATCAACTTGTAGGTACAACCATGTTTACTAAACTTTAGTAAATCATGACGAATAGTCTTATCGATCTTTGTGGTGGACTTTGACCTGCACACACCCAGTGTACCCGATCCTTTAGTCTTTCACCTGTCTCACATATACATGTGGTCAGGGAATTAGTCTTAACTTTCCAAAAATGAAAATTCTCATTCATCATGCAATACAACATGCATGATTCCAAGTTTCAGTCCAATTGAAACCTTGGGTGATGAGAATCTTTCCTTATTTGATAAATTTAGACACTACCACTAATGAAAGAATCAAATGCACATTTCCATTATTGCTAGAACCATACAAACATCAATTTTTCATAAAATGCCATTGCAAGGAGATATAATAAAATAAAACAAAATTTTATTTATTTATAAATGCGGAAAAACTTTTTCCTTACAATGCAACTTTAAATGAAAACTATGCTATTACATATCTTCTAGCAATCTATCATAACTCTTATGTAGCAACTCAAGAATCCGATCTTCGAACCATGCGATTGAAATCCATATTCGCTATCAGATTCAGCATACTCCTTTTATTAAGTGTCCTTCCCTTTGCTTGATCCTGAAGCAGAGTCAAACCTTTTGTTTCTACTTGCTTTCAGATCTTTTAGGTATTCAGGGCAGCTTCGCTTCCAATGTCCCTTCTCATGACAATAAAAACATATAGACTCTTTGGGAATGGTACACGAGATTATCATAGACTTAGCCTTTCCCTTTGCCTTTTGGTCAACCGGGTTGACCAAGGCCGATCACTTTCCATTGGGAAGAAAAGGCTTTTCTGGACTTCCAATGTTACCATTGTCCATGTCCATGGAAGTTTGAGAAGTAGACCTTCCACCCATATTTGCTTGACCATTGCGCCACATCATTTCTGACTCAGCAACAACAAGCAAATAAGATAGATCTATTAGGGTCATGTCGTGATCTATCATATAGTAGTTCTTAATGAACTCACTATATGAATCTGGAAGTGACTGAAGAACCCAGTCAATAGCCAACTTCCTTGGGACAACGACACCCATCATTCTCAACCTGTCAAAATGTGACTTCATTCCTAAGACATGAGTGCACACAGGTCTTCCATCTTTATGTTTCATCGCTAGTAGGGCTTGAGTGACCTTGAATTTTTCAAGTCTTCGAGCTTGTGGGTCAGGGAGAATAAATGGAGGAGGTGGAGGTAGAGAAGTATGATTTCCATGAGATTTGGGAAGATCACAATTGTCTAAACCAGACATCTATAATGGGAGATATTCAAGTTAGTTGATTTTAAGTCCTTAATATAACACCCAATATGAAATATTAAGGCTAGGACCCAACACAATATTTGATAACTTGGAAGAGGGATGCCGTAATCCAAGCTATAAAATATTTGAAGGTACGTGAATGACAATTCACCAATTTCCACCATAAAAAACGAAATAAATTATTAAGTTTTAATTGGATTTGAAACTCCTAGATCTTTTGAGATTCATTGAACTTTCAATGGCATGTTTCAATCTCGATTGTGCCCTTCAGATTTTGTGACTGGGATGCCGAGGATCACAAAACAAGGTGTGAATAACCATGCAAATTCACTTGGTACCCTTAATATTATCACCTAATCAATGTGCCGGTTAACCACACACGCTCCACCGATCTATGATAAACATTAAGTCACCCTTCGTGATCCTTACTAGTCCAAGTTAGTGTGCCGGTTAACCACACACACTCCACCAACGACTTGGTAAGGTACAAAGTGTGAATTTTATGGGTTAGCACCATATTCACATTTTCCTAAAGTAACTAAGATTGGGAATTATAAAAATATTTAGTTAGTTTATAATAATCCTTATACTTTTAATGAGAATTAAAGTCATTGTCCTACCCGTTCGGCTAACGACCCTCTACCGGTCAAGGAAGCGGTGGGTGAGAGTGGACACCCATTAAGTTGCCATTTTATAGGCAACAACCTTATACCCCCCTTATAGACCGGTTTCGTGAATGATGCCTACTAACGGTAAAACGACTTAATCTTATAAATATATATAATAATTAACCATTAATGTTATAAATAGTATAAGGGTTGAATTTTAACTTTTAAAACTCTAGCGTATGGAATTAAAGTTTGTGTGAGACTTTACAAATTCCAAAACTTGAGGGCAAGTTTTGAACAATTCAAAAACTTTTGGATATTCATAACTTATGAGTTTTAATAAAGGTTTAAAAAACTTTTAATGAAGAGACTCTTGGACATCCATAACTTGAGGATAAGTTATGGAGTCCATAAAACCATTTATGTGAAAAACTCTTCAAAAGTGTAACTTATAACTTCTTTAAATAAACCTTAAAAGAAAAACTTTTGGAATTCCATAACTTGAGGACAAGTTATGGAGTCCATTCAATGTCATAAAGATCAAGAATTATACTATCAAACAATTTGCACATAATTCCTATGATCTACCAAAACTCATAAGTTCATGAACATTCATAATCAACAACTTTCAAGAATAATATAAACATATATAAACTTGAAACTTTGATTATAACTTTAAACTTGGTTCACCACAATCATTACCACATCAAAAACAGGTTTTACAAGTCCAAAACAGTTTAAGGTAATGATTCTAGACCAATTCCAACACAAAATCTTGAAAATCTGCACTCAGGCCTGCCAACTCGTCGAGTGCATGAACTGACTCGACGAGTTGGTTGAATATATGCATGAACTCGGCGAGTTCCATGAGGGACTCGGCGAGTCAGCTGTGCAGAATGCAGTTTTTTCGACATTTTTCAGCTACTTGCATCAAGTATTCAAGAAAACAAGCCTAGGCTCTGATACCACTGTTGGGTTTTGAGCATTCTAACACTCCTAAGGTGTAACCTTGGATCTAAAATACATGCAAATAAGAATTTCCAAGGTTTTCATCCTAACTAGCATAGCATGCAAACTAGAATCATAATATACTAGAAGAATGTCATACCTTTTGATAGTGATTGATTGCTTGGAGTTTGAGAGCCTAGCACCAATAGTGTGAATGCCTCAAGTGGAATCACAAATCACCACAAACCTTGGAACCTTGAGAGAATAATATATGTCCTCTAGAAATTAGGCCACCACTCTTGTTCACACACAACTAGTGTCATTTAGAGCATCATAAGCTCCTTTATATAGTGTGGAGGATTAAGGTTACATCCATGTAAACCCTAATACCCATGACTCTTCCTTTCCAAGGATCCATGGGTTAAAAGCTCCATGGACTATCCATGGATTCCCATGCATGCCAAGCCCATTCCAAATGAGTATTAGCCCACACTACATAAAATACAAGAGCCCATATTTAATTAGTCACCTTTTTTATCACCAAATTAATTCTAAATTAATTTATGACCAATACTAATTAAATAATATGATTTAATATTAATATATTATAACTTATAATATATTAAGAAAGCATGAACATACTATTCTCAAAAGATTATCCAAACAAATTGTTCGGGTGAAGTGCAACCCAAATGGACCATGCCGGGTCGGGTCAAGTACATCTCAAATATTGTTATGGACTTAGACACCTTATCCAACAATAATTTGCTGAGGAAAGCAATGTTGTCACCATTTTGGTTGTCTTATTTAACATAAATTGCTGAAGGAAAGCAATGTTGTCACCTTATTGGTTGTTTTATGTTAGGTTGTTTTGTTTGACATAAATTGCTGAGGGAAAGCAATGTTGTCACCCTGATGTTTGTCTTGTTTGACATAATTTGCTGAGGAGAGCAAAGTTGTCACCTTATTGGTTGTCTTGTTTGACATAAATTGTTGAAGAAAACAATGTTGTCACCCCTAATGAAAATCCTTAGGCTAGGTCCCTTGTGATAGTTTTTTTAAGGACGTAAGGTGAGGATAACGGGAACGGGTAATTAGGGTTGTTTTTGGTTGATGAAATTAATAAACTATTTGTTGATTGATAAATTTAAAGAGTTTATTATTTATTGTGGGTTGAAAACCCTATATGCTCACCAGGCTTCCAAGCCTGACCCACTCAGCTTTTTATATTACAGGTAGTGGACCCCGAGCATAGTCGGATGATGATGATGAGTGGTTTTTGGATTATAGGCCAGTAGTTATAAATAACTGTTGTAAGGCTTATAGTGTCTTGTTTATGCTTTTGATCTGTATCGGAACATGACATCCCGAGGTTTTGATATAAAAGGAAATTATATATATCTTAAAGAAAAGATTTGATAAACTTTTATCATGTTTTGTTTTGGGAACAAATTCCGCAACATCATTTAAAAAGATTACTCTGATTTTATTTTAAAAAGCATAAACAAAATCGGTCTTTTCTGGCCGTGAAATTAGGGATGTCACAGTTGGTATCAGAGCATTAGCTTAAGCGAACTAGGAATTTGTAGGATTTCTAGACTTAAACTTAGAATGCTAAGCGATGATTGTGAGATGAGTGTCTGCTATATTTTAGACACGAGCACAAGTTTATTTTAGGAAAGATGCTTAAAATGTTTTATGTGTTAAATATTTTATGTTATAGCTATAAGGATGCCTTATATGCTATTATTTGTTCGGATCTATGGTCTGTTGCCGACCGGATCTGGAAACTTTATGTGTGTAGGATTCTAAGCGTATGAGTACCAGATTAGAACTAACATGTAAACGTTTCGAAGTGATAAGGAGATTTATACGTTTATCGTAAATAAAGCTTTCCTATCTTAAGTTCTCGCCCGGTACACCGAACGTTCGCTTGGGTGTACAAAACATTATGGTGAAGACTCGTAGAGAATTGAGTAGATGGAGGAAATGAAAAGCTTATGATAGTGAATGATACCTATCAGAAGATATCATATGAGTGGTATCTTGCCTTTAGAATATGTCTAATAAAATAACGGAACGTTTAGAGGGGTACGGTACGTCTGAAGAACACCTCCGATTGGCAGGATGATGAATGGTTGGTGTAATTCTTGAAGTTGTTCCATCGTCTGGAATTTCCATTACCAACCAAGTTGAAGTAGAATTGATGATTGAAGATACGCATGGAAGAAGTCCTAGTAGAGTCTAGGAAAATTCTATGATTAATTGGACACATTCGTATGTGCTAAATTGTTTTGTGATTTTAGGACTTGGGGACTGCGAGACAGTACTTGGGACGAGTATGAGTAGGTGTGAATAGTAGTAGAGATCTATACTACTGGAAGCACAGGACTCATGCTTGGATCAGGGAAAGTCACAAGGTTACCAAGAAACTAGTGATTGATTCAGTTTTATTCGGATATGTCATTACCTTTGTTTCGGTAATGACTAGTAAGTTGGTTGTTATTCCGACCCTAGTGGTCATATCAAATTGAGTCCGACTACGATGAGTTTGTTACATGGTTCGGAGGACCAAGTTCGATGTAGCATCTGACTAAAGTCAGAAGGTTGAAATTAATGCGATCGATAGCATCGCGCTCGTTGTTAATGAAGCTTGTAGCTGGAAATGCTATATGCTAAAATGTGATTATATCACATTAAGATACGAACGAAGGTATATTCCATTATGGAATTTGACTCAAAGAGACTTGAGTCTAGACGTTGCATCATTCGATGAAGGTCATTAGAACATGACCCGTCGATTTGTTACAATAGATAAGGGGAAGTACTTATCCTAAGAAGAAGAAGGAGTCCTCAATAAGGATTCATTTTGTAACTTGTAGGTTACGATTGAAAGTCCAACCTAGTACGAAGAGCAGGTGTAAGATTGAGCATTATGGTTATTACTTAGGATGGAAAGATAATGTATGGAATCATTATACAAGTCCTATTTTCGTTGATGATTCCGGGACGTAATCATCCTAAGGGGAAGATAATTGTAACGCCCGTAGATCCGGGCTAGTCAATTTAGAGACGATAAACATCAAAAATGACTTTTTGATGGAAGATTATTTAGAAGGATTAATCTTAACCAAGTTGTAGTATATGTCTCGAGCTTTCCGGATATATAAAGAATGCCGAAATCCGAGTTATAACGAAGAAGTTATGACCTGTCGAAGTTTCGCGACAGACCGGCACGGTGCCGAATGTCGTAAAAAGTGAGTTTTCGATAAACTACTTTTTAGCCTTAGTGATCTAAACGAAACTCATAGTATTCGTTAAACCGAGAAGTTCGATAAAAAGAACGCCCAAATCTGACTTCGTATGAGAAAGTTATGATTTTTCGAAGTTTCAGCTTAGCAGTAGACAGCTAAAAACTCGAATTTTAGATCGAGTGATTTTTAGCCGACACGACCTAAACGAGAATCGAAGGTCTCGTCATTAGTAGCACAACGGTAAAAAGTCTGACGAAAACGGACGTCGGATGAAGAAGTTATGAATTTTTAACGGATTTCATCTCCCGGTCTGTTAAAAATAATAATATAAAAATTAAAGTCAAAATTAGCCGACGAAGTCTAAACGAAAGTTGTAGATCGTAATTTTACCTACGCGTGCATATAAAGAACGTCAAAAAAAGGAGCTCGTATGCGAAAGTTATGGATTTTAGAAGTTTTGGCGCGAAATCCGAGAAATTTCGCATGAATAGTGCTGCCACGTCATCCTTCGCATGCAGCCTCCACGTGGCGTCTTCTGATTGGACCGCAGCCTCACATGGCACCCGCTGATTGGTCCGAAGTCGTCACCCTCTTTCCCCATTGGACCGAAGCTCGGTCCACTTAGGAGCTTGCATCTGTCCGAGACGGAGACCCAGCCGATGACGAGTCCGAAGCCGATGACTCCTCACGTCCGAAGCCGATGACTCCTCGCATGGAAGCACGCCTCACTGGCCTTTGCTGCTTCTGCCCCGTGTCCGAACCCCTCGCTGCCGTGTGTCCCTTCTCGGCCGACCTTCGGATCTCCCCTCCTATAAATAGGAGACTTGCGAACCCTCCAGGGTAAAAATGGGATTTTGCCATTTTTGACCTCTTTTTCCATATTTTTACTATCTCGACATCCCCCGAAGCCCCGGTATCAATTATAACCCCCAGAATAAGCCACAGACTGCCCGAGAAGCCCGGAAAATTTATCTTTTCGGTTTCGAAGCCTGACCCTTCGCAGAGCCCGGTTTCTCAATAAAACTCCCGGTTTTATTAGAAACGATCGTTTTAGGAAACGAATTGCTGCCCGATTTTCATTAAATCAGGTGAGTGTGTAGTCACATTCATCTTACAGATAGATATGAAGTATTTTATATAAAATACGTGCTATGTGTATATATGTTGTTTGTTTATTTGAGATGGATGTTGAATGAATGTATTATACATGTTTAAAATGATTTAAAATGTATAAATATTTTATCTTTAAATATGTTGGGTAAAACATGGGTAGATAAAGTAGGAGGGATAAAAGTACATTATAGATGTACGTTGGTAGCTATGAATTTAGTACAATATAGATGTACGTTGGTAGCTATGAATTTAGTACAGTATAGATGTACGTTGTTAGCTATGAATTTAGTACAGTATAGAAGTACGTTGGCAGCTATGGACTTAGTGCTTGTTGTATAAACCCTGGCGACTATGTGACGTAGTGCCTGTTGTGTAAACCTTGGCGACGATGTGACTTCGTGCCTATTAGATAAACCCTGGCGACTATGAGACGTAGTGCCTATTGTATAAACCCTGGCGACTATGTGACGTAGTGCCTGTTGTATAAACCTTGGCGACGATGTGACTTCGTGCCTATTTGACATAAATGGTTGAAGGAAAGAAATGTTGTCACCCCGGTGTTTGTTTTATTTGACATAAATTGCTGAGGAAAAGCAATGTTGTCACCCTTTTGACATAAATTGCTGAGAGAAAAGCAATGTTGTCACCTCGATGTTTGTTTGACATAAATTGCTGAGGAAAGCAATGTTGTCACCATTTTGGTTGTCTTATTTGACATAAATTGCTGAAGAAAAGCAATGTTGTCACCTTATTGGTTGTTTTATGTTAGGTTGTTTTGTTTGACATAAATTGCTGAGGGAAAGCAATGTTGTCACCCTGATGTTTGTCTTGTTTGACATAATTTGCTGAGGAAAGCAAAGTTGTCACCTTATTGGTTGTCTTGTTTGACATAAATTGTTGAGGAAAACAATGTTGTCACCCCTAATGAAAATCCTTAGGCTAGGTCCCTTGTGATAGTTGTTTTAAGGACGTAAGGTGAGGATAACGGGAACGGGTAATTAGGGTTGTTTTTGGTTGATGAAATTAATAAATTATTTGTTGATTGATAAACTTAAAGAGTTTATTATTTATTGTGGGTTGAAAACCCTATATGCTCACCAGGCTTCCAAGCCTGACCCACTCAGCTTTTTATATTACAGGTAGTGGGCCCCGAGCATAGTCGGATGATGATGATGAGTGATTTTTGGATTATAGGCCAGTAGTTATAAAGAACTGTTGTAAGGCTTATAATGTCTTGTTTATGCTTTTGATCTGTATCGGAACATGACATCCCGAGGTTTTGATATAAAAGGAAATTATATATATCTTAAAGAAAAGTTTTGATAAACTTTTATCATGTTTTGTTTTGGGAACAAATTCCACAACATCTTTTAAAAGGATTACTCTGATTTTATTTTAAAAAGCATAAACAAAATCGGTCTTTTCTGGCCGTGAAATTGGGGATGTCACAGGCTTTGTTGGTGCCCCGGTATGCGGGTGATGAGGACATGAGGAGGACCCACTACCATGACATGCTACGAGCCGATATCAGGGAGCATGTCAGTTTTTCAGCCTGCCCCACCCTGGATTCCATGATTGCTAGGGCAAGGGAGAGGGAGATTGATCTGGAGCACATACGGAAGAGGAAGGTAGAGGAGGGACTGACGACAGGGGCTTCGGGGAAGAAGCCCAAGGGATCCGATGTTAGGCCGAAAGGCCTGTCTGGGCGGGACCGCTATGGGAAATGCGGTCGGTCACATGAGGGGGTTTGCCGCACTGGGCCGCGTTCCGGCTGCTATAAGTGTGGCAATATTGGGCATTTTGGCAGAGATTGTACTGCCCCTACTCCTGCGATTCAGACATCAGACCTGATTTGCTTTCATTGCAATCAGAGGGGCCATAAAAAGGCCAATTGCCCCAGATTGACAGTAGCAGCGGTGCCGGCAGTGGCGCCAACTCCGCCGACTACGCGGGTTACGGATGGCCGGAAGGTCAAGACGGAGGCTCCAGTGGTGTGGAGCCGAGCATTTCAGCTGACATCCGAGGAGGCACGCGCTGCACCCAATGTGGTGACAGGTATGATTTCTCCTCTCAGATCTTTTATGTTATGTTGTCTTGATTTTCATATGTTATATGTATGTGTTATGTTTAGGATCGTTCCATGTGAACGGTATCCCATTTCAGGTATTGTTTGATTCGGGTGCTACCCGATCGTTTGGCTCTCTTGCGCTTAGCAAGAAGTTTCCTCAGTCTTCGGGCATGTTGGATTGCCCCCTTGAGTTTGAGATTGTGGACGACCGGTCAGTGCGAGCATCAGAGGTCTACCGAGATTGTGTTTTGAGGATGTTTGAGGAGCGTTACCTGGTAGATCTGGTTCCCATACCCTTGCGGGGGAACAAAGTTATTATTGGTATGGATTGGCTAAGCCCCAATGGGGCAGTGATTGACTGCGTGCAGCAGTTTGTGCGGATCTGAACCCCAAGTGGGGGAGAGCTGGTGGTTCAGGGCGAGAGGCCACATCAAGGACCAGCTTTATGTTCGGCAGCGAGGGCTAGGCGCTACCTCCAGCAGGGTTGCTTAGGATATGTCGCCTATGTTATGGATACCCGGGAGGCGGGTCAGGTGACGGTGGGCGATGTAGCCGTGGTGCGAGAGTTTGCGGATGTATTCCCCGAGGAGTTGCCTGGGATACCTCCGGAGAGGCAGGTGGAGTTCAGGATCGACCTAGTCCCTGGTGCGGCTCCGATAGCCAAGGTACCGTATCGGTTGGCTCCTCCTGAGATGCAGGAGTTGTCTACATAGCTGCAGGAGCTGTTAGACAAAGGATTCATTAGACCGAGTAGTTCACCCTGGGGAGCCCCGATTCTGTTTGTGAAGAAGAAGGACGGGTCGCACCGGATGTGTATAGATTATCGGGAGCTGAATAAGTTAATGGTAAAGAACCGTTACCCACTCCCGATGATCGATGACCTCTTTGATCAGCTACAGGGAGCATTTTGGTTCTCCAAGATTGATTTGCGTTCGGGGTATCATCAGATGAGGTTCAGAGAGGAGGATGTACAGAAGACTGCTTTCCGGACGCGCTATGGCCATTATGAGTTCGTGGTGATGCCCTTCGGGCTCACCAATGCTCCTGCCGCGTTCATGGATCTCATGAACCGCGTGTGCAGACCGATGTTGGATCGGTCTGTGATAGTTTTTATTGATGATATCTTGGTATATTCCAAGACGAGAGAGCAGCATGAGGAACACCTGCCGGAGGTTCTGGATACCTTGAGGAGGGAGTGCTTGTATGCCAAGTTCTCCAAGTGTGAGTTCTGGTTGCGCGAGGTGCAGTTCCTTAGGCATCTCGTCAACCAGGACGGGATTTCGGTTGACCCGGCCAAGGTAGAGGCCGTGATGAGGTGGGAGGTTCCGAGGTCTCCATCCGAGATTCGGAGCCTCCTGGGATTGGCAGGCTATTATCGGAGATTCATTCAGGACTTCTCCAAGATAGCCGTGCCCCTGACGAGGCTGACGAGGAAAGCCGTAATCTTTCGTTGGGGGCCTGAGCAGCATGCTGCATTCGAGACATTGAGACAGAGATTGTGCGAGGCGCCAATCTTAGCCCTACGAGAGGGCATAGAGGATTTTGTTGTATACTGTGATGCGTCCATCTCGGGCTTGGGCGCAGTATTGATGCAGAGAGGGCATGTTATTGCTTACGCTTCGAGGCAGCTGAAGCCTCACGAGGCGAACTACCCGACGCATGATTTGGAGCTGGGGGCTGTTGTGTTCGCCCTCAAGATTTGGCGCCATTACCTATATGGGGTTCGTTGCACTATCTACACGGACCACAAGAGCCTGAGGTATCTCATGGACCAGCCAAATCTGAATATGAGGTAGCGTCGGTGGCTTGATATGGTAAAGGATTATGACTGTGAGATCCTCTACCACCCGGGGAAGGCCAATGTGGTGGCCGACGCGCTTAGCCGCAAGGAAGTGGCGATCAGGGATATCTGTATGAGGATGACAGTGGTGACTCTGCTGTTGGAGCGGATTCGGGAGGCCCATCAGGAGGCCATGAAGGAGGAACATCGGAAGAGTGAGCGGATTGTGGGACAGGTTTCCTCCTTCGACTATGATAGCCGAGGATTATTGACATTACACTGTAGGGTGTGGGTACCGTACCTCGGGGGTGTGCGCCAGGTGCTGTTGGAGGAGGCGCACAAATCCCGATTCTCCATTCATCCTGGGGCGACAAAGATGTATAAAGATCTTTGTCTAGACTATTGGTGGCCCTGCATGAAGCGGGATGTAGCATGGTACGTGGAGCGGTGCTTGACCTGCAGGAAGGTCAAGCCCGAGCACCAGATGCCACACAGCAAGATGCAGCCGTTGGATATTCCTCTGTGGAAGTGGGAAGATATTACTATGGACTTCATCACCAAACTTCCCAGGACCATGCGGGGAGTGGATTCCATATGGGTCATCATGGATCGGTTGACCAAGAGTGCCCATTTTATACCGATCCAGGAGAGTATTTCGGCTGAGAAGTTGGCCGACATCTACATTCGGGAAGTGGTGGCACGGCACAGAGTGCCAGTCTCCGTGATTTCAGACAGAGATGTGCGGTTTACTTCCAGGTTTTGGAAGAAATTCCACGATGAGTTGGGTACTCGTCTGCACTTTAGCACTGCATTTCACCCGCAGACGGATGGTCAGAGCGAGCGGACCATCCAGACTTTGGAGGATATGTTGCGGGCATGTGTGCTAGACTTCGGTGGTAGCTAGGATACTTACCTCCCATTGGCTGAGTTCTCGTATAACAACAGCTATCACGCGAGTATCGATCGTCCTCCCTTCGAGATGTTGTACGGGAGGAAGTGCAGGACCCCGATATGCTGCGGTGAGGTTGGACAGAGGGTCATGGGGAGCATCGAAGTGGTGCTCAAGATGATGGAGAGGATTCAGCAGGTCCGGAGCAGGCTTCAGACTGCTCAGATTTGGCAGAAAAGTTATGCCGACAGGCGCCGATCAGACCTGGAGTTTCAGGTCGGGGATATGGTTCTCCTGAAGGTGTCGCCATGGAAAGGCGTCATCCGATTCAGGAAACGGGGCAAGTTAGGCCCCAGGTACATTGGACCGTTCAGGGTTTTAGCCCGGGTGGACAAGGTGGCGTACAGGTTGGATCTGTCAGCCGAACTCAGCCAGATCCACAACACTTTCCACGTCTCCCAGCTGCGGAAGTGCCTGGTGGACGACTCAGCAGTGGTACTCTTAGAGGATATTCAGGTTGATGACAACCTGAATTACATCGAGCGACCTATAGCAATCCTCGACCGGAAGTCAAAGGATATGAGGAACAAGAGGGTCGAGCTGGTGAAGGTGCAATGGCAGTACCGGAAGGGCTCGGAATGGACTTGGGAGCCGGTGGATGAGATGATGGAGCATTACCCAGAACTTTTCCAGGAACGAGCAGCAGACTTTGAGGACGAAGTCTAGAATAAGTGGGGGAGATTTGTAGCACCCAATTCCTGGTACGCATTTAATTCAAGCATTTTTATGTTTTTCCCTGGGACTCGACGAGTCGGAGGACCCACTCGTCGAGTAGAGACGAGTCCGCAGTCATCTTAAGTGACCTACTCGACGAGTCGGAAGACGGACTCGGCGAGCAGGCGCTGTGCGAGTAAAACCCTAAATCTGAGGGTTTGCACCGTATATAAACACCTTAACTCAGCCTCCCTTGTCCCTAACACTCCCTTAGAGCTGGATATCGAAACCCTAGCAGTTTGTGTGTGTATTAAGGTCATTTTGGTGTTCTTGGTTGGTTTGTGAAGCTTGTAAGGAAAAGAGGAAGCTTGGGATTTCGAGTTGGGACTTGTGAATCCAGAGATCTTGCTTCATCTTCAGCTCAAGCAAGGTAAATGCCCTCTGTTTTGGTCTTCCTTTTTGGTTGTTCATCTTTAGGGCCTATGGTCATGGTGCATTTAGGGCTTCTTAAGCCATTTTCGGATTTGTAAGGTGATTCAAGGGGTTCTACTTCCAGATCTGAGTCATTGTAGGGGTCTCATGGCATAAAGGTGCCAACTTTATGGCCATGAGAGCCCCATGCACATTGTAGAGCACCTTCTATGGACTTTTGAGCTTAAAACCCCATGCATGTGCATCAAGTTTGGAACTTTATGTATAAAATGGACATTTGGAGGCCAGATCTATGGTTTTGGTGTGTTAAGTCCCTTTTAGATCGACTGTATAGAAATGGTCAAGGTTGGACTCGGCGAGTCGTTCTTGGGACTCGGTGAGTCGGTACGCTTTCAGCCATCTTAAACCCTTCTGTGATGGTCAGTTGTTAGAAAAGGGAGTCCCATAGCTGTTTAGACCTATTGGACTTAGCCTTAGACCTGTAGTTCATGGGACTCGGCGAGTACATGAACAGACTCGGCGAGTCCAAGGCAATCTCCCAGCACATGAAGATGAACTCGACTAGTTGTTCATACAACTCGGCGAGTCATGGACATGACTTGTTCTTCAAATGAAGATGAACTCGGCGAGTTGTTCATACAACTTAGCGAGTCGGATGAAGGATCATTCGATGTTCGAATAGGAGGAGAACTCGTCGAGTCATTGCCTAACTCGACGAGTAGGGACGGGAATGAGGACAATTAGATGGATAAGGACTCGACGAGTTGGCGGCCCAACTCGGCGAGTCAGGTCAGCTGGAAGTTGACTTTGGCTTGACTTTGACTAGGTCAGGGGTAGAATAGTCATTCTACCATAAGAGTAGTTATCAGACTTTGATTGGGTGTTTTGTGGAAATTATAGCCGGAGGATTTCCGGAGCAGCAGTAGCAGACAGAGAGTTCCCGCACAGATCGGCAGCTACTACTACGAGGTGAGTTACCTTCCAGTAGGGGTGGGTCTAAGGCACCAATGCCGGCCCACCAGTAGGTAGTTATGATTGAGATGATTGTCTTTGTGATAATTATCTTGGTATGTTAATGTGTTATGGTCATGAGATATGCCTGTGTGATATGCTATGGACAGATCCATTATATAGCACGGGGTAGCACGGTGTATATATATATATATATATATATATATATATATATATATATATATATATATATATATATATATATATATATATATATATATATATATTCCATTTATTTTAGTTGCCTCTTGAATAGTATTTTCTAGAAAGATTCTAGAAACCCTCCGGAAACATCCTAGAACGTCCATCAAGAGTCATCTTCTAGAAACATTCTAGAAGATGTCCTATTAGTTCCTAGTGGCTTCTTGCCGCATTTATATAGGGATCTCCCGTTTCATTTCTCCTCCCCTTGTAATTGAGTTTGAGGTCTCAAGAGCAATAAAGAGCTTTCATGTCTTCAGTTAATTTCTTCATTTCCTTGATCTTGTGTTGGTTTTTCAAGTTAGGTGACTTAGTTTGAGAACTAAGTGTCGTATGGTATGCTTGAAGATTCAAGTCCATGAAAAGTGGTACTAGATAGGGATGAGAGTAAGCGGGTACCCACCCTAATTACCTGGAACCGAAACCCGCAGTTCCTAAAATGTTGGAATCAGAACCGGAGCCGGCGGGTAGCGTGTCCAATACCGGGTACCCCGTTCGTTAAAAATTTTGAATTATTATAATTATAAAAGTATATATATCGTAAACTTACAAGAAAGTTGTCGACAACATGAATTTTCAATTCGCTACGTATTCAAAATGATGATTAGAAAATTTTAGTGGCTTGAAAACATGACGAAAAAAATGTGTTCATGTTTCTTAAAACATTTAGAGGCTCAAAATTCTAGAATTTATATGATGTTATTCGAGATATTGTATAAAATATGTGATTGTGATATATATATATATATATATATATATATATATATATATATATATATATATATATATATATATATATATATATATATATATATATATATATATATATATATATGTGTGTGTGTGTGTGTGTGTATGTGTGTGTGTGTGTAATATCCCAAAATTTATGTTACCAAAACATTGTCACTATTTCATCATTCATAAAATCATAAAATCATGTCTCAAAAACCATATCATCAGGAACAATGAAAATCAGAGTACAATCCCAGAAAATCCGATGCGGAAACCATATCATATATTCTTCCAGAATAATAGTCTTATACATATTCTAACAGAATGTCATAAAAATAAATAAAATTGTTAACAACATAGTATTATTAAACATACAATTCTGGAATAAATACACATGATCTTCTTCAATGGTCCAAAGTCGACTTTATTCCAACCATTCTTACAAGAATGACATTCTATGTTGTGTTCTCACTGTCATGTAATGAAATTATGTAAGAATAACATTTTGTGAAAATGTTTTATATGACAAATAATATTACAACTTTAGTAACTCTAACAGAGTATAGTTTACTGGTACGAGATAAATGAAAAAGATCAACCAACTGTACGAGATAAATAATAATTTTCAACAAACAAAATGACAATTTACAAATAAAAATTGACGGATGCTTTAAATTTACAAATACTAATAACACACCCTATGAAAATATGTGGTTATGGATTAAACAAAGAAAAAAAATAAATAAATAAAAACATAATATGTAATTATTATATATATATATTAAAGTTGTGAAGAAAAAGAACAGTAAACCTGAGACATTTTTGCCAGTTTTGGTCCCTTAAATTACATTTTCGGTCCCTCCATTTTTGTTTGTGTGTCACTTTGTATATATTAAGGAAATGAAAGTTAGGAACAATACCTGACCAGGGTACTGTTCCTCGGGTTACCGTAGACTGTTTATTGGGTTAACCGCTTCACCGCCTCTATAGTCTATAATGCTTCATTCTCACCGATCTATATCATTGCCTACTGCTTGCCTTCTCCATCCATTCTTACACAAAAAGCAGATGACTTTACGATCTCCGGCGCTCCCCTACCGCTCATCGCTTTCAATCAAATCGGCGCCACCATTAAATTGGCGCCACCGTTAAACGAAATCACGTCGGCCGATGAGGATGACGATTGATCGAATTCCGATATTCACTCTGAGTCAGATTCGTATTCGGACTCGGGGGTATCGACTGTATTCTTCAGCCGATGAAAGCAATCACGACGACGAGACGCGGTAGTGAGAATCAACCGATGAGGTCGACGCCTGCTACCCCTTCTCTGTATTTCACTTTGTTTTAATTTCGTTCTATTTCGACTTTTAATTAGGGCTTACTGAATATTTGCTTGCTAATTGCAGACCCTTCGAAGATCGATTAAGATGTGTTCTTTTTTCTCATAATCTTCCTTTGCTCTCTATAATCTTGGTTTTTTTTTGGTTTCTATGCCTTAGGTTAGTTCTGATTTTCACTGCTCAGTCGTTCGATGTTCGAATTGGGATTGGAAAGAGCAATTCTGGAAGAAATAATCAAAGTAGTTTCGTCGATTTCTTTCTTCGGCATGCTGAACTTTCTTTTGATTTCTCTGTGTTCGTATGGAATTGTTTCCACAGAAAAAAGAAAAACGATGGGCTGACAGATTGAGAGAGATGACAGAATCAATCAAGGGTGGTTTAGAGTTTGATGTGAGTTTGATGAAACAGAGGGTCGGCATATGAAAGAAGGTTGCAAATTGAAGCATCTGATCGTTTAATTTGACAATGCCTGACCTTTTTATTGCCAGGTTTGGGATTTTTCTGTCCTAATTTGTAATAATCTAATTTTGCCTAACTGTACATTTTACAATTTTCCTTCATCCTTATTGCTTTCTTCTATGTTTCTTTTCACTTTCACCCTTCAAATGCTTTTTACCCAGGTTATTGTCACAACACAAATCCTCTCCTATGTTTTGTCATGTATGCTTTGTATTTGCTGTTTTGGCTTTTCAGATTGATGATCTATAAAAGATCAGAAAGGTGCTTTGTTGCAATATGTATGTTTTAATTTATGTCAACAAGCTTTTGGTAACAGTATTCAGTTTCAGTTTATTATGACATTGCATAAGATGAACCGAATCGTTCATATTTTATCTACCGTAAGGTGAAAGAATATCATGATGAAAAGACTTAGATCACAAACGAAATTATTCACAATCCTGCTATTAATAAGGTATTATTATGATTGATTTCTATATGATCTGTATCTTTATTTTAAGCTACGGTGTGAAATTTTCTTTAAACTAGATTTCTGTAATGCTAGAGATAAGAAGCAATTGTTGGAGATTAAGCTGATACTTTTGGAAAGGGGAATATTTAGATAGGTCAAAACTTTGAATAATCCTCTTTTTTATCATATGGTTCATTTTACTTACTTTAGCTTTTAATATTGGTTACATTAGTTTATTTTTTAAGTTAATTTGATGTTGTTTGGTTTATAGATGATGTGCTCTTCTCCTTACAACACATGCTCTCTATTTGACACCTACCGTGTTCATCCTTTCATGTTTATGTACTCAACTTTAAATCCTTACCCTGCAGTTAAAAATTCAAAAACAGAAGGTAATCACTCTCTGCCACGCATTGACGCACCCTCTTTATTTATCTATGTACACGCCAGTACCACTATTTTCCTTTGTATGTTGATAGAGAGATGAATTTAGGGTTTAACTTTAGATTTGATCAAAGCTATAGTTAGATTTTGGCTTATTTTTTTTTGGACTTCCATTTCCTCCCGTATCACACTTCATAGTAAAAGGTGAGTTTTCCCATTAATGTCTTAATTTTTTATCTTTTATTTTTATTAGAAGTCATCTTTAAGTTGTTTTGTTGATTAAGGAGATCTAAAGATTTTCACAAAGATGTGCAGAAAGAGGCGGGCATAAATGGAAGCTTTTCCTAGGTATTATTAAAAATATGTTAAGCTATAACATTGTTATTAAAAATAATTAAATAAATATATGAGTATTTATAATCTAGGATGCAGTATAAGAGTCAAACAATGACCTCTTGCAATTTTGGTGTCTATTTTCAATTTCTGTAACAATTTGATCCTTATATCTTCACCGGGAAGAAAAACTACATAAAGTACAATTTTCAGTAAATTACACAAATGATCCTTGTGGTAAATTGAAATTCCTACTTTAAGTCGAAGTTTCAAGATTTTGGCACCATCAATCGTCATACTTTCAATTTTTTCCATTCAATTTATTTGTATATGTTTGTTGTACCACAAATAAAGCAATTCATCACTAGAATTGGAGTTCTATTATCTGTACATATTGTTGAATGTTTGATTATATATGATTATTTTTATTTGGTATGAGACTTACAATAAGGCCTTTTTCTAATTTCTTTTGTTTTAACTCATATATTACCATAATGCAGTTGAAGTTAAACAACCTGGAGAACATATAAATGAACCGACTAATTGAACCAAAAAATAAGGCAGGAGCAAACTTGCCCGGCAACACCCACAAACCTCTATGGGAAAAAAGAGTGTTGTGCGTATGAAACTGTTGTATTCTGGAAAGATAGCCCTACGAAAGTGAAGTGATCATCATATGAAAAAGACAAGTTTACCCTTTTAGCAAAATTATGAGCAACAGTTGTAGTCAGAGCTCGAAAATGAAAAGTTCTTACTATGGACTCTCAATTTGAGGTAAATCAAGCAACGGCCCTTTTGTGTTCTTATTTTTTACATATAGAGCAATCTCAAGCAACGGTCTTTTTTCTTTCTTTTTCTAATTTCTTTCATAATTTTCATTTTTTCCATACATTGTATTCTTATTTTTTAACATTTTATGGATTTAACAGGTAAAACCGAAATAATTGGCTGATGTGAAATGGTTTTTCTTTTTAGTGAGACAAAATAGCAACATAATTTCATTGAAATGTTTATTATACCATCCTACTTTCAGTTTTTTGTATTGCAATCGTCTTAATAAGAAAAGAAATATTAAAATACAATGCTATAATTGGACATAATTTTCATAGCCATTTCTTTATTTAATATTCGAGAGGTAATACTTTACTTTTTTTTAACAGGGTGTTGCTGCCGCACTTGCTATTTACTTTGCAACACAAATGGGTCATTATATTATAACATACTACAATATATTTGTGTATTTGTAAATGGGCGAAACGTAGACAATAGCAACATACTTTACTGTAGCTACCAATTAGAAGAATGTACTATACTTCCACACAAAAGCGACACCTTCCGACCCCCGCAACGCGGGGGTCACCTTTCTAGTTTAGAAATAACTCACATGTATATAAATTTAATATTTTCTGTTCACACTTGGTGCAACTCACAATTATATAAATTACCCTTTATCTCTAGTTTTTACCCTTTATACGTTGAGCGTTTTCTAAAATCTTAAAATAGTTACAAATTTAATATTCTACACATTGATTTTTAAAACATCATGATAAACTATATAAGCCTAAAGTAGAGAAAACATCAAAGAAAATTTTGATCCTTTAAGTGAAATAGAAACTTTTGATAATGACAATTGACAAGTAGATTAAACTCAACGTCTCAATGAAATTAAGCACCGCACATAATACATATGAGGAAATTATTTGTTTCTTTACAATTGGTGGTCTTCAATTTGCATATAAATGAGTCCTTTTGATATAAAGAAATGCTTACAGTGATTGGAGATCCAATTTTTGAGAACTCATTGAACTCTCACAAGCCCTTCAATATCATCCATAACACTAGTCCTCACCGATCACAACAACGTTTGGGTTTCCAGAAACATCAATTTGACTGGAAAATAAGAATAAAAGAAAGATTAATATGATGAAGTAGAAAAGGCGAAGAATTTAGCAGCTTGGTTACCTACATAATCGGAGAAGGAGGCAGGTGTCCTCAATGGTATGGGTTCCCTCTACGCAAAGAAATACATCCATACAAATTGCAAACATCGATTTTTCAGAGATCACAATTCAAGAATCACAAATCACAAGTAAACCATCGGTTCAAATAAAATGCAAAGAAATACCTCCAAACAGATTGCAAACATCGATTTTTCAGAATTGGCGTTAACAAAATCAATTACCCAAAACCGAATACATAAAATCGATTAAATAAAAGAAACGAGTTCATTAGAAGAAAACAAAACTTACGGGTTGATTGGAGAATGAGAACCGTCCATGGTTCGAATCTGGCGATCGATTGGAGAAAACAGTTATCCATGGTTATGGGTCTGGAATCTTGATGATCGATAGTGGAGAGTTTAGGGATAGAACCGTTGAGAGTTTAGGGCTCGATGTGAATTGGAATAGGACAACATTAGGGTTGATGTTTATATTGTGCGTCAGATTGATGATGGTAGGCAAGGTGGGTTTTTTTTCCTGGTATCATGAAGGAGTCGATTGTGAATAGTGAAGAAGCAATTTAAAGGAAAAATTAAATGGATCCAGAGATATAAGCAATTTTTCATATATATTGGAACTTAATTTAGGTATATAAAAGAAAATTACCAAAATACTTTTATCTAGGTTTTTGAAATGATTGGTCAACAATTATTCCTACATCCACACAATAGATAGTTAGAAAAAATGAACATCTCTCTCTCTCTCTCTCTGTATATATATATATATATATATATATATATATATATATATATATATATATATATATATATATATATATATATATATATATATATAGGGATATGTTATAATGTGGATGAACAACTATTGTGCGGACGTGTGAACAGTACTATTCTATGAGAATTACTAAA
The DNA here is from genome assembly GCF_052849685.1 of Lactuca virosa. Taxonomy (NCBI): domain Eukaryota; kingdom Viridiplantae; phylum Streptophyta; class Magnoliopsida; order Asterales; family Asteraceae; genus Lactuca; species Lactuca virosa. Next base: position 163,155,163 of record NC_136433.1, on the reverse strand, counting down.
AGAATAAGTTGTTTAGTAATGTAATACGTTCAACCTCACATAATTATTGTCATTTCCATTTATTCTCACTAATTCTTATTCATTTTTGTTCTCACTCATCGTTTTTCACTCATTTTCATTATTACAGAATACGACTCAATAAACATTCTCACAACATTCTGACAGAATGTGAATAATAATAAAAAGTCTATAATAACCTTATAGACGATTTAATTGGTGAGAATGAGTGATAATGACAATAGTTACGTAAGATTGAACGTATTTACATTATCAAACAATATATTTTATTTGTCATTCTTACAGAATAACACTGCACACGTCCGCACAATATATGTCAATTCACATTTAAACCTAGATCTCTCTCTCTCTCTCTCTCTCTCTATATATATATATATATATATATATATATATATATATATATATATATATATATATATATATATATATAATTTTATATTTAACAAATATGTGTCCACAAAATGTTAGACAACTACCAAATTACTTGACGACTTTGCCGCCTACAAATCTAATTTCACATCAAAAGGATTCCCCTTATAATATCAAACCAATAATAAAACCCAGTTAATTCATTGCATCTAAAAGCAATTAAAGAAATGTGTTCCTATATGTCCGTAGCCCAAGAAACAATACTACGTAGTTTACTAGGAAACGTGAGTCCAGATGCATGCTTGATTGATTTATGTTGGGGATTATTATTTACTAATTTATGCTCACAATTATTCGTAAAGTTGATATTAAAGACGAACCATGTCACAGTACGTCAAACATATATAAGACTCCATAATCTTATACTTCCATTAAATACTTCTTAATATTTAATACATAGCTTCACAACAAAGACACATGGATGCGTTGAATGATTCTGAAACACGTTTTCTTCGCCACCTTTTAGTGAACTTCGTTGAATGAGTACAGTAAACTTCGAGCAGGAGACATCTTGCGATCTCAATTTTCGATGAATTATCACTACAATATCCTCACTCAGATATACCAATAAATTAAATTTAATTGTTTTTAAATTAGTTCAAATTCAACGCTTAGCTATTACATTGTAAATTATTAAGGATATATCAATATTGGAATAACCATTTTCGGTCTAAGAATCATATACCAAAAAGGTTCTAGCCCAACGGTATCTGGTGTTGCCATGACAATGATTCAAGTCTTATCGTGGATATAAGTGGAATTAGATGTTAGATTAAGAGTAGATTAGATTTGTCGATTCCAAAAAACAATCATATAATTTAATTGAAAATTTTCAATTATTTTGTGCAAAAATGAAAAGCTATAATCACCAGCTAAATCTTGAATAAAATATTTATAGAGTTTACAATTGTTTTATTTTTATTTTAAAAAGCATTAATTGTTAACTAGTAACATTTAATCACTTAATATATTTTATAACACGGCAAGTGTTTTGACGGTATCAAAAAGTGTTAGACCAAATCAACTAATGAGTTAACATTAATTTGTAAAAGCTTCTAGAAACTTAAAGGACAAAGTCATAGTTGTTACTGAAGATTTTTTTGAACAACTGATTTTTATTTAACAAGGGACACTAACAGGGCTCTAGAGCCGAACTCCGGCCCAAGGAATAGATACAACAACAAACAAAAATGAGCAAAAACTTGAAAATGTATTATACGAGAGAAATGCGCCAGGAATTCCACATTAAACTAGATAAACTCGCCCTTATTTAACCCTACAAAATTGTCGCCTTAATTTGCTCAATAATTTGATGTTGTGATGGAGATTGTTGAAGATAAACTCGCTTTCCAAGCCACTATCAGCTAATATGTTTAATGTATATTTTCTTTGACGGAGAACCATGACTAAGAACCATCCCATCTGGTGTAAAAGGTAATTCAATGTCAAGAAAGTATTTTAGTGGTCCTCAATCCTTGGAACTGTATGAAGATGATGCTTTTATCTTTGCTACTTGATGGTTCTCATTCCAAAAAGGATAATATCATCCATGTAATGTTAAATTGCTTTTATCTTGTGTCGTGCTGAAAGTGAATATTCATAAATTAAATCTTTATGGAGTTGGAGTGAATGCAGTGGAGGTTGATGAATTTGCTAAGGTGGTGGGTTGTAAGTCAATAAATTTCCTTTCTCTTATCCTGGTCTTCATGTGGGTCAAAATATGAGTAGGGCGGTGGGATAGAATTCTGTTTTTGAAAGGTTCCAAAAGAAACCTTCTAAATGGAAAGTGACAACTCTATCGTTTGGGGGAAGGGCTATGCTCTTAAAATATGTGTTGGGTTTGTTAGGGATATATTTTATGTCTTTATTTTTTATGTTGATGACAGTGGTAAAGAAGTTAGAAGCTTTACATTCTAATTTTTTTTTTTTGGAAGAAAACGGGGAAAACTGAAACATGCCATGGATTAAGTGGGAGTCCGTTCTTGCTTCTAAAAGTCATGGAGGTTTAGACATTGGTGGTTTGGTGTCTCTTACTTTTGCTTTACTTCAAAAATGGAGGTGGTGGTTTTAAAATAATGATGACATGCTTTGGGTCAACGTGGTGAAGACGTTACATGGGTTCACGATGGGTTGCAACAAGGTGTGAATTGGAAATCGGGAGCGGGTCTGTTGTCTCAGATTATGGCTTCTATCTCTCGGGTTTACAGTCGAGGGGTGTTGACGGAGTCACTTTTGCAGAAGAAAACTAGAAATGGTATGGATACTAAACTTTGGAAGTATATTTTGGTTGGTGAGCAAAGATTGTTGATTATCTTTCCTATATTATATGATCTAGTGTTGAATAAATAATGTTTGGTTGTTGATAAAAGGGTGGATAGTAGATGGAATTGGCTCATTATATTCGTGGAGGAGAAGAACTTAGACAATTCACAACTTTGATGAATATCCTTGGAGATTTGTTTTTATCATATCAAGCTGATAGATGGTGGGAGATTGGTGATAACGGGTGCTTTACGGTTGGCGATACCAGAAGATGGATTGATGATGTTATTCTTCCGAAATTGGGAAGGGTTATGAGGTGGAATTCTTCTATTACTAAAAAGGTTAACATTTTGATTTGACGGCTTCTTTTGGATAAAATTCCTATTATACCTGACTCTAGAAGAATTGATGCACCTTCCATTTTGTGCCCTATTTGTTTGTTAGATGTGGAACAATTAGATCATCTCTTTGTAAAGGTGAAGTGGTGGCTAGAATTTGGAATGCGATGTATAGATATTTAATAAATAGAATTTGACTCTGACTCGGTGTAAGGATTGTTTACTTTTATTTATAATTTGGCCATGAACTCGAAGAAAGAAATTATTGATTCTATTGTGTACCTCGATATGGTACAATTTGAGATTTAGGCCAAAATGATTTGTTGCTTGGAACGGACTGGATGAAGAAAAGTGACATTTTTTATTCAATTAGATAGTTCTCGTTTCATTAGTATTCTAATAGAAATAGAAAAAAAAGTTGGGTTTAGTAATAATTTCGTCTGAAATCTTTGTACTTAATTCTTTTCTCTAGCACATTACTGGAGTTTTTTTCTTTTTTTTTTTTTAATTTTTTTTTATGCATATGGATGACTTTTTCTAAAAAAATGAGACCTATTTTCTTAAGATTTGGGTTCAAAAAGTGTTTATATATATATATATATATATATATATATATATATATATATATATATATATATATATATATATATATATATATATATGGCTGACTTTTTCTAAAAAATAAGACCTATTTTTTAGAAATAAGACCTAAAAAATAAGACCTATTTTAGAAAGAAGACCTAAAAAATAAGACCTATATATATATATGGCTGACTTTTTCTAAAAAATAAGACCTATTTTCTTGAGGTTTAGGTTCAAAAAAGTATTATTGTCGAACTTCCAAAGAATCTAAAAAGATGGTGATAATAACTATGTCAAAACATTTTTTCAGAACCACATTGAGATTAATTAAATCCACCCACTTAATACTTGATTCGAATGAGATAGAAGTAGGAGATTGAATACCCACCAGTAAGATGTCAAATCTCCATAAGCTTGAGGTAAGAAATAAAAAACAATGGTTACTGGTTTCATTTTCGTTGTTACAAATAAGGCATAACTTGGAGTTCAAATCAAATCCTTTATATGCAAATATGACACGTGTAGTAATCCAAATTAGGTCAATCCACCATAATAAAATGTTCAACTTGATGGAAAAATATTATCCCAAAGCAACGACTCTTTAGAAATGATTCCTTAACATTGAAGAACCAATCTAGGCATGCAACCAAAACTCGGTGTTGCGCTCGTTGCCCACTTTAATGTTGCAAAAGTTATTCTGACAAAGATGATGGGTTTTGGAAAGCTAAAAACGACCATTTTTTATAAAACAATTTTAAGCAGCAAACGAAAGACTTTAACAATACTAGTTTATTATATGACCACTTTAATAAACCAACAACAAAATCCAATTACATGAACTCGAAATATTATAACAACATATAGGATGTCAAGAAGACAACCTTTAGAGCTTTTGATCCCACTTGGATTTGGGAGTTGTGAAGATAACAAAAACTCAAGATAAAGCTTCTATATAATGTATCCACCATCAAGAGTAAGGCACAATGAAATGTTAGTTCCACTTGGATTTGGGAGTTGCGAAGATAGCAAATCCTCACATCCCTTTAATGATCTACGACCACATAGGTCAAAAGGTGAGGGAAAATGTGTGTTGTCTTTTTCTATTAAATAAGTAGCACAATATGTACAAGTCCGATGGTATTCCGATGGTATCCAATGTTCCCAAAAACTTGGATATGAGTAATTATATCATACTATATGATAGAATATCTATTTATGATATTTTGACATATTATATTCATGAAATAATATTTTTCCCTAATTAAATAAAAGAGTTGATTATATTTATTAATAATCATATTAATAATAAATATTCAATATGTGCCAACTTGATTAAGGTGTGACCCTATAGGATCGTATTTTAATAGCAATATCATTGAAAAATGATTCTTAAGCATATAGATCCAACAATCTTTCATTTATACAAGATTCATTACAGACTGGCATATATAGGAGTTGGCGTCTAGCAATGGGTCCTACCACTAACAACACACAAATGGGTGCTATCTTATCAACATCCAATTCTGGGAGCTCAAAGCTATGTTTTACGTATGGTATCAATTATTCCTTTGTCACAAAAAATCATGTTGAACATGAGATACCGATTGATATCAATCTCATATAGTGTTCAACCTTTAGTAAGGCCTTAAATGTCCAAATCTCAACGAATAAGAGGAACATATCCAATTTTGATTACATATGTCGGTCATATAGTTCATAGTGTACCCAATGATGGCCCTTATAACTTCCTTTTATGGAACACGTTAAGCCATATCAAATCACAATAATTCCTAAACTCAAACCCCAAATATGTATCTCAGGTCGAAGAAGACAAAGATACTACCTTTATCAAAACATCACTCCTTACTACGATCCATAACATGATTTTGATGCGGGGCATCTCCATATGTGTAACAGTTTAAACACAACTTTCTTTCAAATAATCCGCAGATCGGGAATATTTCTTCACTTCTTCGTAAGTACTTTAAAATATTCCTATCATTCATGCCATGACTTATCTTGGATTATACTGATATTTAATCTACTTGTTTGACTGGAAATATATATTCAATATATATTTGTTGCAGTGCGCATAAATCCAAAACTTGTAGTATTGATATTCAAGCGGTGGCCAGGCGACCATATCCCATTAGAGAAAACAAAAAAGTACCTCGAACATCATAAAAAAAATCCAAGCAACTAGGCAATCCTATGCCATGAAGAACGTACAAATAACAAATAAGTATTCTTTGATGAAATGAGTTATGAATCGATTCCACAACTTCTTAAGATGTTCCAAGAAGACTTGGTTTAAAAACTCATTTTCTTTATGAGAATGAAAGGTTTATGATGGTCTTATTAAGTTGTATTTCAATCTTCAATATGAAACAATTTGAGCAAATCAAAAGTTTCAACAACAACAAATAAAAGTCATCAATGAAATTGATTAAGTACCTATCACCAAATATATTCATGGATTGATTAGATTACATGCATCACAATGTATAATTCTTTATCAATCATTTTGTTCTTTCACTAGTAATAGAGAAAGACACTTGTGAATCATCTTCCCATATAACTAATATTGACATATATCAAATGAATCAAGATCATTTGCCTTAAAAGTTCCATCATTTGAAGTTGGTATATTGTTTCTTGTTTATACAGTCGCAATGATAATGAAATAGATAAGATTAAATCAAATATCATTTGATTATATATGTGTTATCTTTAGAACTATTAATTTAATGAAAAACATATAGATTTACTTCATAAATAACATTATGAGAAGATATTCTTAATATGGAATACATCGTTACGGAACATGAATTTAAACATCCATTAAATGACAAGTAAATCCAAATATATTAAAAATTTGCAATTCCTACATGTTCCTATAATAATAGGAAAAAAAATATCTATTGTTTAATTAAAACTATTTGGTAATCAAAAGCTCCAACAGTATCAATAACAATACTTGTCATATCTTGTAACACCCGTTTTCCTGGATGAGTCGAATCAGGGTTTCAAGGAGTCAAAAGGTTGGATTTTTGAAGAAAAGGAGTCACACGACGTGATACATAGAGGTTCACGACATGAGTGGGCTAACATGAAAACGTTTGTGCAAGCTGGGATCACGACGTGAGACATAGAGGCTCACGACGTGTGAACTAAAGCAACCCAAGCCCATGATCTTGTAGGGTTACCTTCATATTTAAGCACATCTTAACTAATTTTAGGGTTTCTTATCAGCCTCAAACCCCTTTTTCATCTCAGAAATCCTAGCCTTCATCCCTTACTTGATCATTCGTCATTTTGGAGCCTTTCTTTGTTTGAAAGAAGAGAAGAAGAAGAATAAGAAGAATAAGAAGAAGAAGAAGAAGAAGAAGAAGAAGAAGAAAAAGAAGAAGAAGAATAAGAAGAATAAGATTATCAGTAGTGCCTTGAAAGTAATCATCATCATCATCATTTCACTTTGTTTCTAGACCTTTTTAAGTGTCAAGGCTTCCACTTTTATTGTTATATGAGGCTAGATCTAAGTTTTGTCCCACTTTTCTTCTTCGTTGTTCAAGTTTGAATGAATGGAAACCATAAAGTTGGCTACTTTATGGGTTGTAAGGGTTTTAAGAGTGTTATGGCGTTCATATCTAGTGAATGGTTGAGTTTTGGGAGCCTTGCATGAAAGTTTGGATGTATTTTCTTCAACTTTTGACCCAAATGAGATCTAGACATATATTGGACATATATGTCTTAAAAGTATAGACTTTCCAGTATGTTATGGAGATGTAAGACCTTTTAGAAAGATATAGTTCAAGGCTTAATGGATTAAGGACTTAAAAGTTGGACTTTTGGCTTCAGCCTATTCTCACAACATGAGACATGGGGGTCTCACAACGTGAGGAGTGAGTGATCCCGTTTTTGATGAGGTTCTTGGAGCTCACGATGTGAGGAAAGGCTTCTCATGACGTGAGGTCAGCGCTGGCGACTTTTCGTGTCTGAGTTGACTGAATTAAGTTGGGATGAGTTAGAATCGAACCGAGTAATCTCTCACGGCGTGACCAAGGGGTTTGTCATGACGTGAGGATGGATAAGTTGGCATTGAGCTATTGACTTTGACTTTAACCGTTGACTTTTGGTTTGGGTTGACTTTTGGTCAAAATTCTATTTTCAGAAGGAAGACTTAGGGTTTACCTTGTGTGGATTGGTAGGAGGTGTCGAGCACCCATCTTTTGGCAGGAGTGCAGTTAGCTATAGTCAGCTTTGTGATTCAGGTGAGTCTCCTCCCAGTGTTTGGCAGGTCGAAGGCACCAATACCGGGAGGGGCCTGATGAGTGTGTCTGGAGGGGCCCATCGCATGTTAATGACAAATCTGTACCGGGCGATGCCCGATGATTATTGGGCGAGGCCTGATGTCGGGCGAGGGCCTGATGGATGTCGGACACGCCCCAATACATGTATGATATGTGGTATTTTGGGGAAATCACTAAGATTTTTTATTATGGTTTTATGGTTATGGTTTCAGGTACTTCCGGTACGTAAGGGAAGGGCCCGGTTTGATCGCAGCGCATCCACCCATGTTTCCGTAACTTTATGATTTTGGGATTGTACTCTGATAACTATTTTTACCTTGATGTAGTTTTGAATGATTGAAAACGCTAAATGGTGTTTATTGTTGAATTAATATGAATTTTTTACCTTACAATTTTTTGGACGTTACAAGTTGGTATCGAAGCCTTGGTTTGAGGGATTCAGGAACACTTCCGGGTGTGTCTGAACTTAAACTGAGGGGTTGATAATGTTTTTAAAAAGAGAGTGATTTTCTAAAAAGATTTTAAATAAAAAAGGAGTGTGATGTGTGCATTCAGTCGAGCTCATGTAATTGATTTCCAAAATACCCATACATGTTGATAGATTATATGATATTAATGTTTGCATACTAGTATAAGGCTAGGGATACTTTCACAAATTCAATGATAGATTGGCCTGATATGTGATGCCTTGTAGCCTAGGAAGCATTGGATGCTATTCTAGATTGGGAATATGTATTGGTAACAGTAATTTCTAAGTGTATGCTTTAAAAATTTTATACGGTTAGGATCATATAGCCTTAGAGTGACTGATTTAGCCTTATTTCCTGTTCCTCGTTTGGTTGTTATCCTAAGGTAAAATATTTTATTCAACAGTCTATTTGATCTTGTATTGTGTATAATTTGCATGCATAAGGCAAACCAACAGTATGAGTGGAAGTTCATAGCATGGGTTGTAGTAAGTAAGCTTTGGATGTTCTTTGTTTGTTCTGTGGCTTGGACTGTTACTGCACGAATGCTGCTTGCTTTGTGCTTTGTGGAACTCAGAGTGATGGGTTTAATACTATTTCACAACTGTCATTTGAGTCTAACCGTTGTAGGGTTGAGTATTTTACTCGAAGGATTATCTAAGCTGTAAGATCGCAACACTAAAATTACCATAAAGCCAAACATGCTACATACATAACAATATGACAGGAACAAAAAGAAACAAAGCACAGCAAAGGCTTATATGTTTATCAAATGAAGAGCTTTCCAAATCAATCAATGATTAGATTCAAGGGGTTACAATCCCAAGGCACATAAAACACAATTCATGCTTATCATGTCGCTAGAATATACACGCTTTCAGCCCGACCTAGCCCGAAGCCAATACCAAAGTGATACAAGTCATACTCTACATGGCCAAAGGCACAAAGCCAATACCAAAGTGATACGAGTCATGCTCTACATGGCCAAAGGCATCAAAATCCAATATTAAGTAAAAACCACTTAAATCAATAACACAGGAAAGCACATTGCACATATAACACATAACATACAATTGTTCCTATATTGAACTCACTGTGTTGTAACTGAATGTTGCGATAGAATTCTTAATTCTGATGAAATTACACCATCCTTAGGCCTCTAAAACCTTCAATTATACCCCTGGAGTTCATATTCCAAATATCATAAGAAATTACTCAACTAATCTCAAGTTATGTTGTTTTCAATTTAGAAATTTTTGTTTTTTATTCTTCGTAAAGTTGTCACTTGCAGACTTGTTTTCCCCTTCTTAAATATCAAAATAACTAATCACTTCTAAATATTAACAAAAACTAGACACTTATATCTTTCTAATTCCACTAACCTTACATTTTTATGATTTTTCTATAATTTACGATGAATTTTACAACACAACGTCCCGAAGCTATCAAAGTGTCCCAAAGCTGTCAAAATTCAGTCTTAATGCACTGAACATATTGCTATTTTCACCCATCTTAAGTCTGGAATTAGATTTTGGTGTTAAAACAAAAATCAAAGTAGACATTCTCAGCTTTCCATGGATATATAGCACGTATCCATACGATTTTTCTACAATTTTTGATGATTTTTACAAAAACAGGACAACTATACTCTTTATGATCTCATTTTTGCCCTTTACATGATCAATATCACTAAGTTTTTTGTTTTACAATGATAATTCTGAATAAATTACTAATACATGCTAATTCAATCATAAACCATGGGTTTCATTACTAATTTTCACTAATCACTCTTAAACCATGATTAATTCTCAAGTTTACATGTAATTACTTGATCAAATCCTAATATCTTTATAACTCACTAATTACAAGGGTTAATCCAAAAAATTAAGAGTTCATACCTTGATTACTAGGCTTGATTCTTCAAGAACACTCAAAATATTGATTTAATCTTCAAAAGTTGTTCATGATTGATCATGTAGGTGAAAATATCTCATAGTGATGGTGAGGAACTGAAAATGGCAGAAAAATAAGCCAAATTCATGTTTTAATGGGTAAAAACCCGAGTTGGGTTGGGTTTGACTCGGTTTGGGTACCCGTTTAACCACTAAACGCTAAAAACCACATAACTTTTCGCTCGAAACTCCGTTTTCGATTAGGTGTTCGCCTATACGTTCCTAACGAGATAATTTACAACATCAGACTTCCTCAACACTTCCAATACCTTCCAAATGATTCTAAAATTAATTTTAAAAGTAAAACTTCAAATCTTATAAAATTATTTTGTTAGAACTCAATGCTTAAAACCATACCGAAAAATAGTGTTTTTTTTAATGCTTACAATTATTTTCCATTATAAACCACATAACATTCATTTTTAAACTAACATGCATACGATACATCATAATTTAAAAAGGTTAGAAACGTGTATATTACAAATACCTTCTCTTTTTGAGGATTTCGTCCCCGAAATCATGACGATTTAAACAAATGGGGATATTTCACTCTTATCTCATTCTTATTTTCCCAAGTATAATTTGGGTCTCGATGATGTTTCCACTTGACAAGCACCAACCCCACTTCTTTATTACACAAATCAACTGTTCTCTCATTTATAATCTCTTCGGGTTCTTTTAAATATCTTAATTTATAATCCAGTTTCACCTCGGATAACGGTACCGTTTCATCATATATGCTCAAACATTTACGTAGATAACTCACATGAAACACATTATGAATACCTTCCATATATTTCAGGAAATTCCAAACGGTATGCTTGCTTACCAATTCTCTGGATGATTTTGAAGGGGCCAACAAATCTGACACTCAATTTTCCTTTCTTCCCAAATCACATAATGCCTTTCCATAGGGATACCTTCAACATTACCAAATCACCCACCTAGAATTCTATGGGTCGTCTTCTTTTTTCTGCATAGGACTTTTGTCGATCTTGGGCCGCTTTCATTCTTTCTCTCACAATTTAAATCTTATCAGTGGTGTCTTTAATCATTTCAGGCCCACCAAGGATTTTCTGTCCTACATCATGCCAACATAATGGAGTACGAAATTTACGCCCATACAGTGCTTCATATGGTGTCATTTTAATTGAAGTATGGTAACTGTTATTATATGAAAATTCAGCAAGAGGTAAGTATTTCTCCCAGTTACTACCAAACTCCAAGACATAGGCACAAAGCATATCTTCCACTATTTGGATTGCTCTCTTAGTCTGACCATTTGTTTGGGGATGGTAAGTTGTTCTGAGAGAAAAATGAGATCCCAATTCACGTTGCATACTTGCCCAAAAATGAGAAGTGAAGAGAGTATCACGATCTGAAATAATCTTTAGTGGCACACCATGTGTCACAACTATTTCATCCAAGTATACTTGTGCGTATTTCTCCATTGGAGTTGTTTCATGCATGGCAACAAAATGTGCACTCTTAGTCAGTCGGTCGACAATTACCCAAATGTTATCATTCTGTCTTGCAGTCTTTAGCAATTTTGTAATAAAATACATGGACAACTCTTTCCATTTCCACACGGGGACATTAATACCTTATGGACTTCCGTATGGCTTTTGGTGCTCCGCTTTGATTTGTAAGCATACTAGACATTCCTACACATATCTTCCAATGTCTCTCTTTAATCCGGGACACCAATAATCAGCCTGTACATCATAATACATTTTACTAGTACCTGGATGTATTGATAGTTTAGACTTATGGGTTCATCGAAAATCTTCTATCTCAATCCACCAATCTTTGGAATCCATAGTCGATTCTTAAATACTTTCAGTCCACGTGGATCATTAAGTAAAATATCAGCATAATCTACCATCCATTGTTTCTTCACATTTTCTGGATATAAGGCCTCTACTTGCCATTTTTCTAGCTCATAAAGAATAGTGAACTTTACTGTAGTGTGGGTAATAACATAAGACATAGTAGTAAGATAAACCTTTCTGCTAAGTGCATCTGCAACTACATTGGCCTTTCCAGGATGATACAAGATTTCACAGTCATAATCTTTGATTATCTCCATGGCCCATTTGTTGAAACATTAAAAGTGACCCTCTTAAACTTAAAAGAGATCTGAAGTTGCTTCAGGAACCGCAGTCAAGATCAGCAACCGCAGTCATCGTCATCAGTTCTTAGATTCAGTCTTATATCTGTCCTTCGTATAAGTACTTTCTTTTATCCAAAGTGCCCTGCGTGGCAACTCTTAAACAGATTAGGCTGTATGTAATCTTCGAGACTCTATAAATAGAGTTCTCCCCTTCTTAATGAAAACACCTCTCTTACGCATCTTGAATCTTATCACTCATCTTTCTCTCAACTATATTATCACCCAAATATAATCATAACTCCTGGTAATCTCTCTTCGGAGCAAGTCTTTCTAGACTTAATCACTAAGTTTGATCTCACTTACTAACTCAGTCTGATTGCATTCCTTGTTAAGAATCAACTTAAGTGTATACTTGATATAATATTTGCTGTCTTTTATATTTCCTTATCTTTCCGCAACTAATCATCTAACTATCTAACTCTAACTTATATTATTGTTGAGCTTTATGATACTTTGAGATTAACTTTAATTTCCGCAATATAAACTTGTTCTAACGTTTGTTCAAGTGTGTTTCTCAATTTTTTCTCTCAACAATTGGTATCAGAGCCAAAGTGGTTGCTTTTTGAAGCAAAACTATGATTTTCAAAAGGCCTTCTATACCACTAGAGCTCATTTCTTAAAAAAATGAATCTTTTCAAAAAAAAAAAAAACAAAAAAAACAAGGAAATATGGCACAAGCATTATCTCTCAATGTTTCCAACAGTGTTGGTGGTTCTAATAGAGCCCCAATATTGGTGGCAAATGAATATCATCACTGGTCTCAGAGAATGGAAAGATACTTAAGGAGACTTGGTAGAGATGTATGGCGATCTGTAGAAGAAGGGCCACATGTCCCTGTTCTTACACCAGTTCAAACCGACGACGCCACATCCAGACTAGGAGGATGTCAACCAGTCATGAATCGTCACACCAAAGACGATCTCGATAAAATGGAAAATGATGCTGTTGCCTTTTATGAAATCTCTTGTGGAGTTGCCCCTGACAACTTCGACATTATCATAAATTGCAAATCAGCAAAAGAGATCTGGGATGTTCTCAAAAACTTGTATGAGGGTTCAGAACAAGCTCAAGATAAGAAGCTCACAACTGCACTCAATGAGTTCAACAATTTCAAAGCTCATACTGGCGAAAGTTTGGAAGACTCCTTCAAAAGGTTCAACCTGATAGTCACTAAGTTATCTAATGCTGGAACCATCCGAAGTAACCATGAAACAAATCTTTAGTTTCTCAATGGTTTGGGAAGACACTGGACTACTGCTAAGATGATAGTCCAAGGAGATAGGAAGATTCATTCTTTATCTCTCTACAAGCTCTATGGGGAACTGCAAGCACAAGAATCCACTGTACTCAAAGATTGTGCTGACTTCGGAGGACCACTTGCTCTTATAGCACAAGCTTCACATACTCAATCTTACTCTCCCTCATATGACAATTCTCCGCAGTCATACGAAGCTGACTCAGAGTATGATAATGAAGAAGAATTTCAGAAGGCTATTGCTCTTGCTAGCCAACAGTTCAACCGGCTACCACCTCCTTCTTTTCGTAAAAATCAGCAGTTCAACAAACCTCCATTCAACCGCAACTTCAACTCTTAGAATAATCACTCTCGATATCCCAAAATTTCTCACCCACCACCGCAACCTCAGACTACTCAACCAAAGAGGCACTGAAGCCCATCAATCCAACTGACTCCGGTACTTCTTCAGAAGATAAAAGTGATGTTGTAATTTGTCACAAGTGTAACAAGTAGAATCATTTTGCAAAAGACTGCAAGGCTAACATAGTGAAAGATAGAGCATTCTACCTTAGAACGGCTCAAGAATTGGAGGAAAAGGAAAAGGCAAGAGCATACGTAGCCCATATAAAAAGAGACCATCAAGTTTGGTTATCCGGAGATGAAGATGAAGACATCAGCAACATCGAAGGAAAAGGCAAAATTTACATGTTACCAACTGCGGATGATGATGGGTCTACAAAGCTGGAAAAGAACTACTGCTACATGGCAAAGGATGGAACTCTAAGCATCGTCGAACATGTAAAACTCATGATTCAAACTCTAAACTATAGCATGCATGACTGTCAACCCTTTATAGACAATCTTAATGACACATGCTCTGTCGTCCTTACAGACTATAACAAAGCTCTAGATAAGAAGAACATAGCGTCCCAAGAGATGTTTCATGTAAGAGGACGACTGGATAACAAAAGACTCAAAGTAGCTATGTTAGAAAAGGACTTAGAGTTAGAGAAAGATGCAAAAATGTTGAGTGAAACACAACTAGAGATAGCTTTGAACCAAAGAGATTTAGCTCAGAGTGAGATTGTACGATTAAATCTATTAATAGAAAAATTGTTCAATTAAACCGTAGATAACACCTATAATTGGGGTTGGTCCAGTGGATATCATACCGCAAAGGATTCCTCACCACGGTTTAACAAATATCGACTTTATGTCCCTCCTGACCGAGAGTTCCATTTCCCAGTCAATGACAAAACCTTTCACGAAGACATCAGAACTCACTTCGGTAGACTTCATAATCTAAGTAACAACTGTGTCATTGAGGAAATTCTGCCTGAATTTTTGGGTCACTCAAGTGATCGAATTCCCAATTCTCAGACTTCATCAGTTGTTGATGAGGAAATTGTCATAAAGAATCCCGAAGTCTCAATGGACTTTCCATCTCTGCCCTCAGACCGCAGTGTCCCTCACTGCAGTCATGGATCGCAGAAGT
This sequence comes from Lactuca virosa, assembly GCF_052849685.1. NCBI lineage: Eukaryota > Viridiplantae > Streptophyta > Magnoliopsida > Asterales > Asteraceae > Lactuca > Lactuca virosa. The sequence goes on along the minus strand of NC_136433.1, from coordinate 163,139,900 downwards.
CCCACAAAAATCCCACATAAGTCCCAACTCAGTCTTATTCTGCGGTAGTCAAATCATTCCTACCGCAGTCCTCAGTCAAAAGCTCTGTGACTCTTCAGCCAATTCATTATGAATTACCCATAGAAAACTTTGAAGTGGGTCAATGCTCTCAAAGTCTTGAATTTTCTAGTTCGGATGAATCTAGCCCTTGTTTTCAAAAAATTTCAAAGGTTTCCAGGAAACCGCAGCTGAACACCAATGACTGTGGTTCTCCAAAAACCATAGCTAAAAAGGCTTTCAAAGAGGAAATTCGATCCCGAGGCAAAAATTGGGAAATCTTTTCAAAAATCAAAAACATGTCAGATTTCCAAAATCTAAGAGTCCAGAAAAGTTTGTTTTCTCACATTATTTTTCAAAAAACTCTCCAGTCAAGAAAACATACAAAAAGGAATGTACAGTTTCAACAGCCATTTCAAAAACATCTGACACAACCCAAAAGAGAGTACAGTCTTTTCAAAGCAATGGTTTTCAAATCTATTCCTTAGATGACCCAAAATAGAAGGGGATTTTACCAACTCCAACACTTTGTATATCACATCAAAGTTTTCAGAAATCACTCTCCAAGAAATCCTTTCGTGCTCTCACTTCTTCAAAACATATCTTTTCAAGTACCAACACCACTACTGTCAGATCTCACCACTCTCGGACTGGTCACAAGCCTACCTCGTCATTTAGATCGCTGACCAAACAAAGTGTCAGGGTAAATCACAAAAATTATGCATGTCAGTGTAGTTGTCGAAAAGGTTCATTTCATGTCAAATCTGGTTCTTTGTATCTCGCAACACTCCAAAAATTCACAAACACCTAGGGCTAGGTCTAAAAGTTGACACGAAACCTGTCCCAGCAACCTCGACTCGTGCATTCATAAAAAATTCATTTGTAGCCCCGTGCTTCAAACTTGTTTGGATGCCCAAACTAACCGTGTAATTCTCAGGCTTTGTGCAAGGAGGAACAAGAAGAAGAATGGTTAATCGACAGTGCCTATTCCTTGCACATGACCGGAAGGTTAGAATACCTTCGGGATTTCAGGCCAATTTGCAACGGTGGAAACGTCACATTCGGCAACAATGCGAATGGGATAATCTGAGGTTATGGTGTTCTTAGTGCGGGAAACTTCTCTATTCAAAAGGTTGCTTACGTAAAAAGCCTCAAACACAATCTCATCAGTGTAGGCCAACTATGTAAAGTAGGCCACAAGGTTGAATTTGACAATGAGTATTGCTATGTAATGACCAGTGATAGAAGCACTTGTTTGATCAAATCCAAGTCCAAAGGAACCATGTATCCTCTGGACGTCTCTCTGATCATTGGGAAACCGCATCTATGTTTTCTATCCAAAGCAGTATCTGAAGTCAGCTGGCTATGGCACCGCAAGCTAGCTCACCTTAACTTCAGATACATCAACAATATGGTCACTGGAGAACTCGTCCGAGGTCTTCCAATTCTCAAATTCAACAATGATACACTCTGTCCTGCCTGTGAATGTGGCAAACAATCCAAAGAAAGTCACCCAATGGTGATTGATTCTTCAATTTCTGAACCACTGGAACTCCTGTACATTGATCTCTGCGGTCCATCTACCGTAGCCAGTCTTCATCACAAAAAATACATAATGTTTATAGTTGATGACTTCACTCGTTTCACCTGGGTCTTCTTCCTAAGACTCAAATCTGAAACTACGCAGATACTGCTCAATTTTATCAAAGAAATTGAACTTCAGATCAAGTTACCAGTACGCCGCATCCGAAGTGATAATGGAACCGAGTTTACCAACCATCTCTTAAACAGTTTCTTGGTTTCAAAGGGTATCACTCACAATTTCTCAGCTCCCTACACACCGCAACAAAATGGAGTAGTAGAGTGAAGAAACCAGACTCTGGTAGAAGCAGCCAGATCGATGCTTAACTTCACACATCTTCCTCTTTACTTCTGGGCCGAAGCAGTGGCCACAACATGCTTTGTTCAAAACCGAAGCATTGTTTGCAAGCGTCTCATTAAAACTCCATATGAGGGCCTTAACAACCGCAAACCAAATGTCCGATTCTTCCATATCTTTGGGTGTAGATGTTTTGTGATCAACAACAAAGATCATCTTAACAAGTTCGCACCGAAGTCTGATGAAGGCATCTTTCTTGGCTACTCAACAAACAAAGTAGCTTATAGGGTTCTCATCAGACTAATAGTCGAAAGCTTCGATGTCAAATTTGATGACTATTACGTCCGCAACACCGCTCCATCAACCGAAACCAAAGCAATCCTAGAAAGTGATATTCCTGCCTCCTCGGGTCCACTAAACATAGTTGAAGTAAACTATGACGATCTCTTCGACCCTGTAGAAACAGCCAAGTTATCCGAAGTCCTTGTGTCCCCGGAAGCTCAACAGCAGCATGCTGACGTATCTGGTCCATCTCTATCCGATGTAGTATTACTCAATACTTCCACCTCGCCGGTTGAGGGGGAAAGCTCCACTTCGGATCAAGTAACAACCATTGAGGTTCCAGTACTTGATGATGTAGCTCCAGTTCCTATCCGCAGAGAATCCTTACCATCGAATGTTTCTTCTGACTCAGATGATGAAGATATAGAGAACATTGATACAAGAACTGACCCAAGGATTATCACACTTCCAACATTCTAGGGGGAACCTTCTCAGGTTCAAAGGGAACTCTCGTCCGCAATCCAGGGGGAGCCTCCATCATTTGCCCAAGAAAACTCCAATCCCACCTTTCCAATTCAAGACAATTCAGCGGGCTGCTCACATATCCAGGGGGAACTACCGTCCCCAACCGCAGAATCTTCAGATATTATAGATATTCCTTCCACCGCAGCCGCTGACCATCTTCAACCCCGTCTACACGTATGGACGAAGGACCACCCACCAGGTCAAATCATCGGAAACCCATCAGCAGGCATCCAAACTCGATCTTCACAAGACTTATCTGATCACTGTCACTATGCAGCATTCATGTCTTCGGTCGAACCCAGAACCGTCAAAGAAGCATTAATGGAGCCTGATTGGATAGTAGCAATGCAAGAAGAACTGGAAGAGTTTAAAAGAAACAAAGTGTGGCAACTCGTTCCGAAGCCAAAAAGTCACACTATTGTTGATACCAGATGGGTGTACAAGAACAAATTGGATGAATCCGGTGCGGTAGTTCGAAAAAAAGAAAGACTAGTCGCAAAGGGGTATAGTCAACTTGAAGGTGTTGATTATGATGAAACATACGCCCCAATAGCCAGAATGGAAGCCATACGCATCTTCTTAGCGTATGCTGCTTACAAGAATATCAAGGTACATCAAATGGATGTAAAAAGTGCCTTCCTGAATGGTGAAATGAAAGAAGAGGTTTATCTTCAGCAACCTCCGGGCTTCGAATGTCTTGAATTCCTAGATTACTGCTACAAGCTTGAAAAAGCAGTCTACGGTCTAAAACAAGCACCAAGAGCATGGTACGAGACTCTCTCTGAATTTCTTTTCTCGTCCGGATACAAAAGAGGAGTGATTGATCCCGCCTTATTTAGAAAGGCAAATGGTAATCACCTTATGCTTGTACAAATATATGTGGATGATATCATCTTCGGATCAACTGATCAGGGGATGGTGGATGAATTTGCAAAGCTCATGACCAACAAATTCCAAATGAGCATGAATAAAGAGATTAACTTCTTTCTAGGGCTTCAAATAAAACAAGTCCATCAAGGGATATTCGTCCATCAGGAGAAATGCACCTCTGAACTACTGAAGAAATACTCAATGGACAACTGTTCTTCAGCCAAGGTAACCATGGCCTTTGGATATAAGATATCTGCTGATCCTTCCGGCGAATCAGTGGATCACAAAACTTATAGAGGAATAATTGGCTCATTGATGTACCTCACCGCGAGCCGACCAGACATTGTTTTTGCAACAGGAGTATGCGCAAGATACTAAGCCGATCCTAAAGTATCTCACATGACCGCAGCCAAGCAGATTATTAGATAGTTAAAGGGCAGCAAATCTCTATGTCTCTGGTATCCCGCAGGGAACGACTTCAGCCTACAAGCATTCACTGATGCGGATCATGCTGGATGTAGATTGGACAGAAAAAGCACTTCCGGTGGATGTCAATTTCTCAGTGGAAGACTCGTTAGCTGTTCATCAAGGAAACAAAGTTGTGTCTCACTTTTTACCGCAGAAGCTGAATATGTGGCAGCAGCCAGCTGTTGCTCACAAGTCTTGTGGATGAAAACGCAGCTTATGGACTACAGATACAGGATGCTGCGGATACCGATTTACTGTGACTTAGAGAGTGCCATAGCGATTTCTCATAATCCTATTCATCACTCCAAAACTAAGCATATTGAGCTACGGTACCATTTCATTAAAGACCACATCCTGAAAGGTAACATTGAACTAATTTTTGTCCATACTCATGAAAAGATTGCTGATGTATTCACAAAGGCACTTGACTCTACAAAACTCAACAGTTTCTTACAAGTGTTAGGAATGATGAATCTAGATCCGCAATTCTTCTTGAATTGATAGGTACCGCAGACCACTCTTGGTCACCATTGCGGTCCTAACTAAATATATCTATTTTACATAGTTATGATATATCTTGTATACTGCAGTACATCTTTTGTACCGTAATATACCGTAACCATATACCATACTTATATTTAAAGGGTCATTATTGATTGTTATTTCTGATTGTTTTCAAGTGTTCTTCTCAGTTTCTCCTACTGCAGTTGTCTATCCACTCATCCGCAATGAGGTCTCAATCCGCATTGAAGTTTCAAACCGCAATCTCAGTGATTGAACTTTCAACTTCTTCATAAATTCTTGAAACATTGTGTGCTATTTAATGATCCTTCATTAAATAAGAAAAACATTCTCAAAAAATATTCGTTTTGTCGCATATGATTGTTTCAGTTTCTCTTTTCAAATAAACCTTTTTGTCAGACCTATTTTATGTGTGATGCCAAAATAAATCCGTTTCCAATAAAAGAAATCCTTTTAGAAAATCTTTTCCTTAAACTGTCTTTTCCACTTACCCCCAAAACGTCAAATCCGTTACAAATTCCACCTTTATTCAACGGTTTATCACCCCTCACCACACGTTCGGCAGACATGGGGTGTTGAGCCTGACATTTCATTAAATGCTCTTATTTTTTGAATATGAACAAAAAAAATAACCTTTCGTTAAAACGAATTTGTGGCTGATAATGTTTTTTTTTTAAAGATTTTTTTTACCCTTAATCACTTTTTAGGGTAAAAACAATAACTTTTGGAATCCGCCACTATAAAAACCTTTTTCTTCTCCAAGAAAGCTTTACGCTCTTTGATCCCTCAAGACGAACAATTTCAAATTCTTCCCCCTTGCAACTCAATATTTTTTCTGCAAGTTCTTCAACATTTTTCAAAATGGTGAAATCAGGAATCTCCAAGAAACAATCAAAAGCCTCAGCCTCTATTCCACCCACTGGTTCCGAGTCTGCTACTCTGAACCAATCGCCTACCATTGCATCTAGCAATTTTAGGGCAGTCTTCGATGATCATCCCTCCTACAATGATTCGATTCGCCTCATGATCAAGTTCGTCTCCAATCATCCTCTATTTGGTCCATTCGATGCATTCACTAGCGTAGTTCCCATCTCCACATTGTTCAAGTGTGCCTTTTCTGCACATCGTCCCCTCAACAATCTGCAAGAAGTTCATCTGAACTTAGTAGATGATTCTTTGGTCATCTTGACCAAAGACAAGTTTCTTGCTTCAATCAACTTACTGGTACATCCCTCGACAAAGTTCTTCTCACCTAGTGTCACAGACATCACCTCCACCCTGTATCAAATGGGATACCAGAAGCAGATCAAGGGCATTAGAGAGTTCAAGAAGAATCAACTGCCTGCGGTATGGCAATTTGTGTGCCATTTTGTGATCCGCAGTTTTTCTGGACGAACCGGAGGCACAGACAACATGGGCCTCAAACTACTTGAGCTCGTATGGAGCATCTTCACAGGCCATGATGTTAACTACGTTCAAATTCTTTAAGATGACTTTCTTCAGTACATCCCTAAGGACAATCCAAAGGAAAATCCAACCGAGCTTACTTTTGCAAGGTTTTGGGCTCTCTGCATTTCAGATCTACATTCAGATGCCAAGATCAGCATGGGCAATGACATCAACCTCTTCGTCACCCGCGATCTCAAAAGGTACACTCCTTCTAAAGATCAGTCTATTTTTGGACCTATCAGACGCTTACCCATCCACATATTGACCACGGTTGGACTTGAGACCCAAATAGTCACAGATCACATCGAGGCTACGGAAGGTATTCACCCATACCTTTCTACCCCGCCTCTCCCAAGTCAAAACATATTAGCCTCAACCACACCCAATCAACCAGAACGATCCGCAGTTCCATCTTCTACTACTCTATCCAATGCCTCTAGGCTCAAACAGTTAGTTTCTCCCAAGAAAGCCCCCCGCAGCAAAGCAAGAACATATACAACCGGTGAAACTCACAGGAAACATAAAGCTTCCAAGAAAGTCAAAACACCCAAGGCAGCAGAACCCTCAAAGAAGCGAAAACTCCAACAGGTTATCTCATCAGATGATGACTCCGAGTCTTCTGATGATTCTGATCTCGATTCTGCTCCCATCGTCATTCTCAAGAAAAGGAAAACCAAACCCTCTAGCCAAATGTGTGACCGGACCGATACCGAAGCCTCTCAAAAGCCTCCGGTAGTCCTTGGGGTTCCCGCAAACTCATTTGCTACTACCCTCTCCATCTACTCGCACACAGCTAGTGTGCTCGTTCCATCTCAACGTGGAGACTCACCCCCAACTAGATCCCAAGAGGATCTAATTGGTTCCTCTCGCCCTAAGGTCTCCAGGGCTTCCAGACTACATTTCTTTCAAGAATCGAAGTTGCGCTCCATTTTAGACTCTGTAATCCAAACAATCCAAACACCTACCCAACCGCAGGGCGACTCTTCTGCTCATGCCAGAACGGAGCCGAGGCCAAACTTGACCACGGGTCAAGGAGACCGAGGAAGCTACGGAAATCCTACTCTACTTACATCAAATCCAGGTGGTTTAGGCACAGTGAGCACAAATGTGCAAGGATCTGTGAACCCGAGGGACACCTCGGTGCGTTTTCAAGGATTTGACGGTGATGAATCTAATGATTCTTGGAGGCATTACAATCCAGTCTCCGAATCTGAAGTTCAGAAGTATGCCGCTTTCCGTAGGGCCTTTCAAACAAGAAAGTATCAACAAACTAAGCAACTTCAACAGAAGCATCAGGAAATTCAAACCGTAGCCAAATACTGGGCCGACGCCATAAGCAATGCCAATACGGTTGCTACAATCTTAAAGGTCCAGGACTGGATGGAAGAAATGGCTGAGACTATCCGCAAAGCTCAGGCCAATCCAGTTGGTGCAGGTTCATCCAAGCCCCCTCCAACCACTGCTGATAATAACTCTCAAGAGGACGGAACTGCAATTGAAGTCAGTTCAGCACCAACCTTTGGCTTAGATGATTTCGATTTAAATGAGGTCAATCAACCGGACCCATCCGATGATGTCATGATGATTTTTGATGAAGAAGAAGAATCAAGCGGATCTCAACATTCCACTTCTAAGCCCAAGAGCAAAAAGAAGAATAAGAAGCAAGCTGTCTCCCGAAAAGAATTTCTGTCTCTACAAAATAAAGTAGATCAGATTCTTGCTGCAGTTAAATTTTCCCAACCGCAATCTGAGGAATTGCCTGGCCCGCAGTCTCTCATCGACCGCATCGAAAGACTGGAAGCCAGAGAGGGTCTTGCTGCAGAACGCATCTCCCTTAGAGTGGAAATGGGGATCCGGGCCCTAGACAACAACCGCAAAGCTGATCATCAACACTTCATCTCCACTGCTGAAAAACTCATTTCTGAAGTATTCTCCATCAAATCGGATCTTCAGACCATCATTAAGGATCAGTCTGCTCAGTCTCAAAAAGTTGTTGAAGAAATGCACAATGCGTATGAATCTGTCATCTCTGTTCTACAGTCAACAATCAACAATCTCCGCAGGTCACTATCCTCCAAATTTCACGGTCCTGAAATCCTGCAACTCACCAAGGAGATTCACCGATTGCTCCTCCACCCTGCAATCCCAAACAACCAACAACTTACTGATGCTCTAAAAGCTCAGTTTGATGAAGTTTGTGGGAAAATTGATGGTCTTAAGCAATGGCTTGAGGAAGTACCAGCTGCTCCTCCCTCAAGAGGGGGAAGTGAAGACCAAAGCTCGCGTCAACATATAAACTCTCCCATCATTAATGAAAAAGTTCCTACTCCTCAACCTTCACCGCAATCTTCTCCACACAAGAAAACACCTGTTTCCTCTCCTCAAGAACCTCATCATTCTCCTGAACGACCCGAGACTCCCCCTCATTTCAAGAACTTAGCTTCCCACATGTCATCAGATCACTCAAACGACTCTCCCGCAACCAAACAGAAGAAAGCTGACTGGAGATCAGCTAAATTTGCTCAGATAATCTGGAGGGAGAATGGAGTTCATATTACAATGGATGAATCCCTCGTCAACTCATGGGTCAATCCGCATAGAAGATTACAGGATGACGATTACAAGCCCTACCTCACATACGCAGAACCTCTTGCTGACGATTATTGGGACATTCCTATCTCTCCCAACAAAAAATACTTCACTGTGTTTGAACCCTTTGATCGCAGTATCCCTGATGATAAGAGGTTACCCTTAGATTTTGAGAGACTCAACAACTTTCATTCCAAACATGGGTCTTCTATAGAGAAAATCTGGTCGAATGACAGACCCTCCGCAGTCAAAAATTACAAGCCTCGAAAATTCATGAAGGCAGAATTCATCCAGTACACACTTACCAGAAGAAGCTCAGACTATGTACGAACCCAAGCTGACTTCCCTTGCATGAACCCAGAAGAAATCTTCCTGATTGCAAAGGTATTTCAGAATAAGTATGAAAAGCACACAAGGATAAAGATTGATTATGAAAGGGCCTGTACCTTTCTCAAAGAGATTGTGTCTGACTTCGCAAGGATCGACGATGACATCCACCCGTCACTTGATCAAAAATTCAACCTTCCTCCTCTTGAACCAACTCCGGTCCTAACTGAAGGCTTTCAAGAAAGATCTCTTGGAGCAACAAACTTTCCAGATCTTGGAGTCATCTTCAAACGATTAAATGATGAAACTAAATACTTCATCCCGATGACTGCCATGAATCGTATGACCCGGAAGCAGTTGGAGATTATTTAGGCTGCAGTCAACAAATCCAAACATACGACTACTGAAGTGAAGTTTGAAATCTCAAGGAGGATTGCATGGCTTAAGGAAGTCAGGAAGTTCTGGTGGATTCTTATCAAGTTCCTCAAGCTCAACACTTGAAGAAAAGTTGAAGAGGTCACTTAGGGGGAAATTGTTGAAACATTAAAAGTGACCCTCTTAAACTTAAAAGAGATCCGAAGTTGCTTCAGGAACCGCAGTCAATCTCTCCCCACAGTCAAGATCAGCAACCGTAGTCATCATCATCAGTTCTTAGATTCAGTCTTATATCTGTCCTTTGTATAAGTACTTTCTTTTATCCAAAGTGCCCTGCATGGCAACTCTTAAACATATTAGGTTGTATGTAATCTTCGAGACTCTATAAATAGAGTTCTCCCCTTCTCAATGAAAACACCTCTCTTACGCATCTTGAATCTTATCACTCATCTTTCTCTCTACTATCTTATCACCCAAATATAATCATAACTCCTTGTAATCTCTCTTCGGAGCAAGTCTTTCTAGACTTAATCACTAAGTTTGATCTCACTTACTAACTCGGTCTGATTGCATTCCTTGTTAAGAATAAACTTAAGTGTATACTTGATATAATACTTGCTGTCTTTTATATTTCCTTATCTTTCCGCAAGTAATCATCTAACTATCTAACTCTAACTTATATTATTGTTGAGCTTTATGATCCTTTGAGATTAACTTTAATTTCTGCAATATAAACTTATTCTAACGTTTGTTCAAGTGTGTTTCTCAAGTTTTTCTCTCAACACCATTGTTATCTCATATTCAAAGTTTGCTGATTGAATATATATTTGAGACTTTTGTGGTCGGTAAACAATTGGCATTTTGTACCATAAAGATAATGCCTCCAAAGGTTTAGGGAAAATATCACTGCAGCGAGCTTGAGGTCATGATTGGGATAGTGCTTTTCATAATCTTTCAGTTGCCTTGAGGCATAGGCTATCACTCTGCCACATTGCATCAACACACAACCGAGTCCCAACCTTGAAGCATCGCCGTACACGGAAAAATCATTATCACCTTCTGGGAATGATAAGACTGGAGCCTGAGTCAAAAGATCTTTTAAAGTTGAGAAAGCTTTTACTTGGGATTCACCCCATTCAAAATTTGCTTCTTTTCGTGTAAGACTTGTGAGGGGTACAAATATGCGTGAAAAATCTTTAATGAATCTACGGTAATACCCCGCGAGACCCAAGAAACTACGAACTTCAGAAGCATTACAGGGAGCTTCCTAATTATGAATGGCTTCAATTTTGGTAGGATCTACGGTTATACCATCATCAGAAATCACATGGCCAAGAAGTTGAACTTGGCGAAACCAGAATTCACATTTTAAGAATTTAGCATATAACTTCTCCTTTCGCAGAAGCTCTAACATTTCACGAATATGAATGGCATGATCAACTTCAGACTTGGAATAAATTAGAATATCATCAATGAATACGATGACATATTTATCGAGCATTGGACGACATACCCGATTCTACGGTTATACCATCATCAGAAATCACATGGCCAAGAAGTTGAACTTGGCGAAACCAGAATTCACATTTTGAGAATTTAGCATATAACTTCTCCTTTCGCAGAAGCTCTAACATTTCACAAATATGAATGACATGATCAACTTCAGAGTTGGAATAAATTAGAATATAGCAGGAGCATTTGTCAAACCAAATGGCATGACAAGGAATTCGAAATGTCTGTATTGAGTATGGAAAGAAGTATTTTGTACACCGTGCTCGTGTACTTTCAACTGATGATAGTCAAACCTCAAATCAATCTTCGAGAAATAGCTAGCACCCTAAAGTTGATCAAACAGGTCGTCTATGCGAGGTAGTGGGTACTTGTTATTGATAGTTACCTTATTTAGCACGCGGTAGTCAATACACATTCGCATTGACACATCATTTTTCTTGACAAATAATACTAGAGTACCCCAAGGAGAGGTATTTGTTCGGATAAAGACCTTGTCAAGAAATTCCTGTAGTTGATTCATTATTTCCTTCATCTCAACGGGTGCAAGACGATAAAGAGTCTTTGCAATCGGAGCAGCACTAGGCATAAGGTCAATCGCGAATTCTACTTGCCTATCCGAGGAAGTCCAGGCAAATATTCAGGGAGTACATATGGATATTCATTAACAATGGGAACATCCTTTACCGTTTTCTTTCCCTCTTTTAAGATATCAACTGTATATGCGGGATAAGTAGAAAATCCATTTGATATAATATTTACAATCTTTTAGGAAAGAGATTACTTTGAATATTTGAAGTCTTTGATCACCGTAGACATAAATACGATCCTCTCCTTCGATAGGAATGTGTACCATCTTTTCGTAGCGTAAGAGTTTTGCACGGTTCTTTGACAACCAATCCATGCCGAGAATGATATCAAATTTGGGCAGGGAGATAGGAATCAGGTTGGCAAGAAAATTATAACCTTCAATTTTTATGACACAATATCTGTAGACTTTATCACCAAGTAATTATACACTTCCCGCAGTATCTACATGACACGGTTGGGTGAGTACATACCAAGCAATTTGAAAAGAATGTGCCAATTCATGAGACAAAAATGTAGCATCCGGGATTTTCCAGGTATTATTATTAATCATTTTAAATTGAAGGATGGAATGGTTTGGTTTGGGCTTTGACCTTTGGGCCTTATTAGTGGGCTGAGGAAGCTTGGTACGCGGGGCGTACACAGCCATGTACGCCCAGCGTACTCGTGAAAACGAACCGCGGAGGCTAGGTACGTACGCCCAGCGTACGTGTGCAGCTCCTTAAACCCTAAAATTTAGGGTTTACTCCCTATATAAAGAACAATACCTGGTTTTATCAGCCTCCCTTCACCCTTATACAGCCTCCACGAAAACCCTAGCCTACTTTTGTGTATCCTTGTGATATGGGAGCCATTTGAGAGTATTTTGGTGTAGTTTGGTGCTTTGGAAGAGGAAGGAACTTGAAGAAGGAGCAAGGATCCACCAAGAGCTTGTAGATCCAGAAGATTAGCACCATTTCTGACTTATTTGAGGTATCAAGTTCCAACCTTGGCCATTATGTTCTTAGATTTGCTTATTGGGGTGTTTAAGGTTACTTTTGGACTCCATTGTTGAGGCTTTTTGCATCTTAATGATTTCAGACCATAATAGCTGTCCTTTTGGGCTCCTAGAGGCACTAAGAGTCATAAAAATCGGACCTTGGTGGTTAAGCCACAACCATGCAAGTGTTTGTGGGTCTTTAAGTTTGATAAAAGGACCAAAATCATGTTTTGACCCCAACCATGCATGCAAGCATATAAAGTTCGTGACTTTATGGTTTAGGAGGTCTGAAAGGATCTGGATCTGCATTACAGACGTAAAAACTTAATGGATTAAGTCATGAATGAAGTCCCAAAGAAGTTGGCCAGTACACTGGGCGTACTCCCTGTTACGCCACACGTACTGGGTTAAACCACCCGTTTTGGTCAAGGCCAGCGTACGTCGGGCGTACGTGCCAAGTACGCCGCGCGTACGCATGCAGAATGGATGTTTTAGGCTTTTGGGCCTTAGGAGAATGGGCCTGGACTTTTGGGCCCCGTGGCCCACTGTGAAGTATAAATTTGGACTTGGGAATCTGGAATTAGAATAATGGGCCTATTGGGCCATGATTGGGCCTTTGGAATTATTATTATGAGGGATCAGAACTTTTTGGCCCCATTTGGGGGTTAAGGCCCAATTCAGAAATTGGGAAATTAATGGGCCCTTAGGGAGTCCTTAATGGGTCATAGGAGGGCTGGGCTTAATAAGCTAGAATTGGGACTTATGAATATTCCAATCGGACCAAGGGGTAGATGGTCATTTTACCCTAAGCGGTGATATAGATGCTGATTGAGTATTATTATGTTTATGATAGCCGGGAGTCATCGGAGCAGCTATTAGAGATGTTGGATTAATGTCTAAGTCCATAATTATAATTGGTAAGACTTGACCCGACCCGACATGGTCCATTTGGGTTGCATGGCATCATGCATTTGGATAGACTATAATGAGAGAAATAACACTTAAGGTTGGTTAATATATTATAAGTTCTAATATATTAATAAGTAGTATTGATCAAGAATTAATTTGGAATTAATTAAGTGATCAAAAGGAGACTAATTAAATATATGGATTGATTGTGTAAATCATTCATTCTTATATATGTGGGCTTGTGATCCAAGATTCCTTATGTTGGACTAAGTCCATGGGGTGACCCATGGATACTCCATGGAGGTTAAAATCCATGGAGCATAAGGAATGGGTAAAGTTATGAGTTACATGGTGTAACCCTAATAGCCACCATATAAAAGAATCCCATGGCTCAAGAAATCGTGCACTAATGTGTGAGTGTGAGGGGTAGACGATTTTAAGGAGTGTTCAAGTTTCTCTCAAGTTATTCCAAGTGTATTTGGTGTTGTGTGAACCATTTGAGGTGTCACACTTGGGGCACTAGGCACTCAAGCTTCATGAAGACATTCTACATCAAAGAGGTATGTATTCTATCTTGTTATATTTATTATTTTGTATGCTAGATTAGGATAATACCTTGGATGTTCATAATTGTATGTATAATAGAGAAAACATAGATCCAAGGTATTTAGGGTTGCATGTACACTTAGGAGTGTTAGAATGCTCATAACCCAACAGTGGTATCAGAGACTAGGCTTGTTTTCTTGTTATACTTGCAAAAGTAGCTGAAAAATCGAGTTGGATGCATATATTCGATTGTTTTGGCTGGAATTGGACTAGGAACATTACCCTAAGATGTTTTTGGACTTATAAACTTGTTTTTGATGTGGTAATGTTCATGCTAATCCAATTTCTAAGATAATTGTCATAATTTCAAGATTTGTATTAGTTTGTATGTTCATGCTAATTTCTTGAAGATTGATGATTTGAATTATCTTGTTCTTATGAGGTTCTTAGATTAATAGAAAAGTTGTGTGAAATAGTTGTTTTCAATCCATTTTAATCTAAGAGTTGATTCCAAAGTGTGTTTTTGTAACTTGTCCTCAAGTTATATGAAAAGTCACATTTAAGAATCATAAAACTCATAAAAGTTGGCAAAGGTTACAAAATGAAGAGTCTAGTTCTAATTAAATGGTTTTATGACTCCATAACTTGTCCTCAAGTTATGGAGGTTCAAGAGTCTCTTCATTAAATTAAAAAAAAAAGTGTAACCTTAATTAGTTCCATAAGTTACAATAAAAAAAAGTTTTTTTTTATTAATTAGTTTAAAATCTTCCATAACTTGTCCTCAAGATATGGAACTTGAAGAGTTTTTTTTTTAATTAAAACTACTTTAAACTCATAAGTTATGGAATTAATTAGTTTTGAATAGTTTCAAAACTTGCCCTCAAGTTTTGGAATTTGAAAAGTTTTCACTTATGAATACTTTAATTCCAAGTTAGCCCTTAGAATTTTAAAAGTTAAAATTCAACCCTTATACTTTATAATATTATAAGTTAATAATATTTATATATATGTATAAGAGTAAAGTCAGTCTTACCGTTAGTAGGCCTCATTCACGAAGCCGGTCTATAAGGGGGGTATAAGGTTACTGCCTATAAAATGGCAGTTTAATGAGTGTCCACTCTCACCCACCGCTTCCTTGACTGATGGAGGGTCGTTAGCCGAACGGGTAGGACAAGGACTATAATTCTCCTTTCATTAAAAGTATTAATGATAAATACTAAGTAACTAAACTCTTATTAATACCCAATCTTAGTTACTTAGGAAAATGTGAATTTGGTGCTAACCCATGAAATTACACTTTGCACTTTGCTTAAGTCGTTAGTGGAGCGTGTGTGGTTAACCGGCACACTAACCTGGACTTAACAAGGTAGGCAAAGGGTAACTTAATATTTATCATAGTATCGGTGGAGCGTGTGTGGTTAACCGGCACACTAATTAAGGGGTAAATATTAAGGGTACCAAGTATATTTGCATGGTTATTCACACCTTGTTTTGTGATCCTCGACATCCCAGTCACAAAACCTGAAGGGCACACTCGAGATTGAAACATGCCTTTGAACAGTTCAATGAATCTCAAAGATCTAGGACTTTCAAATCCAATTAAAACCTAATAAATTATTTCGTTTTTCATGGTGGAAATTGGTGAATCGTCATTCACCTACCTTCAAATATTTTATAGCTTGGATTACGGCATTCCTCTTCTAAGTTATAAAATAGTTTGTTGGGTCCTAGCCTTAATATTTCATATTGGGTGTCATATTAAGGACTTTAAATCAACTATCTTGAATATCTCCCAAAAAGATGTCTGGTCTAGACATTTATGATCTTCCCAAATCTCTTGAAACAAGCTTTCCTAAATGAAGATGATGTCCCATGGATATCATACTTCTTTCACCTCCTCCAATTATTCTCCCTAACCCACAAGTTCCTAAAAAGTTTAAGGTCACTCAAGCCCTATTGGCAAGGCAAGGTCTAGGTGTGATCACATCTTGGAGATGTAGTCACATATTGACAAGCCGGGAGAGTTGGGTGTCAAAGTCTTGAGGAAGTTGGTGGCTCAACTACTTTCTAAGTCACATAGTGAGTTCTTTTGGGAATCCTATGAAACAGACTAAGACAAGACCCTTAATGATCTTATCTATTTGCTAAGATCAACTTCCTAAAACGCTATGGACATTGACAATGATGACATTGGATATCCAGTAAAGCTCTCTCTTCCCGATGGAAAGGGATCGGCCATAGTCAACTCGGTTGACCCAATGGTAAAGAGAGAGGCGAAGTCTGAGATAGTCCCATTATCAAGGGTCCATAGGTAACTATTGCCAAAGGAAGGGGCATTGGTTACGAAGCTGCCAAATTTACCTAAGGATGTTAAAGTCAATAAGTTTGGCTCTACTTCAGGTAAAGTCCATTGTCTAACTCTATTAAGTACATGCTGATTCTGATCGCGAAGATCGATTTCAATCGCATGGTTCGGTGATCAGAATTTTGGGCTATTACTTAAGAGTTATGATATTTATATTGCTTAGGAATAGATAACAACAAGGTTTTCATATGGATTGTAAGGATAAGTTTTTCCGCAAAGTTTTAAAATAAAAGAAAAAGGTTTTGATTTTATTTATTTTAAGTATCCTTACAATGGCATTTGTGAAAAGTTGTTGCTTATAAGATTCCATTGATAGCAATATTGGAAAAATGGATTTGATTCTTTCGGTTGTGGTAGTGTCTAATATTACCAAATAAGGAAAGATTCTCATCACCCAAGGTTCAATTGGACCGAAACTTGGAATCATGCAAGTTGTATAGTATGATGAATGAGAACTTTCAGCTTGGAAAATTAAGACTAATTCCTTATGTGAATAAGGAAAGGACTAAGGGATCGAGTACACATTCTTGTGCACTGGTCAAGTCCACCACAAAAGATCAAGAAGACTATTCGTCATGATTGACTTAAGTTCAGTACATATGGTTATACTTATAAGTTTAAGTATAAGTCTGTAGCATTGGAGAAGTTTCAATGTGAGACAGAACGAATAAGAAGAATCAAAGTATGGCAGAAAGATAAAAGTTTCTCAAATCTGAGAAGATGGGAGAGTACTTTAGTATCATGTTTATGATCATCTTAATGATTAAGATACTATATCACAATTAGTCCTCTAAAGTCATCTTAGTGCATTCTTATGACTAAGAAGAGGAGTCATAAATTGTTGAAATGGTTAAATCAAAAAGATGAGTCATACTTCGTTCCAAAACAATTCTTAGAGTCATACTCCAAGATTGTAACTTGAGTGACATATCTTAAAGAGGGTTTGTTAACACTAGTCATATGTAAGAGTAAAAGGTTATCTACTCTTGTACATTTGAAATTGGTAAGTTGTGATGTTTTGGATAAAACAGAGACCAACTTAGGCCAATTGTGTAAAGTGTTAGTCTTGATAAAGAATCCGCACTATCTCTTGAATATTTGACAAGGGAGTCTTATATGTCAAGAGGACAGTGGGAGTCTTAAAGCTCTTGAAAGTTTCAAGACTTAATCAAGAATAAAACCTAAAGTCCTTCACTAGCACACGACTTGAGGTTTATAACCTATCGTGTTGAAATTTTTGTGCCTATTCAAGTTGGCTTTGCATAGGAGTTCTGAGAGTTCTCAATTGGTTGCACAACTACTTGGAAGCAATGGCAGACACCTGAGCTGCCAAATGGCAAGAATTTAAGATTGCACAAGTTTAATCAATATGAGTTTGGATTTGTCACTAACCTTGTCTTGTGATTATGGTTTTGACAAATTCACATGGATAAGAACACATACACTATTAAATCTAAGTGTCATAAGGTTTCTCTCCGATTCATGAAAATGATGGTGAGGAAACACTTTCACTAAGTATATTTTAGCTAGATAGCAATTGTGATATTTGCATTCTCAAAGTCGTTAGTGGAGCGTGTGTGGTTTACTGGCACACTAACATGGACTTGTGAGAAGTGGCAAAGGTCTAAACAATTGAGACTATGATTACGACATCCCTTTTCATAGTTCTAAAATTGTTTAGACACACATGTGAGATATCTAAGAGAGGTGTATGATTTTGATAAACTTTTATCAAAACAATCTAGTATCAGAAATCTGAACTTTGGTAAGAAAGTCAGCTGATTTCTGAGTACATGTCAAAGCTAGTGGGAGCATAAGTGTTATGCTAATAATCATCATGTTAGTGGGAGCATGATAATTATGACAAAGGTTGCAAATTAGCAATGTTAATTATAGAAAACAAAAGTTTCAATTCGTGAGGTTGCAGGGGTTGAAAAAGTTGTTTTGCTATAATTAAGGGAGAGGAAATTATACTTCATTTCAATTCTAAAAGCTTAGATTGAGATTTTAATCGTATTTAATCAAGGATATATATATGAATTTCATGTTGGAATGGCTCAACATAAGGAAATTCTATATATGGGTCCATTATTTGTGTTCTAAAATTCGATTATGATTACGGCATCCCTTTTCATAATCTGAATTTTGAGAACTTGGCAAATTGAAATGGAAATATTATAGCAAAAGACTGGTTTAGTCTTTATGTGAGACATCATGAATCGTGTCCCATATGCTTCGGATATAGGATCGATTACATGTGTTATATTCATCCTTTCTAAAATTTTCCAAATGCCTGGGGCATTATGAAGGGAAAAGGTATAGAATTGGATATGACTAAAATGATTAAGCAATTGTCGAGGACAATCTAAGGTTTACCAAAGATTGGTTGCTCAAGGACAGTTGGAAGTATAATGTTAATTCTGGAAGGACCATATTGACATAATCTGTAAGGAGGCAACTCTTGTTCAGAAGTGATAGTCAAAATGGAATATGGAAATGTTTCAAAGCTAGAAATTAGTCAATCTGTGTAAGATTAGGAAACATAATGAAAGAAGGATGTTTCCAAGGAGCTGATCTCCTTTGGAATGCTCTGTAATGATTGTTATCAAGTCTTTCTGACTTCGTGCATAATCATTAAGAGGATCAATGCATATAAGTTTAGAATCTAACAGATTTCAGTAAATGGCATGAATTTGGAATTCTTGCATTTGCAGTAAGGATTTGGGACTGTGAAAAGAGGATCATTGGAGTGATGTTCAATTGATCTATTTTACAAAGTAAAGATCATAGACAAACATAGTATGCATACTTGGTGTATGGCATGACTAGTGTTTAGAAAACATAGTGTACATGCTTGGAGCATGGGACAACTATTGTTTTAAATTAAAGTATAAAGTTGATAAAACCAAAACAATGAATAATGAGTAATCAGTATGGTGATAAATAAAAGTGTTTATTTATATTCATAGGGTTTGATACCATATTTGATTCATTTATTCTTGTGTTTCACTTTGCATGTTTTGACTTCCAGAATAACTAAGTCGCTCTTCCTGAATGATTAAGTTATTCAAACCATCCACAGTTGGTCATATGTTGGAAGTAGATATGAATCAAGACTGTCATGGGTTGGTTTGTAGAGGTCCAAGTTAGTGGACAAAGTGGTGCTACAACACTCATGAGTGCTCATAAGTTCTGAGTATTGGATTCAACCCGCGCTCATTTGAATCACTTCATGGATTTTATCACGAGTGATCATGAGACGATAATATCTTATATTCTTCAAACCTAGAGATATGAGTTGTTACTATGAGTTGGTTATACATTGATTGCACGAAAACGCATTGGTAACTCGATGTTATAAAATGTGCCTTTGTGTATGATTCAACAAGTAGTAGAACAAGCCATATGAGTCGAAGTTTATCCATTCCTTTTACCTTCGGGATAAAAGCGATATCTGTGGGCCCCTCGATGATTTAAAGATGATACATGTGAGTGCTTGGCCAAGCCAGGACTGATTTGATTTGTTCAATCAGTCAGTCATCATGAATCGGAAATCGGGAAACAACAAATGGACAGAGAGAATGATTGATAATCCATGTCTCAGTCCATATGATATCTAGAATGGAGGAATATATGATCCCTTATCTAATGGACAAGTCATTGATAAAGGTCAGAGTTCATCGACAAGGTCAGAGTTCGACAGAAGCTTTTGAGAGCTACGATTGCTGATCGGTTCCTGAAGTGATACGCAATAATAGTTTTAGACTTATCCAAGTGGGAGACTGTTGGATTAATGTCTAAGTCCATAACTATAATTGGTAAGACTTGACCCGACCCGGCATGGTCCATTTGGGTTGCATGGCATCATGCATTTGGATAGACTATAATGAGAGAAATAACACTTAAGGTTGGTTAATATATTATAAGTTCTAATATATTAATAAGGTTATTTAATTAGTATTGATCAAGAATTAATTTGGAATTAATTAAGTGATCAAAAGGAGACTAATTAAATATATGTGTTGATTGTGTAAATCATTCATTCTTATATATGTAGGCTTGTGATCCAAGATTCCTTATGTTGGACTAAGTCCATGGGGTGACCCATGGATACTCCATGGAGGTTAAAATCCATGGAGCATAAGGAATGGGTAAAGTTATGAGTTACATGGTGTAACCCTAATAGCCACCATATAAAAGAATCCCATGGCTCAAGAAATCGTGCACTAATGTGTGAGTGTGAGGGGTAGACGATTTTAAGGAGTGTTCAAGTTTCTCTCAAGTTATTCCAAGTGTATTTGGTGTTGTGTGAACCATTTGAGGTGTCACACTTGGGGCACTAGGCACTCAAGCTTCATGAAGACATTCTACATCAAAGAGGTATGTATTCTATCTTGTTATATTTATTATTTTGTATGCTAGATTAGGATAACACCTTGGATGTTCATAATTGTATGTATAATAGAGAAAACATAGATCCAAGGTATTTAGGGTTGCATGTACACTTAGGAGTGTTAGAATGCTCATAACCCAACAAGAGATTACTTCCCCGTGAGATTCGACACTCATCTTGGCGAGGTAAGTTACCTTCCCGTAGCGGTGGGTCTACGGCCACAATGCCGACTCACCAGTCGGAGTTATGTTAGATGATTGTCTTTGTGATATTCATCTAGGTGTGCTACTACTTGTGATGTTTATGTTCTAGTATGATATGTTTTATTTGGTAGTGGTAGTAGGAGGGGAATAGTCCCCAAGTTCGGTTGTTAGGACCGAGGGGTAGGTCGGACACCACGGTATGTCTGACAGGGGTAGGTTGAGCACCCCGGTATGCTCAGCAGGGTAGGTCGGGCACCCAGATATGCCTGACAGTATGTTATAGTATGGTATGTGGTATGATGGGGGAACTCACTAAGCTTTGTGCTTACAGTTTTCAGTTTTGTGTCAGGTACCTCGTCAGCAAAGGGGAAGGAGCCAACACGGTAGCGACACATCACACGCACATCGGGATTCCGTATTTTTAGATCTATGGGATTGTACTCTGATTTTATTGTTATCCGACGATATGTTTTTGAGACACGACATATTGGTTTTATAAATTAATATAATATTAGCAATGTTTTGGCAAATGGTTTTACATGTTACTTAATTAAAAATGAAATTTTGGGCCTTGAAAATTGGGATGTTACAAGTTGGTATCAGAGCCTTGGTTTGAGGGATTCGGACACACCTTCGGGGGCCATCAGGGCCGGAGCCGCTACGAGAAGTGCAGCAAGCCGTACGAGGGGGTGTGTAGACTAGGGTGATCAGGCTGCTATAAGTGCGGCAAGGTTGGGCACTTTGGCAAGGATTGTACTGCCGCCACTCCCACATTCCATACATAAGACCTGATTTGCTTTCATTGCAATCAGAAGGGCCATAAAAAGGCCGATTGCCCGAGATTGACAGCAACAGCGCCAGTGGCGGCGCCAACTCCAGCGACCTTGCGGATTACTGATGGCCGACAGGGCAAGTCAGAGGCTCCAGTGCTGAGGAGTCGGGCCTTCCAGCTGACTACCGAGGAGGCACACGCCGCACCCGATGTGGTGACGGGTATGATTTCTTCTCCCTAGCTTTTATTATATGTTGTTGACAATATTGATATGTCATGTTGTATGTTGTTTAGGATCGTTCCATGTGAACGGTATCCCACTTCAGGTGTTGTTCGATTCGGGTGCTACCCGATCATTTGTCTCTCTTGCGCTTAGCAAGAGGTTCCTTGAGTCTTCGGGCATGTTAGATTGCCCTCTAGAGGTCGAGATTGCGGATGATCGATCAGTGTGAGCGTCAGAGGTTTTCAGGGACTGTGTTTTGAGGTTGTACGAGGAGTGTTATTTGGTAGACTTGGTTCCCATTCCGTTGCATGGGAACAAGGTGATTATAGGCATGGATTGGTTGAGCCCCAACGGGGCAGTGATCTACTGCGCGCAACAGTTGGTTCGGATCAGAACCCCGAGTGGGGGAGAGCTGGTGATTCAGGGCGAGAGGCCACAACGCGGACCAACACTATGTTCAGCAGCAAGGGCTAGGCGCTATCTTCAGCAGGGTTGTGCTGGGTGTGTCGCCTATGTTATGGCTACCCGAGAGGCGGTTAAGACGACGGTGACAGATGTTCCGGTGGTGCGAGATTACGCGGATGTATTCCCAGAGGAGCTGCCTGGGATACCTCCGGAGCGACAGGTGGAGTTCAGGATCGACCTAGTCCCTGGTGCGGCCCCGATAGCTAAGGCACCATATCGGTTGGCTCCTCCGAAGATGCAGGAGTTGTCTACGCAGCTGCAGTGGCTGTTAGATAAGGGATTTATCAGGCCGAGTAGTTCGCCTTGGGGAGCCCCGATCCTGTTTGTCAAGAAGAAGGACGGGTCGCATCGCATGTTCCTAGATTACCGGGAGCTGAACAAGGTAACGGTGAAGAACCGTTACCCACTCCCGAGGATAGATGATGTGTTCGACCAGCTTCAGGGAGCGTCTTGGTTTTCCAAGATAGACTTGCGTCCAGGATATCACCATATGAGGGTAAAAGAGGAGGATGTACAGAAGACTGCTTTTCGGACTCGGTATGGCCAGTACGAGTTTGTGGTGATGCCCTTCGGGCTCACCAACGCTCCTGCCGCGTTCATGGATCTTATGAACCGTGTGTGCATGCCGATGTTGGATCGGTCCGTGATAGTTTTCATTGACGACATTTTGGTTTATTCCAAGATGCATGAGCAGCATGAGGAGCACTTGCGAGAGGTGTTAGATACCATGCGGAGGGAGAGGTTGTATGCCAAGTTCTCCAAGTGTGAGTTATGGTTGTGCCAGGTGCAATTTCTTGGGCACCTTCTCAACCAGAACGGGATATTGGTTGACCCGGCTAAAGTGGAGGCCGTGATGAGATGGGAAATTCCGAAGTCTCCATCTGAGATTCGTAGTTTCCTCGGACTGGCAGGCTATTATCGGAGATTCATTCAGGACTTCTCCAAGATAGACGTACCCTTGACCCGGCTGACGAAGAAAGCCGTAGTTTTTTGTTGGGGGCCTGAGTAGCAGGCAGCGTTTGAGACGTTGAGACGGAGACGGTACGAGGCGCCGATCCTCGCCCTGCCCGAGGGCATGGAGGATTTTGTGGTATATTGTGATGCGTCCATCTCAGGGTTGGGCGCCGTATTGATGCATAGAGGGCATGTTATCGCTTACGCTTCGAGGCAGCTGAAGCCTCACAAAGCGAACTACCCAACGCATGATTTGGAGTTAGTGGCGGTCGTCTTCGCCCTCAAGATTTGGCGGCATTACCTCTACGGGGTCCTTTTTAACATTTACACGGACCGCAAGAGTCTGAGGTACCTTATGGATCAACCAAATCTGAACATGAGGCAGCGTTGGTGGCTAGACGTGGTGAAGGATTACAATTGTGAAATCCTCTACCATTCGGGGAAGGCCAATGTCGTGGCCGATGCGCTTAGCCGCAAGGCAACGCCGATCAGAGACATATGCATGAGGATGACGGTGGTGACTCCTCTTTTGGAGCAGATCCGAGAGGTCGAGAAGGAGGCTATGAAGGAGGAACATCGGAAGAGCGAGCGTATTGTTGGACAAGTTTCCTCCTTCGACTATGAGAGTTGTGGGTTGTTGACACTACATCGTAGAGTGTGGGTTCCCTATCATAGGGGTGTGCGCCAGGTTCTGATGGAGGAGGCACACAAATCCCAATTCTCGATTCATCCCGGGGCGACGAAGATGTACAGAGATCTTCGACCCGATTACTGGTGGCCCTGCATGAAGCGGGAAGTCGCCTGGTAGGTAGAGAGGTGCTTAACGTGCAGGAAGGTCAAGGCCGAGCACCAGAGACCACACGGAAAAATGCAGCCGTTAGATATTTCCATGTGGAAATGGGAAGATATTACCATGGATTTTATCACCAAACTTCCCAGGACCACACGGGGGAGTGGATTCCATATGGGTCATTGTGGATCGGTTGACCAAGAATACACATTTCATACCGATCCAGGAGAGCATCTCGGTCGGGAAGCTGGCCGATATCTACATTCGAGAGGTTGTAGCTCGACACAGAGTGTCTGTCTCCGTGATTTCTGACAGAGATGTGCAATTCACTTCCAGATTCTGGAAGAAATTCCACGACGAGTGGGGTACTCGTCTGCACTTCAGCACCTCTTTTCACCCATAGACGGATGCTCAGAGCGAGCAAACCATCCATACTCTGGAGGATATGCTGCGGGTGAGCGTGTTAGATTTCGGTGGCAGTTGGGATACGTATCTTCCGTTAGCGGAATTTTCGTAAAACAACAGTTACCATGCCAGCATAGACCATTCTCCCTTTGAGATGTTGTTGGGAGGAAGTGCAGGACCCTGATATGTCGGGTCGAGGTTGGCCAGAGGGTCATGGGGAGTACCTAAGTGGTACTCAAGACTACAGAGAGGATCCAGCAAGTTCGGAGTAGGCGTCAGACTGCTCAGAGTCTGCAGAAAAGTTATGCCGACAAGCGTCGATCGGACCTGGAGTTCCAGGTCGGGGATATGGTGCTCCTGAAGGTGTCGCCTTGGAAAGGCGTCATTCGGTTCAGGAAGTGGGGCAAGTTGGGCCCCATGTACATTGGACCTTTCAGGGTTGTCGCCCGGGTGGGCAAGGTAGAGTATAGGCTGGATCTGCCAGTCGAACTCAGTCAGATTCATAGCACTCTTCACGTCTCCCAGCTGCGGAAATGCTTGGTAGACGACTCTGCAGTGGCACCTCTCGAGGATATTCAGGTGGATGATAGCCTGAACTACATTGAGCGACCGATAGCCATTCTAGATAGGAAGACGAAGGCGCTGAGGAACAAGGAAGTAGAGCTGGTGAAGGTGCAGTGGCAGCATCGCAAGGGATCAGAATGGACTTGGGAGCCAGATGATGAGATGAGAGAGCACTACCCCGAGTTATTTTCAGCAGCGACAACGGACTTCGAGGACGAAGTCTAATTCAACTGGGGGAGATTTGTAGTGTCCGGGATTTTCCAGGTATTATTATTAATCATTTTAAATTGAAGGATGGAATGGTTTGGTTTGGGCTTTGACCTTTGGGCCTTATTACTGGGCTGAGGAAGCTTCGTACGCGGGGGGTACACAACCATGTACGCCCAGCGTACTCGTGCGAATGAACCGCGGAGGCCAGGTACGTACGCCCAGCGTACCAGGAGTACGCCCAGTGTACGTGTGCAGCTCCTTAACCCCTAAAATTTAGGGTTTACTCCCTAGATAAAGAACAATACCCAGTTTGATGAGCCTCCCTTCACCCTTATACAGCCTCCACAAAAACCCTAGCCTACTTTAGTGTGTCCTTGTGATTTGGGAGCCATTTGAGAGTATTTTGGTGTAGTTTGGTGCTTTGGAAAAGGAAGGAACTTCAAGTAGGAGCAAGGATCCACCAAAAGCTTGTAGATCCAGAAGATTAGCACCATTTCTGACTTATTTGAGGTATCAAGTTCCAACCTTGGCCATTATGTTCTTAGATTTGCTTATGGGGGCGTTTAAGGTTACTTTTGGACTCCATTATTGAGGCTTTTTGCATCTTAATGATTTCAAACCATAATAGCTGTCCTTTTGGGCTCTTAGAGGCACTAAGAGTCATAAAAATCGGACCGTGGTGGTTAAGCCACAACCATGCAAGTGTTTGTGGGTATTAAAGTTTGATAAAAGGACCAAAATCATGTTTTGACCCCAACCATGCATGCAAGCACATAAAGTCTGTGACTTTATGGTTTAGGAGGTCTTAAAGGACCTGGATCTGCATTACGGACGTAAAGACTTAATGGATTAAGTCATGAATGAAGTCCCAAAGAAGCTGGCCAGTACGCTGGGCGTACTCCCTGGTACGTCACGCGTACTGGGTTAACCCCCCGTTTTGGTCAAGGCCAGCGTACGTCGGGCGTACGTGCCAAGTACGTCGTGCGTACACGTGCAGAATGGATGTTTTAGGCTTTTGGGCCTTAGCAGAATAGGCCTGGAATTTTGGGCCCCGTGGCCCACTGTGAAGTATAAGTTTGGACTTGGGAATCTGGAATTAGAATACTGGGCCTATTGGGCCATAATTGGGCCTTTGGAATTATTATTATGAGGACTCAGAACTTTTTGGGCCCATTTGGGGGTTAAGGCCCAATTCAAAAATTGGGAAATTAATGGGCCCTTAGGGAGTCCTTGATGGGCCATAGGAGGGCTGGCCTTAATAAGCTAGAATTTGGACTTATGAATATTCCAATCGGAACAAGGGTTAAATGGTCATTTTACCCCAAGCAGTGATATAGATGCTCACTGAGTATTATTATGTTTATGATAGCTGGGAGTCATCGGGGCAGCTGTTAGAGATTACTTCCCCGTGATATTCGGCACTCAGCTTGGCGAGGTGAGTTACCTTCCAGTAGCGGTGGGTGTACAGCCACAATGTCGGCCCTCCAGTAGGAGTTATGTTAGATGATTGTATTTGTGATATTCATCTAGGTGTGCTACTACTTGTGATATTTATGTTCTAGTATGATATGTTTTATGTGGTAGTGGTAGTAGGAGGGGAATAGTCCCCAAGTTCGGTTGTTAGGACCGAAGGGTAGGTCGGACACCCTGGTATGTCTGGCAGGGGTAGGTTGAGCTCCCCGGTATGATCAGCAGGGTAGGTCGGGCACCCAGATATGCCTGACAGTATGTTACAGTATGGTATGTTGTATGATGGGGGAAATCATTAAGCTTTGTGCTTACAGTTTTCAGTTTTGTTTCAGGTACCTCTTCAACAAAGGGGAAGGAGCCGGCACGGTAGCGACACATCACACGCACATCGGGATTCCGCATTTTTAGATCTATGGGATTGTACTCTGATTTTATTATTATCCGACGATATGTTTTTGAGACACGAAATAATAGTTTTATGAATTAATATAATATTAGCAATGTTTTGGCAAATGGTTTTACATGTTACTTAATTAAAAATGAAATTTTTGGCCTTGAAAATTGGGATGTTACAAAAACCAAAATCAAATAAGATGTGAGCAGGTCGAGAATTGACTAGAAATGTACCAGTCACAACATTCGGGTCTTCACGTGCTCCCTCTAGGTTAATCTGGAATGCACGACCTTGATGGGTTTTAAGTGAAACAAATAAACTAGAAAACAATTCCTAAGTTCACATGCAACCTACTTTGGATCTATGTTTTAACTATTGAACATATAAGTTTGAATTGCAAAACAAGAACCCTAGAGGAGAGAGGCTATTTTCGAAATGAACAAACTAGGGTTTTAGAATTACATACCTTTCAATTGTTATAGCAAACAATTGTTAATCCTCTTGAACTTGATCTTCTTGGAAGCCTAGCACCACAAATGTAATGCCTCTAATGGAGTCACACCCAAAAGCTAGCAAAAAGGAAACTTGAAGGAGAGAGAGTAGGGTATGCAAAATCGGCCCTATGGTTTCACAAGGAAAGGAGTGGCCGAATTTAGTACCTGGGAGGCTCCTTATATAGCTGAGGGATCTAGGGTTTAGGGAAAACCCTAATACTCCTTTGCTTGGGGCCTAAGCTTATCCAAGCCCCTTGGACGAAATCATTAGGGTTTCCCCTATGAATTTCGTCCACCTCCTTCCAAGGAGGTTCTGGAGCTTCCACTCAACTATTTAATAATTGCAAACTAGTCCCTGCACTTTATAATTAATACTTTTAACCCCAAAATTAATTATGATTAATTTCTGGCTAACTATTAATTAAACATAATGATTTCTAATTAATATATTAATCTTTTAACATATTAATAAATCATTTATATTAATTTATTAATCTTATAATAAATTAATATCTCTCCTTTCATAATTTCCTTGTCCAGTTGCTAGGTTTGAGGGCAACCCAAAAGGATTGTGTTGCTATCAATTCAAGTACATACCAATTATAGTTATGGGCTTAGACACCTAATCCAACAGTCTCCCACTTGGATAAGTCTGTAACTATAATTGCTAGTATGACTTCTAAATTTGACCAGCAAATTGTAGCTTCCAAAAGCTGCTGCTGAACTCTGACCCAGTCAGTTACGTGTCCTTAGATAAGTGATCATATAATCCTTCGTTCTGCAAGATATCCCCAGACATAAGACATGGAACGTAATCAATCTCTTTGTCCAGAATCTCTGTTTCCCGATTTCTGATTTGTGATGATGTAGGACTTCTAATTGAACACATCAATTTAGTCCTGGATGGGCCCAACACATAAGTCAACACCAAATCATCGAGGGGCCCACAAATATCGCTTTTCCGGTTAGGGCAAAAGGAACGAATAAACGTTGACTCATATGCTTGTATCTTTTACTCATCAGACCATACATGACAATACGTTTTATAACACCAAGTTACTGATGCGTTTTCGTATCACCAATGTATCACTGACTTTGCAAATTACAACTCATATGTCTTCGTTTCAAGATTATAAGATATTACCGTCTCAATATTACTCGTGATGAATTCCATGAAGTAATACTCTGAGCGAGGGTTTATCCAATACTCAAATCTCAATTTCTGAGTACTCATGAACATTGCAGCAATTCTATTGCCATGTCTATCCTTAGACAATCTGCAATCTAATTCACAACAGTCTTAATTCACTACTTACTTCCAAAAGTACGAGCGACTGTGGAGTTTGAATAATCTTATTATTCAGGAAGTCAAAACATGCAAAGTGAAACACAATAATAATCGAATCCAATATAGCCCCAAACTTTTGACGATAAATAAAACTCCTTTTATTTAGTCACCATATTAATTACACATTATTCATTATATAATGTTTCGAGTAATCAACTTATTACTTGAATTATAACAACAATTGTCCCATGCTCTTAGCATGCACACTATGTTATCCTATGGTCCTTACTTTGTGAAATAGTATAATTGAATAACATTTTCAATCACACTCATTTCACAATTCCTAATCCTTACCACAAGTGTAAGAATACCAAATTCTTGCCACCTATAGAACATGTTAGATTCTAACATTTTATGCAACGATCCTTTCGTAATGTCACAACACCAAAGTCACAAAGACTATTGCCAATGAAATTACAAAGTCCTCTATTGGAGTTTGTTGCAAGACAATCCTATAGACATGAACTCTTACATTCAAAGTACATTCCTTTGAACATCCTTCTTGCATAAAAGTTTTTTTTTTTTTTTAATTTTTTTAATTTTTTTAATCTAGATATAGAGATTCTTAACGTCCAACTCCTAATATGGAAACATTTCCATATTTTCCATATGACAACTCATTATAAATAGAATCTTATCTATTCATAATAATGCCAATATGGTCCATCCATGTCTGTACTTCCAATTGTCCGCAAGCGACCAATCCTTGGCGAACCTTAGATTGTCCTTGATAGTTGTTTAATTATTTTAGTCAAATCCGTTTCTATTCTCTTTTTCCCTCTAAATGCCCTAGGCATTTGGAAAATTTTAGAACGGTCGAATATTACAGCATATGCAATCGATTCTATACTCGAAGCGTATGGGATACAATTCATAATGGAAAACGTGATACTTTACCAGTTTCTTGCTATAATATTGCCATAATATTTCTATTTGCCGTGTTCTCAAAATTCGAACTATGAAGAGGGATGCCGTAATCATAATCGAACTTTGAGAATGAAATTAATAAATATATCTTTGACTAACTTCAATTAAAATTTCTCGATCTAAGCTTTTAGATTAGAAACGAAGTATAACATTCTCTCCCTTAATTATAGAAAAAACAACTTTTCAACTCCTGCAACTTTGCAAAGTGAAACTTTTGTTGTTCTATAATTAATATTGCCAACTTGCAATACTTAAAATAATAATCACGCTCCCACTAACATGATGATTATATCTATCCTAGCATAACATTTATGCTCCCACTAGCTTTGACACGTATTCAGAAATTAGCTGGACTTCTAGAAACCAATTACTTATTGACTTTCTTTACCAAAGTTCAGATTTCTGAAACCGAGACGCTTCGATCAGCCTTTATCTAAGCTTCTCGAACTCATACACCTTTCCTTAGATAACCCATATGTGTGTTTAAACATTTCTAGAATAAGTCTAAAATGTTCAGACCCATTTTCCATTTCCCACAAATCGAACTATGAAGAGGGATGCCGTAATCATAATCGAATTTGAGAAATACAAATTACATAATACTATCTTCAAAATCTCTCTTAGTGAAAGCGTTTCCTCACAATCATTTTCATGAAGGAGAGAAACCTTATAACACTCAGATTTTGTGGTGTATGTGTTCCTATCCATGTGAATTTGTCATAACCATAATCATAAGACAACAATTGTGACAAATCCAAACTCTTATGGATCGAACTTGTCCATTCCTAATTTCTTGCCATCAAGGGTCCCACGATTGCTTCCAAGTTATTTAGCAGCTCACCCCTACCTTTCAATGTACTTTCCATTGATCAAGGTGCCTTGCCCCTATGCAACCATTGAGATCTCATAGAACTCACATGCATAGTTGACCAAACTGGAATGACACAGATGCAATAATATGTGAACACGATAGGTTAGAAACCTCAAGTCGTGTGCTAGTGATTAATAATAGGTTTACTCTTGATTAGTCCTTAAACCTTTTCAAGATCATTTAGACTCCCACTGACCTCTTGACATATAGGATTCTCTTGTCAAGAAACATTTCTTGACAAATACTCAAGAGTTAGTGTGTGTCTTTATCAAGACAAAACCTACATACAATTTGGTACTAATTGGTCTCTGTCTTATCCAAGACTTCACAACTTACTAAAATGTGCAAGTATAAGAACATTCCTACTTAAGATTTTATATTACTTAAGTCACAATGTTGGAGTTTGACTCTAAGACTTGATTCTTTGGAACGAAGTACGATTCGTTTGATTGACTTAACCATTTTGACAATTCCCGACTCCTCTTCTTAGCCATACTAGTGCACTTAGGTGTCCTTAGAGGATGAATTGTAATATGGTTCCTACAATTATCGAGATAATCATAAAACACGATACAAAAGTACTCTCCCTTCTTCATAGATTGGAGAAACTTTTTATCTTTCCGCCTTCATTGATTCTACTTATTCGTTCCACCATTCATTGAAACTTTTCAATGATTCAGAATTACACTTAATCTTGTAAGCATAACCACATTTACTAGACTTTTAGTAAATCATGACGAATAATCTTATTGTTATTTATGGTGGACTTGAATAGTGCACAATATTGTGAACTCGATCTCCTAGTCCTTCACTTGACTCTTTGTCAAGGAATTAGCCTAAAAATTTCTAAGTACCAAGATTTCCATACATCACATGATTCAAATCATATGATTCCAAGCTTCTGTCTAATTGAACCTTGGACGATGGGAATCTTTCCTTTCTTAGAAAATTTCGACGCTACCATAAATAATATAACTAAGAATCACATCCATTCATTGTAGTAATACACAAACATCAATTTTTTTCATAACGATTTCATTGCAAGGATATATAAAATTATTCAAACCAAAATTTATTTTATTCATATAAGCAGTGGAAAACATGTCCTTACAATGCAAAATAAATTGAAAAACTATGTAATCAAATATTCCTAACAAATCTATCATAACTCTCTAAGCTCAAAATCTGATCTCCGATCCATGCGATCGCAATCCATTTCATCGTGATCAGACTCATCTTGCTTCTTCCATCAAGCTTCCTCTCTTTTCTCCGATCCTGCAAAAACATCCAAATGTAATCTTATCACATCATGTATTAGGAATCAATGAATAGGAACTTAATAGAGTTAGATAGTGGATTTTACCTGAAGCAGAACCATAATCCTCGACTCTCCCATCTCTTGGACTCTTCAGGTTCTCAGGGCAGATTTGTATCCAGCCCCCCTTCTCTTGGCAGCAGAAACAGGTGGGTTATCCTGGAATGTCCTTGAAAGAATGGTTGGTTGATTCACCAAACAAATATGCTCCATTTCTTTTCCAAATCATTTCTGATTCAACAGCAATAAGCATGTAAGTTAGGTCAATGAGGGTTGCCTCAAGATCCATCATATAATACTCTCTTTTGAACTTATTATATGATTCAGGGAGTGACTGAAGAACCGAGTCCGCAGCCAACTTCTTGGGAAAGGTCGCACCCAACATTATCAACCTATCGATGTGTGATTTCATCCCTAGGACATGAGCAAACATGGGTTTACCATCTTCATGTTTCATTGCCAATAGGGCTTTAGTGATATTGAACTTTTCAATCCTTCGGTCTTGTGGGTTTGGGAGAACAACAGGAGGAGGTGGTGGAAGTGAAATCAAGCTAGTCCACATGGCAGGGATTGATCTTTCACCTTCATTGTGGAACAAACTTTCACTTTGAGCAGGAATACCTTTTCCTTTGAATTCGGGAAGACCATGGTTAGATTCAGACATCTACAAAATGGGAGAAATCAAGTTAGTTGATTGAATCCTTAATAAAACACCCAAAAGAGATATTAAGGCTAGGATCCAACACAACATTCCACAAATTCGAAGAGGGATGCCGTAATCCAATTTGCAGAATATTTGAAGGTAGGTAAATGACGATTTACCAATTTCCACCATGAAAAACGAAAAAGAAGGTTAATTTTTAAATGTATTGGAAACTCCTAGATCTTTTGATATTCATTGAACTTTTCAATGGCATGTTTAAATCTCGATATGCCCCTCGATTTGTGACTGGGATGCCGAGGATCAGAAAACAGGGTGTGAATAACCATGCAAATATACATGGTGCCCAGAATGTTACAGTCACCTATTCGATGTGTCGGTTAACCATACACGCTCCATCGAACTGTGACAAACATCGAGTCACCCTTTGCCACCTTTGCTTAGAACTCAATTAGTGTGCCGGTTAACCATACACGCTCCACTAACGTCTTAGCAAGGGTACAAAGTGTAGTTTCATGGAATTGCATCAAATTCACTTTTGCCTAAAGTAACTAAGATTGGGAATCTAATAAAAGCATTTAGTTACTTTATTAATCATTATACTTTTAATGAGGAATTAGTTGCCCTATCCTACCCGTTCGGCTAACGACCCTCCACCAATTAAGGAAGCGGTGGGTGAGAGTGGACACCCATTAAACGACTATTTTATAGGCCATAACCTTATACACCCTTATAGATTGGCTTCGTGAATGAGGCCTACTAACGGTAAGACTAGCTTACTCTTATACATATATATAATTTATAATCTTATAATATTATAATAGTATAAGGGTGTATTTTAAACATTTCAAAATACTAGGGTATTAATCATATTTAAAATTTTTGAAAATTAAAATCTTTTAATTTTAAAATCTTAAATATTAAAACTTTGATTTAATAATCATCTCAATTAAACAATTAATTTAAATTATTAAATCTTGGAGGATAATCTATTAAATTAAACAATTAATTTTAACCTAATCCCTTCATCCCCTAAAATTCGAAAATTTGGGATGGGATAATTCACAAAATCTTTAATTACCATATTAAACAATTAAGGGGATAATCACAAGATATGGCTTTATCCAAATCCCTAAAATTTAGGAATCTTATCTTGGGGACAAGGCAAATTTCGAAATCCTAGGGTTGGATAACCCTATAATTCGAAATCTTGGAGGCTAAGGAAAGGGTTTGGGAAACCCTATCAAATTTCGAAATTTAGGGTTTATGAACCCTAATTTCGAAAATCATTCCTCTAGGGTTTATTGGCTATAAACCCTAATTAATTTATTAAATCTTGTAAGGATTATCTAATTAAATTAAACAATTAATTTAATCCTAATCCATATCCCTTCTAGATTTTGAAAAATGGGGATAGTATAATATCCTTATTTTTCTCAATTATCTAATAAGGCAACAATTATCCAAAAAACAAGAAACCCTAAATTACCATGTAAATTTCGAATATCAAGGGATGAGGGTAGGGTTTCCAAAACCCTAACCGTAATTTCGATTAGGGTTCATGGAGGCTAGGGTTTTTCGAAAACCTTTTGAACCAAAACCCTAAAAATCGAAAATTTTGGCCTTTAGGGTTTAATAGCTATAAACCCTAATTTGCAATTCAACTATTATAGCAATTCAATTTAAAACAAATAATGGCTCTGATACCACTGATGAGTTTTAGGTGAAACAAATAAACTAGAAAACAATTCCTAAGTTCACATGCAACCTACTTTGGATCTATGTTTTAACTATTGAACATATAAGTTTGAATTGCAAAACAAGAACCCCAGAGGAGAGAGGCTATTTTCAAAATTAACAAACTAGGGTTTTAGAATTACATACCTTTCAATTGTTATAGAAACAATTGTTAATCCTCTTGAACTTGATCTTCTTGGAAGCCTAGCACCACAAATGTAATGCCTCTAATGGAGTCACGCCCAAAAGCAAGCAAGAAGGAAACTTGAAGGAGAGAGAGTAGGGTATGCAAAATCGGCCCTAGGGTTTCACAAGGGAAGGAGTGGCCGAATTTAGGAGTTGGGAGGCTCCATATATAGCTGAGGGGTCTAGGGTTTAGGGAAAACCCTAATACTCCTTTGCTTGGGGCCTAAGCTTATCCAAGGGCCTTATCCAAGCCTCTTGGACGAAATCATTAGGGTTTCCCCTATGAATTTCGTCCACCTCCTTCCAAGGAGGTTCTGGAGCCTTCCGCTCAACTATTTAATAATTGCAAACTAGTCCCTACACTTTATAATTAATACTTTTAACCCCAAAATTAATTATGATTAATTTCTGGCTAACTATTAATTAAACATAATGATTTCTAATTAATATATTAATCTTTTAGCATATTAATAAATCATTTATATTAATTTATTAATCTTATAATAAATTAATATCTCTCCTTTCATAATTTCCTTGTCCAGTTGCTAGGTTTGAGGGGAACCCAAAAGGACTGTGCTCCTATCAATTCAAGTACATACCAATTATAGTTATGGGCTTAGACACCTAATCCAACAGACCTTTAGCTTTAGGTACCTCCTCCTTTTGCGATGAAGTACCCGCCGGTTGCTGAACAGAAGCTTGACTTCCCGCCATTTGGCTGGTAAGAGTATGGCATAAACGCTTTATGTGGCTAGTAACAGCACAAGCATAACATGTAACATTCTTCATCATGCAAACGAGCTTCATGTGACTTGTTTCTCCGCATCCATAGCAAATCACCAGTTCTTTTCCTGTTATGCATTGACCCTAGTGGCTCTTTCCACATCGTTGGCACGGTGGTGGTGCTCTCGATTGAAGACAAAAATATTGTGAACGACCGCGTTCACGAAAGGCGCTTTGAGATTGTACCTTTCAGCTAGGATCAAATCAAGCAGATCGAGCCAATGGAATAGGGGAAACAGAAACATTTCGGTCAACACGTGGATGCTTTGGGGCAAAAAGAGTGGCACCACATATGTCTAAGTCATGCTCGCGCTTTCGGGCATACTCAACAGCTTTGTCAAATGATAGAATATCCCGGTTGATCACGAAATCACGAATTTTATACCGTAATCCTTCCATTAATAACTGAAATTATTGTCTTCAGTCGGGATATATTTGCTGAAACTGTGCCCTTTGATTGAATTGAGTTTCATATTCAGTCACGGTTATTCCTCCTTGCTTAAGTTCGTGGAATTCTTCCTCCAGTCTTCTCCTCATATCTAGAGGAAAATACTTTCGTAGCGAGCGAGTTTTGAACATCTTTCAATATAAATACTCCTGGTCATACTCGTTGAGAGCTTCAAATGTCTCTTCCCACCAAACCAAGGCTTCTCCAATGAGCATTGTAGAAGCATAGTTAGCCTTGTCTTCATTAACGACATGGGAGATACATAATACTTTTTTGTGTTCTAGATCCATGTAACAAGAACAATGGGATCAAGGACATCTAAAAACTTTATAGCTCCACTACTCTTGAGTGTTTTGAATGAGGGACATTTTGCTATCTCTCTCGAAGACTCTCCAGTGGCTTTCTCTTTACCCTTATCACTAACAGCTTTGTCAAATGATAGAATATCCCGGTTGATCACGAAATCACGAATTTTATACCGTAATCCTTCCATTAATAACTGAAATTATTGTCTTCAGTCGGGATATATTTGCTGAAACTGTGCCCTTTGATTGAATTGAGTTTCATATTCAGTCACGGTTATTCCTCCTTGCTTAAGTTCGAGGAATTCTTCCTCCAGTCTTCTCCTCATATCTAGAGGAAAATACTTTCGTAGCGAGCGAGTTTTGAACATCTCCCAATATAAATACTCCTGGTCATACTCGTTGAGAGCTTCAAATGTCTCTTCCCACCAAACCAAGGCTTCTCCAATGAGCATTGTAGAAGCATAGTTAGCCTTGTCTTCATTAACGACATGGGAGATACAGAATACTTTTTTGTGTTCTAGATCCATGTAACAAGAACAATGGGATCAAGGACAACCAAAAACTTTGTAGCTCCACTACTCTTGAGTGTTTTGAATGAGGGACATTTTGCTATCTCTCTCGAAGACTCTCCAGTGGCTTTCTCTTTACCCTTATCACTAACAGCTTTGTCAAATGATAGAATATCCCGGTTGATCACGAAATCACGAATTTTATACCGTAATCCTTCCATTAATAACTGAAATTATTGTCTTCAGTCGGGATATATTTGCTGAAACTGTGCCCTTTGATTGAATTGAGTTTCATATTCAGTCACGATTATTCCTCCTTGCTTAAGTTCGAGGAATTCTTCCTCCAGTCTTCTCCTCATATCTAGAGGAATATACTTTCGTAGCAAGTGAGTTTTGAACATCTCCCAATATAAATACTCCTGGTCATACTCGTTGAGAGCTTCAAATGTCTCTTCCCACCAAACCAAGGCTTCTCCAATGAGCATTGTAGAAGCATAGTTAGCCTTGTCTTCATTAACGACATGGGAGATACATAATACTTTTTTGTGTTCTAGATCCATGTAACAAGAACAATGGGATCAAGGACAACTAAAAACTTTGTAGCTCCACTACTCTTGAGTGTTTTGAATGAGGGGCATTTTGCTATCTCTCTCGAAGACTCTCTAGTGGCTTTCTCTTTACCCTTATCACTATCCCTTTTGTGTTGTTCGAGAGTCTGCCGAATAATACTAGTAAGTTTATCCAAGAGTTGCTCCTCACGAGGGGATACTGGAGTATCGCCCTCATTAAGATGAGAAGATCCACCCACTTCTGGTGTATGACTACCCTCCTACTCATCCATTGCTCTGAAAATTTGCAGTAACATAGCACGTTAGAATATAAGGATTTATCATTACCCAACACCCCACTTAAGTCTTTCCTATGGTTTGTATCCATATACTCACAATAAAATTGTTCATATATTAAACTTCCAATGGTTTAAGTCTAACTACCTGTCTGTGGTATTTAGTTCTCTTAAACTAGTGCTCTGATACCATGATTGTAAGACCCCAACACTAAAATTACCATAAAGACAAACATGCTACATGCATATTCATAGTTATAATTCACATTAGTGGTCTAAATGATGGGTTTTGAGCATTACATTAATCCTATGGTGCACATGCAAACCCTAAAGCTTTGGATATATGTTTCTCCAATTGTACATGCAAATCATCCGAAGCTTGTAAACCCTAATACTAGCATACAAAAATCAAAACTAATAACTAAAACAAGTTTAGATGATTACCTTTCAATTTTAGCAAGAATCTTCAACCTTTGAGAGCCTTAGTATCACAAGTGTAACACCTCTAATCGATCACAAACACCAAGGCAAGTTTGGATGATCTTGGAGAGAATGGAAGGAGGCTCAAAACAGGCTCTTAGATCCTTAGGGTTCTTCTGGTAGCCGAATTATGAAGCCCTAGGGTCCTTTATATAGCCAAGCTACTAGGGTTTCAGTCAAAACCCTAATTAGATTGCTTAGGCCTTAAGCAGTCCAAAGGAACCTTCTAGAATGAGGCCTTGGACGAATTCAAGGTGGGCGTCCACCCTTGATTTCGTCCACCCCTTTCTAAGGGATCCTCAGCCCAAAATCCAATTATCCAATAATTGCAATTCCAGTCCCCTAAGTTCAATTAATATCTTTTGACCACAAAATTAATTCTTAATTAATTCTTGACCAATATTAATTAACCAATATGATTTCTCTTTTAATATATTATTCGTATAATATATTAATAAACCATAATAACCTCTTTCTCCATTAATCATCCAGTCAAGTTGCTTTGGTGAAGGCAACCCAAAACGACCATGCTACAACCGGGTCAAGTACATACCAAATATAGTTATGGGCTTAGACACCTAATCCAACAATCTCCCACTTGGATAAGTCTAATAAATATAGATGCAAGTACGACTTCAAAATCCGATTAGCAATCGTAGCTCTCAAAAGCCGTTGTCGAACTCTGACACGTCCTTTATATAAGGGACTGTACAGTCCTCCGTTCTCAAGATATCGTGTGGACAATCACATGGAATATAGTCATATTTATTGTCCTGCAGTTTGTTTCTCGATCTCTGATTCGTTTGACATAGAACTTAATTGAGTACATCAACTTAGTCCTGACCGGGCCCGACACATAAGTCAAACCAAATCATTGAGGGGCCCAAGATATCGCTTT
The DNA here is from genome assembly GCF_052849685.1 of Lactuca virosa. NCBI lineage: Eukaryota > Viridiplantae > Streptophyta > Magnoliopsida > Asterales > Asteraceae > Lactuca > Lactuca virosa. The sequence continues at coordinate 163,101,033 of NC_136433.1, read as the reverse complement.
TACCCTCGTAGGATAAAAGGAACAGATAAACGTCTGTTGGGTTTTTGTATACTACAATATCCTATAGTGCACATACAACCCTAAATAACTTGGATCTATGTTTTCACTAATTATACTTGCAATGATGTTTCCAAGGTATCAAGCCTCTAACTAGCATGCAATTGACATATACCATACAAGATACTAGTTAGGATAACATACCTTTTATGTAGCTTGAAGTCTTGATGTATTTGGCCTTAAGAGCTTAGCCCCACTAGTGTGGAAGCCTCAAATGAAGTCACAACACATCATGAACAAAGGTGGAACTTGAGAGAGAATTCCATGCACCCAAAAACACCTCCATGAACTCCAAGTACAAGTTTAGGCATTTTTGGCTATGAATTGACATATTTAGATGTAGGATTCCAAGGGTCATGGGTAAAACCGAAATCCATACCTATGGGTGTTATGATCCATGCTTCATGTAGCCCAACTCTTTATGTATCCATACATAAACTTGGTCCAACATGGATTATAAGCCTAACACATATAAATATAACTAATTACCATAATTATTCCCCATAGATTTAATTAGTCTCCTTTGATCACTAATTTAATTCCAAATTAATTCTTGATCATTACTAATTAAAACATATGATTTCATATTAATATGTTATAACTTATAATATATTAATAAATCATATATAACCTTCTCTCAAGAGTCCATCCTAACAAATTGTCCTGATGATATGCAACCCAAATGGACCATGCTACTCTCGGGTCAAGTACATACCAATAATAGTTATGGGCATAGACATCTAATCCAACAATCTCCCACTTGGATAATTCTAAAAATATTATTGCAAGTACGACTCCAAACCCCGACTAGCAATCATAGCTCTTAAAAGCCGCTGTCGAACTCTGACCTAGTCAATGACGTGTCCATTAGATAAGGGATCATATATTCCTCCACTCTAGATATCATATAGACTGATACATGGATTATAATCATTCTATCTGTCCATCTGTTCTTTACCGATTTCCGATTTATGACGACCAACGAATTGAACAAATCTAATCAGTCCAGGCCCGGCCGAGCACTTACGTTTGTCATCACTAAATCATCGAGGGGCCCACATATATCGCTTTTATCCCTCTAAGGGTAAAAGGAATGGATAAACTTCGACTCATATGCTTGCTCTATTTACTCATTAAATCACACACAACAATGCGTTTTATAACACCAAGTTACTGATGCGTTTTCACATTATCAATGTGTAACCAACTTGTAGACTGCAACTCATATCTCTCAGTTTGAAGAATATAAGATATTATCGTCTCATGATCACTCGTGATAAAATCCGTGAAGTGATTCAAATGAGCATGGGTTTAATCCAATACTCGAATCTTATTCCAGGAGCACTCATGAATACTGCATCTATGTCTAAAACATCTAGACATATTACAGACCCATTCATGACAGTCTTGCCTCAATACCTACTTCCAAAGTATGATCGACTGTGGACGGTTTGAATAACCTAGTTATTCGGGAAGTCAAAACATGGAAAGTGAAACACAAGAATAATACTAATCCTATATGGCCCCAAAACTTTTGAGTCATATTGATTACTCATTATTCATTGTATAATGTTTCAAATAATCAACTTAATACTTGAACTAAAACAATAGTTGTCCCATGCTACAAGCATCCACACTATGTTTACCTATGGTCCTTTCTTTGTGGAATAGATCAACTGAAAACATTTCAATGATACTCATTTCACAATTCCAAATCCTTATCGCAAATGTAAGAATACAAGATTCTTTTCCATTTACAGAAATCTGTTAGATTCTAAACTTATATGCAATGATCCTCGTAATGAGTATGCACAAAAGTCACAAAGAATCGGCAACATACATTACAAAATATTCCAATAGAGGGCAATTCCATGGAAATAAAGTCTCACATTCAAAGTACCTTCCTTTGAACATCCTTCTTGCATTAAGTTTCCCAATCTTACACAAATTTAGAGAACAACTTCCACCTATGGAAACATTTCCATATTCCCATTTTGACTATCACTTCTGAACAAGAGTTGCCTCTTTTCAGAATATGTCAACATGGTCCTTCCAAAATTAACACTATACTTCCAACCATCCATGAGCAACCAATCTTTGGTAAACCTCAGATTGTCCTAGACAGTTGCTTAATCATTTTAGTCATATTCAGTTCTATTCCTTTTCACCTCTTAATGCCCTAGGCATTTAGAAAAATTAGAACAGATGAATATTACAGCACAAATAATCGATCCTATATCTGAAGCATATGGGACACGATTCATGATGTCTCACATAAATACATGATACTAGACCAGTATTTTGCTATATTTCTACTTGGAAAAATTAGAACAGATGAATATTACAACACATATAATCGATCCTATATCTGAAGCATATGGGACACGATTCATGATGTCTCACATAAAGACATGATACTAGACCAATCTTTTGCTATATTTCTATTTCTATTTTCAATGTTCTCATAATTCGAATTATGAAAAGGGATGTCGTAATCATAATCGAATTTTAGAACGCAAATAATGTAATCATGACTAAATTTGATTAAAGACTCACAATCTAAGCTTTTAGAATTGGAATGAAGTATAATTTCATCTCCCTTAATTATAGAAAAACAACTTTCCAAATCCTGCAACGTTGCAACTCGAAACTTTTGTTTTCTACAATTAACATTGCTAAATCGCAACACTAACCATAATCATTATGCTCCCACTAGCATAATAACCATTATTAACATAACACTTATGCTCCCACTAGTTTTGACATGTATCCAGAAATCAATACTTATTGACTTTCTTACCAAAGTTCAGATTTCTGATACGAGATGCTTTGATAAAACTTTATCTAAGCTTACTGATTTCATACACCTTTCTTTAGATAACTCACATGTGTGTCTAAACAATTACGAAGAGGGATGTCGTAATCATAATGTTTAGACCTTTTGCCATTCTCACTAGTCCATGTTAGTGTGCCGGTTAACCACACACGCTCCACTAACGACTTTGAGAATGCAAATAGCACAATTTCTATCTACTTAAAATCTACTTAGTGAAAGCGTTTCCTCACCATCATTTTCATGAATCGGAGAGAAACCTTATGACACTTATGTTTTTATGGTGTATGTGTTCCTATCCATGTAAATTTGTCATAACCATAATCATAAGACAAGGTTAGTGACAAATCCAAACTCATATGGATTGAACTTGTTTTAATCTTAGTTTTCTTACCACCCGGCAGCACAAGGGCCTACCATTGCTTCCAGGTTGTTATGCAAACAATTGAGAACTCATATGCATAGTCAACTTTTACTGGAATGGGCACAGACACAAGAATATGTCAACACGATAGGTTACGAACCTCAAGTCGTGTGCTAGTGATAAATAACAGGTTTTATTCTCGATTAGTTCTTGAATTTATTTTCAAGATCTTTAAAGACTCGTACTGACCTCTTGACATATATGTTTCTCATGTCAAGAATCATTCCTTGCTAAAACAAATATTCAAGAGTTAGTGCTGATTCTTATCAAGAAAAAACACTTCACACCATTGGTCTTAGTTGATCTTTGTCTTATCCAAGACACCACAACTTATCAATTTTAAATGTACAAGAGTAGAAAACATTTTACTCTACATTTCACGAGTGTTTTAAACCTTTCTTAAGATTATCTCACTCGAGTTACAATCTTGGAGTACTACTCTAAGACTCAATTTTGGAATGAAGTATGATTCATCTTTTGATTTAACCGTTTCAACAATTCACGATTCCTCTTCTTAGTCAAACAAATGCACTAAGATGTCCTTAGAGGATCAATTGTCATATGGTTTTTCATAATCATTAGGATGATCATAAAACATGATACTGAAGTACTCTCCCATCTTTTCAGATTTGAGAAACTTTTATCTTTCTGCCTAATTCGATTTTTCTCATTCGTCCTGCCATACATTGAAACTTTTCCAATGTTTCAGAATTATACTTAAACATGTAAGCACAACCATATTTACTAAACTTTAGTAAATCATGACGAATAGTCTTATCGAGCTTTGTGGTGGATCTTGATCAGCGCAAACCCAGTGTACCCGATCCCCTAGTCCTTCACTTGACTCACATATACATGTGAACAAGGAATTAGTCTTAATTTCCCAAAGATGAAAATTCTCATTCATCATACAATACAAGTTGAATGATTCCAAGTTTCTATCCAACTGAAAATTGGGTGATGAGAATATTTCCTTATTTGGTAAATTATGACATTACCACAAACGAAAGAATCAAATCCATTTTCCAATATTGTTATCAATGGAATCATATAAACAACAATTTTCACAAATCCCATTGTAAGGATACTTAAAATAAATAAAATCAAAAATTTTCCTTTTATTTTAAAATTACGGAAAAACTTATCCTTACAATGCAAATACATATGAAAACTATGTTGTTAAATATTCCTAAGCAATCTATCATAACTCTTAAGCAGTAACTGAAAATTATGATCTTCGAATCATGCGATTGAAATCCATCTTCGCGATCAGATTTAGTATACTCTTCTTCTAAGTTTCCTCTCCTTTTTCGATTCTAAAAACGTCAAAATACGACCCAGTCACATCATGTAATAAGAATCTCCAAATAGGAACTTAATAGAGTTAGATAGTGGACTTTACCTGAAGCATAGTCAAAATTTTGACTTTTATCATCCTAGTGAACTTTCAAGTAAATAAGGCAGCTTCGCAACCAATTCCCCTTCCTTTGGCAATAGAAACATGTGGACTCTCTAGTAATGGTACATGGGACTATCTCATACTTAGCCTTTCGCTTTACCATTTGGTCAACCGGGTTGACTATGGCCGATTCCTTTCCATTGGGAAGAGAAGACTTTTCTGGACTTCCAATGTTTCCATTGTCAATGTCCATGAAAGTTTGGGAAGTAGATCTTCCAATTAAATTTGCTTTACGAGTGCTCCAAATCATTGCTGATTCAGCAGTAACAAGCAAATAGGTAAGATCGATAAGGGTCATGTCGTGATCTGTCACATAGTAGTCCTTTAAAAAACCCGCTATATGACTTACGAAGTGATTGAAGAACCCAGTCAACAGCCAACTTCCTTGAGACTTCGACACCCAAGTCTCCCAACTTGTCAATATGTGACTTCATCTCCAAGATGTGAGCACATATAGATATTGCTTTCCAATAGGGATTGAGTGACTTTGTACTTTTCAAGAACTTGTGGGTTAGGGAGAATAATTGGAGGAGGCGGAGGAAGTGAAGTATGATTTTCAGTACCGTTAATGCACAATCAAGGGATTAATCTTTCACCTTGATCGCCATTTGGGATATCATCTTCATTAGGAAAGCTTTATCCAAAAGGATAAGGAAGACCATAGTTGTCATAACTAGACATCTAGGAGGGAGAAATTCAAGTTTTGTTTATTTAAGTCCTTAATATAACACCCAATATGAAATATTAAGGCTAGGACCCAACACAATATTTTATAACTTGGAAGAGGGATGCCTTAATCCAAGCTACAAAATATTTGAAGGTAGGTAAATGACGATTTACCAATTTCCACCATGAAAAACGAAATTTAACATTAGTTTTTAAATGAATTGAAACTCTTAGATCTTTTGAGATTCATTGAACCATTCAATGGCATGCTTAAATCTCGATTGTGCCCTTCAAGTTTGTGACTAGGATGCCGAGGATCACAAACAAGGAGTGAATAACCATGCAAATTAACTTGGTACACTTAATGTTACAACCACCTAATCAATGTGTCAGTTAACCACACACGCTCCATTGATCTATGATTAACATCAAGCTACCCTTTGCCACACATTGTCAGTCTAGATTAGTATGCCGGTTAACCACACACGCTCCACTAACGACTTAACAAGATGCAAAGTGCAATTTCATTGGTTAGCACCATATTCACATTTTCCTAAGTTACTAATATTGGGAATTTATAAGTGTTTAGTTACTTAGTATTTATCATTATACTTTTAATAAAGGGAGAATAAATTTCCTGTCCTACCCGTTCGGCTAACGACCCTCCACCAGTCAAGGAAGCGGTGGGTGAGAGTGGACACCCATTAAACTGCCATTTTATAGGCAGTAACCTTATACCCCCCTTATAGTCCGGCTTCGTGAACGAGGCCTACTAACGGTAAGACTGACTTACTTTTATACATATATATAAATATTAAACCTATTATTAGTATAATAGTATAAGGGTTGAATTTTAAACTTTTAAAATTCTAAGGGTTTAATTTGGAATTAAGGTATTCATGGGGGGAAACTTTACAAATTCCAAAACTTGAGGGAAAGTTTTGAACAATTCAAAAACTTTTGGTTTCCATAACTTATGAGTTTAAAGTAGTTTAATGAAAAAAACCTCTTCAAGTTCCATAACTTGAGGACAAGTTACGGAAGACTTTAAAAAAATTTAAAAATGAGACTCTTCATTTTCATAACTTATGGAAATTTTATGAGTTTTAAAATTCATAAATGAGACTTTTCATATAACTTGAGGACAAGATACAAAAACTCATATTATGAACAAAATTTAGATCAATTTGAATCGAAAACCAATTATCACATAATTTTTATATTAATCTAAACTAACTCATAAGAACAAGATAATTCATATCATCAATCCTCAAGAAATTAGTATAAACATATAAACTAATACAAATCTTGAAATTATGACAATTATCTTGTAATTGAATGAGAATCATCATTACCATAACAACAAAATCAAATTTTATGAACAAAAACACTCTGTGGTAATGATTCTAATAAAAAAACAGGCCAAAAAACTCGAATATATGCTGTCAGGGGCTCCAACTCGCCGAGTGCAAGAAACAACTCGACGAGTTGGATGAGTTTACAGATGGACTCGTCGAGTCCCTCAATGGACTCGTCGAGTCCCCTGTGCAGACAGCAAAAAATTCGATTTTTTCATCTTTTTCAGCAAGTAGCATCAAATATAATTTGAAAACAACCCATGTCTCTGATACCACTGTTGGGTTTTTGTATACTACAACATGCTATGGTGCACATACAACCCTAAATACCTTGGATCTATGTTTTCACGAATTATACTTGCAATGATTTTTCCAAGGTATCAAGCCTATAAATAGCATGCAATTGACATATACCATACAATATACTAGTTAGGATACCATACCTTTTATGTAGCTTGAATTCATGATGTATTTGGCCTTAAGAGCTTAGCCCCAATAGTGCGGAAGCCTAAAATGAAGTCACAACACATCATGAACAAAGATGGAACTTGAGAGAGAATTACATGCACCCAAAAATACCTCCATGAACTCCAAGTACAAGTCTAGGCGTTTTGGCTATGAATTTACATATTTATATGTAGGATTCCAAGGGTCATGGGTATAACCCAAATCCATACCCATGGGTGTTATGATCCATGGTTCATATGGCCAACTCTTTATGTATCCATATATAAACTTGGTCCAACATGGATCATAAGCCCAACACATATAAATATAACTAATTACCATAATTAGTCCCCATAGATTTAATTAGTCTCCTTTGATCACTAAATTAATTCCAAATTAATTCTTGATCATTACTAATTAAAACATATGATTTCATATTAATATATATTATAACTTATAGTATATTAATAAATAATATATAACCTTCTCTCAAGAGTCCATCCTAACAAATTGTCCTGATGATATGCAACCCAAATGGACCATGCTACTCTCGGGTCAAGTACATACCAATAATAGTTATGGGCTTAGACATCTAATCCAACAACTTCGACTTATATGCATTTACAATTTGCTCATCAAATTATACACAACAATGCATTTTATAACATCAAGTTACCGATGCGTTTACGCATTATCAATGCACAACCAACTTGCAAACAATAAACCATATATCTAGGTTTAAATACTATATGATATTATCATCTCACAATCACTCATGATTAATTCCATGAAGTGATTCATGTGAGTGCGGGTTTAATCCAATACTCAAATTATATTTCATAAGCACTCATGAACGTTGCAACAAACTTTTGCTATGTCTAAACGCTTAGACAATCTACAAACCAATTCATGAAAGTCTTCTTTCATACTTACTTCCAATGTATGATTGATTGTGGACAGTTTAAATAATCTTATTATTCAGGAAGTCAAAACATGCAAAATGAAACAATAGTAAATAATTAACATAGGACAGTAACATTACTCATAAATAATACACTTTTATTTAATCATCAAATGTTAATTACAATTTATCTATTACAAGTTTCTAAAGCTATCTAATCAGTAAAACTAATATCGTCCTTCAGGCCAATGCTCCTAGCATGCTGCAAGTGCTTAAACCTACTCAGTCCCTTCGTAAGGGGATTTACTGGGTTATCCTCTGACGATACTCTCTTCGCTACGAGGAGTCCCTCTTGTACCCGATGTCTAATAAAATGATATTACCTGTCGATATGTATGGATCTGCCATGATCCCTTGGTTCCTTGGCTAAGGCAACCACACCTTCGTTATCACAGAAAATTTCCATAGGCTCCTTTTTGGCTGGCACAACTCCAAGGTCTTCGATGAAGTTCTTCAACCATATTGCTTCCTTTGACGCTTCGCTTGCTGCTATGTACTCTGATGCGTACGTTCAATCAGCTACGGTCTCCTGCTTGGAACTTTTCCAAGTCACTGCTCCTCCATTTAGGGTAAAGACCCAGCCCGACTGCGAGCGGAAATTATCCCGGTCAGTCTGAAAACTAGCGTCACTATACCCTCGCACTCTCAAGTCATCGCTCCCACCGAGGATAATAAACCATTCCTTAGTCCTCCGAATGTACTTAAGAATATTCTTTACTGTGATCCAATGTGCTCTACCAGGGTTCCCTTAATATCTGCTGACCAAGCTCAAAGCAAAGGCCACATCAGGGCGAGTACAAGTCATATCATACATGATCGAGCCAAATGCGGAAGCGTATGGTACTCTACTCATTTCTGCTATCTCAGCTTCGATACTCGGGCATTGAGTCTTAATCAACTTGGTATTGCTTTGGATTGGTAACTCCCCTTTCTTGGAATTTTCCATACTAAAACGCTTTAGTACCTTATCCAAGTAGGTACTTTGACTAAGTCATATTAGTCTTTTACTGCTATTTCTCAAAATCCTAATCCCTAGAATATAGGCAGCTTCTCCGAGGTCCTTCATAACGAAGCACTTCCTAAGCCAGTACTTAACCTCCTGCAAGGTTGGGACGTCGTTTCCTATGAGTAGTATGTCATCCACATACAAAATGAGAAAACTAACTATACACCCACTGGCTTTGACATATACACAAGAATCATCCTCGCTTCTCGAGAAACCAAACTATTTGACCTTCTCATCAAAACAAAGATTCTATATGCGATATGCTTGTTTCAATCGATGGATGGATTTATCAAGCTTACACACTCTATTAGGGTGCTTCGCATCGACAAAACCCTCTGGCTGACTCATGTAAACATGCTCAGTCAACTTCCCATTAAGGAAAGCGGTTTTGACATCCATCTGCCATATTTCATAATCATGAAACGCAACTATGGCTAGCATGACCCTTATAGATTTAATCTTTGCTACTGGTGAGAAGGTCTCATCATAGTCAACTCCTTGAGTTTGAGTAATGCCCTTCGCAACCAATCGCACCTTATACGTGTGTACTTCACCATCCATGTTGGTTTTCTTCTTGAAGATCCATTTGCACCCGACCGTCTTACGACCTGGAACATTGCCAACCATGTTCCAAACTTGATTGTCATAATACATGGACTGAATCTCGCTGTCCATAGCCTCTTTCCACTTTGCAGACTCCGGGCCTACCATGGCTTCCTTATAGTTGTTAGGTTCATCCAAATTTATAAGTGTGCTATCACTAACAAACGTATCACCTTCAGTAGTAATATGGAAACCATAAAACTCAGGTGGAACACTAACTCTACTGGAACGTCTTAGAGGTAAGAACTCGTCAATCGGTTCAACAGGAGTTTCCTCCTCAGGTTGAGCGCCAGTGTTATAGGTTCCTTCATCGTTTGATTCTTGAAGCTCTTCAAGATCAATTTGCCTCCCACTATCCTCTTGGCATATGAGTTCTCGCTCTCGGAAAACCCCTCTCCTCGCAACGAAGACAACATTGTCACTCTGTCTATAGAAGAGATATCCAAAGGACTTCTGCAGATAGCCGATGAAAATACACCGCTCACTACAAGGTTCGAGCTCGTCGTGAGTCTCTCGTCTTACGAAAACCTCATAACCCCAAACCTTGATATCTGCAAACGAGTGAAATTTCCCTGTCCACATCTCGTGAGGTGTTCTGGAAACCTTCTTAGTTTGGACTAGATTAAGGATATGGGCGGCAGTCTCTAAGGCATACCCCCCGAATGAGATAGGTAACGAAGCACGACTCATCATGGAATGAACCATGTCTAACAAGGTTCGATTGCGCCTCTCAGCCACACCATTCAACTGCGGTGTCCTAGGCGGCGTCAATTGCGAAACAATTCTGCATTCCTTGAGGTAGTCGTGGAATTCAAGACTAAGGTACTCACCACCTCGATCGGATCGGAGCATCTTAATTTTCCTGCCCAGCTGATTCTCCATTTCCTGTTTCAAGTCTTTGAACTTTTCAAAGGTTTCTGACTTGTGCTTGATTAAGTAAATATACCCATATCTGCTATAATCATCAGTAAAAGTCACATAGAAGCGGTTTGCATCCCTTATGCTGGATCTAAAGGGTCCACATACATCCGTATGTATGAGATCCAATAAACCCTCACCCCTTTCACAAGAACCAGTGAAGGGTGAAATAGTCATCTTACCAAGTAAACAAGATTCGCACGTGTCATCCGATTTGAGGTCGAATGACTCCAACACTCCATCCTTTTGGAGTTGGGCTATGTGTTTCTTATTGACATGTCCAAGACGACAATGCCACAAGCATGCTTTATCCAAACCATTGGACGAATCTATATGAAACACATTATTTCCTAAGTTATCAACAATATTCATAGTTTCATATACTCCATTACAAGGCAATGCATCAAAATAGAAAGTACCATTCAAGAAAGCATTAATAGAACCAATTTCATTATTAAACGAAAATCTAAAACCTTGTCTGTACAAACCATGAAAAGAAATAATATTTCTCGCCATTTCTGACGAGTAGCAATAATCATTTAAATCTAAACCTAACCCACTACTAAGCAGTAAAGAGTAAACTCCAATCTTGGTGACAGCCGACGCTTTCTTATTCCCCATGATCAGGTTCATCTTCCCATGCTCCACATCCCCACTTCTTCTTAGACCCTGCAAATCAGAACAAATGCGAAAACCACATCCTGTATCAAGGACCCAATAGATAGCATGTGATGAGTTATTAGATTGTATAGTATAAATACCTGTGAAGGATGGCTTTATCTTTCCATCCTTGATGTCCTGCAGATACTTCGGGCAGCTTCGTTTCCAATGCCCTTTGTCGTGGCAGTAGAAGCATTATGCCTCTTTTGGGTTGGAAGAGGGAGCATTAAAGCCATCTTTGGTCCCACTAGAAGAGGATCCATCATAGGGTTTACCCTTGTGGCTCTTAGAAGAAGCCTTCCTCTTCTTTCCTTCTCCTTGCCCAATAGCCAAAACAGGGGCAACAGCAGTAGGGGTTGATGCAACAGATTTTTCTTTCAGACTACTCTTAGCAGTCCTTAGCAGGCCTTAAAGCTTGCTTAGAGTGACCTCCTTCTTGTTCATGTGGTAGGTCATACAGAACTGGTTGTAACAAGGAGGTAAGGAATGTAGAATGATATCTATGGCTAGCTCCTCATTGAAGTTAACATTTAACTTTAACAAGCGGTCCACATACCTCTGCATTTTCTGCAAGTGGACCGTGACGGACTCTCCGTCCTTTATTTTTGTAGTGATCATCGAGGCGATGATTTTGTACCTTTCCTGCCTCGCGCTTTGATGGTACCTATCCATCAAATCTTGACACATCTCGTAGGGGTAGTAGTCCTCGTAGGACTTTTGGAGTTCAGCGGTCATTGTCACGAGCATGATGTAATGAACTTTCATAGCATCTCGCTCATGAGCCTCGAATGCATCAATTTCCTTTGGAATAACAGTGCTTGGGTTGACCTCTTTCAGCTCCTTGTCGAGAACATACTCCTTGTCCTCGTAGCGGGTGACCATGCGGATGTTACAGATCCAATCATTGAAATTGGTCCCATCAAATATCACCCTCCCACACAAGTTCATGATTGAAAATGAGCCAGAAGCATTGTTTTGAGTAAACATCTAAAATAGAAAAGGAACAAAGTTTGATTAGATAATAATCCCCAATTAAACACCCAAAATGAGAAATTAGGGCTAGGATCCAACAACATTATTTACAATTTAGAAATGGGATGCCGTAATCCAAACTATAAATAATTTGAAGGTAAGTGAATGACGATTCACTAATTTCCATCATGAAAAACGAAAAAGGCAATTAAGTTCTAAATGTATTGAAACTCCTAGATCTTTTGAGATCATTGAACTTTTCAATGGCATGTTTAAATCTCGATATGCCCTTCAAGTTTGTGACTGGGATACCGAGGATCACAAACAAGGTGTGAATAACCATGTAAATGTACTTGGTACTCTCGATGTCATTTACCACCTAATCAATGTGCCGGTTAACCACACACGCTCCATTGATCTATGATAAACATCAAGCTACCATTTTCCACCTTTGTTAGTCCCAAATTAGTGTTCCGGTTAACCACACACGCTCCACTAACGACTTGGCAAGGTACAAAGTGTAATTTAATGGAATAGCATCATTTCATATTTTTCCTAAAGTAACTAGGATTGGGAATTTTAATAAAAACATGTAGTTACTTTATTTTAAACATTATACTTATTAATGAGGAATTGGTTGCCCTATCCTACCCGTTCGGCTAACGACCCTCCACCAATCAAGGAAGCGGTGGGTGAGATTGGACACCCATTAAACTTCCATTTTATAGGCAGCAACCTTATACCCCCCTTATAGATCAACTTCGTGAATGAGGCCTACTAACTGTAATACTAGCTTAATCTTATATATATATATATATATATATATATATATATATATATATATATATATATATATATATATAATTAATCTTATAATATTATAATCGTATAAGGGTTGAATTTTAAGCATGTAAAATTCTAGGGTTTAGAATTTAAATATATCAAAATTAAACTTTTAATCAAAATTTAAATTCCAAAACTTGAGGGCAAGTTTTTGAAACTTTTCAAAACCTTCTAGATCAAATTACAAATAATTTAATTAAACAATTAATTAGTGATTATCTAAATTTGACCTAATTTCGATTTCATGGCAAGATAATTTAATCAAATAATTCAAATAATTAAGATTATCATATAAAGCAATAATTATCTAATTCATTGAAAAATTATCTTCTATTTTGATAAGGACAATCATATCAATTTAATAAAAATCGGATTTTATTAATCAAAAACATTTTTGGTAATTATCCCAATCAAAAATAGGCCAAAATCCTTAAAGATCTGCACTTTGACTCGCCGACTCGTCGAGTCACTGACTGGACTCGTCGAGTTCATCTGGTGACTCGACGAGTTCAACTGTCAGAGGGCAGAAAATTCGATTTTGCAAGCAATGAATGATCAAACAAGGCATCAAATACAATAGAAAATAGCCTAGGCTCTAATACCACTGATGAGTTTTGAGCATTACAACAATCCTATGGTGCACATGCAAACCCTAAAGCTTTGGATCTAGGTTTCTCTAATTGTACACGCAAATCATCCTAAGCTTGTAAACCCATTACTAGCATACAAAAATCAAAATTAATCACTAAAACAAGGTTAGATGATTACCTTTCAATTGTAGCAAGAATCTTCAACCTTTGAGAGCTTTAGTATCACAAGTGTAATACCTCTAATCGATCACAAACACCAAGGCAAGTTGGATGATCTTGGAGGGAGGGGAAGGAGGCTCAAAATCAGCTCTTAGATCCTTAGGGTTCTTCTGGTAGCCGAATTATGAAGCCCTAGGGTCCTTTATATAGCTGAGCTGCTAGGGTTTCAGTCAAACCCCTCATTGGATTGCTTAGGCCTTAAGCAGTCCAAAGGAACCTTCCAGAATAAGGCCTTGGATGAATTCAAGGTGGGCTTCCACCCTTGATTTCGTCCACCCCTTTCTAAGGGATGCTTAGCCCAAAATCCAATTATCCTATAATTGCAATTTTAGTCCCCTAATTGTTGGGTTTTGAGCATTCTAACACTCCTATGGTGTACATGCAACCCTATAAACCTTGGATCTATGTTTTCTCTATTATACATGCAAATATTAACTATTCCAAGGTTTCATCCTAACTAGCATATTATGAAGCACCTATACTACAAAGTTCTAGTTAGATCACATACCTTTTGATGTGGCTTGATGTCTTCAAGCTTTAAGAGCATAGCCCCAATAGTGTGGAAGCCTCAAATGGAATCACAAATCACCAAAACACCTTGGAAGAACTTGAGAGAATATGTATGCACACTAAAATCGGCCCACTCTTATTTTCAAACACTTGTCCAATTTTGTGAGCCAAGGACCCCTTTATATATTATGGAGGATTAGGGTTACATCCATGTAAACCCTAATACCCATGACCTTTCATTTACATAGGATCCATGGGTTAAAAGCTCCATGGACCATCCATGAAAGCTTAGCCCAACCTAAATGAGCTTGGCCCATTCCATATATATAAGAGTCCATATTTAATTAGTTCTTTTTGATCACTTAATTAATTCTAAATTAATTCTTGATCAATACTAATTAAATAATATGATTCCATATTAATATATTAGAACTTATAATATATTAATATAAATCATAAATATACTATTCTCAAAAGACTATCCATATAAACTGTGCCGGTGAAGTGAAACCCAAATGGACCATGCCGGGTCGGGTCAAGTGCATACCAAATATAGTTATGGACTTAGACATTAATCCAACAGTCTCCCACTTGGATAAGTCTAAAACTATTATTGAGTATGACTTCAAAACCTAACTGGCAATCGTAGCTCTTAAAGCCGCTGTCGAACTCTGACCTTGTCAATGACTTGTCCATTAGATAACGGATCATATATTCCTCCATTCTAGATATCATATGGACTGAGACATGGATTATAATCATTCTCTCTGTCCATTTGTTGTTTCCCGATTTTCGATTTATGATGACTGACTGATTGAACAAATCAAATCAGTCTTGGCTTGGCCAAGCACTCACATGTGTCATCGCTAAATCATCAAGGGGCCCACATATATCGCTTTTATCCCGAAGATAAAAGGAATGGATAAACTTCGACTCATATGGCTTGTTCTACTATTTGTTGAATCATACACAAAGCCACGTTTTATAACATCGAGTTACCAAATGCGTTTTCGTGCAATCAATGTATAACCGACTCATAGTAACAACTCATATCTCTAGGTTTGAAGAATATAAGATATTATCGTCTCATGATCACTCGTGATAAAATCCATGAAGTGATTCAAATGAGCGCGGGTTGAATCCAATACTCAGAACTTATGAGCACTCATGAGTGTTGTAGCACCACTTTGTCCACCAACTTGGACCTCTACAAACCAACCCATGACAGTCTTGATTCATATCTACTTCCAACATATGACCGACTGTGGATGGTTTGAATAACTTAATCATTCAGGAAGAGCGACTTAGTTATTCTGGAAGTCAAAACATGCAAAGTGAAACACAAGAATAAATGAATCAAATATGGTATCAAACCCTATGAATATAAATAAACACTTTTATTTATCACCATACTGATTACTCATTATTCATTGTTTCGGTTTTATCAACTTTATACTTGAATTAAAAACACTAGTTGTCCCATGCTCCAAGCATGTACACTATGTTTTTCTTAAACAATAGCTTTGCCATACACTAAGTATGCACTCTATGTTTGTCTATGATCCTTACTTTGTGTAATAAACCAATTGAACATAATTTCAATGATTCTAATTTCACACTCCCAAATCCTTATCGAAAGATGTGAGAATTTCAAATTCCTATCATTTATCGAAATCTGTTTAGATTTTAAACTTATATGCACTGACCCTCCTGTAATGAATATGTACAAAGTCACAAAGACTTGTCAATAGTCATTATAAGGTATTCCAATGGAGATCAACTCCATGGAAACTAAGTCTCATATTCAAAGTACATTGCTTTGGACATGCTTCTTGCATTAAGTTTTCTAATCTTACACAGATAACTTCCATCTATGGAGACAACTCCATATTCTCATTTTGACTATCACTTCTGAATAAGATATGCCTCTTTTCAGAATATGTCAATATGGTCCTTCCAAAATTAGCACTATACTTCCAACTGTCCCTGAGCAACCAATCTTTGGTAAACCTCAGATTGTCCTCGACAATTGCTTAATCATTTTAGTCATATCCAATTCTAGACCTTTTCCCTTCTTAATGCCTCTAGGCATTTGGAAAAATTTAGAAATGACAAATATTATAGCACATGCAATCGATCCTGTACCCAAAGCAAATGGTACACGATTCATGATGTCTCACATAAAGACATGATTCTAGACCAGTCTTTTGCTACAATAATTTTATTTACCATGTTTTCAAAATTTGACTATGAAGAGGGATGCCGTAATCATAATCGAATTTTGAGAACGCAATATATAGAATTTCCTTAAGTTGAACCAATCCAACATGAAATTCATATATATATTCTTGACTAAAGATGATTAAGGTCTCAATCTAAGCCTTTAGAACTGAAATGAAGTATATCCTCTCCCTTAATTATAGCAAAACAACTTTTTCAATCCCTGCAACATCACGAATTAAAACTTTTGTTTTCTATAATTAACATTGCTAACTTGCAACACTAACAATAATTATCATGCTCCCACTAACATGATGATTATTAGCATAACACTTATGCTCCCACTAGCTTTGACATGTACTCAGAAATCAGCTGGACTTCTAGAAATCAATACTTTATTGACTTTCTTACCAAAGTTCAGATTTCTGATACGAGATGCTTTGATAAAACTTTATCAAAATCATACACCTTTCCTTAGATAGCATGCATGTGTGTCTAAACAATTTCAGAACTATGAAAAGGGATGTCGTAATCATAGTCTCAATTGTTTAGACCTTTTGCCATCTACTTCAAATCTACTTGGTGGAAGTGTTTCCTCACCATCATTTTCATGAATCGGAGAGAAACCTTATGACCCTTAGATTTTATGGTGTATGTGTTCTTATCCATGTGAATCGTCAAAACCATAGTCACAAGACAAGGATAATGACAAATCCAAACTCATATGGACTGAACTTATGCAATCTTAACTTCTTGCCACCTGGCAGTACAGGGCCTGCCATTGCTTCCAAGTTGTTATGCAACCAATTGAGAACTTTCAGAACTCCTATGCAAAGCCAACTTTAACTGGAATGGGCACAGAATATGTCAACACGATAGGTTATAAACCTCAAGTCGTGTGCTAGTGAAGAACCTCAAGTTTTATTCTTGATTAGTTCTTGAAATTCTTTTTAGGATCTTTAAGACTCCCACTATCCTCTTGACATATAAGACTATCTTGCCAAATATTCAAGAGATAGTGCGGATTCTTTATCAAGACAAACACTTCACACAATTGGCCTTAGTTGGTCTTTGTTTTATCCAAAACATCACAACTTACCAATTTCAAATGTACAAGAGTAGGACACTTTTACTCTTACATTTGACAAGTGTTTTAAACCTTTCTTTAAGATATGTCACTCAAGTTACAATCTTGGAGTATGACTCTAAGAATTGTTTTGGAACGAAGTATGACTCATCTTCCTGATCTAACCATTTCAACAATTCATGACTCCTCTTCTTAGTCATAAGAATGCACTAAGATGACCTTTAGAGGACTAATTGTGATATGATTTCTAAATCATTAAGATGATCACAAACATGATACTAAAGTACTCTCCCATCTTTTCAGATTTGAGAAACTTTTATCTTTCTGCCTAATTTGATTCTTCCCATTCGTTCTGCCATACATTGAGACTTTTCCAATGTTTTAGAATTATACTTAAACTTGTAAGTATAACCATATTTACTAAACTTTAGTAAATCAAATAGTCTTAACGAGCTTTGTGGTGGACATGACCAGTGCACAAGAATGTGTACTCGATCCCTTTAGTCCTTCACTTGACTCACACATCCATGTGAACAAGTAATTAGTCTTGATTTTCCAATGCTTGAAAGTTCTCATTCATCATACTATTCAACTTGCATGATTCCAAGTTTCGGTCCAATTGAAACTTGGGTGATGAGGAACTTTCCTGATTTAGTAAATTTAGACACTACCACAAATGAAAGAATCAAATCCATTTTCCAATATTGCTGTCAGTGGAATCATATAAGCAACAATTTTCCACAAATGCCATTGTAAGGATACTTCAAATAAATAAAATGAAACAATTTTCTTTTATTTTAAAACTTTGCGGAAAAACTTATCCTTACAATCCACATGGAAAATTGTTGTTATCTATTCCTTAGCAATATATCATAACTTCTTAAGCAACTGCTCAAAATTCTGATGCGATCGAAATCCACCTTCGCGATCAGAATCAGCATATACTTCCTTTAAGATTTCTCTCTATTCTTTGATTCTTAAAACATCAACATGTGACCCAGTCACATCGTGTAATAAGGATCTCAGAATAGAACTTAACAGAGTTAGATAATGGGCTCTACCTGATGTAGAGTCAAACTTATTGACTTTAACATCCTTAGGTAAATTTGGTAGCTTTGCAATCAACACCCTTTTTTGGCAAAATAAACATATGGACCCTTTGGTAATGGGACTATCTCAGAGTTAGCCTTTCTCTTTACCATTTGGTCAACCGGGTTGACTATGGCCAATCCCTTTCCATTGGGAAGAGAATGCTTTTTCTGGATTTCCAGTGTCACCATTGTCACTGTCCATAAAGTTTTTGGGAAGTTGATCTTCTAATCAAATTTGCTTTACTATCGTTCCAAATCATTGCTGATTCAGCAGCACCAAGCAAATAGATATGATCATTAAGGTTCATGTCATAGTCTGTTTCATAGTAGTCCCAAAGGAACTCACTATGTGACTTAGAAAGTGATTGAACATCCAACTTTCTCAAGACTTTGACACCCAACTCTCCCGGCTCGTCAATATGTGACTTCATCTCTAAGATGTGATCACACATAGACCATGCTTGCCATTAGGGCTTGAGTGACCTTGAACTTGTGGGTTAGGGAGAATAATCGGAGGAGGTGGAGGAAGAGAAGTATGACTTCCATGAGCCAAACTCGGGAAGTCATATTCATTAGGAAAGCTTGGTTTGGGAAGATCATTGTTGTCTAAACAAGACATCAATAATGGGAGAAATTCACGTAAAGTTGATTTAAGTCCTTAATATAACACCCAATATGATATATTAAGGCTAGGACCCAACAAACTATTTTATAACTTGGAAGAGGGATGCCGTAATCCAAGCTATAAAATATTTGAAGGTAGGTGAATGACGATTCACCAATTTCCACCAAGATAAACGAAATGTATTATTAGGTTTTAATTGGTTTTGAAACTCCTAGATTCTTTTGAGATTCATTGAACTTTTCAATGGCATGTTTCAATCTCGAGTGTGCCCTTCAGGTTTTGGGACTGGGATGCCGAGGATCACAAAACAAGGTGTGAAGTAACCATGCAAATATACTTGGTACCCTTAATATTTACCCCTCAATCGATGTGTCGGTTAACCATACACGCTCCAACGATACTATGATAAACATTAAGTTACCCTTTGTCTACCTTGTTAAGTCCAGGTTAGTGTGCCGGTTAACCACACACGCTCCACTAACAGCTTAAACAAAGTGCAAAGTGTAATTTCATGGATTAGCACCTTATTCACATTTTCCTAAGTAACTAAGATTGGGAATTTATAAGTGTTTAGTTACTTAGTATTTATCATTATACTTATAATGAAGGGAGAATTATAGTCCTTGTCCTACCTGTTCGGCTAACGACCCTCCACCGGTCAAGGAAGCGGTGAGTGAGAGTGGACACCCATTAAACTGTCATTTTATAGGCAGTAACTTTATACCCCCCTTATAGACCGGCTTCGTGAATGAGACCTACTAATGGTAAGACGACTTGCTCTTATACATATAATATATTAAACTTTTAATATTATAATAGTATAAGGGTGTATTTTAGACATTTAAAATACTTGGTGGTTTAATCTATTAATTAAACTAGACTTTTAATTTAATTAAACTCAAACCATATATTTATGGATTAATAATACTCTTTTAATTAAACGCTTTAATTAATTATTAATAAAGTCCATAAGAGTTAATTTGAACTATTCAACAAAATATCATAATTCCAGTTATTAAACTCAAAATTAAAACCATTTAATTAATTGTTTAAGTTATGAACCCAAGAGTTTTAGAATTCAATTCTTTTTTTCATAAAAAACTTTTCTCAAATTCCAAAACTTGAGGGCAAGTTTTGTAATTCTTGAAAACCTTTGGATTCCATAACTTATGGAATTAATGGTGTTTTATAATGAAACTTTCCATGTTCCATAACTTAAGAACAAGTTATGGAATTCTTTAAAACATTAACACCAAATTTTGTAACTCCATAAAAACTTTGAATCAAATTTTTTTTTTTAAAAAAAAAAACTTTCATATCCATAACTTATGGAAGTTTCAAAAACCCTTAAGATCACAACTTTAAAAAAAACTTTTGAGCTCCAAAATTTTATGACAAAATATGTAACTCCTTAAAACATTTAGATCAAACTTTTAAAACTAATAAAATAATCATATAATTTTATCTTTTACTAAATTTGACCTAATTCAACTCATAAAACATATGATTCAAATTTTACAAATAATTCGTTTTTCACAAAACAAGTAATTATCTTAAAATTTGACAAACGCCATGTTTTTTTTTTCCTTTTTTTTTCAACTTGAAAATAAAACATTTGCATCAATATAATAGAAAACAACCCATGGCTCTGATACCACTGTTGGGTTTTGAGCATTCTAACACTCCCATGGTGTACATGCAACCCTATAAACCTTGGATCTATGTTTTCTCTATTATACATGCAAATATTAACTATTCCAAGGTTTCATCCTAACTAGCATATTATGAAGCACCTATACTACAAAGTTCTAGTTAGATGACATACCTTTTGATGTAGCTTAATGTCTTCAAGCTTTAAGAGCTTAGCCCCAATAGTGTGGAAGCCTCAAATGGAATCACAAATCACCAAAACACCTTGGAAGAACTTGAGAGAATATGTATGCACACTAAAATCGGCCCACTCTTATTTTCACACACTTGTCCAATTTTGTGAGCCAAGGACCCCTTTATATATTATGGAGGATTAGGGTTACATCCATGTAAACCCTAATACCCATGACCTTTCATATACATAGGATCCATGGGTTAAAAGCTCCATGGACCATCCATAAAAGCTTAGCCCAACCTAAATGAACTTGGCCCATTCTATATATATAAGAGTCCATATTTAATTAGTTCTTTTTGATCACTTAATTAATTCTAAATTAATTCTTGATCAATACTAATTAAATAATATGATTCCATATTAATATATTAGAACTTATAATATATTCATATAAATCATAAATATACTATTCTCAAAAGACTATCCATATAAATTGTGTCGGTGAAGTGCAACCCAAATGGACCATGCCGGGTCGGGTCAAGTACATACCAAATATAGTTATGGACCACGCTATGTCATATACATAACAATATGATAGGAACAAAAAGAAACAAAGGGAAACAAAGGCTTACATGTGTATCAAATGAAGGGCTTTCCAGATCAATAAATGATTATATTCAAGGGGTTACAATCAATGAGATACAACAATTTAGGATGATAAACACCATAAATTCCAGCCCAAGTGGCACATAAAACATAATTCCCGCTTATCATGTTGCTAGAATATACAAGCTTTCAGTCCTACCTAGCCCGAAGCCAATACCAAAGTGATACGAGTCATGCTCTACATGGCCAAAGGCATAAAGCTAATACCAAAGTGATACGAGTCATGCTCTACATGGTCAAACGCATTAAAATTCAATATCAAGTAAAAACCACTTAAATCAATATCACAGGAAAGCACATTGCACATATAACACATAACATACAATTGTCCCAATATTGAACTCACTGTGTTGTAACCGAATGGTGCGATAGAATTCCGAATTCTGATGAAATTACACCGTCCTCAAGCCTCTAAAACCTTCAATTATACCCCTGGAGTTCATATTTGAAATATCATAAGCAATAACTTAACTAATCTCAAGTTATGTTGTTTTCAATTTAGAAATTTTAGTTTTTTATTCTTCGTAAAGTTGTCACTTGCAGATCTTTTTTCCCCTTCTTAAATATCAAAATAATTCATGACTTCTAAATATTAACAAAATAGACTCTTATATCTTTCTAATGCCACTAACCTCACATTTTTATGATTTTTCAATAATTTACTATGCATTTTACAACACAACGTCCTAAAGTTGTCAAAGTGTCCCAAATGTCACGGACTTGAATCTTCAAGCTCATCGTGCGACACATAGTTCTCAAACTAAGTCAGCCTAACTCAAAACTTCAACACAATAACAAGGAAAGAAGGAAATAACTCAACACACGAAAGCTCTTTATTGCTCAAGAGAACTCAACTCAATTACAAGGTGAGGAGAAATGAAATGGGAAAGCCCTATTTATACGAGAAGTACTAGGAATCCAAGGGACATCTTCTAGAATGTTTCTAGAAGATGTCTCTTCATGAGCCTTCCATGGAGCTTCTATATATCTTCTAGAATTTCTCTATAAAGGACTATTCTAGAGACAAAAATAATTAGAGAAAATATCTAAATAACCCAGGTCGTTACATTCTCCCCCACCTATTTTCGTGACGTCCTCGTCACATTTGCATCGCGGTATCGCTTGATCTCATCTTGAAATTGCCACAGTAAGTCTTCGAACTCCCAACTTGCCTCACTATCCGGTAAATTCCTCCACTTGATTAAGTATTCTTTGAAGCTCGGCACTCCCCGCTTTCGTATAGTTCGTTCCGAAAGTATCTCCTCAATCTCATGGTCGAAGGACGTAACGACCGTTGTTGGTCTACGCTTCGATATCCCACGTTGTGGATCTTCTAAGTCTTCGTGACACGGCTTGAGCATGCTGGCGTGGAAGACCGGTTGAATCTTCAACTTGGGTGGGAGTTCATGTCGATACGAAACGTTCCCTACTCTCCCGATCATTTCGAATGGTCCTACATATCTTCGCACCAAGACCTTATGTACTTTCGTCAATGTCTTGAATTGTTGTGGAAGAAGTTTTACCATGACGCGGTCTCCATCTTTGAACTTTACGTGCCTTTTATTCTCATCTGCCCATTTCTTCATTTTATTAGCTTCTTTGTCTAATGTCGTTCGAGCCATGTCCGCTTGTTCCTGCCACTCCTTTGCCGATTTGTAAGCAGCAGGGCTATTTCCCTCATAAGTTGTGGCCAAAGCATTAGGGGTTAAAGGCTGTCGACCCGTGACAATCTCAAAGGGATTTGACCCGTGGCTTCGCTTCTATTCATATTTTATTAGAATTGAGCAATATCAAGAAGCCTCACCCAATCTGTTTGATTCGCACTCACATAGTGTCGCAAGTATAACTCCAGTAGAGCATTCACTCTCTCCGTTTTCCCATCAGTTTGGGGATGAAAAATAATAGAGAAGTTCAATTTTGTGCCCATTTGATTGAACAACTCCGTCCAAAATCTTCCAGTGAACCAAGGGTCATGATCACTGATGATGATTTGTGGCACGCCCCAATACTTCACCATGTGCTTGAAGAATAGCTTGGTTGTTTCGTCCGCAGTGCAATCCGTTGGAGCCGGTATGAAGCTTCCATACTTTGAGAACCTATCCATGACAACAATAATACTCCCACATCCTTCCGACTTTGGTAGGAACGTAATGTAATCCATAGATACACTCTCCCAGGGGCCCTTAGGATTAGGTAATGGCTCCAATAGTTCACCTGGATGTCTTTGCTCAATTTTGTCCTGTTGGCACACCAAGCACATCCGAACATAACCTTCTATATCATCCCTCATATCTGGCCAATAGTAAGTACTCTTGACTAATGCTTCTGTCCTCTTGACTCCCAGATGTCCTGCCCACTTTGAATCATGGCACTCCTTCATTATTCTTCATCTAAGGTCGCCCCATTTTGGCACAAATAACCTATCTCCTTTTGTAAAGAGTAGACCTCCCTTAAACCAAAATCTCTGCGTCTTCCCTTCTCGGGCCATAGCAATCAAGTACTTGGCAAGAGGATCATGCTCTAGGCCTTGTTTGATCTGATCTTGTAAGACGAATCATGCTTGGGTGATTGAAGCGAGGGTACCTTTGCGACTTTGTGCATCAGAAACAACGTTAGCTTTCCTTGGTTTGTACTCGAGCACATAATTGAACTCTGCTAGAAAGTCTTGCCATCGGGCTTGTTTTGGGCTCAACTTCTTTTGTGTTTGGAAATGGCTTGTCTCAATATTATCCATCTTGATCACAAATTTGGCACCGAGTAAATAGTGTCTCCATACGTGTAAACAATGGATGATGGCGGTCGTCTCCTTTTCTTGCACCGTGTAACGTTTGTCCGCGTCGTTCAATTTTCGACTCTCGTATGTGATCGGGTGCCCATCTTGCATTAATACCCCACCTATGGAGAAGTCAGACGCATCCGTATGTAACTCGAAGGGCTTTGTGACAACCGGTAATCTCATCACAGGTTCTTGCATCACCGCCTTTTTCAACTCTTGCAACGCTTCTTGATAACGTTAATCCCGTCTCCAAGTTTTGTCTTTCTTTAAAAGTTCAGTCAAGGGAGCCGCCCGACTGGAATGTCCTTTGATAAAGCATCGATAATAATTAACCAAACCAAGGAACGATCGAAGTTCGGTTACCTTGGTTGGTTCCTCCCAATCTCGAATGAATTTGATCTTCCCTTCGTCCATCATTAATCCTCCATCTTTGACTTTGTGCCCCAAAAATTCCACTTCCTGTTGTGCGAATGAGCATTTCTCTACTTTCACATAAAGTTGATTTTCTCGTAATTTTTGAAATACCTGCATCAAGAAACATGCTACTCCAAAGAGTGGCTATATACCACGATATCGTCTAAATATACCACCACAAACTTATCGAGGAATGGGTGGAATAACTTATTCATTAGAGTAGAAAACGTGGTGGGGGCGTTGGTCAAGTCGAAACGCATGACTAAGAACTTAAAAGATCCATACCTCGTGACGCAAGTTGTTTTTGGCTCATCCCCCTCAACAAGACGAAATTGATAATAACCCGATCGCAAGTCAAGTTTAGAGAAGTAGCGTGGTTTCCCTAGTTGATCGAATAAATCGGCTATAAGGGGGATTGGGTATTTATTCTTCTCTGTTACCTTATTTAATGACCTATAATCAATGCACATTTGTAGGGATCCATATTTCTTTCTTTGAAATAGTACCAGGGCACCAAAAGGGGCTTTCGAAGGGCGTATGTAACCAGCATCAAGTAGGTCTTTGAGTTGCTTCCGTAACTCTTCAAGTTCGGGTGGCGCCATTCGATAAGGGGCCTTGGATGGGGGGCTTGGAACCTGGTTCCAACTCAATCTCATGATCTACTTCTCTCCTTGGTGGAAGCTTCTTTGGCAACTCATTGGGCATCACATCTTGGAACTCTTTAAGGACTCGTTCAATCTCTATAGGGACTTCATTAATTGATGACAATCTCTCCGCCTCTTTCCTTATCACCGTTAAGTAACATGGCTCCTGTTTATTGAATCCCTTCTTAAATTGCATGGCGGAGAGAGTCTTGGTGGAATTATTTGTACCTCGTTCCGTTGAAACCATGCAAGTGCGGCCGCCATCTAGAATGCATAAAGAATTAGCGAAAGGCATTGGGAAAGCACAACCATATCAAAGAATTCCAGCCCGAGTACAAGTTGGAAGTCATCCATCGGTACAACAGACAAGTTCATGACTCCCTCCCATTCTCTAATCTTTGCTTCCACCTCATGTGCTACACCTGCTACGAGTTTGGCGGCAGAATTCACAGCTTTGATGGAGCCACCCCCTTTACATAGTTGATCCCTAACCGCTTGGCTTTATCTATAGAGATAAAGTTTTGAGTCGCCCCACTATCAACAAGGGCTCTTGTAGGAGTGCCTTGGATGATTGCTTCCACAAACTAAAGTTCCTTCTTCTTCGACTTTGGCACCTCGGTCTTAGCTTTGATTGCATTAAGAATCCTCAATGACCCTACACAAACTTCCTCGTCTCCTTCCTCGCTTTGGATCATTGCTTGAAATTTGGCATGCTTTGGGCAGTTTTGGAGGGCATGCGGTCCACCACATAGAGAACAACCATCGACCTTGTTGGTAGAGCGAGCATCTCTTCCGTTATTGAATGAGGTCCTCCGAGTATTTTCAGCCCTTTGGGAATCGGATCTTGGGACTTCATTCCTAGATTGCATCGATCTCTCTCACCCGTTCTTCTCAAAGTTCGCCCTTCGAGGGTCTCATGATTTTGAAAGTTCCCTTTGGCCAAAGTCGACCAATTCTTCGGCTTCTGCAATTGCAGTTGCGAGGTCTTTTACTCATCGTCTCTTCAACTCTGTCTTGGCCCATCCTTTTAGCCCATCAAAGAAGTAGACAAAAGCATCATCATCCGAGAGATCGGGTATCTCAAGAGTGATGGTGGTGAACTCCTTCATGTAGTCATGAATATTCCCCGATTGATGAAGTTTTCGAAGGCAAATCTTGGCTTCCATCAATGCATTCTCCGGGTAGAATTGTTTCTTGAGTTCACGAAAAAAATCATCCCAAGTGTTCATGACACACGTACCTCGTTCGATATCAGCATGCCTACGCCGCCACCATAGTGTCGTCGTGTCCTTCAAATACCTTGTAGCAGTCTTGATCTTCATATCATCATCCGCTATGTTTACTCCTTCGAAATATTGCTCGATTTCCCACAGAAAGTCATCAACCACCCTTGCTTCTCTCGTTCC
This sequence comes from Lactuca virosa, assembly GCF_052849685.1. NCBI lineage: Eukaryota > Viridiplantae > Streptophyta > Magnoliopsida > Asterales > Asteraceae > Lactuca > Lactuca virosa. The sequence continues at coordinate 163,073,753 of NC_136433.1, read as the reverse complement.
CACGAACATTGAGGGCTTTGGAACTTCAACTTTTTGAGCGTAGATGTTGGTGCCTCCTACTCCACCAACTACCGCACGATTGCAAAGGGCCCAATCCGCATGCACATCCTCTACACATTAAGTCAAGATAGAGAGCTCAGCTTGCACTTCTTCACGTAATTTAACCACCTCACCTAGGAGCATATCTTGTAAGACACGCATCTCCATACGTAAGTCCCCACCAAGTTTGTTGATCGCCCGTTTCACATTGTCTTGCATTACTTCATTATCTGATGTTATCATCCCTACTTGTTGATGTGCATCCTCAACTCGAACATGAAACATCTCTAAGGAATTCTCCACTTCGGAAATTCTCTTATCGAAGGATCCCCACATATCCTTGGACTTACCACGTACCGTGCTTGCACCATGACGAATCTCCTCTCGTCCTCGATTATCTTCATTTACCACGATACTTGCATCTCCAGCAACATTCTTCTCCATTTCATTCGTCATACCTTCCTTCAATTGCTTTGATCTGATACCACTTGTCACGGACTTGAATCTTCAAGCTCACCGTGCGTCACTTAGTTCTCAAACTAAGTCAGCCTAACTCGAAACTTCAACACAAGAAAAAGGATATAAGGAAATAACTCAACACACGAAAGCTCTTTATTGCTCAAGAGAACTCAACTCAATTACAAGGTGAGGAGAAATGAAATGGGAGAGCCCTATTTATACAAGAGACAAGAAGTACTAGGAATCCAAGGGACATCTTCTAGAATTTTTCTAGAAGATGTCTCTTCATGAGCCTTCCATGGAGCTTCTAGATATCTTCTAGAATTTTTCTAGAAAGGACTATTCTAGAGACAAAAATAATTAGAGAAAATATCTAAATAAGGCGGGTCGTTACACAAAGCTGTCAAAATTCAACCTTACTACACTTAACATATAGCTGTTTTCACCCATCTTAAGTCTGGAATTAGATTTTGGTGTTAAAACAAAAATCAAAGTAGACATCTCAGCTTTCCTGGGATATATAACACATATCCATACAATATTTCTACAATGTTTGGTGATTTTTACAAAATCAGGACAATCATACTCTTTATGATCACATTTTTACCCTTTACATGATCAAACCTCATGATCAATATCACTGAGTTCTTGTTTTAATAACTCTGAATAATTTAGTAATACATGCTAATTCAATCATAAACCATGGGCTTCATTACTAATTTTCACTAATCACTCTTAAACCATGATTAATTCTCAAGTTTACATGTAATTACTTGATTTTCGTTTAAGATTCTAGGTTAATAACATAAACTCATGCTTAATTTCATGAAATCAATGATAAACACACTTCGATAAAACCCTAATCTCTTAATAACACACTAATTACAAGGGTTAATCTAAAAATTAAGAATTTGTAGCTTGATTACTAGGCTTGATACTTCAAGAACACTCAAAATCTTGATTTAATATTCAAAACTTGTTCAAGATTGATCATGTAGGTGAAAATATCCCATAGTGATGGTGAGGAACTGAAAATGGCAGAAAAATAAGCCAAATTCGTGTTTTAATGGATAAAACCCCGAGTTGGTCGGGTTTGACCCGGTTTGGGTACCCGTTTAACCACTAAACACTAAAAACCACATAACTTTTCACTCAGAACTTCGTTTTTTATTAGGTTTTCACCTATACCTTCCTAACGAGATAATTTACAACTTACAATAAAAATATCCTAGAAAAGATCTTCCAATAATTGCAGTTTTGCTTATCTCCAACATAGACGTTATATTTTTATTAATTCCGATATTTAACTTTTTGATCAGAATCACATAAGACATCCCCAACACTTCCAATACCATCTAAAGGATTCTAAACTTAATTTTAAAAATAAAACTTCAAATCTTATAAAACTATTTCGTTAGAACTCAATGCTTAAAACCATACCAAAAAAATAGTGTTTTTTTTTAAAAAAAAAACTTACATTTATATTCCATTATAACTACCTACTTGAAACGTTTTAAACCACATAATATTCATTTTTAAACTAACGAGCATACAAGACATTAAAGTTGAACAAGGTTAGTAAAGTATATGTTACATAAGATTTGTTGCATGTGATTGTATTCATGAAGTGGTTAACTGACATTATTGGGAGTTTTTCAGCAGCTGATGGAAGAGTAAGGTTGGGAACCTAGGAAATCCTAGGGAGTGCCTTAGTGGGTTTGGATGCTCTGTTTAGCGAGTAATTGGAGTACCAGTTTGAGAAGGTGACCTTGAGGATTTGGGATAATTCTTGAGGAAAGTATAGATATGTATGGAAGGTAGTATTGAGCCCGTACTACTGAAAGCACAGGATCCATACTCGAATCGAGGAGGGTCATGGAGAATATAGGAAACTTATGGATTGAGGATTTTTGGGTATGTTCTGATTATTGTATGTTTTCTCTTCAGTATGGTGATGAGTATTCGTGGTTGAGGATATGGTTCAAGCTCAGGTGCTGGCATTGAGCCGTTAGATGAGAGGATACGGGAGTTCATCTCGTCGGAGATCACCATCGGTATTTTGGAGCTGACTCTGGTGATCTTTGGTACGATCAAGGAGGGGATCATGGAGATTATGCAAGAGCATCAAGATGCTTACCGCAATGGAATTATTTAGTTGTTGGATGAGCAACTCGGGGCTTTTCGGGCCGAGATTACAGCTGGACATTTAGAGGAACATCGAGAGCTCAAGGCTTGTGGATCCTTAGAATTTTTTCGGGGATAAGGATGCTATTGTTAGTTCTTGTCATGTAGGATTGAAAGTGGGTTATGCATCATGTCTTCAGGGGGGTTGATACCATGATTGGATTGTAACTGATATTTCGCGAACTTTACACAAGGAGTTACCTGACATTATTGGTCTTATCACTGACAGGTTTTTCGCCAAGTTCAAGGATTAGATCATGGCCATTTAGGAAATTGATGGGATGGTTGAGGTGACTCGGGAGCGGGAGCTTGGCTTGGAGAAACATCTTGAGAAGAGGAAGCGGAATCATGATTTGACTCTGCTTGCAACATCTAACCAGTCTGATGTTGCCATGCCTAGTGCTAGAGGCTTGAGGGGCCACGACTTTTAAGCTAAGGGTGAGGGAACCCATGAGCGTGTGCGTAGAAAATCCAAATACGGCAGGTGTAGATGGAAGGGCCACTTCTCCAACAGTGTACCCTAGAGGTATACTTATGGAATCGTTTTCATCAGCTTGGTAACCTTAGGGAAAATTGCCCACATTTAGTGGTTGGGGCGGCTCAGGTTCCATTGCAAGTGTTTCTGTGCGAAGGGGAGCTGATCCCTGAGATACTACAGGTCGTTACCCAGCATTAGAGTGGGCCTTTGAGTGAACTGAGTATCCTACTCGAAGGATCAGCGACCAGATTGATGAGTTAGTTTCAACACAATGGGTCATAAGGAATTGCAGAGTAAGTTCATGAGAGTATTGGAACTTGAGTTGGTGAAGATTCGTCATGATTAAGAGGTGTAAGAGATCAGTCAGAATGCGGGTGTAGGGGCAGTTGCTGCCAGGTTCATTCCTACATGAATGTAAGTGTGGTACTCGCATCAGAAGCTCTTAAGAAAAGATCTCGTGGAAGCTCGTTGTCCCCATCTCGGACAACGAAGTCATAATTCAGGATCGGTTGTGTCCCTCATAATGGATATCAGTTGATTGTTGACAGACTTTGAACCGATTGCTACGGTTGGTAGGAAAAGAGCAATAGTAAACCATCACTCCAGATCATGGGTGATGAATTAATTGCCTGGGTTTGTTAAGATGTTGGGACTGTTGAGTGGATTTAAATGGACTTGTTAGAGATTTATAAAGTGAATCGATTCTTTTGATAAGTGGGTAGTTGGATTGGTGATTCTTTCCGTTTCGGTCGAGGGTTATAGTTCTTTGTCACGAGCTGATGTTGCTTAAGGATTTTGAGCTGTATCATGGGAAATAATTGGGATTATTGAGCCCGTTGAGATTTCAGGAAGTAGTCATATGGTTTTGGAATGTCTGTGATCGCTAAGATTTGCCAGTAATGGAATGCTAGTTGTTGTAAGCTCAGGTTGTCGATGTTTTGAATTGTAAGGTTGTGAGATGGATTGGTAATTCATCAATTTTTCTAGATTGGAAGAGCGTAGTCGAATCCAAGTGGAGGAGAATCGTTTGGGCTAAGGGTTAAGTAAGAATGGATAATCAGGTTACCTTTCTCATTACTGGCGACACACGGTGGGTATATGATCTGGGACAGGTTAAGGGTTGTGTTAGAGCCTCTCTGCATATTCTTGTCTGTTTAAGGATTTGGGATTTGAAGCATAACTCGGGTACCTGATTGGGGTATAGTCGGATGTGGGTTCGGCATATGATGATTATGGTTGGTTTAGTAGATGGACAATAAGATCATGGGTTGGGTCAATGGCAGTATGAAAGTGTTGTAAGACTTTGGGGTGGCCGTAGCATTCACTGGAATGGCAAGTAGTCGTAGAATTGTCGTAAGACTGTGAGGTGACTCTAGCATCCACTATAATGAGGTGGGCCAGGGTAAGAGTGGTGGTTGGGCTAAAAGAGGATCAGCACATGCCTGGGTTGAGGTGGACAGTATTGTCAGAAGACTTCTCTTTGTTTGGTATGAGGATCGTTGGATTAGAGGCGAGGTTAGGCCTGTATAGAACTCGATTGGGCGGGAACCGTGGGTGTGGCCCATTCGATTGTGTAGAATGGGTGAGACCCGTAGACGAGGCTCGTATGGATATGATAGAGTGGGTGAGACCCGATGGAAATTGGCTTGGGTAAGGTATTGGATCGCGTTTAAAGTGGGATGACTGTGTGGTATGTGGTTGGTATCTGTGTGATGGCTAGGCTAGGGTAGCCCTTATCATTTAGACTTTTAGTCGAATTCTTGTGGTAGAACCAAGCATGAGATTGTCAGTTTCCTCGATTGGTTAGGGGGTTACATCTCAGTTTAGTGGGAGGTCACTAGGGATGCATGAGATCTGGGATAGATCAAATTCGTGAATTTTTGGTTAGCATGATGTGAGTTTTTTATTGGTCTGGAACATAGGCGTGATACTTGCATTGGGAGTCATCATTGATATTAATTGAAGGATTCAACAGTGATGACATGAGGGCTGTTGGAGCCATTAAGGCAAGTAAGCTAGGACAACTCTTGCCAGATAGACCTTCGTTCAGGAGTCGCATGGTATGATTGTGTGAGTCTATTAGCCTCAGCAGCCAGATGGAAATCTGGTATATCGGTTAATTGGTTGGTAAGTACAAGACCAGAGAGGTCTCAGTTGCATCAGAAAAGAAATTATAGGACAACAAGATGAGTCTGAGAGGATACTAATATTGGAAATTGTGTTAGGAGTCGCCTTCTTATTGAGTGAAAGGTTTCCGGTAGCAATGAGTGGACAGGGATTCTGTTTTGCAGTGGAAACAACAAGATAGTCCATGGTTGGTAGGGTTTATGCTTAGTTGGGATTGCGAAGTGGAGTCGAATTGGCAGTGATTCAGATTGGGCTATCTGTCGGGGATTCAGACAAGGTTTTGGGATTTTGGTTTTCGGTTTTCGGGCAAATTAGTGATGGTTATTCTTCAGTTGTTAATGCTAGTGAGTCAATGATTCATTTGTCTCCAGGGTTTAAGAGCCCTGTTAAGGCTGTATTCGGGTATACTTTGGAAAGGTCGTTGTATGTATGAGTCGAGTTCTAAGACCGTATCAAGGTTGTGGGAGTATTATCTGGGTTGTCTGGCATAGCCGGAATGTAGTAGGGAGTGATTTCGAGGACGGAATCTAACTTAAGTGGGGGGAGAGTAGTAAAGCATGTTTTACTGGATGAGTCGAATCAGGGTTTCACGAAGTCAAAAGGTTGGATTTTGGAAGAAAAGGAGCCTCACGACATGAAACATAGAGGTTCACGACGTGAGAACTGAAGCAGCCCACGATCTAGTGAATGGTTGAGTTTTGGGAGCAAGTTTGAATGAATGAATGGAAACCATAAGGTTTTCAAATTTATAGATTATAAGGGTCTTAAGAGTGTAATGGAGTTCAGATCTAGTTTATTGTTGAGTTTTGGGAGCCTTGCATGAAAGTTGGATGTCTTTTCTTCAACTTTTGACCCAAAAGAGATCTAGACATATATTGGACATATATATCTTAAAAGCATAGACTTTCCAGTGTATTATGGAGTTATAAGACCTTCAGAAAGATAGAGTTCAACGCTTAATGGATTAAGGACTTAAAAGTTGGACCTTTTGCTACAGCCTGTTCTCACGATGTGAGGCATGGGGATCTCACGACGTGAGGAGTGAGTGATCGTGTTTTTAATGATCTTCTTGGAGCTCACGACGTGAGGAAATGCTTCTCACGACGTGAGGTCAGCACCGGCTAGTGTTCATGTCTAAGTTGACTGAATTGAGTCGAGATGAGTTGGAATCGGACCGAGTGAGCTCTCACGATGTGATCAAGGGACTGGGAAGTGAGGATGGATAAGTTGGTGTCGGGCTGTTGACTTTGACTTTAACCGTTAACTTTGCGGTTAGGTTGACTTTTAGTCAAAATTCTGTTTTTAGAAGGTAGATTTAGGGTTTACCTTTTGTGGATTGGTAGGAGATGACGAGCACCCATATTTTGGCAGGAGTGCAGTTAGTTGTAGTCAGCTTTGTGATTTAGGTGAGTCTCCTCCTTGTGTTTGGCACGTCGAAGGCACTAATGTAGGCCCATGGATTATTGTTATTTGTATGGTAGTTGTCTGTCTGAATTTTGCATGTGATGTATGTGTTTTTATGTATACCGGGCGAGGCCTGATGAGTGTGTGGGGCGGGGTCCATCGCATGTTAATGACAGATTTGTACCGGGCGGGGCCTGATGGATGACGGGCAAGGCCCGATGTAGGTATGATATCTATGGTATGTGGTATATTGGGGAACTCACTAAGCCTTGCGCTTACGGTTTTATGGCTATTGTATGTGGTATTTTGGGGAACTCGATAAGCTTTGTGCTTATGGATTCTGGTACCTATGTGATAACGTCTATTTTATGCATATATTTATGATGTTTTCTTATTATTTTATACTATATTTTTATGTTATTTAGAACTAAAAGATACTTCATATGTTTTGAAATATTCAATTACAGATAAAATGGGAGCTGGAATACAAAAGGAAGAGAATGGAGCTGAAAAGATGCAAAAAGGATATTGCTGGCAGATTGACCCCTATTCAGTGTTTCGGGTATATTGGATGACTCAAAAGTCCAATTTATGAGATTCAAAATGTTCTCAAAACTAGACGAAATTTCCTACGACTTATGTGAGAGGGCCTTTTCGCTAATTCGGGATTTATCTTATCCAAAATCGGCCTTGAAGATGAAGCATAAAAGCTGGACGGAAATTCCCTCCAAGTTTCCCTATTCCTATCCAACTCTAATATTTCATATTAATTCCATATCCATTCAACTATAAATACCCCATATCATTCACCCATTTTCATAAGCTATGATATGCCACTTCGACTTGTGCGATAAGAAAACTTCATAACTGCCGTTTTGAGGGTCTAGAAGGCGGCCGGAAGGCCGTTAAGCTGACAGGAGCGAAAATCTGAAGGATTAGAGAGCGGATTCGTGTCGGTAATCATGTGGTTTGGTATCATGACCATGTTTAGCATTCCACTATGATACTATTATGTTTTTACTTTCTGATTTTGGTGTCAAACCATTTGCTTTGAGTTTATGATTAGATGAAACCTTGATTTGTGGATTAATTGCTATTTGGATTGTTTTATTCGTGTTTAATTTATCTTGTTAAGCTTGTTAAAGATCCTTATGTATTGATGATAATTATTTTCTGTTAAATATCAAGTTATTGAGCTGCATGAACATTTTCTTAATTGCTTGAATCATATAGTTTTGTGAACATAAGATTATATGCCTAGGAATAGTGAACATGAAACTAGGGTTAACTAGAAAATAATTAAGTTAATGTGTGAGCATGTGTGATGACCAACCACATATAAGTTGATTTAATTGACAAATTTAATTAAATATTATTACAAGTCTTGCTTGATACGAACTGAACACTAGGAAACATGTTAGTTTAATCAATTGATCACTGCTTGAATTGACTTGTTTGCTAAAGGATTAGTAATAGTGAACATGAACCTAATCATTTTAGAAATCGGTGAACATGAATAAATAAATCTGTGTGTGCAATTATCTATGATTTTAAGATGTAATCTGTCTAAACCAAAGTACCTAAAGAGATTTGTCTTCCTGTCAGTTTATCGAGATTTACTATTTAATTGTTTGGTTGAGATTCAATTTAATAAAACTTTTCTTATTACTTTTGTGCGTTTTTATATAACCTATAATCAAATACTCTAATATTAATTCACTATCGTTCCCCTTGAGTTCGACACCCTTGCTTATCAAAGCTATAATATACTTGATCGGGTTCACTGCCTGTAAGGTGTGGTTTTAGATGCGATAAAATAAGAATTATAAATAAAAAACTAGTACATTAAAAATTCACATCAAGTTTTCGGCGCCGTTGCCGGGGAACGGTTTTCACTTAATTTATTTTATTTGATTATTCGTTATTTGTTTTTAATTTTTAGTTTGTTTTTATTTTTTTTAGTTTTATTTTCGTTGATATCATTTCACTTTTCGGGAAGGTTCTTATTGTTATTTGTAGGAATTCGTGATCATATACAGTTCTTGGTTTTACTTTTTGCATGAGTTTCGAGATTGCAAGCGATTAGGGAATTCTTGACTTGTTTAGTCTACTACTTTGGTGATTTGTCCAACTCAATCCACGAGCCGTAGTATAGCTAGGCGTATCGTGGTGCTTAAGTGGAAGACCGAACTCTTGCTACTCTTGACTAGTTGGGTCAACTCTTGTTATACTTATTAGTTAATGGTGCAAAGAAAACAAAGGAAATAGTCTAACAGGTCCCGGAAGTTATTGTTTTCACAAACCACCTCTTGCATGCAAGGGATTTAATCAACAATTGTAGCTTGATTTCGACGAAGACGAGTGATCATGATATCCTTTTTAGTTATTTTGGTTTGCTATTTTTTTAGTGAGTTTTTAATTTTATTTTTAGTTTGTTTAAATTTTGTTTTCCATGTTGATGCTCTTGATGATTCAGATCTTTGCAGAAATTTTGCCCTTTGGATGCTTTCAGAAATTTCAACAAATGGGGTCAAATGCTGATTTGTCACGAGAGAGAAAGTCTTGTGAGAGTTTGAAGTTTATAGTCAAGAGCCACGACTTCTAATAAGTGTGGGGTGCGTGTCGATATTGTGAGAGTATATTATTTAGAAGAGTGGTGTTTCTACCATACATTGATTCTTATGGTATGGATGAGCTGTTCCCACACCATTGAGTTTTATTTTGACGCGAAGCAGAAGTATCATCCCGGCCGCCACGACATGGTTGATACTTTCCTATGTCGTGGGGGAGTTTTTCATCGCGAGAGGATACTGCCATTTCCGATACTACGACGTGGCCACCAATTACCACGCCGTCGATATGCTATTATTCGCAATATAGATTTTACATCACTCAACGACACGACATGGTCGACACTTTCCCACGTCGTGGACACTACACATTGTATTAGTTTGCAATTCTTTGCACCACATTTCAGAAGTCGGTGTTCTTGATTTTATTTTGTGGCACATTCAGAAGCAACAGTTCCAGTTATATATATCTTCCAGCACATTTATGGAGTAACTTTTAGCAGCCCCAGTCGATCTCGCCACTACTACCCCAGGGGAGTCTGTTCCTTTTTCTCCCTTTTTACTGTTTTTATGTGCTTAATTAGTTTTATGCATACAATGAGGGCATTGTATGAAATAAGTGTGGGGTAGGGGGTCGAAAAAGGAATTTAAATTGGAAAATTAAAAATTGCTAGATTAGGAAAATATAAAACAATATAAACTTGAAATGAGAGTTTAATTTAGGAAAATCTAGTCAATTAATTTGTTTTTCTAATATTGTATGTGATGATCCGATGAAAACCCAAATGTTTACCTGCGCCAACACATGTTATAGTGTATTTGTGGCTTCCCATTTTCTAGTGAAAAGTCATGAGATATGAAAGGTAATCTGGTAGTTTATATGGCATAATATGTTTTGCAGCCTAAACCTGAAATCTATCCAGGAGAGCTTATGTAGTCATTGCACTTAGACTAATACCTTAACCAATAAAGGTTGAAGTTAAACTCCTTGCTTAAGCATGTAGGATTTAAGTGAAAAAAAAGTGAGATACATGTAAAAAAGAGAGTGAGAAATTACCAAAAGGTGAAAGAATTTTGGAGCAGTCAAGTATGAAATCCAAAGACCAAAATTCTGAATAAATCCAAAAAGTTGAATATACCAAAAATCAATCAAAGAAGATCGTGAATTGAAGAAAATCGAATATCAAATATTCAAAGAAGATATGAATTCAAAGAGCTCCATTGTGGTATCAAAGTGTAATTTTTTCTAGAGTTTATGTATGCTTGGTAGTTTAACCAAAAATACCTTGAGGTTAAGAAAGATTTCTGAGGATTGATTCGGAGGGTTGCAAAAATGAATGTCGTATAAGCTAAGGGGTGAAGGTTCATAAAGATTGTGAGTTTAGGAGTGGGAAGTTCTTAGGAATTGTAGACACAAATACATGCATTGCGGTCTTGGGATAATGGCTGGGTTTGAAATGTGTTATTCTATGCGATATTGGTGAGATAATAAAATCAGTTTTGCTTGAGGGCAAGCAAAAGGCCAGTGTGGGGGTAGTTTGATAACGTCTATTTTATGCATATATTTATGATGTTTTCTTATTATTTTATACTATGTTTTTATGTTATTTAGAACTAAAAGATACTTAATATGTTTTGAAATATTCAATTACAGTTAAAATGGGACCAGGAATACAAAAGGAAGAGAATGGAGCTGAAAAGATGCACAAAGGATATTGCTGGCAGATTGACCCCTCTTTAGTGTTTCGGGTATATCTGATGACTCATAAGTCCAATTTAGGAGATTCAAAATGTTATGAAAACTAGACGATATTTCCTACGACTTATGTGAGAGGGCCTTTTCGCTACTTCGGGATTTTATTATCCAAAATCGGCCTTGAAGATGAAGCATAAAAGCTGGACGGAAATTCCCTCAAAGTTACTTATTCCTCAAGCACCACTTATCTTATTTTTATTTGCTTAATCCATAAGCAACCATTAGTTTCCTTATTCCTATCCAACTCTAATATTTCATATTAATTCCATCTCCATCTAACTATAAATACCCCATATCATTCACCCATTTCCATAATCTATGATATGCCACTTCGACTTGTGCGATTAGAAAACTTCATAATTGCCGTTTTGAGGGTCTAGAAGGCGGCCGGAAGGCCGTTAAGCTGGCAGGAGCGAAGATCTGAAGGATTAGAGAGCGGATTCGTGTCGGTAATCATGTGGTTTGGTATCATGACCATGTTTAGCATTCCACTGTGATACTATTATGTTTTTAGTTTCTGATTTTGGTGTCAAAACCATTTGCTTTGAGTTTATGATTAGATGAAACCTTGATTTGTGGATTAATTGCTATTTGGATTGTTTTATTCGTGTTTAATTTATCTTGTTAATCTGGTTAAAGATCCTTATGTATTGATGATAATAATTTTTTGTATAATATCAAGTTATTGAGTTGCATGAACATCTTCTTAATTGCTTGAATCATATAGTTTTGTGAACATAAGATTATATGCCTAGGAATAGTGAACATGAAACTAGGGTTAACTAGAAAATAATTAAGTTAATGTGTGAGCATGTATGATGACCAACCACATATAAGTTGATTTAATTGACAAATTTAATTAACTATTATTACAAGTCTAGCTTGATACGAACTTAACACTAGGAAACATGTTAGTTTAATCAATTGATCACTGCTTGAATTGACTTGTTTGCTAAATGATTAGTAATAGTGAACATGAACCTAATCATTTTAGAAATCGGTGAACATGAATAAATAAATCTGTGTGTGCAATTATCTATGATTTTAAGATGTAATCTGTCTAAACCAAAGTACCTAAAGAGATTTGTCTTCCTGTCAGTTTATCGAGATTTATTATTTAATTGTTTGGTTGAGATTCAATTTAATAAAACTTTTCTTATTACTTTTGTGCGTTTTTATATAACCTATAATCAAATACTCTAATATTAATTCACTACCGTTCCCCTTGAGTTCGACACCCTTGCTTATCAAAGCTATACTATACTCGATCGGGTTCACTGCCTGTAAGGTGTGGTTTTAGATGCGATAAAGTAGGAATTATAAATAAAAAACTAGTACATTAAAAATTCACATCAAGTTTTTGGCGCCGTTGTCGGGGAACGGTTTTCAATTAATTTATTTTATTTGATTATTCGTTATTTGTTTTTAATTTTTAGTTTGTTTTTATTTTTTTTAGTTTTATTTTCGTTGATATCATTTCACTTTTCGGGAAGGTTCTTATTGTTATTTGTAGGAATTCGTGATCGTATACATTGCTTGGTTTTACTTTTTGCATGAGTTTCGAGATTGCAAGCGATTAGGGAATTCTTGACTTGTTTAGTCTACTACTTTGGTTATTTGTCCAACTCAATCCACGAGCCGTAGTATAGCAAGGCGTATCGTGGTGCTTAAGTGGAAGACCGAACTCTTGCTACTCTTGACTAGTTGGGTCAACTCTTGTTATACTTATTAGTTAATGGTGCAAAGAAAACAAAGGAAATAGTCTAACAGGTCCCGGAAGTTATTGTTTTCACAAACCACCTCTTGTATGCAAGGGATTTAATCAACAATTGTAGCTTAATTTCGACGAAGACGAGTGATCATGATATCCTTTTTAGTTATTTTGCTTTGCTATTTTTTTAGGGAGTTTTTAATTTTATTTTTAGTTTGTTTAAATTTTGTTTTCCATGTTGATGCTCTTGATGATTCAGATCTTTGCAGAAATTTTGCCCTTCGGATGCTTTCAGAAATTTCAACAAATGGGGTCAAATGCTGATTTGTCACGAGAGAGAAAGTCTTGTGAGAGTTTGAAGTTTATAGTCAAGAGCCACGACTTCTAATAAGTGTGGGGTGCGTGTCGATATTGTGAGAGTATATTATTTAGAAGAGTGGTGTTTCTACCATACATTGATTCTTATGGTATGGATGAGTTGTTCCCACACCATTGAGTTTTATTTTGATGCGAAGCAGAAGTATCATCCCGGCCGCCACGACATGGTTGATACTTTCCTATGTCGTGGGGGAGTTTTTCATCGCGAGAGGAGACTGCCATTTTCGAAACTACGACGTGGCCACCAATTACCACGTCGTCGATATGCTATTATTCGCAATATAGATTTTACATCACTCAACGACACGACGTGGTCGACACTTTCCCACGTCGTGGACACTACACATTCTATTAGTTTGCAATTCTTTGCACCACATTTCAGAAGTCGGTGTTCTTGATTTTATTTTGTGGCACATTCAGAAGCAACAGTTCCAGTTTTATATCTTCCAGCACATTTATGGAGTAACTTTTAGCAGCCCCAGTCGATCTCGCCACTACTACCCCAGGGGAGTCTGTTCCTTTTTCTCCCTTTTTACTGTTTTTATGTGCTTAATTAGTTTTATGCATACAATGAGGGCATTTAATGAAATAACTGTGGGGTAGGGGGTCGAAAAAGGAATTTAAATTGGAAAATTAAAAATTGCTAGATTAGGAAAATATAAAACTATATAAACTTGAAATAATAGTTTAATTTAGGAAAATCTAGTCAATTAATTTGTTTTTCTAATATTATATGTGATGATCCGATGAAAACCCAAATGTTTACCTGCGCCAACACATGTTATAGTGTATTTGTAGCTTCCCATTTTCTAGTGAAAAGTCATGAGATATGAAAGGTAATCTGGTAGTTTATATGGCATAATATGTTTTGCAGCCTAAACCTGAAATCTATCCAGGAGAGCTTATGTAGTCATTGCACTTAGACTAATACCTTAACCAATAAAGATTGAAGTTAAACTCCTTGCTTAAGCATGTAGGATTTAAGTGAAAAAAAAGTGAGATACATGTAAAATAGAGAGTGAGAAATTACCAAAAGGTGAAAGAATTTTAGAGCAGTCAAGTATGAAATCCAAAGACCAAAATTCTGAATAAATCCAAAAAGTTGAATATACCAAAAATCAATCAAAGAAGATCGTGAATTGAAGAAAATCGAATATCAAATATTCAAAGAAGATATGAATTCAAAGAGCTCCATTGTGGTATCAAAGTGTAATTCTTTCTAGAGTTTATGTATGCTTGGTAGTTTAACCAAAAATACCTTGAGGTTAAGAAAGATTTCTGAGGATCGATTCGGAGGGTTGCAAAAATGAATGTCGTATAAGCTAAGGGGTGAAGGTTCATAAAAATTGTGAGTTTAGGAGTGGGAAGTTCTTAGGAATTGTAGACACAAATACATGCATTGCGGTCTTGGGATAATGGCTGGGTTTGAAATGTGTTATTCTATGCGATATTGGTGAGATAATAAACTCAGTTTTGCTTGAGGGCAAGCAAAAGGCCAGTGTGGGGGTAGTTTGATAACGTCTATTTTATGCATATATTTATGATGTTTTCTTATTATTTTATACTATGTTTTTATGTTATTTAGAACTAAAAGATACTTAATATGTTTTGAAATATTCAATTACAGTTAAAATGGGACCAGGAATACAAACGGAAGAGAATGGAGCTGAAAAGATGCACAAAGGATATTGCTGGCAGATTGACCCCTCTTTAGTGTTTCGGGTATATCTGATGACTCATAAGTCCAATTTAGGAGATTCAAAATGTTCTGAAAACAAGACGACATTTCCTACGACTTATGTGAGAGGGCCTTTTCGCTAATTCGGGATTTTATTATCCAAAATCGGCGTTGAAGATGAAGCATAAAAGCTGGACGGAAATTCCCTCAAAGTTACTTATTCCTCAAGCACCACTTATCTTATTTTTATTTGCTTAATCCAAATGCAACCATTAGTTTCCTTATTCCTATCCAACTCTAATATTTAATATTAATTCCATCTCCATTTAACTATAAATACCCCACATCATTCACCCATTTCCATAATCTATGATATGCCACTTCGACTTGTGCGATAAGAAAACTTCATAATTGCCGATTTAAGGGTCTAGAAGGCGGCTGGAAGGCCGTTAAGCTGGCAGGAGCGAAGATCTGAAGGATTAGAGAGCGGATTCGTGTCGGTAATCATGTGGTTTGGTATCATGACCATGTTTAGCATTCCACTGTGATACTATTATGTTTTTAGTTTCTGATTTTGGTGTCAAAACCATTTGCTTTGAGTTTATGATTAGATGAAACCTTGATTTGTGGATTAATTGCTATTTGGATTGTTTTATTCGTGTTTAATTTATCTTGTTAATCTGGTTAAAGATCCTTATGTACTGATGATAATTATTTTCTGTTAAATATCAAGTTATTGAGTTGCATGAACATCTTCTTAATTGCTTGAATCATATAGTTTTGTGAACATAAGATTATATGCCTAGGAATAGTGAACATGAAACTAGGGTTAACTAGAAAATAATTAAGTTAATGTGTGAGCATGTGTGATGACCAACCACATATAAGTTGATTTAATTGACAAATTTAATTAACTATTATTACAAGTCTAGCTTGATACGAACTTAACACTAGGAAACATGTTAGTTTAATCAATTGATCACTGCTTGAATTGACTTGTTTGCTAAATGATTAGTAACAGTGAACATGAACCTAATCATTTTAGAAATCGGTGAACATGAATAAATAAATCTGTGTGTGCAATTATCTATGATTTTAAGATGTAATCTGTCTAAACCAAAGTACCTAAAGAGATTTGTCTTCCTGTCAGTTTATCGAGATTTACTATTTAATTGTTTGGTTGAGATTCAATTTAATAAAACTTTTCTTATTACTTTTGTGCGTTTTTATATAACCTATAATCAAATACTCTAATATTAATTCACTACCGTTCCCCTTGAGTTCGACACCCTTGCTTATCAAAGCTATACTATACTCGATCGGGTTCACTGCCTGTAAGGTGTGGTTTTAGATGCGATAAAGTAGGAATTATAAATAAAAAACTAGTACATTAAAAATTCACATCAAGTTTTTGGCGCCGTTGTCGGGGAACGGTTTTCAATTAATTTATTTTATTTGATTATTCGTTATTTGTTTTTAATTTTTAGTTTGTTTTTATTTTTTTTAGTTTTATTTTCGTTGATATCATTTCACTTTTCGGGAAGGTTCTTATTGTTATTTGTAGGAATTCGTGATCGTATACATTGCTTGGTTTTACTTTTTGCATGAGTTTCGAGATTGCAAGCGATTAGGGAATTCTTGACTTGTTTAGTCTACTACTTTGGTTATTTGTCCAACTCAATCCACGAGCCGTAGTATAGCAAGGCGTATCGTGGTGCTTAAGTGGAAGACCGAACTCTTGCTACTCTTGACTAGTTGGGTCAACTCTTGTTATACTTTTTAGTTAATGGTGCAAAGAAAACAAAGGAAATAGTCTAACAGGTCCCGGAAGTTATTGTTTTCACAAACCACCTCTTGTATGCAAGGGATTTAATCAACAATTGTAGCTTAATTTCGACGAAGACGAGTGATCATGATATCCTTTTTAGTTATTTTGGTTTGCTATTTTTTTAGGGGGTTTTTAATTTTATTTTTAGTTTGTTTAAATTTTGTTTTCCATGTTGATGCTCTTGATGATTCAGATCTTTGCAGAAATTTTGCCCTTCGGATGCTTTCAGAAATTTCAACAAATGGGGTCAAATGCTGATTTGTCACGAGAGAGAAAGTCTTGTGAGAGTTTGAAGTTTATAGTCAAGAGCCACGACTTCTAATAAGTGTGGGGTGCGTGTCGATATTGTGAGAGTATATTATTTAGAAGAGTGGTGTTTCTACCATACATTGATTCTTATGGTATGGATGAGCTGTTCCCACACCATTGAGTTTTATTTTGATGCGAAGCAGAAGTATCATCCCGGCCGCCACGACATGGTTGATACTTTCCTATGTCGTGGGGGAGTTTTTCATCGCGAGAGGAGACTGCCATTTTCGAAACTACGACGTGGCCACCAATTACCACGTCGTCGATATGCTATTATTCGCAATATAGATTTTACATCACTCAACGACACGACGTGGTCGACACTTTCCCACGTCGTGGACACTACACATTCTATTAGTTTGCAATTCTTTGCACCACATTTCAGAAGTCGGTGTTCTTGATTTTATTTTGTGGCACATTCAGAAGCAACAGTTCCAGTTTTATATCTTCCAGCACATTTATGGAGTAACTTTTAGCAGCCCCAGTCGATCTCGCCACTACTACCCCAGGGGAGTCTGTTCCTTTTTCTCCCTTTTTACTGTTTTTATGTGCTTAATTAGTTTTATGCATACAATGAGGGCATTGTATGAAATAAGTGTGGGGTAGGGGGTCGAAAAAGGAATTTAAATTGGAAAATTAAAAATTGCTAGATTAGGAAAATATAAAACTATATAAACTTGAAATAATAGTTTAATTTAGGAAAATCTAGTCAATTAATTTGTTTTTCTAATATTGTATGTGATGATCCGATGAAAACCCAAATGTTTACCTGCGCCAACACATGTTATAGTGTATTTGTAGCTTCCCATTTTCTAGTGAAAAGTCATGAGATATGAAAGGTAATCTGGTAGTTTATATGGCATAATATGTTTTGCAGCCTAAACCTGAAATCTATCCAGGAGAGCTTATGTAGTCATTGCACTTAGACTAATACCTTAACCAATAAAGATTGAAGTTAAACTCCTTGCTTAAGCATGTAGGATTTAAGTGAAAAAAAAGTGAGATACATGTAAAATAGAGAGTGAGAAATTACCAAAAGGTGAAAGAATTTTAGAGCAGTCAAGTATGAAATCCAAAGACCAAAATTCTGAATAAATCCAAAAAGTTGAATATACCAAAAATCAATCAAAGAAGATCGTGAATTGAAGAAAATCGAATATCAAATATTCAAAGAAGATATGAATTCAAAGAGCTCCATTGTGGTATCAAAGTGTAATTCTTTCTAGAGTTTATGTATGCTTGGTAGTTTAACCAAAAATACCTTGAGGTTAAGAAAGATTTCTGAGGATCGATTCGGAGGGTTGCAAAAATGAATGTCGTATAAGCTAAGGGGTGAAGGTTCATAAAAATTGTGAGTTTAGGAGTGGGAAGTTCTTAGGAATTGTAGACACAAATACATGCATTGCGGTCTTGGGATAATGGCTGGGTTTGAAATGTGTTATTCTATGCGATATTGGTGAGATAATAAAATCAGTTTTGCTTGAGGGCAAGCAAAAGGCCAGTGTGGGGGTAGTTTGATAACGTCTATTTTATGCATATATTTATGATGTTTTCTTATTATTTTATACTATGTTTTTATGTTATTTAGAACTAAAAGATACTTAATATGTTTTGAAATATTCAATTACAGTTAAAATGGGACCAGGAATACAAAAGGAAGAGAATGGAGCTGAAAAGATGCACAAAGGATATTGCTGGCAGATTGACCCCTCTTTAGTGTTTCGGGTATATCTGATGACTCATAAGTCCAATTTAGGAGATTCAAAATGTTCTGAAAACAAGACGACATTTCCTACGACTTATGTGAGAGGGCCTTTTCGCTAATTCGGGATTTTATTATCCAAAATCGGCGTTGAAGATGAAGCATAAAAGCTGGACGGAAATTCCCTCAAAGTTACTTATTCCTCAAGCACCACTTATCTTATTTTTATTTGCTTAATCCATAAGCAACCATTAGTTTCCTTATTCCTATCCAACTCTAATATTTCATATTAATTCCATCTCCATTTAACTATAAATACCCCACATCATTCACCCATTTCCATAATCTATGATATGCCACTTCGACTTGTGCGATAAGAAAACTTCATAATTGCCGATTTGAGGGTCTAGAAGGCGGCTGGAAGGCCGTTAAGCTGGCAGGAGCGAAGATCTGAAGGATTAGAGAGCGGATTCGTGTCGGTAATCATGTGGTTTGGTATCATGACCATGTTTAGCATTCCACTGTGATACTATTATGTTTTTAGTTTCTGATTTTGGTGTCAAAACCATTTGCTTTGAGTTTATGATTAGATGAAACCTTGATTTGTGGATTAATTGCTATTTGGATTGTTTTATTCGTGTTTAATTTATCTTGTTAATCTGGTTAAAGATCCTTATGTACTGATGATAATTATTTTCTGTTAAATATCAAGTTATTGAGTTGCATGAACATCTTCTTAATTGCTTGAATCATATAGTTTTGTGAACATAAGATTATATGTCTAGGAATAGTGAACATGAAACTAGGGTTAACTAGAAAATAATTAAGTTAATGTGTGAGCATGTGTGATGACCAACCACATATAAGTTGATTTAATTGACAAATTTAATTAACTATTATTACAAGTCTAGCTTGATACGAACTTAACACTAGGAAACATGTTAGTTTAATCAATTGATCACTGCTTGAATTGACTTGTTTGCTAAATGATTAGTAATAGTGAACATGAACCTAATCATTTTAGAAATCGGTGAACATGAATAAATAAATCTGTGTGTGCAATTATCTATGATTTTAAGATGTAATCTATCTAAACCAAAGTACCTAAAGAGATTTGTCTTCCTGTCAGTTTATCAAGATTTACTATTTAATTGTTTGGTTGAGATTCAATTTAATAAAACTTTTCTTATTACTTTTGTGCGTTTTTATATAACCTATAATCAAATACTCTAATATTAATTCACTACCGTTCCCCTTGAGTTCGACACCCTTGCTTATCAAAGCTATACTATACTCGATCGGGTTCACTGCCTGTAAGGTGTGGTTTTAGATGCGATAAAATAGGAATTATAAATAAAAAACTAGTACATTAAAAATTCACATCAAGTTTTTGGCGCCGTTGCCGGGGAACGGTTTTCAATTAATTTATTTTATTTGATTATTCGTTATTTGTTTTTAATTTTTAGTTTGTTTTTATTTTTTTTAGTTTTATTTTCGTTGATATCATTTCACTTTTCGGGAAGGTTCTTATTGTTATTTGTAGGAATTCGTGATCGTATACATTGCTTGGTTTTACTTTTTGCATGAGTTTCGAGATTGCAAGCGATTATGGAATTCTTGACTTGTTTAGTCTACTACTTTGGTTATTTGTCCAACTCAATCCACGAGCCGTAGTACAGCAAGGCGTATTGTGGTGCTTAAGTGGAAGACCGAACTCTTGCTACTCTTGACTAGTTGGGTCAACTCTTGTTATACTTATAAGTGAATGGTGCAAAGAAAACAAAGGAAATAGTCTAACAGGTCCCGGAAGTTATTGTTTTCACAAACCACCTCTTGCATGCAAGGGATTTAATCAACAATTGTAGCTTGATTTCGACGAAGACGAGTGATCATGATATCCTTTTTAGTTATTTTGGTTTGCTATTTTTTTAGTGAGTTTTTTATTTTATTTTTAGTTTGTTTAAATTTTGTTTTTCATGTTGATGCTCTTGATGATTCAGATCTTTGCAGAAATTTTGCCCTTCGGATGCTTTCAGAAATTTCAACAAATGGGGTCAAATGCTGATTTGTCACGAGAGAGAAAGTCTTGTGAGAGTTTGAAGTTTATAGTCAAAAGCCACGACTTCTAATAAGTGTGGGGTGCGTGTCGATATTGTGAGAGTATATTTTTTAGAAGAGTGGTGTTTCTACCATACATTGATTCTTATGGTATGGATGAGCTGTTCCCACACCATTGAGTTTTATTTTGACGCGAAGCAGAAGTATCATCCCGGCCACCACGACATGGTTGATACTTTCCTATGTTGTGGGGGAGTTTTTCATCGCGAGAGGAGACTGCCATTTTCGATACTACGACGTGGCCACCAATTACCGTGTCGTCGATATGCTATTATTCGCAATATCGATTTTACATCACTCAACGACACGACGTGGTCGACACTTTCCCACGTCGTGGACACTACACATTGTATTAGTTTGCAATTCTTTGCACCACATTTCAGAAGTCGGTGTTCTTGATTTTATTTTGTGGCACATTCAGAAGCAACAGTTCCAGTTTTATATCTTCCAGCACATTTATGGAGTAACTTTTAGCAGCCCCAGTAGATCTCGCCACTACTACCCCAGGGGAGTCTGTTCCTTTTTCTCCCTTTTTACTGTTTTTATGTGCTTAATTAGTTTTATGCATACAATGAGGGCATTGTATGAAATAAGTGTGGGGTAGGGGGTCGAAAAAGGAATTTAAATTGGAAAATTAAAAATTGCTAGATTAGGAAAATATAAAACTATATAAACTTGAAATAATAGTTTAATTTAGGAAAATCTAGTCAATTAATTTGTTTTTCTAATATTGTATGTGATGATCCGATGAAAACCCAAACGTTTACCTGTGCCAACACATGTTATAGTGTATTTGTGGCTTCCCATTTTCTAGTGAAAAGTCATGAGATATGAAAGGTAATCTGGTAGTTTATATGGCATAATATGTTTTGCAGCCTAAACCTGAAATCTATCCAGGAGAGCTTATGTAGTCATTCCACTTAGACTAATACCTTAACCAATAAAGGTTGAAGTTAAACTCCTTGCTTAAGCATGTAGGATTTAAGTGAAAAAAAAGTGAGATACATGTAAAAAAGAGAGTGAGAAATTACCAAAAGGTGAAAGAATTTTGGAGCAGTCAAGTATGAAATCCAAAGACCAAAATTCTGAATAAATCCAAAAAGTTGAATATACCAAAAATCAATCAAAGAAGATCGTGAATTGAAGAAAATCGAATATCAAATATTCAAAGAAGATATGAATTCAAAGAGCTCCATTGTGGTATCAAAGTGTAATTCTTTCTAGAGTTTATGTATGTTTGGTAGTTTAACCAAAAATACCTTGAGGTTAAGAAAGATTTCTGAGGATTGATTCGGAGGGTTGCAAAAATGAATGTCGTATAAGCTAAGGGGTGAAGGTTCATAAAGATTGTGAGTTTAGGAGTGGGAAGTTCTTAGGAATTGTAGACACAAATACATGCATTGCGGTCTTGGGATAATGGTTGGGTTTGAAATGTGTTATTCTATGCGATATTGGTGAGATAATAAAATCAGTTTTGCTTGAGGGCAAGCAAAAGGCCAGTGTGGGGGTAGTTTGATAACGTCTATTTTATGCATATATTTATGATGTTTTCTTATTATTTTATACTATGTTTTTATGTTATTTAGAACTAAAAGATACTTAATATGTTTTGAAATATTCAATTACAGTTAAAATGGGACCAGGAATACAAAAGGAAGAGAATGGAGCGGAAAAGATGCACAAAGGATATTGCTGGCAGATTGACCCCTCTTTAGTGTTTCGGGTATATCTGATGACTCATAAGTCCAATTTAGGAGATTCAAAATGTTCTGAAAACAAGACGACATTTCCTACGACTTATGTGAGAGGGCCTTTTCGCTAATTCGGGATTTTATTATCCAAAATCGGCGTTGAAGATGAAGCATAAAAGCTGGACGGAAATTCCCTCAAAGTTACTTATTCCTCAAGCACCACTTATCTTATTTTTATTTGCTTAATCCAAATGCAACCATTAGTTTCCTTATTCCTATCCAACTCTAATATTTAATATTAATTCCATCTCCATTTAACTATAAATACCCCACATCATTCACCCATTTCCATAATCTATGATATGCCACTTCGACTTGTGCGATAAGAAAACTTCATAATTGCCGATTTAAGGGTCTAGAAGGCGGCTGGAAGGCCGTTAAGCTGGCAGGAGCGAAGATCTGAAGGATTAGAGAGCGGATTCGTGTCGGTAATCATGTGGTTTGGTATCATGACCATGTTTAGCATTCCACTGTGATACTATTATGTTTTTAGTTTCTGATTTTGGTGTCAAAACCATTTGCTTTGAGTTTATGATTAGATGAAACCTTGATTTGTGGATTAATTGCTATTTGGATTGTTTTATTCGTGTTTAATTTATCTTGTTAATCTGGTTAAAGATCCTTATGTACTGATGATAATTATTTTCTGTTAAATATCAAGTTATTGAGTTGCATGAACATCTTCTTAATTGCTTGAATCATATAGTTTTGTGAACATAAGATTATATGCCTAGGAATAGTGAACATGAAACTAGGGTTAACTAGAAAATAATTAAGTTAATGTGTGAGCATGTGTGATGACCAACCACATATAAGTTGATTTAATTGACAAATTTAATTAACTATTATTACAAGTCTAGCTTGATACGAACTTAACACTAGGAAACATGTTAGTTTAATCAATTGATCACTGCTTGAATTGACTTGTTTGCTAAATGATTAGTAACAGTGAACATGAACCTAATCATTTTAGAAATCGGTGAACATGAATAAATAAATCTGTGTGTGCAATTATCTATGATTTTAAGATGTAATCTGTCTAAACCAAAGTACCTAAAGAGATTTGTCTTCCTGTCAGTTTATCGAGATTTACTATTTAATTGTTTGGTTGAGATTCAATTTAATAAAACTTTTCTTATTACTTTTGTGCGTTTTTATATAACCTATAATCAAATACTCTAATATTAATTCACTACCGTTCCCCTTGAGTTCGACACCCTTGCTTATCAAAGCTATACTATACTCGATCGGGTTCACTGCCTGTAAGGTGTGGTTTTAGATGCGATAAAGTAGGAATTATAAATAAAAAACTAGTACATTAAAAATTCACATCAAGTTTTTGGCGCCGTTGTCGGGGAACGGTTTTCAATTAATTTATTTTATTTGATTATTCGTTATTTGTTTTTAATTTTTAGTTTGTTTTTATTTTTTTTAGTTTTATTTTCGTTGATATCATTTCACTTTTCGGGAAGGTTCTTATTGTTATTTGTAGGAATTCGTGATCGTATACATTGCTTGGTTTTACTTTTTGCATGAGTTTCGAGATTGCAAGCGATTAGGGAATTCTTGACTTGTTTAGTCTACTACTTTGGTTATTTGTCCAACTCAATCCACGAGCCGTAGTATAGCAAGGCGTATCGTGGTGCTTAAGTGGAAGACCGAACTCTTGCTACTCTTGACTAGTTGGGTCAACTCTTGTTATACTTATTAGTTAATGGTGCAAAGAAAACAAAGGAAATAGTCTAACAGGTCCCGGAAGTTATTGTTTTCACAAACCACCTCTTGTATGCAAGGGATTTAATCAACAATTGTAGCTTAATTTCGACGAAGACGAGTGATCATGATATCCTTTTTAGTTATTTTGCTTTGCTATTTTTTTAGGGAGTTTTTAATTTTATTTTTAGTTTGTTTAAATTTTGTTTTCCATGTTGATGCTCTTGATGATTCAGATCTTTGCAGAAATTTTGCCCTTCGGATGCTTTCAGAAATTTCAACAAATGGGGTCAAATGCTGATTTGTCACGAGAGAGAAAGTCTTGTGAGAGTTTGAAGTTTATAGTCAAGAGCCACGACTTCTAATAAGTGTGGGGTGCGTGTCGATATTGTGAGAGTATATTATTTAGAAGAGTGGTGTTTCTACCATACATTGATTCTTATGGTATGGATGAGCTGTTCCCACACCATTGAGTTTTATTTTGATGCGAAGCAGAAGTATCATCCCGGCCGCCACGACATGGTTGATACTTTCCTATGTCGTGGGGGAGTTTTTCATCGCGAGAGGAGACTGCCATTTTCGAAACTACGACGTGGCCACCAATTACCACGTCGTCGATATGCTATTATTCGCAATATAGATTTTACATCACTCAACGACACGACGTGGTCGACACTTTCCCACGTCGTGGACACTACACATTCTATTAGTTTGCAATTCTTTGCACCACATTTCAGAAGTCGGTGTTCTTGATTTTATTTTGTGGCACATTCAGAAGCAACAGTTCCAGTTTTATATCTTCCAGCACATTTATGGAGTAACTTTTAGCAGCCCCAGTCGATCTCGCCACTACTACCCCAGGGGAGTCTGTTCCTTTTTCTCCCTTTTTACTGTTTTTATGTGCTTAATTAGTTTTATGCATACAATGAGGGCATTTAATGAAATAAGTGTGGGGTAGGGGGTCGAAAAAGGTTCTTATTGTTATTTGTAGGAATTCGTGATCATATACATTGCTTGGTTTTACTTTTTGCATGAGTTACGAGATTGCAAGCGATTAGGGAATTCTTGACTTGTTTAGTCTACTACTTTGGTGATTTGTCCAACTCAATCCACGAGCCGTAGTATAGCAAGGCGTATCGTGGTGGTTAAGTGGAAGACCGAACTTTTGCTACTCTTGACTAGTTAGGTCAACTCTTGTTATACTTATTAGTTAATTGTGCAAAGAAAACAAAGGAAATAGTCTAACAGGTCCCGGAAGTTATTGTTTTCACAAACCACATTTTGCATGCAAGGGATTTAATCAACAATTGTAGCTTGATTTCGACGAAGACGAGTGATCATGATATCCTTTTTAGTTATTTTGGTTTGCTATTTTTTTAGTGAGTTTTTATTTTTATTTTTATTTTGTTTAAATTTTGTTTTCCATGTTGATGCTCTTGATGATTCAGATGTTTGCAGAAATTTTGCCCTTCGAATGCTTTCAGAAATTTCAACAAATGGGGTCAAATGTTGATTTGTCACGAGAGAGAAAGCCTTGTGAGAGTTTGAAGTTTATAGTCAAGAGCCACGACTTCTAATAAATGTGGGGTGCGTGTCGATATTGTGAGAGTATATTATTTAGAAGAGTGGTGTTTCTACCATACATTGATTCTTATGGTATGGATGAGCTGTTCCCACACCATTGAGTTTAATTTTGACGCGAAGCAGAAGTATCATCCCGGCCGCCACGACATAGTTGATACTTTCCTATGTCGTGGGGGAGTTTTTCATCGCGAGAGGAGACTGCCATTTTAGATACTACGACGTGGCCACCAATCACCACGTTGTGGATATGCTATTATTCGCAATATAGATTTTACCTCACTCAACGACACGACGTGGTCGACACTTTCCCACGTCGTGGACACTACACATTGTATTAGTTTGAAATTCTTTGCACCACATTTCAGAAGTCGGTGTTCTTGATTTTATTTTGTGGCACATTCAGAAGCAGCAGTTTCAGTTTTCTATCTTCCAGCACATTTATGGAGCAACTTTTAGCAGCCCCAGTCGATCTCGCCACTACTACCGTAGGGGAGTCTGTTCCTTTTTCTCCATTTTTACTGTTTTTATTTGCTTAATTAGTTTTATGCATACAATGAGGGCATTGTATGAAATAAGTGTGGGGTAGGGGGTCGAAAAAGGAATTTAAATTGGAAAATTAAAAATTGCTTGATTAGGAAAATTTAAAACTTTATAAACTTGACATAATAGTTTAATTTAGGAAAATCTAGTCAATTAATTTGTTTTTCTAATATTGTATATGATGATCCGATGAAAACCCAAATGTTTATCTGAGCCAATACATGTTATAGTGTATTTGTGGCTTCATATTTTCTAGTGAAAAGTCATGAGATTTGAAAGGTAATCTGGTAGTTTATATAGCATAATATGTTTTGCAGCCTAAACCTGAAATCTATCCAGGAGAGCTTATGTAGTCATTGCACTTAGACTAATACCTTAACCAATAAATGTTGAAGTGAAGCTCCTTGCTTAAGCATGTAGGATTTAAGTGAAAAAAAAGTGAGATACATGTAAAAAAGAGAGTGAGAAATTACCAAAAGGTGAAAGAATTTTGGAGCAGTCAAGTATGAAATCCAAAGATCAAAATTCTGAATAAATCCAAAAAGTTGAATATACCAAAAATCAATCAAAGAAGGTCGTGAATTCAAGGAAATCGAATATCAAATATTCAAAGAAGAGATGAATTCAAAGAGCTCCATTGTGGTATCAAAGTGTAATTCTTTCTAAAGTTTATGTATGTTTGGTAGTTTAACCAAAAATACCTTGAGGTTAAGAAAGATTTCTGAGGATTGATTCGGAGGGTTGCAAAAATGAATGTCGTATAAGCTAAGGGGTGAAGGTTCATAAAGATTGTGAGTTTAGGAGTGGGAAGTTCTTAGGAATTGTAGACACAAATACATGCATTACGGTCTTGGGATAATGGCTGGGTTTGAAATGTGTTATTCTATGCGATATTGGTGAGATAATAAAATCAGTTTTGCTTGAGGGCAAGCAAAAGGCCAGTGTGGGGGTAGTTTGATAACGTCTATTTTATGAATATATTTATGATGTTTTCTTATTATTTTATACTATGTTTTTATGTTATTTAAAACTAAAAGATACTTAATATGTTTTGAAATATTCAATTACAGTTAAAATGGGACCAGGAATACAAAAGGAAGAGAATGGAGCTGAAAAGATGCACAAAGGATATTGCTGGCAGATTGACCCCTCTTTAGTGTTTCGGGTATATATGATGACTCATAAGTCCAATTTAGGAGATTCAAAATGTTCTGAAAACTAGACGACATTTCCTACGACTTATGTGAGAGGTCCTTTTCGCTAATTCCGGGATTTATCTTATCCAAAATCGGCCTTGAAGATGAAGCATAAAAGCTGGACGGAAATTCCCTCCAAGTTACTTATTCCCCAAGCACCACTTACCTTATTTTTATTTGCTTAATCCATAAGCCACCATTAGTTTCCTTATTCCTATCCAACTCTAATATTTCATATTAATTCCATCTCCATTCAACTATAAATACCCCATATCATTCACCCATTTTCATAATCTATGATATGCCACTTCGACTTGTGCGATAAGAAAACTTCATAACTACCGTTTTGAGGATCTAGAAGGCGGCCGGAAGGCCGTTAAGCTGACAGGAGCGAAGATCTGAAGGATTAGAGAGCGGATTCGTGTCGGTAATCATGTGGTTTGGTATCATGACCATGTTTAGCATTCCACTGTGATACTATTATGTTTTTACTTTCTGATTTTGGTGTCAAAACCATTTGCTTTGAGTTTATGATTAGATGAAACCTTGATTTGTGGATTAATTGCTATTTGGATTGTTTTATTCGTGTTTAATTTATCTTGTTAAGCTTGTTAAAGATCCTTATGTATTGATGATAATTATTTTCTGTTACATATCAAGTTATTGAGTTGCATGAACATCTTCTTAATTGCTTAAATCATATAGTTTTGTGAACATAAGATTATATGCCTAGGAATAGTGAACATGAAACTAGGGTTAACTAAGAAATAATTAAGTTAATGTGTGAGCATGTGTGATGACCAACCACATATAAGTTGATTTAATTGACAAATTTAATTAACTATTATTACAAGTCTTGCTTGATACGAACTAAGCACTAGGAAACACGTTAGTTTAATCAATTGATCATGCTTGAATTGACTTGTTTGCTAAAGCATTAGTAATAGTGAACATCCACCTAATCATTTTAGAAATCAGTGAACATGAATAAACAAATCTGTGTGTGCAATTATCTATGATTTTAAGATGTAATCTGTCTAAACCAAAGTACCTAAAGAGATTTGTCTTCCTGTCAGTTTATCGAGATTTACTATTTAATTGTTTGGTTGAGATTCAATTTAATAAAACTTTTCTTATTACTTTTGTGTGTTTTTATATTACGTATAATCAAATACTCTAATATTAATTCACTACCGTTCCCCTTGAGTTCGACACCCTTGCTTATCAAAGCTATACTATACTCGATCGGGTTCACTGCCTGTAAGGTGTGGTTTAGATGCGATAAAATAGGAATTATAAATAAAAAACTAGTACATTAAAAATTCACATCACTATGTTTCCGAAACTTTATGATTTTGGGATTATACTCTGATAACTATTTTTACCTTGATATACTTTTGGATGATTGAAAAGGCTAAATGGTGTTTATGGTTGTATTAAAATGAACTTTTTACCTTACAATTTTTGGGAAGTTACATATCTACAACATGGAATATCGTTCCTCTGCAATCAATTGCATATTTCTTCCAAAATCTGCACATAATATCATGCATTAGTGTCACATGCAATATTAAATACTCAAGTGAATGCTGAAAAATTAATAGTTTTATTATATAGATACTGGTAGTGTTGGTCATTCCAGACTTCCTCAGCTTGGTAAGATAAGAGGAACAATTTCCCTTCTAGTGTTTAGGTTTTCCATAATAGAAACAAAATTGATCATTTTGGCCATTTTTTGATTTCTTGGTTTTATGTTGTCTTTCCCTTAACTGAACTATAGGTCTCTTAGAGTACACAATCTCTAGGACCTTCCTTTTATCCAATAATTAAATAAGTTTGAATAAAGTTCTACTGTTCTGAATGAATATCTAATTTACTTGATGAAACATCTGATATGCTTCATAATTATCCAAGACTTTATGCATGTCAAGGGTCATTATTCCAGTATGATGCGAGACACATCAACGTCATCACAATAATACTTCCACAAAGCATTATGATCAGACTGACTGGTTGGTAGAGGTTGTTCATGAATAGGATCTTTCAGTATATATAATTTCTGTTTATCCTTAAGGAAAAAACAGAAGGCTTCATACATTTATATAAATTATAACCATTAAATGTTACTATCTCTTAAATTCAACAAGAGAGATGTTTGACAGGGGTGTAAGAGTATTATCACTTATTTAAATAATTTAACAAAATTTCATTTAGTATTTCCAACATTAAGTATTTAAAAATTAATACATTTTTATTGTTTCCAAGACATTTTTTTTTATCAAAGTCTAGGATCCAATTTACAAAACAAGTAGATGGTTAGATGACCTTTATCTCATCCACTTAATCCAATTAGGTAGGTAGCGATTACAAATTCCATCAAACTTTAATTCCTAGAACATAAGATCTAAAACAATTAGATGGTTAGATGACCATTATCTCCTGCTTTGGTAACCTTTATCACACAACATTTCCGATTAAGTCATCTTTCTTGAAACAACTTGTGGTATCGACATTCCACTAGTGGTTAGGTGAGCCATCGCCCACAAAGACCATAAAAATGTCGAGCGAGTGTTTTTCAAAAGGGACACCAATAACTTGCACTTTTAAGAAAATATTTTATATATGCTTTACAAATATAATTATAAAAACATGGTCTCATTAATATTGCATGCATCCAACAATTCATGTACATTTTTAAAAATCAAACCTCTTGTAAAAGGTTCTTCAAATTCCAGATAAAACTTCATTCTATAGTTAAGACTTGATGTTTTGGACGAGTTT
The DNA here is from genome assembly GCF_052849685.1 of Lactuca virosa. Lineage (NCBI taxonomy): Eukaryota > Viridiplantae > Streptophyta > Magnoliopsida > Asterales > Asteraceae > Lactuca > Lactuca virosa. The sequence continues at coordinate 163,043,447 of NC_136433.1, read as the reverse complement.
CAAAATCACAATTTTAAATATCATTTTATACATCTTATGATAAAAATCATATTTTGATAAAACAAAACTTAGTGATGATAGTTATGTTCTAAGTCAAATTTAGAATTCATAAAACATAATATCAATATGTTACGTTAAATTTAAAAACCTAATATCGTATATAAAGTTTTGACGTAAAAATAATTACCTAGTATTATATTTTGACATTATAACGCTACAAACCGATTTTTAGTCTTTTTAATAAAACTCTTATTTAGTATAAAAGACATGACGCTTAGAGTTACTTTAGGCCCCTTTTCAATCATTTTAAATATTTTAAAGTTGGCTATTAAAATTTTTACAATAAAAACTATTTTTAATGAAAAACTCAATTTTAAACGTTTTAAAACGCTTTAATAAAAACTCATTTATAAACCTCTTATGTTATCTTTTAAATATGTATTTCTCGAACTCCAAGTGATGTTAATTTATGAGAAATGTTATTTAAAATGTAAAAACCATTTTGATACATAAAACATAACATATAACAACATAAAAATTAATATCACAAGCATGCCTCAAAAGTGTATAAACCAAGCCATATATTAGTAATAATTTTTGTGAGCCAACACAAGAACTATTAAGTCATTCCTAAGGACTTAAGGGTCAATTCAAAATGCTCATCAGGCTCCCACTTTTCAAGACAACTCTTCCTTGCAAAAAGAACTTCAAGGCTACATGTGTTGTAGAGGTTGCGATACTTAAACCACTAAGACTATATTTAAACCCAAAACCAAGAGTAGAAGCTCATGGATGGAAATATAGTCTCAACTGGTTAAGCCATCTTCAAAGGTTTTCATTTCTTCAACTTGGTACATTTGATAAAAAAATGAATACAATTAGTCTAGCTAATTTTTTTTACCAATAAAATAAACTAAAAAATATACAAAGTTATCTATTACATCTTATGAATAAATAAATATCAACCAAACACAACACAATACAATCGTCCTAATGGGTTGTTTATATACAACCACATCAAACGACAAATACAAACAAACACTTTGTTTTTCAAGGAAACTTTATACAACCAAATACATGAAAAAATTGGTTGCATAAAAATAACAATTATAAAAAACAACAATTGCCATAAAAACTATATTTGGTATTTCTTTGCCAAAAGAAATAAAAAACATATTTTCCAAAACCATAGGTTATCAAAACATAAATAAATCGTTCTAACATGTAAAAGAGGCTCTCATACTGCTAATGGGTTTTGGGAAGCAAAAAACAATCCTTTTTATAAAACACTTTCAAGTGGCAAATGAAAGACTTTAAAATAACTAGTTTATTTTATGATCGTTGTAACAAAATCACCAAGATTATCCAACTACATGAACTAGAAAGATTATAACAACACATATAATGTTAAGAAGACAAACTTTGGAGCCTTTGATCCCACTTGGAATTGGGGAGTTGATGAAGATAGCAAAAACTCAAGATAGAGTTTCTCTTCTCTATAATGTTTCCACCTTCAACAGTAAGGCACAATGGATTGCTAGTTCCTTTCTATTATGAATTACTCATTATGCCTTTAACTTCCTAACAAAATTAAGCACTAAAGGAGAATCACTTTAAAACACCTAATACTTGCAACTAGCTTCAAAAGAACAAGAGAAGGAGAGAGAATGAAACTCACAAGTTTCATCTTCTCTCTAAGGGAATGATTAGTGCAAAATGAAAGCCTAACGCCTATTTATATACTTACATGCAAGAATTATAGCTAATACATTCATTTAATACAAATTCATGGTTACTTACTAGTAAGGTGGTGTAAGAGGGAGTCTGGAAAACATCCTCCCATCCCTCTCATGATCTACAGCCACATAGGTCAAAAAGAGAAGGAAAATGTGTGCTGAATTTTCTATTAAATAAGTAGCATATGTGTACAAGTCTAATGGTATCCAACGTGCCCAAAAACTTGTACATGACTAATTATATCATATTATATGATATAATATCTAGTTATGATATTTTGACATATTATTTTCATGACATAATATTTTTCCCTAATTATATAAAAGAGTTGATTATATTTATAAATAATCATATTAATAATAAATATACAATATGTGTCAACTATGTTAAGGTGTGACCCTACAGGATCATATGTTATTAGCTATATCATTTTATAATGATTCTTGAGCATATAAATCCAAAAAAAGACCACATTGTTGTGGTTGTGACAAAGTCATCACCATATTTAACCATGATCCACTTTTGACATTTGTGAGACTATAATTCACATATAACCTTGCTCCCATGTAAAGCTTTGACTACTCTAACCAACACATCTTCGTCTTCAAAAATATGTCACATTCACTTGAACAACAAAGTCGGCTAAAAAAGCTACCGAATCCCAAACCACCTTTTTTCTTGATCACCATGACTTTATTCCAGGTAACCCATGATAGTTTTTGTTCCCCTATAAGTCTTTGTAATCTTGCTAGAAATATTAACAGATTAGTTTTCTACTATAATTAAAGACTTTATAAATTCTTAACACTTAACTTTTCATTGGGAACAATTTATAGGGAAATATTATGGAAATTTTTGGTTATAAGGGATCTAAGAGGTCATAAAGGCACACAATGAAAACAATACAAAATTAAATTCATAAATCAATAGCTGGATCCAAGTTCAACGAATCAATTGCAACTAAAATGAACAGAACGGATAAAGAAACCATACCCTGGTAATCCTCTCAAATATTTGTTTGATCTTGATGGAAGGATAATGCTAAAAACCATCATGCAACTTCTCTTTCAGGGAAATCCAGCCATAGACCCCTCTATTTATATGGATGAGTTTTTGAATTCTTAAGGATAATAAGTAATTATCCTAAAAGATTTGACTTTCAAATCTTTACAGTTAAAGCCCTTAGTTCTACAAGTTTCTTATTAATTAATTAAACCTTTAATTAATTATAAAACTAGATGCCAATAATATTACCACATCATTAATTTTGTATATGTCCTTCCATGTAACCCAAAAGGTTCCTACAATTAATAATAATATTACCAACTGTTGTTACAGTGGACATATCTTCCATCAACTCTCACTTGCACAAGTCACCAACACTAAGTAGTCCAATATTCATTAGCAATAAGTAGATAGTATCACCCAATGAACCTACCATATTGAATGATCAAGATTATGTTTCCTGATAGAGACTTGTGTCGACCAAAACAAACTGTATAATTGATCCCTTATCAATAAGCACGGCCATGTATCATGATGTCAACACAAAATCATCGAGCTGCCCAAAGATATCAAATTATTATGTTAAGGAAAAAGGACCAAATGAACGTTGACTACATGGATTTTGCTTATTCCTCATGTGTTATCTAGTCAAACCCCATATAGCTTGTAACGTCTTGATTTTCAACCATTTTTTTCATTTTTATTAATGAAAATATATGAGAGTATGATTATATTGTGAGCAAACATATTACGAATGCGCATGTGTATAGTTGAACCTTGCCCTTCTCACGAAGTACCTAAAAACATTTATAACAACTGGGTAAGCATTAGGCTTAGTGATTTCCCCAAAATACCATACACAACAATATGTATACATGCATCCAAACAATGGATCCCATACTTTTGTCATTCTACCATCAATTCTAACTAAATCTACGCAGGTCTATAGGCTCCCGTACTTTGGTTGTTGTATCGTCAACCCTAACTAAATCTATGTGGGTCTATAGGATCCCATACTTTGGTCATTCTGCCATCAACCCTAACTAAATCTATGCGGGTCTATAGGATCTTGTACTTTGGTCGTTCCGCCATCAACCATCTAACTAACTCTAATTTCACAATAATTGTGCACATACTGACTGCACTTTAGATTCTACAAGGATATTTATACTTTCTACCAGTTGACACTTAAGCACATAGAGACTATTCTATCTATTCTACTAGTTATCTATCCTAGCATCCATCGACATGTATTGTGACACATAGTATAGTGAGATAACTCACCTGGATAGTTTCTCAGAAGATTACAGCTTCATGGTCGATACCATTGGCGGTCAACATGCCTAATGGGGATTAACTTTTAATATTATAACTTATTAATCTACATGATGGTCTGATAATGAAATCTAGATCTTTCACTAACCCCAATGAATATTGAGAGTTTTATCAAATAAGGATCACCCAGGAAGGACAGTTGGGAGGCAGGTCCATTTCGGTATATAGCCTTTCTGAAATACAACAACCAAGCCAACGTGCCCATTCTAGACACCTCTTACGTAAGTAGATTAATCAATATTATAACTAGAATTATTGTAAATATTATTTATAGGTTCATAATAACGGCTATGACTATGAATATATAAGTTACACTTAAAAGCATAGTAAGTGTAGCTTAACTTACAAAGAGTTCTAGCAAAAACTGGGATTTGTGTTGGCAAAACTTCGACCTGATAGCTACTAATGTCGGGCAATCATGGACCTTTGGGCTTTGTCAAAATACCTTAACTATTAAGAATTTTTGAGATTATAACTCAGAAAATTAGAGGGAGGGTTTGGAAAGTAGTGAGCAACAAATTGGGGCTTGGAAAGGTATTTATAGCCATTTTCGGGATGTGTGTTGCACAAGCCTACCAGCTGTGTTGCACAATTAGGAGGTGCTTAGGGTGCCATGTGTCGCTTTCTAAAAGGTTGGCGTCGCACAGCGCACACGTACTCGTGCAATTTTCTGATTTTTGTAAATTTTGTTATTTCTTCATATGAGCCCCGTTTTCGAAGTTCTTTACGTCCACACATAGCTATCAACGCCATCTACAACTTTCCTTTAGACTTCAACAACTAGTTCTAACTTTATTTTTAATTTACTATTTTAGAAGGCTGAGACTACCAAACTCCGTTTAAAATTCATATCTCTTTTATACGACATCCATTCTCGACTGTCTTTATATTGATGGAATTCTATCTATGAGATCTTCAACTCTCATTTATATTTTTTTTCTTAACAATCTATCGATATTAATTTCGGTTTCCGTGTCCCACACTGCTAAGCTGAAACTTCGAAAATCATAAGTTCCTCATACGAAGTCAGATATGGACGTTCTCTACATGCACACTCTCGGTTTACAACAACTATAACTTTCATTTAGATTTCTAAGGCTAATAAGTAATCTATCTTTGATTCTTATTTTACGATGCGCATAGCCGTGTCGGTTTAAACACGAAACTTCGAAGAAGCATAACTTCTTCATAAGATGTCGGATTCAGGCGTTCTATATATCTATGGAAATTGTATTGACGTTTCCTACATGTTTATGACGATTACTTTGGCTAAAAAGTAATATTACTATACTTCAAATTTTGTAAACGACGGTTTATATTGAATTCTATTGGAATTGTGAAAATTGGGTGTTACAACTCACCCCCACTTACAAAGATTCCGTCCTCGAAATCCTCTCCTAACGCACCTTAAGATAATGCCTACGCACTAAACTACTAGGGTTTCACGATATCAACCTAAGATCTAGCCAACATTGCTATATTGAAATCACCTATTTGTATTCATTTAGCCATAGAACTTCATTTTCTACCTTGGACATACTTCCAAACTCCTACCAGAATTTTCCAAAATCATCAACTCGTCGGTCTAGACTTCCAGAATCTTATGTTTTATGACAAACAATCTCCTTCAAACACTAGAACCAATACTCTAATATTGGTGACAAACTCATTATAAGGCTTGCTTATCTTTCAAGCTAATAGATTTTACCGAACACTAGGTCACTAATAACCTTCTTGCAAGGTTCTAATTGCCCATCCTATATCAAGGTATAACTATTGATCGTGCAATTTGTCCTTATGTACGCTCACGATACGTCGTGATACAATCTAACTACTGGGATTTCGATGTGGGATCGCTCTTGTCATCATCCCCTCCTGGGCCTAATGGCTCACAATCAATCCTTCGGTGGACTTAAAGATTCATAACCATTATCCGACAGTCCTAGTTGTCATCATTCCTTGATATCTACTTATCACAACGATCTTTGCTTTGAGGATACAACTAATTAGAGGTCCTTAATCTATATTTTATGGATGCTAAAGTCTAACTGTCATCCTAGGAATGTTAACCTTTGATCCTGGTTTCCTATCAATTGATACACTTATTGTTCTAAGGAATAACTAACGAAACACATAGTCTATCGTGATGTCTAAAGTAAAACTAAAGTATTACCCTATGCTTAATGGGCATATTCCTTTTCGAATGGTCTCCTCCTACGTGTCTCTAGTTGTAATTATGAAAACACTCTCTCCCGTGATGTTGATCCTACTGATAAAAATCATTTTTCATGGGTTAACTAAATCTTTTACTATGGTCGAAATCAAATCCCTAAGTATTTATATCTTGATTACTCGATGCTCACTATGGCAAACATGCTGCCTATTACGTTCCTGATCCTCTGTTGCAAGGATATATCCTCTATCCGTTAAGGTACGAACCTAGATGGTTCTCTTGGCTATCTCAGTCGTAGTTGGGGGTTTGGCCAATTCCTAAATCCTATCAAACTCTTGGATGGAAAGACCAACCTTTCCTCGAGGAGCAAGAAACTCATAGCCTATAGGTGATCTAACAGAAGACTTCTTTAATCGCTCAACTAAATCTAACAACCTCATCCTACTTGTTATGTTACTCTCTTGGACCTCGACGTTGAAATTTAAAGTCGAACTAATATTCGTATTTTCTCCATAAGGGTCGGTTCTCCCCAACTTAGGTTCAACCCATCATCTGCTATTGCTCGTAATTAGCTGAAGTCTAAGCTAGCTTTTCCTACGTGACGTGTAGCTCCCTTTGAATTTGAAGAAACTCCTACTTATCATATTCAATAACCTCCGTTATTTCCATCATCGTGCTACTGATCGTGTCTACTACAGTGATCTACTAGCAACGACGGTTGCTGAATTCACTCCATCATACTCGTTTTGCTGGGACGATCACCTTATCGTGTTCCAATTATCCTTCTTCATTCTCACGAGTAGAGTCAATACTACATCGGGCAAGGTTCTCACAACCAACTCACTTACGCAATTCTACTTATTCGGACTCAATCTTTTATGGCCATTTGGGCCCGAACCTAGACTCACTCACCTAGACATCACCATACAACAGGTAGTGACGCGAAACGAATTTATAGTGTTCGCCACACTATCTACCTAACTCCCAATGCCTTAGTAACTTTGTGAGTCTTTCTGATCCAAGTGTGAGCCTAGTACTTCGGGTAGTATAGGCCTCTATTACCTTTCATACATACTCATACTTATCCCAAGAATTGTGTAGTATTTTCCAAGTCACTTCTAAAACTACACACGATAACCACTTAAGCATATATATATATATATATATATATATATATATATATATATATATATATATATATATATATATATATATAACGCTTATATTCGTAAGATAGGGCATCGGTAGAGATGCAAAGTCCTAGTGGAGCCTAGGAAAAACCTTTTGTAAGTTCTCATGGCACACACACACATAAGGTTTTTCCTAGGCTCCATTAGGACATTGTATCTCTACCGATGCCCTATCTTACGAATATAAGCGCTATCAAGAATATATTAAACTTCGTAGACTCTATTTCTAAGATTTCTTTCCACTTCACCTTACTATTATCTGAGGAAGAACTTCTACTAATATTAACTAATTATTGGATGAATATGTAACATCCCAAAAATCATAAGTAAAAATTTCATTTTAAGTCAACCAAAACCATCAAGTATTCATATCAAAGCATCCAAAAGTAGGTCAATGTGAAATTCGTTATCAGAGTAGAATCCCAAAATCATAAAAATGGGGAAACACGGGTGGATGCGCTGCAGTCCGGCCATGTCCTTCCCTTTCAAATTGGAGGTACTTGAAACATAAAATTAAACCGTGAGTATAAAGCTTAGTGAGTTTCCCAAATACCACATACCGTATATCAATCATACATATCATATTGAAACATGTAACGAGTCTATTGCAATCATGATTCCTTCCGACTCAATGAGTCCCTTCCGACTCCTTGAGTCCCTTCCTACGCTCTGAGTCACTTTCGAATCCTTCGGTATCTTTCAACCGATACGGGTCTGTTTCACCCTAATAGATAAGCATACAGTTATAATAGCAAGATTCACAAAGACAGCAAACACATACCGATATATTAGTAAGTGTCAAAAATATCACTACTATCCTACATCATAATCTAGCGGGCCGACATTGGTCCCTTCGACCCACTAGTACATCATCATCTGAAGATTCACAAATCACACTCTCAGGCTGCATGTACCATGGTTCCTTACATTGAACACAGTCAAACCAACCCTAATCACTATTTAGGTTAATAATCCACAACTGAAGGTCCAAATTGTAATCCCTAACACTGAGGGTAAAAGGCCCTTTTACCCTTTGCTATTCTAGGCTCAACAAGCCATGGCCCCATGCCCAACTAACCCAAGGCCTAAAATGTCCCAAATGTGCTTCGGGTAAGTACGCCCTACGTACATGAGGCATACGCCCAGTGTACAATATCTATTCCGAAAGGGGACAAGGGCTCACCCTGTTACACCGTGAGTACCAGGAGGGTACGCCCAATGTACTCACCAGATGTCCAAAACTTGACTTTAAGCACTAAATGCTTTAATACCAACCATTCAAACCATAGATCTTTCTACTCGGGGTGTCTTAAACGATAAATTCGACAACTTGATGCATTTGCATGGCTCAATAAGGCACAAATCCAAATCCTAAGTCCAAAGTATACTTTATTGTGCAAGATCTCATGCATGGATGAATGGGGGTGTCGAAGCCCCCATCTTTATGACTTTATAAGCTCAAAATGATCAGAAATGACACTCAAAATGATTAAGAACAACCCAAACCTCAAAAAACCAAGTCTTGGGACCAAAACAAAACATAATATGATCCAAATCCAGATCTAAAAAAAGATGCATAAAGGTACAAGCTTTTTACCTCCACAAGCTTGCAAGGATGATGAAAGTTTTGGATCTAAAATCTTGAGCTTCTTCAAGCTTCGATGGTGGACTTCTTGTTTTTTTAAGAGCACTAAAAACGTACAAAAATCACTCAAAGGTCTCAAACTTTGCTAATTGGGCTAGGGTTTCAAATATCAGCTTTGGGGTGAAAGGAGGTTGAGCATGAAGAGGCTAAAAGGGGTCATAAGGTGTTTACATAGGGTCAAAACCCCAAAATTAGGGTTTGGAGTTGTTGGAACCTGAAAGTGAACGTCTAGAAATCTATAACCCTGGGAGTTCCGAAGTCAGGCTTAAGTCCAAAATGGTTATGGTACGAGATGAAGGTAGAGTCCGGAGTGGAGTATGTTCAGAGATGAAGAAATGACCCGAGATCATGTGTCAGTCTATGCATTAATTAATCTTGTCTTTTGTTTGATGTAAGTTTTCATAGGACCAATTCTTTTTGTTTATTTGGATAATCAGTATGTCAGAAGTAGTATTATTATCCTGTCCTTTGTATGTCAATCCATTTTTACGATGCTCCTCCTTGACTATTTAAGGAGTGATTGAGTGACAAGAATATTACGGATTGTTCTTCCAAAGATATCATATTATTACATTATCTCTCTTTCACCTTTCTTTCATATCAAACTCTTTCAAAACATTCTACTTGTTCATTTATTGTCTTTACCTTGATTATACTCATTGTTCTATATTTAATACTTGAATTACTTTGTTGATTTCTACCTTTAGTCTCGACTGGTCTTGTCCGGCTTCACTAGAACTCACAATTATAAGCAGACATTGATCTTAAGCATTAACTCAAGGTTTGAGTTTTCGAACCTTATCCCTGCGCATAATTTCCTTGTTCACACAATTGGTATCAGAGCTTGAGTGGTTGTCCTTTGAATCCATAAGAACTTATTATAATTGATTCGAGATTTTCTTGGTATTTCGATCATTTCTGTGTTTAGGATAAAAGTTCTTCTATATACCACTTTTGCTCAAGATATCTTAACTTCAATGGCTGCTTCTAATTCTCAACAAATGTATTCAATGAAAATAGCAAATAGTGTGGGTTGCCCTTCTCGTGCCCCACTGCTAGTTGTTGAAGAGTATGATCACTGGAAAGTCAGAATGGAAAGATTTTTACTTGGAAAAGAAAAAGGTGAAGCTATCTGGAGATCTGTTAAAGAAGGTCCACATGTTCCAGTTCGAACAATTGTTAGAGATGTTGCTGCAACTCTCATTGGACAAGATGAACAGCGTCAAACACCTCTCACTGCTGATGACATCGAAAAGCTGCATGCAGATCAAGTTGCCTTCTCAGAAATGGTGTTTGGTGTCCCACCTTCTCTCTTTGAGCAAATTAAACTGTGCAAATCTGCTAAAGAAATATGCGACACACTTCAAGACATGTTCGAGAGATCAGAAAACATGAAGGATAAGTGTTTAACCTTCATTCTCAACGAGTTTGATACTTTCACTACAACTCCTAGTGAAACTGTTTCCCCAGCCTCAAACATATATCGAATCGTCGTCAACAACATGAAAGCTCATGGAATAGTCCGAACTTCACTTGAATACAACCTCAAGTTCATTAACTGTCTCGAATGTTGCACAAACCCTAAGAGAACTCACAGGAGGTCCTCTAGCTCTTTTCAGTTCCTATGATCCTCAGATTCTGAACCTCACTGTCTCGGACCCTTTCACAACTGTTATTCCATATATCCCACCTGTTCAACCCTCACCACCAGCCTTACCTGCTGCTACAAACAACAACTATCAACTAAATGGTGACCTCAACCCTGAAGAAATAGACTCCGAACTCTACTTCCAACAAGAGTTTTCTTAGCTTTCAATGAGATACAATCGTCCTTTTAACAAGCCATATCACAACCGCTTCCACGCTCCTCACCAAAATAACCCTCAACCATTCAAAAAACCTTCAGAAAACCCTCCATCTTACAAACCTAACTTTCCTACACGAAATCACATGTCGGAATCTTCACAAACTCTGAAGTTAGACAAACCCAAGATTGTATGTTACAAATGTGGTCATGCAAACGATTTTGCCAAATATTGCCTAGCTGAAGTCACACAGAAGCCCATGATTAAGGACTCTACTTACTATGCACGTCGAGCTTAAGAAATGGCAGAGAGTGAAAAGGCTTTTGCTACCATTGTATCAAGAGAAGTAAAAGGTATTGGTCTTCTGGAAATGATGATGACATGAGTACTGGCAGAAACATGTGCTTTTTGGCTAGATAGACAATTAAAAGTGATGAAGGCTACTGGTCATCTGGATCAGAGGAACACTATGAAGATGCCGAACCAAACTACTGCTACATGGCTACCAACGATCCACCGGGTATAAGCATCGTTAAACATGTAAAATTTATGATTACTTATAATAACTTTGATTTGTCTCTTTACAAACCATATCTAACCCAGATCCAATTAGATATAAACATCATTTAATAAGCCTATGAGTCAGCCATAGAAGCCAGTGAGAAGATGGAGAGTGAATTAAGTCGTCTTAGACTACGTTTCAAGGATAAGAAGTTAAAAATAGAGTCTTTAGAACGAGAGTTTGTAATGTCAAAAGATGAATGTATCATTCTTAAATACAAATGTGAAATCACTTATTCTGAAAGAAATGTTTTAATTTCTGACAACAAACGTCTCAATGCCAAAATAGATGCTTTACATAATTCTATTGACAATCTTGAAGCAAATGAATGGATGACTCATAATTTTCGTCATCCTTGGTCAAAAGCTCCTGGTCTCGGAAGCGAGTTTCTGAAACCTATTGCTCGTCCCTTGAAGGATTTGCAAAACCTAACCTTTATGGAAGACATTCTGAACCACAAACATTCTGACACCCTTGTCTGACCTTTGTCACCTCTTCCTGATACTTCTGACCAATTTACATCACTAATTCCTGAGTTTCAGCCTATAGTTGTCAAGTGTCCCGATTCCACTCCTCTTCCGCCTATGACAAACCTGGACCTGAATCGGACCTCGAAATCCCACTCTAACAATCCAGACACTGTCATTCAAATTCCGAACCACAGTCCTCCTAAAAACTGTGTTGTTGAGGAAATCATTCCGGAGACAACTGAACCTGATACTTCTGAGTTTGTTTGGGCATCCTTAGACAGTGACGTTGATGATTCGTCAAATTCATGTGATTCTGACTCGCAAGTGTTTTCCAAAACAAATCTTGTGCCAATCAAACTTGTGTTTAACAATCCGTCTATAAGTAAAACTTCCAAGTCCTCTTTCAACTCCAAAAAGAAACCCATGTTAAATAGGAAAGATGTTGTTGATCCAAAGGTGGAAGCCAAGAATGCTCACAAAAAGGAAATTAAGTCAAGAAGAAATTCCAGATTCCTTGAGAACTCCAAAAAGAGTGTATCTCGGACTGCCAACCCATCGACTAGGAGTCACAACACATTTTTACCCGTTAAGATTCTCAAACGGCCATCTAATCCTCACAGTCAGTTGGAACATAATAAAGTGGTCAGCCCCACCTCAAAAAAGCCAATTATAGATACTCAATCTGTCATAAGTAACTCTCCTTGGACTGTTTCATCTGTCTTTATAGCCAAATATGATGGTCCGATTTTAAAACCTCAACAACTTTCAAAACCAAGTGTATCATCAAACAAAGAGCAAGTTTTTAAGAAAACAATTTTACAAAAAACTTAAAAACAAAATCTTGTATGGAAAGTGAAAAATCTCAAAAATGAAACTACAACTCCGAAAGACACAGTTATTCCCACTGCTCCAGAAGTTGTTGGTCCGAGAAAAGTTGTTCTGAAACCACATGCCATTGATTATGATTATTGGATAGATGAATGAACCATGGCTTTCTGTTTGCTTCCAAAAGAATCTCGAAATTAACCCTCTAAAAAATTTGTTGCTCAAAAGTCACAACCGAAGTCCAAAACCCGTGACCTTGTCCCAAAGCCTAACTCGGAGCCTAAAAACTCCACAACTCACTAATTTTGCAGGCACTCTGTGCTTTGGAGCAAGAAACAATATGGTATATTAATAGTGCTTGCTTCATGCACATGATGGGGCAGAAGGACTTTCTATAAGATCTCAAACGTTAACCAAATGCTGGCTACGTGACGTATGGCAACAACTCCAATTCTCAGATCAGAGGTTATGGCATCCTTACAAATGGCAACTTCTCCATTTCAAACATGGCATTTGTAGCTAATTTGAAGCATAATTTGATAAGTGTGGCTCAACTCACTAATGCGAATCGACGAGTTGAATTCTACAAGAAACACAGCTATGTCATGAGAGAAGACTAGAAGGGATGTTTAATAAAGTAAAATCGCAACAAGAACATGGATCCTCTTGACATCAACATGATCATTGGCAAGCCCCAACTCTGCTTACTTTGAAAAGATGTTCCTGACGTCAGTTGGTTATGGCATAGAAGGCTTGCTCATCTAAACTTTAGATATATGAATGATCTTGGTTCCGGTGAGATGGTAAGAGGTTTTCCACTCCTCAAGTTCGAAAATGACCATTTATGTGTTGTGTGCGAGTGTGGAAAGCAATCGAAGAAGGTTCATCCTGTCATCATTGAAAAATCTATCTCGAAACCGTTAGAACTTCTGCACATTGATCTGTGTGGACCCTCAACAGTAAAGAGTCTACATCACAAAAAATACATTCTTGTGATTTTGGATGATTTTACTAGGTTCACCTGGGTCTTCTTCCTAAGGCTTAAGTCAGAAACAACCTCGGAACTCATCAACTTTATCAAAGGAATTGAAGTTCTCATCAAACTACCTGTAAGACGAATCCGAAGTGACAATGGTTCGGAGTTTACCAATGCCACCATTGAGAACTTCCTCACCGAGAAATGTAATGACCACAACTTCTCTGCTCCATACACTCCACAACAGAACGGTGTAGTTGAACGACGCAACAGAACACTTGTCGAAGCTACTCGATCCATGCTAAACTTTACAAATCTTCCACTCTATCTATGGGCTGAAGCTGTCTCAACTTCATGCTTCACTCAGAATAGGAGTATTATAAATCGACGCCTCAATAAGACACACTATGAAGCTATGAACGGTAGAAAGCCAAGTATCTCCATTCTTCACGTTTTTGGATGTAGATGCTTCATCAAGAACAGTCGAGATCAACTTAAAAAATTCCTACCCAAATCTTATGAAGGAATCTTTCTTGGGTACTCTGCAAAATCAAAGGCTTATCGAGTTCTTAATCGGCAAACTCGAGTTCTTTAAGAATGCTTTGATGTTACCTTTGATGACAACTTCATTCAAAATTCTTGCCCAACCGATGTCACCACTCACATCATGGAGTCCGAAACTCCAAAGGTCGGATATCCGAACCAGCAAACACTTTATGAAGTTGAATTTGAAACCCTATTCGGACCTTAAGAAACAGCTCTTGATTCGGAATCTCGAACAAGACAAACCTCATCTACCGAAGCTCATGTTTCCCAAAATGTTTCAGGTCTGACACCCAGTTTTCCTCCATTTGATTCAGAACCGTTTCAACCTTCTCAGGTTGAGGAGGAGAATGATCAACCTTCCCTTGAATCAAATGTAGATGGATTTCTAGATGCAGCTGATCAATTTGCTGAATTTGATCCTCCAATCAACAACGATGATGATGTAAATTTCTTCGATTTCCCACCTGAGGACGACGTAAATGTGTCTGGTTCAGAAGTTCAAGGGGAGCATCATCCCCAACTTCAAACTATTCAGGGGGAGCAAGACAACCCCATTGTTATATATGATCCTCTGCTACACAATAGCTTCCGAGACTACACATTTTGACTAAGGATCATCCTCCGAACCAAGTTATTGGAAATCCAAATGTCGATGTACAAACTCGTTCTGGCACAAGTGTTCAAAATGAATGTCATTTCTCGGCATTTATATCAGTGGTTGAACCCAAATTCATAAAAGAAGCATTAGATCATGCTGATTGGATTACAGCAATGTGGGAAGAACTGGCAGAATTCAATAGAAATGAAGTATGGACTCTCGCCCCTCATCCTCAGAATCATCCCATTGTTGGTACAAGATGGGTTTTTCGGAAAAAGCTAGACGGCGTAGGAGTTATCATTCGGAATAAAGCAAGATTGGTGGCTAAAGGATTCATAGAGATCGAAGGGCTTGACTACGATGGGACCTTTGCTCCTGTCGCCCGTCTTGAAGCCATCAGAATATTCCTTGCTTATGTTGCTCACAAAAGCTTTAAGGTTTACCAGATGGACGTCAAAAGTGCTTTTCTAAATGGTGAACTTGACACTAAAGTATATCTCCAACAGCCTCCCGGTTTTGTCAATCTCTCATATCCGAACTGTTGCTACAAACTCCGAAAAGCTGTTTATGGCCTCAAGAAAGCTCCTCGCACCTGGTACGAGACTCTAACCGACTTCCTCAAGCGTTCAGGTTTTCAAAGAGGTATTCTCGATCCTACCCTGTTCCATAGGTCAAATGGAAAACATCTCATGCTTGTCCAAAATTATGTTGATGATATAATTTTTGGATCCACGGATTCATCAATGGTTGCTGATTTTCCTAGACTGATGGTCAATCGATTCCAAATGAGTATGAATCGTGATTTGAGTTTCTTCCTTGGTATCCAAATCAAACAAACCAACCGAGGAATCTTTGTTCAGCAAGAAAACTACATCCCATAACTTCTTAAGAAATATTCAATGGACACATGTTCCTTTGCTAAGGTACCTATGGGTTTTGGACACAAAATCTTTTCGGACCCTTCAGGTGTTGCTGTTGATGAAAAGAAGTACAGAGGAATGATTGGATCACTACTCTACCTTACATCAAGTCGTTCGAATATGTTGTTTTCAACATGTTTGTGTGCCAGTTTTCAATTCAATCCAAATATGTTTCATCTCTTGGCTGTTAAGAAAATATTTTGATACCTCAAAGGTACAAAGAGCCTCGGAATCTGGTACCCAGCAAATGAGAGTTTCCTCCTTCAAGCATATTCTGATTCGAACTATGGCGGTCTTCAATTGGACAGAAAAAGCACAAATGGTGGCTGTCAATTTTTGGGGTGGTCGATTGGTTAGCTTGTCATCTAAGAAACAGAACTACGTTGCACTTTCAACAGCTGAAGCGGAATACATTGCTGCTGCTAGCTGCACATCTCAAGTTCTTTGGATGAAATCATAGCTCTTGGACTATGGTTACCGGTTTCAACAAATCCCAATCTATTGTGATTCGTAAAGTGCCATTGCCATCTCACACAATCCAATTCAGCACTCAATGACGAAGCACATCGATATACGGTACCATTTCATTAAAGATCATGTTTTAAATGGTAACATCGAACTTATTTTTGTTCCATCTGACGATGAAATTGCTGATGACTTTACTAAGGCATTAGACGAAACCAAATTCAATGGTTTTCTGAACAAAATGGGTATGATGATGCCTGATCCTCAAGTCTTTCAAGAGGTTTGTACTCTTTGATGGCAACATCAGAAAATAAAATAGTTCCGAAATCAAATTTTCTCTCATCCCGAAACTACTGCCTCTCGGAATTAAATAGTATAATTTTCCGTGTCTTTTTGTCTAACCACGTCTTGTAGTTCTAAGTTGTAAAACTCACTTCATCATATGGAGTTCATGACCAATATAGTCATATTGGTATTATTTTCACCTCAGAACTTACTTCATAAGTACATAAGAAGATCATCTCGGTATTGAACTTTCATCTCAATCTCTCTACAAGAACAGATCCTTCTTGTCTCGGAGTCTCAAAATCTGTTTAAAAAAGTCCACAGAGATCTTCCTGTCTCTTACCTCTAGTATTCAGTCCGAGTCTGTGTAATCTCGTACTCTATATTATGTATAAGATTTTTCTTTCTAATCTTGGAAGTATCTTATGTTTGTTCATCTCGAAACCCTAGCGCTCTGACATTGTCTCATAAATTCATCCTGGAACCTCTGTGCTCTGAGATCACTTCATAATCTCCTCTTGAACCTTTTCATGTTTCGAGATCATTTCACAAATTCTTTCAGGATATTCCCTGGTCAGATATTCATTTTCAAAACACCTTGGAACCTTATGGCTCCGAAATCAACTCTTTTAGGAGAAGTTCAAAAGGGTTTTCATCATTTTGTTTCGAAACGTTTTTCTCTTAAATAACTCAAATTGTTACTTTTTTAATGATGATTAACTCTTAATCCTAGAAATCTGCACCCTTTTTGCACACATCTTCATAAAAGCAAACATCCCATCAGTTGTGTGACGGTTTCTATTTTACATGTACCATCAGTGGTTACTTTACTCATTGTGATCCGTTTCCAAATCCGGGTTTCATCATTACTTTTCTAACCCGACCCATCCATTCCTGAACCAATATAAGAACCCAAAAACCCCTTTTACCCTTTACACTCCCAAAACCCTCATATTTCTCTCTCTGCTAAAGTGTTCTTCAACCTTCAAAACCTACAACAATGGCTTCATCCCAATCTGTTCCTCAAGTTTCAAAATATTCTCCAAAGAAGAAGTCTTCCAAAGGATCCGCATCGTCTTTGTCAACAGAACCCTTTCTCATGGATACAACCCAGCTCTTCTCACTGGACCCCATGGACTACGATGAGTCCATCCGGTTCATGATCGAGTTCATCGCTCATCAACCCATCTCTGTGCCACTCACAAAAGTTCCAGACCCACCGATCCTCTTCGTCTACTTCACACCATGTTTGATTGAATCAAGATCGAGGATGGTGTTCTTGAGACCAGAATAACAGGTGATCGCATTATGCCTATTCACAAGTCCACTCTCTTGAAAGCGATTGGAATTCTAGAAAAACATTAAAGGCTTCAAGGTCCAAGAACCATCTGCTGAAGAGTTCTAGATGTTTCTTAATCACATTGGGTATACAGAAGAGGTTAAGGCAAAGAAGTTCAAGAAATCTGTTGTTTCAGGCCTTTGGATAGTCCTCATGCATTTCATTCTCAGAGGTCTGTCTGGGAAGCATGGTGGTACAGAAACTCTCAGCAAGGATTGGCTTTATGTCGTGTACATTATTTTCTATGGGAAAAACAATGTTGTTGATGTCACGGAAGTCTTGCGGAAGGACTTTCAGAAGTTTTCCATCAATCGCAAGCCTCACGAGATTTCGAGTCCAAGATTTTTGGCTCTGACCATCCAACAATTGTACCGTGAAAGGAGTGGACCAATTAATGTGGATACGATTCCGAAAGAGGTATTTCGTTCTTTTAAAACTATCAAGTCTTATCGTCTTCCGGACCAAACATCTTTCGGACCCATTAGGCGATTGCCAGAACATATGTTGGCCATCCTTCCCTCCGAGTTCGTTCACTTGAAACAACATATGGCGAATTCGATTGTGTATAGCCCTACACAATCCACCCCTGTCACCATTGAGCCTATATCGGACGTGGCCACGGTTGTTCCTTCCGGTGGTAAGAAAAAGAAATCTGCCAAACGTAAGACTTCTCCCTCAAACCCAAAGCCAGAAAGAGAACCAAAGTCAGTTCTTCCTCTCAACTGGAATGAACCAAAGACATTCCGGCTGAATCTGGTCATCCTCTTACCCCACTTACCCACTCTTCCGAAGTACCCTTCGGAGTTTCAAAATCATAATCACATACTCACGGGGAGTCTCCACATAATCCACCCTCACCTTCCCAACAAGGTGTTGTTGGTGTTGAACATAGTTCCTTGCACCCCCTGGAACAAACGCATGTGTCAATTTGGAAAACCCCATTCTTTCATCACAAGCACAGTCCAAGATCCCTCTCTCGAACCCTAAGCATTCCGAAGCATGAGTTTTCCATCCTACCTCGGAAGCCGTAACTAGTCTGATACCTGGTAAACGTACAGGACGACCAGTTGTTAATGATCCTCTTTGGGAGGATTTTGTTGGAAGGGCACATAAGAGGAATCCAGAATTTACCAGACCTCAAGTTGAAGCAACTCTCATTTCGATGAGAAACGGTTCCATCCAAAGCAACTTGCCCTTTATTGCTCTGACTGATGAAATCACTGATTTGGAGTTTGCCTCAGGAGAAACTCAAGATAACATCGTCTCAGACGATCCTCCCAAGACTCAACACCATGATGGTTTGCACTTCGATCCGGATGAAGAACTTTCAGATGAAGTTTTGTTTAATGACGATAGCACTTCTATTGTTGCTCAACCACTTTTTTCCTCACTTCATTTCCCAACCAATCCATCTTCTTCAAGGTCATCATATGACTTTGGGCTATCCTCCTCTTCTTCTGAGCATGTTAATGAAGAGATGAAGATTGACGATTAAGCCCAAACGAATCTCGGAGTTGAAACAGAGTCTACTCCTCCCAAGGCAGATAATAATGTTAATGAAACTCAAGTTGGCCCCTTCAAACCCCCTGTTTTCCAAGATGATTATAAAGCCAAGTCTCAGACCTCCACTTTGGACACGAGATCATCAGCTGGTCAGTATGTTGATCCCTTTGCCCTATTGGAACTCCGAGAAAATGTCTCTGAAACAATCAAAAAGCTCAAATCATTTGAAACCTCTGTGGCCGTGCTCGACTCCAAAATTGATGCCAAGGTTTCTGGTCTAGACTCCAAGTTGGATGCAATTCTGCTCTCCCTGTCCGATGCCACTAAATTCGGACCCTCAAATGTTGAAAGGGAAGCCCAGTTCGATCAACTTATTTCCCTCCAACTCAAGCACACAGTTGAGGAAGTTAAAAAGAAGTACAATGAAAGTCTAGATCATTACCTCGAAACAATCACCACAATGTTGAAGGTTCACGATGATATGATCGATGCAACCAATGAGCTCATCAAATAGACCCACGTCCGCCATGAAAAACAAATTCAGAGACTCGAGAAGGAGATTAGGAAGAAAGACGAGATGAACATGATCATGCAACAAGTCCTTATCAAGCTTCTCAGGGATTGCTGGAACATTGTGGATGTTCTGAATATCAAATTTGATGAGATGCTTTCAATTCTTGCATCTCTCTTCGATCACTTGAAAGCTCAGGCTCCCACAGCTGATGCTTATGATGCCTTAACATTGCAAATGAATAAAAAATTTCAGAAGGTATTTTATCGATTCTCGGAACTCTAGGAATCCACATTGCTTATATCGGTTGTCGGGTCATCTGTTGCAAGAGGGGGAGAATGGCCCAGTAGGAGAAGTCAATCCATCCCCTGGAAACATGTCTCGGAGTTTTAGACTCCGATGATTCTTTGAAAGTTCTTTCAGGTTCTCCAGATGATGATGATGATGATGATGAGGAGGAGGAGGAGGAGGAGGATGAAGAAGATAAGTATGTCACCAATGCCATCATAGGGATTCCAGCTCCGAAAAAGTTCCCAGCAAAAGTGCTTTCAGAGGAAGAGCAACGTATATTGTCAGCAGTCTCATGGCCATCAACTCTGGCTGATGTACTTCAAAGAAGACGTGAAGCGGCTAAGGCAAAAATCAAACTAACAGTTGATGCCTTCCAAGACACCAAATCAATGTTGTCGCTGTTTCCTTCTCCTAGGATTGCTCCTATCGATGAAGGCTCTCCTGTTCAGAAGCCTGATGATATTCCGGAAGAGCCCCTGACTTCATCCCCTCTGAAATTTAACATAGATGAGAACATGAAACACATTCTCTCCGTCCTCAACAAACAGCAGATAAGGGAAAGCAGCCCATCTCGAAATTTCCCTACTCCGAAACTCTCTTGAAAGAGAGAAGTGGTTGGTCCTAGGAAGAAATAAATCAAGCTCTTGAGGAAAGCATCCGGATTCAATCCTTCAAAGACAATCCTCATCCGATGTTAGGGATTTCCCCTCTTTGCCGAGAAGGGATTATACATGATTTGGACATAGTGCCATTTATGTACTATGATCTTCCCAACCAAGATTCGGACCAGATTGATCTACCTCTCTCTCCATACAATAAATTCTACACAAAGTTCGCTCCTCTCCACCTGGAAGATGATCCACAAATGATCATCCAAACTGAACGTTAACGATTGAAGACCTTTTACTACAAGAACACACTTCCCCAAAAAGAATTATGGTCTTGGAAAAGGATCACCAAAATTTCTGGGTTCGGAAGGAAAATCATTACCAAATTTGAACTAAACTGTGTGTTGTTCCGATACCATATCTTCCAAAATAAACCAACTCAAAAAACCACCACCAACACGGACCTCCCAACAATAAATCCCAATGACATCTTGATAATTGATGCGCACTTCAAAAGCCACCAAGTCGACGATCTTAGCATGGGAGCGTACCATGTTGCTTTAAGTTTCCCAAAAGATTATGTCGCTGAATTTTACCGGTGTGACTTTGAGTTATCCCACTTGTTCGCAACTGAAAAATACTTGGAAAAGATTGACTTCAAGCTGCCAGAAGCTGAGATATTAGCAGAGGGACCAATTGACGAACCAGTGTTAGGTTTTGTGTATCTTCAAAGGAAAACGAATAAGAAGGACTTCTTCCGAGTCCTTGACAAACATTTGGTTCCCACCAAGGCCCTTCGGAAGTTTATCAGTAGAGAATCAAAGTCCGACGCACCAGATCATGTGAAAGAAAAATTCATAAGTGAATTGCAGTGGTACATCGAAGTCAGAGATTGGTTGTACCAGGCGTATATGTTTATCAAGGAAGAATCGAACTAAGCTGACTAGATTGCTAAGTTCACTTAGGGGGAGATTGTTGGAACCTGAAAGTGAACCTCTAACAATCTCTAACCCTTGGAGTTCCGAAGTCAGTATTGAATCCGAAATGGTTATGGTACAAGATGAAGGTAGACTCCAGAGTGGAGTATGTTCAGAGATGAAGAAATTATCCGAGATCATGTGTCAGTCTATGCATTAATTATTCTTGTCTTTTGTTTGATGTAACTTTTTATACGACCAAGTCTTTTTGTTTATTTGGATAATCAGTATGTCAGAAGTAGTATTATTATCCGGTCCTTTGTATGTCAATCAGTTTGTACGATGTTCCTCCTTGACTATTTAAGGACTGATTAAATGAAAAGAATATTATGGATTGTTCTTCCAAAGATAGCATATTCTTACATTATCTCTCTTTCACCTTTCTCTCATATCAAACTCGTTCAAAACATTCTACTTGTTCATTTATTGTCTTTATCTTGATTATACTCAAAGTTTTACATTTAATACTTGAAGTACTTTGCTGATTTCTACCTTCAGTCTCGACTAGTCTTGCCAGACTTAACTTGAACTCACAATTATAAGCAGACATTGATCTTAAGCATTAAATTCGGGTTTGAGTTTTTGAACCTTGTCCCTGTGCATAATTTCCTTGTTCTCACAGAAGTTTTCACGAGTACGTCTGACGTACTTCCACGTATGCCCAGTGTACTATCCAGAGTTCCCATCCAAAGTAAAAGAGCTACGCATGGTGTAGTTCCCACGTACGCCATGTGTAGGGTCCATAATGTAAACTTTTGGATTTAAAGCATAAAATGAGAAGTACCTAAAATTGAAAGATTCAATTCTCGCCCACTTGAATCAGACTTCGTTCTTGTAGTCCACCTTCGTAAACAACTCTCGATAGTGCTCTCTCATCTCATCCTCAGGCTCCCATGTCCACTCTGAACCCATCCAATGTTTTTACTGCACCTTCACTACACCTACAACCTTATTTCGCAAAGTCTTCACCTTCTTTTCTAGGATCACAATTGGTCTTTCTATGTAATTCAGGTACTCATCCACATGGATATCCTCCAAAGGAACCACTCCAGAATCATAAACCAAGCATTTCCACAGTTGAGCGACATGAAAAGTGATATGAATGTGACTGAGCTCCTCAGGTAGCTCCAAACAATAAGCTACCATGCCCACCCATGTAATAACCTTGATAGGACCGTTATATCTAGGGCCCAACTTACCCCGCTTCCTGATCCGGATGACACCCTTCCAAGGTGACACCTTTAGGAGTACCATATCCCCAACCTGGAATTCCAAAAATGACCGGTTTCTATTAGCATAACTATTTTGTCGGCTGTGTGCGGTCTGAAATCTCCCGCGCACCTGCTGGATCAACTCTGTAGTCCGGAGCACCACCTCCAACTACCCATAACTCATTGGCCAACCTCACCAGAGCAAATCCGGGTCCAACACTTCCTCCTATAAACAATCTTAAAAGTAGGTCAATCAATACTAGAGCGGTAGTTGTTGTTGTAAGAAAACTCTACCAATGGGAGATACGTATCCCAACTACCAGTAAAATCTAGCACTCATGACCGTGGGATATACTCCAAGGTCTGGATAGTTCGCTCGCTCTGACCATCAGTCTGCGGATGAAAAGTTGTTTTGAAATGCAATCGAGTACCCAACTCCTCATCGAACCTCTTCCAAAACCTAGAAGTGAACCGAACATCCTGATCCGAAACCACCGAGACTGGCACCCCATGCCGTACTACAACCTCCCAGATATAGACAACAGCTAACTTCTTTGTGAAAATGCTCTCCTGAATAGGTATGAAATGCACGCTCTTGTTCAATCGATCCACGATGACCCAAATCAAATCAACCCCACGCCCAGTCCTTGGTAGCTTCGAGATAAAATCCATCGTAATCTCTTCCTAATTCCAAACAGGAACATCCAACGGCTCCATCTTGCCATGAGGTCGTAGATGATCGGCCTTGATTTTCCTGCAAGTCAAGCACCTCTCCATATACCGGGCAGCATCGCATTTCATACAGGGCCACCAATAATCGGGCCAGAGGTCTCTATACATCTTTGTCGCTCCCGGATGAATAGAAAACCTCGACTTATGTGTCTCCTCCATCAAAATATGTTACGTACTCCTGAATATGGGACCCAAACTCTCCGATCAAGGGTCCTTAATCCCTGACTATCATAATCAAAAGAGGACACCTGACCCACTATGCGCTCACTCTTCCGGTGCTCCTTTTTCATAGCCTCAACCTGAGCCTCTCGAATCTGCTCCAAGAGTGGGGTAATAACAGTCATCCTAAAGCAAACAGCTCTGATCGGTGCGCCAGCCATTTTGCAACTAAGAGCATCGTCCACCACGTTATCCTTCCTAGGGTGATAAAGGATCTCAAAATCATGATCCTTCACCACATCAAGCCACTTGCGTTGCCTCATGCTTTGATTTGGCTGATCGATCAAGGATCTCAAACTCGTGTGCTCTGTGTAATTGATACAACTAACCCGATACAAGTAATGACGCCAAATCTTGAGGATTAACACAACCGCCCCCAACTCCAAATCATGAGTGGGATAATTCTCCCCATAAGGCTTCATCGTCCTCGAAGCACAAGCTATCACACGACCCCTCTACATCAAAATTGTACCCAATCCCGAAATTTACGCATCACAGTACACCATGAAATTGTCCATACACTATGGCAGGGTCAAAATTGGAGCCTCGCATAACCTCTGCCTTAAGGTCTCAAATGTCGCCTACTGCTCAGGCCCCAACGGAATGTAGTAGACTTCTTTGTCAACCTAGTCAACGAAACGAGGATCTTGGAGAAATTCTTGATAAACCTTCGATAATACCCAGCTAAACCAAGGAAACTCCGAATCTCAGATGGAGATCTTAGAACCTACCACTGCATCACAACCTTGATCATGGCCAGATCAACTAGAATACCCTTCTGATTTACAAGGTACCCCAAAAACCGCACCTCACGCAACCAAAACTCGCACTTGGAGAGTTTGGCATATAGCATCTCTCTCCTTAAAGTCTCCAAAACCTCTTGTATATGATCCTCATGCTGCTCCTTGGTCTTAGAATAGACCAAGATATCATTAATGAGCTTAATGACAGACCGATCCAGCATCGGTCTGCAAACCCGGTTCATAAGATCCATGAACTAGATTGGTGCATTGGTGAACCCAAAAGGCATCATCAAAAACTCGTATGAACATCCTCATCTCGAACCCTCGTACGATGATAACCCGAACGCAAACGAATCTTCCAGAACCAAGACGCACCCTGCAACTGGTCGAACAAATCGTCGATCCTTAAGCGAGTAACGGTTCTTCATCGTCCACTTGTTTAGCTCTCGATAATCAATTCACAGCCTGTGGGAGCCATCCTTCTTCTTCACAAATAATATATGTGCTCCCCAGTGTGAACTACTTGTTCTGATAAATCCCTTGTCTAACAACTCCTACAAGTGTGTAGACAACTCATGCGTCTCTGTCCGTGCCAACCGATAAGGTGCATTCGCTATCGGAGTTGCACCTGGGATCAGATCTATATGAAAGTCCACCTGCCTCTCTGGAGGCACTCTATGAAAGTCCTCTGGAAACACATCTGAATACTCTCGAACAACTGAAACATCATCGATCATCCTTTTCTTCTCCTCTTTGGTGTCCAACACATAAGCCACAAAACCAAAACAACCCTGCTGCAGATATCTCCTAGCTCTCGTAGCTGAACAGAGACTCGGTCCGTGCTGGGGACCCTCGCCATTGATAACTAGTTTTACCTCACTTGTGGTTTGAACCCGAAGTAACTGGTGCCCATAATCAATCATCGCCCCATTAGGGCTTAATCAATCCATCCCCACAATCACCTTGCTCTCGCGCGAAGGAATAGAAACCAAATCAATCAGATACCGCTCACCAAATAACTCCAAATCAATCCATGATAAACCCTCGATACCTGGACTGGATGATCCTCAACAATCTCTACCTTTAGTAGATAATCAAGCTCCCCTGGACTGGATGATCCTCAACAATCTCTTGCTAAGTGCAAGAGACATAAATGAGCGGGTGGCGCCCAAATCAAACATAACTAAAGTTGGAACACTGTTCACCAGGAACGTCCCTATATAACACTAATCATATAATAAGCATAAACATCAAAACAATAAATGAAATAGAGAGAAAATACATACCCGTAACCACATCTGGTGTTGCACGAGCCTCCTCGACTGACAGCTAGAAAGCTCAACTCCTCACAACTGGCACATCCGCCTTACCCTGGCGTCCGTTTGTGATCCTCAGTGTCGTCGGAGCGGGTGCTTTAACTGATCCTACATCCAAACTCGGGTAATTGGCCTTCTTGTGGCCCCTGTGGTTGCAGTGGAATAAAATCAGATCATATACCTAGATGGTGGGGCAATCCCTGCTAAAGTGACTGGTCTTGTCGTACTTGTAGCAACCAGACCAACCCATCCTATGAACTCTGTCGTACGTCTTGTCGCACTTGCCATAGCGGCCCTGGCCCTGATAGCCACTCGATCACGTATCAATAACCTTGGGCTTGATTCCTGAGCTCTCCAAAACATGAGCCTGAACCGGCTTCCTCTTCATCATGGCTTCCAAATCAATCTCCCGCTCGCGAACTTGAACTATCATATCCTCTAATTTCTTGTAGCTAGACATGCTCATAAACTCCCGTATCTCATCCTTCAATATATCATCGTATCAGAACCTCTTCATCTTGTCCTCCACCACATACTGCGGAACTAGCAAGGCCCTCTCCCTGAATATGGCAGTAATCTCTACCAATGACTCAAATATCTGACGAAGGTCCGGAAACTCCCTCGCCAGCTGTTCGACCTCGATCACTTGTGAAAACTACGCCTTAGCCCTCGAAAAAAATCATCCTAAGTCAACGCCTCGAGAACCTTGGCTCCTATAGCATTTCCTACCTCCTCTCACTAGTCACGGGCTCTGTCTTTCAGAAGACAAGATGCAAGTCTGACCTTCGCCTCCTCGGGACAAAGGCTAGAATGGAAGGCGTTCCCGATATCCACCAACCACCGTCCTCTAACAATGAGTTCCTTCTTCCTGAAGAACTCAGGAGCCTCACAAGCATGAAACTCTCGAAAGGTAAAAGAGCGTGCACCCAACATAGCCACAATCTTAGTACGGAATATGCCCAGACGCTCATCAATCGACTCCGTAATGCCCTCCTTGATCTATCCAAATATCACAAGAGTCTTCACTAGAATGTTGTGGGTAACCTCAGACAAAATGAACTCCCGCATTTGATCATCCAAGGGTCCGACTCCAGAGTTAGAATGTCACACCCCGCTAAAGCGGAAACACGGGGCATGGCAGTACAAAGGGTCTCATAGAAAAAGTTAAAAGACAACACCAACCATAGTATTAAAAATCATAACAAATTTACAATGATTTTGAACAACTTTCTAAAAGAAATTACAATGTATTTAAAAGACAACACATGTGAATGCTCCTACAAATGATGTGTCTCTATGTGTCACTTACTCGATGATTCCTGAAAAAGCATGAAAAACGAGCGTCAACTATAAAAATAGTTGGTGAGTACTCACATCTTTATAACATAATAAAGTTTGAAGTCATGAAAATCAGAATATTAATAACAGTTTCCATAAACAAATGTTCATTACTAAGTAAGTAAATAAGTTTTCATGAATAGAAGTTCATTGCTAAAAGAGTAATAAAGTTTCCATAAATAGAAGTTTGTTGCTAATATGAGAAGCAAAGTTCGTTACTCAAATGAGTAAACAGGTTCACTGCTACAAAGACCAAAAAAGTTCGTTGCTAAAAAGAGAAAACAAGTTCATTGCTACAAAGAGCAAACAAGTTCATTTCTAAGACAAGCAAGTAAGTTTCCAGTAATAAAAGTCTGTTGCTATTGTGAGAAACAAAGTTCGTTGCTATAATAAGTAAGCTAGTTTCGTATGTATATAAGAAAACAATGAGTTCACAACCAAGCCTATAACTGATGCCCTATCAAGATCTATGCTTATCGTTCCATAGATTAATATGGTATCATGCACTCAAGCAATTGGGCGAATGATGAGTTGTTAATTCCTAATAGCGCTATCCATAATGACCATTGGCTCAAAGAGTCAATGGTTGTGTAAGGGAAAAGACTTAAGACGATAAGGCCTCGTGTTTCAAGTTTCATAGACATACATAGCAAAATATAGCAATCATGTTTGATACAAATCAGTTTACATACAACGAACAATAAATAGTTTTTCGGACATGCTTTTCCACCCCAAAACATAAAAACCAAAAATAGGGGGAGTCGTGAATACTCACAATGCATTGAGATGATGAAAATAATGTCTTGATCTAAGTTCCACTTGTACCACTACCGATTCCTACAATAATGGTATACACTAGTGAGTCTCTAATTGAAATCTAACACTAGTATGCTTAACTTCTACAATAGAATTAAGCCAATATTGTGTCAAAATTTTGATATTGATATGTTACAAACATTTTTCTGTGAAATTAAGATTTCTATAAATCAATTTCTTGTATAACAAATTCAAGTGGAAATCCCCATTATTGAAATGTTAAAATTTAACATTTTAGGTGGTGTTTCAATGATTAATTATTCAAAAACTAAATCAATTTAGTTCCACAATTTTCCAAACTTTGTATTTTAATTCTAACTGAAGTCAAAGATCCCAATATAAGTTTTCTTGAATTTTTGATTTGTCTAACTATTTTTCACCATTTTAATTTCTCGAATAAGCATAAAATCATGAAAATTAATAAAAAATTAATAAAAATTAGCAAACTTAGGATTTTGATTCTAACAGTATTAAAGGGCTTCGAAATAAGTTTTCATTGATTTTAGATATGTATAACCATTTTTCCAATATTTAATTCTCTAGACAGATATAAATTCATGAAATATAGAAATCTGTTAAAAAAATTCTCCAAACTTTGTGCACCATTGATATGCAACATATAAAATCTGGGAAAAATATTAAAATATATTCTCAAACAGGTTAACATGATTTTTATGATTTTTGTGTATTTATTCTATCAAAATAGAGATAAATAGCAAATAGTTTCAAAATTCACCAAACTTTTTGTTCTACTGTTATTACATATATAAAAGCTGGGAAAATTATAAAAGTCAATTTCCAAACAGTTTAGATATTTTCGTTGTTTTATTCACTTAAATAATCATTAATTCGTGAGTAATTATTAAACAGTAAATGAAAATTACCAAACTTTTCCTAAAATTCATATACATTGTACATAAGCTGGGAAAATTACCAAAATTGATTTTCATATACTGGAGTCCGAGTTTTGGAATTATGTGTATTTAATGCAATAAATATAGCATAAAGAGTAAATGGATTCGATAATTCTTCAAAAAATTTCTAAAATTATTAATTAATGTATACAAATTGGGGAAAATATCAACTGGTTTTTTTAAACAACTTAACCTATTTTTATGATTTTTGTGTATTTATTCTATTAAAAATGAAAGTAAATACTAAAATGTTTTGAAAATTTCCCAAACTTTTTATTTATGGCTAAACTGTAATACACTATGTCATGGAAATTTATTATAATTTTTAGAATAGTTTAACTATTTTACCCTAATTTATTCTCATAAATGAGCATTAATTCAAGAAAATTTAGTCAACAGTAAGAGAAATCCATTAAACTTTTAATTCACGATGAATATGTATTATAGGATATTCTGGTAAAGTTTTAAAATTTTTGGACAAGTGTAGCTATTTATTACTAATTTAATCCATTAAACATTCATTAAATTGGGAAAAATATGAAATTTCTAGAAAGTTTTGCATGGATTCTTTATGATGTCTAGAAGATGCGAAAATTATGAAATATGGCTTTGGACATTCATAACTGTATTTGCTATTTATTTCTCTTCAAAAAAAATGAAATCCACAGAAAACACCCTTAGAATTGCATTCAACTTCATGAAAAGTCTTTAATCAGTGCATAGGTGATATCTAAAATTTACTAGAATTTATTAACCATCAAAAGTATTTTATATGAATTATTGCTCTATTTTATTAGCAGAAAAGAAGTTTTAGATATTTATTTATGAATAAATCCTTTATGTTCATTCTTAACAATGTACTTTGATAATCAAGCCTTTAAGTTTGATGTTCATCACATGCATTATGGTTTGAAGACCATGAATGAACTTATTTTGTTCAAAATATTGTTTCTAAATGAAAATATTGAATGCATGTGGTTTTGGATCTTTAAAACTTGTAAAACTCAAGTTGATGGATTTGATTTAGGTTTTGATTATTGGATTTCACCTTCTAACAACATGCATGTTGTTTTTGGGTGAAATCCTACCACCATCATCATCAAATTCGACATGCATGAACATGCATGTGAATAATCTCAAAGAAAAGTGTTTATGGAGAAGAAAAATGCAAGACAACTTGTAATTTTTTATAGGAAAGTGAAGGAGGATGAAGGGAATTTGTGTTTACCTTGAAGAACAACTTGATATGATGAATATTCTTGTGTAAAATGAGGGATATTTGCTGGAAATTTCGTGGGTTTTGGAGCTATTTCATAGAGGGAAAGAATGGGGGTTTTATAGAGAAGAAAAGAGAGAAAAGAGAGATTCTATCTCTCTGGATAACTCATCTCTCTCGTCATCTCTTTGGGTTTATACTCCACCAAAATCGTCCAACAAATTTCTAAGATGCTTATGAACTCATGAAGAATTGACTTTGAAAATCTCTCCAACAGATATGGCTTCTATGTGCGTCAGCTTTAGAGATAAGGGAGAGAGAAGTTTTTAGTGAGAGAGAAAGAGAAAGGTGGAGTGAAGGAACGAGTAAAATGATTAGGGTTAGGGAAGAGATGATTTGGGGGAAGAGATGTGAACGTGATTTTGAGGAGAGAAGGTGTATTTTTCAACATTAATTTTTTTTATTTATATAATTTATAAGGTTTCGGGGTTATGTTTATAAAATATAAAATCTTGTATTAAATTTTATGACAATTTAGCTCTTATGCTCATAAGTAAGCTAATGTTTATTAATTATTGTCCTTAATATAATTTAGGTCTCATGGCATATGTAAATAATTCAAGATGTTATATATAATATACAATTTAGGGGGAAGTTTAAATTTTATAAAACTTGCATTTATTTTATAAAATTTTGACATTTGTTATAAAGTTTGGGCATTTTGGATTATCACAATGGATGCAGAATATCCTGGATTGTTTTGAACCAAATAAAATTTGTTAACACCATAATGAATTGAGTTTAATATTTGAAGAAATCAATTTTCTAAAAATAAAATAATTATATTTTGTAGAAAGTTACATAGTTTGATTGAAATCAGATTATTGTGTGACAACCCGAAACTTTTCCCGTTATCCTTACTCAGTTTCCGTTAATAAAATTTGGGTTTTTATTTAATTCCGTCAAATTTCTTAATTTGGGAAGGACCTTAAGTTTTAAATAAATAATATGTATTTTATACGATTCGGAATAAACCAGGAATCACGCGAAAAACTTGAAACTTCCTCGAAAATCTCCGAGTTCACGGTCAGGACGAGTTTACGACCGTAAACTCCTGTAGACCGTAAACCCGTTTACGGTCAGGACCCTTGAGTTTACGGTCAGGGTGACCGTAAACTCCCTCCTATATATATATATATATATATATATATATATATATATATATATATATATATATATATATATATATATATATATATATATATATATATATATATATATATATATATATATATATATATATATATATATATATATATTTCATGGTCATTTTTGATCATTTCTTCCATTTCAAGCCTAGAATCTCGAAAACTCTCTCAAGTATCATAGGATCTTCTTGCAAATCCCCGAAAATGTAAGTGTTTCCTTCCCTTTTTGAGTTAATACATCCCTTCTTCTTGATTCACTCTTGAATTCATCCACAAATCTCATCTTTTGAGTCTAGATCTTCAAGATCCTCAAGAACATCAAGAACACTTGAGTGTTTTTGGGCCGAAAACACCCCTATTTGCCTCCAAATCGTATGTATCATCCTCTTATACTTATATCTAGTTAGGATTCTTGCGTTTTGCCTTGAAATCGTCACTTTTCCATGAACAAAAGGTGTTTACGGTCTAGTGTATCTCCTTAGACCGTACACCATTTAATGACCGTATATTCATGGGCCGTAAACCCAGGAACCATGAACCCATGGAACCGTAAACCTTATGACCGTAAGGTCATTAGACCGTGAACCCATGGAACCGTAAACCCATGGACGGTAAACCTTATGACCGTAAGGTCATTAGACCGTGAACCCATGGAACCGTAAACCCATGGAGCGTAAACTCGTGACCGTACACTCCTGATTATAGCCGCAAACTCCCCTCTTCAATCACATGTGATTCTAACACTTAGTTTCAAGTGTTTCCTAGTCCCTAAGGTGGTTTCCTTCCATAACAAATACTTTTATGCCTTTACCTAATACATGTATGTGCAACCATATGTTAAATAGGATCCAATTGTGTCCGAGGCTTTAATTGACACTCAGCATTACTATCGACCTACATCCAAATCCCACGTCAAACTGTGAGTTCATACCCGTACTCTTTTTCCGAGTTTTTCATGTTTTCAAGGGGGGAATACAAGCAAAAGTACAAGGAAACTTGTGCTCAAAGTATATTATTTTGTATAAGATAATTATATTTTCAGTATGTTTTTAAACACGGAAAGCAGTTTTACCAAACGATTAAGAAATCAACTCGCAGAAACAGTTTTCAAAACTAGAGCAATGAACTTATGAATCATGTAGTAAAATGTATCATTTTATAAAGAATTCATGTTAATCATAAAAGGATGTTTGTTTATATTATTACTTGTAAATTTGTTAGTCTAAGTTAGAGACACGTCCTTGGTAACACTCCCACAGAATCAGAGTGTAGGACTAGCACTTGTGACCAGAGTCTCTTGTAGGGAGAGCGTGACTCTTGTGTATAGATCTATACGGGACTGACAATCCCGCACCTTGCTGCTAGCTACAGTCGGACCGACAGGTCTATGGGTGACAAAGTCATTAAGGATATCGGCCGTTGCGGGCCATATCCAGTCAGTTATGGTCATGAAACTCATAATCTAGATAACAGAAATTTACTTTTGTAATAATGAATCAAGTGAACTAACCTTAAAGTAATAACCGATTTAATTACTGGAGGGTATTAATAATAATATCTTCATGACTTAGTTCATCACGGTTTTCTTTTATTTAGTTTTTTAAAACTAATGTACCTCTCTGGGTGTAACCAGGGTTTTAAAAAGAAAACTGCTTTTATTAATATGAGTATGGTAGATACTTGAATACCTCACTTTAAAACAAATAATCAACCATCAACCTTTAGGGAAAATATAGGAGTTTCCCGGGATAAACCGGCTATTCAAAACGGATTTGTTTATCATGTAATCAACGGATATTCATATTCATTCCACGACATCGTGGATTGTACGTATCTTGGTACGAATCTGGACGTCATGGAAGGAATGGGTTTTCAAACATGCTTTTATTAAGAAAATATAGGATTTTCTTAAGGAACACTTTTTAAAAGGATCAAAGAACATTTTCCACCAAAAACTAAACGCTTATGAACTCACCAGCTTTATGCTGATATTCTTTCAAAACTTCTTGTATTCTCAGTGAATTAGTAGACAAGTACTTCTAGGAATTTGGAGAAGTCGGAGCGTTAGAGTCACGTCTTTCCATTTTACTTTTGATATGAACAAAACTATGTATTAAACAATGTAAACCTTTTTCATATATGTATTCAATGTCTGGTTGTGTTTACTATGCTTGCTATGATAAAATTGTTGTGATACTATGCATAACGTCAACCACCCCCGAATGTTTCCGACGTTCCGGTTTGGGGGTGTGACATATTGGCATTCTATGTAGTGGTTACGAGATTCAAGTGAAACTGAAGTACCAAATATACTAGTCATAATTTCAACTTTGACTTAAGTTCCTATGAGACTTGGACCTAATTTATACTACTAGGTCAAGTGCATGATGTTTCTACATGATTCATGCAAAGATGTTCAACTCAAATAATGACCCGAATATAGATAGTCATTACAGTTAAGTAGTTGTAGAATTCACATACCAATGTGAAATCTAAGTACACTATCCTTCGATTCTACTTGTTTCCAAGTTTCTAGTAGGTTATAACATAACTCATAGTTACAAAGTCTAGTATGTGTCGTGCCTACATGTGCAACTAAGTTTATTCAAATCTAGAACTGTCTTAAATTTTGACGGTTGTCACAGTCTCCCCCGGTTGAAAGAATTTTGTCCCGAAATTCAATTCGTGACGTATTCTATTAGAACTCATCCGAAAACAATTGTATAGTTGGAGAGGTGGTAACTTGAAGAGCTCTTTGATTATTTTGGGTTTATTTCTTAAGGGAAGAGCCCAACTTTTTAGCTATAATCAAATTAGTGTTTCCCTAATTCGAGTGCTACAGTCTAGAATGTGGGAAATTTGGTTTATGGAATCATGATCCAACCATGGTGACCTAGACGAAAAAGAATTATCTAATTAGATATTATCTGAATTAAGAGAGTGCTATAAGTTTTGCTGAAGCGGCAACTGCATTGAGCCTTAAGTCTGCATTGATCCTTAAGTCGCGTTCTAAATCAGCACCAAGTGTAAATTTGTCGCCTAATAAAGAAGAGATTAGGAATAATTTATTCACTTCTGGGTTGGCTACTAAATCTGGAAAGATATATTCCTAAATAAGAAGGGGTAGCACGAATGAAAGTGAAGCGATCAAGGGTAAGTTCCTAAAGATACGTACTAAGGGTAGGCAACAGAGTTTTGGTACATCTCAAATGTAAAGACTATTTAAGTGTCATCAAGAAAATAAATTACAAAATGGCCAAAGATTTATAAAGCTAATTTTCCTACTACGCGTTACTCTCTCTACAGTAAAATCATATTCGAATATAAATATTTAGAGAGTCATTGTTGCCAATGGAGGTGATGAAAGTTTATGATAAATTAAATCACATTGTCTAGATAACATTTTGAGTGTTTAGAAATGATAAGTAATCTCACTATTATCAAAATGTGTAATAATTCCAAGAAAATGAAGATACATGAGTGACGATCAAACGAAGTAGTAAAATAATATAAAGATTAATTAAGGTTAAAGGTTTAAGTCGTCATTAAGGGAATTTGTATAGAAATATTGACATTACACGTTTTTTGAAAAATTGTCCAATTGTTTAAGTCAAGACAAATTCAAGATTACTAGGAGTTAGAATATTTATGAAAACAAGTTTGAGAGTTTAGGAACTCAATGAAAATTGAAAAGTAGAATGCTATTTTAAGAAAGTTGTAAAAATGTCGATCTTTGAAAATAGTGCATTCCTATTTTAGTCATCCTACAAAGCAATCATTTGAAGGATAGGTAACCATATCATTTAAAACTTTTTATATTTTTAAAGAAAAGAAGGAACATAAGAAAATGTATTCTTTCACATATATTTTCTGGATTTAGAAAAATGATAAGAACAAGGGTATTCATCTTGTGTATTAACTGTAAGGAAAATACAATGAAAATTTCACTTTAAATCAAGTTTCCGAATTTAGAACGAAAGAGCAAATGTAAATAAGGATTACTTGTTTACAGTAGATTTCAAAATAAAAACAAAATGTTTATGATCAAAGGTGTAATTGAATATATCAAAGTTGACTAAATAAAAATTATGTCTCACGACTGTACACGTATTAATCGCACAGGTTGAAAAGGGCAGACTTCTAGTCTGTATGCGTATGAACATGTACTAAGGGAAGCAAAATAAACAAAAACAAAGTTATACCATGTATTATGTTATTTTTATGGGTGTGCAAGATCTCAAATCAGATAGAGAGCAATAAATAAAGTGCGGGGGAAATAAATGGAAGGTAGCAGCAATAATGATTGCTATTGTTAAAATTTTAAGGACAATATCCGTAAGTAGATTTAAATCTTAGGTTGAGATATATTGCAAACTTCAATCCTTGATATACGTTAATGGTTACATAGAAATGCAGAAGTTTTAAGTGTACTCCAAGGTTTGCTAAAAATTCATGAGTTATCTATTAAGTTAAACTCCATTTGTGAAAATGAAGAAGCACTACAACTGGAAAATGAAAATCTGACAGTTTTGACCTTTTAGACTAGAGTCCAACAATGGTTAAAGCGAATAAGGTAAAACTCAGTATATTTAAAAGAATAATTACATTTTGTTGAAAGTGGATCACTAGAAATTTAAAAGTGAACACTAAGTTTTGAAATGCTGTAAATTTTAGAAACTTTATAGATTATAAAACTAAATTGAAATACAATAAACAAATGAGGTATGTTTTGAAATGTAGGCATTAGTGATGTCTTGTAAACACGTTTGGAGTAGAAATTTGTAAAAATATCATCTTACGTTTAAGAAAAAACATTTAAGTAAAGTACAATGCTTAAATGAGAAAGTGGTCAAAAGAGTCAAACCAAAAATGGTTTGAAGATCCGATTAAACTTTTACACATAATATGAACTTCAATGTCATATGTTTAAGTTTTATAGCATAGAGTTTAAACAATCTTATAAAATAAAATGTTTCTAAGTTTTTCGAAAACGTGCCAAAATGGTATGCAAGGTTTAAAATGGTTTATATGCCCTGTAAAAGCATATCTTTCCATTGAAATGGATTTGAAATGAAATTGAAATATCAAGGTTAAAACCAACGTTGGTTAAATTGAGTTTTGGAGAAAAGTGTTAAGTTAAAGCAAGTTGTCAAAAGTGAAGCTGTTTGTTTTTAACGAGAATATAACTTACATTATTGGGAAAGGTCTCGTAACTTATATGAAGTAGTTACAAATTATTGTATTGATGGTAAATAAAACTGGCACTACTAGAAAACAGCCCTTTAATGACGTGCAAACAATGACAAGCGCTGATAGAGGGCGCATATTTGTGCGTGCCCTAAAAAATAATGTTAGTTTTGCAAAATTTGAAGGATAGAGGACACGCATTTGTGCGCGTCCTAAAATTAGTGTCCAAAAAAAAATTAAAAACACGGAGGGCACCTATCTAAAAAATTAAAAACCCCGTCTGTTGCGTCTCCTCCTTCCATATGAACGCTCACCTCACCTCATTCCACAGAAACGCTCACCTCGATCAGACTCACCACCATCTCTCTCTCTCTCTCTCTCTCTCTCTCTCTCTCTCTCTCTCTCTCTCTCTCCCCCCCCCCCTCGATGGTACAGACCAGCACTATCTTGCACCACCATGGTCGTCGCACCTACGTCTCACCACCTGCAACCTCAACACAATCGACCATCACCACCATTCCTACCATCCATCACCGCCCTACCATCTTCTCCATCACCACCTCTTTCTTTTTCCGTGTGAAACCCTAAAATTGGTACCAAAAACTAATAGGGTTTGGAGAAAAAGTTGATCTAAGAAAAATCAAAGCAAACGACTTAGAAGATGCTACCATATACTTGTATAAAGCTGCTCAGGTAGGTTATTTACTAAATTTTGTCTATAATTCTAAAGATATTTCCTTCAATTCTAACCCTAGTTCGTTCTCCCCTCCCCCCCCCCCTTTCCTTCGCAAACACACATGGATTATGATTTCCTATGGGGTTCACGAAGTGTGGTTTATACATCTAGGGTTTCTGAATTTCGAGTATTATGCACACAAATGTCAGAAGAAATATGGTCAACCAGCTCAAATATGGTCTGATTCCAATTCTCAAAGCCCTCAACTCCGATTGACACATGATCAAGGCTGGAAGAATTATCGACTTCTTCAAATAAATGTATCGTCTTCCTATATCAATCGCACACAGATATTGATTCCATATTACTGATTATCGATTTTAGTGGAAACGAACTATGAAGTCATCAACGATCTCATCAGTTTTCGTCTATGCTCAACATTCCAAGGTACAACTCTTTTTTAAACTCCAATATCAGCATCTCTTCATTTACTTTGACGAATTGGTGATTCTTTCTCTCCTAATCTTTCCTGCATCTGATTGTACTTAGTTGTGTGTAGTAATTTCTATTCGCTTGAAGTTTTCCACGAATTCTCATCATCACATTCGACCTCATCATTCCCAGGTATGAGTTTTTCTAAATTCATCTCTTTACTTACCTGATTGACTTTGATTCTTTATGTATTTCTTGATTTCCTGATAATCACCTTCATCTGTTACTTATCATTTTGATTTCTTGATAATCAATTTATAGTTCTTATCTTGTGGTGTCCATGTTAGGTTTAAGTGTTGCGTCTTTGGGCTCGTTTAATAGTCCATTTTGTTTACCCGGTTTGGGCCTGTCCAATCGTGGATTATCATTAGGGTTAGCTTATATATTATGCATGCATGTATAGCTTTCAGGTTAACATTCTCATTAATAGCTTTTGCATTGTAACCCTAAACACACCTCTACAGTCGAAGTTCTTCATCGAGCTCTTCTGAGGTGTGAGATATTAATCACTCGACATCTTTTGATCCATCCTTGTGTTCTTTCATTGCTTCATTCTAGTTTATCTGTTTTGAATCTATCGATCTAATAGTGTAATAATCTCATCAATTGGTATCAGAGCAGGAGACTGTGTAATATACACATCTCTTTTGTTTGAAGAATCCATTAGGGTTTCCACTTTTGTCGAATATATAGTACCGTCTTCTTCTTGTCGACGGTGTATCTCGTGTTCGATAAAATCCTAGTTTCAACATCTCTAGTCTGATTCAAGCAGATTAAAAGAAGAAGTTTTTCATCATGTCTCACGACGATTCTCAAGTCAATCCAATCAACATCTCCAACAGTATAGGATACACTACGAGGGTTCCCATTCTCTATACTCAAGATTATGAAGTATGGGCGCATCACTTTGAAGACTACGTCGTTGGATCCGAAGACAATGGCTATATTATCTGGGAAGCAATAACATTGGGTCCGTTTGTTCACTCTGGAACCAATAGAACGATCAAGACTCAAAGAGAGTATAACCAACTCTTGGTGGACATAGAGAAGATTCCTCAAGAAAAAAAAGACAATGTGTTATGCAACGTTAAAGCCATGAGGATGATCATATTCGCTTTGCAAACCGACACTTTTCGTCTGGTAAGTTCATGCACAACAGCTAAAGAAATATGGGATAGGTTGAAAGAACTATATTCAACTGATGAGGATCTAGAGCACTCGATCCAAACCCTGTTGCTCTCTGAATTCGGTGCTTTCGAACAAAAACCTGAAGAGAAACTCATTCAGACATTCGATCGTTTCAACCATTTGCTTAGCAAGATGATGAAGCATGGTACTGAAAGGAAGGTGATCGAACAAAAGGTTACATTCATGAATGGCTTAAGGCCCGAATGGATGGCAGTGGTCTCGACCGTGAAGGCTCATGAGCAATTTAAATCATATTCGCTGGCAAAACTGATGGGTATACTCAAATCTCATGAAAGTGTGGTGACAAAGGAAGCGAAGGTAGTTTCGGGTGTGGGTTCACTGGCCCTTGTTTCTAAGAGCAAGAATGTAGCAGACGAAGAGGAGGAATCTAATATGTCAGAGTGCGATCTGTCTAGTGAAGAATATGCAATGATGGTTACAAACCCAAAGAAGTTTGCTTGCAAAAAGTTCCCTGTCAACAAGAACCGAAACTGGCAGGGAAGCTATAACTCTGAAAATGAGAAATAAGAAACCAAGAACACCACTCAAAAGGACGACGAAAAGAAGGAGAGTAAGCTTGTGGGAGACTCTGGGTACGATTGCAACTACTGTCATGGCAAGAACCACTTTGCCAAGGATTGCATGCTAAGGAAGATGCCTGAGAAGAAGGATGGTGAAGATGACAAAGCTTACTACATGAGAAAGCTGGAGGAGATAAAGAAGAAGAAAGAAACTAACGTTTCTTTGAATGCTTTAATTGTGCAGGAACATGTTATTGATGATGAGTTTGGTGGAGTAGAAGTCTGGTCTACAGACTCTAAAGATGAAGAGGTACGCAGACCCTCGCATGGAAGAGCTTATGTGGTGAGAGAAGGAGTTGTTGAGTCGGCTGGGAGATGCTTAATGGTAACAACCGAAAGTAAGCATGAGGAAGCGAAGCTTAAGGAAGACAAATGTTTGCTGCCAAGCCTGTGAGTGAAAAGATCAGCGATTGCGATCAGTTGATCAAGAAGGTACAATCTATCCTAGAATCACTTAAAATACCAGTAACAAACTACGAAAAAGAACTAAATGAATTAAAATTCAAGTTTTCTAACTTAAGTGGCAGTCTTATGCAAACTCGCTTAGCAAATTCTAACCTAACTAACCATCTCAGCAGGGAGTCTTCCAAGAGTGAGGAAATAAGGATGTGGATATAGCAAAAGGAGTCAGAGTTAGTTAGGGCTAGGGATGAACTTATTTATGTGCAACGAGACAATTTGAAGTTTTTAAAACTAAGAAATGTTTTCTATTTGATTGCTAAACGCTTATATACTAACATCACCCAGTTACATCTAGATTGTGAGATAGGTAAAAAGATTCATAAAATGATTTTGCCCTTCCTTGAATTTAAGGAAGACGAAGTCATTGCTGAATGTGAATCTATAATGTCTTCAGATGAGATTTCAGTAACTTACAAATATGGATTGGACAAAATTGAATCTTTCATTGAGTCCAAAGAACATAATTGTATGCTTAAGAATTTACTAGACGAAAATGATAAATTAAAAATCAAGACCGAGACTATACAGAAGTTTGACTCATCCAAAGCCAAGTTAAGTTCAGAAAATAAAATAAATTTAGAAACCACTTCTGAATTTGATGAGGACATTGAGATGAGCGAAATATACGTAGAAGACAAGGTCGATTGTTCATAATTTCTTAAGAGCGAACCTGATGCAGCAAAACCACTCATATCTGAAAATTCGGTTGAGTACGCTCGGGTGTTAAAGGACAAATCCAAGAAACTCAAAGAAAAGGCTGTTGTTTATCAGAAGGTACAAACTACACCAAACCAAGTGTATGCAGTCACATGAGTAACTAAGAAACAAACGGCGTAGTTGACATCCATGGTTGACAAAGATAATGCTGAAGGTTGCGATAACCTCTTCTGGTCTGCTCCCATCGATAATGCAGACGAAAAAGTTGGTCTGTCAGAGAAAACCTCATGGAGAGTTAAGGGACGATATATTCCCGAACCCCTCAACAAGCCCTCAAGCTTTGATAAACCCAGTTCAAGTGGTACAAAAGAAATACCAAACGAACCACTGAAAGCTTCCAGCGTATCATCAACAACAACCAAAGCTTATGAGAAGAAAACGAAACCTAAGGCGAACATTCACTTGACTAAAGAGCAACTTGCTGAACAGAAACGCCAGAGGAACAAAAGATACATGAAGAACCTCAATGAGAGAAAACAGTTTTGGCAATCCCAAAACCCATCTTATGTTCGCTCTGAAAAAGCTTCTAATCTCAAAAAGGAAGCACAGGCCAAGTCTCCTTCTTGCGATCACTGCCAGTCATGCAGTCAGGTAAACCGAACTACCAGTTTCGGTCCTGATTCTAGTAGTCACAAGAACCGAAAGTCAAGTTTCGGTCCCAACTCTTACTACGCCAAGAACCGAAAGTCTTGTTTCGGTCCAAACACAAGTGCTCAGAACCAAAAGTCAAGTTTTGGTCCTAAATCCCATCCTCCTCACTCTCAATTGAAGCAAGATAAAAATAAAATCAAAGTTTACACCATCAAACGAAAAGATGAAACCACATTAATAAAAAGAACATATTTGGTTGATCTTTCTTTTGCAATTCCCTATTCTGTAAATGACTCACCAGGGCCCAAGAGACTTTGGGTTCCTAAATCTGCTTAATTTTGCAGGTTATCAGTGAGGAGCAGTTTGACGACGAATGGTATATTGACAGTGGCTGCTCTCGTCACATGACAGCAAGGAGGGAAGAGCTTAGGGAGTTTCGGTCCCTTAAGGATGGTGGATGTGTTAAATATGGAAACAACTCATACGGCATGATCAAAGGGTATGGGATGATCACCAACGGAGAATTCTCAATAAGAATAGTAGCCTACATGGAAGGATTGCAGCACAACCTCATCAGTGTTTCTCAACTAGTCGTGGGAACCGGTTTGAAAGTCTCGTTCGATGATGAGGGCTCAGAGATAATTGAAAAGCAAACGAAGAAAGTTCTGTTGAAATCTGAGTGCAAAGGGGAGATGTATCCTCTAAATCTCAACTCGATAAAAGGAAAGCCAGCAATATGCTTGTTGTCGAAGGCAAACTCAGATGAAAGTTGGTTGTGGCACCGAAGACTATCACACCTGAACTTCAAAGATATTAATAAACTAGTGCTTGGTGATCACGTGCGTGGACTTCGTGTTCTCAAATTTGAAAAAGAACACCTGTGCGCAGCATGCGAGATAGGAAAGCAAAGCAGAAAGAGTCACCCTTCTCGTATCAATACAAAAATCATCGAACCTCTTGAACTACTGCACATCGACTTATGTGGTCCTTTGGCTATTGAAATCTTTGGGGGTAGTAAGTTTATACTTGTTATTGTAGATGATTTTTCTCGCTTCACCTGGGTTTTCTTTCTTAAACAGAAATCAGAGCCCACTCCCAAGCTGAAGGTTTTTATCAAGCAAGTGGAATTCCAGCTGCGAAAGGTGGTAAGAAATATAAGAAGTGATAATGGGCTAGAGTTCAAAAACAAAGACTTTGAAGAGTTTCTGGCTGAAAAGGGAGTAACTCACAACTTCTCTGCTCCCTATACTCCACAACAGAATGGGATCGTTGAAAGGCGAAACCGTTCTTTGTGTGAAGCCGCCCGAACCATGCTGAGCTTCGCTTCTCTTCCACTATACTTCTGGGCTGATGCAATTGCTGCTGCATGTTACACTCAGAACCAATCCTTCCTCAACAAGCAATTTTCCATCACTCCATACGAGATTTTGAATAATCGTAAGCCCAATGTAAAGTTTTTCCACGTGTTCGGTTCCAGATGCTTTATTTTCAACTCCAAAGAGAACCGAAACAAATTTGATGTTAAGGCAGACGAAGGGATCTTTCTTGG
Source organism: Lactuca virosa (assembly GCF_052849685.1). Lineage (NCBI taxonomy): Eukaryota > Viridiplantae > Streptophyta > Magnoliopsida > Asterales > Asteraceae > Lactuca > Lactuca virosa. Next base: position 163,000,525 of record NC_136433.1, on the reverse strand, counting down.
TTATTCGCTTACTTCAAAAGCATATAGGGTTCTGAATAAACGCTCGAAGAAGATTGAAGAAACCTACTATGTTACTTTTGATGACAATTACGTGAAGAAAATACGAACAACCGAAAGTCCAATGGAGGAAATCTTTCCAGGATCAGGACAAGTCTCGGTTCTTATTTCCAATCTGTTTGAAGAGTACATGTTGCTCTTTGATGAACCAGAGAAGGCGATTCACTCAGAAGCGAAAGCAGCTGATAAAAAAATCGACAACTTGAAGAAGATTATCGACGAAGCTGCAACAGATATGGGTAGAGAGACTCAACATCCATCCGAGAAGCAACCTTCAAGCGAACCTCCAGAATATAGCAAACGTCCAGTTTCAAATGAACCTCTAAATAAACGCTCTACAATCCAGGGGGAGGGTTCGTCTACACCAAAAACAACCGACATGCCTTTCCAGGGGGAGAATCCATAAAAAAACCCCAACTCATGAAGGTCTATTTGAGGGGGAGAGTACTGAACCTGACATGGGATTCGGTTCGCCATTTGAGGGGGAGAATGAAAATGCAAATGACGAAGGCGATCTGTCAGAACTGGAAGAAGAAGTCAATGCTGAGATGGATCCTGCCTATGATCCAAATTACCCTCCTCTCATAAAATGAACAAAGGATCATCCTAAAACTCAAATCATCGGTGAATCATCAGAGGGTGTTCTCACACGCTCTCAAATGAAGGCGAAGGAAACTGCTTTATTCTCTCAAGTAGAATTCTGCATGTTTAATTCGTTTGTCTCTAAAGTTGAACCGAAGACGGTAAATGCTGCTCTTGATCACTATGATTGGGTGCAAGCTATACAAGACGAACTCCATGAGTTTGAATGAAATCGTGCTTGGAGGCTGATTCCCACACCAAAGGATGCATCTGTAGTCGGTTTAAAATGGGTTTTTAGAAATAAGTTAGATAAAGAGGGTAACGTCATTCGCAACAAAGCGAGGCTGGTGGTGAAAGGATATTGTCAGGAAGAAGGAATAGACTATGAAGAGACCTTCGCTCCTATAGCAAGGTTAAAATCGGTGAGAATCTTTCTGGCATATCCTCCACATAAAAACTTCGAAGTTTTCCAAATGGATGTAAAATGTGCTTTCTGGAATGGAGAACTAGAAGAAACGGTATATGTTGAACAACCACCCGGATTTGTGAACGAGAAGTATCCTGATCACTGCTACATACTGAATAAAGCAGTCTATGGTTTGAAGCAAGCCCCGAGAGCCTGGTATGAAACTCTAACACGTTTTCTCAAAATGACAAAATTCAAACAAGGTTCGGTCGACCCAACCTTATTTCGCAAGAAAGAAGGCGAACACTTAATGATTGTTCAAATTTACGTCGATGACATCATCTTCGGCTCCACCAATCCTAGCTTAACAACTGAATTCAGGAAGTTCATGGAGACTAAGTTTGAAAGGAGCGCAATGGGTCCGGTGAACTTTTTTCTTGGATTGAATATAAGACAGGGACCAGAAGGCATCTTCATTAATTAGGAAGCATACACGAAGACTCTGTTGGCGAAGTTCGGCATGACGGGAGATTCCAAAGCAAAGGTTCCAATGGCATTTGGCACGAAGCTGACTCCATCTCTTGAGAAACCGGCTGTTGATGTGACTCTCTATCGTCAAATGATAGGGTCACTAATGTATCTAACGGCTAGTAGACCGGAAATAATGTTTTATGTCTGTTATTGTGCCAGGTTTCAAGCAAATCCAAGAGAACCTCATATGATTGCAGTGAAAAATATCTTCCGGTATTTGAAGCGAACCTCGTCTCTCGGTCTTTGGTATCATGCAAAATCTGGCTTCTTTGTTCAAGCTTTCTCTGACGCTGATCTTGGTGGATGTGGATTGGACCGAAAGAGCACAACCGGCGGGTGCCAGTTCCTTGATGGCAAACTCGTCAGCTGGCAGTCAAAGAAACAAACTTGCGTGTCTCTTTCCACAGCCGAAGCTGAGTACATCGCTGCAGCATCCTGTACATCACAAGTTATATGGATACAAAGCCAACTTAGAGATTATGGCTTAAGCATGAAGAAGATTCATCTCTACTGTGACTCTGAAAGTGCGATTCGAATATGTCACAATCCAGTACAACACTCCAAGACTAAACATATTGCACTGAGGTACCACTTCATCAAGGACCATGTTGAAGATGGTAATGTTGAAGTGCACTTCGTTCGATCCTCAGATCAACTGGCTGACATTTTCACTAAGGCCTTACCAGAAGCAAGCTTTAATAAAATACTCCAAGGCTTGGGAATGATGGAAGCTGAGTCGGTACCGAAACCCCTTTCGTCTCATTAAAGTTAGTCAAGCAATATAGAGCGAACGCTCGGTCTATTTTGGTTCCAAAATTTTCGGGAACCGAAATGAACCGAACGCTCGGTCTATTTCGGTTCCGGATTTTTCAGGAACCGAAATGAACCGAACTCTCGGCCCATTTCGCTTCATCTTTTCTAAGGTATGGTTTCGGTTGTATATTTTTTTAAGCTTATTTATTCTTTCGTGTGTTTGTCGTTAGTATTTATTTTCTTTTCTGTTTTTATTATTTTTCAGAAATTACAAAAATCCAAAAATATTTTCTTTTCTGTTTTTATAATTTTTCAGAAAAATTCAAAAACTACAAAAATATTTCTATTTGGTTTTAGTTTTATCTCTCAATTCTTACCATGATTCAAGTTAACAGATGCGAAACACAATGACGTTGGGGCCGGTATAACATTCTTATCTTTGTACTAGTTAAGTGTCCCTAGAAGCATGCTGCTACATGTAGACCGAAGCCTCCAAGGCTCTGAGTGAAGCCTTCATGATTCGATCGACACCTATCGTTTCTTCCCAATTAGGCTGCTAAATTCACTCCAGTCACGAGCTACCTTACTCTTCTCACAGTGAGTTAAGAGTTTTCTGCTTTGTCATTCTTAATTCGCAGAGGTACTTTCGGCTCTTTAACCACCTCATTTTTCTCCATCACGTTTCGCTCCACAATCATAACCCTTGCGATTCTCAACTATTACCACTGAGGTTTATGGTTACACAACATCTGTGTTGATGATCTTAGACACGTTCACCACGTGCGAAGTGAAACCCAATATCCAATACCTTGAATGAATTGATGGTGAACGCTAAAATGTTCAAGCTTTTACTTGTTACCTCACGAAATCTTTTTTTATTGTTGTGTGATCTGTATGAAACTGTCTAAACACCAAGACGTTTCTTCCCACAAGATCCAGTTTCATTCTTTTTGAGATTTCTTATTATTATCCAGTCACTAAATATATTCTCCAACCCACTTGTTCAACAGACCACATCGGTCTCACAAGTACTTCATCCAAATTTCGGTCTTATTTTAAGTATCGATGTTCGGTTGAAGATAGACTACCCACTAAAGCCTATACTTGAAAAGATGCCTTTCAATGAATCTTAACAAAAATTTGATCGTATTTCACGGGAAACCACACAGACACTTCTCAGTCTTTCTTGACTTTGAAGGAAGAGATTTGTGCTCGGGATCATTCGTTTCATGTCTTCAAAGACATCACTTATATCCCATACACATCTTACATTATTTCTTTTTCTTTGGCACACTCTTGCACGAAGATCTTTATGATTTTCCAAACTCTTGTTTGTGGTACTAATGGCACTTTTTAGATTTGTGCTTTCGGTTATAAAAGATATGGTGGTTCCCTTTCTTATGGAGGAGTGAAGGTTACTTAACATGAAGCGAACAAATGAGTCTCGTTTGTAGCTGCTTGTACTTGACTTTGAAGCATTTTCAAAACTGAAGAGACGGTAATTGGATAAGAATTTGGATTGGGCGCGTGAATTTGAAACGGTTCCTACACCCATGCCTGCTGACGTATATCTAGGGAAACCAAGCTGTCAAATCGCGCTTTTTCTGGCGACGTTTCAGAGATCGTATCATCGTCACATCAAATATTTTCTCTCTCCTGACAACGGTTTAAAAGGGGGTTCTCACACCTACTGTACCTCCTTACCTTCTTCAACCTCTCTCTTGAAAACAATAGGCGATATACAACTGTTCATCTTCTTCTTGACTACAACAATGGAGGAATCATCCTCTCATCAAGATCAAACAGCTTCATCATCTTTGCTTACGATAAAACCCAATCAGAATCTCATCATTCAACTGGATCCTTTCCTTTATGATTCGTACATGCTTCACGTTGTAGAGTGTCTCAAGTATTCTCCATTGGTGATTGCTCTCACACAAGTCGAATCAGTTCCCATGTCCCTTCTATCACAGGTCTATTTCACTGCTTCCTACGACAAACACAAGGAACGGATCTTCTTCGATATCTCTGATCACAAGACATCTGTATCCAACGCACGCTTTTGTTCACTGCTAGGGCTTGCTGCAGATGCTTTTGTCATCTCACCGGATTTCATAACAACAACTCAGTTGTTTTCGATGTTATATGACATGGGATACACGGACGTTCTAACTACGGTGACGAAGTTCAAGAAGTCATGTTTACCACCTCAATGGAATGGTCTGCTTACACTTATCTACAAGGGGTTAGCAGAAAGGGTTGCAAGGTCGGATGGAGCGAGTAAAGGTTTCATGACCATTCTTTATGGTCTCTACAATGGAATCAATTTGGATTATGGTTCACTAATCAGGTCACAACTGGTGCAGAGTCTCAACTCCTCCTCCAAACATTCTGAGATTTCATGCGGTTGTTTCTGGATATTAGTCACTCGTAGAGCCATTGAGACTTTTTAGATTCCTGTCATGGCGGATGCTCCGCTGTCTTCTATTGCTACTTTTCACACGGTCAAAATTATTGTAACTGACCCTACAAAGTTCCTATACATCGGTTCTATTCCTGAATCAATGAGCCGATGTGTCTCTAGTGAAAGTAGAGTCATGGCTGATTACAGGAAATTACCTCCTTCGGGTCCACGCCAACTCACTCCTGGGATGCAAAGTGCTTTAGAGGCAGCTGACAAACCTGCCAAGAGGGGGAAGAAACCGGAGTCCAAGAAAGCCGAGACCGAAGGTCCCTCATCTCCTAAAAAGCGTAAGGATGATAAAGTTGGACCTTCGGCTCCCAAAAAGAAAAAGTTCAAGAAGATGGCAACACGACCAAAGGCACCGACGCCTTCTGCTTCCAATGAAGAGGACCAACCAGCCAATGAAGAAGAGGAAGTTCAACACTAAGGCTTACCAAGGGGAAATACTCCTCCCCGATCTCCAACTCCTGAGGTACAAATTCACGTTCCTACTCCTCCTCCTTCTCCAAAACAAACTATAATACCAATCTCGGTTGCTCCCGTTCCACCACCTGTCACTTCTCCACCTACTACTACTGCTCCACTACCACCACCAATCTTTTGTTGGATTAATGTCTAAGTCCATAACTATATTTGGTATGTACTTGACCCGACCCGACATGGTCCATTTGGGTTGCACATCACCGGCACAATTTATATGGATAGTCTTTTGAGAATAGTATATTTATGATTTATATTAATATATTATAAGTTCTAATATATTAATATGGAATCATATTATTTAATTAGTATTGATCAAGAATTAATTTAGAATTAATTAAGTGATCAAAAAGAACTAATTAAATATGGACTCTTATATATATGGAATGGGCCAAGTTCATTTAGGTTGAGCTAAGCTTTCATGGATGGTCCATGGAGCTTTTAACCCATGGATCCTATGTAAATGAAAGGTCATGGGTATTAGGTTTTACATGGATGTAACCCTAATCCTCCATAATATATAAAGGGGTCCTTGGCTCACAAAATTGGCACAAGTGTGTGAAAATAAGAGTGGGCCGATTTTAGTGTGCATACATATTCTCTCAAGTTCTTCCAAGGTGTTTTGGTGATTTGTGATTCCATTTGAGGCTTCCACACTATTGGGGCTAAGCTCTTAAATCTTGAAGACATCAAGCTACATCAAAAGGTATGTCATCTAACTAGAACTTTGTAGTATAGGTGCTTCATAATATGCTAGTTAGGATGAAACCTTGGAATAGTTAATATTTGCATGTATAATAGAGAAAACATAGATCCAAGGTTTATAGGGTTGCATGTACACCATAGGAGTGTTAGAATGCTCAAAACCCAACAGTGGTATCAGAGCCATGAGTTGTTTTCTGTTATATTGATGCAAATGTTTTATTTTCAAGTTGAAAAAAAAAGGAAAAAAAAACATGACGTTTGTCAAATTTTAAGATAATTACTTGTTTTGTGAAAAACGAATTATTTGTAAAATTTGAATCATTTGTTATATGAGTTGAATTAGGTCAAATTTAGTAAAAGATAAAATGATATGATTATTTTATTAGTTTTAAAAGTTTGATCTAAATGTTTTAAGGAGTTACATATTTTGTCATAAAATTTTGGAGCTCAAAAGTTTTTTTTAAAGTTGTGATCTTAAGGGTTTTTGAAACTTCCATAAGTTATGGATATGAAAGTTTTTTTTTTTTAAAAAATTTGATTCAAAGTTTTTATGGAGTTACAAAATTTGGTGTTAATGTTTTAAAGAATTCCATAACTTGTTCTTAAGTTATGGAACATGGAAAGTTTCATCATAAAACACCATTAATTCCATAAGTTATGGAATCCAAAGGTTTTCAAGAATTACAAAACTTGCCCTCAAGTTTTGGAATTTGAGAAAAGTTTTTTATGAAAAAAAGAATTGAATTCTAAAACTCTTGGGTTCATAACTTAAACAATTAATTAAATGGTTTTAATTTTGAGTTTAAAAATTGGAATTATGATGTTTTGTTGAATAGTTCAAATTAACTCTTATGGACTTTATTAATAGTTAATTAAAGCGTTTAATTAAAAGAGTATTATTAATCCATAAATATATGGTTTGAGTTTAATTAAATTAAAAGTCTAGTTTAATTAATAGATTAAACCACCAAGTATTTTAAATGTCTAAAATACACCCTTATACTATTATAATATTAAAAGTTTAATATATTATATGTATAAGAGCAAGTCGTCTTACCATTAGTAGGCCTCATTCACGAAGCCGGTCTATAAGGGGGTATAAGGTTACTGCCTATAAAATGGCAGTTTAATGGGTGTCCACTCTCACTCACCGCTTCCTTGACCGGTGGAGGGTCGTTAGCCGAACAGGTAGGACAAGGACTATAATTCTCCCTTCATTATAAGTATAATGATAAATACTAAGTAACTAAACACTTATAAATTCCCAATCTTAGTTACTTAGGAAAATGTGAATAAGGTGCTAATCCATGAAATTACACTTCGCACTTTGTTTAAGCTGTTAGTGGAGCGTGTGTGGTTAACCGGCACACTAACCTGGACTTAACAAGGTAGGCAAAGGGTAACTTAATGTTTATCATAGTATTGTTGGAGCGTGTGTGGTTAACCGGAACATCGATTGAGGGGTAAATATTAAGAGTACCAAGTATATTTTCATGGTTACTTCACACCTTGTTTTGTGATCCTCGGCATCCCAGTCACAAAACCTGAAGGGCACACTCGAGATTGAAACATGCCATTGAAAAGTTCAATGAATCTCAAAAGAATCTAGGAGTTTCAAAACCAATTAAAACCTAATAATACATTTCATTTATCTTGGTGGAAATTGGTGAATCGTCATTCACCTACCTTCAAATATTTTATAGCTTGGATTACGGCATCCCTCTTCCAAGTTATAAAATAGTTTGTTGGGTCCTAGCCTTAATATATCATATTGGGTTTTATATTAAGGACTTAAATCAACTTTACGTGAATTTCTCCCATTGTTGATGTCTGGTTTAGACAACAATGATCTTCCCAAACCAAGCTTTCCTAATGAATATGACTTCCCGAGTTTGGCTCATGGAAGTCATACTTCTCTTCCTCCACCTCCTCCAATTATTATCCCTAACCCACAAGTTCAAGGTCACTCAAGCCCTAATGGCAAGCAAGGTCTATGTGTGATCACATCTTAGAGATGAAGTCACATATTGACAAGCCGGGAGAGTTGGGTGTCAAAGTCTTGAGAAAGTTGGATGTTCAATCACTTTCTAAGTCACATAGTGAGTTCCTTTGGGACTACTATGAAACAGACTATGACATGAACCTTAATGATCATATCTATTTGCTTGGTGCTGCTGAATCAGCAATGATTTGGAACGATAGTAAAGCATATTTGATTAGAAGATCAACTTCCTAAAAACTTTATGGACACTGACAATGGTGACACTGGAAATCCAGAAAAAGCATTCTCTTCCCAATGGAAAGGGATTGGCCATAGTCAACCCGGTTGACCAAATGGTAAAGAGAAAGGCTAAGTCTGAGATAGTCCCATTACCAAAGGGTCCATATGTTTATTTCGCCAAAGGAAGGGGCGTTGATTGCAAAGCTGCCAAATTTACCTAAGGATGTTAAAGTCAATAAGTTTGACTCTACATCAGGTAGAGCCCATTATCTAACTCTGTTAAGTTCTATTCTGAGATCCTCATTACATGATGTGACTAGGTCACATGTTGATGTTTTAAGAATCACAGAATAGAGAGAAATCTTAAAGGAAGTATATGCTGATTCTGATCGCGAAGGTGGATTTCGATCGCATCAGAATTTTGAGCAGTTGCTTAAGAAGTTATGATATATTGCTAAGGAATAGATAACAACAATTTTCCATGTGGATTGTAAGGATAAGTTTTTCCGCAAAGTTTTAAAATAAAAGAAAATTGTTTAATTTTATTTATTTGAAGTATCCTTACAATGGCATTTGTGGAAAATTGTTGCTTATATGATTCCACTGACAGCAATATTGGAAAATGGATTTGATTCTTTCATTTGTGGTAGTGTCTAAATTTACCAAATCAGGAAAGTTCCTCATCACCCAAGTTTCAATTGGACCGAAACTTGGAATCATGCAAGTTGAATAGTATGATGAATGAGAACTTTCAAGCATTGGAAAATCAAGACTAATTACTTGTTCACATGGATGTGTGAGTCAAGTGAAGGACTAAAGGGATCGAGTACACATTCTTGTGCACTGGTCACGTCCACCACAAAGCTCGTTAAGACTATTTGATTTACTAAAGTTTAGTAAATATGGTTATACTTACAAGTTTAAGTATAATTCTGAAACATTGGAAAAGTCTCAATGTATGGTAGAACGAATGGGAAGAATCAAATTAGGCAGAAAGATAAAAGTTTCTCAAATCTAAAAAGATGGGAGAGTACTTTAGTATCATGTTTGTGATCATCTTAATGATTTAGAAATCATATCACAATTAGTCCTCTAAAGGTCATCTTAGTGCATTCTTATGACTAAGAAGAGGAGTCATGAATTGTTGAAATGGTTAGATCAGGAAGATGAGTCATACTTCGTTCCAAAACAATTCTTAGAGTCATACTCCAAGATTGTAACTTGAGTGACATATCTTAAAGAAAGGTTTAAAACACTTGTCAAATGTAAGAGTAAAAGTGTCCTACTCTTGTACATTTGAAATTGGTAAGTTGTGATGTTTTGGATAAAACAAAGACCAACTAAGGCCAATTGTGTGAAGTGTTTGTCTTGATAAAGAATCCGCACTATCTCTTGAATATTTGGCAAAAGATAGTATTATATGTCAAGAGGATAGTGGGAGTCTTAAAGATCCTAAAAAGAATTTCAAGAACTAATCAAGAATAAAACCTGAGGTTCTTCACTAGCACACGACTTGAGGTTTATAACCTATCGTGTTGACATATTCTGTGCCCATTCCAGTTAAAGTTGGCTTTGCATAGGAGTTCTGAAAGTTCTCAATTGGTTGCATAACAACATGGAAGCAATGGCAGGCCATGTACTGCCAGGTGGCAAGAAGTTAAGATTGCATAAGTTCAGTCCATATGAGTTTGGATTTGTCATTATCCTTGTCTTGTGACTATGGTTTTGACGATTCACATGGATAAGAACACATACACCATAAAATCTAAGGGTCATAAGGTTTCTCTCCGATTCATGAAAATGATGGTGAGGAAACACTTCCACCAAGTAGATTTGAAGTAGATGGCAAAAGGTCTAAACAATTGAGACTATGATTACGGCATCCCTTTTCATAGTTCTGAATATGTTTAGACACACATGCATGCTATCTAAGGAAAGGTGTATGATTTTGATAAAGTTTTATCAAAGCATCTCGTATCAGAAATCTAAACTTTGGTAAGAAAAGTCAATAAAGTATTGATTTCTAGAAGTTCAGCTGATTTCTGAGTACATGTCAAAGCTAGTGGGAGCATAAGTGTTATGCTAATAATCATCATGTTAGTGGGAGCATGATAATTATTGTTAGTGTTGCAAGTTAGCAATGTTAATTATAGAAAACAAAAGTTTCAATTCGTGAGGCTGCAGGGATTGAAAAAGTTGTTTTGCTATAATTAATGGGGAGAGGATATACTTCATTTCAGTTCTAAAGGCTTAGATTGAGACCTTAATCATCTTTAGTCAAGAATATATATATGAATTTCATGTTGGATTGGTTCAACTTAAGGAAATTCTATATATTGCGTTCTCAAAATTCGATTATGATTACGGTATCCCTCTTCATAGTCAAATTTTGAAAACATGGCAAATAAAAATATTGTAGCAAAAGACTGGTCTAGAATCATGTCTTTATGTGAGACATCATGAATCGTGTACCATTTTCTTTGGGTACAGGATCGATTGCATGTGCTATAATATTTTTCATTTCTAAATTTTTCCAAATGCCCAGAGGCATTAAGAAGGGAAAAGGTCTAGAATTGGATATGACTAAAATGATTAAGCAATTGTCGAGGACAATCTGATGTTTACCAAAGATTGGTTGCTCAGGGACAGTTGGAAGTATAATGTTAATTTTGGAAGGACCATATTGACAGATTCTGAAAAGAGGCATCTCTTATTCAGAAGTGATAGTCAAAATGAGAATATGGAGTTGTCTCCATAGGTGGAAGTTATCTGTGTAAGATTAGAAAACTTAATGCAAGAAGCATGTCCAAAGCAATGTACTTTGAATATGAGACTTAGTTTCCATGGAGTTGATCTCCATTGGAATACCTTATAATGACTGTTCACAAGTCTTTGTGACTTTGTACATATTCATTACAGGAGGGTCAGTGCATATAAGTTTAAAATCTAAACAGATTTCGATAAATGATAGGAATTTGAAATTCTCACATTTTTCGATAAGGATTTGGGAGTGTGAAATTAGAATCATTGAAATTATGTTCAATTGGTTTATTCACAAAGTAAGGATCATAGACAAACATAGAGTGCATACTTGGTGTATGGCAAAGCTATTGTTGGGTTGGTTTGTAGAGGTCCAAGTTGGTGGACAAAGTGGTGCTACAACACTCATGAGTGCTCATAAGTTCTGAGTATTGGATTCAACCCGCGCTCATTTGAATCACTTCATGGATTTTATCACGAGTGATCATGAGACGATAATATCTTATATTCTTCAAACCTAGAGATATGAGTTGTTACTATGAGTTGGTTATACATTTATTGCACGAAAACGCATTTGGTAACTCGATGTTATAAAACGTGCCTTTGTGTATGATTCAACAAGTAGTAGAACAAGCCATATGAGTCGAAGTTTATCCATTTCTTTTACCTTCGGGATAAAAGCGATATCTGTGGGCCTCTCGATGATTTAGCGATGACACATGTGAGTGCTTGGACAAGCCAGGACTGATTTGATTTGTTTAATCAGTCAGTCATCATAAATCGAAAATTGGGAAACAACAAATGGACAGAGAGAATGATTATAATCCATGTCTCAGTCCATATGATATCTAGAATGGAGGAATATATGATCCCTTATCTAATGGACAAGTCATTGACAAGGTCAGAGTTCGACAGCGGCTTTAAGAGCTACGATTGCCAGTTAGGTTTTGAAGTCATACTCAATAATAGTTTTAGACTTATCCAAGTGGGTGACTGTTGGATTAATGTCTAAGTCCATAACTATATTTGGTGTGTACTTGACCCGACCCGGCATGGTCTATTTGGGTTGCACTTCACCGACACAATTTATATGGATAGTCTTTTGAGAATAGTATATTTATGATTTATATTAATATATTATAAGTTCTAATATATTAATATGGAATCATATTATTTAATTAGTATTGATCAAGAATTAATTTAGAATTAATTAAGTGATCAAAAAGAACTAATTAAATATGGACTCTTATATATATGGAATGGGCCAAGTTCATTTAGGTTGGGCTAAGCTTTCATGGATGGTCCATGGAGCTTTTAACCCATGGATCCTATGTAAATGAAAGGTCATGGGTATTAGGGTTTACATGGATGTAACCCTAATCCTCCATAATATATAAAGGGGTCCTTTGCTCACAAAATTGGCACAAGTGTGTGAAAATAAGAGTGGGCCGATTTTAGTGTGCATACATATTCTCTCAAGTTCTTCCAAGGTGTTTTGGTGATTTGTGATTCCATTTGAGGCTTCCACACTATTGGGGCTAAGCTCTTAAAGCTTGAAGACATCAAGCTACATCAAAAGGTATGTCATCTAACTAGAACTTTGTAGTATAGGTGCTTCATAATATGCTAGTTAGGATGAAACCTTGGAATAGTTAATATTTGCATGTATAATAGAGAAAACATAGATCCAAGGTTTATAGGGTTGCATGTACACCATAGGAGTGTTAGAATGCTCAAAACCCAACATCTTTTCTCAAGCTACAACAACCACAACCACTGGACCTTCGGTGAGTGTCAACGTATCTGATACGGGGGCACATACCGTTCCCATTGACACCCCTGTTACCACCAAACCTCTCTCACCATCACCTTCAACAGACTCTGAGCCTACTCTGGGAGGTGAAAACTTTGATTTTGACTCCACTTATTATAGTCCTTATCGACTTCCAAGTGAAAATTATGATGATGCTCCGGTGACAAAGCTCCATTTAAAAGATATTCATGATAAGCTTGACAAATTGCTTGGTTCCTCAGCAACTTATTCAGATGTTGTTTTAAAAGCTTTTCTTGACACTGCTCTTCAGCAATATACAGACTCAATTGACGAATCTACAAAGGCTGCGGATGCCTCCACATCTACCTGCAAGAAAGCAACAACAGAAGTCTCGGATCTCGTTCATGATTCAAAGATCTTTTTGGAATCACTTAAAGCCCATGCCGATTCCAATGCCGCAAAGGTCAATGCTTCTGTTGATTCACTTTCCAAGTCCCTTCAAGAAGAGAAAGAAAAGTTTGACTCTGTTCGAACTGCGTTCCAAGCTGATCACACTTCTCTTCTCGCTTCGGTCAATTCTCGCCTTGATAAGCTTCAGGCAGACCTAGCCATCGAAAACAAGATCATGGACGAACTTGCTAGGAAGACTACCCAAGTTGAAGTCCAGTATGCTCACCTTACTCAAGCCCAGAAGGACATTGCATCACTCAAGACTGAGCGGGCAGTTGTTAAAAGTTGTGTTGGGGATGTTCTCTCGATTCTCAGTAATCTTGTCAATGCTCATGATCCTGTTCTCACCCTTACTATCAGGAATCACTTGACAGCTAAACTTCTTCCTGCTATTCAGATATTAAGTCAGATTCAGGGTGTTACGGAGCTCGTGGTCACTCCGCAACAAGGGGGAGAAGCTGATCAAAATCCTCCAATTCCACCCAAAGCTACTATCGAAATCGAACCGAAGGTTAATGTAGCTTCGGGTTCTGGTGGATAGGAAAAATCAAAGGGTGTTATGGAAGATAGTGATGATGAAGAAGAAGAAATGATTGTTGACGTTTTAAAGAGGAAGAAAATAGATAAAGAGATTGAAGAAATTTGAGATTAGTCAGAGAGGAAGAAGAGAAAGAGCGAAAGCAGAAAGAAGATCAAGACGCACTAATATGCAAGCACGCTCTCTTTCCCACTTGGACCCGGGAAAGATTAATCAAACAAGCGATTGAGTCTCCCAGCACTCACTGGCTGGAACCTGTTGCCTTGTTTGATTGTGAAAACACGAGGGATTCTCAATTTGACATGCCCATCACCTGTAGGGCATTCGTGTTCCATTTTTTTGATTCAACGGTTGAAGTCCCTTCTGTCAAGACATGGAGTGCTCAGAAAATAACCTCTGTCAAGGTATTGAAACCAACTATTGCTGAAAATTTATCAATGTTAAGCTCAAGGTGACCCGAGGTTCTGATAACTCGGTTCATATGATTTCATTAGCTGATCTACCAAACCTGAACCCACACGATTGGATTCTGCTGTTCAACATTCTGCTTACCAATCAACAGCAGTATGAGCTGATCCTCGATCACATTAAAAGAATGTTGGCTTCCTATATCCATGAAGTTGCTAAGATGGATCAGGAGGTTGCAAATTTTTTGAGAAAGAAGCCGATTGTGAAGAATATCGGGAAGGCAAGTGATCTAAATAAGATGAACATTAGGCAAGATAGATCCGGTTCATCACACTGTTATGTTCACTAGAAGCGAATGTGAAAAATTTCTTTTCGCTCTTGTTGACAAACACCTGTTCTCCACAACTTGTTTGGAGCACGTACTTGATATAACTCACAGGTGTAAACAGAACAGTGATTCGGATAAGAAGAACTTCTCTAACGTGCTTCGGTGGTATATAGCATTTCGTCACACTCTTTTGGCCATTATACCGAAGGTATTCAAGACAGTGAAGAAGCTACACTTGCTCAACCGAATTGATCTCTCGTCTCTATTGACACAAAGGGGGAGATTGTTGGGTTTAAGTGTTGCGTCTGTGGGCTCGTTTAATAGTCCATTTTGTTTACCCGGTTTGGGCCTGTCCAACCGTGGATTATCATTAGGGTTAGCTTATATATTATGCATGCATGTATAACTTTCAGGTTAATGTTCTCATTAATAGCTTTTGCATTGTAACCCTAAACACACCTCTACAGTCGAAGTTCTTCATCGAGCTCCTCTGAGGTGTGAGATATTAATCATTCGACATCTTTTGATCCACCCTTGTGTTCTTTGATTGCTTCATTCTAGTTTATCTGTTTTGAATCTATCGATCTAATAGCGCAATAATCTTATCAGTCCAGATACGTTCTTTATGAGTCCCTTACCCATTAATACAAGCTGTTGAGGGCTTAAGCAGTGCCAAGGCTAAAGCAAAAACCAAAAAGGTGAAGGAAGCAAAATCCATTTTCCACAGGACTTAGGGAGTGGTATTGGGAATTCGTCCAGCTCTAAGAGTTGTGGATTCCCTAAATCTCACTCTCTATATCACTCTCTATCTCGATTTCTATGACTTCTAGCCCTAAAATTCGATTCCTAATTTTTACAGATACTGTTCCGACGACTTATTGCTTGGCATTGGTGTTGTGTTGGGCATGTGCGATAGAGATGGTCAGGCCGACGGTGACCAAAAGACTTTCAACAACATCAAGAAACCACCATAGCCATTTGTAGTTGATGCAATCATTCAGACTAGAAGGTAATCATGACTTTCTTTTCCATTCAAATTTTTTATTATCCAATTTTACTCATGAATCGTCGAAACCCTCAGAAACGTACAGAAAAAAAAAGAAAAAAAAATATTTTGTCTAGAAGCTAAACAGAACCCATCAATGACGGGGGATTTAATTTTGTCTGTTGGTATTCTGATTCTTTGTAAAATTGAGAGAAGTACTCTACCCATTAACCAAAAAAAAATCGGTGATGGAGGGTTTAATATGTTGACTTCGTCCCTTAATTTTTTTTTTGGTCTTTTTTTATCAATTTTTAAGAGAAATAAGTACTTATAAAATAGAAATTGAATCCACTAAATTTTACCCTGATTGAAAATTTCAAGCATTTACTTAAAAGTTGTCACAAGGAGAATACATTGGAGATGTTTATGGCGATTGTAATCAGTTTTCGTGAATAAACAATTGTGATATCTTTTGTTTATGTAGGAGAAAAGGAAGAAAGATGTTTAACATGAATTGCAAATTGTTCAGGTGATTCTATGAAAGGAAATAGAGTACAATATTGCAGTATAATATTGTAGACATTCAGTTTTATACAATTTAATCTACTAGAGGATCCTAAAGATTAGATTCTCAATTTTGTGGGTTTATCTTTTTGTAGAGTTTAATTCTTGTGTCATATGGGAGTACTTTTATTTGTTAAATGTTTAAAATGAATTTGATTCCTAAAAAATATACTTTGTTAATATTGGTTTTCCTTTTGGTTACAGGCGTTGGTGGGGAGAAGATGCAGAATCTATTCTCAATTTTCCTTTCCTCGTGAATAATTTCTTCAAAAAATGAAGCTTTAATTTGTGTTATTTCCATTAATACCCTTCCTCCCTTTCTCCCCTAAAATTCCAACAAGTGTTTGTGACTTTGTGTTTATGTAAGTCTCATTTGTGCTTTAACTTTGTATTGAGAATGAAAGATTGGAGTAAGAAAGAGAGTCATTAGAGAAATGAATTTGTATCAAGCATGAAGCATTACTGGTTGGGGATTAAGCTTCTTGGTGCTGATGTGAGGATCAGTTCCAAAATGCTTCTAAAGCTTGCCAATGGAAAGAGTCTCTCAAGGAAGGAGAGACAGCAACTCACACGAACCACTGCAGATATTTTAAGATGCGAGTTATATGAATCTTTTGTTGTATTTGAGAAGGTTAAGATGATTCCAGAAGTGAACTCTACTAAATTAAACGAAGCTATTATGAGTCAACTGGTCAAAGTTCGTAGACACAAAGATTTGGGGATTAAGCTTCCTGTTTATGATGGAAGAACAGCTCTTTACACAGCTGGAAATTATTATATGTATAATAGGAGTCAGTGACTAGTAAATTGTTATATTATTATATCACAGTCAAAAGATTATCCAAAGGGAAAGCAACATTTTACATTTTGATATTTACATAAAATAATTGTGGTGTTTAAATTACAACTTGTTTTAAAAGAACTTACAACTCAAGATTGTTGACCTTGTTTTAAAAGAACTTACAGCTCAAAGGTATGTTTAAATTTGAATTCTTCTTTAATTCCACTTTTAATTTTGAAAACATGATGCAAATTCTATATTTTTATGCAAAATAATTTCTAAATAGGTATATCAATTTGGAGATTTTTCTATTCTCCTAATATTACAAATCCAAAGTCAATAGGATGTGGATTACAGTCACTAAATATTGGTACTATGATATTTTATGGTCTAAAAGAGCTATTTTTACATTTTTTTTCTTGTTATTATTATTATTAACTTCTTATTTATGGGTTTTTGATTTCAGACACATTGGCTACTACATTCATAGAACCATTCCCTGTCATCGAGTTTGTAGCTCAAATTTTGGGGAAACAAGTCTACACAAAGCAAATTTCTGATGCTGATAGGATAAAGGTATAGTTGTAAATATCACAATTAAGCTTCTAAATCATCTCTGCTTGATTTTTTATAATGCATAAAAGATATATAAAGAGGCAAATAGCTATTACATTAAAAATAAATATGTTCCCTATATTGTTAAAAAGAGTAAAGTAGGTTGCTATTTCCTGCAATATACCCTATATCATGTAAAACTGTAATATTTATGAACTAGTTATGTTAATATGGAGCAGATAAAGAAAGCTCTTGGAGGTGTGAAAGTTGAAGTTAGCCATAGAGGAAATGTAAGAAGGAAATATCGCATCTCGGGGGTGACATCACAACCTACAAGGGAGCTAATTTGAGTTGCTTTAATATCTCCATAATTCATTACCTTTTCTCATTTTTTTATATATATATTTTTTCTTTTTTCTGTTTTCTTGAAGATTTCCTGTTGATGAGGAAAGGAATATGAAATCAGTTTTTGATTATTTTCATGAAGTTTATGGATTCAAAATAAAATATTTTGAATTATTTTATTTTTAGATTTGAACTTTAGGGTAGAAATGTAATTTTGAACTTTAGGGTAGAAAATTAATCAGTAGACAATTTCTTCATAAAGATTTTTTCTTTCAAAGTAACCATTGAGACATGTTAACAATTTGTTGGGAAAAGGAAACTCTTTTGTGAAAATGGTATCTACTTTCATCATAAGCACATGCTTAATTGTTGCAATCAACAACCCCAATCATCACATACTGAGAAGGGAATAGAAAATGACTTCCTATTAGCTCTTGTTATTTTATGCATTCAATATGTTGTTGCTATATATAAACATTAAATCTTTGTTGTTTTTTTCAAGTTTTTTGCAGATATACAAGTGTTGCATACTTCATTTCAATTGTTAGTTGTACTACTAATGATGGAAGCTGCTAATAAAAGAAATGGAAGAAGCCACATGAAATGGATTTTTTGTATTAAACACAAAGTAGATTAGATGAATGCAAATTTATATATTGTAAGAAATAGAATTGTATGACATTAAATTTTATGCAATGGATTGTATTTTTTTTATATGGTATTTTATTTCTATTATGAGACATTAAATGCAAATTTAATTTAAAAATTAATAAATATATAAATATATATATATATTTAAACATTTAAATTTACGATACGCAAAAATGTGTGTCATCTTCATTTATAACATGACCTTTCTTGACAGGGAGTTTAATGATACGCATTGCGTGTCATAAATGTGCGCCGTCAATGCCCGTCGTCTATAGACGACGCGCAAAAGCGTGTCGTCTCTCGTTATGACAGGGCCTTCCTTGACACGCATTTGCGCGTCGTCTGAGCGTTTTACGACACGCATTGCGTGTCGTAAAAGTCTGTTTTCTCTAGTAGTGTGGTGAAGTGAAATAGGTTTTGTGAAAGATTAAGAGGCAAAGACTAAGTGGGTTAGTGTAACTAGTCGTACCTAATAGTAATGAGAGTATAGGGCGAGTACCGGTGGCTTATTCCCCAAAATAAAGAACAAGAAAAAAATTGTTTGTAAAACATTTTATGGTGTCAATGCAGTTTTGTACCCTTTTATAGGGCTAAAGGGTTAAGTTATAGGTTTGGCGTCTGGCTCACGACGTAAGAGGATGTAATCATTTATAATGATAGGAATGCTAGTAATGTCGATAAGGCTTATACGAATGTATGAAAATAATAAGGTTCGAAGGTGGATTCGAATTTTGTAGGAAGGATTCGTACAACGAAGTAGTACCATGTTTGACCGAGCATGAAAATTTAAGGTTGGATGTTGGGCCATGTTACCAATTTGGAAAGTATAAGATGATGACATACTTGTGATAATCACCAGTGCATCCGGGAGTCTTGAACTAAGGCTTGTAAATTTTGCCATAAGAGGAATGGTTTGTGATTCAATTAGTATATTCGAAGTAAAGATGGTAGGGTAAGAACTACCTAAAGAAAAGCTTTTGGGTCAAAGGGATATTCTATGTTAGGTTTTAAGCTCAAGATGGAAACAACCTAAAGCTAAATTCGTAGAGTAGAAGAGAAGTTTCACTTATTAGTAGCAATGGGTTGAGCATTCGTGCCTCCTCGTGAGTCATATTAGGGATTCTCGCCAATGGCATCCAGGTGACTACTTGTGGCGACGCATCTACCTTCTAACGCGATGCTCCAATTGTCACCTTTGTCGGTACCGGAATGCTTTTCCTATTCGTAACTCTAGTATGAAGACGATGAAGAGGTATTGACGTATAACTTGTATAGGTTTCGAATTAAGATTATTACTAGTGTCTATCTAGCTACTCACCTTACGAATAGAGTCGATAGCTACCGAGGAATACTCATTCTCAGTCCTAAGCGGATTGTTTCTAGAGTGGCTAGTGATATAACGTAACTGGTTAACCTAGCACTTGATAAGGGATAAGAAAATTTCTAAATAAGGGATTGTGATAAAAGTGCACTTAGTTTATAAGTATACCTAGATGAATGCCTATAATATGCAATGCCCATACGCACACCGAAAAATTTTGTTTTTCAAAAGTTCGAGTTGAAAATTGTTTTGAACATAATTCTACTATAACCATTTCTAGCCTCACATTAAATTTCCTTAATTAAGCATAGTTGGCCAGGCTATACTTAATTAAAGTCCAATAATGCATACTCGAATTAGTTATACCAGTAGTATGTTCAATATCTTAAAAATGTTTTGAAAATTTTTGGCTATAGTTGTGGTTCTCCAAAGAAAAACTGGTATAATCTATAACATTCAGCTCTGATACCATTTATGTCACACCCTGCTAAAGCGAAAACACGGGGCGTGGCAGTACAAAGGGTCTCATAGCAAAAGTTAAAAGACAACACCAACCATAGTATTAAAAATCATTACAAATTTACAATGAGTTTGAACAACTTTTTAAAAGAAATTACAATGTATTTAAAAGACAACACATGTGAATGCTCCTACAAGTGATGTGTCTCTATGTTCCATTTACTCGATGATTCCTGAAAAAGCATGTAAAATGAGAGTCAACTATAAAAATAGTTGGTGAGTACTCACAGGTTTATAACATAATAAAGTTTGAAGTCATGAAAATCAGAATATTGATAACAGTTTCCATAAACAAATGTTCATTACTAAATAAGTAAATAAGTTTTCATGAATATAAGTTCGTTGCTAAAATGAGTAATAAAGTTTTCGTAAATAGAAGTTTGTTGCTAATATGAGAAGCAAAGTTCGCTACTCAAATGAGTAAACAGGTTCACTGCTACAAAGAGCAAACAAGTTGCTAAAATGAGTAATAAAGTTTTCGTAAATAGAAGTTTGTTGCTAATATGGATCATAGGTAAACTGAATATATAGCACAAGTACAACAATAAAAAAAAACAAAATTTGTATTCCGTCTTGATGTTTGAATATATGGTTCTTACAAATAATAGTATAATACATGAATTGCCTTAAACAGGTAGGCAGACATAACAAAAACTAGTAAACTAGATAGTCTGAAATCCTTGACTAATCTGTCGTCTGAATTGCTTGATTATTGATTCCCTGAGAATACATGTAGTTTTGAGGGTCTACACAAGGTTGGTGAGAGTTACATGTTTTCTCCTAACAGCAGTGATACTTTTAAAAAGTCTAACAATTATTTTCTTTGTAAGTAAAACCATACTTAAAACTGTTTTTGTAATGAGTCGTTGAATAACCATTGAAAACCAAAAGATGTATTTGCATAAGTAAGTCCATACTTAAAATTGTGCTTGTAAAGAGTCTTTGAATAAACATTGAAAACTAGAAGATGTCTTTGCATAAGTAAATCCATACTTAAAACTGTTTTGAGAGAAACCAAATCCATAGTTTTGTAGTGAGAGAGAGAGAGAGAGATTCTTGTTAATGTTTATAGTGAGTCCGGTAGTTGAGCTATGTGACTAGATATACGGATACAGTTATACAGATAAAGCTATACGAATATACGGATAAAGTTATATGTTGAAGTTTTAGTTAGCAACCATAGGTGTCAAGGTATACATATAAAGTTATATCATAACGTTTGGTTATAAAAGTCATTAACTAAGGTATGTGGATATACGGATAAAGTTATATCATAAAGTTTGACTATATAAGTCATTAACTAAGGTATGTGAATAGCTCTCAGCCGTAACTTATATGTGGATAAGTTACTAGGCATAATGATTTGCATAATGTCTATAAAAGTCGAGTATGTTTGGTATATACGTAAAAGGTGTGATATACTCGCTTTTATAAAGATGTACGTTTCAAAGTGGTGATCAATAGTACATGTATAAGCTCTAAGTTATAGTAATTATAACTTGTATAAATATGTATTTAAGCACAGACACACACACACACACACACACATATATAATATATATATATATATATATATATATATATATATATATATATACACACACACACACATGCATGGTAATAGTTGGATATTTGAAATACCACAAAGGTGGAAATGTCACATATCATATATATATATATATATATATATATATATATATATATATATATATATATATATATTTGAAAGACAAGACAGGAAAATTAATCTAGAATGTCGATTCTGTCCCTATTTTAGAAAAATTCTTGAAAATTCATCGGGAATCGGAATTAGGTTCCGTAAACTCTCAAGGTTTAGAAATTGAGTCTACTTCGTCCCTAATGTTTTCTCTAGTACGATATGTATCGTAACGGGTGAAAAGGAGCATTTTTACAGACTGGTCCGAAAAAGGACTGCTATGATATGCAGTTTTGCAAAGGTCATAATAAATTTGTATAAAGTTTTCAAGCCATAGGGTTTAAGATGGGCAAACAGGTCTTGAATGAACCACCATTTTTCACATAAAATCATAGCATTTTGTAGTGTGTTTTTCAAGAGTGTTTTTGAATAAACGAAATACGTGAGCACATGTATTCCCACCCCCTAAATATATAAAAACTATAAAAATAGGCTGTAAGCACTCACCTTAAATGTTTTGAATTTTGTTTACACTCGTTGTTGTGATCGTGTTCGGGAAGCACCGCGAGATGACACGAAATAACAAAAGTCTTTTAACCTGAGTTTTGACTTGGAAATATCCCACTAAATAAGGAAAAAATAGAGACTTTGACGTGGAAATTTTCACAAAAAATGGAAGCACAAGATGGCATATAAAGGTGGTGGAATGGTTGGCTAATGGTCGTGGTTTACCGGCGGTTGAAGGCACCTCCGGTGGGGGTTTTCTAGCTAAGAGAGAGATTAAAAGTGTAAGAATGGAGAGGGGAGAGTATGGGAATTATTTGGCTATGAATATGTGTTGAAAATGGGAAGCCAAGGCCTCCTTTTATAGTGTCTAGCAAGCCTCTAATAATGTGTAAGCACCATACTCTTAAGGGAAGTCAAACACTCAAGAATCACCATACTTTGTACAATGGAGAAGGAGTACACTTAAAGAGGTAAGGGGAGGAGGGGGATGGGTTAGTCACGTGGGTATGGAGGGAATGAGGGGTTCCTTGGCTGATTTTGGTCTCGAAAATCATGGATGGTGGGCCATGGTGATGTCACACTCTCAAAAAGTCCCAAAACAAACCATGGTTTGTGTGCGAAGTTCCCGAAGTCTAATATTTTTTTGAACATGTCGATGATAGAGTAGAGTCCAAGGATTCCAAAAACCTGAACGGATTAATTTTTCGAGTTGTAGAACTCCGGGAAATCGCATTTAAAGATTCACGTCTAATTGACCCAAAACGTCCAATTTTTCGACTTTTGCAATTTTTTTGCTGAAAATATTTAGAGTATGAAATTAAATAATAGACTATGACCTGAGTCCACAAGCGTTCTCGGAATTTCCATCTGAGGTGTTGAAGTTCCTCAATGGATCGAATCGGTTTTAGCAGTTTAAAGAAAATCAGTGTTATACTGGTTTTTTTTCTTATAATTGTCGTATCTTTTGCATAAGAATTCCGTTTTGGGCATTCTTCATATTTTGGAAATAGGGGAACATGTGCTACGAGACTAGTATGTTCGCTTCACTCACAACTGCTAAATAAATTTTCAGTTATTCAGACATATTAACTAGGGTTACAATTTGAGATGTTTGTTTCGTTTGAGATTTTCCAAATTTGGAACTAAGATACCATATGGTATCTTATAGTAGTTGTAATGACACTATTTATTTTTCAAAATATGCATTAAAGATCAATAGGTCAAATTACAAAGAGGTTTGCGGAGAACTGACTGACCATAGTTTTAGACTTAAATTATGGGATGTCACATATGTCAATGTGAAAATAATTATCAGAGTACAATCCAAAAATCATAAAAATGCAGAAAAACGAGTGGATGTGCTGCGATTAGGCCGGGGCCTTCCCTTTCTGTGACATCCCGAAATTTAGGTCATAGACTACGAATGACTAAATTACAGTAAATCTGTTTGTAAATTAAATCATTTAGTTTTAGTGCATCTAATGTAAAATAAATGAGTTCATTTCAAATATTATAAGATCTCAAATCATACTTTACTTCCAAATGTGTAAACTGTCAACGAATCAAATAGTTCAAACTACAACACCGATTAATGCGTCTGAAAAACTAAAATTTCGTATTTAGCATTTTTGAGCGAAGAAACCAGTAAAAACTCATAGTGCATGTTCCCCTGTTTCCGAAAATGTAAATAACGTCCAAAACGGAGTTTGTATGCAAAAGATACGACAGTTTTAAGAAAACACACAGTAAAACACTGATTTTCTTTAATCGCGTAAAACCGAATCGATCCGTTGAGACACTTACACACCTCCGATGGAAATTCCGAGAGCGTTTTTGGACTCAGGTTATGGCATAATATTTAATTTTATAGTCAAAATATTTTTAGCATAAATATTTGTGAAAATCGAAAAATCGAGCATTACAGACTATTTATACGCTGAACTTTAAACACGATTTCCCCGAGTTCCGTAACTCGAAATATTAATCTGTTTGATTTTTTGAAATCCTTGAATTAAGCTCATTCTATTGGCACGTTCGAAAAAATTCTCGACATTCGGATCCTGATGCACCCGATTAGGTGTGTTTTAAGGCACTTAATGAGGGTGTACCCTCATGCAGGGCCCACATGTCCTTGCTAGAGGAAAAATCAGCTCATTTCCTTGCCTATCCCTCCTTCCCACGTGCCCTCTTCCCCCTTTCCTTCTACCTCTTTCTTACTCTCCATCTAAAAGAGTACAAAGCATGGTTAATGAATCGATTGAAGGTATGACAAAAATGAGCATGTGTGTATGTGTTTTCACTATAAATAAAGACTCATACCTTCCCTCAACCATCACAACATCAACCATCTCCTCTTCCTCTCTCAAAAATATTGATCTCTCGCTCTCTATACCCTCCCATTCTCTCTAGATTACAAACACACACATAACACCAACACACCACCACTCTACCACCATTCCACCACCCAAAGGCCACTCTACACCAGCTTATAACCCCTCTCTTAGACCTCACTATCATCATAGCCCTTCCGGTTGTCGATTCCAGCTCAAAAATAGGAGAAAGAACCGAAGGAAGCCATCCCCCGAAACTCTTCCGCCACCCACTGCCACCTCCCTTTTCCCACCAAAACAATCCCTCTACCACCCTCCATTGCTATTGTGTTGCTGCCTTGTGACATCCTTCACCCCCTCTCTGTCTTCGTCTTCACCAGAACGCAAAGAAAACCGGCAGTAGGAGGTTGTCGGATTTTGTTCATCTTCACAGCACCACCTCTGCCTACTGCCACCACCGCCATCGGCCACCCCCTGATGTGGTAAGTCTTCTCCAAACACCCCATTATCCCTGTGTAGTTCCTTATTTGATCATAACAGCCGAAGCACAGGACCATTGCATTATTTTTTTCATATGCATGGCTCGACGAGAGACAAGAGGTTGCAAACCTCCTGTTAAACCAAATCCAAATACCAAACATATATAGCAAATTAATTAATTTGACCCCATTCATAAAAAAAATTCAAAACTAGTCCTAATCATTGGAACTTCAATTAAATTTGTCAAAACCCACCCTATTACGGAAAAACTATTTCAAACAAATCCAAGATTTTAATATCACCATTTAATAATTTTTTTATAAAATATTGATTAATATTGTATTAAATAGACTTTAGATTAAATAAATTTTTAGAAATTATTAAATAAATAAATTTTGGATTAAATTATAATTTTGGAAGATATTAAATTAAATTTTTAGATAAAATTTATTTAAATAAATTTAAATAACCTGTGGAATAACTAAACTTTGGAAAAATTATTAAATAAGTCTTATACTTAGTCAAAATACCGAATACCCTCCACATATTAACTTATGTTATTATTTCCTTAGGAAACCAAATTATCTCGGAGTATCCTGTTCACGGCAATACATCCTGCCTTTCTCGCATCAATTCTCGTAACAAATCGACTATCACACCATACAGTGAGTGTTACGACCCTCTTTTATATATTTTCGGAGGAGAATACATGTACTACTTATCCTAGATAATACAAAAATACACATAAAGTATTATTTTATAAACTATAACTTGTTTATAAATTATTGGTTAAACTTTTATATGTTACGAACAAATAAACTAGTTTTAAACTTCAATATCCTAGTATGTTATGTTGTGAGAATAATACAACTATTGAAATAACAGATGCCTTTTTACTATGGACCTTATAAAAGAAACATACTTTATTATAAAAGTTAGTGCCTTATACTTTACATACATGTCAAACAACTCGACTTTTATAAACTTGCTACCATGAAATTCATTATGCCTAGAACTTACCCACAATTAAGTTAGGGCTGAGACTTATTCACATACTTTTTAGTTAAGGGCTTTTTAGTGAGATGTTATTCATTAGCTGAGTCTAAACACTTAGCATACCCACACTACTATAACCGTTAATCTTTGGAGCGAGATACATATGCATATATCTATACGGGGTTGACATCCCACATGTGGTTACTAGCTACAACCTCGACCGATCAATCGAAGCGGATGATAAGTGTCTACGATCGTTACTGCAACGTCCAATGAAGTGTTGTAGAAGGGTACACCCAGTCAAATATTTCGGTTATAGAACTCACTATAAACATTAACTCATATATATATATATATATATATATATATATATATATATATATATATATATATATATATATATATATATATATATATATATATATATATATATATATATATATATATCTCCCTCTCTCATACTACAACTCATAAACTTGATTCTTTCAAAACTGTTTTAAGCATGAAATCACTTATACCAAGACACCTTTTTGATTTTTCAAAGCTTATTTAAATATGGTTTACTTATAAAGAAAATACTTTTCAACGCTTTTAAAAGTATCATTACTACTTCTAGCAGAAAACTTGTGTTGACCCTCAAAACTACATGTATTCTCAGGGAATCAGTAATCACGCAAATTCAGACAATGGATAGTCATGGATCTCAGGCAATTTAGTTTACTGCTTTTGTTATGTCCACCAACCTGTTTAAGGCAATTCATATATTATACTATTATCTGTAAGAACCATGTATTCAAAATTAAAGATGGAATACAAATGTTATTTTGTTTATTGTTGTACTTATGCTATATATTCAGTTTTACCTGTGATCCATGAACTTAGTCACACAGCCCGACATGTTCTGCCGCTTCGTCTGGGGGTGTGACACTTTCAAATTGGAGGTACCGGAAACATAAAATTAAACTGTAAGCACAAAACTTAGTGAGTTCCCCAAATACCACATACCATACATCAATCATACATGATATTGAAATATGTAACAGGTCTATTTCACCCCTGAGTCCCTTCCAACTTGCTGAGTCCCTTCTGAATCCTTTGGTATCTTTCAACCAATACGGGTCTCCTTCACACCCTACAACTAAGCATACAGTTATACTAGAAAGAGTCACAAAGACAACAAGTACCTACAAACATATTAATAAGTGTCACAAATATCACTACTATCCTACAACATAATCCAGTGGGACGACATTGGTGCCTTCGACCCACAAGTACAGTGAGGAAACTCACCTCAATCTGAATATGCACAAATCACACTCTCATGCTACTGCCACCACGGCTCCTCACAATGAACACAGTCTGTAAACCCGCAGATTCGGGCTAGTCGATTTAGAGACAATAAGCATCAAAAATGACTTTTTGATGGAAGATTATTTAAAAGGAATAATCTTAACTAATTTATAGTATATCTCACAAGGGTTCTATACATATAAAGAACGCTAAAATCCGAGTTATAACGAAGAAGTTATGACCCGTCGAAGTTTTTCGGCTAAAGCGGTACGGCACCGCGTAACGTAACAAGTGAATTTTTGATAAATTACTTTTTAGCCTTATGAATCTAAATGAAATTCTTATCATATGTTAAACCGAGAACGTACGACGATCCTACTCAATATCGATCCCTTATGGGTGCTCTTCAATACCTAACCATTACTTGACCTGATATTTCCTATACGGTTAATCAGATCAGTCAGTTTCTTCAGGCCCCAACTATCTTTTATTATTAGTGTGTAAAACGGATCCTTCGATATATTAAGGGCACCGTGTCCTTTGGTTTACGTTCTCTCGCCCGGAATCCACAAGTATCTTTGGCTAATCTGATACGGACTGGGCCCGATGTCTTGAGACACGACAATCCACCTATGGTTACTTGATATTCCTGGGGGGAAATCTAGTCTCGTGGAGTGCCAAGAAGCAACCCATTGTCTCTCGCTCCAGCTATGAATATGAACATCGAGCAATGGTTAATACCGCTGCATAAATTATATGGATCACTCATTAACTGTGTGAACTTCATGTTTTACCTCCTTCTCGAACGACCCTTTTATGTGATAAAAAGAGTGCTCTCTTTCTCTTTCAAAATTCGGTGTCTCACAAATGAGCTAACCATATATATCTTGGTTATAATTTTATTCAGGTACTTGTCTATTCTGGAAAACTACACACCAAGTTTGTTCCAACCAAACTTCAACTGGTTGATATTTTCACAAAAAGTCTTCCTCGACATCAGTTTGAGTTCTTCCAAGATATGTTACGCCTCAGTCCACCACCTTTTCGCTTGAAGGGGGACATTAGTCAACTTTAGTGTATTTGTTTTGTTATTGGTGTAGTCATGTGTATATCTCTATTTTAATAGGGTTGTTATTGTAAATTTTATCTTTATTGATAGATGTTCTATCCATCGTTTCCTTATGGAGAATTTACTTCTTAATTACGCACATAGAGACAACACTTTAGATTCTACATGCATATTTATACTTCCTACCAGTTTACACTTAAGCACATAGAGACTATTCTATCTATTCTACTAGTTCTCTATCCTAACATACATGGACATGTATTGTAATAGATAGTATAGTGAGATAACTCACATGGACAGTTTCTCGGAAGATTACAACTTCCTGGGTGATCCCACTGACGGGCAATGCGCCTAACAAGTATTCACCTATAATACTATAACTTATTAATCTCTATGGCGATCTAGTAATGAAAGCTAGTTCTCTCACTAATCCCAATGAATATTGAGATTTCTATCAAATAAGGATCAGTCAGACACGACAGTTGGGAGACTGGTCCATAAGACCCAATTAAGCAATTAAAACAGAAAAGGTATTTGGAAGAAATTAGTTTATTAATTTTTCATTTTATGATAAATTAGCTAAATGCTAATTTGGAATTAATTGTATTTAGTTAATTGTAGGGACTGGATGTTGATTAATTAAAAGCTTTCGTAAATTGGAATAGTCCATGGGTGATTTCAGCAAAAACGCAGTTGATTTGACATTGAGAAATTGGATGCTTATAAATAGGGAGCTAAGGATCAAACCCTAATTGGTCGAAACCCTAGCTAGAAATTTTAGCCTCTTCCTCCTTCTTTCTTCCCTCTTAACAAAACAACTCTTCTAGGTTTAGAATGAACATTTAACTAGAAATCATAATGTGCTTCCATTGGCATAGATTTCATGTTAGTGTATTCAAAAAGTTTCAGTGGTATCAAAGGGGTAGTTCATAGTTATTTGCATTATTAGATCCGCTTTGATTTGTGTAAAATCTTGTTTTCGTGTAAGGGTTTAAGGTGCGGAATTTTGATTTTGATTTTCTTATGTTCGTTTCTAATTACTAGTGCCCTAAGCTAGGGTTTAATCTCTATAACCTTAAAACCTAAATCGATAAAAAAAAACTGATGCATCGCTGCGCGTTCCGTCCGATTAGGCATCCCTTTATATTCCTAAGTTGTTTGGCAACTTTCCAAACTTGTTTTGCAAGGAATGCAAATTTGTAGATTTTTTAAATATTGAATATACCTCTTTTACTTGAAATATTATTTATGATATTGATCATAAATTTGAATATTAGTTTTATTAGTTATTAACATTGCCTCCTCGCATGTTTAGCTTAAATCAATAAACACATAAAATTTGATGGTTATATATATATATATATATATATATATATATATATATATATATATATATATATATATATATATATATATATAAAAGATATGTACATATATGTATAACATTGCGTCCTCATATTTTTAAATACATGGGAAGTCTTACCGTCACTAGGCTCACCCACTCTAATGCTTACAAGAAAGGTTTAAGGTGGTCTCTCTTATTTCCAAATGAGGTAGGTTTTTGAAAGATAAATGCTTACCACCGTCACCGGCTTTTTACTTTTTGAGTGGAGTTACCGAAAGAGATTGATATGAAGATGTTTCAAGTTAAAAGTATTAACTAAAGTATTAAAACAATATCCCGTTTTAAATAGTAAAAACTTGAATCATATGCTACCCATGAAAAACACACATTTTCTTTGTAACATGTTGACGGAGCGTCTGCGATTTTCTTGCACGTCAATTTAAGGTTATAGTTGAAAAAAATGTGGTACTTGTGAGACTCAAGCATATCTTGAGTTGGGGATCTCGTTTTTTTTTGTGTGGTTGCTTCTTCATTTAATCCATGATCCACGACATCCCAGTCATAGACTAAGATGATCATAAACGAGATTAACATGTCATTGGCCCTAGTCAATGAATCTTAAAGATCTATGGATTTCATAGTGATTGAAATTGGCGAATAGTGTTGACTACCTTAATAGCTTCATTGTATGATTACAAAACCCCTCTTCACATCATGGAGTGTAATATGTATCCAAAACATATTTAATGAAATTGTTGTACTGGGTAATTATTTTTCTAAGGATTAATAAAACATACTAGAATGGAACTTAATATTGAATGATGTCTATATATTCATTCACTAAAATTTACTGTTATAAAACCTTCTAAAGGATAAACTGATAAGATTGATCAACATTGTCTAAATTCGTAGTATAAGAATAATTCTCATAAACGATAAGAAAGATCATGCCTAAGATAAATCTTTTCTAAAGCTTTCTCCAACAATTTCCATAGTATTTTAACATATTAAAATATTATTTAAAACTAAAGATGAACAAAAAGAAAGATCATCCTGAAATCTGCTAATCAGCAGAAAGCACGCCACGTCCAGGTCTGGGCGTGCCACGCCCTGGGACTAGAAGGTTTCTTTCGATTTTCTCATATTTTTCAACTAGTGCTCATAACTAAAACCTGACTCTGATACCACTATTGGGTTTTCTATGCATCTATATACTAAAAATAGGCAACGAAAGTATTCAAAAATAATAATAAGTGTACATTCACACTAGATCTAGGTTTTACTATTAATTATAGCAACCTACTTTCGAAACTACGAAGATTAACTAACAAAAAGGATATAATGTGGCTTGCCAGAATTTAGGTCTAAAACTGTAGACAGTCAATTCACCGCGAACATCAATGTAACCTGAACTATTGAGTTTTAATGAATATTTTGAAAAATAAATAGTTCATTACAATGAAAATAAGATATGAAATGGTATATTACTTCCAACTGTGGAAAATCTCAAACGAATCACACAACACAAACTACAGCCCTAAGTTAATACGTCTAGAAAATTGAAAATTCGTATTAAGCAGTTGTGGACAAAGAAAACATTCTAGCCTTGTACCACATGTTCCCCTATTTCTAAAAATATAAATAATGTCCAAAACGGAGTTCGTATGCAAAAGATACAACCGTTATAAGAAAACAAACCAGTAAAACAATAATATTCTTTAAACTGCTAACACCGTATCTATCCGTTAAGGCATTTGCACACCTCAGATGGAGATTCCGAGAGTGTTTTTGGACTCATATTATGGTCTAATATTTCATTCCATACTTAAAATATTTTTAATAAAAATATTTGCAAAAGTCGAAAAATCGGACGTTTCGGGTCAATTAAACTCGAAACTTCAAACACGATTTTCGTGGAGTTCTACAACTCGAAAAATTAATTTGTTTCGGTTTTTTGAATCCTTAAGCTCTACTCTATCATTCTCCAGTTTTTATAAAAATATTAGGTGTTGAGATTTTTGCACGCAAAACTAAAAGGATTTTAAGGACTTTTTGCTATGTGTGACATCACCATGTCCCGCCATCCTTGATAGAAACGATCAAAATCAGTCGTGAACCCTCCTACCCCTCTTAAACGTGTCCCTTAACCCCTTTCCCCTTCCATCACCTTACCTTATTGTGTATACACGTCATCCAAAGTACAAAGATGGCCCTTTGAACTGTTTGACTTTCCTAATGGGTATGGCATGCATGGAGATGTGAGAGCGCACTTGGGCATTAAAAGGAAGGCTTAGGGTCTTCAATTCATGCACGATTCATCAGCCTCTTCCTCTCTCACTCTCCCCTCTCTATTCTCCTTCTCGCTCTCTCTCTCTCCCTCTCTCTCATTTTCTAAACACCACCAAAGACTACCACTCCACCAACGGAAACCACCACCCCTAGCCACCTCTTGGCCACCATCACCTTATACCACCTTTTTTTGCAAATATTTTTGCTTGTTTTTCTAAGTTCTAGACGCAAGTTTTTGTAATATTTTGTGGGTTTAAACCAAGTCCAAATCGGGTTCAAAGTTGCTTGTTATATTGGTGCAATCTCGAGTTGTTTCCCGAACTCAATCACGTTCTCTCCTCAAAACCGAATTCACACATTTATGGTAAGTGCTTACATCCCTTTTTTTATAGTTTTTATACATTTGGGGGGGGGAGGGGGGTACATGTGCTCAGATATCTCGTTTATGCAATAACACTCTTGAAAAACATACAACAAAATGCTATGATTTTATGTGAAAAATTGTGGTCCTTTCAAGACCTGTTTTTCCCATCTTAAACCCTATGGTTTGCAAAACTGTTTTGTATGCAAGTATTTTAGATCGATACCTTTTTACGGACTACTCTCACACACTCATACGATCTTTATACAATTTATTATGATTTTTTCAAAACTGCATATCATTACAGTCCTTTTTCATACCAGTCTGTAAAAATGGTCATTTTCACCTTAGTAAGAGTTCATATCAGGTAAGGTAAAAAATTAGGGACGAAGTCAACTAAATTTCTAAACCTTGAGACTTTACTGTTCCTAATTCCAACTCCTGATGAAGTTTCTAGAATTTTTCTAACATAGAGATGATATCGTCATTCTAGATTAATTTTCCTATTTTGTCTTTCAAATATATATATATATATATATATATATATATATATATATATATATGTATATATATATATATATATATATATATACACACACATATATGTGCGTGTTTAAATACATATATATAAGTTATAAGGATTATAACTTAGAACATCTACATGTACTTATGATGACTACTTTCAAACGTACCTCTTTAAGGCAATTCATGTACTATACAATTATCTGAAAGAACCATGTATTCAAACATGAAGATGAAATACAAATGTTGTTTTGTTTATTGTTGTACTTGTGATATATATATTCAGTTTACCAGTGATCCATGAACTAAGTCGTACACCTCGGCATGTTCCGCCACCTCGGTCGGGGGTGTGACAGATTGGTCTCAAAGCTAAATTGGCAATGGAGAACTCGATTCCTCGAAAGAGGATCACAACTATAGCAACATGCTACTAATAAAAGTATTATTATTAAGTACCCTACTTCTTGACTATTTATGGGAGAGGTAACTGGTTTGAAGTGTCGCTTGGGTTACTGGATTTCAGAACAACTATATGCTAAAATGACCATACCCTCCAGTGCTTCTTGTCTGGCCCTCATCCGTACTTGGTAGTATTGGAGTACAAAAAAAACTATCAATAATACTGCAAACCCCAACAATCAATAATATATAAGAGTTATATAAATACTCTGACTCGCGATGAGAACACTTAATAAAATTATAAGATACCCCCAACTACAACAACCAAATCAACCCTTTAGGTCAAACGACTCAAATACCTTGGATCTATGTTTTCTCTATTATACATGCAAATATGATTATCCAAGGTATTATCCTAACTAGCATGCCAAAACATTGATACTAGGATAATAAAATAGATAGAATACATACCTTGTTGTTGTTGCTTGACTCCATGAAGCTTGAGAGCCTAGTGCCCCAAGTGTGACACCTCAAATGGTTCACACAACATCATGAACTCTTGGAATAACCATGAGAAGAAGACATACATGTTCAAATCGGCTAGCCCTCAAAATATGTATCACTAGTGCCAATTTCTTGAACTAAAGGGGTTCTTATATAGTGTGGCTATTAGGGTTACACCATGTAACTCATGACTTTACCCATTCCTTATGCTTCATGGGTTTTAACCTCCATGGAGTATCCATGGATCACCACATGGGTTAAACCCAACATAAAGGAATCTTGGATCATAATCCCACATATATAAGAATGAATGATTTACACAATCAATTCCCATATATTTAATTAGTCTCTTTTTGGTCACTAAATTAAGTCCAAATTAATTCTTGATCAATACTAATTAAATAACATGATTTCATATTAATATATTAGAACTTATAATATATTAATATGTCACAAAATGTCTTTTCCTCATAAACGGTCTATCCAAATGTTCCGATGCCATGCAACCCAAATGGACCATGCCGAGTCGGGTCAAGTACATACCAATTATAGTTATGGACTTAGACACTAATCCAACACAACCAACCTTCAGTTATGAGTCTTACAGATTACAATGGTTGAGAGTTTTAGAGATTAAAGGATGTTCACAAGATTCGCTATAGAAACCTAGCACCTTAGAACCCTTATGTCAACCCCAAAATAATGTATACATTTTAAATACTTAAAAATTTGGGATAACATTCAGATTTTCCAAGTTCGCCTAAACGCGAAAAATAACAAATAACCAATAGCTCTGCTAACATCGTAGCAGAGAAACCCATAGTTCCCAATCGATCATTCAGTAGTCTCTAAACTTCTCTCTCTATCATTTGAAATTGGTAGGATTTAAATTCTCTCTCTCTATAATTTGGAAATTTATAGGATTTCTGGAATCGATCACTCTCTATAATTTGGAAAGTTGTAGGATTTATGGAATCGATAACTCTCTATAATTTGGAACCTTACCATGAAAGGATCAGAGGTGACTGCCTACACCTCGCGATTTAACGACCTCACAAACCTTTGTTTGGGGATGGTGAACCCAGAATACAAAAAGACCGAAAGGTACATCTAGGGATTAGCTTCACCAGTTCAATGTTTGGTTACTGCATCCAGACCCACTACCTTTGATAGTGCTAGGTAACTGTCCTATCAATTGACTGAGCAATGTATCCATTAGGGTACCATAACCCCACAAACTGAAAAGAACTAGGAAGGGGGTATAAAACGAAAGTTCCATTGGAACTCAAGATGGAACTCCAAACATCAAAAACCTAAGCCGGAACATGTTGTTGTCTATGCCGCAATTACCAACACTCCCACCATATCAAAGCCCTACTATGGGAATTTACCCCACATACCAAGTGAAATTTCAACCATGTCAGAAATTGCATGGTCTGCAACAACTGTAAGTTAAGATGTCACACCTCTAAGTACTACACAAAGAACTCAAACAATGCAACCACAACCCCTACTGCTGGAGGAAGCCATAACTGCTTCTAATGCATTCGCCCGAGGCATTTTAAGAGGGACTGAATGAAACTGAATAATCAGGGTGGCCAAGGAAGAACAAGTGTGATAGGTGTTGGAGATGCCCGCCAGGAACCAACTATGGTTACGGGTACGTTTCTTATCAAAAATATTTATGGTTCCGTATTACTTGATACTGGTGCTGATAGAAGATTTATTTCCCATAAGTTTAGAAGCATGATTAACCATAAATCATGCAAACTTAACGAAGCTTACACGGTAGAAGTAGCAAACGGCCAGATAGAAAGCACCTTAGAAATACTCACTAATTGCCTTCTCACCTTGACTAACCACGTCTTTCACATCAACCTAATACCTATGACCATCGAAAGTTTTGATGTAATCATCAGAATAGATTGGTTATTGCTTCATCGAGCAAAGATTTTATGTTACGAAAAATCCATCTGACTACCTTTGACCAACAATGAAGTTCTTTTGATTTACAGAGATAAATCTGGAAAGAGTATAAGAATCATCTCTTTCATGAAGGCAAGAAGGTGATTGCAGAAGAGATGCTTTGCTTTCGTGGCCCATATGGTGGATATGCAAGGCAAGGGTAAGGAAACTAAAGACATACTGCAAGTGTGCGACTACCCGAATGTATTTTTATAGGAACTACCTGAAGTACCTCCAGTCAGAGGAGTAGAATTCTGAATCGACCTAATCCCAGGTACGGAACCAGTGGAAAAATCTCCTTATCGTCTGGCTCTATCGGAAATGCAAGAACTCTCCAGTCAACTCCACGAACTTATTGACAAAGGCTTTATCCAGCCAAGCTTCTTACCATGGGGAGTTCCGATATTGTTTTTCAAAAAGAAGGATGGATTTTTTAGGATATGCATCGACTACCGAGAGTTGAACAAACTCACCATAAAAAATCGATATTCACTCCCGAAAATTGATGACCTGTTCGATCAGCTACAAGGATCATGCTACTACTCAAATATCGATCTAAGATCTGACTATCATCAACTAGGATTTCAACAAGTAGTCATTCCAAAAACAATATTCAGAACTCGGTACAGTCACTACAAGTTTTTGGTTATGGCATTCGGATATTGCCAACGCACCAGCCATATTCATGGACCTTATGAATCGGGTGTGTTAACCCTATTTGGATAAATTTGTAATCATTTTTATCAATGACATATTAATATATTCACGAACCAAAGAAGAACATGGCCAACACTTGAAATTAATTCTGGAACTATTAAGGAAGGAGAAGTTTTATGCAAATTTCTCTAAATGCGAGTTCTGGATTAAGGAAGTGCATTTCCTCGACCATGTGGTCTGATTTACATCAATCCCGCAAAGATCAAAGCGGTTAGGGATTGGAAAGCACCAACAATGCCAACCGAAGTACACTAATTCCTACGGATTGCGGTCTATTACCGAAGATTCATCGAGAAATTCTCTAAAATACCCAAACCTCTCACCGCTCTAACCCAGAAGTACAAAAAGTTTAATTAGGGAGACAGACAAGATTCTGCCTTTCATAAATTAAAACAATTGTTGTGCAATGCACCAATTTTGTCTCTTCCAGAGGGAACATAAGACTTTGTAGTATTCTGAGATGCCTCTCACCAAGGGTTAGGATGCGTATTGATGCAAATGAATAAAGTCATTGCATACACATCCATAAAAATTAAGCCAAAGAAAGCCAACTACACTACCCATGACTTAGAGTTGGGAGCTGTAGTGTTTGCCTTAAAGACTTGGAGACACTACCTATACGAAAGGTAGTGTGTCATGTTAACCGACCACAAAAGCATTCAACACATCTTCGACCAGAAGGAGCTCAACATGAGACAGCGGAGATGGGTAAAATTGCTAAATGATTAAGAATGTGAAATTCATTATCATCTTGGTAAAGCAAATGTCGTAGTAGACTCTTTAAGCAGCAAAGAACAAGCGAATCCACTTCGTGTGAAGCCTCTAACCTTAACAATCAACTCTAATCCACCACCCAAATTCGAGACGCTCAGCTAGAAGCACTCAAACCTAAAAATATCGTAGAATAAAACCTGTGAGGTATGGGCAAACAATTCGACTCAAGGAAGAAGGAACACGATATTTCATGAGTCGAATTTATACCCTGAGGTTTGGTAAAGTTAGGAGTCTAGTCTTAAATGCCGCTCATAAGTCGAGATATTCGATACATCCCAAATCAGATAAGATGTATCTCGATCTTAAGAAGCTTTATTGGTGGCCCAACATGAAGGTAGAGATTGCCACCTATGTCAGTAAATGCTTGACTTGCTCCTAAGTCAAAGAAACCATCAACCCAATAATAGAAGTAGGAACAAATAACCATGGACTTCATAACAAAGTTTCCAAACAATTCAAGCGGTTATCACACCATTTAGTTAGTGGTTGACCGTTTGACCAAGTCTGCCTATTTCCTAGCCATCAAACAAACTTACAAGATGGAAAAATTCACCATGACTATCTGAGGGAAATAGTCATATTGCATGGTGTGCCAATATCTATTATCTCGGACCGAGATAATAGATTCACTTCCAAATTGTGCAATCATTGTAGAGGTACCTTACGAACCAAACTAGACATGGGTAATGCATATCATCTGCAGTCAATTCACTGCAAACATCATTGTAACCTGACCTATT
The DNA here is from genome assembly GCF_052849685.1 of Lactuca virosa. Lineage (NCBI taxonomy): Eukaryota > Viridiplantae > Streptophyta > Magnoliopsida > Asterales > Asteraceae > Lactuca > Lactuca virosa. The sequence continues at coordinate 162,962,402 of NC_136433.1, read as the reverse complement.
GAGCTTTAATGAATAATTTAAAAAATAAATAGTTTCATTACACTAATAATAAGATATAAAATGGTATCTTACTTCCAATTGTGAAAATCTTAAACGAATCACACAGCACAAACTACAACCCTAGTTAATACGTATGAAAAACTGAAGATTTGTATTAAGAAGTTTTGAGCAAAGCAAACATTCTAGTCTCCAAACTTCCAAAACGGAGTTTGTATGCAAAATATACGACCATTATAAGAAAACAAACCAGTAAAACACTAATTTTCATTAAACTGCTAAAAGTGTATCTATCTGGTAAGGCACTTGCACACCTCAGATGGAGACTCCAAGAGAATTTTTAGACTCAAACTATGGTCTAATAGTTAATTCCATACTAGAAACATTTGTCGTAAAAATATTTTCAAAAGTCGAAAAATCAGACGTTTCGGGTCAATTAGATTCGAAACATTAAACGCGATTTCCCGGAGTTCTACAACTCAAAAAATTAATCCGTTCGTGTTTTCGAATCCTTGAACTCTACTCTATCATTCTCCATTTGCGAAAAAAAATATTAGGTTTCGGGATTTTTGCACGCAAAACTAGAAGCATTTTAAGGACTTTTTGCTATGTGTGACAACACCATGGCCTACCATCCTTGCTAGAAATGATTAAAATCAGCCATTAACCCTCATACCCCCCCTTACCCATGTCCCCTACCCCTTCCATCACCTTACCTTCTTGTGTATACACTTCATCCAAAGTGCGAAGAATGGCCATTTTAAGTGTTTCACTTTCCTAATGGGTATGGCATGCATGGACATGTGAGAGCTCACTTGGGCTATAAAAGGAAGGATTGGGGTCTTCATTTCATACATAATTCATTATCCACCTCCTCTCTCACTCTCCACTCTCCATTATGTTTCTCTCTCTCTCTCTCTCTCTCTCTCTCTCTCTCTCTCTCGGTTTAGAAAAACCACTGAAGACCACCACTCCACCACCGGAAACCACCGCCCTTAGCCACCTCTCAGCAACCGCCACCTCCTACCACCTTTTCTTTTTCAAATCTTTTGTGGTGTTTTTCTAAGTTCTAGACTCAAATTTTGGTGTTATTTTGTGGGATTAAACCAAGTTGAAAATGGGTTCAAAGTTGCTTGCAATAATTATGCTGTCTAGAGGTGTTTGCCGAACACAATAACATTCTCGCGTCTAAACCGAATTCACAAATATTAAGGTGAGTGCTTATGGCCCCTTTATGTATTTTTTATATATTTTGGAAGCAGGGTGGGGGGATATATATGCTCACATATTTTGTTTATGTGAAAAATTGTGGTCCATTCAAGGCCTGTTTTTCCCATATTAAAGCCTATGTTTGCAAAACTCTTTTCTGTGCACGTACTTCAGATCAATAACTTTTCAGGGACTACTCCCACATGTTCATACATTCTTTGCACAATGTAATATGATTTTTGCAAAACGGCATATCATTGTAGTCCTTATTCGGACAAGTATGTAAAAACAGTGATTTTTACCTTAGTAAGTTTTCATATCATGTAAGGGAAAAAAATTAGGGACAAAGTAGACTCAACTTCTAAACCTTGAGAGTTTACGGATGCTAATTCGAACTCCCGATGATTTTTCTAGAATTTTTCTAAAAAAGGGACAAAATAGACATTCTAGATTAATTTTCCTGTTTTGTCTTTCAAATATATATATATATATATATATATATATATATATATATATATATATATATATATATATACATGTACTTATGATCACTACTTTGAAACATACCTCTTTATAAAAGCAAGTACATTACAGTTTTACGTATATACCAAACATACTTGGCTTTCATAAACTCTATGAAAATCATTATGCCTACTGACTTATCCGCATACAAGTTAGGGCTGAGAGCTATTCATATACCTTAGTTAATGGGTTTATAGTCAGACATTATTTATTAGCTCTTTCTAAATACTTAGCATACCCACACTACTATAATCGTTAATCCTCGGAGCGAGATATATATATGTATAGATCTATACGGGGTTGACATCCCCACCTACGGTTGTTAGCTGCAACCTCGACTAATCAATCGAAACGGGTGATAAGTATCTACTATTTTTACTACGACGTATAATGAAGCATTGTAGGGGGTACATTCAGTCACATAGCTCGGTTATAGGACTCACTATAAACATTAACTAGAATCTCTCTCTCTCTCACACACACACACACACACTCTCTCTCTATCTATCTATCACTACAAAACCATGGATTTGGTTTCTGTCAAAACATTTTTAAGAATGGATTTAGTTATGCAACGATATCTTTTGGTTTTCGATGGTTATTCAAAGACTCTTTACAAACACAATTTTAAAGTATAGATTTACTTATGCAAAGGCATCTTTTTGTTTTCAATGGTTAATCAGAGACTCATTACAAACACAGTTTTAAGTATGGTTTTACTTATAAAGAAAATATTTTGTAGACTTTTTACAAGTATCATTGTTGTTAGCAGAAAACCTGTAACTCTCATCAACCTTGTGTTGACCCTCAAAACTACATGTTCTCACAAGGAATCAGAAATCAAGCAATTCAGATGATGGATTAGTCATGGATTTCAGACTATCTAGTTTACTAGTATTGTTATGTCTTCCTATCTGTTTATGGAAATTATTGTACTATACTATTATATGTAAGAACCATGTATTCAAACATCAAGATGAAAAATAAATGTTGTATTCTTTACTGTTGTACTTGTGCTACATATTCAATTTACCTATGATCCATGAAATAAGTCGCACAACTCGACATGTTCCACCGCTTGATCCGTGGGTGTGACTTATAATTACTAAACTTTCAAGAATAATCATATATACAACTGATCCTTTAAAGATATTGAACTACTTGCAATCATATGGAGGGACTAGCACCCTCAGTAGAATGCCTCAAACAGCTCACACCCAAAAATCTAAAACCCTAGAAAATTGAGGAGACAAAAGAGAAGACTATGAGAACAAAAATATCATTCTAGTAAAGGTTAGGAACAAATTTATGAAGGCCAAAGGGTCTATTTATAGCTGAGGTAACTTCCTGATAAAGCTGATTTGAATCAAATATGCAAAGGCATCTTTTGACCCTCAAAATATTTTTTAGACTTTTTACAAGTATCACTGTTGTTAGCAGAAAACCTGTAACTCTCACCAACCTTGTGTTGACCCTCAAAACTAAATGTTCTCTAAAGGAATCAGAAATCAAGCAATTCAGATGATGGATTAGTCATGGATTTTAGACTATCTGGTTTACTAGTATTGTTATGTCTTCTTATATGTTTATGTAAATTCTTGTACTATACTATTATATGTAAGAACCATGTATTCAAACATCAAGATGAAAAAAAAATGGTGTTTTGTTTAGTGTTGTACTTGTGCTACATATTCAATTTACCTATGATCCATGAAATAAGTCGCACAACTCGACAAGTTCCACCACCTCGGCCGTGTGTGTGACATATAATTACTAAACTTTCAAGTATAATCATATATACAATTAATTCTTTAAAGATATTGAACTACTTGCAATCACATGGAGGGAGTAGCACCCTCACTATAATGCCTCTAACATCTCACACCCAAAAATCTAAAACCCTAGAAAATTGAGGAGAGAAAAGAGAAGACTATGAGAACAAAAATATCATTCTAGTAAAGGTTAGGAACAAATTTATGAGGGCCAAAGGGTCTATTTATAGCTGAGGTAACTTCCAGATAAAGCTAATTTGAATCAATTATGTAAAGGCATCTTTTAACCCTCAAAATATTTTTTAGACTTTTTACAAGTATCACTGTTGTTAGCAGAAAACCTGTAACTCTCACCAACCTTGTGTTGACCCTCAAAACTACATGTTCTCTAAAGGAATCATAAATCAAGCAATTCAGATGATGGATTAGTCATGCATTTTAGACTATCTAGTTTACTAGTATTGTTCTGTCTGTATATTTGTTTAAGTAAATTCTTGTACTATACTATTATATGTAAGAACCATGTATTCAAACATCAAGATGAAAAACAAATATTGTTTTGTTTAGTGTTGTACTTGTGCTACATATTCAATTTACCTATGATCCATGAAATAAGTCGCACAACTCGACATGTTCCACCACCTCGGCAGTGGGTGTGACATATAATTACTACACTTTCAAGTATAATCATATATACAATTGATTCTTTAAATATATTGAACTACTTGCAATCACATGGAGGGACTAGCACCCTCACTAGAATTCCTCTAACAGCTCACACCCAAAAATCTAAAACCCTAGAAAATTGAGGAGAGAAAAGAGAAGATTATGAGAACAAAAATATCATTCTAGTAAAGGTTAGGAACAAATTTATGAAGGCCAAAGGGTCTATTTATAGCTGAGGTAACTTCCAGATAAAGCTTATTTAAATCAATTATGTAAAGGCATCTTTTGACCCTCAAAATATTTTTTAGAATTTTTACAAGTATCACTGTTGTTAGCAGAAAACCTGTAATTCTCACCAACCTTCTGTTGACCCTCAAAACTACATGTTCTCTCAAGGAATCAGAAATCAAGCAATTCAGACGATGGATTAGTCATGGATTTCAGACTATCTACTTTACTAGTATTGTTATGTCTGCCTATCTGTTTAAGTAAATTCTTGTATTATACTATTATATGTAAGAACCATGTATTCAAACATCAAGATGAAAAACAAATGTTGTTTTGTTTAGTGTTGTACTTGTGCTATATATATTCAGTTTACCTATGATCCATGAAATAATTCACACAACTCGACATGTTCCACCGCCTCGGTCATGGGTGTGACATATAATTACTAAACTTTCAAGTATAATCATATATATAATTTATTCTTTAAAGATATTGAATTACTTGCAATCACATGGAGGGATTGGCACCCTCAGTAGAATGCCTCTAATAGCTCAAACCCAAAAAGCTAAAACCCTAGAAAATTAAGGAGAGAAAAGAGAAGACTATGAGAACGAAAAATATCATTCTAGTAAAGGTTAGGAACAAATTTATGAAGGCCAAAGGATCTATTTATAGTTGAGGTAACTTCCAGATAAAGCTGATTTGAATCAATTAAATAATCATATTTAATCCAGATTCAAATCTTTATCCTTATCAGCTATTAGGATCGATTCTAGATCCCTTCTATAGCTCTAATACCCACCCTCTTTGGGGATTCCAAAATGTCCCCTTTGCTCAACTATTGAATAATTAACATTTTAATCTTTGTACCTTTAATCAATTCATATTTAATTGTAATTAATTCCAATTTATTCAAATTAATTCTAAATCAATTTTAACTAGTTTCTAATTAATTTATCAAATCATGATAAATTAATAAACTATTTATCTCACTCTCTTAAATCTTTTTCTAGCTATATTAGCTCTTAAGGGCAACCCAAAAAGGTCTTTTTTATTATTCCCTAAGTTATACAAAATTAGTTATGACATTACACACCTATCTCCAATAGTCTCCCATTTAGACAAGTCATTAACTACTATTGGTCAAATAATCTTCAAATAACCAACCAAGTTTGCATTCCACATCAACTGCTAAACTTTGATCTTATCACGTATCAGCCCTTTAATAAGTGATCAATTATTCATATGATTCTACAAGATATCATTATAAAGTGAGTCATGGATTATAAATCAACCTAACAGTCCAACATTATGTTTCTCAATTTTCTGATTTTTGATGATAAAATCAGACTTCGAATTGAACACATCAATTTAGTCCGGACATGCCCATGCATATTAGATATCAGCGCAAAATCATCAAGGGGACCAAGGATATCGCTTCTCATGTTAAGGTAGAAGGAACATAGAAATTTTGACTATATAGTTTTTGTCTGCTTTTCGAATCATGCATGGACTTACTCGTTATGACCACCAGTAAGGGTAGTGTTAGAGCAAGACCAGTACACAACCTACTTGTATGCAAAGAACTCAATGTCTCTCCATTTTAAGAATATAAGAGATTATCATCTAAGAATTACCTATGATAGAATCCATCAAGTAATCTCTCTTAATGCAGGTTGTTCCAATACTTAAAATACAATTTCAAGTAATCATGAGTGTTGGTGCAATCTCCATTGTATGTCCAATATCTATAGACAATCCACCACCTTCATCACAGTCTTAATGCCTATACTCACTCCCAATAGTATGAGCGACTACGAAGTTTTGAATAAATTAATATTTAGGAAGTGGTTTCTATACATGCCAAAGGAGAAAACATTTATAAACTAATTAAAATGATTGATCACCATCATATATTAGGATCTCTACTTAATAATCACCAAGTCAGATTAAGACTTTATACTTCTTAAGTTCTCAAATTTAAAATAAACTATTTCAATTAGGCTCTAGTCAAATCATTTGCAAATCAGTTTCCCCAAGATCAAGTTTCACTGCCAGTCTTACTATCAAACTTGTTGACTTAGAAAACTGATTGACAAGTTTTCCTTTCCATATGACTATTGACTATGACGTTTTCACATTCATCTAACTACCAAATGTAATGGTACTTACTGATTATACCCCATGTGAGCTTGCGTAACTTGGGATCTATACTCGAGGTAAGTTCACCCTTTTAATCAGAAGAAATTTTCATAAGGATCATCAATGATTGAATTTCAAGAAAGATGTCACTAATGAATATCCTTCATTCACATAGTTTCCTTTTCAATGTAGTTGGTTGCAATAATACTCCAAGTTTATTATTAAATCCACTAGGGTATATTACTTGGTACTCTCTCAAGAAATACTTCACCATTCAGTAACAGACACGAATTCCGATTGCAAACTAAATTGTCTTTATATTGTGAAACTCAGCATCAATATAACCTTTACATTGAACTCTTTCATACTGTGATCGTATCCTTTTTCCTCCCAGGACACTAAGGAATGTTATTGATTTTGATTCATCGTTTCTCGCCATGTTGATCTGATTTGACCTACCATGCTCGTAGCATATGATTCATCATATTTGGTATATTTTATGGCATACATGATCAATCCCATAAGCAAAAGTATGTGGGACACGATTCATTTTTTCTAGCTCAATACTAGAACTAGGACATTATATATGGCTTATTTGCGGTTTCCTCACTGAAAAAAAGATCTCAGTTACTCCCACTATATATGGATTATGTTTGTTTTTCTAAATTCAAACTCTTTGAACTTTCTCAATGAAACAAAAATCCCAATAACTCCCACTATCTTTGACATAACTTTTGGTCCATCTTTGTTTCTCGGAATTCAAATTTCTTGAATTCTTTCATTGAAGGAATGATCCCATCTCACGAGATGCTCGTTCAGTTCATACACAAACTCCATAATCTTATACATTCTTCATAACCTATCGTGGTTCGACTATGTGTTAGTTCTTATTCATGTTTGTCATCTTCTTGAAGGTTCACTAACACTTACAGTTTTAATTAGAAGTATTTTATCAATCACGTTTTCAAACTTCCTTAGACTGAATCTCATTCTCCATGTCCATCCTCCATCTTTGCAACATTAAAGGTCCTGCCATAGCTTCCGATAGATGACATACTATGATGATTGTCAACCAATGACTCACATATCCACAATCTCTACGACTAGGTATATGATGTTCTCTATCAAAATATATTAAGAAGATTTGGAGGTATTTATATTTCCTTCGATAGCTCTATTAAACTCGAAATGAATGCTAGGACCAACTTTAGGTTCTTTGTTGGTTGACACTTGAATCTTATCAAGATCAGTGTGGCTACTACTAACTCGTTTGCATATTAGCTCTTTCTTTTGGAAGATTTCCCTTCGAGCAATAAACATTTTGTTATAAGAAATTTTGTGAAACTATGATCCAAAACGCTTGTTGGGTTGTCCAACGAGACAACACATCTCCAATCTAAGTCCTAGGTTGTCGAGCACTTCATGAAGAACGTAAACCTCATAATTGTAGACTTCCAAATGTACTTAATAAGGGATGAAACCTTACTTCACATTTTAGAGACTGTTTCAAAACGTTCTAAATTCGTGTAAGCCTAAGGAATCTTGTAACATTATTCATGGTACAATCCATGAATCGTTCTGTTAAGCATAATAAAAATCATCAAGCAATAAATCAAACAGCAATTTGTTTCTCTTTTTCTAACAACACTCCTTGCGACACTGTTTTGAGAAGAGACAATTTATGATACCTTTTCATATTTCCTTACATGGTCAATATGGTTTTGACAAAGATTTTATCACCATTCTTATTGGATCTGAGTGTCTCTTCCTTTTTCCAAGTTGATTCTTGACTTTGTTTTATGAGAACTATGAACATCTAGAACGTTTTAGTCTCAATGTTAGTCAGATAAACATGTTCACACGAAGTTGTTTTTACAATGTATTGTGGTTTATTTGTACGGTCCATCAGTGAAAACTACATCCAAAATATATTTACATTACCAAATAATGTATTAATCATCAATCTTGATAAACATGATTTGCATTTACCATAATACTCATTGTCAAATGAATTCCAAAGTCCTATCTAACTGGATATTTGGCAATTCGATTCTTATTTTCATGTAACGTCCCAAAAATTACAAAGAGATGTTTATTCATAAAATAGATTAAACAATTAAAACCATTGGGTAACAGTGTTTGGTTGAAATCATACATTATCACAGTTAAATTTACAAAACTGTGAAAATGAATATCTTCGATGCGTGTGTACAATCCCACCGAGATCTTCTCACAAACAATCGGTAAAAATGTTTAATCCACAACTGTAAGCATAAATCTTAGTCGGTTCCCTAATATACTGCATATACCACCATGCATATAATGCATGCACATACAGTCATCAATTGTAGCACCAAGCAACCAAATCTCTTATCCACATACATATATCATATGCAACGAGCCCAACCCAAGAGTTCACAGGCCTAACCCAAGTCACATAATGGGCCCCACCCAAACATACGTAACATGCCCCACCAAACCATACATAACATGCCCCGCCCAACCATACATTACGGTCCTCGCCCTTGGAGTAAATGAGCCCAACCCAAACTCAACTACCATGAGCTACATCATTTTATTCCATACAAATGTCAGGGGCTAGATCCTAGTCTTCCATACAATTCACAAAGTCGTATGTAGTCAGGGATCGAATAAACAGTCGAACAGATGATCCACCTGAAAACGAACAATCAGACAAGAACATCGAAATAAGGCATCAGGCTAAGAGTTCTCTGGCTATCCAACCCAAGCTATTACTACCACATAATCTTGTAATACAAACACATACATATACTAACATATTATGTACCCTTGACATATAGCCTTCCCTATTTACGCTACCATTAACCACTTCTCAATTAAGTCCTTCGCTGGCCATTCATGCACAATCCTGATAACAGGCCTTCCCCAATTACCTTAACCAAACATAACTCCTAACAGTATCATACGAACAACTGGCAAGACCCTACCGGTTTAACATACCATGACACCAAGTGTCTTACATTGTATATGCATAGGAAGGAGTTATCCTAGTCAAATAGCATACTTGTACTCTAACAATACCTCTATCTTACTATGGAAAGGATATAAAATAGGATACACAGCGTAGTGAGAAACTAACCTGAACTGAAGAATTGTAGATGCACAACAACACTCTCACCCTTACACTAATCAATCACGCAAACCGACTGACACCAAAAGAGATGAATCATCAACTAAAAACCCCAAATCCTCCAAGTATGACCCAAAGTCAAATTGGTCAAAAGTCATCGGTTAAAAAAAATCAATGGTCACCACGACGTGGAGACGACTTAGCCACATCGTAGGAAATGGATGACAAAACAAACGACATGAAGGACATTGCCACATCGTGGTCCCTTCTAGGCCACATCGTGTGCATGTGTGGACAAAAAAATCATGAGAATGGACTCCACCATGCCGTGGTTATTCCTTGGCCACGTCGTGGTCACTGGAAATTTCTACAATTCTTCATTAAGAGCTTAATCCTTACATATCAAGGATCAAAACTTTAGATACAATACTTCTCATTGACTTGATGGATAAAGTTTCCAACTTTATCCAATAGGACCTCACCCCAAAACAAGATCTAAAACCCTAAGTCCATTAAGTCCTTATTATATCCAAAACTTGCTCAAGAACACAAGATAGCCCCATACATGACTCTTTTCTCATTCTCAGGAACCTAATAACCATTTGAGGGCCACAACAAGCTCTGGTGTTCCTCAAACTCCAAGAACATCCATGGAAGGGACGAAAATCATCCAAAATGAACTCGAACTTGAAACAACAAGATCAAAGGTCAAGATATGAACTTTATACCTTCAATAACATGAAATAAGAAGAGAGTGATAAATCTAAGCTAGCTCCTTCCTTCCTTGCACCAATATGAAATTACTCATTCCTCAAGCTTCACCAAAAGTAAGAACAAGCTCTTCAATTAAACAAACAAACTCTCAATCATGCATGGATGCTTAGGTTTCGAAATTAAGAGATAGAGGTTGAATATAATGACCTAAACCTAAAGTTAAGGTCCTTAAATATGGTACAAACCCTTAAATTCATGGGCTTGGGCTACAACAGCTTCCACGCCGTGGCAAACGAGCGAGACTTGTTTCCATTAAGTTGCCATGTCACGCCGTGGTCATGAATCCACCACACTGTGGCATGTGGTTTTCTTCAAAAACCATAACATTGTCCCACTTATGTCTTTAGCCGATTCGTTTGGGAAAAAGGGTGTTACAACTCTCCCCCACTTAAATTAGATTTCGTCTTCAAAATCTTTGCTTACTAGTTACTCTTAACCACCCTCTGAACCCCTTGTGGGTTCTCTAAGCCCGCTCCTTAAAACCGAGTACAAACTTCCAAAGGTTGAACCTTAACCAATGTAGCACTGGGATAATGCCCTAAATAGACTACCTCTTATCACCACCAAAACCGAACCAATCCTTAGGGATAAGAACGCTACCTCAACGAAGAAACGAATACCAACACAACATAACTAACCAACATCAAGAAAAGATAACTCTTTATCTATAATTTGAAAACTCTAAAATCATGACTAACCTCCAGAAAGAAAGAGCCACCCCAACATCAACCATGTTGACCGAAAACTCATGGATTTGAACCGAATAAGACCTCTCCGACCTTACGCCACCCTACTGATAAACTGAAGAGTGCCATGCATGGCCCACCACTAGAGCCAACAACCTCATACACGGATGAAAAAGAAAACCCCAACAAAAGCCTAATAGACATATAAATGTGCCTCGCCCAACAATCAAAAGCTCCACCAGCCTAAACATCGACACTACTCCAACAACCCTTACGCCTGAATAAAGGAGAGACTAAAAAAATAATGATGAGCCAGACTCAACCGAAGCGAATGTCGTGGTCGTCCTACAGTTTTACAATCACCCCTGCAACGACCTATTTCAGCTAACTAAATACTACGGGCCAGATCATAGTTTTACAACACTCCTGCGACTGCCATGGGATCTCCTATGGTCTTTCAAACAAACATACAAAGATATCAAGAAAAACTGACACGAGATAGACCTCTAGTCTACTAGACAAATCAGTTGTTCGTTTTGTGCTTCAAATCCCAAAATAGGTAGAGAGGCCCTCACACAACCCTCAACCTGAGGCTAACCGCAAACTAAATCTTGTGCCGCTACCAACGCTTCAAGTTCTCAAACGAGATGACCTTCAATCCTCCACGTCAACTTCTCTAATTACAACTAATTGTTGGATGTCGTTCCTTGCATAAGCTTCATTTCTGACAACAACCAAAACCTACTATCCTCCTACCCTTGAATATGAATCTCAGGGATGATCTACACTCTGAAATCTATTCATCTAAATAATCATTTCTCTCCCACTTGGAATTGACTAGACTCTGATGACTCCAAACCATTCCAAATTCCAAGCCAATCCAAAACTTAACCGTTGGTTCCTAACAACCGCACCCGCTATCAAATGGCATAAGAGCATCCAAATCCTTCAAGAAACTGATTCCACAATATTATATCTTATTTAAATATTTGAATAAATATTTTGAATAGTTCCTACCATACAGGTTTCATTGATTTCTTGGAATTTCTTTTAAATACAAAACATATGAAATGTTCTACATTTAAATGAGTTAGAATAATCTCATGAAATTTGTATAAACATTTTTTTAATCATAAGACCATATAATATTCATTTGGGAGAATGAGATGTCTTTTGATCCTATGAGTATTATCAAGGGCCCGATACTCATGATCCAATATGTTTCTCATTATTTTAGTTCTATTACTCCCTTACAGTCACAACACATTCTTGTGAATGTCAGTACTTTATCCTTAGTAAAATACTAAAGGATTGGAACTGATGTTCAAATGGTATTATGAATTTTCATATATCCGATTGTTGAATAAACATTCACGGGAACGAGTTGTCGTTTGATCCTTTGGATAGTAGCATGGGCTTTTAATCCAGGATTAAATTATATTTTCTATATTTTAGGCTTACCTACTAGACATATTGGGAATTTATGCTTTATTAGTATTTTTTTGTGAACGATGATTTATCAGAACAAGTCTCAGAATAGGCTTTCTTATTGTTCTTGACGTTTGGAGACAGATTAGGTATTTCAACACTATTAACCTCTTACCCATGGGCAATTGGCTTTCTTCTAGTTGATACTTCTATTCATGATAATGAATAAGGGAGCATATGAAGTTGGAGTTTCTATGATTGGCCCATGTCAGTCCCAAAGGGTCTCTAGATGTCATTCAACTCCTTAATGGACATTTTTAAATTGTTCATATCAAAATCAGAGTGAACTAATTATATGTACATTGTTAGCTTAGCTGATTACCATAGTCAACTACTCACTAAATGAAATTCCTTTTCACTTCAACATGTTTATTTCATAACTGTTCTTAACAGTTTTGGAATGTAGTGGATAATGGAATCTTAGGAAGAGATTTATCTAAGAGATGATCTTTCTATTCATAAATGAGAACTATTCCCAAAATACAAAATCGATCAGCCTTATAGCTAATCCTTTTGAGGGATCTTATAGTAGTAGATTTTAGTGGATTATCTTGTTGACATCATTCAATATTAATTCCATTATGTTTGTTTTAATGATCCTTTAAAAACTTTTTCGATACTAAATTATTATTTACTAAGGCTAGGATACATATTTGGCTTTGCAATATGTAGAGGGATGCCATCAACACACCACAATGTTATTTAGGTAGGTAATCAACTTTTCCAGCTCCAATCTCCTTGATACTCCTAGATCTTTTGAGATTCATTGAAACTATTCAATGACATGTTAATCTCGAATTTGCACATCCTCTATTTGTGACAGGGATATCGCGGTCTCACAAATAAGATGGTGAACTGACCATGTAAAAACATATGATCCTTGGTTATGTCATGGTTGTCAGCTCGACGTGCCGGTTATCCACACACGCTCCGCCAACAAACCACAACCACAAGCGCCACATCATCTTCTTCTTATGTCTTAAATTTATGTGTCGGTTAGCCACATACTCCATAAATAGACAATAAGGAATGATATGCATTATTTATGGATTAGGAACTATTCATGTTTTCCTAAAATAACAAAGAATGGGAATTTTATATTTAGTACTTTTATATGTTCTACTTTTAACTAGAGATCGTCCTATCAAACCATTTCCGATATCGAAAATCCACCATACAAAGAAGCAGTGAGTGACAAAGACACTCATTTAATGATCATTTTATAGGTCCTTCCCTTATACCTCTATTATAGTATGGCTTCCTGAATGAGGCCTAGTCTTGATTCGACCAACGATCATTAATTAAATATGTGAGGACACATGTTTTATTACTTACATATATTTATCCTCTTATTTTAATTATCCAATTTTAAAAAATTAAAATAATATTTACAACTAAAGATAAACCCTAAAATTCAAAATTATGGCAAAAATCCTGAAATCTGCTAATTAGAAAAAATCAAGTCGCATCCTGCGACGAGCAGCTTTCTTTCGATTTTCTTAGTTTTTTCAAGTAGTACTATTTACTAAAACTTGGATATGATACCACTGTTGGGTTTTCTACATATCTATAGACTAAAATTAGGCATCTAAAGCATTAAAAAATAATCCTTAGTGTACATGCACCACAGATCTAGGTTTTACTATTATGGCAACCTATTTTCGAAACTATGAATATAAACTAACAAAAATGAGAAAACTACTAGCCTTTAAATTATAATCGTATATACTTGAGATTCCTTGAAAATCTTTAATTCCTTGCAAGCGCTTGGAAGGACAAGAACCTAAAGTGGAATACCTCTAAGGGCTCACTCCCAAAAGTATTGAGGAGAGAGGATAGAAGACTATGAAAACAAAATTCTCACTCTACGAAAGGTTAGGAACGGAATTATGAAAGCCAAGGGTCTATTTATAGTCGAGGTAACTTGCCGATAAATCTGATATAAAAAAAATAATAAGATTTAATCTAGATTCAAATCTTCATCGTAATCAACTATTAGGATCAATTCTAGACCTTTCTAGAGCTCCCTAAACCATACACCCTCTTGGGGGATTCTTGATTGTTCCTTTTGATCAACTATTGAACAATTAACATTTAGTCACTACACCTATTATCAATTCCTGATTAATTCTAATTAATTCCAATTAATTCCAAATTAATTCAAATTAATTTTAACTAGTTTTTAATTAATTTATCAAGACATAATGAATTCATAACTAGTTATCTCACTCTCTCAAATCTTTTTTTCTAGCTATTTTAGCTCTTGAGGGCAACCCAAAACAGACTTTGTTATTATTCCTGAAGTTATAGTAATTTAGTTATGACATTTAACACCTATTTCCAACACATGCTACCCACCTTAGGATCAAAAGACAACACGTTATTCCAAATCTTTTGTCTATAGTTAGATATATGAATTCATAATACCATTGGAATAATACTTCTCACCCTTGAGTATTTAACTACAGATAAAATACTGACATTGCATGAATGTGCAATGAGTAAAAGGAAGTAAGAAGACTGAAACATGGAGAAGAGAATTTGATCATGGATACCGACCCCTTACAATTAAACACAGGATCAAAATATAACTTGTCCTCCCTAAATGTTTAGTCTATGGTCTTATGATTCAAATTGTTTGTACAATGTTTCACAATATTGTTCCGACTTATTTAAATGAAGAACATTTTACATGTTTTCTATTTAAAAGCAAATCATAAAATCCATGAAACTATTATTGTAAAAACAGTTTAAAGTTGATTCGAATACATCCAAAAGTTTGGATGCAACGTATTTGTGGAATCATACTCTTGGACATATAAATGAGAAATGCATTACCAAGTATATAGTTGAATTGAAACTTGGAAATTATTTGACCATAGGTCTTACTACAAATGCAAATCTTGTTTATCAAGATAGATGACGAATACATCACTTGGTGATGTAAATATAAGTCGGAATTATTTTACAGTAATGGACAATTCAAATTAATCACAATACATATTAATACCAACTTCGATACCTTCAAAAGGTGTGGACATATTTATTTGAATAAACATAACTTTGGAATCTTTCAGGTTTCCAGAGCTCTCATAAACGAAGTTAACTTCTAGATAGGATGAGATACTCAGATTCAATAGGGATAATGGACATCTTAGTTTAAATTTAATGATCATCTAAGTAATTGTGAACTAGTTTCATGATCTATATCCAATGAAAAATATTGACAACAAAAATTTAGTTGGATAAAGAAACGAATCATTACTTGATTTGGTATTTGATTAGTCATATTATGCTTACAAACAGTTCATGGATTGTACCACAACTTGTGTTACAAGAATACCTTTGGTCTTGTACCAACCAAGAAGGTTTAACAAAAACTATCTGAGATATGGAGTGGGGATTATTTCTCACTCGCACATATGGAAGTCCATTAGTATGAGGCTTATGCTCATCATGAAGTGCTTCACAATCTAGAACCTAGAATAGAGATGTGTTATCTCATTGGATATCCCAACAATCCTTTTGGATGGTTGTTAAACAGATCCTATGATAAAAAAAGTGTTTATAGCTCGATGGGCGGTCTTCCGAGAGATGGAGTTGATATATGGTGGGCTTATTTGCATTGTGTTAATTATGTACTTGTATAGTCTTAATTATTCTGGAATGGGGCCCATCCATTCACGGTTTTACTTTAATAGTCTAGCCTATATATAGGATGCATGCATGCATTATTAGGGTTAACGTTTTGTAAAACCCTAATTGTCGTTGTAAGCTTTCACAGAGAAGTTCACGTTGAACTTTTCTAAAGTTTATTAATCGAAGCATTATGCACACGTTTGATCTTCATTGTTCTTGACTTGATACACATTCTTTTATAGAATCAAACGATCTTATTTATTTTTCTCACAATTGGTATCAGAGTAGGAGATAGTGTAATTAATTTGCTATTCTTTTGTCGAGTTTTTACTAGGGTTTTTTGTTTTTCTTGAATTTGTTCTTCTTGTCTCAATTGCTTCAATCGGTTATAGGCAGCAGATCTTGATTTCTAGTTTAACTCTAGTACTCGATTCAAGTTTTTACACATCAAATTCTATAACCATTCCTATGAATTCTTGATAAGATGGCCAACGAAGATCCACGTGCTCTTTCGTTCAATCTTTCCAGCAGTATTGGATCCACGACTAGGATTCCAATCCTCTTTCCTCAAGACTATGAAGTCTGGGCGTTGCACTTTAAAGGCTATGTTCTTGGAATCGAAGAACATGGAGCCACGATATGGCATGCAATAACGGAGGAAACATTCAAGTATTCTGGTACAAAACAGAAGATGAAAACTTTGGCTGAATATATTAAACTCCTTCTTGACCATGAAGATTTTGAAACTGATGAGAAGAATAAACTTATGGCTAACATAAAAGCTATGAGAGTTATTCATTTCGCTCTTCCTCCAGATACGGTTCGTCTTATGAGTGCTTGTACTACTGTAAAAGAAATATGGGATAGGTTGAAGGAGCTCTATTCAAGTGATGCTGATCTCAAACACTCCATGCAAACATTTCTCCTATTTGAGTTTGGAGCATTTGTACAGAAATCTGATGAGACTCTAGATCAGACGTTCAATCGTTTCAACCATTTCTTGAGCAAAATTCTCAAAAATAATCTCAAGTGTGAAATCATTGAACAGAAGGTCACGTTTATGAATGGGCTAAAACCTGAATGGAAGGTTGTTGTTTCCACGGTCAAGGCTCATGAACAGTTAAAAGCTACACCTTGACCAAACTGGTAGGAATTCTGAAGTCTCATGAAGATGGAGTGACAAAAGATGAAAATCTTGTTACAAGTATGGGATCGTTAGCATTGGTTGCAAAGGGAAAGAAGGTTTCAAAAGAAGATTCTGAATCAAACCTTTCGGAGAGCGAGAACTCAAAAAGAAGAATATGCTCTTATGTTGTCCAATCCAAAGAAGTTCTTTAAGAAAAACTACTCTAGATTCAGAAACAAAAATAAGCAAGTCAACTTCAGTTCGGAAAATCCTAGAGACGATAGCTTCAAGAACTCTGCTAATGACGAAGAAAAAAGGGAAAAGAAGTTGTTGGGCGATTCAGGCTATGATTGCAATTACTGTCATGGCAAGAATCACTTTGCTAAAGAGTATATGTTGAGGAAAAGAAATGAGAAGAGTGAATCTGAGAAGGTTGAAGCCTACTATCTTCGGAAGATAGAGGAACTTCGAAAAAAGAAAACATCGAATGCAAAGCCTGTGTTGATTGTACAGGAAGGATATGACGATGAAGGAAGAGTAGAAGTCTGGTCTACAGACTCTGAAGATGATGAAGTCGTAAAACCCACACATGGTGGGTTTTTTTGTTGCAAAGTCAGAAGTGAAGAGTTATGAAGGTAGATGTTTGATGGTTCAGAACGAAGCTTCGGAAAATAAGGGATATGCTACTGATAGCGGTCGAGCTTCCGAAAGCTGCTTTGCTACGAAGACGGTTTCGGAGCAAGTAAAGGAATGCGAGAAGGTGGTTGACAAGGTATATTCTATACTTTTATCTCTTAACATTCCTCTTTCGCGTTATGATTCTGAACTAGATGATCTAAAATATACTGTCTCTAATTTTAGTGATAGTCTAAAACGAACTCATCTAAGTAATACTAATCTGACTGATCAACTCAACAGGGCAACATTTAAAAGTGAAGAAATGAGATTAAAAATTGAAGCTTTGGAATTAGAACTTAATAGGAAAAGAGACGATGTAATTTGCCTTAAGAAAGACACCCGTGCTCTTATGAAATAAAGGAATATTTTCTGTTTAATAACTAAGAGTTTATGTTTCAATATTACTCAATTGTATCTTGATTTTGAAATAGAAAAATGTTTGCACAAAATGATTTTTCCCTTTCTTGAATTGAAAGAAGATGAAATCGATGCATAATGTTATAAGTGTGAATCCATTGTTTCTTCTGATGATGTTTCTGATGCTTATCGTGGTGGTCTTAAGAAAATAGAAGAACACATAAAGTCCAAAGAACACAAAATGATGTTGAAAGATATTTTAAATGAAAAAGATAAGGAAGAAATCAAATTAACATCCATGAAGAAGTATGACTTACTATGCAAGAAGTTGAAATTGGAAAATACTCCTGAACATGAGGATATTTTTGATTTCGATGTAAGCAAAATGAGTGAGATTTTTGTAGAGGATGTGTAACGCCTGGTTCTTTGTATGTATTTAAAATAAAATTTTATTCAATTTTGTAGAGAAACTCGATGAGTTGGGAGCCCCAGACTGTTCGAGTAAAGATGTTTTGGGACACGGGTTAAGAAACCTACTCGATGAGTTGGGAGGCCTCAACTCGACGTGTAGGCTGACAGAAAGGAAACCCTAATTTTCAGGGCTTTGTACCCTATTTAAAGGCCTTAATATTTCATTGTGTCCTCCCTCATCATTCTCTCCGTCCAATAAAACCCTAATTCGTGTTTTATATCATTTTGAGCGTGTGTGTGTGAGTGTAAATAGTGTTTTATTTGGTGCTTTCTTGAATGAGCTTGAAGTTTGGTGTTGCTTGGTTGAAGGGAGAAGCTTTGGATCTAGGAATTCCTCTGTTCTGGTAGCCATATTAAGGTATAAAGTCGATACCTTCACCATTTATTTGATAGATGTCTTCATTGTGAAGTTTATGGCCTTTAGTAGCTTATTTTGAAGTCATTCTTGGATTTGAGCATGTCTTGAAGTTATGAATTTAGATCTAGACATTTCATGGCCTTTTGAGACTTAAAGTTGCCAGCTTTATCAATTCTTGGCCCTCCTCCATGTCCTAGGTCTCTTGTGAAGCTTAGTTTTAGTGTTTTTAGCCTCTTGATACCATGCATGGACGTAAAGTTAGCAACTTTACGTGGTATCTCAGCTCTAGGGGACCAGATCAATGGTTTCGAGGCATTAGATTCGTTTGGAAGTGACTGAATGAGTTAAGACTAGGAAAACTCGATGAGTTGCTTATCCAACTTGGCGAGTTGGATCGTGGTCCCCCGACCTTTCTGATTACTGAGCAAACTCGGCGAGTTGTTGAGATGACTCGATGAGTTAACTAGGGTTTTCTCGGTTTTCTGAAGACAGAAGGAACTTGACGAGTTGGTAGATGCACTCGACGAGTTGGGTCAACTTGGATTGTTGATCTTGACTTTGACCATGGTTGACCAAGTTTGTCTTCTGAGGGCATTTTGGGTAATTCGGGATTTTGATGAATTGATCACTTGGTTCAGGGATTGAGTAGATTCGATTTCAGGACTAAGACGTTTCAGCTAGCATCCGACATTTGAGGTGAGTTTTCCTCCTGTAGGAACGGGTCGAAGGCACCAATGTCGGCCCGTATGTATGAACGTATGTTCCGGATTTCAATATGATGTCGGGTGGTGCCCGATGAATGATTATATGCTTTTCGGACTATGGTTCGATGTCGGGAGATGCTCGTGGAATGTTGGTATGCTTGATGTCTTCGTGATTCTTGCATGTGCCTGTGTTTATATGTTTTTCGGACTAAGGTTCGATGTCGGGCGATGCCCGATGAATGTTTGTATGCTTCCGGATTTCGATTCGATGTCGGGCAGGGCCCGAGGAATGTTTATATTTTTATGTTATTTGATTATCCTATGTGTATTTGTTGATATGTTTATATGTGTACCGAGCTTTGCTCGATGCTGGGCGAGGCCCGATGTCGAACATTGTCCGATGTTGGGCTGGGCCCGATGCCGGACATGGTCCGATGCCGGGCGGGGCCTAGGACATGTTTACATGTGATTATGTGATTATGTGTATGGTATGTGGTAGTTTAGGAGACTCACTAAGATTCGTGTTTACATTTTTCAGTTTTGGTTTCAGGTACTTCTGCTACCAAAGGGAAGAGCTCGGGATGACTGCATTCACACACCATGATGTTTTAGCCTGGGATGTTTACTCTGATATATTTGACAGATGTTTTGATATGGATTTTTTTTGAGATACTATGAGTTATGTTTTGATGAGATGATTTTTGAAAACTATGGTTCTATTTAATAATTAAAAAATTAAACTTTTGGACCATATTTTATGGGTGTTTCAAGTTGGTATTAGAGCCTTGGTTTGAGGGATTCGGGCATACTTTCTAGTGTGTCTGAACTCAAACTGAGGACTTGGTATAAAAATTTTCAAAAGAAAATCATTTTTATAAAAAGGATTTCAAAAAGAGAAAAGGTGTGGTGCATGCAATCAGCCGAGCTCAAGTAAGTTCTCCCAAATTACCCATACATGTTTGTTATGATATGATATGATTATGAGAACTACATGCTAGATTAGGGCTCATGATCTAGGAAGGATGTCTTGTATGCCTACTGTATGTGCTTATTGAATGGCATGCTAGTACTGATTAGTCAGTGATATGATGGCCTGATTAGGATATGCTTTTTGATTACTCAATGCACGAATGCTGCTTACGTTGTGCTTTTAGGAGTTCTAGTTATCTTTAACTAACTAGTAAACGAATATGTTAAGTTACATATTACGAGGACTAAATAATTTCAGAAGGTTAGGTTTAGGCCTATTTCGCAGCTCTCGTTTGAGTCTAACCGTTGTAGGGAGAGACCTCTCATTCGAAGAATTATCTGGTCTTAGTAATATGTAATGGTATTCGCGAGCTAGTTAGGGAGAGATAGCAGGGACTTCTTATGCAGCTGATGGTGGAGAGTGGGTCGTAGATTACCCTAGGGCAATCCTAGGATGAGATTAGCGCGAAGAGCAGTAGTAGTAGAAGCGACTTGGTGGAGTCAAGGAAATTCTTGAGGAAAGTACAGATAGATGTGGAAGGTAGTATGGGCCCATACTACTGAAATCAGAGGATCCATACTCGATACAAGGAAAGCTGAGATAAAACCAGGGAACTTGTAGTGTGTGTGATCCCTGGAGATATGATGAGTATTCTGATGATTGTTATGGTGTATTTTTCAGAATGGTGACACTACGCACTAGACCAGTTGGCAATTCTGGCGCATGCGAGGGATCAGGCTCGGGCTCTGGAGCCGGGCAGTTTGATGATCAAATGACGGAGTTCATTTCATCTGAGATCACGCGCAATATCCTTGACCAGACTCCGGTGATATTCGGTACGGTCAAGGAGCGCATTTTGGAGATTCTTGATGAGAGGTTGGGTGCATTCTGTACCTATATGGTGGCCATCATGGGGGTGCGCACGATGACATCCAGGGAGTTCCGAGCTTGTTGAGCTCCAGACTACCATGGCGCTAGGGAACCCATTGCTAGCAGTAGGTGGTTGGCGGATGTCGCTAAAGCCTTTCGCACCAGCCGCTGTCCCGACGGGGACAAGGTCCGACTTGCTTCCTGCCTCCTGAAGGATAGGGCACGTGACTGGTGGGAGGAGGTTGGACATGCTATTGGATATCATGCCACTATTAATACGATGACTTGGAGTGATTTCTCAACCAGGTTCAGGGTCGAGTTTGCACCAATGATTGAGGTGCATAATCTAGCACGAGAGTTCCAGGATCTCCAGCAGACTACTGAGATGGTGACTGAGATCACCTCCATGTTTAGGGAGAGGGCCCTTCTTGTTCCGCGGTATGTGGCGGACGAGGATATGAAAAAGGCCCGGTACCATGAGATGTTGCGGAATGATATCCTCCAGTTTGTGAGTCGATCCAACTGCAAGACGCTGGAAGATAATATTGCGAGGGCTTGAGAGAGGGAACTGGATTTAGAGATGGAGAGGAAGAGGAAACCAGATGGGGTTCCGACAGGGAGTTCGGGCAAAACGCCCATGGTATCGGATCACAGATCGAGGAGCCTGCAAGGCCGCATCCATTGTGGCAAGTGCGGCAAGATGCATGAGGGGGCGTGAAGGGCGGGTAGTTCAGGCTGCTTTAAGAGCAGTTGAACTGGTCATGTCAGCAGGGATTGTAATGCTACCACCACCACCACTTCCATATCTGATTTGATTTGCTTCCAGTTCAATCAGAGGGGACACAAGAGGTCCCAGTGTCCGAGTTTAGCAGTAGCAGCAGCGGGACAGGTGGCAGCACCCACTCCTGCAATACTGAGGATTACTGATGGCCGTCAGGGCCGGACAGAGGCGCCTACGATGAGGAGCAGGGCTTTTCAGCTGACTGCGGAGGAGGCACGTGCAGCTCCTGATGTTGTGACGGTTATGTATTCTCTCCCTATCTCTTGATTTATGTTGATTATTGCTTATGTTTGTGTGTTTCATGATAGGATCGTTCCTTGTGAACAGTATATCTGCTCTGGTATTATTCGATTCGGGGGCTACCCAATCTTTTGTATCGCTCGCGCTTAGCAAGAGATTTGTTGGAGCTCTAAGAGAGCTAGACTGTCCACTTGATGTAGAGATATCGGATGATAGGACCGTTCGGGTTGCAAGGGTTCATCGGGATGTACACTGCAGTTGTTTGATGAGCAGTTTTCCGTAGATTTAGTCCCCATTCCCCTACGAGGAAATAAGGTTATCGTGGGTATGGACTGGTTGAGCCCCAATGGGGCAGTGATCGACTGCGAGCAGCCTGTGACCTAGGAAAGCAAAGCTGAAAAAGTCACTCTTCAATAATCAACACCAAGATTATTGAACCACTTGAATTGATGCATATTTATTTGTGTGGACCACGTGCTATTGAAAGCATCGCTGGTAACAAGTACATTCTAGTTATTGTTGATAATTTTTCTAGATTTACGGGGGTGTTTTTTCTTAAATAGAAATCTGAAGCAACTCAGAAGTTGATAGACTTCATCAAGCAGGTTGAACTTCAACTACAAAAGCTTGTTCGGAAAGTTCACAGTGACAACGGTTCGGAATTCAAGAACCAAGCATTTGAAGAATTCTTGATCGGAAAAGGAATTGATCACAATTTCTCATCGCCCAACACTCCACAACATAATGGTGTCGTTGAAAGGAGAAACCGCTCTATTTGCGAAACTGCTGGGATGATGTTATCATTTAAGAATCTTCCACTCTACTTCTGGGCTGACGCAATAGCAACTGCATGTTTCACACAGAACCATTCCTTCATCAACAAAATATTTCTCATCACTCCTTATGAGATCTTGAATAATAGGAAACCAAATGTTAAATTCTTCCATGTGTTCGGATCCAGGTGCTTCATTTTCAATTCTAGAGAATTTCAGACCAAATTCGATGTGAAAGAAGACGAAGGAATCTTTCTTGGCTATTCTTTGACTTCAAAAGCATATAGGGTTCTGAACAAGAAATCGAAAAATATTGAAGAAACCTATTATGTCACCTTCGATGACAACTACATGAAAAATTATTAGAAACAAGATTGTCAGTCTGGGGAAATTATACCGTCAACAAAATCCATAATTTTTGAATTTTTTTGATGAACCCGAAAAAGCCATTTCTTCAGAGTCGAAGGCGAACGATAATAAGACAGATGAATTGAAGAAAATCATTGATAAGACTGCTAAAGATATTAAGTCAGAGCCACCAATTCCGAAGGCTTCTAAAATTCCTCCTCGGCCATATCCTACTGATGCCTCAGTCGAGGGGGAGAGTTCCACTTCCAACTTCAATGTTGGTACAACTATTCAGGGGGAGAATACCGATCCAGTAGAAAATACTGATATTCCACTCGAGGGAGAGAAGTCGATTCCGGACGTCAGACCACATGCAAACTTCCAGGGGGAGAATGAAAACAATGATTCTGATGTACAATAGGAATTTGAGGAAGTTGTTCCTGAAATCAATCAATCATATGATTTAAATTATCCACCTATGATAAAGTGGACCAAAGACCATCCAAAATCTCAAGTGATTGGAGACTCATCTTCAGGAGTTCGTACAACGGCTCGGTAAAAGGACAAACAAACTGCATTATTTTCAAAAATGGAATTTTGCATGTCTAATTCCTTCATTTCTAAAATCGGGCCTAAAACTGTGAAGACAGCTCTTGATCATGCAGATTGGGTGCAAGCTATGTAGGAAGAACATAACGAATTTGAGCGTAACAAAGTATGGAGATTGATCCCAACTCCGAAGGATGTGTCAGTGGTCGGATTAAAATGGGTATTTCGAAATAAGCTAGATAAGGAAGGGAACGTGATCCGAAACAAGGCTCGGTTACTTCTTAAAGGGTATTTCCAAGAGGAAGGTATAGACTATGAAGAAACGTTCGAATCGGTTTAAGGCTGGAATATGTTTGGATTTTCCTTGCTTAGGCCGCTCACAAAAATTTCAAGGTCAATCAAATGGACGTGAAATGTGCATTTCTGAATGGTGAACTAGAAGATACGTTCTATGTGGAACATCCACCAGGTTTTGTAAATGAAAAATACCCAAATCATTACTATATTTTGGATAAGGTTGTGTATGGTCTAAAGCAAGCACCTCGTACATGGTATGAAACCCTAACTCAATTTCTAAAACAATCCAAATTTAAACAAGGTTCGGTCGACCCAACCTTCTTTCATAAGAAATATGGTGACCATCTGATGATCGTTCAGATTTATGTTAATGACATCATTTTCGGATCCAATGATCCTAAATTTACAGCTGAATTCTGAAAACTGATGGAAACTAAATTTGAAATGAGCTCAATGGGTCCAATTAACTTTTTCTTTGGTTTAAACATTAGACAGAGTTCAGAGGGTATATTCATCGACTAAGAAGCCTACACGAAGACCTTGCCGACGAAATTTGGCATGGTGGGTGATTCAAAGGTCAAGGTCCCAATGGCATTCAGAACGAAGCTTACTCCATCCTTGGACAAGCCAGCAGCAGATCTAACATTATTTAGGCAGATGATTGGATCTTTAATGTATCTAACATCCATTCGACCTGATATTATGTTTGCAGTTTGTTATTGTGCCAGGTTTCAGGCGAATCCCTGTGACCACATATGGTAGCTGTGAAGAACATATTCATATATCTCAAGAGAACAACCTCACTCGGAATATGGTACCCTTCTAACTCCGGATTCTTTGTCCAAACCTATTATGATGCTGATCTTGGTGGATGCGGTCTTGATCGTAAAAGTACAACTGGAGGATGTCAATTTTTGGATGGTAAACGCGTAAGTTGGCAATCCAAGAAGCAGACTTGTGTCTCCTTATCCACTGCTGAAGTTGAGTATATCGCAGCTGCATCGTGCACCTCTCAAGTAGTATGGATTCAGAGTCAGCTTAAAGATTATGGGATAAATATGAAGCGAATTCCTCTATATTGTGATTTAGAGAGTGCAATTAGAATATGTCATAATCCAGTGCAACACTCAAAGACGAAACATATTGCACTGAGTCACTTTATAAAGGATCATGTAGAGGACGGAAATGTTGAAGTACACTTTGTTAGATCGTCTGATCAACTGGTTGATATCTTCACGAAAGCCTTACCTGAATCCACACTTAATCGAATTCTACAAGGCTTAGGAATGATCGAAGCGGACTCGGTTCCGAAAACCCTCTCATAATCGGAAAATACTTTTCATATTCTGAATGGTTTGGAGCTTTGGAATGATTCGGAACTCATTTTCAAAATTCCGATTGATTCCGAGCTTAAAAATGGTTCGGAATCCACTGTTCATCAGGGTTTCATAATTGTTTTGTATCCTTTGTATATTGAGTTTCTTCTAATTGATTCCGAGCTTCGGAATGGTTCGGAAGTTACTGTTCATTTATGTTTCTAATTTTATTTTTCTATGTTTCTGTTTTTATTCTTTTTTAGAAAAATCCAAAAATCACAAAAATATTTTCTTTATTTCTGTTTTTTATTTATTTTTCCAAAAATCAAAAATGACAAAAAAAAATTATCTTCTTTTGGTTTATCTTTGTCAGAAAATCTAAAGTACCAAAAACATTTTACTTTTAAGAGATAATCGTTCATTTCTCAGGTACATATTATCAATATCTCAATTCGAATTGATGGGGCAAGTATAATTCCAATTCTATGCACTAGCTAAGTGTCCCTAGAAGTATATTGTTGCATGTTGTCCCAAGCCTCTGAGACTCTATGTTTGAAGCCTTAATGAATTGATAATTCCAATCGTTTCTTTCCAATCAGGCTAATTATTCACATAAGTCATTGAGCTACCTTACTCTTCTCACACCGAGTTAAGAGTTGACTGCTTTGTCACTAAATAATAGCAGAGGTATACTTTCTCCTTCGGAACCAACCTCCTATTTATCCATCAAATTCTCTTTCATACTCGTAACCCTTGATACTCTCAGCAATTACCACTGAGGTATATGGTTACACAACATCTGTGTCTATGATCTTGAAATCGTTATCACCATGATTTTGCGTGATACCCAAAATCCGAAACCTATTTCTGAATTGACGGTGAACAATTACATGTTCAAGATATTTTCACCAATGAATTGATGACTAAAAACCTTTATGGTTTGTACCTTTTACACGTTTGGAATGTCATTTTTTATTTTTGAGTGATCTTAATGAAATGTTCTCGACCCAAGACATTTCTTCCCAATAGATCCAGTTTTTTTTCTTGAGGTTTCCATAATATCCAGTCACTTAAAAAATATTCAAACCATACTTGTTCTTATGGCTACACTGGTCAAACAAGTACTTCTCTCTGATCTTCGGACTTATGTTTTCAGAATCTGATTGAAGCTAAAGCCACCTTTGAAGCCTACTTAAAAGAAGCCTTTCACTATTTCTTAACAAATAGATGATCCTAATTCAACAGGATGCCATACAAGCACTTTCGAGTCTCTCTTGACTCACAAGGAAGAGATCATTGCAAGGGATCAATCTGATTTCATGTCAATTCTATTTTGACATCACAGAACCCCACAAATTTAATTTGTTTTATTTATATATCTTTGGCACACTCTTACACAAAAATCCTAGTGATTTTTCAAAATTTTGGTTCTAATTTCAAATGGTTACTTTCATTCTGAGAATAGGTTATGGTGACTTGGTTGATTATTCCGAATGGATGAAGAATGAAACGACTATTACTTGCATATAAAGTTCAAATAAGGTGTGTCTTTTCAAATGCCTGGCATCTCTCATGTCAGTTAAACACCGCCTGACACATATAGTTGTCACGTCTTTAAAGGCTGATTTACTGGGATATAGAAACGTCCATCCGTGATTTTCTCTCACCTATCATGACGTATATAAGGGATTTCAACGGTTCCTTTCTCTCACCGCTCACAAAGTATTCAAAATCTCTCAAGGCAAAAACCCTTTTCTCTCTCTACTGTTCATCATCGTCCTCACTACAACAATGGTCAGATCGTTTGAAACAACATCTTTTGCTGATCAATCCGCCTCCTTCGTGATGTTGAATATAAAGCCAAGCCATAATCTTACCCTCGATCTTGACTCGTCTCGATACAATGAATCCCTATGGCTGATGATTGAGTGTCTGCGTTTCTTGTCACTGGCTTAAGCTTTGACCATGGCAGAATCTATTCCCTTGGTTCATCTTTCCAAGGCGTATTCCTCTGCGAACTACAGTTAAATTGATGGAGTTATTACCTTCGAGGTCGTTTCTCACAAGACTTCGATCTCCAAAGCCAGTTTTTGCAAAAGGTTAGGGTTTACTGCTACTGAAGGACTTTTCGATCCAGACTCGATTCCCTCCTCAGCACTGATCGAGATGTTTTACCAGATGGGGTACATCAGGGATATCTCATTATTTTCGAAGTTCAGGAAGCTCAATCTTCCTCCAATATGGAATAGACTGTTCACTCTCTTGTTCAAGAGTCTTTCTGAAAGGGTTGTTGGATCTGACAGCGCAAGTAAGATGTTTTACAATTTAATATATGGTCTCTACACCGGAGTCAACCTTGATTATGGTTCTATTCTCTAGGCACAACTTATTTAAATCATAGTCTCCACTTCTCTCCACTCAGAGATCTCTTGTGCTCGTTTCTGGTTGATTATTGTCAAACGTGCCTTAACCCACTTCCAGGTTCCATTGAACGACGACTATGTTCTGGCTGGTATTCTGTTTCTACAAACGTCGACTTTCATGATGTCTGACCCAACCAAGTTCAGCTTTGTTGGTTCTATTCCAGAAGCGATGTTGTTGAACATTCCTACCGATAACGTGATAGTGAATGAGTATTGAAAGCTCCTTACATCTTGAGTTTGCCCCATGTCCGAAGAGCTACGAAAGGCCATATAAGAAGGAAACAAAGCCAAAAGGAGAGCAAAAGAGAAAAGTGAAGGCTGCTCCTTCGGATGTGGTGAAAACTACGAAGAAGATCAAAAAGCAAGCTCGGAAACCGAGATCACCATCTCCAGTTTCTCAAGAAGCTTCGGAATCTCGAACTCACTTGGATATTAGTAGGGATGATCTAGTTCAGCATGAAGTTGAGGATACAGCATCAACTTCAAAACCAATGGTTTCGGAACCAACTCCAACCGAACCGATATCTACTTCTGTTCCTCTTACAAATGATTTCTTTCACATGCCTACTCCGCCATCTTCTCCAATTACTACTACAATACCAATCACTATTGCTCCACTACCACCGAAGATTTCTGTGGGTGTTTCTCTTCCACTTATTTCTGTTCCACTCTCCACTACATTTTTTACCGATTCAACTGCTACAACAACTACCGCAGCTGTGAGTACACCAGAAGTCACTGTCAACATATCTGATAAGGGGGAAGATGTCAATTTTGGTGTATCTATTGGTTCAAGCACATCTACAGCTTCACCATTTCATGATGACTATCCAGAAATCGTTTTTGGTGATGATCAGGACAATTTTCAGGAGTTTGTTTTCAGCCCCTTCACCGTCCATCCAACAAGTGATGATGAAGATGCCCCGATGACGACGGGGCAGTTTAAGACACTGAATGAAAAGTTGGATTCTCTTATGGAGTCTTCCAAATCTTCGTCTAACTTAGAGTATATGCTGATATCCCATCAAGAAACGGTTGAGATGCTTACAAAGGAGAATGCGAACTTCCTTGAAGATTGTAAGAAGGCTATTCAAGCTTTTGAGAAAACTATTTCTGAAATGACCAAGAAAGTCAAAAAACTACATGATGGAGTCACAAAGTTCATGGATAAATTATGACGCTCTTCTGATGAGAATACTGTAGGTGTCAATAAGGTTATTGCAGGTCTTGGTCCTACTCTGCAAACTGAGAAAGAGGCACTTTCTCGTGTTTGTTCAAATCTCAAACTTGACAATGAAGAATTGATTGCATTTGTTGTCTCAAAAATCGAACAACTTCAGAAAAACCTTGCTACAGAGAACAACCTCATGGATAAACTGGCTCAAAAAACTGAAAAACTAAGGTCCTTTCGGTGAAGTTGAACTACACCACGAAGCATCTAGACGATCTGGAATCAGAGAAAACTGTTATCTAGAGTTGTGTTTCGGAAGTTAATCAATATATGTGAAGTATTGTAGAGACTAGTGGTTCTTTGCTCAGAGTATCAGTATGACAACACCTTGCGGACAAACTCAAGCCTGTTTTCGCTATGCTTAACAAAATTAAAGGTGTTTCAGAACGTGATGTTCTACCAAAACAAGGGGGAGATAAAGAAAAACTCAAACAAAAGACTGGTGAATCTACTGATGAAAATGAGCAAAAACTAAAACTGAATCCTAATGATCAGAAGGGTAATGAAGCTTCTGGATTAAAAGGAAAAGAGAAAGTGTTTGAAGATGATGATGAAGAAGAAGAGCTCTTTGAAGGTGAAAATCTTGTGAGGAAGAAGCGTGATAAGGAACTTGATGATATTCTGATACTTCGAAAGGAGTTAGAAGCTAAAGAGGCTGAAGCTCATGTTCCCAAAGTCACACTTGAAACTCAGAAGTTGCTTTTTCCACCTTGGACTATGTAAAAGATTCTGAATGAAGCTGTTAATAATCTGAACACTCACTAGTTGGAGCCTTCGGTATCTTTCGATCAGGATAATACTGCTGACTCTCAACTTGACTTTCCGATCACTCCGAGGACGTTTTTTGTTCCGATGCTTCAAGAAGATTGAGAAAGCTCCACTCTCGGACTATGATGTCAATCATATGCTCTTCTCTTTCTATCTTAAGTATGGAGAGCCTCAATATCAGACTTGGAGTTCGCAGAAGATTGTTGTTGTGAAGGTTTATGCACCTATTCTGACTGAACACTTCATATACATTAAGTTCAAAGGATTTCGAGGAGTAAGTCGTGTTGAAGATGAATTCACTCTTGCTGATTTACCTTGCATGAATCCACACGATTGGATTTTTTTGTTCTTAATTTTTCCGAAAGATAAACAGATGTTTGAGCCGATTGTTTCTCATCTGAAGAGGATGCTTATTTGTTACATTCATGAAGTTGCTAAGATGGATGTTGAAATAGCATCAGTTCTGAAGAAAAGGACGGTTCTGAAGCTTGAAGAGGAACCGAAGGATTTGTCCAAGCGTAAGTTGGGAAAAATTCAAAAAGGCAATTGGAGTTTGGTTTATCAACGGAAAGAAGGTCAGAAAATTCAGAAGAGTAAGTTCTTTTTTCTAGACAAACACTTATACTCAACTGCAGCTTTGAACTCTATCATGGGATTGACTGAAGCTTGTAAAGTGAACAATGTTGCTGATCAGAAATGCTTCGTAGATATGATCTAGTGGTACTTAGTTGTCAGAAACACCCATTTGAATTTGATGCAGAAACTGTTTAAGGTGCAAAAGAGACAACAGTGAAGACACTCCTTCGTTAATTGACACAAAGGGAGAGATTGTTGGGCATATTTGTGTTGTGTCAATTATGTACTTGTATAGGTTTAATTATTCTGGAATGGGGCCTGTCCATTCACGGTTTTACTTTAATAGTCTAGACTTTATATAGGGTGCATGGATGCATTATTAGGGTTAACGTTTTGTAAAACCCTAATTGCCGTTCTAAGCTTTCACAGAGAAGTTCACGTCGAACTCTTCTAAAGTTTATTAATCGAAGCATTAGGCGCACGTTTGATCTTCATTGCTCTTGACTTGACTCACATTCTTTTATAGAATCAAACGATCTTATTTATTATTCTCACAATATCTAAAAGGGTTAGTGGCATCCATATTGATCTTGATAAGCTTCATACATCCACCTCTTCAAACGAAGAACCTAAAGTTAGTTGTAGCACTCAGTTCAAGGTTGAAAGACCTACTAATAAAACTAACATACATCCACCTCTTCCTTATATATTTACTAGAAGACTTCATACACCTAGTTATATAGATATTATATTACTAAAGTAAATGAGTCGGTCGTAGATAACAATCAGAGTATACACCAGCTGTTAAGTGTATGTAGATCTTCAAGAAGAGACAAACATGGATAAGAACAAAACAATGATGTGGAAGCTTATGAATTTCATTTATGGACTGAAACAAGCATCTTACAATTGGAATCTTTATTTCAATGAGCGAACTCAAAGAGTTTGAATTTCGAGAGACAAAGTTGAGCCATATATATATATATATATATATATATATATATATATATGTGTGTGTGTGTGTGTGTGGGTTGTATGTGTGTGTATGAAAGCTAGTAGGAGTACTATTGTCACCCTTGTATTGTAAAGGGATAATGTACAATTAATAGGAAACAATGTCTTCATTTTGAAAAATCTTGTCTTGGATATTAGATTGCTATGAAACATCTGGGAAGAAGTACCATATGTACTGAATGTAAGGATCTATGCAGATGGATCATAGTGATTCATTGGATCAAGATGCTAGTGGGATCACTATTGTCACCCTTGTGTTGTATATGGATAATATACGATTCATTGGAAACGATATTTTTAATTTTGAAAGAGCTTAGCTTGGCTATTGGTTTTCTATGAAACACGTAGGAGAAGCAGATTATTTAATGAATGTAAGTATCTATGGTGATATATCTGATCGATTCATTGGATAAACGTGTATAACTCCAAAAGAATTGGTGCATATAAGCATGAAATGAAATTGAGAAATGCTAATGTGCTAATTCTACTATTGAGCTAAATGAAATGAGGAAAATCCATCATGCTTTTTCTATGGGATCGATCATATATGACATGACATGTATTAGATATGATGAAATGTATGCCTTGAGCATGATAGGTCGTATCTGATCAATTTGGCAAGAATTGATGAATCGAAATCAATACATTACTAAGTGTCATAGGAGGAAAAGGGAGATGATTTTGTATGTATGGAAGAGATCAATGTAAGAATTACATTGATGCTAAGTTCTAAGCTAATAGAGATGACTCCGTTCGTAGTCAGCGTTCATGATTTTACTAAATAGTGAAGTAGTAGCTTGGAAGAGTACGAAGTAATACACCATAATGGAGTTAGCAACACACTTAGATTATATTGTAGCTATTTAGACTGTAAAGGAAAACAATATGACTAAAAAACATTCATTAGTGGCCTCTGTGTTGAATTCAATCATTGATGGTCCTTTCGAATTTTCCTATAAGTATAAGGGTAAATTTACCTTGTGTAAGGATATAAATTCACACAAGCTTACATCGAGTATAATCAGTAAGTACTATAACTAGCCGAATGCAAAGACATCATAGTAAATGGAATGATATTGGAAGAAAACCTTGATGATCTGTTCCCAAAGCCAATGTCACAGACTAAGTATTATTCTAATACAAAGTCAAAAATTCATTAGATTTGTAAATGAATTTGCTTGTATACACTTTGTTTAGTTTGTTTTGGATTAGGGAATTTAAGGAGTACATGCCTTTATTTTATTTGGTGATTATTAAGTGGAGATCTTCAGATATAATGACATCAGTCATTTCTTTAGTTTATCATTGCGTTCTACTTTTACATGTTTGGAACCCACTTCCCAAGTATTAATTTACTAAAACATACACAATCGGTCGTACTCTTGGAAGTATGTAGTGTTTTAAGATTGTCATGGAGTATTAATAGTTTGTCCATGGTGATTAGACATAGCATATAGACTTTAACTAAAAGTTATAAATACTTGACGGAGATCTAAGTATTAGAGTAACCGACATTTAGAGATTACTTCATGCATAAAGTCACATGTAATTCTAAAATGATAATATCTCTTATTCTTCAAATAGAGATACATGATATTTACGTTCTATAATTCTATTATACATTAGTCTACTCCAACGTTATATTTAACTGCAATAATGTAGTGTATGCCCATGTTTGATATAATGAGTGGACGAAAACTATGTATTCAAAGTTTATTTCTTCTCTCTGCATTAACATGAGAAGCGATATATATTGGGCCCCTCGATGATTTGGTGCTGATATCTAAGTGCTTGGCCGAGTATTCACTAAATTGATATGTTCAGTTCGGTAGTTTGATGTGGTTGTCACAAATATTTATTAGGAAACATAATCTTGAAAAATGAGATTAACACTTTTCCATGTCTCAGGTTCATACGGATTTCTTGTAGAACAAAGGAATATTTGATATCTTATCTAATTATTGTCTCTTGATTTGATAAGAGTTCGGCATATGCATTGGATGACACTCTCTCTGTTGATTATTTTCAAGTATAAGACCTCATATAGTTGATGACTTGTCCAACTGGGTGACTGTTGGAAATAGTGTCCAAGGTCATAACTATTGGTGATATTATTAATAATAACAAGGTCCGTTTGGGTTACCGTTAAAATCCAATGAAGCAATTAAAAGACAGAAGGAATTTGTTAGAAATTATTTTATTAATTTGCCATCTTATGATAAATTAATTAGAAGCTAATTTGGAATTAATTAGAATTAATTAATTGCAGGGACTGGATGTTATTTAATTAAAAGCTTTAATTAATTGGAATAGTCCAAGGGTAATTTAAGGACAAAGGTAGTTGCTTTGGCATTAAGCAACTAGATGCCTATAATAAGGTGCTAGGGATCAAACCCTAATTGCTCAAAACCATGGATAGAAATTTCGGCCTCCTCTTCCCTCTTAACAAAAACCAACCCTTCTAGGGTTTGTGGTTTTGTGTTTTTCAATCCCCTCTTCTAGGATTTGTCGCATTACTCATTTAGTGTCTTATGTGCAATTCCATTAGAGGGATTCTCCTTTGGATCCTTAGAATCCAATCAAGACGGCAAGAACAAGATCAAAAGAAAGAAGATATTTGGCCGATAAATAGGTATGTAATCTTACCTTTTTTGTAGTTGTAATAATAGTATGAACATAGGATCTTCGTAGGTTTAGATTGAACATGTAACTAGAAATTATAATGTGCTTCTGCTACCATATCATTCATGTTATTGTATTCTATACAAAATATTTTAGAAGTGTTCTCTAATTGCGGGTTAATCTAATACCTAAAATCTCTATTTAAATATTCATGAGTACTGCTCACAATCTAATACCAACGCTCCATGAAAATCTTACATCACTACTTACTTCCAGAAGTAGGACCGACTGTGGATGTTTGAATAGATTAATATTCTTGAAACGGTTCAAAACAAGCAAATGAAGAACACATTGATAAACTAATGAAATGAATGATTTCCATCATATATTAAGATCTCCACTTAATAATCGCCAAATCAGATAAAGACTTAAACTACTTTAGTTCCCAAATTAAAACAAACTAAATTATATGTGCTTAAGCTAATTCATTTGCAAATCTAATGCCTTTTGACATTGTATGAGAATCATACTTGGTCAGTGACATTATATTAAGGAATGGATCATCAAGATTATCTTATGATATGACTCTATTGACTATGATGTCTTCACATTCGACTAACTATCAAACGTGATGATACTTATTGAGTATACGCCATGTGAGTTTGTGTGATTTGGGATCCTCACTCAAGGTAAATTCATAATTATAGTCACAAGAAACTTCAAACGAACTACATCCCTCTAAAATACAAAGAAAAACTCCAGATATTTGAGATCTTTCTCTTTTAATAAGATCTCAATTCTAGCGACGGTTTCATTAGATATCTTACAACTAGAATCTCTATTTTTTCCGATCCAGTCCCTCCACCACTGCGAACACAAGTTACAGGCATGCTACACTTTTTAGTGACTGGGAGAACCCAAGTACTCTCTTTCGGATTCAAGAGAGAACTCTCATAGATCTTTTTTCCTTTTGGAAGATGTTTTGGTCAAAAATTACACAAGTGAAACTCAACCAAATTGAATGAGGGGATGTGGTGTTTGAATTGATGTAATCAAGACAACACGAGGGTTTACAATGAAAGCCCTTGATTCTTGCTAGGATCACCGGCACAAAACTAAATTTAAAAGAAAAATTATCTATTAATTAAACCTTTTAACTAATATATTAAATCAAATCAGGATTAGCCAATTAAATTAATCAAATATTTTAACCTAATCCACTTCCCCTAGATTTCCAAATTATGGGAGGGATCTTACAAAATCTTGCAATTATCTTAATAAACAAGTAAGAAGATAATTACCAAAAATTAAAAAAAATCTATCATATCTTTCAATTTTCAAAAATATGGAAGGGATCAAACAAATCTTGCAATTATCTAGAAAATCAAATAAGGAGATAACTGCCAAAATTAAGAAATCCCTACCAAAACCCTAATTTCCAAAATTTGGAAAATCTTGGGGAGGAAGGAAAGGATTTCAAATCCTTGCCATAATTTCAAAAATGCATAGGGTTAGGAAACCCTAAAATCGAAATCATGAGGGCCAAAGGAAAGGGTTAAAACGCTTATGCATATTTTCGAAAACTAGGGTTAGGAAACCCTAATTTGCGAAAAACCCTAAGTCCAAAAGGGTTTATTTGCCATAAACCCTATTGATCACGTTCAACCAATTGCATCAAATTCAATTATTAACAAATCTAGGCATTGATACCACTGATGGGTTTTGAGCATAACAAACAAAATCCTATGTATGCATGCAACCCTAATTTTCTTGGATCTATGTTTTCTCTAATTGAACATACAAGTGTTTAACATCAAAAAGAATACCCTACGAGGTATCTACTATTTTCGAAAAATCATAATAAAAGATAGTAAACATACCTTTAATTGTTATGTAGTAATAACAATTTGAATCCTTAGTGTTGTTGAAGCTTCGAGAGCAAGCACCACAAATGTCGTGTCTCTAATGGTTCACAAACACACTTAGAAAGAGGATGTATGAGAGAGGAGGAGGAGGAGGAAGCTTCAAGATTTCGGCTCTTCTTAGGGTTAGAAAGATTGGCCGAAATCTCAAATGGGTATGCCCTTTATATGGTTGGTAGCTTAGGGCCAAAGCTAGGGTTTTAAGGAGGAAACCCTAATTCCTTAGCTTAAGGCCTAAGAAGCCCTAGAACCCCATCCAAGAGGCCCTTGGACGAAATTTCTAGGGTATTCCTAGAAGATTTCGTCCAACCCATCTAGGAGGGTTCTAGAGCCCAAAACCACAACTATCAATAAATTGCCAAATAGCCCCTGCACTTTTAACTAATTCATTTAATCCCAAAATTAATTCCAAATTAATTTCTAATTAAATATTAATTAAATAATATGATTTCTAATTAATATGTTATTTCCATAATACATTAATAAATCATTTATTTCAATTTATTAATCAAATAATAAATTCTTCCTCTTTCTCAATAGGTCATCTTGTCTAGTTGCTAGTATGATGGCAACCCAAAAGAATTGTGCTACTATCAATTCAAGTATATATTAATTCTAGTTATGGGCTTAGACACCTAATCCAACATTAAGGAGAAAAGAAAATGATAAAGTGTGTGAAAACTAGAAGAGAATAGTAAAGTAGGAAAAAACGAGAATAGAATGGTAGAGTATGGTAAGTTGATCATAGAGTGTTTTATAACTCACCAAACTTATTGTCTGATGTTGGTAGATTTTTATGTGTTGCAGATTCAGGTGGTGTTCGTAGTACGGGAGGAGATAGAAGCACCAAGGGCATGAACTAGATGTAGGTTTTTATTTGGTATTTTCTTGGTGCTTTTAAATTATGTTGATGATATGTTGTAACCCCAATTATATTATGCTTTGTAAAATGCTTTTGAAACTCTGGTTTGGAATGTTGTATAAAAACTCTAATAAATCCCTATAATATTTTATTGATAAAATCTAGGTCGTTAGATGAATCCTTACAAAAATAATTACCCAATTCGATTAAATTATTTAAATAAGGTTAGGATCCATATTTCACTTCAAGATGCAAAGTGGATTAGCCGAAATCACACCAAGAAGCTATTTATGTAGGCAGATTGTTCGGCGAAAATCAGTCTTTCTGAAACTCGAAGATCTGTCGAGATTTCTTGACTTATGTAAATAGCATGTTAATCGCTTCCACGCTCATCTAAACTTCATGGCTGTGTCAGCCAAGGATCATGAATCTAAATGGTAAATTAACCATATAAAAGGCACGTGATACTAGACTCAAGTAATGCTTGAGAATCGCAAGTATCACATCACCTCGATTATAATCTAACTAACGTGTTGGCTCCAGGAACTACCCCACATCAAAAGATTATAACAAAATGTGTGTTTTTTATGAGTACCCTGAGATTTATGTTTTCATAAAATGGGATTTGTTTTGTTTGTTTAGTTAAAAAAGTTTAAGTTGGTATTTTGAAAATCATTTCAACTTAAGATCATTTTATAAACTTATATAAAATCTTATTCTTTGTTAACGACTTTGCGATTCCATTTTTATGAAAGAAAACATGCAAAAATAAATCACACACATAATCATATAAGTGAAGTACAAGTAACGATACCACCAGCCTTGATCCTATGTGTCTCCCTTATGAGCCATCATATGAGAGACTAGTCGTACTAAGGAAAAAGGGACACTTCTGTTGGATTAGGTGTCTAAGTCCATAACTATTATTGGTATGTACTTGACCCGAGAGTAGCATGGTCCATTTGGGTTGCATGACATCAGAACAATTTGGATAGACTTTTGTGATAAGAGGATATTTATGATTTATTAATATAGTATAAGTTCTAATATATTAATATGAAATCATATTATTTAATTAGTATTGATCAATAATTAGTTTGGAATTAATTTTGTGATCAAAAGAGACTAATTAAATAAATGAGGATTGATTTGGTAAATCATTCATTCTTATAAAGTGGGCTTATGATCTATAGTTCTTCAAGTTGGGCTAAACCCATGTGGTGACCCATGGATACTCCATGGAGGTTAAAACCCATGGATCATGAGGAATGTGGAAAGTCATGAGTTACATGGTGTAACCCTAATGTGCACACTATATAAGAAGCATCATAGCTCATGAAATGGCACCTTGAAGGGACAAGAAGTGAGGGCTAGCCGATTTGGTGAAGCAAGTGTTCTTCTCTCAAGTTATTCCAATTGTTGGTGGTGTTGTGTGATTCCATTTGAGGTGCAACACTTGGGGCACTAAGTTCTTAAAGGTCCAAGGCTTCCAACTACACTAAAAGGTATGTCTTCTAACTTGTTTTATTACCCAAGTATCAAAGTTTGTATGTTAGTTAGGGTAATACCTTGGAAAGATCAAGTTTGCATGTATAATAGAGAAAACATAGATCCAAGGTATTTAGGGTTGCATGCACACCTTAGGAGTGTTAGAATGTTCAAAACCCAACAACTTCAAACCTCTCGCTCGAACAACCACCGAAACTTGATATCAGCAAGACCACCATGGGACTCCAAACTCCTCGATGCTTCTTTTGGTCTCCAGTCTTCAATGAATTATAATTTTCTATTATAATACAAATTTCCTAACTAAACTACAATTTAAAAGAAAATTATATATAACAAAAGGAAATAAATTACATGAAGGTTACAAAGACCAAAAGCACAACCTAACATACAACACATAGATCAAGGCAGCTCAGTGTATCAGATTCATATAATTCAAAACAAACAATTACTTTGAACTTGGATTGTAACATTTGATTAAATGAATAATCATAAAGTTGAAAGCAAGCCGACATTTAATTGTTGTTATGATCTCACATGCGAGGGATCATGCAAACAACAATGTCACAATTATTGACTTTAATTAATAATTAATAATTAAACTCTTAAAAAAATAAACAAACAAAATGCAACTGTTGTAAAACCATTAGATTTGCATAAGTTTGAATCAAGTGTAAAAAAGTGACCAAGTACACTCAAAACTAGAAAATAAAAAAAAATTATGCTGTGAACAGCAACAACGCATCACACCATAAATCTGACACGCCACATTTTATGAACACATGCGCGTCGCATAACAGAAGCCTACAAACTGCGGTTTCTAGATTAGGGTTATGGTTTTTTCGCCTCTAACGCGTCGTGTCGCGTCCCATGAAG
Organism: Lactuca virosa; assembly: GCF_052849685.1. Classification (NCBI taxonomy): domain Eukaryota; kingdom Viridiplantae; phylum Streptophyta; class Magnoliopsida; order Asterales; family Asteraceae; genus Lactuca; species Lactuca virosa. Next base: position 162,922,529 of record NC_136433.1, on the reverse strand, counting down.
CATATTCGATCCCTATAAAACCCTAGATGTTTTTCCAATTACCAAAACTTTTAAAACATTTAAAATATACAGTGACCTGATCTAATTAGTTCACTAATCATGCAAATAAGGTAACTACAAACAAGACATAAATCTAATTGCAAAAGACGTGAACAAGAGGCTTTGATACTATTGTCGGGTTATGAAGGATCTAAGAGGCTACACAAATGCACAGAGGAAGCAATACAAAATTAACCTCATAACTAAATAGATGGATCCAAGCGTTGGATTAGGTGTCTAAGCCCATAACTATAATTGGTATGTACTTGACCCGAGAGTAGCATGGTCCATTTGGGTTGCCTTCACCAGAGCAATTTGATAGGATGGACTTTTGAGAAGAGGTTATTTATGATTTATTAATATATTATAAGTTCTAATATATTAATATGAAATCATATTATTTAATTAGTATTGATCAAGAATTAATTTTGAATTAATTTAGTGATCAAAAGAGACTAATTAAATATACGGGGACTGATTAAGTAAATCAATGATTCTTATAGTGTGGGTCAATGATCCATGGTTATTTAGGATAGGCTAAACCAATATGATAGTCCATGGATAGTCCATGGAGGTTTAACCCATGGAGCCTAAGTAATATGAAGGGTCATGTGAATTAGGGTTTGCATGGATGTAACCCTAGACTTTGTCACACTATAAAAGGAACCCATAGTTACCAAAATCGGCCCCCATGCATTCTAAGAAGAGTGATAAACGATTTTGTGTGCTAAGTAGCATCTCTCTCAAGTCCTCATTTGTTCATGGTGTTTGTGAACCATTTGAGGCATCACATTTAAGGTGCTAAGTTCTTAAAGGCCAAAACTACAAGCTACAACTAATAGGTAATTCCATAACTCAATTTTATGTTGTTTATGTAAATTGTATGCTAGTTGTAGGCTTAATGCTTTGGAAACAATATTGCATGTATAATTAGAGAAAACATATATCCAACGCATTTAGGGTTGTATGTGCACCATATGATGTTGTAGTATACAAAACCCAACACCAACTTCATTAATCAATTACAACTAAAATAAACAGAACGGATAAAAAAACTTTACACTTGTAGTCCTTCACGTTATTCTCTTGATATTGATGGAAGAAGAATGTTAAGAGCCCAACATAGAGTTCCTTTTCGTCGTCGCACCCACGGAATGCAATCAACAACCTAGATATATCCCGACAAGGGAATACCTTGAACACTGAAGCAAAAAACCATTATGTCGAACAAGTGTGCCACGCCAATAAGGTAGCAAAAAACCAATATGTCAACCATATTCTTGTGTCATTAGTTGCTTATTTCTGTTCTTTTGAATAACCTAAAATGATCCTAGGAATACTAATAATATTATTAATTGTTATGATTGTTGACACTATCTTCCAACAACAATAACATTAAAATTAAAAATCAACTCATTAGTTGCTTATTTCTGTTCTTTTGAATAATCTAAAATAATCTTAGGATTTCTAATAATATTATCACTTGTTATGATTGTGGACACTATCTTCCAACAACAATAACATTAAAATTAAAAATTAACTTGAAAATTGTATACATCTAGAAAAGCATTAATATCAAAATATTAAGTGGGCTTGATAAAATATTGTACGTTTAAATCCTCTCAAGTCATTATATTATGACATCTATATTGCTCCATGTTGCAAAAAACTAGATATTTCATATGACAATTCTTGTGTAACGGATCCCACAATCTTAAAATATTTTTGTTAGAAACCTACTGCCACATAGGTCTAAATTGTTTGAATGGTCTTCAGACGATAACTTACATCTTATCCAAGCGATGTCAACCCATCCTTCACAACATTTTCTCTGATAATGACTTATCCATACTATGACACTTACCATCTCAATACTTCTGGTGTATCTGGATTATGTTTATTCCAAATGAGTCATCTTCTTGGATATTTTATACATAGGTGATTACTCCAAAGCTTACCTTGATTAAGGGGGTGTTTGGCTTATCTTTTGAGAGGTCAAAAGTCTTTTTTGGAAAAGTTGCAAAAAGTCAGGTTTTCCTGACTTTTCCAAAAAGTCAGTTTTCCTTATATTCAAAATCTAAAAGTAGTTTTTAAAATGTTTTTATCAAACATCTTTTTTTTTTGGAAAAGTTGCAAAAAGTCAGGTTTTCCTGACTTTTCCAAAAAGTCAGTTTTCCTTATATTCAAAATCTAAAAGTAGTTTTTAAAATGTTTTTATCAAACATCTTTTATCTTTTATCTTTTCCAAAAAGGACTTTTGTCCTCTCAAAAGATAAGCCAAACACCCCTGACTTATTGTATACCTTTTTTTTTATTGAAAACATAAAATTAAACATTTTGGATATTTGCCCATAACATTCATGGACCATTTTTTTTTGTCTTCATTGCATTTTTTTCTGGCGCAAGTTAATTCTCTTAGGATATTGATGTGTTTGCAGATGCTTTGAAGGCCTGTACACAATTTAATTATTATGTTGTTGTTTACTTGTCAACTAAATTTTATATTTATTTATTTATTTCATAAAGTAAATTTTATATTTAATCGAGTAACTATTTAATTAAGAATTAATTATCAATAGTTCAAATATTTATATTGATTATTGATAGGAAAGTATGTTAAATTTGATTAACATAGTTCTTTTGTTATGGAATAAACCAAAACATATTGTTGCATTTGTTTTAGTTTGGACGTTGGAATACTATTTTTATTTGAAATAGAGTAGATATGTCGATTTAATATCACACAAATTATGATATAAGTGGATCCATGTGTATGGAGATATATTTGTAATAGCTTAATTAATATTATGCATTTTTAAATAATTTTATGATGTACTGTGTTAATTAAATTTCTCTTTATTTCTTTCGAAACATAATAAATACTGGTATATTATAAAAAGTATTTATTAATACAAATTTAACAAAGCAAAAAACTTTATAAAAGCCAAATAAATTAAACAAAATATAATTACAATATCAAGATTTTTATAATTTATCTTTAACACAAGATTGTAACGTTATGTTGACGACTTTAAAATGCAATATGATACCTTATCAATTTTGACTTCTCTAGGCAATAAATAACTTTCATTTTCTTTAGCGATGGTGAACTATGTATAAAAAGTATTACTTATATAAGCATATAATTACCAAAGTCGTTTTTGAAAATGTAATGTTACATTTTCAGTCTTTTTTATTTTGAATTGGTTTAAAAAATAAAGGTTTCATTGTTAACACTACTTGAAACAAGGGTTTTTGCGACAGATAAATCCGTCGCTATTCCGTCACAAAAGGTCTTTGCGACGGATCTGTGACAGACTTACTCCATAGCCAAATAAAACGTGGCTAATGACTTAGCTAGAGATTTAGCGACGGACTTGTTTTTCCTTGCGACGACTTTAGCAACGGAATATCCATCGCAAATTGGTCCCTTACTACCGTTACTTAGGACATCAGCAACAAAAATATTCCGTCGCTAATCCCTTGCAAACCTCTATATACGTCTTTTCATATGTCCGTCGCTAATCACTAGCAAATTTTAGATGTGATTTTTTTTTTGTTTCCATAGCTGATCCCTCGCAAATATATAGTATTAGTTTTTTTTATTACAAATCTAAAACAAAAAAATACTAAAAACATCAAATAATTATACAATCCCAAAGTAAACAATAACAAATTAATACCAAAGGAATCATATAACTATACAATCCAAAACCAAACACTAATATTAAAATACCAATAATCAAATATCAAATTTTAACAAAACATCAAAAAACATCAAATATCAATGTTTACCAAAACGATCAAAATCATCAAATATCAAAGTTTAATATTGATTGATTTTTATTTCTAAGTATAATGTACCATAATCTCAATTTTGTCTCATATTTTGCGTTTCCACATACATATTCTCCATTGCTTCATATCTTGCATTGCATCCGAAAGAAGGACCATAATGGAATTGGATTCTGATTCCCGTTAAACCCCATGGAATTAGGCGAACCAAGTTCTACTTACTTTTTCCTGCAATGGAATGAGACATGGTATTTGTTGGAAACATGCTTTTATGTTGATGAAGGACATTATTGTCTACTCATTTGAAGCTAAACTAAATACAAGACTAGAATGGAATTGAATTCTGATTCCGACCAAAAAATATATAAAAAACATGTTGGTGAAAGAAAATACCATGTTTGCATAATAGTCTTCAGAAATTTCTCTTTTGGGATTTGATCTTTGAACATTTGTATCGACAATTATGGACCACTGAGAAGGTCTTAACTGATCTTAACTGTTGGACACAAGAAAACACAAGAAAACACAAGAAAAAGTGTAAGACTGATCTTAACTGCTGGACACGACATGTCTCAAATGACAATATAGCCCTCCTTAAACTCCTTTTTGCCAATAAATTCCAGAACCTTAACAAGCTGAATAAAAAAAACAAGTTTGGCATACATCCCTATTAATATTCCTATGTATAATCAATCAGTTATTCATCCCTACTAAAACTGAAACTGCAACTACTTACCTGGTCTTCTTTTGGTGCACTTATTCGCACATTAAGACAACGAGAACGAACAGCTTCAGTAACCTTTGATGAGCTGTCACAGCATAGGATCAAACGACAAATATTTAAAATTAAAACCCTCATCAACACAATAACAAATAACATAAACTAACCAAAAAATATATATATCAACAATTTACCATGGAAGAATTTGCTTTTTGAGTTTTGGATGCTTTTGAAAGCTAGATTCTTGCTTGTGCAGTTGCAGCATGAGAATTCTCAATATTTGACCCGATATCATCTGAAAAAACAAACATCATGTAATTTACTTTCATTAATATAGCATTGCACTTATGTTTTTTTTTTCATTTCAACACTGTACTTTCAAGCTACTTACCAATCATGGCTCCTTGTTCATGAACCAAAACAGCAAGATCTTTAAAAATCTCATTTACTTCCCCAATTTGATTATGTATTTCTTGAATCCCCTGTTCTCTTTCCTCAATAACCGCCTCATTAAACGCAATCTCATTGTTCAATAACAATACCTCCTGTCTACACAACACAAAGAAAGAACTTATAAAAATAATGATGACATGGCCATAAAGGGTAAAAACGGAAGAACAACAACACCTCACCTTCTAGATTCCACAAGAAGTGCACGTTGTTTTGGGTTTTTGTCTGAGCTTATATCGATTTCACTGGCTGCATAACTGCAAATACAACCATAACAATCTGTTAATTCACAAAGTTAATTTGTAGTTCAATTTAGTTCCATATGTGAATTGGACATTTACCTTAAAGGAATAACAGCTTGAGGAACAAAAGGAGTGTAAGCTGTCTCGCTTTCAGCTGAAAGGCGTTGAGCTTTTTGAAATTCTTTTACAACTGCTTGAAAATCTTTTGCAAGTTTAGCATCTGTAATCTTTTTGCTAGTCTGCATTCCAACAAAAACAAAAATCAATCACCATGAAAGGAGTGTAAATCTTTTTTGATGTGTTTGTGTATGAGAATTGAGAAGGAATCAATTACTTACACTAACTTCAGCACGATGATCTGTTTCACTAGCTTGTTTGAGTTTCTCTGAAGTTTTCAATTGTTCTTCTTAGAGAGTGTTGTGCTTCTCTTGAAAGTTTATCAACCTCATTGAGTACTAATACTGATACAGCGTATATGAAACACCATGAGCATCACTTGGGTTCAGCTCCACGTGGTGGGTGTTTGATCAAGAATAATTGCTTTGTATTTAGGATGAAATAAGAATCAAATCAATGAAAGTACATTGCTATAGTTGAGATTTGAGAAGGTTTAGGGTTTTACCACATGATCCAGGTTAGATACAGTGCTTGATTTTGCTACACATTGGATTTCTTCAATATCAGCTTCTCTGTAAGCAGAAAGAAGTTTACTAGCACAATGACTCTCTGATCACTGCTTAAAAAAAGTATCAATCCTGCAAAACACAACCCACAATATATTTACACTTTAATATTATTATTTATTATAATTGTAAATTCTATATTCATAGTATATATAAAGAAAACTTACTGACAACAATCATTATAGCACTTCTCTGCTTCCTTGAAGTCAGGAGCATAAAGGTATACGATAATTGCACTTAGATAAGCCTACACCAAAAAAATAAATATTATTAATTATTGCTAGCAAAATAGAATATGGCCTATTTAAAAAAAGGAAAAAGTTTTTGCACCTTGCATTGGCTATGAAGAGCATTGCATTTATTAGCTGCTACTGCCCATCTCAAAAGAAAAGTTGCAGCATCTGTATACCTTCAAGTGAAGCAACAAAAATAAGCCAATAAGAATGTCATATTAGTCGTCTGTTCCAAATCAATAGTTCTACTTCCAGCCTGCAAAAGAGCCATGTTTCAATCTTGTTATGTACCTCTGCATAATCAGGAATAACAAATAATTCAGAAGGGAGATACTTACATCAACTTTCCAGGTTTTGTTCTCCACTTTCACCTGTAAATTAACCAAATTCAGGAAGAACAGACAGTTTCATCATCCGATTAGAGGGACATAAAATTAAACAAAAGAGAGAAGAGACAAAATTTTAGAAAGACCTTCTCGGCACTAGCCCCAAACATCTGCCTGAGAAGGGCCATAATTAGGGTTTTCTTCAATTCCCCAAACATCTACCTGAGAAGGGCCATGTTTGCATATTAGCCCCAAACATTTGCAACTTTATCGCAATTCCCAGACTCTATGTTTTTATCCAAGCAGTTATAACAGATGTTGGTGATGCCACCCTTGAACCACCGAGTAGATAGATAGGAATGACCAATGGCTGATTAGGTGTGTGATACAAGATGAAAGAGGCAGATGTCAGAAAGATAAAAGTATTGTTTACCTCAATTTTGATGTTCCCATTTGTAACATCAAGATTCTCTGAGTAAACCTATTGACGCCATTTCTCTTTCCAATAGAATTCTGATGCGCAATATCATACCAAAAGCCACCAGGATCTTCAATTGATCTGTTGTACATCTCCAAGTACTGAAATGGTGCCCCAAATCATCGATTATATGATGAAAATGTTTATTAAAAAAGCAGCGAATAGGTCATGTTTCCTTCTTGTGATTAAAGTTCACTTCGTATTTTGAAAATCCAAAGTAGAAGACTTCAAATTGAAATAGGAATTCTCTCCTCTTTGTTCTTGTTAGGTCAAAATATATTCTCATTGAAATAATAGATCTACATGTTTATGTAGCCATCAATCCTTTCTCAATAATCAAAACTAGACTATCCCCTTTATAGTTCAAAACTTATGTATTTGACTCGACACTGACTCTATTTTTCCGACGAAATGAAACAATATATGCAGATGATCTGCTATTGATCAATTTTGAGGATGATACCTTTTGAGGAGAGGGTACGTGTGCCTGTTGGGAGAAATCATGACCGGGAAATACGAGATCGTCCTCCTCGGATGCAAGAGACTCGCCGAGTATCACGACATTCAGCTTTGGTATCTTGCCGGCACCCGACGGGCGAGTCGCCATTGACTCCAAATGATCGGAAACGTGACTCGAACGGATTTGAGAGTCAACTCTCCTTCCTCTTCGGTTGGAGATTGCTGAGCAGTTATACTAAGAGATCTGAAGAGACAATAGAGGATTGAACGGCGCTGGCAGGGAAACGATGAGTCAATCAGGAATGGAGACGAATCGATAGGGAAGCCAAAGAGGATGTGAGAGGGATTTGAGTCGACATAAGGCCAATTAGGGCTTTGGGAAAGAAATCTGTGGGAATGAAAATAAACCAAGGAACGAGAAAAGAAGAAAAGCGAGGAATGGAAAAATGAAGCATCAATTTTCTGCGAGCGATTTGCGAGGGCCAGGCCTGTGATTTTTAGCAATCCATGGTTATTCCCTCGCTAAAGGTTTTAATCTGAGACGGATTAACGATGAAATGTTTTTGTCGAGATATTATTAGCAATCAGCCGATGATCCCTCGTTAATACCTCTCTAAAGTATGTTAGTCAAAATTTTCGTGCATTCCATCGTTGATCCCTTGGTAAGTCGTCGTTGATTAGCTACGGACAGAATCCGTAGCTGATTCCGTTGCTAAAGGTCAAGTTTCTAGTAGTGTAACCTTCTCTTTTTATTTCATAATCACCGTCAAAATTGTTAGAAACAGGGAATGAACAAATTGTTTGGATTCTCTGAAAGTCATGATTTACTATCAAATTGAAGTATTTTGATGGTACAGATTAAACACTCAATTGGATGAAATTCAGATATTACGAAATCAGAGAATGTATGTGAAATGTTCTTGAAGAAGTGTACCAGAAAAATGACCAAAAAACGGCTATATGATTCATGTCTGATAACTGTGACAAGACAGTTACAAACTGTCATAAAACTACCAAAACCTGTCATAAAAACGGATATCAGGAAAAATGGTCAAAATGAGTCCATTTTCTAAAAATTGGATTTTTGATGCATTTTTTAATATAGCAACATAACTCAAATAAAAAAATTTCCGCCAAGGGCTCTGCCCCTTAGACCCCGCTTCCAGGGGCGTTGCCCCAGGACCCCCGTTCGTTCAGGGCTTCACCTTAAATATCAGTGTACCTTAAATCTTGAAAACTTGAACAAGTTTGCATTCCGTACTGTCCTAACTTGTTTAATATTTAACAATATCACTTTTTGTCAACAAATTTAGTCTTATTACACTTAAATAATATTGATGATATTAAATCACCCAAAAAAAATCTTTTTTTTTCTTATTTGTTAATATTTCTTTATTATCGCTTTAACTTCTATAATTCTTCATTTGTTTTAATGAAATAAATTACAAATATTTTCCGAAATTGAATATATTTATAGTAATGGAGAAATAGAGAATAACATATAGTTTAAGTATTAGTTTATTTTCAACTGTTTTACGTCTTATTTTACAACCTAGTTTTGTTACGAATCCATTTGTACAAAGTTATTCTTTTTTAATTTTAACATATTTGTATGTTGTGTGTGTATTTTAAAAGTTTTTTCGTTTTTACAAAAAAAACGTTTTTTCCCATAGCTTTCTATATATTTACTAGATTGTGTTATTCAAGCAAACACATGTTTTCTGCTGCAACGCATGAGCGTGCAAATCCTAGTTATAAATAAATAGGATAATATAATACTGTTATTTTCAAACTTTAAATAAATCTTTTAAAACACAAATTTAGTTTTACCATCACGTAACGTTTTAAAACATCAATTATTACCCATCTTGAAGAAAGATCTTTTTGTTTACTAAAGCACATATGATTTTATTTTATTTTTTGTTTAATAAATCACATAGAAGTGGTCTCCTTTTTGTAGAATGAAACAAGATATGATGATAAAATTTATTTTTTACACATGAGATATCATTGGATAGCATTTGGCCCATTTTTTCAAGATTCCCAATGCTACTCCTACGGCAACGAGGGTCCAAGGCATGTCTCAATTTAACATGGCGTTATGGTATGGCATGTGATGAAGAGGTACGATTCTTACAATGTGTAATTGTGTATCAGGTATGAGTTTTTTATATGTGGCCCACGAAGATGTGATGTGCTAGGATAGACGTCAGGGTGTGTTCAAAGAACAAATATGTGAAAACGACACTTTGCCATATGAACCATACTCTATTTTAAAAGATAAAGACATTGACCATTTCGATCATTTCGACCATTGAAAATAACTACTAACAACAACCCAACGTAAGAGGTTTCAATATGTGGGGTTCAATGTGATTGATACCTGTCCGAGCCGAAGCTGTACCCAGGGGCGGAGCCAGAATTTTGAAATAAGGGGGCTTACATTATAATCAAAGGCGATATACAAACACAAAAACTAAAAGACCAAAACTAAAACTTCAAAACAATCCCAAAGAAATACCCAATGTTTTCTTTTTTTTTTCTAGATTGGTTCTTGGTAATAAGATCATTAGACGTAGGGTATATTCATCGAAAACAATCTAGTAGGCTAGTAGCTCATCATGATCTTGAAAAATCTTGCATGTTTAACAAACCAAAATAACAATTGAAAAATAAGTTTTGTCAAACAACTAATTTGGGAAATTATTAGCTAAAAAACAAAATAAAAATAAAAACATAAGATAGTAAATAACAATCGATAAGTGTATTTTTGTTAAATTCTAATAAACCCGATGATAACTATCTTTAGATTTGATTGTTTTACAACTTGAAATTGTTTCTTGAGACTTATCTCAACTTATTAAATCATAAGATTTATTTTACAAATGATAAATAATTATCAACTTATTAAATCATAAGATTTATTTTACAAATGATAAATAATTATTCAACACAGTAAAGAAACAAAACCAATACAAGTAAAATGATAAGGATGAAACTAAAGTAGTGATATGAGGTTACCTTCTATTTCCAATGAGAATCACAAACAATAGCTTCTTGATTTTTTCTCCTTAACCATACAACAACAATGTCAACGGTTTTGCTACAGCATAAAAGGTTGAAACAATTTAGAATAAGAGATTGATCTCTTCTTCTCTGTCGTAAAAGAAGAAAACTTTATTTCTTTCTTTTTATTTATATGTAAACAGAAACAAAAGTAGCAAAAATTTACAACAAACTTGAAAATAATTGATTTATTGATATGCAAATAGTGAGCAGCGGCTACGATATGCCTATGCCTGATAATTATTTAGGGTTTTAAATTTTATAGGATTGAGTTATGAAAATATAAATTAATACCGAACTTGTTTTTTTTGTTTTGTTTAAAAAGTTAATTAGTTTCAAATGAAGTTTACGCGTTTCAAAATTTTAGAGATTATATTGGTGTTATTGTTATATTACTAGCTACTTAAAAGAAAAAAAAACGGGTGGCAATTAAAACTTAAAAAATAATGGGAGGGGCTTTTGGGGTTTAGTGATCTCATATGGGCTTTGAATGGACAAGATGCAATACATAAATTAAGAGACTTAGGGGGGGTTCAACACCCGCATGTCCCCCTATTGTCTCCGCCACTGGCTTTACCTAAGGCCACCTCCATGGCCGGATCCATTCATCCACGGGTATGACCCGCCCGCTGCCATGACTGGACCCAAACAACAACCGCCCCACTCTACATGCTTCTTAATAATGCAGACATATATCTTCCCTTGAGCACCACTTCCTTCCCATACGATGTTTCCTAGTTTTTAGCACTTTCCATTATAAGTATGGTGTAGTTGCTTTTGTTTTAAAGTTAATGAGAAGAAATTCATAAAAGTATCTGCATCTCTTCGTCTTTTTATTTCTTGGGATGTTAACCACTTCGAATCGATGTCTAACGATGGTGGTATTGGACCGATAATTGTTATAAAACTGATAATATGGTTCCATACTAAAGAATTGAATGTTTAAGGTCATGTTTGGTTTAAGAACCCATAAGAATGTGAAGCAATCGAAGTAGAAGATATAAGCTTTGATGAGTGCATATCCTTCAAAATCCATAGTCGGATGCATTTACCATTTTTTATGACATGACAAAGAATTTCAATTGCATTTCAAACTAAATAAATCGATATGACGATTAAAGCCTCTTTAGATTATATTATATTAGTAAGTTTAATGTCAAAGTTGTTTAAAGTGATTAACTCAAGACATGTAGGGTTTGGTTTATGTTATATTAACTCAAGACATATAGATAGACATGTAGGGCTTGCTTTATGTTATAAACTCAAGACATATAGGGCTTGGTTTATGTTATATTATGCATTGTGTAAAATACAATTAAATGGTTAAAATATAGACATGTAGGGCTTACTTTATGTTATAAACTCAAGACATATAGGGCTTGGTTTATGTTATATTATGCATTGTGTAAAATACAATTAAATGGTTAAAATAATCGTAAGTAAAACTTAAAAATATGTTATATTTATGTTTTTACTGTTTTTAGGTATTAATCCAATTAACAAACAATACAAAAGTTCATTAACTGGTATTTTGATATTGTCTAATATAGTCCAAACTATTAAAACTTTTTTTTTATACTATTCAATAAATATTATATGTTTTTTATAACATTAATATAATTAATTTGAATACTTTTTAATATTTGTTTTCTATCATTCAATATATTTTTAGGATAAAAAAAAGAAATAAATTGTTTTAAATTAGCTATTAATAAATAATATTGACCAAAAATAACAATGGTTAAAAATTAAAAATATGTTGAAATTTATGTTTTTACTCATATTTTTAGCATTAACCAAATTAAGAAACATTAAAAAAATGTTCATGAACTTGTATTTTGATATTATCTAATATAGTTCAAAACATTTAAAACTTTGTTTTTTATTTTATTTTATACTATCTAATAAATATTATAAGTTTTTTATAACATTAATATAATTGAAATACTCTTTAATATTTTTTTCTACTATCCAATAATATTTTTAGGATAAAAAAGAAATAAGTTGTTTCAGCTATTGATAAATAATATTGATTAAATAGACTTTGTATTACATTTTTTATATTATACCAAAACATCCAAAGTTTTAGATGTGAACTTTCAAATATTAAACATTGTACTTAATAAGTCGCACAAAATATACCACTATACATAAATCACATTAAGAGTTTTAAAACAAGTTGATTAGTAAATACGATATTTAATTTTCAAATACAAATTTGGGAAAGCATACATTTGACTTTGTTGGTACGTCGAGAACCCTCTTCCTTACTTTGTACCTAAAAATTAAGGTGAATAGGAGTATAAAAATAGATTTTACAAAGCATGAAACAAAATAATTATAAAAGGTAGTTCGATCTTCTCACCACCAGTTAAGGACCTTCTACCTCTATAGTGGTATCGATTCTAGTATGCAAAATAGAATCATCCATCCAATGGGTGTCTTATTTTCCAATTTTATGCACTCTAAATAACAAATATGAACATAAAATTATTATTCTTATATAAGCAAAACATATTAGTTAATCATGAATATATAAAATAAGTTGAAGAGTCGGAGGTTTCAAAACAATGATATTTTTATCAATCAATCACTGAAGTAGCATAAACTGAAATTATTATTATTAAAAATCATTTAAAAGGTCAATGAGGTGTCAAATGAATGTGCTTGAAATGTTTTGGGCTCTATTATAATAGATATAGATATATAGATATGCATATACCGATTTTGAATTTGGAAAATACGGATTGTACACTTGTATAAGCTAATTTGAGTATTTAGCCTTAGGAAAATGGGGTTCATGGAGTAGTACCCTTGGTGCAGTTTAATGGATATCGCCACTAGCTGCAGTTATATGATTGTTGACAATATACATGATTTTCTTGTCAAAAACCAATCGTACTATGTCATTTAACTATATTTAAATTTTTTTGGTGATGTAGATGATTACTTTTTCCCTTACTCTTTTTTTTGTGAACTCTTTTGTTTTGAAAAACATAGAACAAAACATGTTTTTGTGTGTCTCTGGAATTTTTCTCAGAAATCACCGAGTTCTCTTTTTTGAATATCCAAAATCTTAATTTCATGTAACCATATATTTACAAAGTTGAAATAACATAATTTATCAGGTGTAAATATAAGATACAAGAAATATCATTGATTTTTTTGATATTTATCTTCCACATTCTAAAGAATATAGAAAGGACAACCAATATATTCCAACGCATCAATCGTCAAAAGAAAGGTTATTGTCATTAGGGTGCTCAGAGTGAACTAATAGCCACGGCTGGAAGGTGTGGTACAAATGGTTCTGTCATTCCTTGATCATGTTGGCTCGCAATGGTGGGGGTTGAGGATGGTGGTGACCATTTCCAACCAACAGCCCTTCTCTATCAACTTGTAATATATGATTTAGTACTTATATTTTAGGATTTTAATTATCGTTTTAGAATTTTAATTATCTTTTTAGGATTTCAACTATCGTTTAACCATTTTAATTATCATTTTACTATGTTTTAATATTTTTTAAAAAATAATTATGTGTTGGGATGGTTGGAGAAATTGGATTCCTTATGTCGAAGGTAGAGAAATATGGAAATAAGATAGAAAAATGATGATGTGTCGTATATTTGGCAAAAGGGTTGTAAGGAGTGGGAAAGACTCATTCCTCCCACCTTAAAATTCTTATAGTTTACCTCTTGGTTTCTTACTTCCTCTTAATATTCTATTGCTTTTTTGCGATTATTTAAGAAAACACTTTTCATTTTTTTTAATTTAGAAGGAATACCAATCCTACATGGTGATTTTTGCTAACTTGACATGTATATGTGGCATTTTTAGCTTACGTGAGATTATGACATATTGCCATGTCAGCTCTTTTATTATTGCTATAAAAGTCTCATAATTTACTCATGTGTTTCGAAAATAACTAAAAATTAATGTTGTTACTCTTTTGCCATGTCAAACATTTTATATGAATTCTTATGTATTTATATGAATAAAAAAAACGTTTTTTTTGTGAGAAAAGCAATTTCTATTTTCTTAATCAAACATGCTAGCTGCAATCAAACTCAAGCCCACAGAATACTTAGGGGTCGTTTGGTTTGCTGGAATCTGTTGGAATCGGAAGGAATTGGAATTTAATTCTATCACTTTCCTATGTTTGGTTCAAGTTTTGAGAAGGAATTGGATTCCTAAATGTGTCCAACTTTCCTTCCATCGAGGGAAAATAAATTTCATCTAAAGATGAGGAATTTCAAATTTCTTCAAGTGGGATTGTTGAAGATTACCATATTACCTTTTTCATTTTTAACATTAAATATGAAAAACTTTTGTCACCACTCGCGACCACCTCCACCACAACCTTCGCCACCTCTACTACCACCCACCACCACCACCCACCCACCACCACCACCACCATCACTAATGTCGTCGTCACTGCCACCACCTTCTCCACCACCACCCACCACTACCACCGCTTCCGTTACCACCATCACCATCGCCGACACCACTACCACCATCACTGTTACCACCACCACCACTACCACCACTAACCAACCTCTGTTACCACCTACACCACCACCCTACCACTACAGTTGTTACTACTAACTCTATATTCAACACCATTACCTCTATTGCCACCACCACCACAACCACCGTCGCCGCCACACGCACCCACCACCGATATCCACCACCACCGCCACCGCCACTAACACCCACCGCCATAACCACCACTGCCTCTACCATCAACACTAGTGATGTCACTACTACCACCACCTCCACCTTCATCACCACCACACACTGCCACCATCACCACCACCGTCGCTTCTGCCACCATCGCCGCCGCCACCACCATCGTTTACTATTTTTATAATTTATATAATATATCTTTACATATAATTATAAAACAAAGTAAAAGTAAACAAAAACCAAGAATGGTAGTTATGTCATTTTACACTATTCCAATTCCATTTTCTGCCAACCAAACAAAATATAAAATTGGATTCAAATTCCATTTACTGCTAGCCAAACAGAATATTGAATTAGATTCCAATTCAAGACAGATTCCAATTCCTCAACAAATTCCAATTCTTTTAAAATCATTATGTGAACCAAACGCCGCCTTAGAATATATGTACAGTATGTATTCATTAACACTTTATAAAATATATTTCCTTTTCCTATATATATAGTATGTTTTTATACATATACATACAATACTAATGTATTTTTTCCAACTTTTTTTTATATATTTATAAAGTATGTATTTTTGTACACTTCAAAATACTATTTTATTTCTTTATAAATCATTTTTTTCTATATAAAATATGGTTATTATTAGGGCCAGGATCATCAAAGCGTTTAGGATCCTCAAACCTCATCAGATATTCAAGATCATCAACTATCTCAGGATCCCGACTATTACCGTTATTATTATTTACTAACATTTATAACGGTTATATTTCGTTCTTAACTAACACATGTGCATAAATAGTCGAGAGAAGAATTATTCTTAACAGATTTTCGTCTCAACTATCCTAAAGACCCGGAATACCAAGTCAATCAACGTTCACAAAGCTGGTGATAGAGGATCCCGGGAATATCGGACATCTTGTTAGCTAGTTTAAACTATAAATTGACACAATCTCGCACACGACACACTCAACTGACTCTTAGCTTACTCTACGAACTTTTTCACTTGTTCTTACTAAAATACTCTTTGTAATCGTCATTTTATATTAATAAAATCATCAAGGCATGTGATCATTATCACCTCCTAAGGTTTGTGCCAGAGATCCTAGCAAGGATGAAGGGCTTTCCTTGTAAACAATCGTGTCATTCTCTTTACCTTTTTCTATTGCACAATTCGAACATCACAGCCTCTCATTCAATTTGGTTGATATATACTTGTGTAATTTTTTGACCAAAACAATTTGGCGCCTACCGTGGCCCGTGGTGTTCAAAATCCACGAAAGATCATGTCTACACAACCGATCCTTTCTTCATCCTCTGCTCTTTTCATTCCAACCAAAAACCTACCACCTCCTCCAAGTGGACCCCCTGGTTAGAGGAAAGTGCATGATACTTCCAAGAGAAACACCCCTCCGGGCACTAACCAAGGAAGTTTGGGATCTTCAGGACTCCAGGATCCGACTGCTCCGGTCACTACTGCTGAACTCTTCGCTATGATGAGGAAAATAACGCAACAGATGACTCAGCAACAACACGACAATAGAACACTACTTAGAGAAGTGGAGAGGATGAAGGCGGAACTTCAAAGATCTCAGGAAACGATGCCCATAGTTGTACAACCAAGGATCCTGAACTTCAACAATGCAGGATCCTCAGGAAATCAACAGGGGAACAGAGCTTCTGCTACTACTGCATCACCCTAGGGAACGACTGCAAACAATCGAGCATCTATAATCAATGATCTATATGAGCCTTTCAATACTCCTAGAAAACTTGATTCTAGTAACTTCTTAAACAGCAATACTATCAATACTAACTTTATGAATGTTTATGCAGGAATAAGTCTAAACATGGCTAGGGAACTTCAGGAGTTGAGACAGATGATCTCAAGCGTACCTGGGGTAGTTCAACCCATACCAGAGGCATCTCCAAAAAGTCACAACATCTCGAGATTTGCTCCTGCGATAGCCGATACCGAAGTTCCTAAGCGCTTACAGACTCCTAGCATGAAGCCTTACGATGGAACTACGGATCCTGAAGAGCACGTAGCACAATACCGAGAAAGGATGGAGATCATTCCCATCCCAGTGCACTTGAAGGAAGCTTGCCTATGCAAAGGCTTTGGCTCAACCCTCACGGGATCAATTCTTAAATGGCTGCTAAACGTTCCTCCCTATTTTATCACTTCATTTGCACACTTAGTCAATATTTTCAATAATCAGTTTTCTTGAAGCAGAACCTTCGAGAAGATCACTAGTGATCTATATCGGGTGATTCGGGATCGTAAGGAACGACTTAGGCATTTTGTTAACAGTTTTGGAAGGGAAGATTTGAGCATCCCCAACATTGATGTGGCGACTTTTGTCGAGGCCTTCAAGATGGGTCTGAGGAAGGATTCACCCTTCTATGAAGATCTCGTGATGACTCCATGCAAGATATTGGACGAAGTTAGGTGCCGATCATTGAGGTTTATAAGGCTTGAAGAGGATAAAGAAGTACAGAAGAGGAGCAACCCTTCAAGTCAATACGAGAATCCCAATAGGAAGGTCGAATCTTGGGCTCCAAGATCCTACAAATCGAAGCCCTATT
Source organism: Lactuca virosa (assembly GCF_052849685.1). Lineage (NCBI taxonomy): Eukaryota > Viridiplantae > Streptophyta > Magnoliopsida > Asterales > Asteraceae > Lactuca > Lactuca virosa. The sequence continues at coordinate 162,904,756 of NC_136433.1, read as the reverse complement.
CCAAACCAGATCATCACAGGGTGAATGCCCTCGAAGATGAAGGAGAGGAAGGGGAACCCCCTAAGATCACTAACTATTGTTTTTCTGTGGATGTTTCAGGTTTAATCCATGCTATGCAGGATCTCGAAGACGAAGCAAGGTGGCCAAAGAAGGATAACAAATCTACCCGTTAGAAAGAGAAGTCCAAATGGTGTGATTACCACGAAGATTTCGGTCACATGACTGAGGCTTGCATAGCCCTAAGAAAAGAGATCAGCTACCTCCTTAGCAAAGGGAATCTTAAAGAGATCCTCAGAAGAAAGAAAGAAAAGTCCAAGGAAAACAACCAGGATGGTTACAAGATCCCGGAGAAACCAGGATGTCCACCCAAAAATGCCAAGATAATTAACATTATCTCAGGCGGATCTAACATTCGTGGTACTTCTTATTCTCATGCTAAAAGACACGCCAAGTTCTATAAAACAGAAAAGGAGGATAGACCACGGAAGAATATCTTGGTCAGCAATGAAAAGGAAATCACGTTTGACGAAACGGACAGGGAAGAGATCCAGGATCCTCACCATGACTGACTCGTGATTACACTGTACATTGCCAACCACTTCGTCAGAAGGATCCTTGTTGACGGAGGATCCTCGATCAACATCGTACTATTGGACGCACTAAAGAGGATGAACATCCCGGAACCGGAGATAATCAAAAGATCCTCGATCCTCATAGGATTTAGCAGAGAAACAAAACACACCATCTGAGAGATAAAGCTACCAATATACATAGAGGGGGTAAACTCTATACAAAATTTATGTGTTATTGACACCTTATCTTCTTATAATGTGATATAAGGAAGACCATGGATCTACGAGATGAAAGCGGTTCCATCTACATATCATCAATGTGTAAAGATGCCTACTCTTTGGGGGACAGTGAAGATCATGGGAGATCAACAAGAGTCAAAGGAATGTTATAAAATCTCTATGAAGCCTGCAACGAAACCCCAGCAAGCATAGCATTTAAGGCAGGGGGCACGACATGTTCTAGAAACAAAGGAGCAAGACGTGAAGGAAGTGCCCCTGAGCAGCGAGGATCCTGAAGCCAAAGTCCTCATAAGATCCTCAATACTTGATCAAATTGAGCAAGACCTATTAAACTTCCTTCGAACCAGAAGCAAGACGTTCGCATGGAAACACGAAGATATAACAGGTATAGACAAGAGTATTATCACTTACAAACTTAATATTGATCCTTCTTTCAGACTGATACATCAAAAAAGAAGGAAGTTTGCACTCGAAAGGAATAAGATCATCCAAGAAGAAGTGGAAAAGCTCCTCAAGAAAGGGATGATCAAGGAAGTGAAGTTCCCGAGATGGCTAGCTAATGTAGTTCTCATACGAAAGAAGAGCGGCAAGTGGCGAGTATGTGTAGACTACACAGATCTTAACAAGGCTTGTCCTAAGGATCCTGTCCCTCTACCACACATTGACTCCATGATAGATGCAACGGTTGGCCATAAACTCTTATCCTTCATGGATGCTTCAGCAGGATTCCAACAAATCCAGATGGAACCATCCGATCAAGAAGATACAACATTTATAACACCAACATGTATATATTGTTACACTGCAATGCCTTTTGGTCTTAAAAATGCAGGTGCAACATATCATAGACTGGTGAACCGGATGTTTAAGGACAAGTTAGGGGATAACATGGAGGTTTACATTGACGACATGGTGGTGAAGTCCATGAAAGCTGAAGACCATCTCAGGGATCTCAAAGAAGCCATTGACATTCTAGACGAATACAACATGAAGTTTAATCCGTCTAAATGCCACTTTGGGATGAAGTTGGGCAAGTTCCTTGGGCATATGGTAATCAAGAGAGGAATAGAAGCAAGCCCGGAGCAGATCAAAGCAATCATCAAGCTGAAATCTCCATCTTCAACAAAAGACATCCAAAGACTAATTGAAAGAGTAGCAACACTCAACAGGTTCATTTCAAGATCCTCAGAAAGGTGTAAGCCCTTCTATGATATCTTGAAGAAGAACAAGAAGTTTGAATGGACCGAAGAACACAAAGAAGCTTTTTAGGAACTCAAAAGATACTTAAGTTCCGTGCCACTGCTGGTGAAGCCTATAGATGGAGAACCAATTCTCCTCTACCTCTCGGTATCCTCAAGTGTGGTAAGTGTTGTCCTAGCCAAGGATCTTAACGGAGACCAACATCATATCTATTATGTAAGTAAAAGTCTTCTGGATCCTGAAACCAGGTATTCTCATCTCGAAAAATTAATTCTTGCATTAGTAATTGCTTCTACTAAATTAATACATTATTTCGAGACACATAATATACATGTGAAAACTAATTATCCTATTAAGAATGTGATGAGAAAAGCAGAGATGTTAGGAAGGATGGCAAAATGGTCAGTGAAGTTAAGCACGTTTGACATCAAATATGAGCCAAGATCCGCCATAAAGTCACAAGCATTAACAGACTTTGTGGCTGACTTTAGTGATGATCTACGAAACGAAGTAGACATTGAAGCTAAACAAATCCTAGAAGATGAACACTTGGAAAAATGGACACTATTCAGGAATGGACCTTCAAACCAGAATGGAACCAGGCTCCAGATCATACTAAAATCGCCACATGGGTACATCCTACCCCATGCAGTTAGTTGTGAATTCAATGCATCCAACAACGAAGCGGAATATGAAGCACTCATTATGGGACTACAATTGGCTAAGGATCTTCAAATCAAGGATCTTTCACGTATTTGTTGATTCTTTATTATTAACCAATCACTTCAATGGATCTTATGGGAAATGAAGATTCCCACAGAAGAAAACACAGAAGCAGACGCATTAGCCAACTTAGGATCCTCCCTAAGGATCCCACCAGAAATGAAGATCCTCATAACCCACATAATAACTCCAACTATAGAAGCCCTTTCCGACACACCCGATGACCCTGAACAACCAATAAGTGTAGCAGCCATCAGAGATCCTGACCCTCAGATCCCTCCCCAAAGGGATCCCAACGAACAGGATCCTCGAAGAAGTCCACGATCATTGATCCAACCCATTATGGAGTATCTCCAAAATGGCACGATCCCAGCAGAAGAAAAGCGAAAGAGAATTAAGAAAAAGAGTCTCAAGATTCGTAATAATCCAAGGTAAACTCTATAAAAAGTCTATGGCTGGTCCATACCTCAGATGCTTGGAAGATCCTGAAGCTGCAAAAGTCTTGAAGGACATACATGAAGGAGACTATGGCAATCACACTGGGGGCAGATCCTTATGCTCCAAGGCATTGAGAACATGATACTACTAGCCAACCATGAAGAGACATTATTTTCTACATGCTCAAAAGTGTGATGCTTGCCAAAGACACAACAACATCCCACATCAACCGGAAGAACCTATACATCTTATTATTGTTGGATTAATGTCTAAGTCCATAACTATAATTGGTAAGACTTGACCCGACCCGGCATGGTCCATTTGGGTTGCATGGCATCATGCATTTGGATAGACTATAATGAGAGAAATAACACTTAAGGTTGGTTAATATATTATAAGTTCTAATATATTAATAAGGTTATTTAATTAGTATTGATCAAGAATTAATTTGGAATTAATTAAGTGATCAAAAGGAGACTAATTAAATATATGGGTTGATTGTGTAAATCATTCATTCTTATATATGTGGGCTTGTGATCCAAGATTCCTTATGTTAGACTAAGTCCATGGGGTGACCCATGGATACTCCATGGAGGTTAAAATCTATGGAGCATAAGGAATGGGTAAAGTTATGAGTTACATGGTGTAACCCTAATAGCCACCATATAAAAGAATCCCATGGCTCAAGAAATCGTGTACTAATGTGTGAGTGTGAGGGCTAGACGATTTTAAGGAGTGTTCAAGTTTCTCTCAAGTTATTCCAAGTGTATTTGGTGTTGTGTGAACCATTTGAGGTGTCACACTTGGGGCGCTAGACACTCAAGCTTCATGAAGACATTCTACATCAAAGAGGTATGTATTCTATCTTGTTATATTTATTATTTTGTATGCTAGATTAGGATAATACCTTGGATGTTCATAATTGTATGTATAATAGAGAAAACATAGATCCAAGGTATTTAGGGTTGCATGTACACTTAGGAGTGTTAGAATGCTCATAACCCAACAGTGGTGTCAGAGCCTAGGCTTGTTTTCTTGTTATACTTGCAAAAGTAGCTGAAAAATCGAGTTGGATGCATATATTCGATTGTTTTGGCTGGAATTGGACTAGGAACATTACCCTAAGATGTTTTTGGACTTATAAACTTGTTTTTGATGTGGTAATGTTCATGCTAATCCAATTTCTAAGATAATTGTAACCTCAAGTTATGGAGGTTCAAGAGTCTCTTCATTAAATTAAAAAAAAAGTGTAACCTTAATTAGTTCCATAAGTTACAATAAAAAAAGTTATTTTTTTTATTAATTAGTTTAAAGTCCTCCATAACTTGTCCTCAAGTTATGGAACTTGAAGAGTTTTTTTTTTAATTAAAACTACTTTAAACTCATAAGTTATGGAATTAATTAGTTTTCAATAGTTTCAAAACTTGCCCTCAAGTTTTGGAATTTGAAAAGTTTTCACTTATGAATACTTTAATTCCAAGTTAGCCCTTAGAATTTTAAAAGTTAAAATTCAACCCTTATACTTTATAATATTATAAGTTAATAATATTTATATATATGTATAAGAGTAAAGTCAGTCTTATCGTTAGTAGGCCTCATTCACGAAGCCGGTCTATAAGGGGGGTATAAGGTTACTGCCTATAAAATGGCAGTTTAATGGGTGTCCACTCTCACCCACCGCTTCCTTGAGTGGTGGAGGGTCGTTAGCCGAACGGGTAGGACAAGGACTATAATTCTCCTTTCATTAAAAGTATTAATGATAAATACTAAGTAACTAAACTCTTATTAATACCCAATCTTAGTTACTTAGGAAAATGTGAATTTGGTGCTAACCCATGAAATTACACTTTGCACTTTGCTTAAGTCGTTAGTGGAGCGTGTGTGATTAACCGGCACACTAACCTGGACTTAACAAGGTAGGCAAAGGGTAACTTAATATTTATCATAGTATCGGTGGAGCGTGTGTGGTTAACCGGCACACTGATTAAGGGGTAAATATTAAGGGTGATTTGCATGGTTATTCACACCTTGTTTTGTGATCCTCGGCATCCCAGTCACAAAACCTGAAGGGCACACTCGATATTGAAACATGCCTTTGAACAGTTCAATGAATCTCAAAGATCTAGGACTTTCAAATCCAATTAAAACCTAATAAATTATTTCGTTTTTCATGGTGGAAATTGGTGAATCGTCATTCACCTACCTTCAAATATTTTATAGCTTGGATTACGGCATCCCTCTTCTAAGTTATAAAATAGTTTGTTGGGTCCTAGCCTTAATATTTCATATTGGGTGTCATATTAAGGACTTTAAATCAACTATCTTGAATATCTCCCAAAAAAATGTCTGGTCTAGACATTTATGATCTTCCCAAATCTCTTGAAACAAGCTTTCCTAAATGAAGATGATGTCCCATGGATATCATACTTCCTCCACCTCCTCCAATTATTCTCCCTAACCCACAAGTTCTTGAAAAGTTTAAGGTCACTCAAGCCCTATTGGCAAGCAAAGGTCTATGTGTGATCACATCTTGGAGATGTAGTCACATATTGACAAGCGGGGAGAGTTGAGTGTCAAAGTCTTGAGAAAGTTGGTGGCTCAACTACTTTCTAAGTCACATAGTGAGTTCCTTTGGGACTCCTATGAAACAGACTATGACAAGACCCTTAATGATCTTATCTATTTGCTAAGATCAACTTCCTAAAACTTTATGGACATTGACAATGATGACATTGGATATCCAGTAAAGCTCTCTCTTCCCAATAGAAAGGGATCGGCCATAGTCAACTCGGTTGACCAAATGGTAAAGAGAGAGGCTAAGTCTTAGATAGTCCCATTATCAAGGGTCCATTGCCAAAGGAAGGGGCATTGGTTACGAAGCTGCCAAATTTACCTAAGGATGTTAAAGTCAATAAGTTTGGCTCTACTTCAGGTAAAGTCCATTGTCTAACTCTATTAAGTACATGCTGATTCTGATCGCGAAGATGGATTTCAATCGCATGGTTCGGTGATCAGAATTTTGGGCTATTACTTAAGAGTTATGATATTTATATTGCTTAGGAATAGATAACAACAAGGTTTTCATATGGATTGTAAGGATAAGTTTTTCCGCAAAGTTTTAAAATAAAAGAAAAAGGTTTTGATTTTATTTATTTTAAGTATCCTTACAATGGCATTTGTGAAAAGTTGTTGCTTATAAGATTCCATTGATAGCAATATTGGAAAAATGGATTTGATTCTTTCGGTTGTGGTAGTGTCTAATATTACCAAATAAGGAAAGATTCTCATCACCCAAGGTTCAATTGGACCGAAACTTGGAATCATGCAAGTTGTATAGTATGATGAATGAGAACTTTCAGCTTGGAAAATTAAGACTAGTTCCTTGTTCACATGTATATGTGAGTCAAGTGAAGGACTAAGGGATCAAGTACACATTCTTGTGCACTGATCAAGTCCACCATAAAAGATCGATAAGACTATTCGTTATGATTTACTAAGGCTTAGTAAATATGATTATACTTACAAGCTTAAGTATAATTCTGAGACATTGGAAAAGTTTCAATGTATGACAGAACGAATGAGAAGAATCAAATTAGACAGAAGGATAAAAGTTTCTCAAATCTGAAAAGATGGGAGAGTACTTTAGTATCATGTTTTAAGATCATCTTAATGATTTTGAGACCTTATCACAATTCATCCTCTAAGTGCATTCTGATAGTTAAGAAGAGGAGTTATGAATTGTTGAAGTGGTTAAATCAAGAAGATGATTCATACATCGTTCCAAAAACAATTCTTAGAGTTATACTCTAAGATTGTAACTTGAGTGACATGTCTTAAAAGATGTTTAAAAACACTTGTCAAATGTAAGAGTAAAAGTTTTCTACTCTTGTACATTTGAAATTGGTAATTTGTGATGTTTTGGATAAAACAAAGATCAACAAAGGCCAATTGTGTTAAGTGTCTGTCTTGATTAGAATCCACACTATCTCTTGAATATTTGGCAAGAAAGTCTTATAGGTCAAGGAGACAGTGGGAGTCTAAAAGATCCTGAAAGAATTTCAAGAACTAATCAAGAATAAAACCTGAGGTTCTTCACTAGCACACGACTTGAGGTTTATAACCTATCATGTTGACATATTCTGTGCCCATTCCAGTTAAAGTTGGCTTTGCATAGGAGTTCTGAAAGTTCTCAATTGGTTGCATAACAACTTGGAAGCAATGGCAGACCCTGTACTGCCAGGTGGCAAGAAGTTAAGATTGCATAAGTTCAGTCCATATGAGTTTGGATTTGTCATTATCCTTGTCTTGTGACTATGGTTTTGACGATTCACATGGATAAGAACACATACACCATAAAATCTAAGGGTCATAAGGTTTCTCTCCGATTCATGAAAATGATGGTGAGGAAACACTTCCACCAAGTAGATTTGAAGCAGATGGCAAAAGGTCTAAACAATTGAGACTATGATTACGGCATCCCTTTTTCATAGTTCTGAAATTATTTAGACACATATGCATGCTATCTAAGGAAAGGTGTATGATTTTGATAAAGTTTTATCAAAGCATCTCGTATCAGAAATCTGAACTTTGGTAAGGAAGTCAATAAAGTATTGATTTCTAGAAGTCCAGCTGATTTCCGAGTACATGTCAAAGCTAGTGGGAGCATAAGTGTTATGCTAATAATCATCATGTTAGTGGGAGCATGATAATTATTGTTAGTGTTGCAAGTTAGCAATGTTAATTATAGAAAAAAAAAGTTTCAATTCGTGTGGCTGCAGGGATTGAAAAAGTTGTTTTGCTATAATTAAGGGAGAGGAAATTATACTTCATTTCAATTCTAAAAGCTTAGATTGAGATTTTAATCGTATTTAATCAAGGATATATATATATATATATATATATATATATATATATATATATATATATATATATATATATATGAATTTCATGTTGGAATGGCTCAACATAAGGAAATTCTAAATATGGGTCCATTATTTGCGTTCTAAAATTCGATTATGATTACGGCATCCCTTTTCATAATCTGAATTTTGAGGACTTGGCAAATTGAAATGGAAATATTATAGCAAAAGACTGGTTTAGTCTATATGTGAGACATCATGAATCGTGTCCCATATGCTTCAGATATAGGATCGATTACATGTGCTATATTCATCCTTTCTAAAATTTTCCAAATGCCTGGGGCATTATGAAGGGAAAAGGTCTAGAATTGGATATGACTAAAATGATTAAGCAATTGTCGAGGACAATCTAAGGTTTACCAAAGATTGGTTGCTCAAGGACAGTTGGAAGTATAATGTTAATTCTGGAAGGGCCATATTGACATAATCTGTAAGGAGGCAACTCTTGTTCAGAAGTGATAGTCAAAATGGAATATGGAAATGTTTCAAAGTTAGAAATTATTCAATCTGTGTAAGATTAGGAAACTTAATGAAAGAAGGATGTTTCCAAGGAGCTGATCTCCTTTGGAATGCTCTGTAATGATTGTTGTCAAGTCTTTCTGACATCGTGCATAATCATTAAGAGAATCAATGCATATAAGTTTAGAATCTAACAGATTTCAGTAAATGGCATGAATTTGGAATTCTTGCATTTGCAGTAAGGATTTGGGACTGTGAAAAGAGGATCATTGGAGTGATGTTCAATTGATCTATTTTACAAAGTAAAGATCATAGACAAACATAGTATGCATACTTGGTGTATGGCATGACTAGTGTTTAGAAAACATAGTGTACATGCTTGGAGCATGGGACAACTATTGTTTTAAATTCAAGTATAAAGTTGATAAAACCGAAACAATGAATAATGAGTAATCAGTATGGTGATAAATAAAAGTGTTTATTTATATTCATAGGGTTTGATACCATATTTGATTCATTTATTCTTATGTTTCACTTTGCATGTTTTGACTTCCAGAATAACTAAGTCGCTCTTCCTGAATGATTAAGTTATTCAAACCATCCACAGTCGGTCATATGTTGGAAGTAGATATGAATCAAGACTGTCATGGGTTGGTTTGTAGAGGTCCAAGTTGGTGGACAAAAGTGGTGCTACAACACTCATGAGTGCTCATAAGTTCTGAGTATTGGATTCAACCCGCGCTCATTTGAATCACTTCATGGATTTTATCACGAGTGATCATGAGACGATAATATCTTATATTCTTCAAACCTAGAGATATGAGTTGTTACTATGAGTTGGTTATACATTGATTGCACGAAAACGCATTGGTAACTCGATGTTATAAAACGTGCCTTTGTGTATGATTCAACAAGTAGTAGAACAAGCCATATGAGTCGAAGTTTATCCATTCCTTTTACCTTCGGGATAAAAGCGATATCTGTGGGCCCCTCGATGATTTAAAGATGATACATGTGAGTGCTTGGCCAAGACAGGACTGATTTGATTTGTTCAATCAGTCAGTCATCATGAATCGGAAATCGGGAAACAACAAATGGACAGAGAGAATGATTGATAATCCATGTCTCAGTCCATATGATATCTAGAATGGAGGAATATATGATCCCTTATCTAATGGACAAGTCATTGACAAAGGTCAGAGTTCGACAGAAGCTTTTGAGAGCTACGATTGCTGATCGGTTCCTGAAGTGATACGCAATAATAGTTTTAGACTTATCCAAGTGGGAGACAGTTGGATTAATGTCTAAGTCCATAACTATAATTGGTAAGACTTGACCCGACCCGGCATGGTCCATTTGGGTTGCATGGCATCATGCATTTGGATAGACTATAATGAGAGAAATAACACTTAAGGTTGGTTAATATATTATAAGTTCTAATATATTAATAAGGTTATTTAATTAGTATTGATCAAGAATTAATTTGGAATTAATTAAGTGATCAAAAGGAGACTAATTAAATATATGGGTTGATTGTGTAAATCATTCATTCTTATATATGTGGGCTTGTGATCCAAGATTCCTTATGTTGGACTAAGTCCATGGGGTGATCCATGGATACTCCATGAAGGTTAAAATCCATGGAGCATAAGGAATGGGTAAAGTTATGAGTTACATGGTGTAACCCTAATAGCCACCATATAAAAGAATCCCATGGCTCAAGAAATCGTGTACTAATGTGTGAGTGTGAGGGCTAGACGATTTTAAGGAGTGTTCAAGTTTCTCTCAAGTTATTCCAAGTGTATTTGGTGTTGTGTGAACCATTTGAGGTGTCACACTTAGGGCACTAGGCACTCAAGCTTCATGAAGACATTCTACATCAAAGAGGTATGTATTCTATCTTGTTATATTTATTATTTTGTATGCTAGATTAGGATAATACCTTGGATGTTCATAATTGTATGTATAATAGAGAAAACATAGATCCAAGGTATTTAGGGTTGCATGTACACTTAGGAGTGTTAGAATGCTCATAACCCAACAATTATCTCTCCACGACCATTCATGAAATGGGGAATGGATGGAAAATTACCAATAGCTCCAGGAGGAAAAGACTTCATGTTGGTGATGATTGATTACTTCTCGAAGTGGATCGAAGTTGAAGCCTTCGTTCATGTTAGAGACAAAGAGGTAGTCTCATTTATTAAACATAATATCTTGACCAGGTTCGGGATCCCAGCTGAAATCATATGTGATAATGGATCCTAATTCATAAGCAAGAGGACAAGAGACTTTTGCACAAATTGGGGAATCAAAATGATAATGTCCACACCTGTTCATCCCCAAGCTAATGGTCAAGCAGAATCTAGCAATAAGATCATAGTAAACAACTTGAAGAAAAGGCTAAATAAAAAGAAAGGAAGATGGGCAGAAGAGCTTCCTTTCGTCATATGGGCAGATAAGACTACTTCCAAAGTAGCCACAGGTCACACCCCCTAGTCCTTGGTGTTTGGGACAGAAGAAATGATCTCTACCGAGTAGTGATCCCGACAACAAGATACTTGCTCCAAAATCAAGAAAACAATGACAGGAACCTAGCCCAGGATCTTGACACTGTTGAAGAACTCATAGATCTTGCCAAGATACGAATTGCTGCTCATCAAGAAAGGATCACCAAGGCTTACAACAAGAACATAAAATTCAGAAGATTCCAAATAGGAGACTTGGTATTAAGGAAAACATTCCAAAACACCAAGGATCCTAGTGCAGGTAAATTAGCTCCTAAGTGGGAAGGACCATATCTCAGAGATGCTGAAGTAGGAAAAGGAGCATATTGGCTAGCAACACTCGAAGGAGACATTTTTCAAAGATCCTGGAATGCTATACATTTAAAAGCATACTATATGTAAATAAGATTAATTTATCTTCAACAAAACCGAGGTGCACATATTCTTTACCTTAAACTTTTCATCATTACTTATTTTCTCCTCGAATACATTACTAACTTAAGCATAGGAGGGGCGTTAGCTAGACTAACGCCCACCCCTAGCTAACGTTTGCTATGCAGACCAACGTACAGCTAAGGATCTCCGTAAGCAATGATCCTGAAACATAAGGATACTCAAGGTTGAAGATCCTGAAACGTAAGGATCTTGACACATGAAGATCTCAGCATCTTAACACTTAAACAATTCCATTATATCAACGGTATGATCTTTAAACTATCATATACACAAGCTAGAGACCGATCATCTCTCCTACGCTTAAGGGTACTTAATCACCTCTAAGGTTTAAAGAGCTAATTACCTCTTTCACATGAACTAAAGTTTATACATCTCGCTTGAACGCACAATATCTAACTATGGGATATGAATAAGGGGATCATTTCATGCTGCAGTGGCTTGGCAACCCTCTTATCTTTGAACATAATTTAATATCCTTAAGGTTTATAACATTTTCATGTTATCTGAAATTGGGATCTTACCCCAGAAATTACATAAGATTTATAACATCTTCATGTTATCACACGTTGGGATTTTCCCAAGAAAATACACACGAATCATAACATTTTCATGTTATCATAAGTAGGGATCTTTCCATGAAATATTTCACAAGTTGGGATCCTCCCCAGTACATAACATTAACATGTTATCAATTGAACTTATGATGTTACCCGAGAATTTTGTCAAGGTTTACAACCTAAACATGATATCCTAAGAAGGGAATTCCCCTGTATGATCTAATGATTAAGGATCCTCATCATTAAGGATCCTCGTTCTTAAGGATCCTCATCATTAAGGATCCTCATCGGTATGGATCCTCATCAGTAAGAACCTTATCATCAGAAGTCAACAACAATCCTAAGTTCTTTCCTAAGTTGAGATTTATCCTCAGTAAATTCTAAGATTGAAAATTTTATGAAGCCTAAGGAAAAACTCGAAGACAATCAGGTTCCATCTTTCCTTGTTCTTAACTTTGGAATTTTTTAATTAAAATTAAGGATCTTAAACTTTTCAGGATCCTAAACTAATTGCATATTTATAAACTTTCATCACTTGAGAGTCATTTACTATTTTTAATTGATGTATTTAAAGAAGTTTTAAACCACTTAGATTTACCAAAACTAGGTCTTAACAAGCTCTTTTATACTTGTTTTATTATAAAATTTTGAAACTCTTAAGGATTACAGGTCAGTCGTCAAACTTTTAGCATTTTAAAATGCTTAACAAAGTCAATTCTCATTATTTTAAGTTATTACTTTTAATTGTTAAACTAATTCAATCCTTATCAAATCATTTTATCTATTATTTGCCAAAAGAACTTTATCTTTAAAATTATTCACTGTTTTTAGGATCCTAACTACGCAAAGATCTTAGTATCATATTATGCAGGTAAAGGAAACATACAAAGATAAAGGAAAGATTAACCACTGTATCCAAAATAAAAGGCTTACAGTCCTACAGGAGTCAAATGGTTACATCCAAAAACTGCACTACCTTGAACACCTAAAAGGCCTAGACCTTAGACTGGTCATCATCGGCATTCTTCTCCTCTTTCCCCACTTCTGGCTGCACTGCAGGATCCTCAGCAGTGGTGACTGTTGGATTAGGTGTCTAAGCCCATAACTATAATTGGTATGTACTTGACCCGATAGTAGCATGGTCCATTTCGGGTTGCCTTCACCAGAACAATTTGATAGATGCATATTTGAATTAGAGGTTGTGTATGCTTAATTAATATATTATAAGTATAATATATTAATTAAGAAATCATATTATCTAATTAGTATTGATCAAGAATTAATTTGGAATTAATTTAGTGATCAAAAGAGACTAATTAGATGGATACATATGGATTGGGCTAATGATCCATGATTGATTTGTGATGGGTTAAGCTTATGGATTAGTCCATGAAGTGTTGGCCCAAATCATATGCATGGATCATAAGCTTATGTGGATTAGGGTTAGACATGACTTTTGGATTTCCACATATATAAATATGTTACCATATGCACTAAAATTGGCCACCACTTGCATGCCAAGAAGAGAATCTGATTTCTAGTCTCCTTAGCCTCTCTCATATCCATTTAGTTGTTTATTGGTGTTTGTGACTTGTTTGAGGCACAACACTTGGGGTGTTAAGTTCTCACAAGGACAAAGTCATACTAGCTACATCAAAAGGTAATCCTCTAACTAGTTTTATGATTCTTATATGAAATTTTGTATGCTAGTCTAGGCTTTATGCTATGGAACCAATGTTGCATGTACAATTAGAGAAAACTTAGATCCAAAGCATTAGGCTTGTATGTGCACCATAGGGATGTTAGAGTACATAAAACCCATCAGTGGTATCAGAGCCATGGGTGTTTTCTATTGTATTGATGCACTTGTGTGTTTTTCAAAAGCTGAAAAATGGCAATTCGGGATTCTGCCAGGACCAACTCGCCAATTCCATCATTTAACTCGACGAGTTGGATGATGATTTCCTTGAACTCGACGAGTCCATTATGGCACTCGACGAGTTGATGCATCTAATGGCAGAATTTTCGAGTTTATGCCCTGTTTTGGATTAAAAACATTACCAATTTGAAACTACTGTTTTGTTTCATAAAATTCGATTTTAATGATATGGTAATGTATATCCCCATCCAATAACATGATGTTTATCAAATTCTAAGATAACTACTTATTTTTGTGATATACTAGTTATTTGTAAAATTTGAAACTATCTTGAATATGAATCAAATTAGGTCAAATTGGTAAATGATCATCATATCATAATTGGACTAGTTAATTTGATCCATATGTGTTCTTGAAAAGTTCCATAACTTCTCCTCAAGTTATGGAATGTGAAAAGCCCTTATTTATGAAATGTAACGACCCAAAAATCAAGGGTAAAAATTTCATTTTTAAATAGGTTATTATAAAACCAACAGGATAATAAAACATCCATAATATCCTGTCATGTCAAAAACAAGGTAAAAATAATCAAAACATGCTATCATAAAACAATATCAGAGTGTAATCCCAAAGATCTCATGTGCGGAAAATCATAGTGTGATGCGCTGCGATCGAGCCGGCTCCTTTCCTTTGAAACGTAATACCTGAAACCAAAATTGTAAACCGTTAGCACGAAGCTTAGTGAGTTCCCTAGAGCATACCCCACACAGTCCACATAATCACATAATCCATATTAGCTATAAAAGCTACATAAACCATATAAATCACATATCCATATCAATCACATAGCCATGCATATCAACATATACGGATGCCGTGGGCTCGTCCCCAGGGTCTTACTCCAAGATGCCATGGGCTCCCTGCATGGTCTTACACCTAAGTGTCATGGGCTCTCCCATGGTCTTTGATATGAAAGCCATGGGCTCTCCACATGGTCTTACATCCAGGTGCCATGGGCTCTCCCATGGTCTTCCATGCAAATATCACAAGACAATTAGCATACCACATATACATGCATACCAAACTTATCAGTAATGAATCTACAATAAACACTACAACATAGTAGGAAAGTCATGGGCTCTCCTCATGGTCTTACATCCAGGTGCCATGGGCTCTCCCATGGTCTTCCATACAAGCATAACACATATACTACTAACATACTTCCTAGTACGTAAGCAGCTAACATGCCACATAATACAACTTCAACTAGTGTACTACATATCATAAAATGGGCCGGCCTTGGTGCCTTAGACCCATTGGTATGGTGGGGAGACTTACCTGGGGCTGCTGAAGTCCCGCGGATGAAACTCCAACTGCTGGTTGACAGATTCCCAAACTGCCAACATCAAACAACACCCAATTAATAATTGGGTTCCAAGCTCAAGGTCCAACTCACACTCCAAAGGCCCAAAAGTCAAGTATAGGCCAAAGCCCAACATATGGCCCAAATTTTCAAATTGGGCCCAAACCTTTACATGGTCATAATTAAAGGCCCAACTACTTAGTCCAGTCCAAACATTTGGCATTTCCAATGGCCCAATATCATATAATCATCAGGGCCCAAACTATGGTCCATCTACGACCCAATTTTCCAAATTGGGCCCAAACCCTCATATGGGCCTTACCCTAAAGCCCATTAATAACCCAATTACCAAAGCCCAATAGAAAGGCCCAACTCAAGGCCCAATTAAAATTAGAGTTTCTTACATGAAATGATGATTAGGGTTAAGTGATCCTACTTAGCCCATTAAGGACTTAATCCATTAAGTCCAATATTGCTTAGATTAAATTTTGCCAATGATTATTATTTAATATTTCAAGTTATCAAATAATTCCTGTGTGTCCCGATTAATTCCCCAAATTAGGGTTTTATTGCATTAGGGTTTTCCAAACCCTAATTAGGGTTTCCAACCCATATTAGCCCAATAGGCCCAATAGTTAGGTCCTTAAGCCCATTAGGGTTTTCCTTAGGTCAATTAGGGTCCATTAGACCCATTAGGGTTTTCATTAGGCCCATCAGTCTCATGTTTGGGCTTTTAGGTCCAATAGGGCTTCATTGGGCCCATTAGGGTTTCATTGGGACCATTAGGGTTTCAAGCACCTCAAGCGATTCAAAATCAACAAGGCAAGCACACCGCCACCCGACACGGCGGCCGGTGGCGGCAGCCACCACCCTTCGGTGGTGGTTTGATTTTCCTTTCACGATTCCAAATTTTACAATTTATAATGAACTCATGAAATAAACACACACACTATACTAAATAAACACATACCCATAACCACCCTTGTGGTGGCCGGCGGTAGCACGTGGTGGCAGTGGCGGTCCTCGGCTTTCCGGCTTGACAAACACACGCAACACACATTTTGAAGAGTAGTTCACACATCAGCCACCCACCTGGTGGCTCCCGACGACGGCAACAGCGAATCTGAGATGGCAGCCACCACCTCACGGTGGTGGCGGTGATTTCTTTTGGTTCCCAACCAAGCAACCACACAAACCCACAGCCCTTGCTCGTAAAGAGAACCCAACACCCACCTGAGGTGGGCGGCGACGGCAGCAGCAACACAGGCGGAAACAGCGACGATGCTTCAATGGCGATTCAGCATCAAGCGATGGCTAGCGGAGGAAGAGAATAAGAAGAATGGTGGCAGCGGACTTCGATCAAGACAGCAGCTCCTCCCCAGCTCACTTCTCCGACAAGCAGGTCGCAGCGTCCGGCGAAAGACGCATCTTCGCGCGGCAACAACTGCAACGACAGGCGGCAGGTTGATCGTGGCCCATGTCGGTGACAGAAGTCACGGCGGAACTGGATAGTCGACAGCTTCCATTGGCGGCAACGACGTTGGCAGGAATCGACGGTCGTTTGGCAGCCATGGGTGAACAGAAACGGGCGGTGGCGGCTGAAAGGGTGATACATGGCGGTTGAAGCAACAAGTTAGGGTTAAGGTTACGCAAAGCATATATACCCGGTCCATTACATAACTTTTCCATAAATACAATTTTGGTCCCTCCCTATGGGATCTTTTCAAATTAAATCTAATATTTATCCTTTTGTCCCTGATTCCATAATTCCCTTTCATATTAAGTCCTAATTGTTACCAAGCAGCCCCTGTCTTCAATATTACTTCCAAATTAAGTCCGGAATTTACTCTTTAGCCCTCGGCATTCTAAATTCTTCTCAATTTAAGTCCAATGATCAAACTTCAGCCATGTTAACACTTTTAACCCCTAATCTTTAAAATTGTGACATCTAGCTCCTTGAAACCAACACCTCGCAATTTAATCATTGATTTTAGGGCTACTAAACATTCATTAATTCATTTATTTATTTATTAAATAAACGGGGTGTTACAACTCTCCCCCACTTAAATTAGATTTTGTCCTCGAAATCATTCCTTACCATTCCTTACACACCCAACCATTCTAGTAACATGGTCACTATCCTGGGCACACCCTAGCCTTCCCAGGGTAGCCGTGACCAATCTTCTCAAAGCCCTAATATCCGAAGGTGAACGAATTTCTTGCAACAAGATCACATCTACTCCGTCTAAAATCTGCTACCTTGAGATGGTCTGAATCCCTGACAGACCATTCATACTGAATCATTATCGTTGAATCTAGTCTGTTTATCCCTCAACTGACGACTCAACTTCTGATAACCTGATGCTCCCACTAGAAAACTGAAACCACATACCCAATTGTCCCTGCAGGTCATTTAGCATAACCCAAGCAATCTGTTATTTCGTCCGAACTTGCAACCTAAAACACATATACTAATACTGCCAATCGCTAAAACTGTCCAACATTGAACTGCCTGAAGCAGTATGCTGCTACATGGCTGCTTCCCAAAATCTATCGAGACCTTCCCGGTCTCAATTCATCCGCAATAGTCTGAAGTATCGGGTTTCTGCCAGGCTGCGGAGCCAAAAGGGCTCCCACTTAGTTGTCTCACACGACTTCTGAACAATATCCTTCTCTGGAACTAGTTGCGACTAGTTATCATGCCACTGTGGTTCTAACAACCTGTTGATCCAACCGATCGGGTACATGCGTCGAATCCTGACATTACCGAGTTCAAGGCTAAAGGTGATTGCTACCCGACCAATGGTAGCCTAATATACCAAATAACCTTACGCAATCCATTCTTCCCTGATCTCATAACTGTAGGGGCGATCCTACAGGCTTATCACTGTCTCAACCAGATCTAATCTATCTGGGTAATTCCGAAACCCAATCCGTGGATTGCCATATCCTCACTGCTACACCCAAACTGGTGGGTACTCCTGTTCCTTCCGTGTCCTAACAACGCGCTCAAGCTATCTACCAACCTTGTGAATGCTACGGTTACACCCGCAGACTTACAACACTCTATCACTATCAGGCTGCTAGTGAATGCTACGGCTACACCCACAGACTTACAACACCCTAATACTATCTGACTACTAGTGAATGCTACGACTACACCCGCAGACTTACAACACTTTCCATACTACCTGATTGCTAGTGAATGCTACGGCTACCCCCGTAGTCTTACAACACTTTCCATACTACCTGATCGCTAGTGAATGCTACGGCTACCCCCGCAGTCTTACAACACTTTCCATACTACTGCCAACTAGTGAATGCTACGGCCACCCCCGTAGTCTTACAACACTTTCCAAACCGGGTCGAACACGCACTCGACCTAACACTCAACCAAACTTGAGTCCTAACTGAAGCTCTAATCTGGTTCCCAAAACCTGCTGTCTGAGAGTCTCGAAGGCTGTCTGCTCGTCAGGCCCTCAACGAAAGGCCACCGACTTCTTGGTCAGTCGGGTCAAAGGAACTGCAATCTCGGAGAAGTCCCGTATAAATCTCCGGTAATAACCCGCTAAACCCAGGAAACTCCGAATCTCAGTTGGAGACCTCAGAATCTCCACTGCATCACGGCCTCTATCTTGGCCGGATCGATTAGAATACCCTTCTGATTGACAAGGTGTTTAAGAAATTACACCTCGCGCAACCAAAACTCACATTTGGAGTACCTTGCAAAAAGTCTCTCCCCCACTTAGATTCGACTAAGTCTTCATGGCGCGCGAGAATTGAAGGATTCCCAATCCTTCTCGCTTTCTAATATCCCACTGATGACAACCTGTGCTTACCAATGCTAGCGATTAATCACCGGTTAAACTTTGAGATCGCCCATCCTCAGAAATCTTGATGAGTACTCTGGAAATCTGGTCTAGTCTACCACCTCAATCCACCTCCTATGCTGACAGCTGGAGGCCTTAATCTTCACCCTAGCTGACGAATTCCCATTCCCACTTGTAACATCACTGAACTCTAAACGAACTCGTTGAACTCTAAACGAACTCACCCGTGCGAAAGTACTTTTCTCTTTAACATCCAATGTTCTTCCATAGACCGCTGACAACCATACCCGAAAAATGATAGAACTACAAAAATCTAACTCCCCTGGTGAACTATCACTTTAACTCTGACTTGATATCCTCTGAACACTTCTTATACATAGATCCTAACAAGGTTCGGAATGATAACAATACAGGTGGAACCCACTCTGCAAGATACGTTCCTCTATAGATTCATCAAGGAATTTTCGGCATGCAGGATGACATATATGATCCTTGATAACCCAAACACGAGCAGAAATCTGACCCGAGATCTGTCTTATCCAAACTCACTCACAATTCCAAAGCCGTACAGGTTCCCAACATCCACCTAGTAGCCCTAGAATATGACATACCCGCAACATCTGGAGGAATCCTGATCACCTTCTGCTAACATGACCGACCCCGCTACATTTGTAGCACCCTAAACCCTTGGAGTGGCAAACTCCCTTGTGCACTTCCTCGTACGTGCTGCACTGACTCCGGCCTTGCTGGCCTTTCACCCGATGATCAAAAGTCATGGGTCTCCTCCCGGGACCCTCTACTATACGCACCTAGCACGAACCTCTCTTCTCAAAGTGCTCCAAATCGATCTTGCATCTGCAACCTCTTGGAAAACATATCCTTCAGGGTCTGACACCCTGCCACGCTCACTAGCTCAATTGCCAATGGCTAAGCCGCAACAACTGGAACATCCTCTGTCCCCAAACCGGGTCACAAACTTCTTCCCGAAGCTTCTCAGATTCTCCAAGACTCTCACCGATTCGAGTATGGATCCTGTGCTTTTAGTAGTATGGGCCCAATACTACCTTCCACACCTATCCATACTTTCCTCGGGAATCCTCCCGAATCCTCCAAGTCACTTCCCCAAACTGATGCACCCAAGTCTCACTAATCCTCAATACTAACCTGTTGAAGCATATCCTAGGCTTTCCTAGGTTCCCAACCTCGCCCTGCCATCAGCTGCTGAAGAACTCTCCATGATGCCAGCCATCCACCTCATGGATATCGTCATATCCACTTAGTAGCAGACTCCCATCACTCGAGAGTTCCACAAAGCACAAAGCAAGCAGCATTCGTGCAGTAGCACTCCGATCTAAAGAACTATCATAGGACATTCAGCCCACATACCACAACTCATGCTATCCACCTCCATCCATCCTCGCTGTCGGCTGCCTTATGCATGCAAATTATACACAGAACATGATCTAATAGACTGTCGAATAATAGACTCTACCCTAGGACCACAACCAAACAAGGAACAGGAAATAAGGCCAAATTAATTATTCTAAGGCTATAAGATCCTAACCGTATACAATTTTAAAAGCATACACGTAGCAGTTACTAATACCGATAATCATTCGCATTCCAGCATGGCATCCAATATCTCCAAGGCAACAAGCATCACATATCAGGCCAAATCTATCGCTGACTACTCAGCACTAGCATGCAAGTCTACCAGCTCATATATCATATAAAGGCATCTCTCCTAGCCCTAAATAGCATACGATTCACAGATTTATAACCAACTTATAACAGATAGCAAATGTGGTTATTCTGGGGAAACTTACTTAAGCTCGGCTGATTGCACGCATCACACACCTTGTTCTTTTCAAAGTTCTTTTCTCTTTTTAAACCTCTTTTATAAAATGATTTTACTTTTGAAAATTTTCATACCAAGTCCTTAGTTTGAGTTCAGACACACCCCAGAGTGTGCCCGAATCCCTCAAACCAAGGCTCTGATACAAACTTGTAACAACCCAAAAATCAAGGGTAAAAATTTCATTTTTAAATAGGTTATTATAAAACCAACAGTATAATAAAACATCCATAATATCATGTCATGTCAAAAGCAAGGTAAAAATAATCAAAACATGTTATCATAAAACAATATCAGAGTGTAATCCCAAAGGTCTCATGTGCGGAAAATCATAGTGTGATGTGCTGCGATCGAGCCGACTCCTTTCCTTTGAAACGTAATACCTGAAACCAAAATTGTAAACCGTAAGCACAGAGCTTAGTGAGTTCCCCAGAGCATACCCCATACCGTCCACATAATCACATAATCCATATTAGCTATAGAAGCTACATAAACCATATAAATCACATATCTATATCAATCACATAGCCATGCATATCAACATATATGGATGCCGTGGGCTTGTCCCCAGGGTCTTACTCCAGGATGCCATGGGCTCCCCACATGGTCTTACACCTAAGTGCCATGGGCTCTCCCATGGTATTTGATATGAAAGCCATGGGCTCTCCACATGGTCTTACATCCAGGTGTCATGGGCTCTCCCATGGTCTTCAATGCAAATATCACAAGACAATTAGCATACCACATATACATGCATACCAAACTTATCAGTAGTGAATCTACAATAAACACTACAACATAGTAGGAAAGTCATGGTCTCTCCTCATGGTCTTACATCCAGGTGCCATGGGCTCTCCCATGGTCTTCCATACAAGCATAACACATATACTACTAACATACTTCCTAGTACGTAACCAGCTAACATGCCACATAATACAACTTCAACTAGTGTACTACATATCATAAAATGGGTCGGCCTTGGTGCTTTAGACCCATTGGTATGGTGAGGAGACTTACCTGGCACTGCTGAAGTCCCACGGATGAAACTCCAACTGCTGGTTGACAGATTCCCAAACTGCCAACATCAAAGAACACCTAATTAATAATTGGGTTCCAAGCTCAAGGTCCAACTCACACTCCAAAGGCCCAAAAGTCAAGTATGGGCCAAAGCCCAACATATGGCCCAATAAAATGGTGGTTTAATGGGTGTCCACTCTCACCCACCGCTTCCTTGACTAGTGGAGGGTCGTTAGCCGAACAGGTAGGATAGGACGTTAATCTTCATTAATAAGTATAATGATAATTATTAAAGTAACTAAACTTTTATAAATTCCCAATCTTAGTTACTTTAGGAAAAATGTGAGAATGGTGATATTCCATGAAATTGCACTTTGCACCTTGTTAAGTCGTTAGTGGAGTGTGTGTGGTTAACCGACACACTAATTTAGGACTGGCAAGGGTGGCAAAGGGTAGCTTGGTGTTAATCATGGATCAATGAAGCGTGTGTGGTTAACCGGCACATTGATTAGGTGATTTGTAAGATTGAGAGTACCAAGCACATTTGCATGGTTATTCACACCTTGTTTGTGATCCTCGGTATCCCAGTCACAAACTTGAAGGGCATAATCGAGATTTAAACATGCCATTGAAAAGTTCAATGAATCTCAAAAGGAACTAGGAATTTCAATTCATTTAAAACTTAATAATCAATTTCGTTTTTCATGGTGAAAATTGGTAAATCGTCATTTACCTACCTTCAAATATTTTGCAATTGGATTACGACATCCCTCTTCCGAATTATGAAATATTGTGTTGGATCCTAGCCTTAATATTCCATTTTGGGTGTTATATTAAGGATCATTATCAAATCTGAACTTTGTCTTTCTTTTCAGATGTCTACTTCCAATAATGCTTCAAACCTATACCCTTCAGGCTCTTTTTCCCTCATGAACTTATGTGGGAGGGTCATTTTTGATGGTTCGAACTTCACTGATTGGATTCGAAACATCCGAATGGCTATTCTCTATGAGGACTACTATCCATTTGATTGTTACCATGACTGCTAAGCTACAAAAGTCCTATGAGGACTACTATCCATTTGAAATGTACCAAGATTTGATGGAAAGGTACGATCAAAGTGCTAGGTAGGAAAGGTATGAAATCATCGCCTCCATGATTACAGCCAAAAAGAAGGATGGAGAGTCCATCACGACCCACTTGCAAAAGATGCAAAGGTTTGTGGACCGCTTGCTAAAGCTGAATATCAATTTCGATGAAGAATTGGCAATTGACATTATCCTACACTCTTTACCTCATTGTTATGATCAATTTCATATGACTTATCATATGAACAAGGAGGATGTGACTTTAAGCAAGCTTCAAGGCCTTTTAAGGACTGCTGAAAGTAGTCTAAAAGGAAAATCTGTTGTTTCTACTCCTACTGCTACTGCCCCTGTCCTGGCAATTGGACAAGGAAAGGGAAAGAAGAGGAAGACTCCTTCCAAGAGTCATAAGGGAAATTTCCATGCTGGATCATCCTCTAGTGGAACCAAAGTTGGTTATGTCACACCCTCTTCCAACCCAAAGGAAGCCGAGTGCTTCCATTGTCATGATAAAGGGCACTGGAAGTGAAGCTGCCCCAAGTACTTGCAGGACATAAAGGATGGGAAGATCAAGCCCTCCTTTGCAGGTATTTATACTATTTTGTCTAATACCTCATCACATGCTAATTCTTGGGTGCTTGATACAGGATGTGGCTTACACATTTGTTCTGATTTACAGGGTCTAAAAGGAAGTAGGGATGTGGAGCACGGGAAGATGAACTTAATCATGGGGAATAGGGGAAAGTCGCCTGTCACCAAGATTGGAGTTTATTCTTTTTTGCTTAGTAAAGGTTTAAAATTAGATTTGAATAATTGTTTCTACTCGTCTGATATGGCGAGAAATAGTATTTCCTTTCACAGTTTGTATGAACAAGGGTTTACCTTTTCTTTGAATAATGAAGTTGGTATAATTAATGCTTATTATAATGGTGTATTTTATTTTGAAGCATTACCTTGCAATGGCATATATGAAACTGTGATGGTTGTAGATAACTTAGGAAATAATGTGTTGCATATCGATTCATCCAATGATTTGGATAAAGCAAGGTTATGGAATTGTCGTCTTGGACATGTTAACAAGAAGCGCATAGCCCAACTCCAAAAGGATTGAGTGTTGGAGTCATTTGATTTAATGTCAGATGACACTTGTGAATCTTGTTTACTTGGAAAGATGACAAAGTCACCCTTCACTGGCACTTGTGCAAGGGGTGAGGGTTTGTTGGATCTCATATACACAGATGTGTGTGGACCCTTCAGAACCGCCACAAGAGATGCTAACCACATCTATATGACTTTTACTGATGATTACAGCAGATATGGCTATGTCTACTTAATCAAGCATAAGTCAGAAACCTTTGAAAAGTTCAAAGAGTTTAAACAAGAAGTGGAGAATCAATTGGGCAGGAAGATAAAGATGCTCCGATCCGATCAAGGAGGAGAGTATCTTAGTATTGACTTCCACGACTATCTAAAGGAATGTGGAATTGTTTCACAATTGACGCCACCTAGGACACCACAACTTAATGGTGTGGCTGAGAGGCGTAACTGACCCTTGCTAGACATGGTTTGTTCCATGATAAGTCGAACTTCGTTACCTATCTCATTCTGGGGGTATGCCTTAGAGACTACCGCACATATCCTTAATCTAGTCCCAACTAAAAAGGTTTCCAAAACACCTCACGAGATGTGGACAGGGAAAGATCCCTCGTTAGCACACATCAAGGTTTGGGGTTGTGAGGCTTTTGTGAGAAAAGAAACACACGAGAAGCTCGAACCTCGTAGTGACCGATGTATTCTCATCGGCTACCCAAAGAAATCCTTTGGATATCTCTTCTATAGAGAGTGACAATGTTGTCTTCGTTGCAAGGAGAGGAGTCTTTCGCGAGAGAGAACTCATATACCAAGAGGAAAGTGGGAGGCAAATTGACCTTGAAGAGCTTCAAGTGTTAAGTGATAAAGAAACCTCAAACACTAGCGCTCAACCCGAGGAGTAAACTCCTGTTGAACCGATTGACGAGTCCCTACCTCTGAGGCATTCCAGTAGAGTTAGACAGGCACCTGATTTTTATGGTTTCCATATTACTACTGAGGGTGATACATTTATCAGTGATAGTACAATGGTAAATTTGGATGAACCTAACAACTACAAGGAAGCCATGGCAGGCCCGGACTCTTTAAAATGGAAAGAGGCTTTAGACAGCGAGATTCAGTCCGTGTATGACAATCAAGTTTGGAACTTGGTTGACAATATACCAGGCCGTAAGATAGTCGGGTGCAAATGGATCTTCAAGAAGAAGACCGACATGGATGGGAAAGTACATACATATAAGGCACGATTGGTTGCGAAGGGCTTTAATCAAACTCCTGGAGTAGACTATGATGAGACCTTCTCACCAGTGGCTAAGATTAAATCTATAAGGGTTATGCTAGCCATAACTGCATTTCATGACTATGAAATATGGAAAATGGATGTCAAAACCACTTTCCTTAATGGGAAGTTGGCTGAAGATGTTTACATGAATCAGCGAGAGGGTTTTGTCAATGCAAAGTACCCTAATAGAGTGTGTAAGCTTGGGAAATCCACTTATAGATTAAAACAAGCATCGTGTAGATGAAATCTTTGTTTCGATGAGAAAGTCAAAGAGTTTGGATTTTCGAGAAGCGAGGATGAGTCTTGTGTATATCTCAAAGCTAGTGGGAGTATAGTTAGCTTTCTCGTGTTGTATGTGGATGACATACTGCTCATAGGAAACGACATTCCAACCTTGCAGGAGGTTAAGTCCTGGCTTGTGAAGTTTTTCGCTATGAAGGACCTCGGAGAAGCTGCTTACATTCTACGGATAAGGATATTAAGAAACTGGAATAAAAGACTAATAGCACTTAGTCAGAGTACCTACTTGGATAAGGTGTTGAAACGCTTCAGCATGGAGGATTCCAAGAAAAGAGAATTACCTATCCAGAGCAATACCAAACTGAGTAAGACTCAGAGTCCGAGTACAGATGCTGAGATAGCAGAAATGAGTCAAATACCATATGCTTCTGCAGTTGGCTCGATCATGTATGCTATGACGTGTACTCGCCCTAATGTAGCCTTTACTTTGAGCATGGTTAGCAGATTTCAAGGGAATCCTGTTAAAGCTCACTGGACTATGGTAAAGAACATTCTTAAGTATCTGCGAAGGACTAAGGACTGGGTCCTTACCCTTGGTGGGAGTGATGACTTGAGAGTGACAGGGTACAGTGACGCCAACTTTCAGACCGACAGAGATAATTTCCGCTCTCAGTCGGGCTGGATATTTACCTTAAATGGAGGAGCACTAATATGGAAAAGTTCCAAATAGGAAACTGTAGCTGATTCAACCTGTGAATCAGAGTACATAGCAGCAAGTGAAGCATCGAAGGAGGTGATATGGCTAAAGAATTTCATCGGAGACCTTGGAGTTGTAACAGCTGTAAAGGAGCCTATGGAGATTTTTTGTGACAACGAGGGTGCGGTAGCATTAGCCAAGGAACAAAGGGATCATAACAGATCCAGGCACATCGACAGAAAATATCACTTCATAAGACATCGAATAGATGAAGGACTCCTCGTTATGAAGGGGTGTCGTCAGAAGAAAACCCAGCAGATCCCCTTACAAAGGGACTGAGTAGGGTTAAGCACTTGCAACACGCTAGAAGAATCGGGCTGAAGGACGATAATAGTTTTAATGATTAGATAGACATTTGGAAACTTGTAATAGCTAAAATTTAATTGACATTTGATGACTAAATAAAAGTAGTTTCATTTATAAGTAAAGTTAATGTCTTGTGTCAATTGTTTAGTATTGTTTCATTTTGCATGTTTTGACTTCCAGAATAATAAGATTATTCAAACTATCCACAGTCGATCATACTTCGGAAGTAGGTTATGAAAGTAGACTATCATGAATGGGTTTTTGTAAGATTGTCTAAGGAGTTAGACATTGCAAAGTATGCTACAAACATTCATGACTGCTCTTGAAATAAGATTGGAGTATTGGATTAAACCCACACTCACATGAATCACTTCATGGAATTTATCACTAGTGATTGTGAGATGATAATATCATATAGTCTTCAAACTAAGATATATGAGTTGTTGATTATGAATTGATTGTACATTGATAGTGCGAAAATGCATCGGTAACTCGATGTTATAAAACATGTTGTTGTGTATGATTTAACGACTAGTTAGTACAAGCATATAAGTCAAGGTTTATATTTTCCTTTTATCCTAAGAGGATTAAAAGCGATATCTTGGGCCCCTCGATGATTTTGTTTTGACTTATGTGACGGTCATGGTCAGAACTCAATTGATGTATTGAATTAAGTTCTATGTCAAACAAATCAGAAATCGGGAAAAAAACTGTTGGACAATAAGTATGACTATGTTCCATGTATTTGTCTTCATGATATCTTGAGAACAGAGGATTATATGATCACTTATCTAATGGACGCATCAGTATGACAGCGGCTTTTTGAGAGCTACGATTGCTAATCGAATTCTAAGTTGCATTGGCAATTATAGTTATTATACTTATCCAAGTGGGAGACTGTTGGATTAGGTGTCTAAGCCCATAACTATAATTGGTATGTACTTGACCCGATAGTAGCATGGTCCATTTCGGGTTGCCTTCACAAGAACAATTTGATAGATGGACATTTAAGTTAGAGGTTGTATATGATTTATTAATATATTATAAGTATAATATATTAATTAAGAAATCATATTATCTAATTAGTATTGATCAAGAATTAATTTGGAATTAATTTAGTGATAAAAAGAGACTAATTAGATGGATACATATGGATTGGGCTAATGATTCATGATTGATTTGTTATGGGTTAAGCTTAAGGATTAGTCCATGAAGTGTTGGCCCAAATCATATGCATGGATCATAAGCTTATGTGGATTAGGGTTAAACATGACTCTTGGATTTCCACACATATAAATATGTTACCATATGCACTAAAATCGGCCACCACTTACATGCCAAGAAGAGAATCCGATTTCTAGTCTCCTTAGCCTCTCTCATATCCATTTAGTTGTTTATTGGTGTTTGTGACTTGTTTGAGGCACAACACTTGGGGTGCTAAGTTCTCACAAGGCCAAAGTCATACTAGCTACATCAAAAGGTAATCCTCTAACTAGTTTTATGATTCTTATACAAAATTTTGTATGCTAGTCTAGGCTTTATGCTTTGGAACCAATGTTGCATGTACAATTAGAGAAAACTTAGATCCAAAGCATTAGGGTTGCATGTGCACAATAGGGATGTTAGAGTACAAAAATTCCATCAGTGACAGGCTTACCATTTAGTTTGGCTAGTGCCTCGTGCCATCCTACTACATTCCAGGATCCTGAATGCTCAAGATCCTCCACCAACTTGATGTTAGCCTCCAGGATAGCCACCGCAACACTTGCCTTCATATCGGCAATCACCTCCTCAATCTCCACAGAATGCTCATCTTCCTTCTCAGCCTTCTGTTTGCTCAACAACTCCACCCTTAGAGAAGATCCTCATTGGTGGCCCTCCAGATTTTCTCTTGTTCTTTTAGAGTAGACTCAGCTTTCTCAGCACGGATCCTGAGATCATTGGTGAACTGAGAAACATGAGTGGAGACCTGAAAGAAACACAAACATCAGCAAAAGAATAAACATGTATGATAAAGTAAAAGAAATAATTTGTATACACGGGAAACTTACAGCCTGGGAAAATGGGAACAACTTCCCAAGAGCATCCTCAATGCTGAGGTTCTCTAGGCTGGAATATGTGGCCTTAGAAGTCTTCCTCTTTTGGGATACTAGAGTCTTCACGACCAGGTCAAGCTGGGCTTTCTTTGAAAGAGGCATAGTAGAGGGCTTCTCCTGCTTGATCGTGACCAAGACACTAGTCATGGCGTCCTCAAGGTCATCCAAGGCAAGGCGAGCACTAAAGCGGATAGTCCAGGAACCTGTACAAGAAACAAGGATCCTGATAAGATCGAAGATCCTAAGACAACAATTTAAATCGAAAAGAAAGAAAGATATACTTGTAGCCGTAAAAGCCATGTTGAAAGATCCTTCTTGGAGAATGGATTGATCAAGTCTAAGAGATCTATCTGCCTCCGGGAGAGAAAGAAAATTAGCAATCTTATCATCTGTGTCCTCAGCGGCAGCAACGAGCTCCCCGAGCTTAAACCCTGTAACAGAAAAACAAAATAAGAATAAGACTTTTGGATCACAAGGAAAAGTATTGAAATCCTACCCTTCTTAACCCAATATTTGGGTAAGGGATCTCCGCCAGGAATAGAGTCACGCGTGACAAAGAAGTATCTCCCCTTCCAAGCCCCATCATTGTGTTTTGTTTTTAACACAAGAGGAGGCTTGCCACTCTTGACCTTTAACAGGAAGCTAGAATTGCCAAAAGTTGAGAGATCATACACATGGGCCGATTTAGCCAGACCCATGCCAAGATCCTGTGTCTGATTCAGACACTCAACCGAGTATAGGATCCTCCAAATGATAGGCATCACTTAGACGAAAGAAAGTTTTGTGATCTCGAAAAACTCTAATACCACTCCGGAAAACGGGAATTTAATGCCAAAAATAGAGAAGGGATACTCCGGAAAGCACACCCAAGAGGAGGAGATGAAGTCTGGTTGGATCAAAGGGTCATAAGGCCTGAAGACTACTTTAGGAGGGAAGGCACCACTAGCCTTCAATGCTTCGATATCACCATCATTGAAGGAGCACGTCTCATCATAAGACAAGACTCCTTGATCAATGAAATCGTCCTCAGGAAGACCCAAGATCTTCTTGCGGGAAACAATCATCTTTTTACCCATGATCAAAAAATTGGTAGAAAGGAGATGAGGCAGAGAGGATATTACCTTTATCAAAATCACCGGTAGCAGAAAGAAAGAAAAGAAAATAGAGACGAGTGAAGAAAATTATGGAACTGATCACCTCTATTTATACTATTACCGTTATTATTATTTACTAATATTTATAACGGTTATATTTCGTTCTTAACTAATACATGTGCAGAAATAGTCAAGTGAAGACTTATTCTTAACAGATTTTCGTCTCAACTATGCTAAAGACCCGAAATACCAAGTCAATAAACATTCACAAAGTTGTTCATAGATGATCCCCGGAATATCGGACATCTTGTTAGCTAGTTTAGACTATAAATTGACAAATATATCTCACACATGACACACTCGATTGACTCTTAGCTTACTCTACGAACTTTTTCACTTGTTCTTACTAAAATACTCTTTGTAATCGTCATTTTATAAGAATAAAATCATCAAGGCAAGTGATCATTATCACCTCCCAAGGTTTTGTGTCGGAGATCCTAGCAAGGATCAAGGGCTTTCCTTATAAACAATCGTGTCATTCTCTTTACCTTTTTCTATTGCACAATTCAAACATCACAGTCTCTCATTCAATTTGGTTGATTTATACTTGTGTAATGTTTTGACCAAAACAGTTATATATATATATATATATATATATATATATATATATATATATATACACAAGAAAATACAAATTTATGTACAAAAATACACTAAAAACGTATTTTTACCTAGCAAAAACCACCATGTAGGAGGTAACATGTTAGTGACCTTCTAAAACTTAAAAAATAAAATATTTTCTTATAAATAATTGCAAAAAATTAACAAAAAAATGTTAGATCAAATTAAGACGGAAGGAGTAAATTATGAGATTTTTATGGCAATAACCCAAAAATATATATCATTTTTGGAACTGCCAATGTAGTGAGATTAATAAAAGGATATTAACATAAAAAACCTTTAGCTTTTTCCAAATATACAAATTTACCTTAACATCACTTTTTAGTGCATTAAAATCGAAACTATACATTTTTTCTAATCTTATCGTTGTTACTTTTTATATTATTAGAGATTTACAGTTTACATGGATATAAAATTCACAAGAAAATTCTTATGTTTACAAATATTTTTGTGTTTTTATCCTATTCATGTTTTGTAAAATTGCATGCATGCATACGTTTTTTTATGTTTTTTTTATGTTTTCAAGTTTCAATTCTCTTAAACGTTTGTATTATTAGAGTGTTATTGTTGTGTTGGTTATGAAAATTTTCGAAAAAAAATAGTAAATGTGCATATATGCACGTAGATGACCATATAAATGTGCATATATGTAACACCCGGCTTGTCAGGTAAAACTGTTAGCCATTTATCGCATTTATTCCTTGACTTGGACCCGAGTACGCTGGGCGTACATAAGGTACGCCGGGCGTACTCCTATGCATGCATGAGGCAGGGAGTCCCCCTGGTACGTTGGGTGTACCCATGCGTACGCAGGACGTACGTCAATCAAGGGCAAACCCTAATATTTAGGGTTTTCACCCTATTTAAGCACATTAAGTCCCTAAATTCCTTCACCTTCTCAGCCTCCATTGTCTCTTGAGCCATATCTCAAAACCCTAATCTATTTTCCAAAAAGTTTGAGCTTGTGTGGGTGTTTTGTGTGTGTGTGGTGCTTGGTGAAGAAGAAGTAGACTTGTGGAGAAGCATTGGACAAGAGCTTGTTGATCAAGAGGTTATTCACCATTTCTATCTTATTGGAGGTATAAAGCTCCTACCTTGAGGACTCCATGTGTTAGATTTAGTTTAGGGCTCATTTTCATCATATAATGGTCCTTAAAGTGTTTCTTGAGAGTATAAGCTACTCCAGAAGGTTATAATGATAGATCTTAGTGTTTCTGATGTCCCTTGGGCATAAAAATGGTGTCTTGATAGATTGAGCTCAACCATGCAAGGTTTGAAAGTTATTTCTAATGGGTTTTGAGCATAAAAAATAATCATATGTGTGCATGGAACCCTAAATATGATCTACGTTTTCTTTAATTGAACATACAATGTGAACAACAATGTAGAAACCCTAGAACTCTAGTATATAATCAAAATTACATAATTAGGGTTATCAAACATACCTTTGATTGTTATATAGCAATAACAATCCAATTCCTTAATGTTGTTGAGGCTTTGAGAACAAGTGTCACAATTGTCACACCTCTAATATAATGAGTCGACATATACCTGAAGATCCTTGATCGGAAGATCCGTGGCTAGTTGTAGTCCTATAATTAGTGCCTCATATTCTGTTTCATTATTAATTGCATTGAATTCACACTTAACTGTCTGGGGTAGGATGTCCCACTGTGGAGACTTTAGTATGATCCCAAGGCATGTTCCTCTGAAGTTGGATGCTCCATCTGTAAAGAGTATCCATTCTCTCATGTTTTCTTCTTTTTGAAGTCATTGGATTTCTACCTCTACCCCGGGTCGTAGATCATCACTAAAGTCAGCCATAAAGTCTACTAATTCTTATGACTTTATCTCGGATCTTGGCTCATATTTGATGTCATATGTGCTGAGCTTCACCGACCACTTAGCCATTCTACCTGACATTTTTGTTTTTCTCATGACATTCTTAATAGAATAGTTAGTTTTGACATGTATAGTATGAGTTTCAAAATAAATTATTAGTTTGGTGGAAGTTATGACTAGTGAAAGTATTAATTTCTCAAGGTGAGAGTACATGGTTTCTGGATCCAAGAGACTTTTACTGACATAGTAAATAGGGTGTTGATCTCCATCAAGATCCTTGGCTAGGACTGCACTATCAGCATTTGATGATACTGGAAGATAAAGGAGGAGTGGTTCACCATCTAATGGTTTCACCAACAAAGGTGCTAAACTTAAATATCTTTTAAGCTCTTGGAAGGCATCTTCATGTTCTTTGGAGCACTAAAATCTCTTGTTCTTCTTCAAGATGTCATAGAAAGGTTTGCACCTCTATAGGGATCTTGAGATGAACCTATTTAGAATTGCTACTCTTTCTAAAAACCTTTGGATATCCTTGGTTGAAGTTGGGTATTTAAGATCGATTATGGATTTTATCTGCTTCGGGCTTGCTTCTATTCGCCTCTTAGCGACCATGTACTCGAGGAACTTGCATGCCTTCATTCCAAAGTGGCATTCGGATGGATTCAGCTTCATGTTGTATTCATCTAATTTGTCGAAGGCTACTTCAAGATCCCTAAGGTGATCTTCAACACTTTTTTATTTAACCACCATGTCATTGATGTATACTTCCATGGTGCAATATATCAAAATATACGTATAGGGGTTATAAAGGCAATATCTTCTTGATCGGATGGTTCCATCTATATTTGTTGGAACCCTACCGATGCATCCATGAATGTTATTAATACATAGTCGTCTGTGGCATCTACCATAGATTCGATGTGTGGTAAAAGGAAATGATCCTTAGGGAAACCCTTATTAAGATCCATGTAGTCCACACATACTCGCCATTTACCGTTTTTCTTTTGCACCACCACCACGTTGGCCAGCCACCTTGGGAATTTGACTTCTTTAATCATCCCAGTCTTAAGAAGTTTTTCGATTTCTTCTTGGATGATTTGGTTCCTATCGAGCATAAAGTTTCTTTATTTTTGATGTATAGATCTGAAAGAAGGATCTATATTAAGTTTGTGAGTTATAATTTCTTTTCTTATACATGTCATATCTTCATGTGTCCATGTGAAAGTTTTTCTTTTGTCCTTTAGGAATGTAACAACCCAATTTTCAGAAAATTTTAAAACTTTGAATTTCATAAACATCAACCACAGTAAGTACAAAAACCCCACTATATATATATATATATATATATATATATATATATATATATATATATATATATATATATATATACATATATATATATATATATATATATATATATATATATATATATATCCATAATATTTTGAAATTCAGAGTCAAAGAGCTAAATGTCAAAACACCGGAGAATGCATGCCTCGTCATCAAGTCGGGCCCTTGCCCTTATCAATAGAAGTACCTGAAACAGTCAATAAAATTGTAAGCACAAGCTTGGTGAGTTTCCCAATCACACAAATCATAAAATCATATAATGTCATGCTCATACATAAACAAACAAGGTTGCCATAGACTCCCTCCATGGTCTTTAATGGAATGCCATGGGCTACCCCCATGGTCTTATATCCTCATGTCATTGGCTCCCCCATGGTCTTGCCACGTGTCATGAGCTCCCCCCAATATATTGCCAAGTGTCATGGGCTCCCCCCATGGTCTTCACATAAACCCATACATGAATCAAATAGCAAACCATTACACATTCTAATGCAAAACCTCTCATATTAATGGGTCGACCTTCGTGCCTTCGACCTATGAGTGTGGTGAGAAGACTCATATCAATACTGCACGGAAGTTGACTAGGTCGGGACTCCAATATCCGCTCTACACAAGCCTAAAACAGAATCAATTTCTCAAATACAATTCAAAATGCCCCAAAACCCCTTAGAGGTCAAACTTGGTCAAAGGTCAAACTCAACGTCCTGAGTTGACCCAACTCGCCGAGTTGTCCCTCAACTTGTCGAATTTCTCTATTACTCGAACAGATCGGGAAAAATCCCATCAACTCGTCGAGTTCACTAATGAACTCGTCGAGTTTGGCCACAAATTCAACCTCTTAATGCATGAAGCTGATACCATCGAATCTAGGGACTCCAAATCTCAGATCTCATCCAAAATGATGTATAAAAGGGTAAAGTTACCAACTTTACCCTCAAGAACCATCCATAAGGCGTCAAACTCAATCCATACAATCATATTTCCATATATATATATATATATATATATATATATATATATATATATATATATATATATATATATATATATATATATATACTATAGCATGATTAAAACATTGGGAATACTTACTTGAGCTCCGCCGATTACGCGTATTGCATTCTCCACTTTTTCTTATAAAAATTTGTTTTTCAAGAAATTTAACTTTGGTTTATTTTTGAAATTTAATTGTTACCATTTCCTCAGTTTGACTCCTGACACGCCCAAAATTGTGCCTGAATGTCTCAAACCAAGGCTCTAATACCAACTTATAACAGCCCAATTTTCAGAAAATTTTTAAACTTTTAATTTCATAAACATCAACCATAATAAGTACAAAAACCCCAATATATATATATATATATATATATATATATATATATATATATATATATATATTATTTTGAAATTCAGAGTACACACAGCTAAATGTCAAAACACTGGAGAATGCATGCCTCATCATCAAGCCGGGCCCTTGCCCTTATCAATAAAAGTACCTGAAACATTCAATAAACTATAAGCACAAGCTTAGTGAGTTTCCCAATCACACAAATCATAAAATCACATAATCTCATGCTCATACATATACAAACAAGGTTGCCAGGGACTCTCTCCATGGTCTTCAATGGAATGCCATGGGCTACCCCATGGTCTTATATCCTCATGCCATGGGCTCCCCCATGGTCTTGCAAAGTGCCATGGGCTCCCCCATGGTCTTCACATAAACCCATACAAAAATCAAATAACAAACCATTACACATTCTAATGCAAAACCTTTCATATCAATTAATGGGTCGGCCTTCGTGCCTTCGACCCATGAGTGTGATGAGAAGACTCACCTCAATACTGCAAGGAAGCTGACTAGGTCGGGACTCCAATATCCGCTCTACACAACCCTAAAACAGAATCAATTTCTCAAATACAATTCAAAATGCCCCGAAATCCCTTAGAGGTCAAACTTGGTCAAAGACTAAGGTCAAAGGTCAAAGTCAACGTCCTGAGTTCAACTTGTCGAGTTTCTCTATTACTCGAACAGACCGGGAAAAATCCCATCAACTCGTCGAGTCCACTAATAAACTTGTCGAGTTTTGCCAAAAATCCAGCCTCTTAATGCATGAAGCTGATACCATCGAATCTAGGGACTCAAAATCTCAGATCTCATCCAAAATGATGTCTAAAAGGGTAAAGTTTCCAGCTTTACACTCAAGAACCATCCATAAGGCGTCAAACTCAAACCCTAGGTTCTTTTAAGAGGTTCTTGACCCATTAAGCCCTTAAACTCCCACAACAATGTCCCAAAACACAGATCTGATGTCCCAAGGTTGGCATAACACGTAAAGTTTCCAACTTTACGTCCATGCATGCTAGAAACACACTCTAATGCTCATTAATGACTTAATAAGGGTCTTATCGCATAAAGGGGTCAAATCTAACTTATCAACCCCTGGAATCCTCATCTTCTTGGACAACTCAACCAAAATCCCAAAATCATGTTTAAACTTCAATTAAGGAGATCTAGATGAATACATGACAAGGTGTCAACTTTATGCCTTAAAAATACTGCCTTTAAAGAAGAGTTTCTGGATCTAAGGTCCTTCCTCCAAACTAGATGCTTCCCACTTCCAAGTTCCTTTCTAGAATCACCAAAACAACTCTCTAAGCTCACCACACACAATCTTGTAATATGAAACACGAATCTAGGGATTTTTGGATAGGGAGGCTGGTAAGGAGGCCACCCAAAAGGGTTTAAGTCCTTTAAATAGGGTGCAACACCCTAAAATTAGGGTTTTATCTTTAGTCATCAACTCGTCGAGTTAGGACTCCCCGAATAGTCGAGTTGGATCATTAAAAGCCGCATACACAACAGTCTCGACACGACGAGTTGGGGCTCCCCAACTCGTCGAGTCCCCACAAAAACCCCTTATATTTTGAGAGATGAATAATACCTGGACCAAGCATTACAAATCTTCCCCACTTGAAATAGACTTAGTCCTCGGAGTCTACTGATGCAAAAAGGTCCGGATAATGCTTCCTCATCTCATCCTCCGGCTCCCAGGTCCATTCGGAGCCTCTTCGGTGCTGCCATTGCACCTTTACTAACTTCGCAATGGGCGTTTCTACATAATTCAGGCTCTCATCGATCTGAATATAATCTAGCGATACAACCATCGACTCGTTAGCCACACAGTTCCGCAACTGCGAAACGTGAAATATACTGTGGATCTGCCCAAGCTCCTCAGGCAAGTCTAACTGATATGCAACCTTGCCCACTCGGGCGATAATCTGAAACGGGCCAATATACCTAGGGCCCAACTTGCCCTGCCTCCTGAACCGGATAACACCCTTCCAAGGTGATACCTTCAGGAGTACCATGTCCCCGACCTGGAACTCCGGGTTCGACCTGTGCCTATCCGCATAGCTCTTCTGTCTGCTCTGCGCTGTCTGAAGCCGGTTGCGAACCTACTAAATCAACTCGTTCGTCTTAAGCACCACTTTGGTACTCCTCATAACTCGATGTCCGACGTCCTCCAGCAAACTAGAATCCTACATTTCCGACCATAAAGCGCCTCAAACGGGGGTCGGTCAATACTAGCATGATAACTATTGTTGTATGAGAACTCTGCTAGTGGGAGGTAAGTATCTCAACTCCCTCCGAAATCCAATACACATGCCCTAAGCATATCCTCGAGCATCTGAATTGTCCACTCACTCTAACCGTCAGTCTGGGGGTGGTAAGCAGTGTTGAAATGCAACTGAGTTCCCAACTCCTCATGGAACTTCCTCCAAAATCTGGAGGTGAAACGAACATCACGGTCCGAGACCACAAATATTGGTACCCCGTGCATGACCACCACCTCTCGCACGTAGATATCGGCTAATTTCTCGGCGGAGATAGTCTCAGAAATCGGAATAAAATGCGCACTCTTGGTCAACCTGTCCACAATAACCCAAATGGAATCCACACCCCACGTCGTCTTAGGTAGCTTTTTGATGAAATCCATCGCGATATCTTCCCATTTCCACATGGGAATGGGTGGCAGTTGCATCTTTCCGTGAGGCCTTTGATGCTCGACCTTGACCTTCCTACAAGTCAAACACCGCTCAACAAACCACGCGACCTCCCGCTTCATGCACGACTACCAATAACTCAATCTCAAGTCTCGATACATCTCCGTGGCCCCCGGATGGATAGAAAACTTGGATTTGTGCGCCTCCTCCAAGATCTTTTGCCTCACACCCCCGAATGCTGGTACCCAAACTATGCCACACTGGGTCAGTATACCCCGACTGTCTCGAACAAAAAGTGGAATCTGCCCCCAAATCCGCTCAACCTTCCAGTTCTCCTTCTTCAGTCCCTCAACCTGAGCCTACTTGATCATATCCAATAAAGGTGAAATCACTGTCAGCCTCATGCAAACATTTCGGATCGGGGCACTTTCCGCCTTACGGCTCAAGGCATCGACCACCACATTGGCCTTCCCGGGATGGTACAAAATCTCGCAATCATAATCTTTTACTACATCAAGCCATCTCCTCTGCCGCATATTCAGATTATGTTGATCCATCAAATACTTCAGACTCTTGTGATCAGTGAAAATGGTGCATCGGACCCCATACAAATAATGTCTCCAAATCTTGCGGGCAAACACCACCGCCCCCAATTCCAAGTCATGAGTGGGGTAATTCGCCTCACGGGGCATCAACTGTCTCGAAGCATAAGCAACCACATTCCCCCTCTGCATCAGAACCGCTCCTAGTCCCAAAATAGAAGCATCACAATACACTACAAAGTCATCCAATCCATCGGGTAGTGCTAGAATCGGGGCCTCACATAATTTCTGCCTCAAGGTCTTGAATGTTGACTGCTGATGTGGACCCCACCGAAAGGTCACACTTTTCTTGGTCAACCAGGTCAGAGGTACGACGATCTTGGAGAAATCCTGAAAAAATCTCTGACAGTAACCTGCAAGAACCAAGAAACTCCGGATCTCGGATGTGTTCTTCGGAACCTCCCAACGCATCACCACCTCGATTTTGGCTGGATCGACCAAAATACGCTCCTGGTTGATGATGTGCCCCAAAAATTGCATCTCCCGCAACCAAAAATCACATATGGAGAATTTGGCATATAGCCTCTCCATCCTCAAGGTATCTAACACTTCCCTCAAATGCTGATCGGGATGCTCTTTGGTCTTAGAATAGAAAAAAATGTCAACAATGAAAACAATCATAGACCGATCCAACATCGGTCTACAAACCCGGTTCATGAGGTCCATGAACGCTGTTAGAGCATTGGTGAGCCCAAAGGCATCACCACGAACTCGTAATGACCATAGCGAGTCCTGAAGGCCGTCTTCGATATATCCTCATCCCTAATCATCATCTGATGATACCCTGACCGAATATCAATCTTGGAAAACCAAGATGCACCCTGAAGCTGATCGAACAAATCATCAATCCTCGGAAGCGGATAACAGTTTTTCACCGTTAGCTTGTTTAGTTCCTGATAATCAATACACATCATGTGTGACCCATCCTTCTTTTTAACGAACAGGATCGGTGCTCCCCACGGGGAACTGCTTGGACGAATAAATCCCTGGTCTATCAGAACCTGAAACTGCGTAGACAACTCCTGCATCTTAGGCGGAGCTAAACTATACGGTGCCTTGGCTATCGGTGCCACACTAGGCACTAAATCAATACGGAACTCCACCTGCCTCTCCGGAGGTACCCCTGGCAACTCCTTAGGAAATACGTCGGGAAAATCTCGCACAATCGGAACACTGCTCAACTATGGTGTGGCTTCAACCCTCGTGTCTGAAACATAAGCCAAGAACCCAGAACAACCCTGCTGAAGAAGCCTCCTATCCCTCACAGCCGAACAGAGAGCTGGCCCACGCGAGGCTCTCTCTCCATGAATAACCAGTTCTCCCCCACTTGGCGTTCGAACTCTCACCAGCTGATGATCGCAGTCTATCATTGCCCCATTGGACCCTAACCAATCCATCCCGATGATCACCTTCAATCCCCACAAAGGAATCGGAACCAAATAGATAAAAAACCTCTCCCCAAACACATTCAAAATGCTTCTCCGAAATACCCTCGTAGCACTAACAGTGCGGTCATCCACAATCTCCACCTCAAGTGGGGAATCCAAGGTCCCCGGAACATCCCGAAACTTCTTGTTAAGCGTAAGAGACACGAATGATCGGGTAGCCCCCGAATAGAAAATAACATGGGCCAACAAACCATTGACCAAGAAGGTCCCTATACAAAATCATAATAACATAAGCATAACAATAAAATCAACAAGACATAATAGATCACATACCAATCACGACGTCTGGCGCTGCTCGTGCCTCTTCCGTAGTCAGCTGAAATGTGCGGCTCTTCACCGTAAGAGCCTCCACCTTGATCGGGTGGCCATCTGTAATCCTCATAGTGGTTGGCGCAGGCACCACCACCGTTCCTCCTCCCCTAACCAACCTCGGACAATCAGCCTTTTTATGACCGGTCTGGTGTAGTGGAAACAAATCAAGCCCTTCTTGGGGCAATCCCGGCTCATGTGACCCGGCTGGCCAAATTCATAACATCCTAACCCTGCTGGTCGGCAAGCTCCACTGTGCGGCTTACCACACTTGGCATAATGGCCACAACCCTGCTGGCCCCTGCTGGGAGGATCGGAGGTCTTAGGCTTCTTGGCGTGACCTACCGCTGCCTGAACCTGCTCCGGCTTCCGCTTCGTGCGGAGCTTCATCTCAATCTCCCATTCTCGGGCCTTCTCAACTATCTCATTCAGGGTCTTGCACCCTGAAAAACTCATAAACTCCCGAATATCATCTCTCAGCATGGAATGATACCTAGTCTTCTTCATCTCCTCATCTGCAGCGTACTGCGGAACCAAAAGTGCCCTCTCTCGAAACTTGGCGGTGATCTCCCGATCACCTCAATGGAAGGTGCAAACTCCCGATCAAACCTCCTCACAAACTCCTACCAAGTCATCTCAGCCACCCCTGCTGATCCCACCTCACGGGTCACCTCCTCCCACCAGTCTCGTGCTCGATCCCTCAATATGCAAGATGCGAACCCCACCTTTTCCGCATCAGGGCAAAAACTCGTGCGATGGGCATTCTCCATGTCTGCCACCCAGCGCCGGCTAGTGATGGGATCCTTGACCCCAAAGAACTCAGGCGCTCCACATTCCTTGAACTCCCTGAATGAGGGAGCTCGAGCCCCAATGTAAGGGTCGAATTGTTGTAATTATTCGAAGTATGTTTTGGACTCTTTGAATATTTTGTAATGTATTTTACTAGGGCGCTTTTATTCGAAGCTTTAGAGTCAATGCCTTAGTATACTTTTTGTATGCTTTCAGTTCCCTATAAATAGGTTTATTTACTAGAGTTAGAAAAGAACTTTTACAAACTTGTCTACTATTCTCTATAAAGAATTCGAAAGCATAATAGAGCATAACAAGATCATATTTACATCGTGTGTTCAAATCTCATATTCTTACTTAAATTCATACTCTGATTAATTCATTACTCGATTCATTGATTCATCAATTGGTATCAGAGCAGGAATCATATCTCTGATCTGATTTTCACGCTGTTCAAAAAGTTTTTGAATCAATTTTTTGATTCAAAAGTTTCCGCACTTTTTGAAAGTGAAAAATTGTCTAGATCTTAGTCTGTGATTCGATTCTGCATTTGAATTGTTGAATCGAGTGTTATTCTCATCAATTCGATTTGATTCATCTAGTTTGTTTTCAAATTCTCAAATCTTTTCAAACTTCTCAAAATCTTCTTCCGTACAACAATGGCGAGTTTCAATCTCAATTTGATGACCTCGTTTTCTCATCTGCTAGGTTCATCAACCAAAATTCCAATGCTAATCCCTGAATACTATGATCAGTGGGCTGATCGTATGCAGGATTATCTGAATGGTCTGGATGAAGAATTATGGTCATGTATCACGGGAAATGTCAATGTTCCAGTGAATGTTCAACCAATTGGATCATCTTCTACAAATTCTAGAGTTGATAATCAAACTGATCGTCTGAAGAAACTGTAGAAGAGGTGTATGAGGGAACTACGAGGTGCATTACCTCCAGTTGTGTACAATTATGTTAGGAGTTGTACAACTGTAAAGGAAGTCTGGAACAATCTGAAAGATAAATTTCAAGGAAGTGAGAAGACAAAAATCAATTCAGTTAAACAGTGTTTGGTTGAGTTGAAAGATTTCAAACAAAAAGAAAGAGAAACAATTGAAGTTTACTATGATCGTCTGAACAAGTTAATCTACCGGTGCAATCGCTATGGAATTACCAGAACTTCAATGGAATTCAATCTCATCTTTGTAATGGGGCTTCGAAAAGAATGGAGAAGTGTGAGTATGATGGTGAAGAATCAGCAAAGTTTTGATACATCAACTCTCAATGATTTGTATAATCAATTGAAAACACACGAAATTCAGGTAAATGAAATTGCTGAGGAATCGAAGTTGAATTTGGGAGGTCCATTAGCTCTTGTATCAAAGATCTCTGAGAAAGAAGCTGAAAATGGTGATTATGAGGAAGAAGAAGGATTCATCATGAATTCGGATGATGAAGCAATAACATTTTACTCGAATAATCGTGTCAAGAAATTTTTCAAAAAGCCGTTCAATTCGAAGACTAAGCTTGCTGAGGTGAAAGGAAATTATGTGAGTAAAAATGTTGTTGTGGGGAGAAAAAGAAAGTTGAGAAGCAAGATTCGAAGATAGCTGATGGAAAGGGTGAGAAGAAGCTGAAAGGTGATGAAGGAATAGATTGTCATTATTGCAATGGTGCGAATCATCTTGCAAATGACTGTATGCTTCGAAAGAAGGATGAGAGGAAGAATAAAGTCAAAGATGAGGCATATTATGCAGAAAAGCTTGAGGTGGTTCGTGCTAAAGCAAAGAATTTGTCATTGGTTGCAAAGGGTGAGCATGAGGATGAAGATGGAACTTATCAAATCTGGTCATCCGGGTCAGACGATGAGGAAATGAGGAATCCAACGCATGGGGCGTTGTATGCAAAAATGGATAAGGACTCAGATGATGAGGAATTCGAAGTGAGGGGACGATGCTTCGTATCCAAAGCAGCTGACAAATCTCCAATGACAACAAAGGTACGTAAAATTCTCGAATCTTTTAATATTCCTACACATGCTTATGATTCTGAACTAATTTCTTTTGATGAGACGGTTACTTATTTTGATTCAATTGTTGTGTCTGCTAGCAATGAGGCCAACAAGTTGTCAATGGAGTTGTTAGAGGTCAAAAAGAGATTAGACATGAAAATAAGCAAAATTGAATGTTTGGAATTACAAATGACAAATATAATGTGTGATAGGGATAGGTTATCGAGTGATGTTAAACTTTTGCTAGCACAAAGAAACATCTATTGTAATTCTGCTAAACGACTTTATAGCAAATTAACTGATTTACATCATTCATGTGATATAAGTAAAGAGCAACATAGAAAATTACTACCTTTCCTAGCATTCGAAAGAGCCAAGGTAGATAATATTTCGTATGATTGTGAGCAAATAATAGCTGATTTTGACAGAGTCCCTGATGATAGATATAAATATGGAATTGTCAAAATTGATGAATGTGTTGATGCGAATGAATTAGTTAACATAGTGAATGATACTTTGACTAAATCTGAACAAATTCAAATTTTGAAAAAGGCTAAGAATTCAACATCTGATTATCAATCTAATTTTGCTGATATTGAAGATAATTCTGACAATATTAGTGAAATTAGTGAACTTGAAGATGTTGATTGTTCTCAGTTGTCTGTTGGTAATGTTGCTTCAACATCTAAAGGAAAAGAAAAAGTTAAGGATTTGATGGTTGAAAATGAATCTGATATACCCTCAACTTCGAAAGTTTATGATATGAACTTCGTGGATCTCAAAGACAGCCAAACTGATGATAGTGATGATGAAGATGAAGTGAACATTTCGAAGGAAAAGAAATCTTCAAAGGAAGAAGAAAGTCCTCGAATTGTGGTTGATCAGGTGTATGGTGATACACAAAAGTTCGAAAAAGTGATGAATGAAAAAGGTGAACACTATGTTGAAACGAATTCAAT
The DNA here is from genome assembly GCF_052849685.1 of Lactuca virosa. Taxonomy (NCBI): domain Eukaryota; kingdom Viridiplantae; phylum Streptophyta; class Magnoliopsida; order Asterales; family Asteraceae; genus Lactuca; species Lactuca virosa. The sequence continues at coordinate 162,860,799 of NC_136433.1, read as the reverse complement.
GGTTTATCCAAAATTCAAATGTACAGATAATGTCATTTTTCCAAATCAAGTTTTCGTAACTACTGGAAATGTTGAGAAAATCAAACCAGAAATCAAGAAGTTAGTTAAAGAGGATAATTCAAAAACAACTGATGAAGGTTTTTTCGCAAATCAAAGCACAGTTGAAAACAACTTAACAAAGAATTCGTATGTTTTCCAACGTCAAAAACCACAAAGAAAATGGGCTGAAAAATCAAAAATTGAAAAAGAGAATTCAAAACAAGTTGAAAAGGAATGTGAAAAAGTTGTCAAATTAAACTCCAACGAATTCAAAGATCAAATTGACAAATTTTCGAAGGAAAACAACATTTCAAAAAGACAAGCAAGAAAGAAAATATTTTGGCAAAATGTCGAGTCTCAAAAGATGTCTGAATCACAATCACCCAAAAATGTTTTCAAAGCTAAAAATTCATCTTTTTCAACAAAACCTCAACATTCATATCAATCAAATCATTCAAAGTCTGAAGTGAATAAACAACCAAGGTTTTCGAAAGTTTCAGAAACTAATATTCCAAGAAAATTTTCAAATAGCTCAAAACCAAATCAAAAGTTCTTTCAACGTCAACATTTTAAATCAACAGTTGATACATCATATGCTAAATCTTTTATAACAAAACCAAAATTTGATTTTGTTCCTATAAAGCCAAATTTTCCAAATCAAACGAAGAAAGAAACTATGAAAACTTCACGAGAAAAAGGAATAATGTCAAGGAAGAACATTGATCATTGGCTTGAAGGAAAAGGAAAGATGTATCAGTTAAATGCATTTTCTAAGGAGCAAATTCACGAAGCATATGAAAAGTATGTGAATAATTCATCAAATGGCAGTTCATCGTCTAAGGATTCGAACATATCAGTCAAAGCATGGAAACCAGTTATAAAAGCAAAGAATGTTCATTCACAAACCCAGACTTCGAAGGGTAATGTCAGTGAACATTCGAAACCATCAAAAACTTATGCTTCGGTTCCTTTAAATGAAGAAGTGAACTTAATTGATAGTCTCAAAACAAAAGTTTGTGATTGGGTTAAAAGTTCTTCATTACATTCGAAATTGAAATCTAATTTCCAAGGACCCAAAAAGCCTTGGGTACCTAAATTTTTCCATTGAATATAGGTACTATCTGATGAGCAATATGATAACAAGTGGTACATCGATAGTGGTTGCTCTCGTCACATGACTGGGAATAAGGAGAATTTACGAGATTTTCGAAGTCTCAAAAATGTTGGAGTAGTGAAGTTTGGGAAGAATCAAAAATGTCAAGTCAAAGGATATGGGAAGATCACGAATGGTCAATTCACAGTGAATCAGGTGGCATATGTTGAAGGTCTTCAACATAACTTGATAAGTGTTTCTCAACTTGTTGTGGGCACTGGCAATCAAGTTCTTTTTAACGAAGAAGGAAGTATTATTTCAAATGTTACAACAAAAGAGGTGTTACTGAAATCCAAAAGGAAAGGTGACATGTTCACTTAGGACATCAATCCGATAGTAGGGAAACATGCTATATGTCTTCTTTCGAAGGCAACATCAGACTTAAGTTGGCTTTGGCATCAAAGACTTTCTCATCTCAATTTTCGAAACATCAATAAACTTGTGGTACAAGATCTGGTAAGAGGTTTACCTGTACTTAAATTTGACAATGATTCTTTATGTGCAGCTTGTGAAGTTGGCAAGCAACATAAACAAGGTCATCCAATTACGATTGATTCGAAAATAGTTGCACCTCTGGAGCTCTTACATATTGATTTGTGTGGTCCTTCGACTGTTTCAACTCTCAATAAGAAAAGGTACATTTTAGTGATTGTTGATGATTTTTCCAGATTTACGTGTGTTTATTTTCTCAGGCTTAAATCTGAAGTTGCACAAATCATGATTGACTTTATCAAAAAAATGGAAACAACATTGAAGAAGATTGTTCGAAAAATTAAGAGTGATCATGGAACTGAATTTAAGAACAATGTTCTTGATTCATTTTTGGTGGACAAAGGAATTCCGCATAATTTTTCATCTCCATACACACCACAACAAAACGGTGTTGTTGAACGAAGAAATAGGTCTCTATGCGAAGCGGCAAGGACAATGTTGGCATATGCGAATCTTCCACAATATCTTTGGGCTGAAGCAGTATCAACCGCATGTTTCACTCAAAACAGATCGTTTATTCATCGTCGTTTCAACATTACTCCATATGAAATTCTCAACAATCGAAAACCTAATGTAAAATTTTTTCATGTTTTCGGATGCAGGTGCTTCATTATGAATCTCAAGGATAATCTTACGAAATTTCAAGCAAAAGCAGATGAAGGGATTTTCTTGGGATATTCGCATAATTCAGTTGCATATCGTGTGTTGAATAAAAGAACACGAAAAGTTGAAGAAGCTTTTAATCTTACATTTGATGATTACTACATTAAACAAACAACAACTCAGTTTGAAAATCATCCAATTCTGAAAAACATACAAGATGAATCTGAATCCTCACAAACATTAGATATTGATTATGATTTAATTTTTGGAATTTCAGATCATGCTGTTGATGCTGAAATCAATGCAAGTGATAATCATATCTCTGAACTAACAAAGTATAATGATACTTCAACATCAAATTCTCCAGAAAATGGCGAAAGTATGCAAAACAATCCAGTGGAGGGGGAGCACTTGGATTCGAATACATTAGATGACGAACAACATTCTTTCGAGGGGGAAAAGAAAGGATGAATGATGTTGTTAAGGGGGAGCATAATGTTGAGGGGGAGCATTCAGAAAATATTGAAGGTAATAATGATTTTGATGATGCTTGTTCGATTGTAGGCTCAGAAAACGATGATATATACGAAGATGCACCTTTGGAATTTGATCCAGCATATCCGCCAATGGAAAAGTGGACAAAAGATCATCCGAAGGATCAAGTAATTGGGAATCCACAAGAGGGAGTTTTAACAAGAGCTCAAATTCGTGCAAAGAATGAGGTATTGAATACTCATCAAGAATTTTGCATGTTCAATGTTTTCATTTCTAAGATTGAACCAAAAACAGTTAAGATTGCAATGGAACACTCAGATTGGGTTGTTGCAATGCAATCTGAATTGTCTGAATTTGAACGAAACAAGGTTTGGAGGTTAATTCCTAAACCTGAAAATGTTTCGATTGTCGGGTTAAAATGGATTTTCAAAAATAAAACCGACAAAGATGGAAATATTGTTCGAAACAAAGCCAGACTTGTTGTCAAAGGATATTCACAACAAGAAGGAATCGACTATGAAGAAACTTTTGCCCCTATCGCAAGACTCGAGGCGGTTCGTATATTTCTGGCTTATGCAGCTCACAAATATTTTGATGTTTATCAAATGGACGTGAAATGTGCATTTCTAAATGGAGAGCTTGAACAAACTGTTTACGTGGAACAACCCCCAAGTTTTATTAACGAAGAATTTCCAAATCATGTTTATATTTTAGATAAGGCAGTTTATGGTTTGAAACAAGCACCACGAGCATGGTATGCAACTCTTACCTTATTTTTGAAACAATCTAAATTTAAACAAGGATCAGTTGATCCCACATTATTTCGAAAGAAAGTGGGGAATCATCTAATGCTTGTTCAAATTTATGTTGATGATATTATTTTTGGCTCGACTGACCCTGCTTTGTCTAGAAAATTCGAAGATTTGATGAAAAGTAAGTTCGAAATGAGCATGATGGGAAAAATCAATAATTTTCTTGGTTTGAATATTCGTCAAAACAGAAAAAGAATTTTTATTAATCAAGAAAAATATACGAAGAATCTGTTGGAAAAGTTTGGATTAACGAATAGCACGAAGTTACGAGTTCCAATGGCAACGGGCATAAAGCTTACATCTTCGTTAGATAAACCTGCCGTTGACATAACTTTATATAGGAGCATGATTGGTTAATTACTTTATCTTATAGCTAGTAAACCTGATATCATGTTTTCTGTGTGTAATTGTGCTAGGTATCAGTCTAATCCACGAGAACCACATCTCACTGCTGTGAAGAATATCTTTCGTTATCTTAAAGGAACAATTTCGTTAGGATTGTGGTATCCTTCGAACACTGGGTTCTTTGTACAAGCATATTCGGATGCAGACCTGGGTGGTTGTAATCTTGATCGAAAAAGCACAAGTGGTGGATGTCAATTTCTTGATAGCAAATTGGTGAGCTGACAGTCGAAAAAGCAAACATGCGTATCAATTTCAACAGCTGAAGCAGAATATGTGGATGCTGCTGCTTGCACTTCACAAATAATATGGATCCAAAGTCAATTGCGTGATTATGAAATCAATATGAAAAAGATTCCATTATATTGTGATTCTCAAAGTACGATAAGAATTTGTCATAACCCTGTGCAGCATTCGAAGACTAAACATATAGCTCTTCGTTATCATTTCATCAAAGATCACGTGGAAGATGGAAATATTGAAGTACATTTCGTGAAAACAACTGATCAGTTAGCTGACATTTTCACGAAAGCTTTGGATGAAGAATCCCTTGTGAAGATTATAGAAGGGCTTGGAATGATCGATGGAAATTATGTTCCATGCGAAAAAGAAGAATGATGCATGATAAGGAATGATTCAGAGGCGATGACTAAAAGATAATGCAAAATTATTCAGCATTCAGAGGTTACTGTTCATAGTCAACGCTTCGACCCCTTCGAATTCGCATATTTGTTACTTATTCTAAGGGTTGATTCAGAGGTTACTGTTCATAGTCAACGCTTCGACCCCTTCGAATTCGCACATTTGTTACTTATTTTAAGGGTTGATTTAGCTGTTACTGTTCATAGTCAACGCTTCGACCTCTTCGCATTCGTACATTTGTTACTTCTAAGGGGATGATAAAATTTTGCATATTTGCATCAAGTACTATTTCAATTTTCGAAAATTCAAAAATCCAAAAAGATTTTCGTTTATTTTGTCATTTAATTTTCGAAAAATTTAAAAATTCAAAAAGATTTTTGTTTGTTTTGTCATTTAATTTTCAGAAAATTCCAAAATCCAAAAAGATTTTCGTTTATTTTGTCATTTAATTTTCGAAAAATTCAAAAATCCAAAAAGATTTTCGTTTGTTTTGTCATTTAATTTTCAAAAAATTCCAAAATCCAAAAAGATTTTCGTTTATTTTGTCATTTAATTTTCGAAAAATTTAAAAATTCAAAAAGATTTTCGTTTGTTCTGTCTTTATTTTCGAAAAATCAAAACATCAAACATATTTTGATTCCTATTTCTTTTTAGTATTTTGTTGCAGATTCTCATGAAGATACAACGGATATTATGCTTGCAGTACTCAGGTATGGTACATTTTTCGTATGAATCGATAAATTTTTCATCATTCGAACTAGTTAGGATGTCCCTAGAAGCATGCTGCTGTATGTTGACCAAAGCCTCCATGACTCAATGTGTGTGTAAGAAAGCCTTAATGAAATTATTCATACGAAGATTTCTTCCCAATCAGGCTTATATTCACATTAGTGTTTGAGCTACCTTACTCTTCTCAAAATGAGTTAAGAGTTTACTGTTTGGTCCAAACACAACAGAGGTACTTTTCGTGTCTTACATCAATCTTTTTCATCCATAAAATTCTTTCACGATCACACACGAAGACATATGTCCGAGAGGTCTCTGATCAAACCCATCGAGACTTAGATATATCAAAACTCTGTGTTTATGATCTGACATCATGAGACCGTGATGAAAGTGAAACCCAATTTTCATTGACTTTTAAGGAATTGACGGGGAACTAAGTTCCATATTTTCACGAAACTTTTGTTTCTGTACCAAAATTTGAAATTCCAAATCATATTCATTTCGAATGAGTGGTCTTGATCAAACATTTGAAACCCACGATGTTTGTTACCCAACAAGATCCAGCATATAAATTTTTTTCTTGAATATGATTTCCGTGTGAGTTTCATTCGAATGTCCTAGTCATTTCAAAATTTTTCAAAGCCAACTTTGTCACTGACTACACTGGTCAAACAAGTAATTTCTGTTACAATTTCTCACCTTATGTTTAGGATGACATGTAACGAAATTTTAAACCATCCTCGAAGCATTATAAAAGAAGCCCTTTGATACTTATCAACAAGTATTCGATTGTAATTCACGGGAACCCATACAAGCTATTTATCATTTCTCTTAATGATTAATGATGTAATCTTTGCCCGGGATTTCATCTGCTTTTGTGTCAATGGTTTGACATCACAATATCCCATATTTTTATTATATTTGTTTCTCGTCTCTATTCTTTGGAACACAGCACTCACGAAATCCTTGAGGTTCTGAGTAATACCAACTCAGGTTGATGATTTCGAACTTCTGGCATATGACTTCGCTTTTCATCCCAAAAGTGAAAGAGCCTTGCTTCCATTCGAAGGGTTCTGACGGTTACAATTTTCTTGGGGATTACAAGACAGACTGTTTATAAATGACGTATGGTATTCTGTCCGTTTCTCAAGGCGATGTGACAGCTACTTTTTGACGCATGGCTACTTTTACGCAGTAATGGTACGGTTTTCAAGGTGCCACGTCGGATATCATTAAATACATATCCCGCTTCAAATTCAAATTTAAGGGTTACATATAAAAGGGAATTCCAGGGGTTCATTGTTAGTTTACGCGATCAAAAAGCAAATTTCCCAAAATTCTCTGTTCATCATCATCTTCAAACCCTAACAATGGCGACTTCTGCTCATGTTGATTCTCATATCACTGAAGATGCTTCTTCATTACCAATAATGAAGATTCAAGCAACAAACTACTACTTGGAGGGTGACGTTTCTCAGTACCCGGAAGAATTAAAGATGCTCATAGTTGCTTTGAAGAACTCGGTTTTGGCCAAAGCGATGTTCAACTCTTTCTCTGTTCCATTGTCCTGGCTTTCTCAAGCAGGTTCAACTGCGACATATAACAAAGCAACTGATACGATTACTTTTCATCTGGTGAACGACAAAAAGGTCAGGCCAACCAAGAAACTATTTTGCCAAATTCTTGATATTCCGAATTTGCCTCCATATGTCTCATTTACTTTTCCACAAATCGCTCACATGTTTAATGAGATGGGATATCAGCCACCATTGTCCAAGATTAGTGATTTTAAGAAATCTGGTCTTCCACGAATCTGGAATTTCTTATTTGGTATTTTCTACGCTGTTTGATTGGGAGATCAGCTGGGCTTGATAAAGGAAGAATGGAGGTTTATGTCATGGTTGCTGGAATCTACTATGATCTTCAAGTAGATTATTCTACACAGTTGTGGAAGGAATTCCAAAAGGGTGTAGAACATACGAATGCTATTCATGGTATTTCGTGTGCAAGATACTGGAGTTTGATTCTGCAACACTTTTACAATAAGGAAGGGATTTTGGTACCCACTGATGAAGACAAAGCAGTTTTTCAATCTTACCACTATCCGAAGGAGGTTACATATAATGCTGATGTTTTTCCTACAATTGCTCGTATTCCAGATGCGATGCTTAAAAAAGTTGATTCTTCGAACCCTGTATTTGTAGCCTATTTGACGACCATTGATTCTTCAATTAAAATTGGTGTTTTACTGGGAGGAGATGATAAGAAAACCAAGAAGTCGAGAAAGCATGAAACTGAGTCCAGATCTTCAAAATCTCCAAAGAAGAAGCCTGAAACAGTTGAAGTGACTGTTGCTGAGACTCCAGTAATTGAGCCCGTTATTGAAGAAACACGAGAACATGTAGTCCTTCCTTTGAAGACTGGCATGTTTCGAAGAATTAAAATGAAGTCCAAGTCTCCAACGCAAAAAGTGGTTCGAAAACCTCAAATAACTCATCAAGGGATTCTAATTAGAGAAGTGCATGCACCTGTTTCACCGGTGTCCAAGAAACAAAGGGCTGAAGACATGGAAAAACATTTGTCAAAGAAAAAGAAGAAGAAGACTCGAAAACTTGTAATCTCTACTGAGTCAACAGATGATGATAGTGAAAGAATTCATGAAACTCCAGAGTTTACTCTTATCACCGAAAGTTTCACTCCTGAGAAGACGGTTGTCATACCACCCGAAGATTCGATTGCCAAATCAGTTCCTGAGGAGGTTCGAACTTCAGGCATCCCTGCACACGTATCTGATACGGATGCAAATGTCAATATGGGTGAAGGAGGTTCGAAGAATGAAGCTACAGGTCCATCTACTTCTGCTCCTTTTGCAAGTACTGTTTCTTTACCGTTATCTTCTACTCCTCTTACTTTAACAACAGATTCCCCAACATTCGAACACATTCTTGATCAACCCTTTACGTCTATTTTTTCTTCTCAATCTACTGAGCCACCCAAAACAACTTCACCTATTCAAGAAACTGTTTGTATGGAGACAGAGACTGATAATGAGGGGTTTGGCGGTATGTTTGACGACTTGGAGTTTCATGAAGAAGAAGAGCAGTTTCCAGATCACATGTTGATGACCATGAAGCAGTTTAAGATTTTAAATTAAAAGTTGAATTCAGTCATTCAATCTCAAGCAGATCTAGGGGTTGGTTCGTCTGTTTCAAGTGTTGAAGTTGATTCATTGCTGAAGGTGTTTGAATCCATAATCATAAGTAAAGTATCGGGGATGCTTAAAGATTCTGAATCTCGAGTCTTGGAGAAGATTGATCATAATGATCAAAACAATGAAATTCGGATCAATTCTCAGAGTTCGAAGTTTGCTGGTAATCTGAAAGGATTGAAGAATGTTGCAAAGGAACGACATGTTCTTTTTATTCAAGATGTGAAGAAAGTTCGAGAGGATGTCAACTTGCAAATTCACGAACTTCGTGAAGATATGAAAAGAGAAATAGCAACTGTTCAACATGACTATGCATCATTGCATCAAAAGGTTGATATCATTTATGACGCAGTCACTCGATTTGTTAAGTTGTATGAAAATTTGAGTCCTCAAATTACTCAACTTTCAACATCCGAAAGTGCAAGCTTTGAAGAAGAGCTTAAGTTGCTTAAGGAGTTAAAAGAGATATCTGATAGGCCAGTTTCTTCTCCATTGATTACTTCTGAATTTTTATCTCAGAAGTTTATTCAATTCGAAGCCATTCTCGACAAGCAACTTGCTCCTCTCTTTCGCATATCAAGTCTTCTTCCAACCACAAATGCCCCACCTGTTTTCACAGGGGTGCAAGGGGGAGAAAGAAAAACTAGTGAGTCGAAGACTAGTGGAGAAGATGCGAAAGTTGTGGGAAAAGTCTTTTCTTCGAAAATCCCTACAACAAAACCAATAATTGTTTCTGCTGAACAGGTGACTTCAACAGTCGTAACAACAATGCCAATTGCAAGACCAATTTTGAAAGGAATTGTGATTGGTAAATCTTCGGAGACTGGTGGGAGTGGTTCAAAACCAAAAGAGACAACTGATAATCAAGCATTAAAAGATAAAGGGAAATCGATTGTGGTGGAAAAATCAAAAGAAGAAAAGAAGGCTGAAGTTGATGCTGAAATCGAAAAGCTCAAAATAGTTCAAAGCATTATGGCTCAGCGAGCAAATGATCCGAAGGGAATGGATAAAGGGGATCCAACTAAACACTATAACTACGAAACAATCGAGGCCAAGGTTGCATTCAATCACATGTATTCATTTGAGAAGAAACCAAAGCAGAGTTATTTGGTCACAAATACTGATGCAGGCCAGTTGGATTTTCCCATAAACGAAATGATATTTATCAGGCCTCAGTTCAAAGCAGAAGGGAATTTTAAAAATAAAGATGAAGGTACACACATGAAAATTCGTTTTCATGCTGTTCTTGGAAAAGCCCCTGAGGAAGTTTGGTCTTCAATAAAAATCAAGAAGGTCATAAATATGAAAAAGAATGTGGTTTTCGAAAACACAGTCCAAAATGTTAAGTATGTGGTTGCCAGGGCAAATGGAAATATTTGCGAATTCACTGTTGCAGATTTTCCATTAATGAACTTGTATGATCTTATACAAGTTGCATTACTTTTGAAAGACAAATCATTCTCATACCTTCAAAACACAGAACCAGATGAATTCAAGCTTGGAGTAGCTCACATCAAGATTTTTATCAAAAACTATTATGAGTGTTTGGCACTAACAGATGTTGATTTAGCTACAGCCAAAGGAATGGAAATTAAAGCTCCGATGGCTCCTACGAAGACTCGGGTTGAATTGAAGAAGTATGCTGATGGTGAAATTTGCTTGAAGCCTTTTGGAATTGTCTTCGCAGGAAAAGACAAAGCTGGAAAGTCTAAACGGTTCTTATTCCAAGCAAGTGAAGTCGAGAGATATTCAACATCTCAATATACGAACTTGATTGTTCGTATGAATCATTACAAGAAGAACAATGAAGGCGACAAGAAAGAGCTGAAGAAGATTATCTCCTGGTACACGGAGATTCGAAGAGTATTACTATATTCCATCACACTTCTTACAAATTGAAGACTTCGACTATGATTACAAAGGGGGAGATTGTAAGGGTCGAATTGTTGTAATTAGTCGAAGTATGTTTTGGACTCTTCGAATATTTTGTAATGTATTTTACTAGGGCGCTTTTATTCGAAGCTTTAGAATCAATGCCTTAGTATATTTTTTGTATGCTTTCAGTTCCCTATAAATAGGGTTATTTACTAGAGTTAGAAAAGAACTTTTACAGACTTGTCTACTATTCTCTATAAAGAATTCGAAAGCATAATAGAGCATAACAAGATCATATTTACATCGTGTGTTCAAATCTCATATTCTTACTTGAATTCATACTCTGATTAATTCATTACTCGATTCATTGATTCATCACCCAATCTGTCCTGCAGCAATCTCGGCTTGGAAGGACCTGAGCCTCTCCTCCATGATCTCCATGATGCCCTCCTTGACTGTACCGAAAATCATCAGGGTAGCGTCAAGGATGCCACGAGTAACCTCGGATGCGATAAGATCTCGCAACCTCTCATCCATGGGTTCTGCATCGGAGCCGGAACCTGATCCTGATCCTGATCCTGAACCTCGCATGATCATCACCATCCTCAACTGAAAATATCACAAATAACCAAGATAAGGAATTCGAAAGAGATTCCTCCTCCCCAGACTTCTAAGAGCTATCAGGTGTGTCATTGCTTCGGGTACATGTCTCACGCTTTCAGTAGTACGGGCCCAATACTACCTTCCACACCTACATGTACCTTCCCCAAGGCCATACGTGATATCCCTAAGTCATCCTATCACAATTCATAAATCATAAACACAACACTAACTCTGATCCTAGAGTGCCCTAGGATTCACAACCCTCACAAAACCAGGAACCCAGATTAATCATAGCAGGTTGCCCATGCATGCAAGTTATACACAAAGAGAATCACATAGACTGTCAAATAAAGCTTCTACCCTAAACCACAACCAAACAAGGAACAAGAATAAGGCAGATTCCCTCATTCTAGGGCTATGCAATCCTAAACATGTACTACTCTGAAACCATACACCTACCAACTAATCCATACACTCATATTTCCATATATACTATAGCATGATTAAAACATTGGGAATACTTACTTGAGCTCGGCCGATTACGCGCATAGCATTCTCCACTTTTTCTTATAAAAAAAATTTCACGAAATTTAACTTTGGTTTCTTTTTTAAAAGTAATTGCTACCATTTCTTCAGTTTAAGTTCTGACAAACCCAGAAGTGCGCCCGAATCTCTCAAACCAAGGCTCTGGTACCAACTTGTAACAACCCAATTTTCAGAAAAATTTTAAACTTTTAATTTCATAAACATCAACCATAGTAAGTACAAAAACCCCAATATATATATATATATATATATATATATATATATATATATATATATATATATATATATATATATATATATATCCATATTATTTTGAAATTCAGAGTACACAGAGCTAAATGTCAAAACACCGGAGAATGCATGCCTAGTTATCAAGTCGGGCCCTTGCCCTTATCAATAAAAGTACCTGAAACATTCAATAAAACTATAAGCACAAGCTTAGTGAGTTTCCCAATCACACAAATCATAAAATCACATAATGTCATGCTCATACATATACAAACAAGGTTGCCATGGACTCTCTCCATGGTCTTCAATGGAATGCCATGGGCTACCCCCATCGTCTTATATCCTCATGCCATGGGCTCCCCCCATGGTCATGCCAAGTGACATGGGCTCCCCCATGGTCTTCACATAAACCCATACATAAATCAAATAGCAAACCATTACACATTCTAATGCAAAACCTTTCATATCAATTAATGGGTCGGCCTCCGTGCCTTCGACCCATGAGTGTGGTGAGAAGACTCACCTCAATACTGGAAGGAAGCTGACTAGGTCGGGACTCCAATATCCGCTCTACACAACCCTAAAACAGAATCAATTTCTCAAATATAATTCAAAATGCCCCAAAACCCCTTAGAGGTCAAACTTGGTCAAAGACTAAGGTCAAAGGTCGAAGTCAACGTCCTGAGTTGAGCCAACTCGTCGAGTTGTCCCTCAACTCGTCGAGTTTCTCTATTACTCGAACAGATCGGGAAAAATCCCATCAACTCGTCGAGTCCACTAATGAACTTGTCGAGTTTGGCATAAATCCAACCTCTTAATGCATGAAGCTGATACCATCGAATCTAGGGACTCAAAATCTCAGATCTCATCCAAAATGATGTCTAAAAGGGAAAAGTTTCCAGTTTTACCCTCAAGAACCATCCATAAGGCGTCAAACTCAAACCCTAGGTTAATTAAAGAGGGTCTTGACCCATTAAGCCCTTAAACTCCCACAACAACGTCCCAAAACACAAATTTGATGTCCCAAGGTTGGCATAACACATAAAGTTTCCAACTTTACGTCCATGCATGCTAGAAACACACTCTAATGCTCATTAATGACTTAATAAGGGTCTTATTGCATAAATGGGACATAGGGACCAATAAATTTTGCAACTTTAACACAAGAGATGTCATGAAGGGGTCAAATCTAACTTATCAACCCCTGGAATCCTCATCTTCTTGGACAACTCAACCAAAATCCCAAAATCATGCTTAAACTTCAATTAAGGAGATCTAGATGAATACATGACAAGGTGTCGACTTTATACCTCAAAAATACTGCCTTTGAAGAAGAGTTTCTAGATCTAAGGTCCTTCCTCCAAGCTAGATGCTTCCCACTTCCAAGTTCCTTTCAAGAATCACTAAAACAACTCTCTAAGCTCACCACACACAAGCTTGCAAGATGAAACATGAATCTAGGGTTTTCTGGATAGGGAGGATGGTAAGGAGGCCATCCAAAAGGTTTTAAGTCCTTTAAATAGGGTGCAACACCCAAAAATTAGGGTTTCATTTTTAGCCGTAAACTCGTTGAGTTGGGACTCCCCGACTCGTCGAGTTGGATCATTAAAAGTCGTGTACACAACAGTCTCGATACGACGAGTTGGGGCTCCCCAACTCGTCGAGTCCCCACATAAACCCCTAATATTTTGAGAAATGAATAATACATGGACCAAGCGTTATAAGGAATTTCACTAGGTCTTGATCGATCTTTTAGGATATTGAGGATCCTATAAGTACTTTGGCGCCATGATCATCGATATTTAAGGGCACTTCTTTTACATCTTGTTGTTTTGTTTCTAACACATCTCGTGCCCTTTGCTTTAATTTCTATGATTTTCTTGGTATTGTGGAGGGCTTCATCGAAGTTTTATAAGATTCTTTGGACTCTTGTTGATCAGCGATGATCTTCATTATCCCCCGAGGGGTAGGCATCTTGACATATTGGTGGTACGTCGAGGGTACGACTTTCATGTCATGGATCCATGGCCTACCTAATATCACATTGTAGGAAGAGAGAGCATCAATAACATAAAAGTGTTGCATAGAATTTACCCCTTCGATGTATATAGGTAGTTTGATTTCTCTAACTGTGTACTTTGACTCGCTGCTGAATCCTATCAACACTGAGGATTTTTTGATGATCTTAAATTTTGGGATGTTCATCCGGGTCAAAGCGTCTAAGAGTATGATGTTCACTGAGGATTCTCCATCTACCAGGATCCTTCTAAAAAAGTGATTGGCAATGTAGAGAGTTTTCACAAGTCTGTTAAGGTGAGGATCTTGGACATTTTCTCTTTCTTGTTCATCGAAGGTGATTTCTCTCTCTTGTAAATGATGTGTTCTTCTGTTGTCTTTCTACTTTTTCTTCTTTGGATACCTTAGCATGTCTTTTCACTGCAGAATAAGAAGTTCCACAAATGTCAAAACCCCCAGAAACAATGTTAATTACCTTAGCATCCGGCGGAGGGGATCTTGGTTTTTCCAGGATCTTCACAGGATCTTGCTCATTCTCTATGGATCTTTCTTTTCTCTTTCCTAGGATATCTTTAAGATATCCTTTGCTCATGAGATATCTAATCTCCTTCCTAAGGGTATACAATCTTCTGTGACGTGGCCAAAATCTTCGTGATACGCGTACCATTTAGACTTGTCCTTCCAGCTACTTGATCTTTCTCTTTTCCTCGGCCACCTTGCTTTTTCACTAAGATCCTGCATGGAAAAAATTAAACTTGAAACATCCATAGAGAAACAGTAGTCATAGATCCTCAGGAATTCATCTTCCTCCCCCTCATTCTCAAGGGCATTAACCATGTGATGGTCAAGTTTGGAGTATGGTTTTGGTTTATAGGATCTATGGACCGAGGATTCGGCCTTTCTATTGAGATTATCGTATGAATGGGAGGTGTTGGTCCTCTTTTGAATCTATTTGTCTTCTTCTAGTCTGTTGAATCTCAGCGCTCTACTTCTGACCTCACCCATTCTCCTGCATGGGGTCATCACAAGTTCCTCATAGAATGGTGAATCCTTCTTCATGCACATTTTAAAAGCTTCTAATGTGGTGGTCATGTCAATGTTGGGAATGTTCAATTCTTCCATGCCAAACCTGCTTACAAACTCTCTAAGGGATTCATTAGGATCTTGGACCACTCAATAAAGATCACTAGTGATCCTTTCGAAGATCCTGCTGCAAGAGAACGGGTTATTGAAAAGGTTAACTAAGTGAGCAAAAGAATTTATGGAGTAGGGAGGAACATTGAGAAGCCATTTCAAGGTTGATCCTGTAAGAGTCAAACCAAAACCCTTTCATAAACAATCCTCTTTCAAGTGCGGCGGAAAAGGAATGATTTCCATTCTTTCTTTATATTGTGTTATGTGCTCCTCAGGATCTATGGTTCCATCATAAGGTTTCATGTTGAGAGTTTGGAATCACTTTGGAACTTCAATGTCGTCTATCGAGGGAATAAATCTTGAGATCCTGTGGTTGGTAGGGATACTTTCGGTATAGGTTTAACCACTCCTAGAACACTCGAGATCATCTGTCTTAGTTGTTGAAGTTCCTTAGCCATGAATGGACTTATTCCTACATCAAGATTCAAAAAGTTAGTATTAAAAGTTTTACTTTTGAAGAAGTTACCAGCATCTTTGTTCTTAGGAGTAATGAAAGTTTTGTCGAGATCTTGGATCGCAGGAGTTTGGTTGTTTAGGATTACACCCCCAGTCGGAATAGAGACGGATGTTGGGGCTGTAGTCTCTGGAAATTTTCCTAAGGATCATGCGTTATCAAAATTCAAGATCTTGGGTTGCAATATCGAGGGTGTCGCTTTCGGTTTTACGGATTTCTGCTCTCATTCTTTCCACCTCCTTGAGCAATGCCATGATGTCCTCTTATTGTTGAGTCACTTGTTGTGTTAACATATTTATCATGGTGAAGAATTCATTTTTGGAGATCTAAACGGGAGGATTTTGGGACCCCAGGGATCCTGGGTCCCCATGGCTAGTGACCCTACCAGACATAAGAACCCATACCCGACCACAACGGGTCAACAATCCATGACTATCCGGAACAGATCTGGTGATCTCACCCCTGATCCTCTCTATCTTCCAGTTCTCTTCCAGAACACCCTCGGCCTAAGCCTCCCTAATCAATCCCAAAAGCAAATAATCCACTAATATCCTCATACACAATACCCCAACTAAAGACCCAACCGACTTGTGGCTCAAAGCATCCACCACCACGTTCACTTTACCCGGATGGTAAAGGATCTCGCAGTCATAATCCTTGACTACGTCCAGCCACCTGTGCTGCCTCTTGTTTAGGTTCGGCTGATCCATAATCTGTCTCAAACTCTTGTGGTCCGTGTAGATACTACAACTGACGCCATAAAGATAATGCCTCCAAATCTTGAGGGCAAAAACCACTGCTCCCAACTACAGATCATGTGTGGGATATCGTGTCTCGTGCGGCTTCAGCTGCCGCGAAGCATAACCTATCACCCGTCCTCTATGCATGAGGACCGCCCCCAAACCAGTGATGGATGCATCACAGAATACCATGAAATCCTCAATTCCCTCTGGGAGGGTCAAAATCGGGGCATCACATAATCTCTTCTGCAGGGTCTCAAATGTTGTCTGCTACTCAGTGCCCCATCAGAAATCCACTCCTTTCCTCGTAAGATGAGTGAGGGGTACTGCAATCTCGGAGAAATCTTGAATGAATCTCCGATACTACCATCAATCCCAAGAAACTCCTGATATCTGAGGGAGATTTCGGAACCTCCTACTGCATCACAGCCTCGATCTTGGCCGGATCGACCAATATCCGATCCTGGTTAACAAGGTGTCCAAGGAACTGAACCTCTCGTAACCAAAACTCACACTTTGAGAACTTAGCATAAAGTCATTCTTGCCTCAAAACCCCCAGAAGCTCACGAAGATGCTCCTCATGCTGCTCTATGGTCGTGGAATATACCAAGATATCATCAATGAACACAATAACCGAACGATGGAGCATCGGCATGCATACTCGATTCATCAAATCCATAAATATTGCAGGCACATTGGTGAGCCTAAATGGCATCACCACGAACTCGTAATACCCATAATGAGTCCAGAATGCGGTCTTCTCCACGTCTTCCTCTCTCACCCTGACCTGATGATATTCGGACCTCAGATTTATCTTGGAGAATCAAGAATCACCCTGCAACTGATAAAAGAGGTCATCAATCTGCAGAAGGGGATAACGGTTCTTTGTCGTTAGCTTGTTCAACCCCCGGTAATAAATACATATCCGGTGTGAACCATCCTTCTTCTCGACGAACAAAATCAGCGCTCCCCATGGAGAACTACTCGGTCTGATGAACTGCTTGCCTAACATCTCCTGAAGCTGAGATGACAACTCCTGCATCTCATGCAGTGCCAAGCGGTATGACGCCTTAGCAATCGGGGTCGCACCTGGTACAAGGTCAATCCTGAAATTAACCTGCCTCTCAATAAGCACACCGGGTAACTCATCCGGAAACACATCGAAAAATTCCCTGACAATTGGGACCTTAGAAACAGAAACCTGATCCCCAACATGCGTATCCACCACATAAGCCAGATAACCCGCACACCCGTGCTGAATATACTGTCGAGCTCTGGCTGTAGAACAAAACCCTGAACCCACCCTGGTGCCCTCTCCTTAGATAACCACTTCTCCCCCACTTGGGGTTTGAACTACTACGCGTTGGCCCTCACAATCAATCATAGCACCGAAACGGCTCAGCCAATCCATACCCACAATCATGCACACATCCCCCCATGGGGATATGGATCAAATCGATCGGATAAGACACCCCGAAGATCTCCAAAATACAACCCTGATATACTAATAATGCAGAAACCCCGTATTCGTTGGCGATAGAAACTCGCTACGAACACTCAAACTCCCCAATGGGCATATCAAACTCCCTACTCAACGATCGAGACACAAAAGACCGACTCACACCCGAGTCAAACAATACTAGAGCAGGCAAAGAGTTCATTAGGAACGTACCTAACAGAGGTACAAACATAAGCATAACACAAAACATAATCAACAGAATAAGGGATAGAAACATACCAGTCACAACATCTGGAGCTGCTCTAGCCTCCTCGGCAGTAAGCTGGAAAGCGCGACCTCGAGCCCTCGGGGGTTCCGCCCTGCCCTGACTCCCATCTGTGATTCTCAAAGTAGCCAACGCTGGAACCTGCACCGGCCTGGCAGCAAGCAAGGGACACTGAGCCTTCATATGGCCCACCTGATCACAATGGTAAAAAATTATGACGCCAGAAGCTGGAGTCTGCTGCCGATAGTCCCTCGTAATGTGGCCCTGCTTGCCACATTTGTGGCATCCCGAAGAAGATCGACAAGTTCTATCATGCACCTTACCGCACTTCCCACAAGTACGACCTCCATAACTCCCCGACCTAGAATCAGTGGCCCTAAACCGCTTCGATGCAGGCTGCGATTACGCCGGGGTCGGTCTCAGCTCCCTCCTCTGCAATTCAATCTCAATCTCACGCCACCTGACGGACTCCTGCATCTCCAACAAGGTACCATAGCGTTGGGTGGAAACAAACTATCTGATCTCTGACTTGAGCATGCTCAAGTAACGGGTCATCTGAGCCTACTCAGATGCAACATACTTAGGGAAAAACATAGCCCTCTCCGTGAACATCTTGGTGATCTCCGTCATCATCTCAGAACCCTGCCTCAAATCCAGGTACTCCTGGTCCAACCTCTCACACTCCACCAGCGGAACATCTCATAAAACTGCTCCCAAGACACAGCAGCGCTCTGCTCAGCAGAATATGAACTGGTAGCAAGTCTCCATTAATCCTTCACTCCGGTCCTCAGAAGGTTCAGAGCGCACCTGAACTTCTGGTCAGTTGGACAAGAACAAGTGAAGAAACACCCCTCCACATCAGATATCCACCTCATGGCGATGATTGGGTCCTGCACCCCATCGAAAGTCGGGGGCTTCGTATTGTTGAAGTCCCGATACTGAAAATCCCGACCCGATCCAACCCTTGCAGTCGCAACGGTTGTAGTTGCTGCAGCAGAAGCAGTCTCAGACAAAGCAGCATAATGCTCATCAAAGTACTTAACCATGGCGGTCTTGATAGACCCAAACATCTCTGACAACTGAGCTTAGAAACAAGCAACAACCTCCTCCTGCAGGATCTCCCTGATACTGTCATCCAACGCAGCAGATTCACCCTGACGGCCAGCTCCTGATCCCGAACTAGACCCAGCCTCAACTCAATGTGTAGTCACCATACTGAAACTAAACCAGGAGGATATCACATAACACGCATATCGTAATAAGGGAACCAACTCCCATCAAGCCCTAGGGGTTCTGACTTCCTTGCTACACGTACGGGTCATGTGCTTTCAGTAGTACGGGACCACACTACCTTCAACACCTACCCGTATTTGTCTCAGAGGATCATCACAACACCCTAACAATACTCACTAGCATAACCATACACTTAATCCTCGCTCCCTAGAGGAAAATATAAACATCTCAAAACTGGTCGGGTGACCCCACACAACTCCTCCATGAAACTTCCACCAACCCTACAACACTTGTTTATGCTAACCATACATAACGTTGGACTCTATAGACATCTGAATATTTGATCCTAACCTAATCCCTTCATCAAAAAAGAACAGGAAATAAGTCCAAACCAAACATTCTTAGGCTATAGGATCTTACTTATGCATAACCATGGTGCATACACTAAGAAACTATAGTAATGATATCAATTCCATAAAAAGAAAGGTCTTAGGCTATCAGACATCATATAATCAGGCAACTCTATCATACAATTCCTGAAGATCCCTAGCCTATCACTAGCATGTTGTTCTAACATATCACAATATCCATAACAATGTGGTATTTTGGGGTCTAGGCACTGGCTCCGGTTGATCGCACACCTTGCTTCCTCCTCGACCATTTTGAAAACTATTTGAAAATTATTTTGAAAATCTTTTTCCTTAGTTTGAGACTAGATTCACACGAATGTTTCTCCAATTCGCTCAAACCAATGCTCTGATACCAGCTTGTAACATCCATAAAATTTCATAAAAATTTAAACTTTTTCAAACCAACCAAAAACCATAATTGTTTACATTGTAGTTTTCAAAACATGTTTAACATCAGAGTTTCTCCCAAAATCACAAAACATAACATAAGGAGGTGCAAGATCAAGCCTTTGCCTTCCTACGATCATCTGAGGTACCTGAAACATAACCCAAAACTGTAAGCCCAAAGCTTAGTGAGTTCCCTCAAAGTACCAACACAACAAATTACACATATACAATAACAACATACTATGGGTCCAATAAACCATCAGGTTGGAATACCCCAGGTCCCTCAACCATCGGTTTGGAATGCCAACATACTATGGGTCCAATCAACCATTGGGTTGGAATACCTCAGGCCCCTCAACCATCGGGTTGGAATGCCAACATACTATGGGTCCAATCGTCCTCGAGATGGAATACCCTAGGCCCTCAACCATCAGGTTGGAATGCCGCGGCCTGTTGGCTTATGCACAAATCAGTGAAGCCTCATCTACCTACCAAACATGTGCACATAATACAGATAAGCATACCAATAACCAGCCAGCAAACAATAAACAGATCTTACAGATCACTAAGCATAGCATCATCCTATCTACTAGGATACCATTCTAACAGATCACTATAGCATAACATTATCCTATCCACCAGGATACTGATCTAACAGATCTCAACTGTACAAAACATGCATAACATGATATCAATCCAAGGGCCGACATTGGTGCCTTCGACCCTCAAGTAGAGTGAGGAAAACTCACCTCGCAAACTTAGTAGAACTGATGAGGCCCAACTTCGAATATCAACTCTCTACACGATACCTAATTCCATTAAATGGCCAATTTCCATCAGAATTCCAAAATACCCAAAATACCCTCAAGGTCAAACTTGGCCAAAGTCAAAGTCAACGGTCAAGGTCAACAGTCCATGTTGACCCAACACGTTGTGTCTACTAGCAAACACGCCGTGTTTCTATATCATTCAGGCGATCGGGAAAACCCCAACCAACACGCCGTGTTTGCCCGGGTTCCAACAGCTTAATACATTCAGCTGTTTTCTTCGATTCTAGGGACTCCAAGGCTCCGATCTAGACCCAAATTCTATCAAGAAGAATAAAGTTTCCAACTTTATCCATTGGAACTACTCCAAGGGTCCAACAAAACCAACTACAAGGCTTGAAGGTTCAAGGGCTTAACCAAGGAGCAGTAAATCCTTGCAGTCTGAAACCAATCCTTTCCAGAAGGGATTCTAGCACCAAAACCATCCCAAAGGTCGGTTCTTTATAGACATGGATGTCCAATGAATGTCTTGAACCCAAAATAGTTCAAAGATGGGGATTTATGCACTACTCTCTATGCATGGCATCAAAACTCGACGGTAGGCCAGATCCAAGACTCTACAAGATCACCTAGACCCGGAGATTCATAAAGTTGCTGACTTTTTGAGATCCAACCATTCCCTCACTCAAGAACAACAAGTGAAAGGGACAAAACTCAAGATCTAGCAACATAGAGGGATAAAAATCGATATGAGGTGTTAGGGTGCAAAAACCCTGAAACTTAGGGTTTTCTCAACCAACCGCCAACACATCGTGTTTGCCCACCAACACACCGTGTTGGCCCATAAAAACACGTGGCCCAGAAGTTCCTCAACACGTCGTGGTGAGGCTGATGGGTTTTGAGCAAAAGAACATTCCTATGTGCACATGCAAAACCCTAAAGCTTTGGATCTAGGTTTCTCTATTGTACATGCAAATTTATCCAAAGCTTGTAAACCCTAATCTAGCTTACTATAAAATCGAGATCTACAACTAATACAAGTTTAGATGATTACCTTTTAATAGTAGCAAGAATCTTCAACTTCAAGAGCTTAGTATCACAAGTGTAATACCTCTAATGGCTTACAAACACCAAGGCAAGAAGATGATTGAGAAGAGAGAGAATGGAGGCACAATTTCGGCTATAGGAACTCTAGGTTTTCTTCTGGTAGCCGAAATATGCAGCCCTAGGGGTCCTTAAATAGCTGAGCTGCTAGGGTTTCAGTCAAAACCCTAATTGGATAGCTTAGGCCCTAAGCAGCTCCAAGAACCTTCTTGAATAAGGCCCTTGGACGATTTCTAAGTGGGTTCCAACCTTCAAATCGTCCACTCCCTTAATCCATAAGATCCACAGCCCAAATTCAATTATCTTATAATTGACAATTCCGGTCCCCTTTATTTAATTAATCTCTTTCAGCCATAAAATTAATTCTTAATTAATTCTTGACCAATATTAATTAAACAATATGATTTCTCCTTTAATATATTATTCATATAATATATTAATAAACCTTAATATCCTCTCTCTCTCTATAAATCATCCTGTCCAGTTGCTTTGGTGA
Organism: Lactuca virosa; assembly: GCF_052849685.1. NCBI lineage: Eukaryota > Viridiplantae > Streptophyta > Magnoliopsida > Asterales > Asteraceae > Lactuca > Lactuca virosa. The sequence goes on along the minus strand of NC_136433.1, from coordinate 162,838,450 downwards.
AGGCAACCCAAAAGGACCATGCTACAACCGAGTCAAGTACATACCAAATATAGTTATGGACTTAGACACTAATCCAACAGTCTCCCACTTGGATAAGTCTAATAACTACAAATGCAAGTACGACTTCAGGATCCGATTAGCAATCGTAGCTCTCAAAAGCCGCTGTTGAACTCTGACTCGTCCTTTAGACAATGGATCGTATAATCCTCTGTTCTAGATATCGTGCGGACAATTACATGGAACATAGTCATACTTATTATCTAGCAGTTTGTTTCTCGATCTCTGATTCGTCTGACATAGAACTTAATTGAACACATCAATTCAGTCCTGACCGGGCCCGACACATAAGTCAAACCAAATCATCGAGAGGCCCATATATCGCTTTTACCCTCTTAGGATAAAAGGAACAAATAAACTTCGACTTATATGCATTTACTATTCACTCATCAAATCATACAAAACAATGTGTTTTATAACATCAAGTTACTGATGCGTTTATGCATTATCAATGCACAACCAACTTGCAAACAATAAACCATATATCTAGGTTTAAAGACTATATGATATTATCGTCTTGCGATCACTCGTGATAAATTCCATGAAGTGATGCTAGCAAGCGTGGGTTTAATCCAATGCTCACATCTTAGTTCATAAGCATGTTGGATTAGTGTCTAAGGCTGTAACTATATTTGGTAAGTACTTGACCCGGTTATGCATGGTCCTTTTGGGTTGACTTCACCATAGCAACTTGACAGGATGATTTGTTAAGAGAGAAGAGATATTATTAATATATTATGAGAATAATATATATTTAAGGAATAATAATATTATTTGATTAATATAAGTCATATATTAATTGAGAATTAATTTGGTGACTTAAAGAGGTTAATTGAATAAAGGGCATAAACTGTCAAATGTGTGATAGTTGTATTTTGGGCTATGTATCCTTATGGATATTGGGGTGGACGAAATTTAGGGTTTGGGAACCTTAAATTCGTCCAAGCCTTGTATCTAGAAGGATCTTGGATTGCTTAGGGCCTAAGTCATTCAATTAGGGTTAAAGGAGAAACCCTAATAGCTCATAGTATAAATAGGACCCTTGGGGTGGAGAAATCGGCACTCTTGCAAGCCAAGGAACCCTAGGGCCGATTTCTATCCCTCCTCTCTCTCTCTCAAGATCATCTTCTTGCTAGTTGGTGTTTGTAAGCCATTGGAGGAGTGACAATTGTGACTCTAAGCTCCAAGAAGAAGAAGTATCAAGCAAGTAATTCAAGGTATTCTTTCATATCTGATTTCATATGATTAGATTCAATTGTTTACATTATATCTAGTATTGTAAGTCTTGGATACAATGCATGTTCAATTAGAGAAACCTAGATCCAAGCAATTAGGGTTTGCATGTGCACATAGGAAAGTTCTTATGGCTCAAACCCATCAGTGGTATCAGAGCTTTGATTGATTTCTATTGAATTAATGCATTGGTTGATTGCTTGTTGCTTGAAAAATCCGATTTTGTGATTCTGACTGCTGTACTCGGCGAGTTCCACTGTGGACTCGGCGAGTAGCTCCAACTCGGCGAGTCCATAGAGGTACTCGGCGAGTTCGAGCGTCAGAAGGAGGAAGTTTCGGGATTTCTTGCTGTTTTACTTGAGGATACTTGCCTTAACTGTTTTGGGTCATTAAAATCCGATTTTAATCATATATATGAGTATATTCTTGACCTAACAAAAGATAATTACCAATTAGTTGAATAATAATTTCCTTATATGATAATTGTTGATTATTTTGAATTGAATTGGTAAATTGTTTTGCAAGTAACATTAAATAAGATCAAATTGAGATAATCTAATTAGATGATTTATATTATTTGCTATTTGATCCTTATGCTTTGAAAAAGTTCAAGACTTGTCCTCAAGCTTTGAAATTTTAAATTTTGTGATTAAAAGTTTAATTTGGATAATTTTAAATTTCAATCCCTAGAATTTTACAAGTTTAAAATTCAACCCTATACTATTATATTATTACAAGCTTAATATATATATATATATATATATATATATATATATATATATATATATATATATATATATATATGTATGATTTACAATGCTAGTCTTACCGTTAGTAGGCCTCATTCACGAAGCCGGTCTATAAGGTGGGTATAAGGTTGCTGCCTATAAAATCGCGCTTAATGGGTGTACATTCACACCCACCGCTTGCTTGACTGGTGGAGGGTCGTTAGCCGAACGGGTAGGATAGGGCAAAACCTCCTCTCATTAATAAGTATAATGAATCTATATAAAGTAACTAAACATGTTTTATAAAATTCCCAATCTTAGTTACTTTAGGAAAAGTGAATTGATGCAATCCCATGAAATTACACTTTGCACCCTTGCTAAGAAATTAATGGAGCGCGTGTGGTTAACCGGCACATTAATTGGGCTCTAAGCAAAGGTGGCAAAGGGTGACTCATTGTTTGTTATAGTTCAATGGAGCGTGTGTGGTTAACCAGCACATTGAATAGGTAACTGTAACAGTGGGGGCGCCTTGTACATTTGCATGGTTATTCACACCCACTTTGTGATCCTCGGCATCCCAGTCACAAACGAGAGGGGCATATCGAGACTTAAACATGCCATTGAAAGGTTCAATGAATCTCAAAGAAATCTAGGAATTCTCAATACACTTAAAAACTTAAAGCTTATGTTTTATGGTGAAGAATTAGTGAATCGTCATTCACTTACCTCCAAATTATTTGCATATTGGATTACGGCATCCCTTTTCTAATGTGTAAATAACGTTGTTGGGTCCTAGCCCTAATTTTTCATTTTGGGTGTTAATTAGGGACTTAATCTAATCAAACTTTGTTCTTTCTATTTGTAGATGTCTAACGCAAACAACGCAGCTGCTAGCTCATTTCCTTTAATGAGCCTTTGTCAAAAAGTGACATTCGATGGAACGAACTTTAGCGAATGGATAAGATACATTCGCACAATCGCGCGTTACGAGGACAAAGAGTATGTTCTCGATGAGAAGCTCGAAAAGATCAATCCAGAAACTGCTACTCCTGAAGAAATGGCTGTCTTTGAGAACCATGAGCGTGATGCAACGAAGGTCCATTGCATCATGATAGCCACAATGAACTCAGAATTCCAAAAGTCCTATGAGGACATGTATCCTTATGAGATGCATCTAGACTTGATGGAGAGGTATCACCAAAGCGCGAGGCAAGAGCGCTATGAAATCATAACGAATATGAATACTGCTAAAATGGGAAGTGGAGAGTCTCTTACTGTGCACTTACAAAAGATGCAAACGTATGTTGATCGTCTTCGCAAGTTGAATGTCAACTTCGGGGAAGATTTGGCTATCGACATTGTTCTTCACTCCTTGCCCTCATGCTACAACCAATTTAGGATGACCTACCACATGAACAAGGAAGAGGTCACCCTAAGCAAACTCCAAGGGCTCCTGAGGACTGCTGAGAGCAACCTCAAGGAAAAGTCTGTTGCACCAACTCCCAATCCACCCGTTGCTCCTGTTTTGGCTATTGGACAGGGAAGGGGCAAGAAGAGGAAGGCTTTTTCAAAGAACCACCACAAAGGAAAGTCCCAAAATGGTTCCTCTTCTAGTGGGACCAAGGTTGATCCTGCTAAGCCCAACCCAAACCCAAAGGAGGCAGAGTGCCACCATTGCCACAAAATAGGGCATTGGAAGAGAAGCTGCCCGGAATATCTGCAAGCCATCAAGGATGGGAAGATCAAGCCATCTTTCGCAGGTATTTACAAAATTAAATCTAATGGTTCATCTCATGCTATTTCTTGGGTTCTTGATACAGGGTGTGGTTACCACATTTGTTCTGATTTGCAGGGACTAGGAAGAAATAGGGATGTGGAGCTTGGAAGAATAAATCTGATCATGGGAAACAGAAGAACATCGCCTGTCACCAAGATTGGAGTGTATTCTTTAGAGCTTAGGAATGGTTTGAATTTAGAATTAAATAATTGTTGCTACTCGCCAGATATGGCAAGAAACATCATTTCTTTTCATGGTTTATTTAGACAAGGATTTAGATATTCGTTTAATAATGAGAATGGTTCGATTTATGCTTATCTAAATGGTGTTTTATATTTTGAAGCAATGGCTTGTAATGGAATTTATGAAACTGTTATGGTTGTAGATAACCTAGGAAATGATGTGTTGTGTATGGATTCTTCCAATGGTATGGATAAAGCATCCTTGTGGCATTGTCGTCTTGGACATGTCAACAAGAAGCGCATAGCCCAACTCCAAAAGGATGGAGTGTTGGAGTCGTTCGACCTTAGGGAAGATGACACGTGCGAATCTTGTTTACTTGGAAAGATGACCAAGTCACCCTTCACTGGCACTTGTGCGAGGGGTGAGGGTTTATTGGATCTCATACATACAGATGTATGTGGACCCTTTAGATCCACCACAAGGGATGCAAATCGCTTCTATGTGACTTTCACAGATGATTATAGCAGATATGGGTATATCTACTTAATCAAGCACAAGTCAGAAACCTTTGAAAAGTTCAAAGAGTTTAAACAAGAAGTGGAGAATCAATTGGGTAGGAAAATCAAGATACTTCGATCTGATCGAGGTGGAGAGTACCTAAGTCTTGAATTCCACGACTACCTCAAGGAATGTGGAATAGTTTCACAATTGACGCCACCTAGGACACCACAATTGAATGGTGTAGCTGAGAGGCGTAATCGAACCTTGCTAGACATGGTTCGTTCCATGATGAGTCGTGCTTCACTACCTATCTCATTCTGGGGGTATGCCTTAGAGACTGCCGCCCATATCCTTAATTTAGTACCCACAAAGAAGGTTGCCAAAACACCTCACGAGATGTGGATAGGGAAAGCTCCCTCGTTGGCACATATCAAGGTTTGGGGCTGTGAAGTTTTCGTAAGACGAGAAACTCACGACAAGCTCGAACCTCGTAGTGAGCGATGTATATTCATCGGCTACCCACAGAAATCCTTTGGATATCTCTTCTATAGGCCGAGTGACAATGTTGTCTTCGTTGCGAGGAGAGGGGTTTTCCGAGAGCGAGAACTCATAAGCCAAGGAGACGGTGGGAGGCAAGTCGATCTTGAAGAGATTCAAGAATCTAGCGATGAAGGAACCTCTAACACTGGCGCTCAACCCGAGGAGGAAACTCCAGCTGAACCAATTGACGAGTCCTTACCTCTTAGACGTTCCGAAAGAGTTAGAGTTCAACCCCAGTTTTATGGTTTTCATATTACTACCGAAGGGGACACGTATATTAGTGATGGTACACTAATAAATCTAGATGAACCTAATAGCTATAAGGAAGCCATGGCAGGCCCAGAGTCTGTAAAATGGAAAGAGGCGATGGACAGCGAGATTCAGTCCATGTATGACAACCAAGTTTGGAATTTGGTTGACAATGTACCAGGTCGTAAGACGGTCGGGTGCAAGTGGATCTTCAAGAAGAAGACCGACGTGGATGGGAACGTGCACACTTATAAGGCGCGATTGGTTGCGAAGGGTTTCACTCAAACTCCTGGAGTTGACTACGACGAAACCTTCTCACCAGTTGCGAAGATAAAGTCTATTAGGGTGATGCTAGCCATTGCTGCATTTCATGACTATGAAATATGGCAAATGGATGTAAAAACCGCTTTCCTTAATGGGAAGTTGGCTGAGGATGTTTACATGGCTCAGCCAGAGGGTTTTGTCGATCCAAAGCATCCCAATAGAGTGTGTAAGCTTGAGAAGTCCATTTATGGGCTTAAGCAAGCGTCTCGCAGATGGAATCTTTGCTTCGATGAGAAAGTCAAAGAGTTTGGATTTGTACGAAGTGAAGATGAATCATGTGTATATGTCAAGGCCAGTGGGAGTATAGTTAGCTTTCTCGTTTTGTATGTCGATGACATACTGCTCATAGGAAACAACGTCCCGACTCTGCAGGAGGTTAAGTCCTGGCTCGGGAAGTGTTTCGCTATGAAGGACCTCGGAGAGGCTTCCTATATTTTAGGAATAAGGATAGTGAGAGAACGAAGTAAGAGACTAATAGGACTTAGTCAGAATACTTACTTGGATAAAGTACTAAAACGTTTTTGTATGGAAAACTCGAAAAAGGGAGAACTACCGATACAGAGTAATGCCAAATTGAGTAAGACTCAAAACCCGAGTACAGAAGCCGAGATAGCTGAGATGAGCTGAATACCCTATGCTTCCGCAGTTGGCTCAATCATGTACGCTATGACTTGTACTCGCCCTGATGTGGCCTTTGCTTTGAGCATGGTCAGTAGATATCAGGGGAACCCAGGTAGAGCTCATTGGATTGCAGTCAAGAATATACTTAAGTACCTTCGGAGGACCAAGGAATGGTTTTTAGTCCTCGGAGGGAGTGATGACTTAAAGGTACGAGGGTATAGTAACGCCAGCTTTCAGACCGACAGGGACAACTACTGTTCGCAGTCAGGCTGGGTCTTTACCCTTAATGGGGGAGCGGTGACTTGGAAAAGTTCCAAGCAAGAAACAGTAGCTGATTCAACGTGCGAATCAGAGTACATTGCAGCGAGCGAAGCGTCAAAGGAGGCTATGTGGTTGAAGAACTTCATTGGTGATCTTGGAGTTGTGCCTACCATAAAGGAGCCTATGGAAATTTTCTGTGATAATGAAGGAGCGGTTGCCTTGACCAAGGAACCGAGGGATCATGGTAGATCTCGACATATCGACAGAAAATATCATTTTATTAGACATCGAGTAGAAGAAGGACACCTCGTGGTAAAAAGGGTATCGTCAGAGGATAACCCAGCAGATCCGCTTACGAAGGGACTTAGCAGGGTTAAGCATTTGCAGCACGCTAGGAGCATTGGGCTAAAGGACGATATTAGCTTAGATTAGATAGTTTGGAAACGTGTAATAGATAAATGTAATTGACATTTGATGATTAAATAAAGGAGTATTATTTATAAGTAAAGCTACTGTCTTATGTTAATTGTTTAACTATTGTTTCATTTTGCATGTTTTGACTTCCTGAGTAATTAATTATTTGATAATAATCGAATTATTCGAATAGTCCACAGTCGTTCATATGTTGGAAGTAGGTATGAATGAAGACTGTCATGAATTGGTGTGTAGATTGTCTAAAGTGTATTAGACATTGCAAAAGTTTGCTGCAACGTTCATGAGTGCTTATGAACTTGATTTGAGCATTGGAATAAACCCGCACTTGTTGGAATCACTTCATGGAATTTATCACGAGTGATCACAAGATGGTAATATCATATAGTCTTAAAACCTAGATATATGGTTTATTGTTTGTTAATTGGTTGTGCATTGATAATGCGCAAACGCATCAGTAACTTGATGTTATAAAACGTATTGTTGTGTGTAATTTGATTAGTGGATAATAAATGCATATAAGTCGAAGTTTATCTGTTCCTTTTATCCTAAGAGGGTAAAAGCAATATCAGGGCCCCTCGATGATTTGATTTGACTTATGTGCCGGGCCCGGTCAGAACTAAATTGATGTGTTCGATTAAGTTCTATGTCAAATGAATCTGAGATCGAGAAACAAATTGCAGGACAATAAGTATGACCATGTTCCATGTAATTGTCCGCACGATATCTAGAACAGAGGATTATACGATCCCTTATCTAAAGGACAGGATACTGATAAGATCAGAGTTGACAGCGTCTTTGAGAGCTACGATTGCTAATCGGATTGTGTTTGCATATATAGTTACTAGACTTATCCAAGTGGGAGATTGTTGGATTAGTGTCTAAGGCTGTAACTATATTTGGTAAGTACTTGACCCGGTTATGCATGGTCCTTTTGGGTTGCCTTCACCATAGCAACTTGACAGGATGATTTGTTAAGAGAGAAGAGATATTATTAATATATTATGAGAATAATATATATTTAAGGAATAATAATATTATTTGATTAATATAATTCATATATTAATTGAGAATTAATTTGGTGACTTAAAGAGGTTAATTGAATAAAGGGCATAAACTGTCAAATGTGTGATAGTTGTATTTTGGGCTATGTATCCTTATGGATATTGGGGTGGACGAAATTTAGGGTTTGGGAACCTTAAATTCGTCCAAGCCTTGTATCTAGAAGGATCTTGGATTGCTTAGGGCCTAAGTCCTTCAATTAGGGTTAAAGGAGAAACCCTAATAGCTCATAGTATAAATAGGACCCTTGGGGTGGAGAAATCGGCACTCTTGCAAGCCAAGGAACCCTAGGGCCGATTTCTATCCCTCTTCTCTCTCTCTCAAGATCATCTTCTTGCTAGTTGGTGTTTGTAAGCCATTAGAGGAGTGACAATTGTGACTCTAAGCTCCAAGAAGAAGAAGTATCAAGCAAGTAATTCAAGGTATTCTTTCATATCTGATTTCATATGATTAGATTCAATTGTTTACATTAGATCTAGTATTGTAAGTCTTGGATACAATGCATGTTCAATTAGAGAAACCTAGATCCAAGCAATTAGGGTTTGCATGTGCACATAGGAAAGTTCTTATGGCTCAAACCCATCAAAGCACTCATGAACGTTGTAGCAAACCTTTTCTTTGTCTAATACACTTTAGACAGTCTACAACCAATTCATGACAGTCTTCTTTCATACCTACTTCCAAAGTATGATCGACTGTGGACTGTTCGAATAATCTTATTATTCAGGAAGTCAAAACATGCAAAGTGAAACAATAGGTAAATAATTAACACAAGACAATAACTTTACTTATAATTAATACACCTTTATTTAATTATCAAATGTTAATTACAATTTATCTATTACATGTTTCAAAGCTATCTAATCTAAACTAATATCGTCATTCAGCCCAATGCTCCTAGCGTGCTACAAGTGCTTGACCCTACTCAGTCCCTTCGTAAGGGGATCTGCTGGGTTATCCTCTGACGATACCCTCTTCACTACGAGGAGTCCCTCTTCCACCCGATGTCTAATAAAGTGATATTTCCTGTCGATATGTCGAGATCTGCCATGATCCCTCGGTTCCTTGGTCAAGGCAACCGCTCCTTCATTATCGCGGAATATCTCCATAGGCTCATTTATGGATGGCACAACTCCAAGGTCTCCAATGAAGTTCTTCAACCATATCGCCTCCTTTGACACTTCTCTCGCTGCTATGTACTCTGATTCGCACGGTGAATCAGCTATGGTCTCCTGCTTGGAACTTTTCCAAGTCACTGCTCCTCTATTTAGGGTAAGGACCCATCCTGACCGAGATCGATAATTATCTCGGTCTGTCTGAAAACTGGCGTCACTATACCCTCGCACCCTTAAATCATCACTCCCACCGAGTACTAGAAACCATTCCTTGGTCCTTCGAAGGTACTTAAGAATATTCTTGATTGCGGTCCAATGTGCTCTGCCAGGTATCCCTTGATATCTGCTGACCATGCTCAAAGTGAAGGCCACATCAGGGCGAGTACAACTCCTAGCATACATCATTGAGCCAACTGCGGAAGTGTAAGGTATTCGGCTCATCTCTTCTATCTCGATCTCTGTAATCGGGCTCTGAGTCTTACTCAGTTTGGCGTTGCTTTGGATTGGTAACTCCCCTTTCTTAGAATTCTCCACACTAAAACGCTTTAGTACTTTATCCAAGTAAGTATTTTGACTAAGTCCTATTAGTCTTTTACTCCTGTTTCTCACTATCCTTATTCCTAGAATATAGGAAGCCTCTCCAAGGTCCTTCATACCAAAACACAGTTGGATTAATGTCTAAGTCCATAACTATAATTGGTAAGACTTGACCCGACCCGGCATGGTCTATTTGGGTTGCATGGCATCATGCATTTGGATAGACTATAATGAGAGAAATAACACTTAAGGTTGGTTAATATATTATAAGTTCTAATATATTAATAAGGTTATTTAATTAGTATTGATCAAGAATTAATTTGGAATTAATTAAGTGATCAAAAGGAGACTAATTAAATATATGGGTTGATTGTGTAAATCATTCATTCTTATATATGTGGGCTTGTGATCCAAGATTCCTTATGTTGGACTAAGTCCATGGGGTGACCCATGGATACTCCATGGAGGTTAAAATCCATGGAGCATATGGAATGGGTAAAGTTATGAGTTACATGGTGTAACCCTAATAGCCACCATATAAAAGAATCCCATGGCTCAAGAAATCGGGCACTAATGTGTGAGTGTGAGGGCTAGACGATTTCAAGGAGTGTTCAAGTTTCTCTCAAGTTATTCCAAGTTTATTTGGTGTTGTGTGAACCATTTGAGGTGTCACACTTGGGGCACTAGGCACTCAAGCTTCATGAAGACATTCTACATCAAAGAGGTATGTATTCTATCTTGTTATATTTATTATTTTGTATGCTAGATTAGGATAATACCTTGGATGTTCATAATTGTATGTATAATAGAGAAAACATAGATCCAAGGTATTTAGGGTTGCATGTACACTTAGGAGTGTTAGAATGCTCATAACCCAACAGTGGTATCAGAGCCTAGGCTTGTTTTCTTGTTATACTTGCAAAAGTAGCTGAAAAATCGAGTTGGATGCATATATTCGATTGTTTTGGCTGGAATTGGACTAGGAACATTACCCTAAGATGTTTTTGGACTTATAAACTTGTTTTTGATGTGGTAATGTTCATGCTAATCCAATTTCTAAGATAATTGTCATAATTTCAAGATTTGTATTAGTTTGTATGTTCATGCTAATTTCTTGAAGATTGATGATTTGAATTATCTTGTTCTTATGAGGTTCTTAGATTAATAGAAACGTTGTGTGAAATAGTTGTTTTCAATCCATTTTAATCTAAGAGTTGATTCCAAAGTGTGTTTTTGTAACTTGTCCTCAAGTTATATGAAAAGTCACATTTAAGAATCATAAAACTCATAAAAGTTGGCAAAGGTTACAAAATGAAGAGTCTAGTTCTAATTAAATGGTTTTATGACTCCATAACTTGTCCTCAAGTTATGGAGGTTCAAGAGTCTCCTCATTAAATTAAAAAAAAAAAGTGTAACCTTAATTAGTTCCATAAGTTACAATAAAAAAAAGTTATTTTTTATTAATTAGTTTAAAGTCTTCCATAACTTGTCCTCAAGTTATGGAACTTGAAGAGTTTTTTTTTTTTAATTAAAACTACTTTAAACTCATAAGTTATGGAATTAATTAGTTTTAAATAGTTTCAAAACTTGCCCTCAAGTTTTCGAATTTGAAAAGTTTTCACTTATGAATACTTTAATTCCAAGTTAGCCCTTAGAATTTTAAAAGTTAAAATTCAACCCTTATACTTTATAATATTATAAGTTAATAATATTTATATATATGTATAAGAGTAAAGTCAGTCTTACCGTTAGTAGGCCTCATTCACGAAGCCGGTCTATAAGGGGGTATAAGGTTACTGCCTATAAAATGGCAGTTTAATGGGTGTCCACTCTCACCCACCGCTTCCTTGACTGGTGGAGGGTCGTTAGCCGAACGGGTAGGACAAGGACTATAATTCTCCTTTCATTAAAAGTATTAATGATAAATACTAAGTAACTAAACTCTTATTAATACCCAATCTTAGTTACTTAGGAAAATGTGAATTTGGTGCTAACCCATGAAATTACACTTTGCACTTTGCTTAAGTCGTTAGTGGAGCGTGTGTGGTTAACCGGCACACTAACCTGGACTTAACAAGGTAGGCAAATGGTAACTTAATATTTATCATAGTATCGGTGGAGCGTGTGTGGTTAACCGGCACACTGATTAAGGGGTAAATATTAAGGGTACCAAGTATATTTGCATGGTTATTCACACCTTGTTTTGTGATCCTCGGCATCCCAGTCACAAAACCTGAAAGGCACACTCGAGATTGAAACATGCCTTTGAACAGTTCAATGAATCTCAAAGATCTAGGACTTTCAAATCCAATTAAAACCTAATAAATTATTTCGTTTTTCATGGTGGAAATTGGTGAATCGTCATTCACCTACCTTCAAATATTTTATAGCTTGGATTACGGCATCCCTCTTCTAAGTTATAAAATAGTTTGTTGGGTCCTAGCCTTAATATTTCATATTGGGTGTCATATTAAGGACTTTAAATAAACTATCTTGAATATCTCCCAAAAAGATGTCTGGTCTAGACATTTATGATCTTCCCAAATCTCTTGAAACAAGCTTTCCTAAATGAAGATGATGTCCCATGGATATCATACTTCCTCCACCTCCTCCAATTATTCTCCCTAACCCACAAGTTCTTGAAAAGTTTAAGGTCACTCAAGCCCTATTGGCAAGCAAAGGTCTATGTGTGATCACATCTTGGAGATGTAGTCACATATTGACAAGCCGGGAGAGTTGGGTGTCAAAGTCTTGAGAAAGTTGGTGGCTCAACTACTTTCTAAGTCACATAGTGAGTTCCTTTGGGACTCCTATGAAACAGACTATGACAAGACCCTTAATGATCTTATCTATTTGCTAAGATCAACTTCCTAAAACTTTATGGACATTGACAATGATGACATTGGATATCCAGTAAAGCTCTCTCTTCCCAATGGAAAGGGATCGGCCATAGTCAACTCGGTTGACCAAATGGTAAAGAGAGAGTCTAAGTCTTAGATAGTCCCATTATCAAGGGTCAATTGCCAAAGGAAGGGGCATTGGTTGCGAAGCTGCCAAATTTACCTAAGGATGTTAAAGTCAATAAGTTTGACTCTACTTCAGGTAAAGTCCATTGTCTAACTCTATTAAGTTCCTACTTGGAGAATCTTATTACATGATGTGACTGGGTCACATGTTGATGTTTGAAGAATCAAAGAAAAGTGAAGAAACTTAAAGAAAGAATATGTTGAATCTGATCGCGTAGATGGATTTCTATCGCATAGTTTGAAGATCGGATTCTTGAGCTACTTCTTAGGAGTTATGATATATTGCTTAGGAATAGATAACAACAAAGTTTTCATGTGCTTTTGCACTGTAAGGATAGTTTTTTCCGCAAAGTTTTTAAAATAAAAGGAAAATTTTTGATTTTATTTATTTTAAAATATCCTTACAATGGCATTTGTGAAAATCTTTGTTGCTTATAAGATTCCATTAAGAGCAAGAGTGAAAATATGAATTTTATTCTTTCATTTGTGGTAGTGTCCAAATTTACCAAATAAGGAAAGATTCTCATCACCCAAGTTTCAGTTGGATAGAAACTTGGAATCATGCAAGTTGTATAGTATGATGAATGAGAATTTTCAACTTTGGAAAATTAAGACTAGTTCCTTGTTCACATGTATATGTGAGTCAAGTGAAGGACTAAGGGATCAAGTACACATTCTTGTGCACTGATCAAGTCCACCATAAAAGATCGATAAGACTATTCGTCATGATTTACTAAGGCTTAGTAAATATGATTATACTTACAAGCTTAAGTATAATTCTAAGACATTGGAAAAGTTCCAATGTATGACAGAACGAATGAGAAGAATCAAATTAGGCAGAAGGATAAAAGTTTCTCAAATCTGAAAAGATGGGAGAGTACTTTAGTATCATGTTTTAAGATCATCTTAATGATTTTGAGACCTTATCACAATTCATCCTCTAAGTGCATTCTGATAGTTAAGAAGAGGAGTTATGAATTGTTGAAGTGGTTAAATCAAGAAGATGATTCATACATCGTTCCAAAAACAATTCTTAGAGTTATACTCTAAGATTGTAACTTGAGTGACATGTCTTAAAAGATGTTTAAAAACACTTGTCAAATGTAAAAGTAAAAGTTTTCTACTCTTGTACATTTGAAATTGGTAATTTGTGATGTTTTGGATAAAACAAAGATCAACTAAGGCCAATTGTGTTAAGTGTCTGTCTTGATTAGAATCCACACTATCTCTTGAATATTTTGCAAGAAAGTCTTATAGGTCAAGGAGACAGTGGGAGTCTAAAAGATCCTGAAAGAATTTCAAGAACTAATCAAGAATAAAACCTGAGGTTCTTCACTAGCACACGACTTGAGGTTTATAACCTATCATGTTGACATATTCTGTGCCCATTCCAGTTAAAGTTGGCTTCGCATAGGAGTTCTGAAAGTTCTCAATTGGTTGCATAACAACTTGGAAGCAATGGCAGGCCCTGTACTGCCAGGTGGCAAGAAGTTAAGATTGCATAAGTTCAGTCCATATGAGTTTGGATTTGTCATTATCCTTGTCTTGTGACTATGGTTTTGACGATTCACATGGATAAGAACACATACACCATAAAATCTAAGGGTCATAAGGTTTCTCTCCGATTCATGAAAATGATGGTGAGGAAACACTTCCACCAAGTAGATTTGAAGCAGATGGCAAAAGGTCTAAACAATTGAGACTATGATTACGACATCCCTTTTCATAGTTCTGAAATTGTTTAGACACACATGCATGCTATCTAAGGAAAGGTGTATGATTTTGATAAAGTTTTATCAAAGCATCTCGTATCAGAAATCTGAACTTTGGTAAGGAAGTCAATAAAGTATTGATTTCTAGAAGTCCAGCTGATTTCTGAGTACATGTCAAAGCTAGTGGGAGCATAAGTGTTATGCTAATAATCATCATGTTAGTGGGAGCATGATAATTATTGTTAGTGTTGCAAGTTAGCAATGTTAATTATAGAAAACAAAAGTTTCAATTCGTGTGGCTGCAGGGATTGAAAAAGTTGTTTTGCTATAATTAAGGGAGAGGAAATTATACTTCATTTCAATTCTAAAAGCTTAGATTGAGATTTTAATCGTATTTAATCAAGGATATATATATATGAATTTCATGTTGGAATGGCTCAACATAAGGAAATTCTATATATGGGTCCATTATTTGCGTTCTAAAATTTGATTATGATTACGGCATCCCTTTTCATAATCTGAATTTTGAGAACTTGGCAAATTGAAATGGAAATATTATAGCAAAAGACTGGTTTAGTCTTTATGTGAGACATCATGAATCGTGTCCCATATGCTTCGGATATAGGATCGATTACATGTGCTATATTCATCCTTTCTAAAATTTTCCAAATGCCTGGGGCATTATGAAGGGAAAAGGTCTAGAATTGGATATGACTAAAATGATTAAGCAATTGTCGGGGACAATCTAAGGTTTACCAAAGATTGGTTGCTCAAGGACAGTTGGAAGTATAATGTTAATTCTGGAAGGACCATATTGACATAATCTGTAAGGAGGCAACTCTTGTTCAGAAGTGATAGTCAAAATGGAATATGGAAATGTTTCAAAGTTAGAAATTATTCAATCTGTGTAAGATTAGGAAACTTAATGAAAGAAGGATGTTTCCAAGGAGCTGATCTCCTTTGGAATGCTCTGTAATGATTGTTGTCAAGTCTTTTTGACTTCGTGCATAATCATTAAGAGGATCAATGCATATAAGTTTAGAATCTAACAGATTTCAGTAAATGGCATGAATTTGGAATTCTTGCATTTGCAGTAAGGATTTGGGACTGTGAAAAGAGGATCATTGGAGTGATGTTCAATTGATCTATTTTACAAAGTAAAGATCATAGACAAACATAGTATGCATACTTGGTGTATGGCATGACTAGTGTTTAGAAAACATAGTGTACATGCTTGGAGCATGGGACAACTATTGTTTTAAATTCAAGTATAAAGTTGATAAAACCGAAATAATGAATAATGAGTAATCAGTATGGTGATAAATAAAAGTGTTTATTTATATTCATAGGGTTTGATACCATATTTGATTCATTTATTCTTGTGTTTCACTTTGCATGTTTTGACTTCCAGAATAACTAAGTCGCTCTTCCTGAATGATTAATTTATTCAAACCATCCACAGTCGGTCATATGTTGGAAGTAGATATGAATCAAGACTGTCATGGGTTGGTTTGTAGAGGTCCAAGTTGGTGGACAAAAGTGGTGCTACAACACTCATGAGTGCTCATAAGTTCTGAGTATTGGATTCAACCCGCGCTCATTTGAATCACTTCATGGATTTTATCACGAGTGATCATGAGACGATAATATCTTATATTCTTCAAACCTAGAGATATGAGTTGTTACTATGAGTTGGTTATACATTGATTGCACGAAAACGCATTGGTAACTCGATGTTATAAAACGTGCCTTTGTGTATGATTCAACAAGTAGTAGAACAAGCCATATGAGTCGAAGTTTATCCATTCCTTTTACCTTCGGGATAAAAGCGATATCTGTGGGCCCCTCGATGATTTAAAGATGATACATGTGAGTGCTTGGCCAAGCCAGGACTGATTTGATTTGTTCAATTAGTCGGTCATCATGAATCGGAAATCGGGAAACAACAAATGGACAGAGAGAATGATTGATAATCCATGTCTCAGTCCATATGATATCTAGAATGGAGGAATATATGATCCCTTATCTAATGGACAAGTCATTGACAAAGGTCAGAGTTCATCGACAAGGTCAGAGTTCGACAGAAGCTTTTGAGAGCTACGATTGCTGATCGGTTCCTGAAGTCATACGCAATAATAGTTTTAGACTTATCCAAGTGGGAGACTGTTGGATTAATGTCTAAGTCCATAAATATAATTGGTAAGACTTGACCCGACCCGGCATGGTCCATTTGGGTTGCATGGCATCATGCATTTGGATAGACTATAATGAGAGAAATAACACTTAAGGTTGGTTAATATATTATAAGTTCTAATATATTAATAAGGTTATTTAATTAGTATTGATCAAGAATTAATTTGGAATTAATTAAGTGATCAAAAGGAGATTAATTAAATATATGGGTTGATTGTGTAAATCATTCATTCTTATATATGTGGGCTTGTGATCCAAGATTCCTTATGTTGAACTAAGTCCATGGGGTGACCCATGGATACTCCATGGAGGTTAAAATCCATGGAGCATAAGGAATGGGTAAAGTTATGAGTTACATGGTGTAACCCTAATAGCCACCATATAAAAGAATCCCATGGCTCAAGACATCGGGCACTAATGTGTGAGTGTGAAGGCTAGACGATTTCAAGGAGTGTTCAAGTTTCTCTCAAGTTATTCCAATTGTATTTGGTGTTGTGTGAACCATTTGAGGTGTCACACTTGGGGCACTAGGCACTCAAGCTTCATGAAGACATTCTACATCAAAGAGGTATGTATTCTATCTTGTTATATTTATTATTTTGTATGCTAGATTAGGATAATACCTTGGATGTTCATAATTGTATGTACAATAGAGAAAACATAGATCCAAGGTATTTAGGGTTGCATGTACACTTAGGAGTGTTAGGTTCATCCAAATTCATTAGTGTATTGTCACTAATAAACGTATCACCTTCACTTGTTATATGAAAACCATATAACACAGGCGGAAAACTAACTCTACTGGAACGTCTAAGAGGTAAGGACTCGTCAATCGGTTCAACAGGAGTTTCCACCTCAAGTTGAGCGTCAGTGTTAGAGGTTCCTTCATCGTTCGATTCTAGAAGTTCTTCAAGATCGATTTGCCTCCCACTGTCCCCTTGGCTTATGAGTTCTCGTTCTCGGAAAACCCCTCTCCTCGCAACGAAGACAACATTGTCACTCAGTCTACAGAAGAGATATACAAAGGACTTATGCGGGTAGCCGATGAAAATACATCGCTCACTACGAGGTTCAAGCTTGTCGTGAGTCTCTCGTCTTACGAAAGCCTCGCAACCCCAAACCTTGATATGTGCCAACAAAGGAGCTTTCCCTGTCCACATCTCGTGAGGAGTTTTGGAACCTTCTTTGTAGGGACTAAGTTAAGGATATGGGCGACAGTCTCTAAGGCATTACCCCAGAATGAGATAGGTAGCGAAGCACGACTCATCATGGAACAAACCATGTCCAACAAGGTTCGATTACGCCTCTCAGCTACACCATTCAACTGCGGTGTCCTGGGTGGCGTCAAATGCAAAACTATTCCGCATTCCTTGAGGTAGTCGTGGAATTTAAGACTAAGGTACTCTCCACCTCGATCGGATTGAAGCATCTTGATTTTCCTGCCCAACTGATTCTCCACTTCCTGTTTAAACGCTTTGAACTTTTCAAAGGTTTCTGACTTGTGTTTGATTAAGTAGATATAGCCATATCTTCTATAATCATCAGTGAAAGTCACATAGAAGTGACTTGCATCCCTTGTGGTGGATCTAAAGGGCCCACACACATCTGTGTGTATGAGATCCAATAAACCCTCACCCCTTTCACAAGAACCAGTGAAGGGTGACTTAGTCATCTTTCCAAGTAAACAATACTCGCACGCGTCATCGTCCCTAAGGTCGAAGGACTCCAACACTCCATCCTTTTGGAGTTGGGCTATGCGTTTCTTGTTGACATGTCCAAGACGACAATGCCAAAAGCATGCTTTATCCAAATCATTGGAAGAATCGATATACAACACATCATTTCCTAAATTGTCTACAACCATCACAGTTTCATATATTCCATTACAAGGCAATGCTTCAAAATAGAAAACACCATTAAGAAAAGCATTAATAGAACCTTTTTCATTATCAAACAAAAATCTAAATCCTTGTCTATATAAACCATGAAAAGAAATAATGTTTCTTGCCATTTCTGGCGAATAGAAACAATTATTCAAATCTAGTCCTAATCCACTACTAAGCACTAAAGAGTAAACTCCAATCTTGGTGACAGGCGACGCTCTTCTGTTCCCCATGATCAAGTTTATCTTCCCATGCTCCACATCCCTATTTCTTCTTAGGCCCTGCAAATCAGAACAAATGTGAAAACCACATCCTGTATCAAGAACCCAAGAAATAGCATGCGATGAATTATTAGATTGAATAGTATAAATACCTGCGTAGGATGGTTTTATCATTCCATCCTTGATGTCGTACAGATACTTCGGGCAGCTTCGTTTCCAATTCCCTTTGTCATGGCAGTGATAGCACTCTGCATCCTTTGGGTTTGAGGAGGGTGCAGTGGTACCAGCCTTGGTTCCACTAGAAGAGGTGTCATCATGATACTTTCCCTTGTGGTGGCTCTTGGAAGGAGCCTTCCCCTTCTTACCCTTCCCTTGACCAATAGCCAAGACGGGGGCAGCAGTAGCGGGAGTTGATGCAACAGATTTGTCTTTGAGGTTGCTCTCAGCAGTCCTCAACAAGCCTTGGAGCTTGCTCAAGCTGACCTCCTCTTTGTTCATATGGTAGGTCATTCTGAACTGGTTGAAACAGGGTGGCAAGGAGTGAAGAATGATATCAATCGCCAACTCTTCATCGAAGTTAACATTTAGCTTTAGCAGGCGGTCGACATATCTCTGCATTTTCTGCAGATGAGCAGTGACAGACTCTTCGTCCCTCATCTTCGTTGTGATCATCGAAGTGATGATCTCGTATCTCTCCTGCCTGGCACTCTGGTGGTACCTGTCCAGTAAATCCTGGTGCATCTCATAGGGATAGTTCTCCTCGTAGGACTTTTGGAGTTCTGCAGTCATAGTTGTGAGCATGATGCAATGGACTTTTGTAGCATCTCGCTCGTGGGCCTCAAAGGCAGCGATCTCCTCTAGAGCAGCAGTGTTGACATTCACCTCCTTCAGTTCCTTGTCGAGGACATACTCTTTGTCCTCGTAGCGGGTAACCATTCGAATGTTGCGGATCCAATCATTGAAATTGGTCCTATCTAAGATCACCCTCCTACACAAATTCATGAGTGAGAACGAGCCTGAAGAGGTTGAGCCTGAAACGTTGTTGTTGTTCGAGTTAGACATCTGAAAAGAAAAGAGACAATGTTTGATTAGATAAGAATCCCCAATTAAACACCCAAATGAGAAATTAGGGCTAGGATCCAACAACAAAATTTGCAATTTAGAAGAGGGATGTAGTAATCTAAACAACAAATAATTTGAAGGTAAGTGAATGACGATTCACTAATTTCCACCATGAAAAACGAAAAAGAAATTAAGTTTTAAATGTATTAAAAACTCCTAGATCTTTTGAGATTCATTGAACTTTTCAATGGCATGTTTAAATCTCGATATGCCCTTCAAGTTTGTGACTGGGATACCGAGGATCACAAACAATGTGTGGATAACCATGCAAATGTATATGGTGCCCTCAATGTTATAGTCACCTAATCAATGTGTCGGTTAGCCACACACGCTCCATTGATCTATGACAGACATCGAGTCACCCTTTCCCCCCTTCGCTAGACCCAAATTAGTGTGCCGGTTAACCACACACGCTCCACTAACGTCTTGGCAAGGGTACAAAGTGTAATTTCATGGAATAACATCATTTTCACATTTTTCCTAAAGTAACTAAGATTGGGAATTTTATAAAAACATTTAGTTGCTTTTATAATCATTATACTTTTAATGAGGAATTAGTTGCCCTATCCTACCCGTTCGGCTAACGACCCTCCACCAATCAAGGAAGCGGTGGGTGAGAGTGGACACCCATTAAACTGTCATTTTATAGGTAGCAACCTTATACCCCCCCCCCCTTATAGATCAGTTTCGTGAATGAGGCCTACTAACGGTAAGACTAGCATTTATCTTATACATATATAATAATTATTCTAATAATATTATAATAGTATAGGGTGAATTTTAAACTTGTAAAATTCTAGGGTTTAGAATTTAAATATTTCAAAATTAAACTTTTAATCCAAAAATTTTAATCCCAAACATGAGGGCAAGTTTTGAAACATTTCAAAACTATCTATATCAAAATTCAAATAAACAATTAAACAATTAATTTGGTGATTATCTAATTTTGACCTAATCCATTTTCATGCAAGATAATTGATCAAATAATTCAAATATTTAAGATTTATCAAATAAGACAATAATTATCTAATTAGATGACAAGTATCTTTTATTTTGACACAGATAATCATAAGGAATCAATAAAATTCGGATTTTATTAATTAGAAACAATTATGGTAATTATCCCAAGTCAAAATAAGCCAAAAATCCCGAATTTCCCTCTGTCTGACAGCCCGACTCGCCGAGTCCCCTTTTGGACTCATCGAGTTCATCTGACTCGGCGAGTTCACTTTGGGACTCGACAAGTCTGTCAGGCAAAAGGCCAGAAAATCGATTTTAAGCAAAGGACAAACACACAATGCATCAAATACAATAGAAACCATGCAAGGCTCTGATACCACTTATGGGTTTTGAGCAAAAGAACATTCCTATGTGCACATGCAAAACCCTAAAGCTTTGGATCTAGATTTCTTTATTGTACATGCAAATTTATCCAAAGCTTTTAAACCCTAATCTAGCTTACTATAAAATCGAGATCTACAACTAATACAAGTTTAGATGATTACCTTTTGATAGTAGCAAGAATCTTCAACTTTAAGAGCTTAGTATCACAAGTGTAATACCTCTAATGGCTTACAAACACCAAGGCAAGAAGATGATTGAGAAGAGAGAGAATGGAGGCACAATTTCGGCTATAGGAACTCTAGGGTTTCTTCTTGTAGCCGAAATATGCAGCCCTAGGGGTCCTTAAATAGCTGAGCTGCTAGGG
This sequence comes from Lactuca virosa, assembly GCF_052849685.1. Lineage (NCBI taxonomy): Eukaryota > Viridiplantae > Streptophyta > Magnoliopsida > Asterales > Asteraceae > Lactuca > Lactuca virosa. Next base: position 162,816,965 of record NC_136433.1, on the reverse strand, counting down.
TTTCAGTCAAAACCCTAATTGGATAGCTTAGGCCCTAAGCAGCTCCAAGAACCTTCTGGAATAAGGCCCTTGGACGATTTCTAAGTGGGTTCCCACCTTGAAATCGTCCACTCCCTTAATCCATAAGATCCACAGCCCAAATTCAATTATCTTATAATTGACAATTCCAGTCCCCTTTATTTAATTAATCTCTTTCAACCACAAAATTAATTCTTAATTAATTCTTGACCAATATTAATTAAACAATATGATTTCTCCTTTAATATATTATTCATATAATATATGAATAAACCATAATATCCTCTCTCTCTCCATAAATCATCCTGTCCAGTTGCTTTAGTGAAGGCAACCCAAAAGGACCATGCTACAACCGAGTCAAGTACATACCAAATATAGTTATGGACTTAGACACTAATCCAACAGAGGCTTCACTACGTCGTGCTTCATAGGAAAATCATGCATAAATGGAATAAATCTAATACCTGGAAATCAGGGTGTTACATGTTGAACAAGTATTTGTACGTTGCCTTGACTTGGTATTTCCGGGTCTGAAGCTTGATTGAAACGATTCTTCAGAGTTGATGAGTCTTTTGTTGATTAATTTTGCACACGTGAAGAATAAATAGGAAATATATCTGTTAATTTTGTTAGGAAATAATAATGGTGATGGTTAGGATCCTGATGTATGTTTTGGGATCCCGAGACTCCTTTAAGATTCGGGACCCTGGATAGATTTAAGGATCTTGACCCCTAACAGTAGTGAAGGGTTATGAATAATAAAATAATGGTGTGAGGTCGTGACCAACATTGTACTATTGAGATTAGTCATAAAGCAGAGTACAAATGACAACCACTGACTAATCTAGACAGTCTTGTAGAACACTGGCAGACTTACAATATGTAGGTGTTAATGAACTATACGTTCATTCGGGCAATCTAGCCCCCCCCCCCCCAATGGTTGACTTTGTTAATATATATTGCTAAAGAATCCCAGAAGCAGTATTGTGTACTTGTTGCTTACAGTGATCCGTTAGGGTAGGTCCATTGAGATCATCATTTTAGGATCAGTTTGTGAGAATAACATGTATGGGTAATCGGGTTAATTATTTGGTGTGAAATATATATTTAAAAGACTTAATTATATTATTGTGGATTACCAAAAGGCATTTGGCCTTGCGATAAGGAGTGACTCTCTCAAATAAGAGGTCATGGGTTCATGTCTCACTAGGAGATATAAGTTGTATTTAGGAGTATATTAGTTTGACGGTTCAAAAAAAAATTATTGTGGGTTGCAAACCCTATGCACTCTCCAGACTACCAAGTCTAACCCACACAGTTTGTTTGTATCACAAGTACCGGTAAGAAGGCATTGGAATAAGTGAATGTAATTTGTTGAGTGATAAATGAGATTATGGACATCAGTATAATAAACAGTTGTAAGGCCTGTAATGACTAGTTTATTCTTATACTTTTTTATCAGTTATAACATCCGAGGTTTTAATAGTAATAACAGCAAGACGTTTCTTTAAAAATGTTTTGATACTTATTTATATTAAAAAGTAAAATGTTTTGCGACAATTCTGCATTAATATATTCTTTAAAAAAATACTTTGTTTTAAATAAGCATAAAGAAAAATTTTTATTTGGCGGCGAAAATTAGGGATGTCACATAACATATTATAGATCACTAAACAAATTTTCATAACACAAAACATACTTTCAGACCACTAAACATTTTTGTATATTGGATATTTTGTGGCAACAATGTTATAACTTTCTGTATAAAACTCTAAGATACATATTTTTTAAACATTTGGGTCACTCTCGACTTCTCATTGAAGTTAGTCCATCAGACCATCGAACATTTTTTTGTATATTGACCATCATGTGATAAAAATATCATAACTCACTTTACAAAACTCCAAAAAACTTGTAATAGCTTTCCAAAAATATAAGATTCACGATTTGTGAATAATTTGATACCTTTTGTTGAAGTTGATATAAAAACAAACATATTTTTTTATTAAAAAAAAAAGAAAAAGAAAATCATTCCATCAATATTTAACGGAAGCTTTAACATAGCTAAATGACGGGACTGATTAAGCAAAAATTGAAAACCACATAAACAAAATTAATACAAATTAAAAGACTTTGAACTAAAATGAAATTTAGTCTTTACGCTAAAAGTAATGGCATTAAAGTTTGAGCAAGTTAGCAGTTGTGCCTGATCCCAAATTATTAAATGCTTTGTCTTGTTTCATCAGACACACACAAAAAGAAACAAAAGCTGGTATCATTTTCCTACCAATACACATGTTGTCCCTTTTGTTTTCTGAAGAATATTTTGCATTTTCTCGTAATCATTACGCAAATGTCGTTTTAATACTTTCTCCCGGTCTCTCTACTTTCATATATCGTCCCATTTTTTCCCTTTTAAGTAAATTTCAACAAAAACCAATATAATGGCCGGCCCTTAACATATGTCGGGTGTGCGACCGCACAGGGCCCACATTGTTTGTGAGCCCGATATATATATATATATATATATATATATATATATATATATATATATATATATATATATATATATATATATATATATATATGAGATGTCGAGATTAAAGTAAATAAAAAGCTGGTGGTTGACATGGCAAAGACGATTGACATTCATGGGTTAGGCCCAAGATTGAAACTTGGCACTAGCAATTCAGTTTTTTATTTTTATTATAATTCTTCAGCCTATCCTTTTAATTCAAGCGTAACAAACACGTCATTAGTATCTCATAAGAAATTATCTAAGGTGGTGTTTATTTTTTGTCTGCAGATCTTCGTGGTCTCTTCTGTCTGCGCCGCGCAGACCACGCGCAGACATTAGCATTGGCAGACTGTTTGTTTTTTTGAAGATTGCAGACCTAAAAATGTATGTGCGCCCTCTTCTTGGCGCAGATGTGGACCATAGTCTTCAGACATCTTCTAGCTTTAAAAAAACACATATATCTTCACTTTTTTTAAGTTTTTTTTTATTTATATTTTTTCCAACTTTATTAATGATAAACAATTTGAAAAAAAAATTACAAAACTTAAAAAAAAAAAAACGTTCGACGATATAAACATGATATTTTTGACAAATTTATAAATAAAGTTTTATTACAATAATAGTCGTTGAAGCTGTTTATATAAATATGAAAAAAAAAATCATAATATATTCTTATATTTTTTTGCCAAATTTTGTAAAACATTATTTAATACAGTATCGTCAATTTCCTGAGAAAATATTTATGGTACGTTTTTAATGGATTTAATTGAAAAAATCGAAGTTATTTCGATCCATTTGTGTATCAAATTCTTTGATCCCTAATTATAATGTTTAGTTATAACTTTGCAACCAAAGTTGTTGGTTTTTATCAAATATATACGTTAATTCATACCATTTTTATTTTTATTTTTATACAATAATAGATAAAAGTTGATCTAGATTTGTTAATTATTTATAACAAAGTCATAAAAATATTAAAAAATCACTTTGAAGTTTAAAAAATTCAGTTCATTTAGATTTTAGTTTATTTTAGTAGCCCGCAGATGTTAAAAAAACAAACAGTCTTCTTTTTTCAGACTGCAGACGTTTGATCCACATCTTCTACTGCAGAGGTCTACAGATGTGGTCCGCAGACTGCAGACATTTTGTATCAGAAAAAACAAACAGCACCTAAGTCAAATACATCTTTAATTTAAATTAGTATATAAGTCCAATTAAACTAAGTATATCACATAAATAATTAGTATCTAACACAAACACGCATTTAATTACTATATATGTAAGTCCATAGCTTTTTTTATTTATTTGTTGAGTTTGGGCAATTCGGTAGCAAAGGAAGAACTAAGAACAGGTTCGTTTTTTTTTTTCTCTAATGGTAATATTTATAATTCATAATTATTAGTATTTTTTATAATCATTAGTATTTTTTTTTCTAGTTTACATTGTTATTGGTATTGCTCATTCAACATTTTGATATAGTCAATTAGATTTCTAGAGTTCTTTTATCATAGTTTTAATTTTTATCGAGTATTTGGTTGATTATTGTTATTTTATTTTCAGAAATAATGCCTCCTAAGTATTTATCTGGTAGTCAAAAACGTAAAAAGATAAAAAGAATTGAAGAATCAACAAAGGCTAATAGTGGTTCTCTAGATAAGTTTTTCCAAAAAAAACCTAAAGTTCCTTCTCAAAATCAAAATAATGATGATATTCCTGATAATTTGAGTGTTGATGTCGAAGGAGATCCAATTAATGATGTTAATGTTGATAATGTTAATTTCGATGGAGATCGTGTTGATGTTGATGATGGTAATGATGATGGTGATGACATTGAAGATGATGGTGATGATGATGATGATGATGATGATGTTAATGTTAATGTTAATAGTGATAATGTTGACATATTCGATCCAAGAAATTGGGATGCACTAAGCACAGACATGGTGAAACGTTTGGTAGAGAAAGGTCCTAAAAGGGATAATACTATTGATAAGGGTCCACCTGATAGATTTTCTAGATGGTTTTCTGCAACTATGTATACTAGAACTCTGCCAAATAAACAAACATGTGACAGAGAATGGCTAGTATACTCGAAAGAGCTTGATAAAGTTTTTTGTTTTTGTTGTAAAATATTTAGAAAAGGGATCCCGAAAGGTCAATTGGATAGTGAAGGTTATGCAGATTGGCAACATCTTAGTACAAGACTTAAAGAGCATGAAGTTGGTTTAGATCATCTCACAAATTTAGCTACTTGGTTTGAAATGCGTGAAAGATTGAAAGTTAATGAAACAATTGATAAAGTGGTGTATGATCAATTTAAGAAAGAAAGGGAGCATTGGAAACAAGTACTATTGAGGATTATTGCACTAGTGAAATATCTGGCTAAATATAATTTAGCATTTCGTGGAACAAATGAAAAATTATATCAAAAGAGTAATGTAAACTTTCTTGGAGCGATTGATATGTTTGAAGAGTTTGACCTGGTTTTGAAAGAGCATGTGCGGCGGATCAAAAATGATGAGATCCATGTACATTATCTTGGCCACAAGATCCAAAATGAAGTGATACTTTTACTAGCTGATGAAATTAAACGAGAAATCATTAAAAAGGTAAAGGAAGCAAAATATTACTCTATCATACTTGATTGTACCCCTGATACAAGTCACCAAGAACAAATGTCTTTGATAGTGAGGTATGTAAATTTCTCCTCCAATGATGTTACTGTTGAAGAATCCTTTTTAGGTTTTTTGAATGTTAATGATACCACGAGTAAAGGGCTCTTTGATATTACACACGATGAATTAAAATCTCTTGGTCTTGATATTGATGATATGCGGGGGCAAGGGTATGACAATGGATCAAACATGAGAGGAAAACATCAAGGAGTTCAAAAGAGATTTTTGGACATAAATTCTAGAGCATTTTATACTCCATGTGGTTGTCATAGTCTTAATCTTGCACTGTGTGACATGGCTAACAGTTGTAGTAAAGCTAGAGATTTTTTTGGAGTCATACAACGAGTATATACAATATTTTCCAATTCTACTAAGAGGTGGCAAATTCTGAAAGAGAATATCAAAGGTTTGACTCCAAAGTCATTGTCTGCCACTCGGTGGGAAAGTCGTGTTGATAGTGTGAAGGCTATTAGACAACAACTTCCGGATTTAAGAGAAGCTTTACTTGAAGTTGCGGAAAAAGACAATGATGCTAAAATCCAAAGTGAAGCTAAATCGCTAGCAAATAATGAGCTTGGTGGATTTGAGTTTTTGGTATTGATAGTCATTTGGTATCAAATATTGTACATGGTGAACTTAGTTAGCAAAAAATTACAATCAAAAGATATGCTTCTCGATGTTGCTATTAACGAAGTGAATATGCTAATTGAGTACTTCAAGGAGTTTAGAGAAATAGGGTTCTCCAAGGCGATTGATGATGCGAAGGAACTTTCCGTTGAAATGAATATTGATCCGGTATTCTCTCAAAAGTGGTCGGTTAGTAGAAAAAAACAATTTGATGAGAATTCAAGTGATCAAGATGTTGTATTTTCAGTCGAGGAGAATTTTAAAGTTAATTACTTTTTAGATATTGTTGATCAAGCGAGTGCTTCTCTTAAAACAAGATTTCAACAATACAAAGAGTATGAAAATATTTTTGGTTTCTTGTTTCCAAAAAAATTGAAGGAATTTGATGACAAAGATCTCAAGTCATGTTGTAGCCGTCTCGAAGCCGCACTTAAGTCTGGTGAACAATCAGATATCGATTCTCATGAACTTTATATGGAGTTAAAGCTGCTTGATATGTTCTTACCGAGTGAAATTACGAGCCCTATTGATGTTTTAAAATATATGAAAAAAGTCGATTGTTTTCCTAATGCAATTATTGCCTACAAAATCTTGTTGACTATTCCTGTAACGGTCGCGTCTACAGAAAGAAGTTTTTCAAAGCTAAAGTTGTTGAAGTCCTACCTAAGGTCCACAATGTCACAAGAAAGACTTAATGGATTGGCGATAATAGCTATTGAGAACGTTATATTGGAGACTATTGATTATGAAGAGTTGGTGAACAATTTTGCTTCCAAGAATGCTAGGAGAGTCTCGCGATTCATGTAGTTGTCTAAGATTATCTATTGTATGATCGTTCTTTTGATTTGCTTCATATTATAACAATTATGAAATAATTAATGAATTTTTGGTATATATAAAAAATAAATATATATTTAGGGGCCCATTTTTTAGTTTCGCACCGGGCCCTTAAAATCAACGGACCGGCCTTGATGTTATTTTACTGAATTCGGAAATCAACTTTAGTAGTCTTGTTGGTAGTTTGTTCCAACTTTAGTCATCTATTTAAATTTGTCATCGATCAATTAAGTTACTTTCAGATTGCTATTTTATCATTTTTATTCAAATAATTTGTATTATTATTATTTTATTGTATTTTTTAATTTTATTACTAAAGATTCAAAATCCTTCATCATCCAAATAATTTGTATTATTATTATTTTATTGTATTTTTTTATTTTATTATTAAAGATTCAAAATCCTTCATTATCTTTGTTATTCTCCTTCTATCACCGTCTTCATCGACTTTTCCCTTTATATATCACTACACTATACTCTCTAACGAAGATGAAGAAATGATTGTATGGTTTGTGAAAGATAACTGAATGGCATAACAACAAAAGGTGCCAAAGAGTACAACTATACACAACACAATGGGTTGGACCTTTATATACATACGGCTCTGGAGAGTGGTCACAACCAACCAACCAATCGAAAAACTGATGTCATCTCTGTCTCATGGCAGCTTCACCACCAACTCACTAGACATTAGAAATGGTTACTACTAACAATATTTTTTTTTATTTTTTGTAACATTATATTAAATAAATAACATAATTTATAACATAAATAAAAATTTTTATTTTTTTTATTTTTTGTAACATTATATTAAATAAGAAACATAATTTATAACATAAATTTTTTGAAAACACAAAAAAATAAAACCACATTTCGTTAATTAAAAACATAGAAATTTAAAACCTAAATTATTAAAATAAACATAAAACATAACAAATAAAACATAACACTACTTAAAAAAACATAAAAATTTAAAACATAAAAATCATAGACAAATAATACTCGTCATCGTCACCGTCCTCATCCGCTTCATCGTCACCGTCCGCATCCGCCTCGTCGTCATTGCCCCCATCCTCATCGTCATTTCTCCCTTGGAATTGTTTTTCCCATAAGTGCTTGGTCAAATCGTGGCGTATATTATGATGTGGTTCACAGTTTTGTGTTTCCAAAATCCTAGAGAAGTATGTCGGGCTGCCAACTTGTATTATTGCAGGTGGATTAAGTATATCGTTCCCGGTATATGAACAAATAGTTCTGCCCTCTTCTTCTATTATCATGTTATATAAAGTAACACAAGCAGTCAACACCGTCGTTAGTTTTGCCCTATCCCATGTTCGTGTCGGATGTTTGATTATGTGCCACTTTTGTTTTAAGACTCCAAACGCTCGTTCCACATCCTTCCGTGCAGATTCCTATGCTAACTTGAACAATTTTCATTTTCATTGGCTGGAAATGAATATGACTTGAAAATTGTAGCATACTCTGGATATATCCCATCACCTAGGTAATACCCATACTTATATTCATTTCCATTCACAACGTATGACATGTCTGGTGCTTTACCCTGCAAAATATTGTTAAATAACGGAGACGCTTGAAGCACATTCAGTTCATATTGTTGGACCCCGCCATACCAAAGAATGCATATCAAAACCATAGGTCATGTGAAACAACCGCCTCTAATATAACAGTCGGGATCACCTCATGATCACCTTGCGTGAATTGACCATGTCACGCATTGGAACAATTTTTCCACTCCCAATGTGTACAATCAATACTACCAAGCATCCCTGGAAAACCATATTTAGCTTGATGTGCGGCATACAACTGTTTGACATTACTTTTAGTTGGATGTCGCAAGTATATGTCACGGTAAAGCTCTATAACATACTCACAGAAAAGATATGTACATTTTCGACCCGTCCTCTCAAACATTTTCAAATACTCATCTGATGCATTTGTGGTTATGCCATATCCCAATTGTCTAAGAGCGGTCGTACATTTTTTTATTATAGTAAAATCACATTTACCTCTAGCATCCCATCGTAATTGGAAACACTCATAATTACGTTCCAAATCTCTTGCTATACGTAAAAATAAATTTCTACTAATACAAAAACGTTCTTCAAATTTCGATAGATCATATAAAGTATCAAGGGCAAAATAATCATGTACCAAAAGTTCATTTTCCGCCTCTCGATCCCGGTGATCCACTTTCTATGCTTCTTCTCGCTGTGTGAACTTTCTCCTCTCTCACGAACCATGTCTTGTGCCGCAGACAATAGTGTGTGCAATACCAACTCGTCATCAGAATCATCATCCATTTTTTTGCTGAGTGTGTGTGTTTGATTTGAAAGAGTTTGTGTGTTTTGTTTTGAAAAATATATGTAAAATGGATGTATATATAGAGAGAGTAAATTAAAATTAAAAAACATATTTTTTTTATTAAATGCTTTCAAATGGTCGAAAATTGACCAGCCGATCAGCTTGTTCTTCTTCTTCTGTCCTCATCTTCACGCCACAACCAACCCACCATAAATGCGGGTGGTGTTCACGAGTGGAGAGGCCCTCCACGTAAGCATCTCACACGTGGAGACCTCTCCACTCCGGGTAGCCTAAATAATTTATTACGCCCCCTCAATCTGTTGGGGATACAACTGACAGATTGTTTCTGTAACGCCCGGTTCCTGGTACATATTTAAATAAGAATTATTCATATTTTCTAAGGGACTTGACGAGTTGGAGGCTCCAAACTCATCGAGTAGGAATCGGATATGTTGGACGCGGGACATGGAGTCTACCCGACGAGTCGAGGAGCCTCGAATCGACGAGTAGGTCTGCCAGAGTGAAACCCTAATTTTCAGGGTTTGCACCCTATTTGAACACTTTAACACCCCCATTATGGCCTCCCTCATCGCCTCCCTTAGTCCAGAAAACCCTAATTCGAAACCCTAACCCACTTTGAGTGTTCTTGAGCGACTGTTGTGTGTTTTTGGTGGTTTTGAAGCTTGAAAAGGAAGAGGAAGCTTGGGAGCTCAAGAGGAAGCAAGTAGATCCAGAGGTTGTGTTCCATTTCCAGCTCATTTGAGGTATAAAGTTTATACCTTGTCCATTCATCTATTAGATCTCTCCTTGGAGTAGTTTAGGGCTTTAAGGAGCCATTTTTGGAACCATTCATGGATTCAAACATGTTTTGGGGTATTGACTTTAGATCTAGAGACTTTAAGGGACTCCATGGAATAAAGGTGCCAACTTTATGGCCATGGGAGTCCCATGCATCCTATGAACCACTTTTTAGGGATTTTTGAGCTAAATGGCCCATGAATGAACGTAAAGTTTGTAACTTTACGTGTTATATCGACCCTAGGAGGCCAAATCTATGTTTTGGATGCCTTAAGCCCGAATGAATCGACTGGATAGATTTGGATCATGGGGGACTCGACGGGTTGTTCTTAGGACTCGGTGAGTTGGGTCGTGGTTCCCCAACTTTCTCTGTTACTTATCAAACTTGTTGAGTCTAAAAGATGACTCAGCCAGTTAAACGTGTTTATGGACCTATAGGCCAAGAACTCGACGAGTCCAAGGATGAACTCGGCAAGTCAATGAGCAAATATCCCGACTAGTATGAAGGATAACTCGACGAGTCCAAGGAAGGACTCGACGAGATCAAATGGAAAGTCCCGATTCTGTCATAAGGAGAAACTCGGCAAGTTAGAGGGTAACTCGACGAGTCAGATCCTGAATTCGAGATTCTCTGAATTATGGAACTCGACGAGTTGATAGATCCAATCGGCGAGTTGAGTCAACCAGGATGTTGACTTTGACCAGGGTGTTGACTTTGACTTTGACTTTGGCCATTATCCAAGACTGGCCCTTAAAGGGGTTATGTGTGACACCAATCAAATTTTGCTCAAAAATTAATTGATCAATAATCGTAATTGGGATGAACCAAGTGGTAGAGTTTGTAACAAGGTTTCCAAAAACATAAAGAACACTGAAATCCGAGTTATAACGAAGAAGTTATGACCAATCGAAAATCCGCGGTAACACCGGCAAAACACTATTCAGTGTAAAAAGCGAATTTTCGATAGAAGGATTTTTAGCCTTAACAATCTAAATGGAACTTGTATAATATGTTAAACCGAGAACGTTCATAAAAAGAACGTGAAAATCCGACTTCGTATGAGGAAGTTATGATTTTTCGAAGTTTCGGTTTAGCAGTAGACAGCTAAAAATTCGAAATATAAATCGATCGATATTTAGCCGACGCAACTTAAACGAGAATCGAAGGTCTCGTCAAAAGTAGCACAACGGTAAAAAGACAGACGAAAACGGACGTCGGATGAAGAAGTTATGAATTTTTAACGGATTCCCGTCCCGGTCTGTTTAAAATAATAATATTAAAAATAAAGTCAAAATTAGCCAATGAAGTCTAAACGAAAGTCGTAGAGTATGATTTTACCTACGCGTGCATATAAAGAACGCCAAAAACGGAGCTCGTATGCGAAAGTTATGATTTTCGCAAGTTTTGGCACAAAAATAAAGAAAAATAAGAAAAATCGGGCAATTTCACATGTGACACGTCACCTCGCACGTGGCAGCTGCTGAGTGGACCGAAGCCATGCGTGGCACCTCCTGATTGGACCGCAGCCGAGGTCCACTAAGAAGCGAACAGCTTCGCATGAGATGCCCCGGAGATACCCCTCGGACACCCTCCTTCGCACGTGTCCTCCTTCTATTGGACCGAAGTCCGGTCCAATCCGAGCCAGCCAGCAGCGAGCCTCCGGTCCAAAGAAGCCCCCTCCGTTCGCCATCTGTCCGATGCGTGGCAGCCTCGTATAGGCTCGGGTCCGAACCTTCGGACTATATAAAGCATGCGAGGGTTCCGGATTTTTTTACACTTTTCACCCCAATTTTCATTCTCTTTCACATTTTCCACTTCCACAAACTCATATACAACCCCTAAAGCCCCGGTATCAAGTCACGAACTCGAAGCAAGCCCCGGAGCCGCGGAATTCTCGAGAAGTCATCCTCTCTCCTGTCGAAACTCTGCCCGGTTTGAGCCGGTCTCTCGTTAAATAAACTCTTTACGGGAAACAAAACGCTGCCCGAATCACCGCTTATCAAGGTGAGTTCATACCCCTATAATATACCTTTTTAAATGGTTTTATATGCTTTTTAGGGGGGGGGGGGGAATACAAGTTTTAACACAATATTAAATTGTGTTAATAACTGTATGTGATAATAATCACACAAAGAATTGCCGTATGCTTTTAAGAATTACCAAATACTTCCAAAATAACGTAAAGCCATGTTAAATTCTTTGAAAAATGTTTTATAAACTATTTCAAATTATAAATGCCAAAATCATGTTTATATATGTATAAATATATAAATAAGACTTGAAGGGCTTAGGACTAATGAGTTATCTTATATCATTTTCCTTGTTTGGATGTGGAATTAAGGTTGTGTTATTTGTCCAAAGGTCGTTTCCTTCTTAATTATATATATTATACATATATGAGTCTAAAAGGTTACTCCTTTTAGTATCATTACCTTTGTATCAGGCTGAGCAAAGGTCATATTCCATGAGAATTCATGCTAATCAGATAGAACATATAAATTATAATAGGTATAATTTATGATTCAAAACTAAAGATACAAGTATGATTTACAACTGTATACTTTCCAAGGAAATTACCAAAATACATTCAACTATACCAAGATATGTATAATACCTTTAATATAAAAACAACATATTAAAGAAGTAAAGATACATCATACCTAGTTTGCATTAACAAAGGTACTATACAGAGTACCAGGGTTAGCAAACACGTGGTAATGCCGGGTTTGCATTAGCAAAGGTACTATACAGAGTACCCGAGTTAGCAAACACGAGGTAATAATATATTCTGTCGGGTTTGCATTAGCAAAGGTACTATACATAGTACCCGAGTTAGCAAACACGAGGTAATAATTCATAATTCAAGTATACTAGAATACACTGTTTTACAAGAAACCAGGGTTTTGATTCAAAACAAATTAAGGGTTTACACTTATCAAATACATGTTTGGAAAACTAAGAATATACTGTCAATCATTATTTCAGAATGATTGGGTTTTCAAAACTAATATACATGTAACGTTTAATATGCTTTTTATGAGACTCTATATTCAGGTTGTTTAATTCATTTTAGACAACATAGGAAAGTCCTGACATTATAACCAGAATCTCCAGCCGGGGATCGAAACAAGTGTGTGTAGATCTATATCGGGATTGACAACCCTGCACTCAGGCTGCTAGCTACAGTTAGATGAGTGACAATTGTTATCACCAGTTTAAACGCCCACAAAGCGTTTGTTTCAAGCCATCCGTCATAGTATGGTTATAATAAAGGCCACTCATTAAAAAGGTATTAACAATACGTTAGTGTATAAACAAATAAACGAAAGTACACCTTCTAAGTACCAGTTTATAGAATACAAAATACAATGGTTTAATACAGTTTTAATTAACACCTGGTGGAGCCAGGCACACTCTCAGTTTCAAGTTTTCATAAAGGAATACAAATATAAAACAGTAATACAAAGAGAACGGTTTATGGGATTAAACCACTTATCCAATGGAACTTAGTCACTCAATCTCGGTAAACTAGTATAACATAAAAGACCTTTAGTGGTTAATTCTATAATTCCTTAGTTATTACATCATAGTTATACATAAGTAATATCCGATTGACAGTGAAATGTGTGACTTCCGCCCTACTTCCTGTTCCTTGTTTGGTTGTGGGCTTAGGGCAGATACACCCAATTGACTGTCCATTCGATATTGTGTTATGTATAATCAGTATAAACTAAGTAATTACAGAGGGAAACTATTGAGGTTATCAATCTAGCACCTAAGGAAATATAGGATTTCCTGGAGAAACCAGTGAACTTATTCAAAGAACATTAGGGTATACTTAACAGAACTAAAATACTTATGAACTCACCAGCTTAAATGTTGATCTACTCTTTCCAAATAACTTGTATTCTTAGGAATCCAATAGACAGGTACACTCCAGAAGCTTTTGAGAAGACTACCTAGTACCGTACCGCGACTCTTGTCATCTGTTGTACCTACTTTAGTGTTTGAATATGTAATGTTTAAACACTTATGTAAAACTTATACTTATTAATGCAATGGTTGTTTGTACTTTGATTACTATGTTACATGTGTTGTGATACTTACCTTAAGTCCTCCGCCCCCGAACGTTTCCGTCGTTCTGGTTTGGGGGTGCGACAGATTGGTATCAGAGCAGTGTTTTATAATAGTATAAGTACATGCAGAGTATGTATACCAAAATAAGTATCACAAGAAGAACAAAACTAAAGTATTTAGATGTTGGACATTGCAGTTAAACTTAGACAGTGACGTAATCATATCTGGGATCAATATAGCCTGATCAACTATATTCATCCGAGATATGACCAACATGTGTTTGGGAAGTGATTGTAGTGTTGCAACTGGTCTAAAACTTACCTAAGCACCAGAAGAATTCTAGAACCAAAGACTAAAATACTATGGGAGTATTTTAGGATGCTATAACAAGGAAACTGAAGACTTGTTAAGTTCTTGTATCTAGAAGTCCAAGAATCAAACTCATAACTAAAATAACATGGAGGTATGTTACATACCTTTGGGGAAATGTTAAAAAGATCTTTCCTGATAAGTCTATAATTACTAAGTGGATACGTTAAGGTTATATATAGCCGAGATTTTATAGACTTAGAATATATGATTTTCACTCTACTTCCTTTTCCTTGTTTGGATGTGGTTTTAGAGTAGGATTACTTATTCAAAGGTCTATTTGATCTGGATTATATATAATCGGTACACACCATGTGATTATAGAAGGACAAGAAAGGATCACCTTCGTAAAAATTCAAATTTTCTCATAGATTCTTTAGACATTCCCATTCTCGTATAAACCCGTTAGATAAACATAGTTACTCCCGCAATCAATAGAAGAATCAAGGAGGATCCAACAGAATTTCATTAGGAGAATCCCAAGAAAGAAACATAGGAGAAGTAAACAAACTATAGAAATCATTTAGTGCCTTTACCCTATTAAGGACACCAATGAGATATTCACATGAACTTCCGAGATTCAAAATCTTCATTACAAAGTAATGGGGATCAGTATTAGAATCGGAAGTAAGATAGCCCGGGAATTCAATATACCTACAGAGGAGAAGGACACCCTATAGATACCAGGAGAGAACAAATCATTACCACCCAGAATAGAACAAAGGAAAACCACGCATGATTCATGTGAAGTGTTCGAGCACCTTTTCATCTAAGTAATAACTAGTAAATTGGTTCAACCTAGTGAGTTAGTGATTTCATTACTCACATAGGTTTTGAGCTTATCCACTTTTCCTGTCACGGCTAATAACAATAAATTAGATCACGGAATCTTAATTGATAGTGATTACCTCTCAAATTCATAAGTATATTTTATGTAGACACTGTTATGAATTATTTTCGAATATTTTCGAAAATTGGGAAACGATATCCACCAAACAAAGGTAACTTAGTTTGGATAATACTCGGTTCACAACCATTCTAGAAACTTAACTATGTTCCTCACCAGGACTGCATCATAGGGATGCAGGCCGAATCATTAAGAACAATATAACAAAACGAAAGATTAATACATAGATACAAATGGTTAGAATACATCTAGAGACACGATAGTCGCTCACGACCTCATTTTCTTATCATGTAACAGAATCATGCCTCCAAAGAAGTGTAACCAACCCACCAGCGAAACACCAATCCTTCAGATAGATGCGGCTACGTTTCAAGCTGCGGTCACAGCAGCTGTAGTAGCTATCATGGCACACGTTAATACTAACAATACAAATGTTAGTAGTAATGTTATCGGTAACCACGATCGTGGTGATGGCCAAGTACAACAACGAGCACCTACTTGTAATAACACCTCGAAACTTAAGCGTAATAACCTTAAACGAAAGTTCGAGAACATGAAAGGGAGTTGTTCAACTCAAGAACCTAACAGAGGGCATCGAACTGGGGCAGTCAATACCCCCATCAGCCCTGTTATTCTAGCACCAACTAAGCCGTATATAGGAAACCTCCCACACTGCAGCAAATGCAACTACCATCACCATGGAGGTTGCCGAAAGAGGCATTGCAATAGATGCAACTTGAAGGGGCATACCGCCCGCTTCTGTAGAACTCCGGTTGAGTTCATCACTTCAACTACCGATGTTGGAACCATTCCCAAATGTCATCTTTGTGGTGAAATAGGACATTACAAGAGGGACTGTCCAACGGAGAAGAACGACGGGGGAGTAGGAGGATTTTGATCCCAATACATGGGAAAGCATCAAAGAACCCTGCTATGTTTTGGTACGCTTCCAAACCCCGATAATTATCTATAATTATGATTACTCTTCCGTTCAAATTAAATCATAACAATTATATAAAAATTTGAAACCCTAACAGGTAAGCTATGATGACTTAGTGTATACATAAGGGTCATTTATAATTAAGATTTGTAGACTTAGAGTAAGTAATCCCACCTCATTTCCTGTTCCTTGTTTGGTTGTGGATTTAGGGCAGGATTGCTCAGTCAAAGGTCTTACTAATCTTAATTATACATGACTTGTATACACCAAGCGATTATAGAGAGACCTAGTAAGGATCGTTTCATCAAATTTCATAATTTCAAATTGTCAGAACCCTCGTATTGGTAGTACCCGCCAATTTCGAATCAAAAAGGGTTCGTAGCGATAATAACATAATAAAACTAGAAACGCTGAGAACTTAGGTACATAGGATATCATCCTAGTAAGCATTCGTCCCAGAACGACTTAATATCTATTTCGTCGAGAAAATTCTGACATCCTCATTCGACATGGTTTGGCCTAGCCCTTGCCATGTGAAAAATTCTTATGTTGTTTGTATAAGAGAACTTTTTCCTTAATCAGCCGTAAGATGAAATTCTTTCAATCCATAACACAAAACCCTTAGTTTGTCTCTCGTTTCAAAACTTCAGAAGTACCCATGCGAAGAGTACACCGCCATTCTAGCCTACTCAGTAGACAGGAAACTTCAAACGAAAAGCACCGAAGTAGTCTTAGAAGTCAGTAACTACCGAAGTACCTCAATAGATCTCATAGGAAAATCATTGTACCGCAGGTCAAGTTCAAGAATAGAGACTAAGAACTCATTAAGTTAATCTATCGCTGCTAAGTGTACACACGAGGGTGGTATATAAGTTAGACTTAACAAGATTAAGGATGTGTGCTTTCGCCCTATCTCCTGTTCCTTGTTTGGTTGTGGACCTGGGGCAGAGTCACCCATCCGAACGTCTTGTGAAATCTAAATTATATACGACTTGTATACACGAGGTTATGGTGGATGAGCCAAGTATGAGCCTGATCATGAACTTCGGAGCAAAATCCAGTATCATGTATTCTACCAGGTAGAATTCAACATGAGACCACAACGATGGGTTGAGCTACTAAATGACTACGAATTTGAAATTCGTTATCATCTCGACAAAGCCAATATAGTAGCTAACACCCTAAGTCGGAAGGAGTACCCAAGTCACAGTACCAATCATGGACTATGATAACCCATTCAAATCTCTCCACATAGAGTAAGGAGGCTCAACAGGAAGCCTTGAAACCTGAAAATGTGGCAAGTAGAGAAGATAACTAGAACGTGTGAGTGTATGGTATGCCACTATCTGTTATCTCCACTGAGATAATAGAATCATCTCCCAGTTCAGGCCGTCACTCAAAAACCTCTAGGAACCAGAGTAGTCATGATTCTATGGGATCGACTATGGTAAAGAATGGGATATCCATTTACCAATTAGTCGAGTCCTTTAACACGCTAGCATTTAAGTTGCTCCATTCGAAACCTTCTGTGGTCATAAGTATAGATTCTATCTGCACTGGACTAAAGTAGGTAATACGTAACTAGCTAGAGATCCAATTTCCACACAACACCCTCGCTGATCTGGAAATTATCCGAGAAACTACCAAAAACAAAATACGAATCGGGAAACGCCATAAAGCTTCCAGAGTTAATCAAGAGAAGCTACGGCTTCGATAAAAGAAAACCCTTGGAATTCCAGGATTGATGACCTTGTCATATGAAGGTCTCACTCAGGAAGGACAAGATGCGCTTGAGAAAGCGTGAAATACAAAACTCAAAGTACATAAGACCATTTAAGGTTATTACCAGAATCGGTCTTGTACTTTTAAACTTAGACTACCACAAAAACTTAATAACATTCATCCCATTTTTCACATATCAAATCTAAAGAGGTGTCTATCCGATAAAACACTTGTTATTTCACTCGATGAAATAAAGTTAAATAAAAGTCTACACTCTATAGAATAAACAATAAAAACCATGGATAGGGAAATCTGAAGAACCACGCTAAATCTCATCCCGTTAGTGAAGGTTCGCTGGATTACAAACCAGGAACCTGAATTCACTTGGGATAGGAAAGATTAGACCTAGTCCATGAGTATCACTTCAGACTTAATTTCGGGACGAAATTCCCTCTAACGGGGGGATAATATGACACCAGTCAAATTTTGGTCAAAAATTAATTGATCAATAATCATAATTGGGATGAACCAAGTGGTAGAGTTTGTAACAAGGTTTCCAAAAACATAAAGAACACTGAAATCCGAGTTATAACGAAGAAGTTATGACCAATCGAAAATCCGCGGTAAAACCGGCAAAACACTGTTCAGTGTAAAAAGCGAATTTTCGATAAAAGGATTTTTAGCCTTAACAATCTAAATGAAACTTGTATAATATGTTAAACCGAGAACGTTCATAAAAAGAACGTGAAAATCCGACTTCGTATGAGGAAGTTATGATTTTTCGAAGTTTCGGTTTAGCAGTAGACAGCTAAAAATTTGAAATATAAATCGATCGATATTTAGCCGACGCAACTTAAACAAGAATCGAAGGTCTCGTCAAAAGTAGCACAACGGTAAAAAGACAGACGAAAACGGACGTAGGATGAAGAAGTTATGAATTTTTAACGGATTCCCGTCCCGGTCTGTTTAAAATAATAATATTAAAAATAAATTCAAAATTAGACGACGAAGTCTAAACGAAAGTCGTAGAGTATGATTTTACCTACGCGTGCATACAAAGAACGCCAAAAACGGAGCTCGTATGCGAAAGTTATGATTTTCGCAAGTTTTGGCACAAAAATAAAGAAAAATAAGAAAAATCGGGCAATTTCACATGTGACACGTCACCTCGCACGTGGCAGCTGCTGAGTGGACCGAAGCCATGCGTGGCACCTCCTGATTGGACCACAGCCGAGGTCCACTAAGAAGCGAACAGCTTCGCATGAGATGCCCCGGAGATACCCCTCGGACACCCTCCTTCGCACGTGTCCTCCTTCTATTGGACCGAAGTCCGGTCCAATCCGAGCCAGCCAGCAGCGAGCCTCCGGTCCAAAGAAGCCCCCTCCGTTCGCCATCTGTCCGATGCGTGGCAGCCTCGCATAGGCTCGGGTCCGAACCTTCGGACTATATAAAGCATGCGAGGGTTCCGGATTTTTTTACACTTTTCACCCCAATTTTCATTCTCTTTCACATTTTCCACTTCCACAAACTCATATACAACCCCTAAAGCCCCGGTATCAAGTCACGAACTCGAAGCAAGCCCCGGAGCCGCGGAATTCTCGAGAAGTCATCCTCTCTCCTGTCGAAACTCTGCCCGGTTTGAGCCGGTCTCTCGTTAAATAAACTCTTTACGGGAAACGAAACGCTGCCCGAATCACCGCTTATCAAAGTGAGTTCATACCCCTATAATATACCTTTTTAAATGGTTTTATATGCTTTTTAGGGGGGGGGGGGGAATACAAGTTTAACACAATATTAAATTGTGTTAATAACTGTATGTGATAATAATCACACAAAGAATTGCCGTATGCTTTTAAGAATTACCAAATACTTCCAAAATAACGTAAAGCCATGTTAAATTCTTTGAAAAATGTTTTATAAACTATTTCAAATTATAAATGCCAAAATCATGTTTATATATGTATAAATATATAAATAAGACTTGAAGGGCTTAGGACTAATGAATTATCTTATATCATTTTCCTTGTTTGGATGTGGAATTAAGGTTGTGTTATTTGTCCAAAGGTCGTTTCCTTCTTAATTATATATATTATACATATATGAGTCTAAAAGGTTACTCCTTTTAGTATCATTACCTTTGTATCAGGCTGAGCAAAGGTCATATTCCATGAGAATTCATGCTAATCAGATAGAACATATAAATTATAATAGGTATAATTTATGATTCAAAACTAAAGATACAAGTATGATTTACAACTGTATACTTTCCAAGGAAATTACCAAAATACATTCAACTATACCAAGATATGTATAATACCTTTAATATAAAAACAACATATTAAAGAAGTAAAGATACATCATACCTAGTTTGCATTAACAAAGGTACTATACAGAGTACCAGGGTTAGCAAACACGTGGTAATGCCAGGTTTGCATTAGCAAAGGTACTATACAGAGTACCCGAGTTAGCAAACACGAGGTAATAATACATTCTGTCGGGTTTGCATTAGCAAAGGTACTATACATAGTACCCGAGTTAGCAAACACGAGGTAATAATTCATAATTCAAGTATACTAGAATACACTGTTTTACAAGAAACCAGGGTTTTGATTCAAAACAAATTAAGGGTTTACACTTATCAAATACATGTTTGGAAAACTAAGAATATACTGTCAATCATTATTTCAGAATGATTGGGTTTTCAAAACTAATATACATGTAACGTTTAATATGCTTTTTATGAGACTCTATATTCAGGTTGTTTAATTCATTTTAGACAACATAGGAAAGTCCTGACATTATAACCAGAATCTCCAGCCGGGGATCGAAACAAGTGTGTGTAGATCTATATCGGGATTGACAACCCTGCACTCAGGCTGCTAGCTACAGTTAGATGAGTGACAATTGTTATCACCAGTTTAAACGCCCACAAAGCGTTTGTTTCAAGCCATCCGTCATAGTATGGTTATAATAAAAGCCACTCATTAAAAAGGTATTAACAATACGTTAGTGTATAAACAAATAAACGAAAGTACACCTTCTAAGTACCAGTTTATAGAATACAAAATACAATGGTTTAATACAGTTTTAATTAACACCTGGTGGAGCCAGGCACACTCTCAGTTTCAAGTTTTCATAAAGGAATACAAATATAAAACAGTAATACAAAGAGAACGGTTTATGGGATTAAACCACTTATCCAATGGAACTTAGTCACTCAATCTCGGTAAACTAGTATAACATAAAAGACCTTTAGTGGTTAATTCTATAATTCCTTAGTTATTACATCATAGTTATACATAAGTAATATCCGATTGACAGTGAAATGTGTGACTTCCGCCCTACTTCCTGTTCCTTGTTTGGTTGTGGGCTTAGGGCAGATACACCCAATTGACTGTCCATTCGATATTGTGTTATGTATAATCAGTATAAACTAAGTAATTACAGAGGGAAAATATTGAGGTTATCAATCTAGCACCTCAGGAAATATAGGATTTCCTGGAGAAACCAGTGAACTTATTCAAAGAACATTAGGGTATACTTAACAGAACTAAAATACTTATGAACTCACCAGCTTAAATGATGATCTACTCTTTCCAAATAACTTGTATTCTCAGGAATCCAATAGACAGGTACACTCCAGAAGCTTTTGAGAAGACTACCTAGTACCGTACTGCGACTCTTGTCATCTGTTGTACCTACTTTAGTGTTTGAATATATAATGTTTAAACACTTATGTAAAACTTATACTTATTAATGCAATGGTTGTTTGTACTTTGATTACTATGTTACATGTGTTGTGATACTTACCTTAAGTCCTCCGCCCCCGAACGTTTCCGCCATTCTGGTTTGGGGGTGCGACATTATGTATATGAAAGAGTAACTGAATGAGACTGTTATGTGTAGGAGTTTGAGGAGGGTTGATCCCAGCACCCAGGACAGTTCATTTGTTGCACGTCATTGAGGTGAGTTACCTTCCAGTAGAAGTGGATCTACGGCCACAATGTCGGCCCACTAGTAGGAGTTGTTTTATAGATGATTTTCTTCGTGATAATTATCTAGGTTTGCTACTACCTGATATGTTTTATGTGCTAGCATGATATGATGTTATGTGATAGTGGTAGTAGGGGGAATAGTCCCCGTATCACGTTCGTAAGGACCGAAGGGTAGGTCGGGCACCCCAGAATTGTCTGGCAGTATGTTTATGCTATGTTAGTATATGGTAGTGGTAGGGGTGAAATAGTCCCCGTAGCCGGTTGAGATAAACCGGAGGGTAGGTCAGACACCCCATAATTTCTTGGCAGGGTAGGTGAGGCACCCCAAAATTGTCTGGCAGGGTAGGTCGGGCACCCCAGAATTGCCTGGCAGGGTAGGTCGGGCACCCAGAATTGTCTGGCAGTATGTTTGTTATATGGTATGTGGTATGATGGGGGAACTCACTAATCTTTGTGCTTACGGTTTACATTTTTTGTTTCATGTCCTTCTTCTTCGAAGGGAAAGGAGCCGGCTCGGTAGCAGCGTATCACACCATTATTTTCTGCACCATGATGTTCTTGGGATTGTACTATGACATTGTTACTTGATTATTACTTGCTTTTGAGACATAAGATCTATGGCTTTTATGAAATGAATTACTTGGTGAGGTTTTCTATAAATCGTTTTATAAATTACTTAATTAAAAACAAAATTTTTTGTCATGATTTTTAGGATGTTACAGTTTCTATGAAACGAAAATTGTTGAGTGGATAGGCTTTAGGTGAAATATCAGCAATTTGAAGTCGTGTAGGAACATATGAGACAACCAAATTACCATGAGCAACACATTCACAATGATAGTCAGCCTTGATGTGATTCGTACGATCATGATGGATAGGATAAGTAATAAGATACATGGAATTAAGATTATCACAATATACACGAGTAGGTGTACGGAGAAAAATACCCCATTCTGTCAGTAACTTGAGAATCCTAACTGTTTCAGCAATAATGTACCCTAAGTGCACGATATTCAACTTATATGGATGATTTGGAAACAATAGATTGCTTTTTTGACCGCCAGGAAATGAGATCTGTCCCAAATAAATTGCATAACCTATGGTGAAATGAGAGGTATCCAGACGTCCAACCTAATCAGCATGCCAAAATCAACCGAGGAGTATAACTTTTATATAGTTGGAATCCATGAGAAAGAGTACCCTGCAAATATCTGAAAATACACTTGACAGCATGTAAGTGAGCAGTCCTAGGAGCATACATAAACTGAGAAACAACATGCACAACATAAGCAATACCTAGGCGAGTTAAAGTGAGATACTGTAAACCACCTACCATGCTACAAAATTCATATCGATCAACAAGTAATTCACCATCAGTAAGAGATTAAAAAAGTGCAAGATACAACAGGTGTAGTAACATGTTTCACAGTATGAAGATGAAATTGTTTAAGAAGTATGGAAAGATACTGATATTAGGACAAGAATAAATCATGATTGTTAGGCATTGATTGAATGCCCAAGAAATAAAAAATAATGGGGCCTAACTCTTTCATGGCGAAAACAAATGATAAAAAAGAGACATGATTAGTGAGTAAAGAAGAAGAACTACCGTTAACGACAATATCATCCACATGAAGTAATAAAATAATAATGTTTGTAGTAGTGTGATAGATAAACATTGAAGGATCAGCAGAACTACACATAAAACCTAAAGAGAGAAGATGACTACTAAATATGTGAAACCACATACAGGGAGATTGTTTGAGGCCATAAACAGAACAAAAAAGAAGACATACATGATTAGGATAATTAAGATTAATAAAATTCGGAGGTTGTTTCATGTAAACCTATTCGGTTAAGTGACCATGCAAGAAGGCATTCTTGACATCAAGTTGTCGAATAGACCAATTTTTAGACATAACAAGAGAGAGAACTAACCGGACAGTGGCAAACTTGACAACGGGACTGGATGTTTCAAAAAAAAACTATATTTGGTCATTGATGAAAGCCTTGAGAAACCAGACGTGCTTTATAGCATTCCACAGAACCGTCTTATTTTTATTTAATTTTGTAAACCCACTTACATCCCACTAAATTTTTACAAGTATCTGATGGAACAAGATCCCAAGTTTTGTTATCCATTAAGGCCTAAAATTCACCAGTCATGGATTGACGTCAACTTGGGTCTTTTATGGCATTTTTATAAGAGATTGGTTCAATTTTGGATGTAACTTGTTGAGTGTTTGAAGAAATGATGGTCTTAGGCTTAGATATGTTGACTTTGGAATGAGTAGTCATGGAGTGAGTATTACTGTGAACTAGGGAGAGATTTTGTGTATTACTAATATCAGAAGAAGTTTGGTAAGTAGAACTGTCGGATGGAGAGATAGAAAGTCAAGTGGAATTGTGGGGTTAAGGGCTAGAGAGATGACCAGTGGTATCAATATCAACATGGGTGTCAATAGAAACGTCAACATCGGATTCAACTTGTGTAGTGGTGAGGGTTTTAGTGTCAGAATGGGTTGAAACTGTAACAAACCATAATTTTCATAAAATATTTAACATTTAAATTCTGGAAAATGACAGAGTTTACACATCATCACAAAAATGAAAGTTTTAAAAATCTTTAAAAGTACGTCCAGAAAAACATCAACGGGTGTTTCCAACTCATATCATAACCACGATTAGAGCAACAAGGATAAAACACAAAACAAAAGTATAGTCCAATGTCGTTGATTCTTCTAATCCCACTCTCTCTATGGCTTGCTACCTGAACCTGTAAATACATGGAAACAATATCTACCAGACAACAAGTCTAGTGAGTTAAAATTTAACATAACATACATAATAATCACACATTAGTACACATACTTCATGTATCTAGTTAGTCACATAAGTGGCCATGCATCTATATATTTACAATAGGTAATTAACCAGTCTCCACCATCTCTAACATTTCCATGCAAAACTTAAAACGTTCTCTTTCCAAGAGATCCTTTATTCTTACTCATTACATACATGTGCACATAACATCATAAAAACATAACATTCACATAACATATGTTAAGCAACATATCAAAATCTAAAAACGATGTAATCTACATTTACATGCACATCTCCACGTGCTTTAACATGAATCTACTTCACGTTATCTTACTCTAAAAGGATAGTCTAACTCACCTCTTGTAGTGGAATAACAACCTAGTTCTAACTTCTCCAAAGATTCTCTTGGAGGACTCCAACTTCTTCCTTTCCAAAACCTATGCCATTCACACACATTAAGTCCTTTACATATGTTTTAAACCATTAAGACATTAATAGAGATTTTAGCCAAAAACTCATATTTTGGGTAAAATCTCCAACTTGACAATCTTTTTCCCAAATACTTGCTAAAATACTCCAATCAAGCTTTTATACACTTAATCTAACTAGATTATACCCCATAAACACCACTTCACCATTTTTCATTTCTAGGGATTTCAAACCCTAATGATCAAAACAAGAATTTAACCACTAAATCTCCTTAAAAACAAAGTATTAAGCTTCCAAACACTTCACTAACCATTAATAACAAGTTTACTTGAAGAAATATTTCATAACAAGCTCAAACTCATAAAACACCATTAAATCCCTAAAAAGATTGAAAATGGAGAAGATGGTTACTTTAGGAGCTTTAGAAGCCTAAATCTTGCCACAAAGAAGCTTGATCGCCTTAAGAACTTCCTTCAACTTTCAGATCGTAGGAGGTAAGCTCTACAGGGTTTGGGTGTGCGTTTGAGAAAAAATGAACTATATTCGATCATTTAATCTAACTTGAAACCACATTGTGGTCTTACCCTTACAGCGCCATGGTGGCTTAAATGATTCTACGGCCAGCTTCCTTTCACGTCGCGGTGTAACAACCTACTTTGGCTATCGCGTCACGGCACCCACATGCCACACTGTGGTGCAAAGTACGTTGCCTACGACTTACAACCGAAAAAACACCCTAATCACCACCTCACCCACCACGCCGTGACAATCCTTTCACCGCACTGTGGTATAGTTGGAAACAACTTTTCTATTCCATTTTCAATGTCATTCCACCCCAAGTTTTATATCTATCAAATTCAATCAATTCTTCATCATAACACCATACTTTCATTACTTTAAAACATTAAACAAATACATAAGAGGCATCATTTAACATTCTACAAATCTAATAATAACAAAATAACCAAAATACCCTTTAACTCAAAATAACATTCTAAGATACATAGACTCAAAAATCTAGGTTCTTAAAGGAACAGTTGCATGATTAGGAATATGACTAGGTTGTGAGGTTGGAACAGTAGCAAGGTCGGAGGAAACAAAGCTAGAAGGATAATTTGAAGGAGATTCTTATCGTTCGGTGGGGATATAAGAAAAGGTTGGAAATGGGAAGGAGGGAGATGTATCGGTGCTTAGATTAAGCGAAGTGATATGTGATACAAGAAGGATGTATAGGAAATCATTTTCAAGAAAAGATACAAGACTAATAATATAAACTTTACTTGTACGTGAATAAATACAACGTTAACCTTTATAATGGGGTTCATACCCTAGAAATACCCAATGAATCAAGTGGGGGCTAACTTATGATAACTAAAAGGGGTTGTATTAGGAAAGCAAGAACACACGAAGGTGCATAGGTAAGAGTAGTTAGGAGGATTATGAAAAATACAAGAAAATAGAGATTTACCATATAGGAGGGGGTTGGGAGGCAGTTAATAAGATGAGTAGTAATAAAGATAGCATCCACCTAAAAGTAGGGGGTAAGTTGGCATGTGTGAGCATGGTGCAGGCCATGTCAATGATATGACGATGTTTACGCTCAACAACCCCATTTTGTTGAGGAGCGTGTGGGAAAGATTTTTTAAAAGAAATTCCATGTGAATAAAATAAAGTAACAAAGTGGTGATTGTCAAATTCACCCCGATAATCACTTTGAAAATATTTAATTTTAGAATTGAATAAATTTTCTACAAGAGCTTTAAAGTGATGAAAACATGTATAAGTGTTAGATTTATTTTTCATTGGATAATTCCACATGAAACGAGAGAAATCTTTTATGAATAAAACATAGTATTTCATATCGGTATATGATAAAATAGGACTTAGCCGCACATCAAAATGAACTAATTGTAAAACATAAGTAGAGAACCTAGTTTTATCCATAACGGGCAAACGATGCGATTTCCATGTTTTGGAAGAAATACAATCAGAGATCATTTTTTTAGGAAAGTGAATGTTTATGGCATGTAAAACAGAAGAGGAACAATGACTAAGACTTGCATGCCAAGTGTCACCAAAGGAGATAGTTGAAAGAGCTAAATTTGGCAAGGTGGTCGGAAGAAAGAATGGGTAGATATTTCCAGAATTAGCGTCCCAGAGGAGAACCGTCCCCTAAGCGTGATCAATTATAAACATAGAGAATGGATTAAAAGAACACGACAATGATTATAAAAAACAGAGATATCGAATGTGTTCTAATTCGGATCCATAAAGAATATCTTTCAAAATAAGACATCGAACAGATATGGAAAGATGAACATTATTAAAGATTCTGTATGCCCAAGAGTCATTATAGAATGATATTGTTAATAACATATGATCCTATAGGGTCACAGCCCATAGCAAGTTACCATCAATTGATTATTTATTAGTATAACTTGGTTATTAATAAATATCAACACTTGTATGTAATTGGAAAAAAATATTTTATGAAAATGATATTTACCAACATATTGGGAATTATTATTTCTAGGAAATAATAATAAAGAGAACAAAACTAGCAATATATCATATGTAATGATTATTTAAGTTGTGTACAAACTTTTGGGCACCTTAGGTAACCAATTTAGTTACATCTAACTAGCTAGGTGTGCATAAAGTAATTGGCAAATGGGATTTGTCTCTTTCTTGCTTTATGGCCGAAAACAAGGAGACACTGCATTTGTTACTTTTTCATTTGTTTAATTTACATGCCATGTTTGTAAGAATGCCTTACTTCTTACTTTAGTGACTTTCTTTTTGCCGATGCTCTTGGATATAAAAGAAAGTCTTTAGATGAGAAGGTGATGGTCTTTTTGCATATTATTCTCACTCTTTTGAGGTTGCCAAAACCGTAGGTTTTGAGCTCTCTTCCATCCTCTTCTTCTTCCATTTGATGCTTAGATATGAAGCTCATAAAGTTGCATCTCTTTAAGCACATATTTGGTATAATTCTTAAAGCTTAAAAAACAACTTTATAACAAGGTTTTACTAGCATATTTTTGTGGTGCAAAGCTTGCTTGGTGGATACATTACAGAGAACTTCTACTTAGAGTTTTAAAGCCATCTTCATCAACTTCTTAATTACCAAAAGGAACCAAAGTCTTCAAAGTTTGTTATGATTTCTTCTTCTTTAGTTATGTTTAATCTTTCTAAGTTCTTGTAAAATGATCATAGGTAGGTATAAAATGGTTCTAGCTTATTCAAACAAAAATGTTGTCGTTGTTAATTACATCTAATTCTGTGACTATAATTTGGACTATTTTTGAATAAAAACCCAACAATTGGTATCAGAGCCATTTTTGCCAGATTAGTTAGTTTATTTTTTAAGCTGTTTTTTTTTAAAAGATGGATGGTTTTCTCTTTGCAAGAAAAATTCATACATATATTCTTTAACAACTTTATATTGTTAATTTTTGTGACAAAAGTTTACATGCATTTTTTGTCATAAATTTGTTTTAGAAAAACAAAGAGTTGTTTTATATAATTTTGAGTATATATATGTATGATATGCATAAACTAGCCTTGGACCCTTGTGTTGTTGTTTGTGGTGATTTGCTTAAAACAGTTGTAATATTTATATTTTTATTTATATGGTATGTAATAATTAAATAAATTAGTTTTCATTTTGTTTATTTGTGTAAGTAATATATTAGTTTTAGAAATAATTTATTTTGTACAAAACTGTAACAAGAAATGTAGATAGAGCCTTTTTTAAGATCAAAAGAGGTTATTTTCGCAACTTTTAATAGCAGGTACAAATGCAACCATTTCTAAAAAGTGTTGTTGTTGGAAAGTGTTGCATCAGATTCTCATACAGCGGGTGCTAAGGCAACACTTTCCTGATATGTTGCATGTTGTTGAAAATACACCCTTCAAGAAGCTTTCAACTTTTTTGAAATCAATGGATGTTTTCTCAAGTGGAAGATTCAATAACAACATCACTATAAGTTTTTTTGGTCCCTTAAATGTCATTTTAGGAATGGACTTTGTATTTTTGTGATGGCTCACAAAAATGTCACTAGACTTGTTTGGTTTATGCACATATGTTTTTTTTTTTCATGTTTGTGTTGTTTAATTTATGTTGTTATTATTATGTTATGGTCGATAAATTAGTTTTCAAATGATAAATAATATTTGAACATAAATAACATCACAAAGGAGTTTGGTTTTAATGAAATTTACCTTTTAACATAAAATGGTAAAAATAGTTTTAAAATAAAACAAACTTTATTTTTTAAAACTAGTAACCGGTAAAATTTCGGGATTAAAATTATATAAGTTTAAAATTGAGATTTATATATCAAACTCAAAACCTTATTTTATAAAAGGAATCTTTATTAAAAGTTTTAAAAATATTCTAAAGTGCTCAAACGGTAAAACTTAATACTAGCTATTAAATTTAAAATTTCACCGCGTCAATTTTATAAAACCGGATTTTATAAAAGAACATTGTTAAAATTTAATTTTTACATGAAATAATATTATTTTTTAAAACTATATCATGTATTATTGGATGCATGCAATAGTAATGATATAATACAATTTTTAAACTAGAATTATATAAAGATCAAAGACCCCGTATAAACCTCAAATCTATGCAATCGATTTTAAAAAATACTCGCACATCTCTTGTATGAATTAATGAGATAAAGGAAACCTAACCGCTTAGTGTTATCTTTGATGGTCGAGGTGTTTTCTCACTTTCTATAACCAAGTTATAAGCCGATTACACAAGTTTTTTAAATTGGATGATTTGATCGGGAATCTTTTGTGATAAAGGATACCTAAGCAAGAGATTTCTGAGGCATAGATGGGATCAAACATGTCTAATTAATTTATGTTATTAGCGATCCCATAAATCTAAGAATTATATATCATTATATATATGATAGTCGATATCTACCTAGTTGGATTCAAATTAATGGGATAAAGGATACCTAACCAGTTGTTTGTTTTGCAACTTGGATCTTAGACGTTAATAATTAATGTTTTTGGGAACTAAAAAAGGGAATTAATTATTAAAGATTAAATATCAAAAATACTAAACGAAATTTGTTAATTTTTTTTAGATATATTAATAATCCATTCTCATTACCATGAATCATCATTTTCTATAATGATCTGAAAAACAAAAACGTTCAATAAATATAGTTTCAATGAATGGGTTCATGTCTTGAGAGCCTGAAAATTGTACTCCCATAAATGACCTATTCCTAAACCACCTGCTTTGAACAATAGACATGAACATGATATTTTTTAAAGTCATCACTGTGATGCTAAACATGGTCCTAACATCATACTAGGAACAATTATTCCTGACTTTCAGGAAGTCTTAGATAATATAAATGTATATCTGATGATATAACAGGTTATGCAAATATTCCAATAATACAATTATATTTTGTTTTAAATCAATTCAAACAATAGAATAATACAAGGCTAAAAGGGTCACCCAGTGTGATCTAAGAGTCTCATAGTTTATGGAATGAATACATTTATGCCCCCAAAATACAATAAGGCCCACATAGATGGATCTTGTTTCTTTTATGGAGAAACATGATACTGAAAAAGGAACTACTCCTTTATCTGAAAAGAAAGTCTAGAAGAGACTAGTACTTCAGGTATCTACTAGATAGAAATTATACTTTTCATATAACACTCAAGTACTTAGTACTTAAATGTTAACATAGTATTTTTAAATAGCTTGTAGATATTTACAGAAGAGTAACCAGCTAAGCAAAAACAAGTTGGAAGTACACTCTTGAAGTTTAGTTTATTATTTATACTTAGAGCATAAATTAATTGTAATGTAAAATAATATTTGTTTTGGAACAATGTATGTTTTAAATTTAGCCTGTCTAATATATGTCTCAGTTAATTTGTTAAAATTTGATTATTTACTTAAATCATTTTTTTTCATAATGATCATATTCATATTAGGAAATGATTAAATTCTATTTATGAGACTGGATCTCTTAATAAGAATTGTAAAGTAAATATCAATGTTTTCTAAATAACAAGTTCTATATGGAAGCACTTTTAAATTAAACTTGTTTTGAATCAAAGTTATCTACGACATTGTTATCATTATTATATAAATGAAATACACATATTCCAACTTCAAGAATGGGATATTTGAAGGAAAATAATGTAGTTTATTTGACATATGTGAATATTATTTATATATAAAAGATTCCTAATAATATTTTCACTAAGATGTTGAGGAAATAATTATTAAGGAACTATGCACTATGATGTATGATTTCCTTTCTAGTGAATGTCTAGGATTCAGCAAAATATACCAAACCAACTTTATTAACAACTACAGTCATTGTAATTATATTTTACATGTTCAAATTTAATTGTGAAATCTTTGTTGAAGTTTTCAAATATAAATTTAAGATACAGGCCAGTAATACCATCTAAAGCCTTAGTGATAATAAATGATGAATTAAACTTTACTAGATATGGTTTACTTTCTAAGTAGTGGAAATTATCCTCCTCTATTCTCTTTGTATTATACTTCAATCACTATTAATTGTATTTCGCATACAATAACCAACTAATAAGTAGATAAAAACACTTTATAAGATTTTGTACGGAAAGGCTCCATCGTTATCTTACTTAATGTTTTATGGATTTAAAGCCTATGTTAGACTAAAGCTTATAAACCTAAAACCTACTAAATACATATTTGTATAATACTCTAAAAGGTTGTTTAGATTATTATATACAAACCCACAAAGAATAAGTTCTCTTATTCCTCTGAAAGTTAACTTAGCAGAAATAAAGCTTCTAATGAAAAATCAAGTAGGAGGCACATGGAACTTGAAGTAGCTCAAGAACCATATGATGGTGTTGTAAGAGTTGGCACTAGTTTTAACAAGAAATTTTTGAACATGAATAATAGCTCTTCATAAGCACAAATTATTTGCATTAATGGTAAAAATCATCTATGACTTGATAAAGGTGGAATCTCTCATTGATAAATTCTTCTTGATGGTTTCTGGAAAATCCATCAACTACCAAAATGCTATATCAAATCTTAAATCTGTTAAATGAATTTGATTTATGAACATTGAGATGTAATCATGTATAATAATCAAGTATGGGCTTGATTAATCTTCCTCTCTATAGCAAGGCTAGAAAGATTTAGTAATTCTTTTATAAAGAATATATACATGGAGATCAACACACACTTAGCAAGACTTGTCATAAAAGGATTTTATCATAGTTATATCAATTGACTATGGTCCTTATCATACTCATGATATTGATTATGATCAAACCTTTTCAAAATTAGTTATGATTAGATCAACAAGGATATTATTTACTATAACTTCATATTCTTAATATGAGATATAACAAATAGATTTCAAGAAATACCGTTTTTCTTAATAAACATCTACTTGAAGATATCCATATAGCTTAGCCTAAAGATTTTCTTAATCCATGTTATCCGAACAAAATATGTAAGTCTTAAGATCCACTTCTGGATATAAAGCAAACATCTCAAGGTTATAATCATCATTTTAATATATAAATACAAGGTGTACTTTTATATCAAAATGAAGATGACATTTGTGATTACTAAGAACTAGTGGAAGCATAGTGATATTCTAATCTTGTGTGAATAAGACATACTTAATCATGATAAATTACATTCTGACCATTCCAGGCTTTTTACACATTAACTCAGAATGTGTTTCTAAAATGAAAGACTTAGGAATGACAAGATACTTCTTGGAATGTAAAATCTATAGAGATAGATAAAGATGAATGTTAAAGTTTTAAATTCACATGCGTATATACAAGGTCTTCAAATAGATTAAGATAAAAGATTCATTTGGAGGATTCTTGGCATTGTCACATGGAACCATTTTGAGCTAGCCTCAAAAAGGACCTAACACATAGGTTTGAGCTAGATAAAATGATTTATATTCAGTTTGCTTGGAAAATGAATCCATCATTTATGTCGTATTATGCACAAGACTAGGTATGTGATTATTTTGTGAACATATCATAAGATACCAACTGGATACATCATTAAGTCACTGGATGGCCATAAAGACATTCTAAGATTATTTAAGAAGAACTAAGAGAATATACATGAGATAATCAGTTTAGAAGAAGATCTTTAGGTAAAGAGTTACACAAGATGCTAAATTCAAAATAGATGCATATAATTATGAGTTATAATTGGATTATGACTTCATTATGGAATGTAGAGTAAATTTTGTAGGAATGAGGTCCAAGAAAAACATAATTTCATAATCTACTAAATAAGAATACACTGCTACTTCAGAAGTTGAAATCAAATATGATTGGATGAACAAGATCATTGAAAAACTAGGTTGAGTCCTTCCATTCAGGGATAACCTAGAAGTCTTTTATGACTTCAAGAGTATACTTAATCAAACTAAGAGACTCTATGTCACATCAGAGCACGAATCATATTCTCCAAGATATTTAACTATACTTAGAGTAAAGTCAAATATGGAGATGATTGTATACGCAGAATTCACACAAATTAAATTTAGTTGGACCCATTAATAAAGTCCTTCATTTTAAGTTAAGTATGAGTGGTCACACTTTAACTATAAGACTTCATTATTCTAGAAATGGGATTTTGATTTGAGTTTAGTAGTTGGATATTGGAACATTAAAACAACAACTATTATATTGTTTTAATATATTGGCATATGATCATCACATCAATATTTGTTGTGTTCTATATTAACATGTCTAATCTATGAATAATATCATTATTCTAAAAGTTCATAGTCGGTTATAATTGTGGGAGAAATTATGAAGTGAGACTAATATGAATTAGATTGGTTGACTCTTACCAGATGAATTGTGTTCTATATTAACATGTTTAATCTATGAATAATATCATTATTCTAAAAGTTCATAGTTAGTTATAATTATAGGAAAAATTATGAAGTGAGACTAATATGAATTGGATTGGTTGACTCTCACCAGATGAAAGTAGGCAAGTGGTTGTAACCAAGTTTCATAGGTACTTGTCAGTAAACTGGTACTGAACGGACCCGCATCAAGATCATCTCATGGATCGCTTTCGTGAGTGATACGTGATTAAAAGGTACTATCTTTGTATCCTTAATACCTGAGATACATAGTGGTACTTAAGTGTAGGAAGTGTTGTGCTTAGATATGGTCAAAAGTTGATCCTTAAACGGGTAGTTATAAAGGCCATTTGTAGGTATGGTGTGAACTATGCAAGAGGCTTATGTAGTCAAGATGAGATTTGTTCCTCTTATGTGTTGAGAGTTTGGCATCTACCGCGGTACCCAAAGTTGAACACCAAATGAGATTGATTTCGATCCAAGTCTCATGTCCAACAGGATGTCTGTAACAAAAGGATAACTGATAAACTTACCTTGTACATCAGTTGAAGCTTTGTGCTTTTGGGAATTGAATGTCGATGAATGGCGTTCTTCATCATGTGTTATTGGGGGCGGTGAAATGTTGCTAGATGTTCACCACTGTCTATATTTATCTATGATGAGTCTTATGCAAGTGGGAGATTCAAATATCTTGTATGCCTAGAGTCATTATAGAATGATATTGCTAATAACATATGATCATATAGGGTCGCAACTTATAGGAAGTTACCATCAATTGATTATTTATTAGTATAATTTGATTAGTAATAAATATCAACACTTGTATTTAATTGAAAAAATTTTATTTTATGAAAATTATATTACCAACATATTGGGAATTAGTATTTCTAAAAATAATAATAAAGAAAACAAAACTAGCAATATATCATATGGTATGATTATTTAAGTTGTGTACAAAATTTTGGGCACTTTAGGTAACCAATTTAGTTACATCTACTAGCTAGTTGTGCATAAGGTAATTAGCAATTAGGATTTGTCTCTTTCTTGCTTCATGGCCGAACACAAGGAGACAAAGCATGGGTTGTTTTTTCATTTGTTTAATCTCCATGTCATGCTTGTAAGAATGCCTTACTTTTTACTTTATTGACTTGCTTTTTGCTCATGCTCTGGATATAAAACAAAGGCTTTAGATGAGAAGTTGGTTGGTTTTTTGCATATTATTCTCACTCTTTTGAGGCTGCAAAACCGTAGGTTTGGAGCTCTTTTCCCTCGTCTTCTTCTTCTATTTGATGCTTAGAAATGAAGCCCATAAAGTTTCTTCTTTTTAAGAACTTACTTGGTATAAGTCTTAAAACTTAATAACAAATTTATTACAAGTGCTTACTAGCATACTTTAGTGGTGCAAAGCTTGCTTGGTGGTACATTATAGAGAACTTCTACTTGGAGTTTTAAATCCATCTTCATCAACTTCCTAACTGCCAAAAGGAACCAAATTCTTCAAATGTTGTTTTACTTTCTTCTTCTTTGGTTGTGTTTAATCTTTCTAAGTTCTTGTGAAATGATCATTGGTGGGTATAAAATGGTTTTAATTTATTCAAACAAAATGCTTCCGTTGTTAATTAGGTCTAATTTTGTGACTATAATTGGACTATTTTTGAATAAAAATTCAACACAATGATGGGTAGAAGTGTTCTGTTTGCATCTTTTATTTTGGATAATCTTTTATTTTGGATAAGCCCAAATAAGGGGATTTAAAGAAAAAAATACCTTCAGAAGGTGTCATCTGTAAGGATGCAGCAAAGTCTGGATACTAAACACTCTTTGAGGATGACCCAAAATTGAAGGACCCATACGCAAGATGAGAAGATGTAGAATGATTTTAGCATTGGGGACAATTTCCACCACCGTGAACTAGAGAAAAACAAATTTGACACATAATATTGTAACCCCAAAATATTGTCTAATGGAGAAGAAGAGAAATTAGTGAATTTCATAGGAAAACTAGGAATCATTCAAGTCATATAAACACAACCAAAATTACTCAATGCAAAACAGAGTTTACTAGAATATGACATGAAAGGACATGGCGTGGATGGAGCACCATATTATGGATAGGACTGAAGATGGAATGATAGTTTTTGTCCATGAGATGGGTTATTGTTTCAGCGGCCCCATCCACGAACCCTTTGATCCTGACCGCAACCATGTCCACGTGACCCTCGGCATCCGCCACAGGTAGATTAGCCTGCTAAGGATGAGTGGTTGAAGTTACCAGAAGGTTGGTAGGAAGTGTCAGAGACTTTGTGTGATGTCTCATCCGTGGATAAGGCTTGGTGTTGCGGGTGAGAGTTACCAAACTTATCCTTTTTTAATTTAACCTAATTTTCATAAGGCTCGGTGTTAACATCTAACTAATTACGGGTATATTTGAAATATATTTTTTTAAATAAAACTCCTGAAAAGTTATTCTAAGTAGTTTTTTAAAAAGTTGGCTTATAAACTACTTTTTGGTTTCCAATGACAAATTAAAAAGGCTTGAAAAATAAGTTTGTTTATTAGCTAGTTGTGACGTGTCAAATACAACCTTAAATGGGGTGTATAACCATCATAAATTAAAACGAAAATTTCCAATAAATCAAAATAAAACTTACATAGAAAGAAATTAAATCATAATTACTTAAAAAATCAAAATTTAAAATTTAAAAACATAAATATTCATAACTAGTAACATCTCAAATAAGATTTCGTCCGAAAATTGGTCTTTCCAAATTATCTACGAGTGTTGTGTTCAAAACAATATGGTTAATCACCGTTTGTAGCAAAAAATAAAAATTTTCCGAAAATGAAGACGATAACGAAGAAGACATTTTATTTAAAATTGGAGAAAAAAATAGTAGATATGGTGTATAAGTTTAATATTCATAGTGGTTAAAAAAAGGTTGGTGTGGTGTAAAATGGATTTTCTCCAATTTTGAGCACAAATTTTGGACTTTAAATATAATTAAAAACGAGTTATTGATTATATATTCGTGTTCTCCTCCGTGATATCTACGTTTCGATATATCACACGTCCAAAACGGATTAGAAATGAATGAGAAATTACTTGTCAAAGTAGAGCAATTGGAAGAGAAAATAAAAGAGTTAAGTGAGTTTAAAACTCATCCCACATTGGTGGGAGAATGAAGAGGAAATTGGTTTATAACTACAAAGACTAGCTACCTTTGTAAGACATATTAGAACCAAGGCTCTCTCTTGCGCGCACGTAGGGGGGGTGCAAATGTGAGGCAAATTGGCTTCGGGCTACTGAACTTGTGTCGAGCGCGCGTCCTGCGGGCACGAATGCACCACCGGTCGACCAGAAAAGTTCAAGGACCTTTTTTCATTTTTTTCTTTTGGTTAACAGTTACAAAACCGAATTAATAGCAATTAATCATAGATTTCGGTTTTGATTTCTTGATTAATTTTCTTATTTAATTGTGACAGTTAGATTTCGTTTTAATTGCATCGGTTACATTGGGTAGTATATATACAATGCATATGTGACTGATTCCACACACCGGATGAAACGAAATCACTCTCTTCCTCTCTTACGCTTCTGCTTCATCTTTTCTCTCTTGCTGCAATCAAGGTATAATCTGGGCCAAATGAGGGTTCGAGCAATCTAGAAGAATTGCTTTCTACTGTTGTATCCTGGGAAACAAACACCCATATAGGGCGAATTTGTTTTAAAGAAACTGTGTTAAATACAGGCATCAGTCAAGAATTTTATGCTTTTGTTCTTTCGTACAATTTTAGGTTATATTTTTCTAACAGTCTTAAAACAAATCGTTTGTGCGAAACAAACTTGAAAAAAAAAATTTGTTTCTACTTCGTCTTACAGTGTTTATAAAAACGAATTTTTTTTCTTCCTCTCCATAACACTTGCAGAATCTGTTTTCAGAAATCGTTTTCTAAGACATTTTCTGTTTCTTCTGCTTTTTTTGTTTGCTTGTATCTAACTGTTTAACTTTATTGCATCCATAATCTGTTAATGTTTTCAAAGTTTGTTTTCTAAAACAGTTTTCAGATTCTTTCTTTTGTTTCACAGCTTTTCAGAACCTGGTTTCTGGAAACAAACAATATTTAACAGTTTAGTGGTTATTGAATTTTAATCTTTAACAATTTTACATTTGCTTCCTTTTGTAGCATGACTACTGTGAAGGTTCCCAACCACCAAAGCCTAATGGAACTCCTAATGCTCAAGTAGCTCCAATGATGACCATGCCGGTCAATCATGCTGAGAAACCTGAGAAGTTCTCTGGACTGAACTTTAAGAGTGTTGGATTAGTGTCTAAGTCCATAACTATTTTGGTATTTACTTGACCCGATTGTAAGCATGGTCATTTTGGGTTGCCTTCACACTGGTGACTAGACAGGATGACAGTTGAGGAGAGAGGTTGATTAGGGCATAAATATGATTTATTTATTATATTATATGATTAATATAATAATTTGGAATCATATTATTAATTAGTATTTAATCAGAAATTAATTAGGAATTAATTTCGGGATTAAAGGAATTAATTAAAAGTACAGGGGCTGTTTTGTAATTATTTGATAGTTGAGACTTTGGGCTATT
This sequence comes from Lactuca virosa, assembly GCF_052849685.1. Lineage (NCBI taxonomy): Eukaryota > Viridiplantae > Streptophyta > Magnoliopsida > Asterales > Asteraceae > Lactuca > Lactuca virosa. The sequence continues at coordinate 162,778,374 of NC_136433.1, read as the reverse complement.
GGATCACTTTTATTAATGCTTGAACGAAAATCCTAGAAGGATCTAGGAGTTTTCGTCCAAGGGCTTAAGGAAAGGAGTCTATGGACTTGCTTAGGCCCTAAGCTAAGGGATTAGGGTTTCCACCTTGAAACCCTAGCTAGCCTCAAGTATAAATAGAACCCTAAGGCACTAGAATTCGTCCAAGCCTTGGGAAACCCTAAAAGGGACGAATTTTAGGGCAAGATATCCTTCTCTCCTCTCTCCCATATTCATCCTTTCACCTAGTGTGTTTGTGAGCCATTAGAGGTACTACACTTGTGGTACTTGCTTTCAAGAGCTAAGGAAATTCAAGGAACTAGTTGTTATTACTACATAACAACAAAAGGTATGTATTCTATTCTTCTATGTCAATTTCGAAAATAGTAGATGCATGCTAGGGTTCTTTTGTGTTCATAAAGTTGTATAACTAATAGTGAAAACATAGATCCAACTCTAGGGTTGCATGCACACATAGGATTGTTTGTATAAAACCCAACAGTGGTATCAGAGACATTGGTTTTTGTTTTCAATTAGCTTTATTCAAATGTATGAACTTGACATATTAGGGTTTATGGCTAATAAACCCTGGAGGCTTGATTTTCGAAATTAGGGTTTCTAAACCCTAGATTTCGAAATTTTTGGTAAGATTTCCTAAACCTTTTTTTTTTCTTTGGCCCCAAGATTTCGATTTTAGGGTTGTCTAACCCTAGAATTTCGAAATTGCCTCTTTCCCCATGATTAGATCCTAAATTTTAGGGATTTGGATATTGCCATATCTTGTAATTATCCTTTAAATGTTTAAATTTGGTAATTAAAGATTTTGAATATCCCATCCCATAATTTCGAATTCTAGGGGATTTAAGGGACTAGGTTAAATTAATTGTTTAATTTAAGAGATATCCTTACCAAAGTAAAAGATAATTGTCAAATTAATTAGATAATAATTTCTTTATGTGATAAACTTGATTTATTTGAATTATTTGATAGATTATCTTGCAAGAAATTGAATTAGGTCATATTAAGATAATTACTAATTAATTGGTTAATTATTATTAATAATTTGATCTAGAATGTTCTTGCTTATGTTTTGAAAAGTTTCAAAAACTTGCCCTCAAGTTTTGGAATTTAAAAGTTGATTAAAAGTTTAATTTTGAAATGTTAAATTCTAAAACCCTCGTATTTTGAATAAGTTCAAATTACACCCTTATGGTTTTGGAAAGTTAATAAAACCACCTAGTATTTTAAAAGTATAAAATACACCCTATACTATATATGTAACGTTAAAAGTCTAATATTATATATATGAGTAAAAGTCAGTCTTACCGTTAGTAGGCATCATTCACGAAGCTGGTCTATAAGGGGTGTTTAAGGAAATTGCCTATAAAATGGCGATTGAATGGGTATCCACTCTTACCCACCGCACTCTTGACTAGTGGAGGGTCGTTAGCCGAACAGGTAGGATAGGACAGAAACCTTCCATTATAAGTATAATGAAGTACAAAGTAACTAAATGCTTTTACAAATTCCCAAATCTTAGTTACTCTAGGATAAAATGTGAAAGTGATGCTAATCCATGGAATTACACTTTGTGCCCCTGTCAATCGTTGGTGGAGCGCGTGTGGTTAACCGGCACACTAATTTGGGATTGACATTGGCGACAAAGGGTGGCTCGATGTTTTATCATAGATCAATGGAGCGTGTGTGGCTAACCGGCACATTGATTAGGTGATGAAGACATTGAGTGCACCATGTTGGTTCGCATGGTTATTCACAAACTTGTTTGCGATCCTCGGCATCCCAGTCGCAAAATTTGAAGTGCATATCGAGATTTAAACATGCCATTGAAAGGTTCAATGAATCTCAAAAGATCTAGGAGTTTTCAATTCATTTAAAACTTAAATTTCTTTTTCGTTTTTCATGGTGGGAATTGGTAAATCGTCATTTACCTACCTTCAAATATTCTGCAACCAGATTACGGCATCCCTCTTCTAGGTTGTAGAGTATTGTGTTGGATCCTAGCCTTGATGTTTCATTTGGGTGTCACATCAAGGATTCTAATCAACTTAACTTGGATTTTCTCCCGTTTTGTAGATGTCAAAGTATGACAACTATGGTCTTCCCAAATCCCTTGGAACAAGCTTTCCAAATGAAGATGACGTTCCACGATACGATCAAGGAAATGAGAGTCATGCTTCACTTCCTCCACCTCCTCCAATTATTCTCCCTAACCCACAAGTTCAAAGGCTTGAAAAGTTCAAGCTCACTCAAGCCCTATTGGCAAGTAAACACGAAGATGGGAAACCTGTGTGTGCACACATCTTAGAGATGAAGTCACACATTGATAGGTTAAGGATGATGGGTGTCGATATCTCAGAAATGTTGGCTGTTGACTGGGTTCTTCAGTCACTTCCTGAATCATATAGTGAGTTCGTTAGAGAGTACTATATGATGGACCATGACGTGACCCTCATTGATTTGACCTATTTGCTTATAGCTGCTGAATCAGAAATGATTTGGCGTGCTAATCGAGTAAATTTGTCTGGCAAATCAAACTCTCAAAATTCAATGGAAATTGAAAATAGTGACATTGGAAATCCAGAAAAGGTAAATTCTGAGATAGTTCCTTGTGCCATTTTAAAAGAGTCCATCTGCTTCTACTGTCAAGAGAAGGGGCATTGGAAACAAAGCTGCCCTTTTTACCTGAGAGATCTAAGAGATGGGAGAGTCAAGACGTATGGCTCTACTTCAGGTAAAATCCAATAACTAACTCTATAAGTTCCTATTCTTTGATTTTCAATACATGATGTGATAAGATTACATTTTGATGTTTTGTAGGATCGAAGAAAAGAGAGGAAGCTTAAGGGAAGAAGTAAGCTGAATCTGATCGTGAAGAAATGGATTTCGATCGCATTGCTTGAAGATCGGATTTTTGAGCTACTACTTTAGAGTTAGAATAGATTGCTTAGAAATTGAAATAGCATAGTTTTCATTTGAATTGCATTGTAAGGACAAGTTTTTCCGCAATAGAATGAATTTTGATTTCGTCCTATTTATTTATCCTTGCAATGGCATATGTGAAAATGGATGTTTATGTATTTCTAATTTTAGCAATGTTGAATTAGATGTGATTCTTGATTATGTTATTTGTGAAATGTCGAGGATTTGCCAAATAAAGGAAGATTCTCATCACCCAAGTTTCAATTGGACAGAAACTTGGAATCATACAACTTGGTTGCGTGATGAATGAGAAACTTCATATTTTGGAAATTAGACTAATTCTTTGGCAAAGTGTCAAGAGAAGGACCAGGAGATCGAGTACACTAGGTTGTGCGTTGATCAAGTCCACCACAAGAGTGATAAAGATATTCATCATGATTTACTAAAGGTTGGTAAATATGATTATACTTATAAGATTAAGTATAATTCTGAGTTGATTGAAAGAGTTTAAATCAATAGCAGAACGAATAAGAAGAATCAAGTAGGCAGAAAGATAAAAGTTTCTCTATTCTAAGAAGAAGGGAGAGTACCTTTTATTGTGTTTTATGATAAGTCTTAATGATTAAGAACCATATCTCAATTGATCCTCTAAGTGAGTCTTAGTGCAATTGCATGTCTAAGAAGAGGAATCAAGAATTGTAGAAATGGTTAAATCAAGAAGTCAATCATACTTCGTTCCAATATTAAGTCTTAGAGTCAAGATTCTGACATGAGTGACAAGTCTTAAGTAGGTTTATAACACTCGACAAATGTGGAATTTGGAAAAGTTTTCTTATTCTTGCACATTTGAAATTGGTAAGTTGTGATGTCTTGGATAAGACAAAGACCAACCAGGACCAATTGTGTGAAGTGTTGAACTTGACAAAAGGCTACACTAACTCTTGAATATTTGTTTGTCAAGAAATGGTTCTTGACAAGAGAATCTTATATGTCAAGGAGTCAGTGGGAGTCTTAATGGTCTTGAAAAGTTTCAAGAACAAATCAAGAGTAAACCTAGTTGATCATCACTAGCACACGACTTGAGGTTTAAAGCCTATCGTGGATGACATACTCTTTTTCTGTGCCATTCCAATTGAGTTAATTATGCGTGTGAGTTATATGAGTTCTCATTTGAATGCATAAAGACAAAGCACCTCGATCAGTGGAAAGTACATTGATATGAAAGGGTGAGTTGCTTGGAAGACATGGTGGGCATTCATGTTACCATGAGGCAAGAAATCAAGATTGAACAAGTTCAGTCCATAATGTTTTGGATTTGTCGCAAACTTTCGTTTTGACAAATTCACATGGATAGGAACACATACATCATAAAATCTAAGTATCATAAGGTTTTCCTCCTTCATGAAAATGATTGTGAGGAAATGCTTTCACTAAGAGAGATTTTAAGAAGATAGCAATTGTGAAAATTGTATTCTCAAATTCGATTATGATTACGGCATCCCTTTTCATAGTTCGAATTGTGAGATTTGGCAATTGATCTGAACATTTGGGACTTAGTAACATAAATTCTGAATTGTTTAGACACACATGTGAGCTATCTAAGGCAAAGGTGTATGAGCTTAAAAAGCTTAGATAAAGGCTTATCAAAGCATTAGGTATTAGAAATATGAACTTAAGGAATTCAATAAGCATTGTTTTCTAGAAGTCCAATTGTTTTCTGAATACATGTCAAAGCTAGTGGGAGCATAAGTGTTATGCTGGTAAGAAAATAATCATCATGTTAGTGGGAGCATGATTATTATGGTAAGTATTGCAAGTTAGCAATATTAATTATAGAAAACAAAGATTCACTTTGCAAAGTTGCAAGGGTTGAAAAGTTGTTTTGCTATAATTAAGGGAGAGAATATTATACTTCGTTTCAAAATTCTAAAGCTTAGATCGAGAAATGTTAATAAATTTAGTCAAGGATACATAGTGCATTCTCAAAATTCGATTATGATTACGACATCCCTCTTCATAGTTCGAATTGCGGGAACATGGCACATAAAATATTATGGCAGAAGGCTGATAAAGTATCACGTCTTTATATGAGACATTATGCATCGTATCTAATACGCTTCGGGTATGGGACCGATTGCATATGTTATAATATTTGACCATTCTAAATTTTCCAAATGCCTAGGGCATTAAGAGGGAAAAAGGACTAGAATCGGTTTTGACTAAAATAATTAAACAACTATCAAAGGACGGTCTGAGGTTCACTGAGGATTTGTCGCTTGTGAGTAGTTGGAAGTATAGTACTGGATGGACTATATGACATTATTATGAATAGATAAGATTCTATTAAGAATAAGTTGTCATATAGCAAATATGGAAATGTTTCCATTAATGGGAGTTGGATATTAAGACTCTATGTAGATTAGAAACTTTTATGCAAAAGGATGTTCAAAGGAATGTACTTTGAGTGAGAGACATCACATCTATAAAATTGTTTTGTAACAATTTCTGATAGAGAACTTAGTAATTTCATTAGCCGGGTCTTGGTGACTTTTGTGCTATGACATTACGAAAGAATCATTGCATAAAGTGTTAGAATCTGACATATTCTAAAAGTGGCAAGAATTTGGTATTCTTATACTAATAATAAAAAAAAAATTGGGGATTGTGAAATGAGTTTCATTGGGAAAGTTTTTCAATTGATCTATTTCACAGAGTATGGACCATAGGAAACCAAAGTGTGCATGCTTGGAGCATGGGACAATTGTGGTTATAATTCGAGTAATAAGTTGATTGTCTGAAACAGTAAACAATGAATAATGAGTAATCAATATGGTGTTTAAATAAAAGTGTTTTTATTTACGCTCAAAAGTTTTGGGGCCATATATGATTAATATTATTATTGCGTTTCACTTTGCATGTTTTGACTTCCAGAATAACTAGGTTATTCAAACATCCACAGTCGGTCATACGTTGGAAGTAGGTATGAAGGAAGACTGTCATGAATCTGTCTGTAGATTGTCTAAAGTGTTTAGACATAGCACAAGTTTGCTGCAGAGTTCATGAGTGCTTTGATAATATTAGAGTATTGGATTAAACCCACGCTCATTTGAATCACTTCATGGTTTTATCACGAGTGATTGGTGAGATGATAACATTGTATATTCTTGAAACCGAGACGTGTTAGTTGTTATTTGCTGGTCGGTTGCACATTGACGATAAGTAAACGTACCAGTAACTTGGTGTTATAAAACTTATTGTTGTGTGTGATTCGATTAGTAGGTGCAAGCAAGCATTTGAGTCGAAGTTTATCCATTCCTTTTACCCAAGGTGGGATAAAAGCGATATCTGTGGGCCCCTCGATGATTTAGTGATGACAAAGGAAAGTGCTCGGCCGGGCCAGGACTGATTTGATTTGTTCAATTAGTCAGTCGTCATAAATCGGAAATCGGGAAACGACACATAGACTGAGAGAATGATTTCAATCCATGTCTCATGTCTATACGATATCTTGTAGAATGGAGGAATATATGATCCCTTATCTAAAGGACACGCGTATCTGATAAGATCAGAGTTGACAGCGCTTTTGGAAGCTACGATTGCTGATCAGGTTCTGAAGTCATACGCAGAATAGTTATTAGACTTATCCAAGTGGGAGACTGTTGGATTAGTGTCTAAGTCCATAACTATTTTGGTATTTACTTGACCCGATTGTAAGCATGGTCCTTTTGGGTTGCCTTCACACTGGTGACTAGACAGGATGACAGTTGAGGAGAGAGGTTGATTAGGGCATAAATATGATTTATTTATTATATTATATGATTAATATAATAATTTGGAATCATATTATTAATTAGTATTTAATCAGAAATTAATTAGGAATTAATTTCGGGATTAAAGGAATTAATTAAAAGTACAGGGGCTGTTTTGTAATTATTTGATAGTTGAGACTTTGGGCTATTGGATCACTTTTATTAAGGCTTGAACGAAAATCCTAGAAGGATCTAGGAGTTTTCGTCCAAGGGCTTAAGGAAAGGAGTCCATGGACTTGCTTAGGCCCTAAGCTAAGGGATTAGGGTTTCCAACTTGAAACCCTAGCTAGCCTCAAGTATAAATAGAACCCTAAGGCACTAGAATTCGTCCAAGCCTTGGGAAACCCTAAAAGGGACGAATTTTAGGGCAAGATATCCTTCTCTCCTCTCTCCCATATTCATCCTTTCACCTAGTGTGTTTGTGAGCCATTAGAGGTACTACACTTGTGGTACTTGCTTTCAAGAGCTAAGGAAATTCAAGGAACTAGTTGTTATTACTACATAACAACAAAAGGTATGTATTCTATTCTTCTATGTCAATTTCGAAAATAGTAGATGCATGCTAGGGTTCTTTTGTGTTCATAAAGTTGTATAACTAATAGTGAAAACATAGATCCAACTCTAGGGTTGCATGCACACATAGGATTGTTTGTATAAAACCCAACAAAGAGGTGGCAGCAGAAGATGCTCTTCTATCTTACCACATTGAATCTTGCTAGATTCTTAACTGAAGAGGCTCCGCGGATGCCCGAAGGAGAAGGAGATGTGCAAGCTTTAACTGCTATTGATGCTTGGAAACATTCTGATTTCTTGTGTAGGAATTATGTTCTTAATGGCCTTGTTGATTCACTTTATAATGTTTATTGTGTAACAAAGACAGCCAAAGAACTATGGGACTCATTGGACAAAAAGTATAAAACTGAGGATGTCGGGACAAAGAAATTTATGGTTGCCCGATTTCTTGACTATAAAATGGTGGATGGCAAAATTGTTATGTTCCAAGTCCAAGAACTACAAGTCCTCCTACATGACATGCATGCCGAGGGTATGGGGTTGAATGAGCCTTTTTCTGTTGCTTCCCTGATTGAGAAGCTACCCCCTAGTTGGGTTGATTTCAAGAATTACTTGAAACATAAGAGAAAGGAAATGTCCATTGAGGACCTTATTGTTCGCCTTCGAATTGAAGAGGACAATAAGATAGCTCAAAAGAGTAGTTATACCCCTACTTCTGAGAAAGCTAATGTGGTGGAGCATGGTCAAACTTCTGGGAAGAACAAATCTGGAAAGGGCAAATTCCAAAAGAAAGGCAAGGGTTCAAACTTGGGAGCCAGAGGTGGAACTTTTAAGAAAAAGTTTCAAGGAAACTGCCATAACTGTGACCAACGGGGTCATCGGGCTGAAAATTGCAAGCTTCCAAAGAAGGCTAAGGAGGCAAATGTTGTGGAGAAGATAACCAAAGATGTGTCTGACATCGACCTTGCAGCGGTTATTTCTGAAGTTAATCTTGTGGAGTCCAATCCAAGGGAGTGGTGGATTGATACGGGAGCTACCTGTCATGTTTGCTCAAATAGAGAATGGTTCAGAAACTTCAAGGTTGTGGATAATGGTGACAAGCTGTTCATGGGAAACTCGGCCACTTCTGATATCCAAGGTGTTGGAAAGATTGTGTTGAAGATGATGTCGGGAAGAGAGCTGACGTTGAATGATGTGTTGTATGTACCCGAAATTCGTCAGAATCTTGTGCCGGGTTGGTTATTGAACAAGCATGGTTTTCGCTTGGTGTTTAAGTCAGATAAATTTGTGTTAACCAAGAATGGTGTGTATGTGGGTAAGGGGTATGCTGATAGGGGTATGTTCAAACTTTGTGTAATGGCTCTTAAGCCAAGTGACAATGATAATGAAATGAATAACTCTTCTACTTACTTGCTTGAGTCTTCAAATATATGGCATGCTAGATTAGGACATGTTAATTTTGATACTCTTCGTCGTTTAATTAAACTCAATCACATACCACACTTTCACATTGACTCAAAATACAAATGCAACACTTGTGTTGAATTGAAATTAACACGACAATCTTTCAAGTCCATTCAAAGGACAACCGAACCACTTGGATTAATTCACACCGATGTGTGTGACATAAAATCAATTCCATCTAAAGGTGGAAATAAGTACTTTATTACTTTTATTGATGATTGCACTAAATTATGCTATGTCTATTTACTTAAAAGTAAAGATGAGGCTATAGAGAAGTTTAAAGTGTATAAAAGTGAAGTTGAGAATCAACTTAATAAGAAAATTAAAGTACTAATAAGTGACCGTGGAGGTGAATATATATCACCGTTTGAGGAATTGTAACATCCTAAAATTCAAGGCCAAAAATTTCGTTTAAATTAAGTTATTATAAAACCAATAGTATAAGAAAACATCCATAATATTATAAAACAATATCAGAGTGTAATCCCAAAGATCTCATGTGCGGAAAACCATAGTGTGATGCGTTGCGATCGAACCAGCTTCTTTCTTTTAAAAACGAGTACCTGATACCAAAACTGTAAACCGTAAGCACGAAGCTTAGTGAGTTCCCCCATCACACCACACACCATACAATAACATACTGTCAGACAATTCTGGGGTGCCTGACTACCCAGGTCAAGCCATTCTGGGGTGCTTGACTTACCCAGGTCAACTCATTCTGGGGTGCCTGACTTACCCAGGTCAAGCCATTCTGGGGTGCTTGACTTACCCGTTGGTCTATTTCGCCCGACTATCGGGGACTATTTCACCCCCTACCACTACCACGTAATAATGTAACACACATATACTGCCAGGCAATTCTGGGGTGCCTGACTACCCAGGTCAAGCCATTCTGGGGTGCTTGACTTACCCGTCGGTCCTTACGACCGACATACGAGGACTATTTCACCTCCTACTACTACCACATAATATCATAGCATAAACATACTGTCAAACAATTCTGGGGTGCCCGACCTACCCTTCGGTCCTAACGACCGAACTTGGGGACTATATTCCCCCTACTACCACTATCACATATAACATATCATGCTAGCACATAAACATATCAGGTAGTAGCAAACCCAGATGAATATCACAAAGACAATCATCCAACATACAACTCCTACTGGTGGGCTGGCATTGTGGCCGTAGACCCACCGCTACTGGAGGGTAACTCACCTCACATTGCTGAAGTCTCGTAGACTCAACCCCACATTGCTGAAGTCCCGTAGACTCAATCCCAGCTGCTGGATGACAGATTCCCGAACTGTCAACACCAAAATAACACCCAATTAATAATTGGCTTGATTCAAGCTCGAGGCCCAATCCAAAGGCCCAAAAGTCCAACTATGGCTCAAAGCCCAACATATGGCCCAATTTTCCAAATTAGGCCCAAACCTTTACAAGGTCTTACCATAAGGCCCAACCATTTAGTCCAGTCCAACATTCAACATTCTAATGGCCCAATATCACATAATCATAAAGGCCCAAACTATGGCACATCTATGGCCCAATTTTCCAAATTGGGCCCAACTCCTCATATGGGCCTCACCTCAAAGCCCATTAATTATTCTAGTCCATTTGCTTGATCTTAGATGGTCCATTAATAATCCAATCATCAAGCCCAAAAGAAAGGCCCAACAATAAACCCAAGTGGAATTAGGGTTTCTCATAAAATGATGATTAGGGTTAAGTTTCCTACTTAACCCATTAAGGACTTAATTCACTAAGGACTTAATCCATTAAGTCTAAAATTGCTTAGATTAATCTTTGCCAATGATTATTATTTAATATTTCAAACTATTAAATAATTCCCATGTGTGTGTCCCGATTAATTCTCAAAATTAGGGTTTTATTGGCATTAGGGTTTTCCAAACCCTAATTAGGGTTTCCAACCCAAATACTAGCCCATTTATCAATTTGTTGGGCTTTTAGGTCAATTAGGGCTTTATTGGACCTATTAGGCCCACTAGAATATCATTAAGTCCATTAGGGTTTTATTTGGGTCAATTAGGGTCCATTAGAGCTTACAAGGCCCATTAGGGTTTCGAGCACCCCAAACGAATCAAACTCAACGAGGTAAGCACGCCACCTGACACGGCGGCCGGTGGCGGCAGGAGGCGGCAGCCACCACCCTACGGTGGTGGTTTGAGTTTCATTTCATTATTCTTCTACTAATTACATTTTACAACCCAAAATAAACACACACACTAAGAGATAAACACACACACAACCACCCTTGTGGTGGCCGGTGGTGGCACGTAGCGGCAGCCACCACCTCACGGTGGTGGTGGCTGTTCTAGGTTTTCCGGCCAAAATAAATCACACATAACACACCCACGACCGGAAACACACACACACACACACACACACACACACCCGTTTTTGCTTGCAAAGAACACCCAACAGCCACCGGATGGCATATGGCGACGATGGCAGAATCATGGAGAGGAGGCAGCGACGGTATTGACGGTGACAATGAAGCATTCACGACGACAGAGGCGATAGCAACTCCGGTGAGTCGGCAACGGCAGGTTGCGGTGTCAGCCACCGGAAATACATCTAAACACCACCACCCTTGCGGTGACACACGATATTCGGAGCGGAAGCAGCGAAATGCACACAGCCTCCGACTAGGACCCAACAGCAGCGACGTCGTAGTTTCTCGGCGGCGAAGGAGTAGCGACAGCGGGATCTAAGGGCCGGAGGCAGCGGCTGCAACGGTCTTGGCCTCCCTCGTTGATCTCAGCAACTTTTTCGGCTTCCCTTACGGTTCTAGCAGCAACGACGTAGCTCCTCCATCAAGGTTCCTTCGGCCGGTCACGGTGGTTCCTCCCCGTCTACGTGCGATGTCCGACGTCATGAGTGGTGGTGGCGGCGTCCGAGAGCAAGGAAGGGTGTTGGCGGATGAAGGAGTCCCGATGATGGCGGCTGGTTTGAGGGATTCCTAGGGTTAGGGTTTATAACTCTTAAATACCTGTTCCATCTTACAAGTTTGCCATAATGGCAATATAGGTCCCTCCCATTCGAGTTTCTTTCAATATTATGCCATAATTTACAAAGCAGCCCCCCAACATCCAAAATCCTTTCACAATTAGGTCTGAATGATCAAACTTCAGCCATGTTAACATTTTAGTCCCTCCTCCCCACATTCTTTTCAACTTAAGTTCCAATAATTACCACGAAGCCCCTGACTTCAAAAATTCTTTATAATTAATTCGGAAATTATATTTTAACCCCTAAACTTTCAATTATTTATTTTAGGGCCATTATTCGTTCATTAATTTATTTATTCACTTAATAAATAAACGGGGTGTTACAGGAATTTTGTGCAACTCATGGTATCATACATGAGCTTACTACACCTTATTCACCACAACAAAATGGTATGGCAGAAAGGAAAAATCGGACCTTAAAGGAAATGATGAATGCCATGTTGTTAAGTTCTGGGATGCCACCCTCAATGTGGGGGGAAGCTATACTTTCAGCTAACTACCTTTTAAATAAGGTCCCACGAAAGAAATCGGATAAAACACCATACGAGTTATGGTCAGGTATAAAACCATCCTACAAATACCTTCGAGTGTGGGGGTGCCTTGCAAAGGTCGTGGTACCTGCACCCAAGGTGGTTAAGATAGGACCCAAGAATGTTGATTGCATATTTGTTGGATATGCACAAAATAGTAGTGCGTATCGATTTCTTGTGCATGACTCAAAAATTCTAGAAATTCACAAAGGCACAATAATGGAGTCAAGAAATGCATCGTTCTTTGAGAATGTGTTTCCATGTCTTCATAACATTGAGACAAATGCTTCAAAGTTAATTGAGCACAATGAATCCTCTTATGAAGAAGAAATAGAGGATGAAATAGAGCCCCGTAGAAGTAAAAGGGCATGAGTGGAGAAGTCGTTTGAAGATGATTTCTACACTTACATGGTTGAAAGAGAGCCTCACACTTTCAAAGAGGCAGTCACCTTCTCAGAAGGACCTCAATGGAAAGAGGCAATTAAAAGCGAAATGGATTCAATCTTGCAATACCATACATGGGAGCTAGTGGATTTACCTCAAAGTTGCAAACCACTAGGCTATAAATGGATTTTCAAGAAGAAAATGAAAGCGGATGGAACCATTGACAAGTACAAGGCAAGACTAGTAATTAAAGGCTATAGACAGAAAAGTGGCCTTGATTATTTTGATACGTACTCTCCTGTCACACGTATTACATCCATTAGATTGGTACTTGCAATCGCTTCTATAAGAAATCTTGAAGTACATCAAATGGATGTTAAAACAGCTTTTCTAAACGGGGATTTAGAAGAAGAAATCTACATGGAACAACCAGAAGGGTATGTTGCCCCAGGAAAACAATCAAAGGTTTGCAAACTAGTGAAGTCATTATATAGGTTGAAACAAGCCCCAAAACAATGGCATCAAAAGTTTGACCATGTGATGTTGGAAAATAGATACAAGATTAATGAATGTGACAAGTGTGTTTATGTTAAAAACACAAGCGGGGGTTATGTTATCTTGTGCCTTTATGTTGATGATATGCTTATCGTTGGTAGCAACGATAAAATGGTTCAATAAACAAAGGACATGCTAAAGGCAAGATTCGACATGAAAGATATGGGTTTAGCAGACGTCATCCTTGGTGTAAAGATCACAAGGACTGCAAATGGACTTACTTTAAATCAAACCCATTATGTGGATAAAATTCTTGAGAAGTTCAACTCCGGTGATACTACTGTAGCTAGGACACCAATTGATACAAGTCATCATCTAAGTAAAAATAGAGGTGAAGGAGTTGCACAAGTCGAATATGCAAGAATTATTGGTAGTCTGATGTACCTTATGAGTTGTACCAAACCTGACTTAGCTTTTGCAATAAGCAGACTAAGTAGATATACCAGTAATCCAAGTGATGAACATTGTAAGAGTATTAAAAAATTATTACAATACTTAAGATACACTCGCAATTATGGGTTGCACTATACAAGATATCCCGAGGTGATAGAAGGGTATAGTGATGCAAATTGGATATCTGACATTAAAGACTCCAAGTCAACCAGTGGGTTTTTGTTCACACTTGGAGGTGGAGCTATATCATGGAAATCTTCAAAACAAACAGTTATAGCTCGATCCACCATGGAATCGGAATTTATAGCACTTGATAAAAGTGGAGAAGAAGCTGAATGGCTCCGACAAATTTTGGAAGATATACCATGATGGCCTAAACCAGCTTCGGCAATCTCAATCCATTGCGATAGTCAATCGGCAATTGGACGGGCGCAAAGTGCTATGTATAATGGTAAGTCTCGACACATCCGTCGAAGACACAACACCATTCGACAACTACTCTCAACAGGAGTTATCTCAATTGACTACATAAGGTCCAAGGATAACACTGCGGATCCACTAACCAAAGGGTTAAACAGGGAGTTAGTTGCAAAATCGTCAAAAGGAATGGGATTAAAACCCATGAACAAATAAGTTATTGCGAAGGAAAACCCAACCTAGTTGACTGGAGATCCCAAGATCTAGGTTCAATGGGACAACCTACTTGCATATAACATATGTGGATCACTGTGGGGGTCAACCCCAACCCATTCCTATAAATAACAGTGATGCAGGTTAAGCTTATAGTAGTTGGTGATAAGTTGGAAATTATCACGCTTTAGCTTTTAATGATTATGATATAATCACCTATGTGAGAGAGAAGTGGGATCGCTTCAAAGGGAAATGAATGGTCAAGTTCCTAAGAGCTCTTACAGAACCAGGCAAGTGTCCATGACCAAAACGGACACATCAATGAGAACCTAACTGGGTCAGGGAGAATCATGTGAGACATGTATTGATTATTTACACAAATGGCAGAACAGTTCAAGGACATCGAGTCTACTGGTCTGCTAGTAAAATAAATATGTATCTTAAGGGAAGGTTCAAAGGGTCAAACCTACCTATCATGTGCATGATTCAACTGCTGGATTTTACCTAAAGCAGCTTGGAATTGCGGATGCTGAAGCAAGTTTCATTCATGTGGGGGATTGTTGGAAAATTAATTTAATTAATTTCCAAAAGTGGATTTTCTCCAATTTTGAGCACAAATTTTGGACTCTAAATATAATTAAAAACAAGTTATTGATTATATATTTGTGTTCTCCTCCGTGATATCTACGTTTCGATATATCACACGTCCAAAACGGATTAAACATGAATGAGAAATTACTTGTCAAAGTAGAGCAATTGGAAGAGAAAATAAAAGAGTTAAGTGAGTTTAATACTCATCCCACATTGGTGGGAGAATGAAAAGGAAAATGGTTTATAACTACAAAGACTAGTTACCTTTGTAAGACTTATTAGAACCAAGGCTCTCTCTTGCGCGCGCACGCAGGGGGGTGCAAATGCGAGCCAAATTGGCTTCGGGCTACTGAACTTGTGTGCGAGCGCGCGTCCTGCGGGCACGAATGCACCACTGGTCGCTTTGCATTTTTTCCTTTTGGTTAACAGTTACAAAACCGAATTAAGAGCAATTAATCATAGATATCGGTTTTGATTTCTTGATTAATTTTCTTATTTAATTGTGACAGTTACGATTTCGTTTTAATTGCATCGGTTACATTGGGTAGTATATATACAATGCATATGTGACTGATTCCACACACCGGATGAAACGAAATCACTCTCTTCCTCTCTTACGCTTCTGCTTCATCTTTTCTCTCTTGCTGCAACCAAGGTATAATCCGGGCTAAGTGAAGGTTCGAGCAATCTAGAAGAATTGCTTTCTACTGTTGTATCCTGGGATACAAACACCCATATAGGGCGAATTTGTTTTAAGGAAACTGTGTTAAACACAGGCCTCAGTCAAGAATTTTATCTTTTGTTCTTTCGTACAATTTTGGGTTATATTTTCCTAATATATATATATATATATATATATATATATATATATATATATATATATATGAAAGGAAAAAAACTTTTTTTATGTGTGCAGACACCTCAGTAATGTCGAGAGTTGCTAAAAACCTCTCATTCTAATCTTAGGTTGGAGGGAGTGGTAACACTCTTAGCACATTTTCATGTAGGTTTTTTTAGATTTTTTATGCCATCTAGACTTAGCATGTCTAGAAAAAAAATGGTAGGGAGTGATAGTATGTTAATTTAATAGATATGGTTTTGACCAATGAGCTTCTAGCTTAGCGGTAGATATCGGTAGAATTAGGTGTTAGTTTAGAAATAAATTTATATTTATATTTTCTAGATAAAAAAATAGATATGATTTTGGAGTAAAAATAAGCTAAGAACCAATAGAAGCCACCAATCCTCTCTCTCTCTCTCTCTCTCTCAACTAATGGCGAGGTGATCCTAGCGAGCCCCCCTAACGAGCGCTCCGGGGTGGTGTTCCAAATGCTTAGCGACCCTTTAGCGAATGATTTTGGCGTGCGAATCCCTCTAGCCTTAGCAACACCCTTTAAAATATCATATACCACTTATTTACATATCTTTTTGTGATAGATCCTTGAAAAATTATAACATTAATGTTTGCGTTTGTTGATAGTTTTGTCTGATCCCCGACTATTCATTGCTTAATTGCTTTGTCGTGTTCACGTGACACACTGGAGAAAAATAAAAGTTGGTACCTTTTTTCTATCAATCACATGTTGTTCCCTACCGTGTCAAAATTAAAGTTTGGTTTCAAATATATATATGTTGAGTAGATCTAGTTATTGACATGTATTATGACAATAATAATTATAATTTTTTGGAACTGATTAGTTCGCACATTTCCTGATATTACTCTTTAAATCCAGATATTTTTGTTTATCACAATATCTAGTTATTGATATTTTTGTTTATCACAATATCTACCGTGTGAACTTTATACCTTTGATTTTACTTTTAGTTAAAATTCATACAACCAATTATGAGGTTATGGGTTCAATTCTAGACAGAAGAGATATTTAGTTTAATTATTTGCCGTTCAAAATAATAATAATAATAATAATAAAAAGTTAAACTTCATTATCTAGTTTATACGATCAGTTAAAGTTTCTATCCTTTTGTATTATTGTCTTTTTCATGCATCAAAATATTGGTTGTGTGGATCATACTTACACGACAGAATCCATTCATAAAGAGACAAGCAATTAATGATTATTAAGACCATCGATACATCATGATTTTTAAAGTATATAAAAGAATACAAAATATTTTTATGGGAAATTGAGTAATTTAATTATTTTTTGTAGTTAGTTTTTAAAAAAATAACTATCTTTAAAAAATACTGGAAAATAACTACTTACATTCCGGACCCATATTACGAAACCGGTTAGTGGGCTAAAAAATCTGGCACAATACTATGGTTCTCTCTATATATACAATGTTCAATGGAGTACGAACACCCATTGCTTTGGACTTCATTTCGAACTTCGATAATTTGTTCTAGACTTCTTCCAAATCTAAATGTCTTTTACCAGTGAAATGCTCCAATATTTTTTAGTATGTGTCAGTCTCGATTCTTTGTATGATTATATGTCATTAAATGTGATTATATGTTCAAAATTAAACGTTATAGAGCTTTTTTGTATGATTAAATGTGATTAATAAAAAATAATTGGGTTTTCTTCGATTTTTGTTGTTGTTATGCTTATTATATGATTATATATGTTTAAAAAGAGTACTTATAGCATAAAAAATCAATTCTTAATCAACCTGCAACTGCTACATGATGTATTTATTGACTTCGGAATGCGAAAAACATCTATGAAATACATGGAACAAGTCCTGAATGCATAGAACTTGTCTAGAATAAATAGTCCATAATACTACCCTTTTAGTCCAACCCTTTTAGCATAACAAAACATATGCTACGGTTGTCACCACAACCTGCAAACTAGAACTGGATAGAGAAATAAATGCATGATTACACACCACGAAATGTGCGACACAATTTAGGGCTTCCTATTTTGGTGTGTAGGTTGACATGTCGATGAGTGTTGAATGTAACTCATTATTATGTTGTGCAAGGAGGTTGTTATCAGGTGTGCTTTGACAAGAGAGTTTTTTTCCTTGTGAACGGATTGCGTTTCGGGGAGTATATTTCGACTCTTTTATCTTCCACAAAATTCAATGAAAGTTGTTGACGTTATACAAGTGTTCAATCATTCACTCCGCCAATTATCTGATGAAGACTTGTGCAATTTTTCCTGATGTATATGTTACAGTGTGGCTTTTGTGGCATATACCCTCAACAGTCATTGCAGGAAGAACACATTGCATTTTTCTTTGATTTGGAGCATTTCAATAAGTATAAAGTTACTACCAGTAAAATCATGATTTTATATCACATAATTCGATTAATTTATTGCTATAAACGTCAATGGTAACACATGTACCCTTGGGGAAGAGCAATATGGGATTACATGTACATATAGTTATCTACTGCCTTTGATAAGACTGGGGAGCATCTACACTCCGCCTAACCAAGAACCGGCATGAAACTTTCCTATGTTTTGCATGGATTTGTGTATGTTTTTCCACTGTCCTTGATAAAACTTATTATGCAAAAGTATTTTAACATTATTATGTTTCCTAGTGGTTCGACATCTTAATTTTTTAGATTTAGATCTTGAAGACATTTCCAAACAATAGGATTATTGATACCCCCAAAGTGAGTGTGATCCCTCGGTCTGTTGCATGATCGAGGCTAAGGCATTTTATGTCGAATGATTGTACATATGTGCTTGATGTTAGCAGGGTATGTATCTTAGTTTACCATTTAATTTATAACTTACTATGCAAAGATATTATATCGTTAACCTTTATTTATTAATTTATGTAAGACCCCCATCGAGATCTTACAACCTACTCAGGCGAAGCGTGCTGCTTTGTGGTGGGATGGGAGTTGGCCATGGATAGACACTGCGAATTTACATATTTGATTTTTGGTTTTTCAGTATGTTTGGGACAATTTTGTTTTGCTGATGTAATATGAACAACTATGTTTGATCGAATAAGATGTTTAATAATTTTTTAGAAGTTACAAACTAGGTAAATACATGACTAAGGGTTTTTTTAATCAATAGTATCATATGCTTGATTATTTCTTGACTAGATTTAACATTAGACTTGGCCTTAGACTTACCCTTACTTTTGATACTTGACTTAGTCCTGTTATGATTTGGTTTTTGTAGAATATATGGGATACAGAGCATCATAGTTTCTACTTGTGTGACCAATCATTTGGCAATGATTCTATTTTTTCTAAACCAGACCTTCACCTTGGGATGAGATATAGTTATGGCTTCGTGGACGCCCGTCTTGGCATTTACCCATCAATGGTGGTAATACAACCATGACTTCATTCGGTTGTTCATATTTCACTAGAACTAGCATATAAAACACCACATATTTATATGTTGATCGATATGTTCCAGTGTGAAGTATGATTTGACCCATTTATGGCAGTGTTTATATCTCAATTCCTTAAATGTTGCCATAACATGATAAAACGGTATACCCGACAATTGTTATTTCCCATATATACAGGAACGGTCTTCTATGTTGGTTTCTACCTCGATCTCTTCTACAATTAAGACTTCATTTCCCTCTTTCTCCCTCCATAGTTTGCTTCAATTGCTTCCCCTATCTCATTCTTCTACAAAAGACAACCATATAGTCTTCTTCTACAACCACCGCAACGACCTTCTCTTTGCTCCAATCACTTTACCCTTACTTCTTCCAATCTTACTATTCTTTGAGTCTTGATAAAAACCAATTCATCATTCCCCACTTTCTGTTTTTCTAACGCCAAATGCTAATAGGAGGATTTGGTTATTACTGTCAATGCCTACTGCTAGGAACATTGTTATCAAGTATTTCCATTTTAGGTGAGATACGTTAATGATAATAATAGGACGCAAACATGCTTGAAAATGCTTGAATCTACACAATAATTTAATATATTACTCTTTAAATAGAATACATGTATAACAAGTACAAAAATATTGAAATTTTCATTATATAAGAAATATTATTGCGCAACCGATAGCCATAAAAAATATTGAAATTTTCATTATATAAGAAATATTAGCACGCAGATAGCCATAAAAGATATTCAAATTTGTTGTCGTTATCTGTCTTTATATGTGTAACAGTCCTTGGATTCGTCCTCTCTAATTTGTAACAATATAAAGGAAGTCAATGAAAGCTTTCTTCAGGGGTCCATCTCAACAGATTTAGGGTATACCTTTTGCACTCCATGCTTTCCAGTATAAAATATGTACACTAAGACGGTCATTTAAAGTTCATTGGATTTGTTTTCCTTAAAGCATATACCATGTACTATCAATTAATATTCCCTTCAAGAAGTGACCCAACACTTTTCTTGTTGGCTTGGCGATGATGGTGACGAAGTTATGTGTTTGAGCAAGTGTGGTTATCCAATAGTTTAGTGACATGAAGTGAATTAGTATATTTATCCTTTGTAGCCCTTAAAAGCCATTTACAATTTTTCACAAGGCAAAAAACTTTAGACTTGTCTTTTGTAGATTTGGTCACTCTTATTTGAAAGCACTCGATAATACATTTGAATCCCTATTTAAGTTTAAGCTCTTCTTCGCTTTTAAAGAGTTGAAAAAACTTGACATAAGAAGAATAATTATGGGCTACAACACATTTATGTTTTTGTTTTGATAATTCAGAAAATGGTAAGGGTTTATACATCTGCCAATCAGTGGTTTGTGTTTCATCAAAATCTAAAAAATAAAAAGGGTAACATTCCTATCGAGGTTTCCAGGCTTGTCGGGGATCAGTTTCCTCCTCTTCAGATTCAGGCTCATCCCCAACAAATTCAGTGAAGCTATTGAATTGTTCAACTGGCTCTCATGTGGAGTTATATTACAATCATCAACCAACAACATTAGTTTTTCCTGATCATTTGCAGATTCATCAACAATAAATGTTGGAGCAGCATTAACAACAACCATACATTTATACCTAAAATCACCCCCTTTTACAGGATCATTGTAAGAAGGAACATGATTCAATGATTACAAATTTTGTTACTTCCAGCACCGGAAGACCCATTGCCACCAAAACGATTTTCTCTTAAAAATCGATTAATAACACTTTCCATAACATGATAGACAACAAACAATTATACTGTATTAGGAGGTATACTTCTAACAAAACTAAGAAAATATTTGACATCAATATTATCAAGAATCGGCATAACTATGTTTGATCCAGGACATTAAAAGGACATACATATTTGAGTAGAGTGTAACATGGACTTGAAAGCAACCAACGTAATCAACCCACCAAAGTTGATATCACTACTTGTAACAACGTAATTTTTCAAAACAATTTTTCATTTAAAAACATTCATTCTCACGATAATCATAAAAACATAATGTGTCCACTGTAACATAACAAAACATGTCCCAAGATCTCGATATCATAAACTCCATAAGTGTGTACAGATCATGCCGGCGCCTTCCCGCGATCCTCGCTAGTACCTGAAACACATCACACAACAACTGTAAGCATAAACGCTTAGTGAGTTCCCCAAAATACCTCATACCCCACATACGCCTTTCCAGGCCACAACTCTGTAGGATCTTCCGATCTGTGTGTCTCAGGGGACTCCCGTCCCGAATCCTGGTAGACCTTCCGGTCCGTACCCTCTTGACCTTCCGGCCCATATCATCTCGACCTTCCGGTCCTTACCATACGTAACATACATAGCACATACACACATATCATCTTGACCTTCCGGTCCTTATCATTCATAGCCTACATAACACATACATATCACATAACCGCATATAGCACATACATCATAGCATACAAGACCTTCCGGTCACACATAGGTACCCTTCCAGGTACAGTATAGTGAGAAAACTCACCTCAATGAAGTCGGATAACCTCTCGTGCTCAACGTCCCGACTTAGCCTCCTCCTATTATTCAAATAACATTCCCGATCAATACTCTCTCATGATCTCATCTCTACAGACTGGGTAGAAGGCCATTCTACCCTTCCCTGAACTCTCCTGAATCAGCCTTGACCAGAACCCTAAAGTCAACGAAAGTCAACGGTCAACTTTGACCCGACTCGCCGAGTGCACTAGGGTGACTCGGCGAGTACACGCCTGCCCTCTACGCCCCTGGTCATCCCTTGACTCGCTGAGTCAACCTTATACTCCACGGGTCGTCACAGGTCGCGAGTCGCGGGGCAACCCGACTCGACTCGTCGAGTCTGCTCATGGACTCGACGAGTTCATTACATGCTCACACTCAAATGACCTTCTGAGGTCAGATCTGTTCCTCTAATCCATAGATCTAACCTTCCCAAGCTCAATAAACACGTAAAGGTTCGAACTTGATACTCATGCAACGTCCAAATGACTATACTTGATGATTTAGCCCCAAATACAACATCCTAAGTCCAATTCTTTCATATCTCATCATAAAGCAAGATGGATAAGGTCCTCTGGACCACTATGGGTCCAGATCTGAAGCCGAAACATGATAAGGGACCATATCTCCAACAAATCATCCCAATAAAGGGTATAGAAAACCCTAGATCCATGGATTCTTTATCAAAACAGAAAGAGGATCGATATGCTACCTCAAAGATGATGCCCTTTGCTTGAAAACCACAAATGTGCAACCTCCTTGGCCTCCTCTAAGCTGGAATCAACTTCTTCTTGCAAAATCAGCCCACAAAGGTCCAATAATGGCTTCTTCTCTCTCTCAAACGCTCAAGCACTATTAGGGTTTCTCTCAAGGGTCTGGTAGCCGCAAATGGTGGCTATAAGGGTCCTTAAATAGGTCCCAAACCCGAGGAATTAGGGTTACATTAAACAGCGTGGACTCGCCGAGTCAATGAATGGACTCGCCGAATCCTTCATTAAATCAGGCCAACACATCGCGATCCAACTCGGCGAGTCTGGGCGCCTACTCGCCGAGTCCCCCCTCTAAAACTCAATATAAAATACTTAAAATAGGATACCTGGGAATCCGGATGTTACACTTCTTATATGTACACCAAAGTATGTGTAGTATGGAGTAATATTGCGTAGATCCTTCAATTCGTTGTCATTGTCTTCCACTAGAAACGGGTACTCTAAAAAATTCCTTATACAAACTCATTTTTTTGGTATCTAAAAGCTTTATGGGTTTATGCAACAACAATGACAATACAAATACCCTAATATTACTAGTCTGGAACGTCCGTACATTCCGAACTAATCTTCGGAATGATTTCTTTCAATCTGAAATATACGAGTGTCAGATTCCAAAGAATAGTAATACCAACCACTACCAAATCTGTATTCCAAAATAACCATAAGTATTTTGGAATATAGTATTCCGAAGAAAGTCGTTATTTTTCAAAAACTAAAAATAATAGTTATTTTTTATCAAATACTACATCTATAATCTATAATGGTTAGATTACTCAATTTTTCTATTTCATTAGTCTTTTAACTATTCTTGTTAGTAACTAAATATTTATTATTTTCTATCTTACTAAAACATATAACTTTCATTTTATATATACTAGTTGTGAGACAAATGTAGTACATGGGTTAATTTAAAAAAAAAAAGTTAAATATAAAAGTCAAAATATTTGAGAACTTTGAATTTATAAGAAAATAAGAAAAATAATAAATTATTATTACTGAAATTTTTTATCTTTTAAATACAAACAAATAAATTAAATAAATAAACAAAAGAAACTAATGAGCTTTAATTTAGGAATTTTGAAATTAAAAGGTAACTTCATTAAAGAAATTGATATCCATTTATTACTACATTTATTGTAATGTATATTATATGAAATTTAATAAAATAGAAAAACTCACAAAATGACATGTAGAAAAAAAATCATTCAAAATAACCACAAAATGACATTTGACAAATTGAATAAGAGTGTGACATATGACAAAAAAAACATTCATTTATTAGAGTAGAAAAGTTGATTAAACCTTACT
The DNA here is from genome assembly GCF_052849685.1 of Lactuca virosa. Taxonomy (NCBI): domain Eukaryota; kingdom Viridiplantae; phylum Streptophyta; class Magnoliopsida; order Asterales; family Asteraceae; genus Lactuca; species Lactuca virosa. Next base: position 162,754,596 of record NC_136433.1, on the reverse strand, counting down.
ATTAAATAAGAAAAAAAATGTTTAATCACTAAAAATCAACCAAAAATAAGGTAATTCTAATACATAAATGGTAATGTGGTTGGCAAAAGGCGACTAATAGTCTTTATGACAACTTTTTTACATCCATTTGGTTTCAAACTTTCAATTTTTTATGTCGATGTCGTCGGTCTTTGCGGTTGGAAGATTTTGTGGTTAGAAATTAATGTTATATTGTTGTAAAAAGATTATTTTATCCAAGTGATTGTTTTATTTTTTCTTTAGAGTAAATTAATGTTATATTGTCGGAACTCCATGACGCGATACCACCTCTCTCACATACAACTCAGCCAACTTCTCAGCAGAAGAGCCCTCACTGATAGCAAGAAAATGCGCGCTCTTCGTCAGTCGGTCGACGATCACCCAAATTGCATCAACACCCCTTGCGGTCCTTGGAAATTTGGTGATGAAATCCATGGAAATCTATTCCCATTTCCACTGGGGAACCTCAAGCGGCTGCAACTTGCCATGCGGACGCTGGTGCTCGGCCTTAACCTTGCGACAGGTCAAGCACCTCTCAACAAACCATGCGACATCCCTCTTCATACAGGGCCACCAATAATCTTTCTTCAGGTCCAAATACATCTTCGTGGCCCCGGGATGGATCGAGAACCTCGATCTATGCGCCTCCTCCATCAGAATGGTACGTGCCCCGCCTGCATACGACACCCAAATCCGACCCTGAAAGGTCATCAGCCCTCGACTATCCGTCACGAACTCGGACACCTGCCCGATCACCCGCTCCCTCTTGCGGTTCTCTGGTATCACGGCCTCTGCCTGGGCCTCCCGAATGGTGTCCAACACCGGGGTCATCACTGTCAACCTCATACAAGTGCCTCGAATCGGGGCACTCTCTGCCCTACGGCTCAGCGCATCGGCTACCACATTAGCTTTGCCCGGGTGGTACAGGATCTCACAATCATAATCCTTTACCACATCCAACCATCTTCTCTGACGCATGTTCAGATTGGGCTGATCCATCAGATACTTCAAACTCTTATGGTCCGTATAAATGGTACACCGAACCCCATACAAATAGTGACGCCAAATCTTGAGGGCGAACACCACTGCCCCCAACTCCAGATTGTGGGTGGGATACCTCGTCTCATGAGGCTTCAGCTGCCTCGATGCATACACTATTACATGCCCTCTCTGCATAAGCACCGCACCCAACCCCGATATCGATGCGTCACAATACACCACAAAATCCTCCATCCCTTCCAGGAGGGCTAACATAGGGGCTTCGCACAATCTCTGGCGAAGTGTCTCAAACGAGGTCTGCTGCTCCGGAGCCCATGAAAAAGCAACACCCTTCCGGGTCAACCTGGTGAGAGGCACGACAATCTTGGAGAAATCCCTGATAAATCTCCGATAGTAGCCGGCCAGTCCTAGAAAACTCCTGATCTCGGTGGGAGATCTCGGCACCTCCCAACTCATAATCGCCTCAATCTTGGCCGGATCGACCAAAATCCCATCCTGGTTGACGAGATGTCCCAAGAACTGGACCTCCGGTAACCAGAACTTGCACTTGGAGAATTTGGCATAAAGCCTCTCCGTCCTCAATACCCCGAGAATCTCTCTTAGATGCTCCTCGTGCTGCTCTCTAGTTCTCGAATACACCAGTATATCGTCGATGAATACGATCACCGAACAATCCAACATCGGTCTACACACCCTGTTCATGAGATCCATGAACGTTGCTGGTGCATTGGTGAGCCCGAAAGGCATCACCACGAACTCGTAATGCCCATAACGAGTCCTGAACGCCGTCTTCTGGATATCCTCATCACGCACTCTCATCTGATGATATCCATACCTCAGATCAATCTTGGAGAACCAAGACGCTCCCTGCAACTGATCGAACAAATCGTCGATCCTCGGTAATGGATAACGGTTCTTGACCGTCGGCTTGTTCAACTCCCGGTAATCAATACACATCCGGTGTGAACCATCCTTTTTCTTGACAAAAAGGATCGGCGCTCCCCATGGCGAGCTACTCGGTGGAATAAACCCCTTCCCCAGCAGCTCCTGAAGCTGTGAGGATAACTCCTGCATCTCTGGCGGCGCAAAGCAATAAGGCGCCTTGGCGATAGGTGCTGCCCCCGGAACCAAATCAATGCGGAACTCTACCTGCCTCTCGGGAGGCACCCCCGGCAACTCCTCGGGAAAAACATCCGGGAACTCGCGCACTATCGGAACGTCATCCACCGAACTCGGCCTCCCAGCGGCCTCTCGTGTGTCCAACACATAGGCTACAAACCCGCTGCAGCCCTGCTGTAAACTCTGTCTCGCTCTGGCAGCCGAACAGAACGCTGACCCACATCGGGTACCCTCGCCGTACACCGTAAGTACTCCCCCACTGGGGTCTCGTATCGTCACCAACTGTCGCTCGCAGTCTATCACAGCCCCAAATCGGCTCAACCAATCCATGCCCACTATGACACACACGTCCCCCATCGCTAACGGGACCAGATCTATCGGGAACTCAACACCGAAGATCTCGAGTACACATCCTCGAATCACCTCCGTAGCATACACCGCTCGCTCGTCAGCTATGGAAAATCGCAGAGGTCGACTCAACGCCTCTCGCCTGCTACTGATGTGCAGACTAAACGCTATCGACACAAACGATCGACTCGAACCCGAGTCAAATAACACTAAGGCAGGTACATAACTCACAAGAAAAGTACCTACACATATCATCATATAAGCACAATATCTCAACGTAACATAAATAAATAAGGAATACATACTAGCCACAACATCGGGCGCTGCGCGGACCTCCTCCGCTGTCAACTGGAAAGCTCTTCCACGAGCCTTCGGTGCCTCGGCCTTCACTGGCCAAACCTCGGTAACCCTAGCAGCAGGGGCAGATCCCTGTGCTGATCCCTGATGTAACTGCGGGCACTCGGCCTTCCGATGGCCAGTCTGGTTGCAATGAAAGCAAACCATAAATCCCTTGGGGCAATCCTTGGCGATATGGCCCTCCTTGCCACATTTGTAGCAAGCACCCGATCGATAGACCCCATCATGTCCCTTGCCGCACTTTCCGCAAGTGCGGCCCTTCTGGCCTCCAGATCTCGTATCAGCGGACTTGGTCCGCTTGGCTGCCGGTTGAGACTGTGCCGGCTGCCGATCTATCCTCTGAGACTCGGCCTCCTCCCTGGCCTGAGTCTCCAACTCAATCTCCCTCTTCCGGGCATTTGCCTGAAGCTCAGCAAATGTCCGGTAAGTCGAATTCGACACGAACTCCCGTATATCCCTCCTAAAAACGCCCAAATACCGGCTCATACGTGCCTGCTCAGTAGACACCTGCTTAGAGCAGAACACCGCCCTCTCATGAAACTTCCTCGTAACCACAGTAACCGAATCAGTACCCTGCTTGAGGGTCAAGAACTCCTGTACCAACCGTTCCCTCTCCACCGGGGGAACATACTCGTCTCTGAACATGGTGGTGAACCTCTCCCAGGTCACCGTTGAAACCTCTGCAAGAGTGAAGCTCGCCGTCACGAACTTCCACCAGTCCTTCGCTCCCAAGCAAAGCTAGTTCAATGCGAACCGTACCCTCAGATGCTCCGGACATGAACACGTGTAGAAGCATCCCTCGATATCAGCAATCCATCTCATCGTAGCGATCGGATCCTGCGTCCCATCAAACTCTGGTGGCTTCGTGTTGCTGAACTCTCGAAGCAACAACGAGTCACCTCCCTGAGGTCTGGCAGCAGCCACAGCTGCAGTAGCTGCAGCAGCAGCAGCCTCAGTCGCCGCGGCGTACCGCTCATCAAAAGTCTCAAGCAGTGTAGTCTTGATAGACCCAAACATCTCCGAAATCTCGGCCCTGATCGCCGCCACCACCTCATCGTGGATCATCTGACGGAGCTCCTCGTCACTCACGCCGCTCGACTCAGGTCTGTGGCGTGTCCCAACCATGATGTCTCTGAAATACAACATAAAAATATCAGAGACTCGCTCGAGCATACTCGCACTCGATAACTCAACCCTACTTGTTCCTTGGTACCCAATGGATTCTTACTTAGAGTGCGCACTGCTCCGGTGTCTTCAGTAGTACGGGCCCTATACTACCGTCCACACCGCATCAGTATTCACCCTAAGTCCTCCTCCTTGGATCCCAAATCACAAGTACTCTATATCTCACTGGCATAGGCTACACTTCGGTAGACCTCTCATCAGCTCCTCACTGCTACCTACTCGCTCTCAAGCATCACATAGCAGCAAAATCCTTCCTAGGCTAAGGCATCACAAAATCAGGCCACTCTAGTCCTAATATGAATACATAGCCAACTCTAGCATGCATATCATATCATAACATGTCTCATAACACTTAATGTAAGGGTATTTTGGGAAATCACCGTTCGCGCGCTGACTGATCGTACACACTGCTTCCTTCTGCCTTTCTCAAAATCTTTTACTCTTTTAGAAAAATCATTTATTTTATGAAAAACTTCCTTAATTCCTCAGTTTGAGTTCAGATTCATCCGAAGATGCACCCGAATCCCTCAAACCAAGGCTCTGATACCAACTTCTAACAACGTAATTTTTCAAAACAATTTTTCATTTAAAAACATTCATTCATTCTCACGATAATCATAAAAACATAATGTGTCCACTGTAACATAACAAAACATGACCCAAGATCTCGATATCGTAAACTCCATACGTGTGTACGGATCATGTCGGCGCCTTCCCGCGATCCTCGCTAGTACCTGAAACACATCACACAACAACTGTAAGCATAAACGCTTAGTGAGTTCCCCAAAATACCTCATACCCCACATACGCCTTTCCAGGCCACAACTCTGTAGGATCTTCCGATCCGTGTGTCTCAGGGGACTTCCGTCCCGAATCCTGGTAGACCTTCCGGTCCGTACCCTCTTGACCTTCCGGCCCATATCATCTCAACCTTCCGGTCCTTACCATACGTAACATACATAGCACATACACACATATCATCTTGACCTTCCGGTCCTTATCATTCATAGCATACATAACACATACATATCACATAACCGCATATAGCACATACATCATAGCATATAATACCTTCCGGTCACACATAGGTACCCTTCCAGGTATAGTATAGTGAGAAAACTCACCTCAATGAAGTCGGATAACCTCTCGTGCTCAACGTCCCGACTTAGCCTCCTCCTATTATTCAAATAACATTCCCGATCAATACTCTCTCATGATCTCATCTCTACAGACTGGGTAGAAGGCCATTCTACCCTTCCCTGAACTCTCCTGAATCAGCCTTGACCAGAACCCTAAAGTCAACGAAAGTCAACGGTCAACTTTGACCCGACTCGCTGAGTGCACTAGGGTGACTCGGCGAGTACACGCCTGCCCTCTATGCCCCTGGTCCTCCCTTGACTCGCTGAGTCAACCTTATACGTCACGGGTCGTCACAGGTCGCGAGTCGCGGGGCAACCCGACTCGACTCGTTGAGTCTTCTCATGGACTCGACGAGGTCATTCCATGCTCACACTCAAATGACCTTCTGAGGTCAGATCTGTTCCTCTAATCCATAGATCTAACCTTCCCAAGCTCAATAAACACGTAAAGGTTCGAACTTGATACTCATGCAACGTCCAAATGACTCTACTTGATGATTTAGCCCCAAATACAACATCCTAAGTCCAATTCTTTCATATCTCATCATAAAGCAAGATGGATAAGGTCCTCTGGACCACTATGGGTCCAGATCTGAAGCCGAAACATGATAAGGGACCATATCTCCAACAAATCATCCCAATAAAGTGTATAGAAAACCCTAGATCCATGGATTCTTTATCAAAACAGAAAGAGGATCGATATGCTACCTCAAAGATGATGCCCTTTGCTTGAAAACCACAGATGTGCAACCTCCTTGGCCTCCTCTAAGCTGGAATCAACTTCTTCTTGCAAAATCAACCCACAAAGGTCCAATAATGGCTTCTTCTCTCTCTCAAATGCTCAAGCACTATTAGGGTTTCTCTCAAGGGTCTGGTAGCCGCAAATGGTGGCTATAAGGGTCCTTAAATAGGTCCCAAACCCGAGGAATTAGGGTTACATTAAACAGTGTGGACTCGCCGAATCCATGAATGGACTCACCGAATCCTTCATTAAATCAGGCCAACACATCGCGATCCAACTCGGCGAGTCTGGGCGCCTACTCGCCGAGTCCCCCTCTAAAACTCAATATAAAATACTTAAAATAGGATACCTGGGAATCCGGATGTTACACTACTTATATGTACACCAAAGTATGTGTAGTATGGAGTAATATTGCGTAGATCCTTCAATTCGTTGTCATTGTCTTCCACTAGAAACGGGTACTCTAAAAAATTCCTTATACAAACTCATTTTTTTGGTATCTAAAAGCTTTATGGGTTTATGCAACAACAATGACAATACAAATACCCTAATATTACTAGTCTGGAACGTCCGTACATTCCGAACTAATCTTCGGAATGATTTCTTTCAATCTGAAGTATACGAGTGTCAGATTCCAGAGAATAGTAATACCAACCACTACCAAATCTGTATTCCAAAATAACCATAAGTATTTTGGAATATAGTATTCCGAAGAAAGTCATTATTTTTCAAAAACTAAAAATAATAGTTATTTTTTATCAAATACTACATCTATAATCTATAATGGTTAGATTACTCAATTTTTCTATTTCATTAGTCTTTTAACTATTCTTGTTAGTAACTAAATATTTATTATTTTCTATCTTACTAAAACATATAACTTTCATTTTATATATACTAGTTGTGACACAAATATAGTACATGAGTTAATTTAAAAAAAAGTTAAATATAAAAGTCAAAATATTTGAGAACTTTGAATTTATAAGAAAATAAGAAAAATAATAAATTATTATTACTGGAATTTTTTATCTTTTAAATACAAACAAATAAATTAAATAAATAAACAAAAGAAACTAATGAGCTTTAATTTAGGAATTTTGAAATTAAAAGGTAACTTCATTAAATAAATTGATATCCATTTATTACTACATTTATTGTAATGTATATTATATGAAATTTAATAAAATAGAAAAACTCACAAAATGATATGTAGAAAAAAAATCATTCAAAATAATCACAAAATGACATTTGACAAATTGAATAAGAGTATGACATATGACAAAAAAAACATTCATTTATTAGAGTAGAAAAGTTGATTAAACCGTACTATTAAATAAGAAAAGAAATGTTTAAGCACTAAAAATCAACCAAAAATAAGGTAATTCTAATACATAAATGGTAATGTGGTTGGCAAAAGGCAACTAATAGTCTTTATGACAACTTTTTTACATCCATTTGGTTTCGAACTTTCAATTTTTTATGTCGATGTCGTCGGTCTTTGCGGTTGGAAGATTTTGTGGTTAGAAATTAATGTTATATTGTTGTAAAAAGATTATTTTATCCAAGTGATTGTTTTATTTTTTCTTTAGAGTAAATTATATAAATCGTTCTTATGATTTGAGGTAATTCTTAGATTTCGTCACTAAGTTTTATTTTTTTTAATCATACTATCCATGTGGCGTGTTTGTGTTTTTGTTTTTGTTTCTGTTTCGGTTTTGGTTCCTGAGGAGCTTAAAATAACAATATTACCCTTAATAATATATATTTCGCGTTTTCTTATTATTTTCTTAGTATTTAGACGGGGGTATTGATATAAATGTACTAAAGATTGTCATAAATACTTTTTATCATGTAACCCATCACTTACCTAGTTACCAATGCATAGTTGGAAAACACTATGACAGTTTTTAGATTACTAGGATTCCAAGTAAGAAAACACACCTAAGTTCATCATGGGCAAATGTGGCTACCACAGTCAAAGTCAAAAGACCCTTGATCTTCCCTTGTGTTCCTTTTTGTGAATCACAACCACAAAACAGGAGAGTAAGGGAGCGATTTTGAAACCTCCAAATATGCAAAAACACACACACACAACTTCATCATTATATACCCACCTTTATCATTTACCCCAACATAAATCATATGTTAAAGCTTATAATTCTTCAAGTGTGTGTTCATCAATGAATACTTATATCTTCAAAATCATAGATGTATGATTGTCTTAAAAGTTATTTTTTTTCACAAACCTTCAAATCGTTTTCGAGTATGTTTACCTTTCCAAGATTGATTCAATTTCCAAGAAACCCAACATAAACCTACAAATTTGTCGATTATGTATGAATTAGTAAAAGAATGATCAATCTGAAAAGAAAAACAAAAAACTTAGCGGTTAGATCTTGTAACATTCATAATTCAGGTAAAGTACATTTCTAACCCTTATGTGTGAGGATTGTTGCAAATTAGCCTATAGTGGCATTTTTGTAATTTTGGGTAAAGGGCGCGTACGCTGGGCGTACATTGCGTACGCATGGCGTACGTGGTAGAATCACAAACCCTAATTTTTAGGGTTTGGACCCTATTTAAACACCTTTATAGCCCCCATTAACCTTCCTTTCATCAGCCTCCAACATCATTTTCGACCCTTGCAAAACCCTAATTCGTTTTTGAGGATTCTTGAACCATTGGTGTGTGTTTTGGTGTTCATAGAGGAAGAAGAAGGAAAAGAGAACAACTTGGAAGCTTGGAACAACCTTGGATTTGGATGTTTTGCACCCTCCTACATCTCTAGAAGGCATAAATTTCATACCTTGAGGCTTACTTGGTCAGATCTAGCTTGTATCATGTTATTACGTGCTTTTTGTCCCCAAGATATGGTGTTCTTGAGTATGGCATGCTCTAGACCAAATGGGTTGTCATTTTGGACGTTTTGCAGTGTCTAGAGTCATAAAAATGTAATCTTGGACCTTAGTTTCATTCCATGCATGGACTAGGATGACTTAATGAGTTAAGAAGTTAGGGTTTTTGGTATTAGGCACTTAATAGCCATGCAATACCAAATATTTGGAAACTTTACGGTTAAGGACAACATTTGATGACTAGATCTGAATTTTGGATAAAAGAGCTTAAGGATTAAGCTCTTAATAGAAGGGTTTGGGTGGAAAGTACGTATGCAGGGCGTATGTTATGCTACGCTGCTTGTACCGGGTCAACGCCCTGATTCTTGGTCAAGCCTGCGTACGCCCAACATACTCAACTGAGTCAACTCGGCTGATTTGGTTGACTTTAGACTTTGACCTAGATTGACCTAAGGGTATTTTGGGTATTTTGATTATAAATTGAGTTTGGTCAAGTTCTAATGAATAGGTGACTAGTAGAGCTGATATTCAGAGTTGTGTCCTATTCAACGATCTTTTCGACTGAGAGGTGAGTTTTCCTCACTATACTTGTGGGTCGAAGGCACCACTGTCGGCCCACTGAGTTATGTATCCTGGTTTAGAGGATGTTGCTATGTTTTATTGATCTGTTAGAACTGAGTCTTGGTATATAGGATGTTGTTATGCGGAGTGATTTGTAGATCATCCTCTGCTGACTGGCCATATTATTATTTGTTTGGTAAATATATGTTATTTGTTATATGTCGACATCGTATGGTTAGGTTGAGATTGTCTGCTTTGTGCGGTCAGTTAACAAATCTGGGACAATCCAACCGGGAGGTTATGGGCTAGGGCAATCCAACCAGGAGGTTGTAGGCCAGAGTAATCCAACTAGGAGGTTGTGGACCCATTACATTATATGTAGGGCAATCCAAAAGGGAGGTTGTGGGCTAGTACAATCCATTCGGGAGGTTGTGGGCCTGGGTAAGCCAACCAGAAGGTTGTGGACCTATCATGCATTATGTATATCTGTTTGTTTGTGTGTGGTACGTGGGGGAACTCACTAAGCTTTAGCTTACGGTTTCAGTTTATTGTTTTAGGTAATTTAGAGGATCGGGGGAAAGCAAAGGCGTGATCATGCACATCCTCTTGGTTTTGATGATACTGATTTGGGACACTCTGATATATAATTTCTACTTATGATGACAATGGTTGTAAACAATTTGTTTTAATTTGGGTTTTTTTTCTTAAAACAATGATTTTACTTGATTGAAAAATAAAAAAATTTTGCCTCTAATTTTTTGGATGTTACAAGTTGGTATCAGAGCCCTGGTTTGAGAGAATTGAATGAGCATCCGTGCGAATCCAGACTCAAACTAATGATCTGTCAAGGTTTTCAAAATTATTTTCAAATTAAATTCAAATTGTTTTCAAAAGTAACCAAGGAAGGATGTGATGTGTATGATCAGTCGGAGCAAGGAAGTATACCCCAAGTTACCACACTGTTATTTGTTATTGATGGTTATGATATAACTGCATGCTAGTGGTAGGCTAGGGATCTTTAGGAATTGCATGATATAATTTCATGATGTATGATTCCTGATAGCCTAGGAGAATTTCTTATATGTTAGATGAAATTGACATCATTACTATAGTTACTTAGTGTGTGCATCATAGTTGTTCATAGCTAAGATTCTATAGCCTGAGAATGTTTGGTTTAGCCTTATTTCATGTTCCTTGTTTGGTTGTGGGCTTAGGGTAGAATCAAGTACTCAACTTTCTATAGGATCCAACGTTATGTATGATTATTATAACGCTTGGTCCCTGGTATGCTTTTAACTAATTTGTTTATTCATTTTAAGAGAGGAACTCGACGAGTTGGTGGCCCTAACTCGTCGTGTGGAAGGCAGATTATGCGCGGGGTTTGAGCTACCTACTCGACGAGTCAAGAGCCCTCGAATCGACGAGTAGCTCGGTCATAATGAAACCCTAATTTCGGGGTTTTGCACCCTATTTAAGCTCCTTAACTCCCACCCATTGGCCTCATTTACAGCCTCCTTGTCCTAAACCCTAATCCACGAAACCCTAGAGCTTTCTTTGAGAGTGTGAGCCATTTTGAGTGATCTTTGTGTGCTTTTGATGCTTGTGGAAGAGGAAGAAGATAGAGGGCTCAAGAGGGAAGGAGTAGATCCAGAAGCTACACTCCATTTGCTACATTTTCTGCTAATCAAGTTTTTATCTTGGCTATTAGTTCCTTAGATCTATTTACTTCCATTTCATGAGGGTTTTGGTGCAAGAACCTTGGCATTTGGGATTTGGACGTCCCAAGTGACATATATCTCAGATCTGGGATCTAGGAGGGGTTCCATGGCATAAAGGTGCAAACTTTATGACCATGGAAGCCCCATGCAAGCTTATAAGCGTTAATCTGTCCTTTTTAGCCCTAAGAGGCCATGCTTAGAAGGAAAGCTAGGAACTTTACGTGTCCAACTGATGTTCAAAGCCTAGATTTAGTATAGCGTGCCTTGGTTTAGGGTATTATGGCTTGTGGACCAATATCTATGTTCTAGAGAGTTAGGGTTTGAGCTAAACCCATTAAGAACAACTAAGAGCGGGTAAAGTTGGAAAATTTACCCTTAAAAGCGTATTCCCGGTGTGTAGATGAAGTTTGGAGCTTGGATCTGAAGGGTAGGAGCTTAATCCATTGAGATGGCTCAATCAGACAGGGGAACTCGGCGAGTCCATAGAGGGACTCAATGAGTTGAGTTGGTTTGTCCTGTTTTAGCTTAAGGTAGAACTCGACGAGTCGGTGAAGGGACTCGATGAGTTAAATCGGTAGATCGCGACTGTGAGTAGCCTAGGAACTCGACGAGTCAGATCGCGATTTCAGATTCTAGGAATCGACGAGTTGATGGAACAAGTCGACGAGTTGGGAGTTTTTCATGGAAAATTCCAAATTGAGCGATTTCTTATTCCCTTTTGGGTTTTATAATCATATTTCAATTATAAAAAGGGGGAGAGATTTGAATATGTTAATTCGAAAATTTTGAATTTTTTCATATTAGGTGAATTTGAAGACCGATTTGACCTTGAGAAAGAAAAGTTTTTGAAGTGATTCAAATTGTAAATTCTGAAGTGATTTGGGTTTTTTTCCCAGTTCATGAAGGGTTTGGACATAATGAATATTTTTGGGGTGTGTTTTTATGCTCAAAGTTGCGTAATTGACTTGTGGAGATATGGATACTCCAAATTATCTTTTGATGCTCGGATTGTAATGTCTCACACTCTAGAACCCGAATTGGAAAATCATTGAATAATTGAAGATTTGATGCTCATTTCTACATTTGTCACGCTTGAGGATTCGTTCGTGAAGTTGCTCTTTTTGGAGATTGAAGTCGAGTCATCCATTCCTAACTTTGAGGGGGAGAATGTTAGGGTGCAAAGTTATACATGGATTGACTTTGTAATGGCTTACTTGAGAAGACCCACTTGCATGTGGGATTAGAGCCTCGTGACAAGAGAGAGAGAGAGAGAGAGAGAGAGTGAGATAGAGAGAGAGAGAGACTTGTTAGCACCTCTATATAAAGTGGGTTACATTCCACTAGCACCTCTAACTAACTAGTAAACGAATATGTTAAGTTACATATTGTGAAGACTAAATAATTTCAGAAGGTTAGGTTTAGCTCTATTTCGCAGATCTTGTTTGAGTCCAATTGTTATAGGGTAGAACCTCTCATTCGAAGAATTATATAGTCTTAGTGATATGTAATGGTATTCGCGAGCTAGTTAGGGGGAGATAGTAGGAACTTCTTATGCAGCTGATGGCGGAGAATGGATTGGTGATTACCCTAGGGCAAGCCTAGGATGAGATTAGCAGTAGTAGAAGGGACTTGGTGGAGTCAAGGAAGTTCTTGAGGAAAGTACGGATAGATGTGTAAGGTAGTATGGGCCCGTACTACTTAAAGCAGAGGATCCGTACTCGAATCAAGGAAGACTGAGATGAACCCAGGAAACTTGTAGTGTGTTAGATCCCTTGAGATTTTGATGAGTATACTGATGTTTGCTATGGTGTATTTTCAGAATGGTGATGCTACGCACTAGGCCAGTTGGCACTTTAGGCACTGGTGAGGGATCAGGCTCGGGCTCTGGAGCTGGGCAGCTGGACGAGCAGACGAGGGAGTTTATCTCGTCTGAGATCACACGTACCATTCTAGACCAGAATCCCGTGATCTTTGGTTCAGTCAAGGAGGGTATTTTAGAGCTTCTGGATGAGAAGCTGAGCACTTTCCGTACTGAGGTGGCGGCCATGATGGGGTCACGCACACTAACAGTGTCACACCCCCAAACCAAGGATGGCGGAAACGTCCGGGGGTGGAGGACTTCATGTATAGTATCACAACAACGAGTATAATAGTGCCCAAAGTAAATAGAACCATCATAAATATAATTGAAAAAGTTATACAATAGTATGTGTTTACATGTTTCCAATCAATTACACTTATGATGACAAAAATGAAATGTTTGACGATTTAACGTCCCATCCTCAAAAGCGGTTGATTTCCTGTTTCACTGAATTCCTGAGAATACAAGTAGTTTGAAAAAGTGTCAACAATTAAGTTGGTGAGTTCATAAGAGTTTTATTTGAGAAAGAAGCCGTTTTCCTTGTAAAAAAAAAGCGATAGAGTATGATTTTATAAAATTCAATATTTTCTTTATTAAACGCGAAATGAACTCTCCTATGCTATGCAATAATGTACCCTAGAAAGACCTGTAGATTCCTTCTATAATCACCCAGTGTATATAAGTTATATAAAATTTAAGTTAAATAAACGGTCGAATATAATGGGTCTGCCCTAGGTCCACAACCAAACAAGGACCAGGAAGTAAGGCGGGCCCACCAATTGTAGGTCGATTGCGACTAGATTCTTATATAACTCTAGCATATACACTTAGCAATTATAGCTGAAGTCTAACAATTCTAGATGAAATGTAGTTTTGATAGAAATATGTTTCCAAAGAAAATCCAATATTTTCCTTATAAAAGTCATGTAGTCCTAATTGTTAAGACAGAGAATATGTATGTGTTTTGTGCTTATAATATTCACAATGGGAATGTGTTTCCAAAGAAAATCCAATATTTTCCTTATAAAAAGTCATGTAGCCTTAAGCTTCAAGACCGAGAATATACAAGTATTTTTCCATACTTAGAGTAATTAATGCAAGTTTAAATCGGCATAAACTCGTTTAATTTAGAAGTAAAACCCCTTTTCAAAGTAGAATTTTTCCTGTAAACTTGAAAGATTGTTAACTCCCTATGTGAGTCGCTATAACCATACTACGACAGAATAACCTGCTTACGACGTTCTTCAGGTGTCGGAATCGAAATGACACTTGTCACCCCCGATCGGCCGATCGGACTTATGCAAGCAGCATGGGTGTGGGTTGTCAATCCCAATATAGATCTATACACAATTATCACGCTCTCCCTACAAGAGACTCTGGTTATAAGCAATTCAGGATTTTCTGTGGTACTTAAGAGTACCCCGAAGGAGAATGTCTCACAACTTACGTTAACTAGTTACATATAGTTTTGAGTATAAAACCTCTTCCGTGGAGGAAGTGAAATCACCTTTTATGAAAATACATTTGTGATATAAATCCATAAACTATTACTATTATAGTTTATCATGTAGTATATGAAAAACCCATTTGTTTTAAGAGTAAAACCTTTTCCATGTAGTATGCTTTTATCGAAAATTCATAAACTATACTTAATGTAGTTTATTATATGTGTTCGAAATGAATGGAGGAAAAACCTTAACATGAATGACTAATTTCTGTTTATGATGATAAACTAACAAGAATGCATCCAAACATTGAGAAACTTATTGTTACGCACTTTGCTCAACATACTACAAAGTGTTATTAATAAGGTAAACTATGCAACTAGTTTTTATCCTTTCTGCACTGTTTTGAAATTATCATAGAAAAATCATACAGAGTCGAAAACTAACTCCGTAAACTCTGAGAGTTTAGAAAATGTGTCTAGTTTATTCATAATTTTTATTATGATTTTTAGAAGTCTCTAACTTATGTGAAAGTGTTCATAATCACAGACTGGTCCGAATTTGTTTATGAAATGATAGGCAGTTTTGTAAAAATCACCATAAATCGTAGAAAAATCATATGGAGATGTGAAAGTAGTCATTTTAAAGGTATAAACCTGAACTACTTGCATATTAAACAGTTTTGAAAGATATTAAGTTTAAGTTGCGTAAAACAGTTCGTGAACAGGTCACAACTTTTCTGTTGTAAGCTATCAAGTTGAGTTTTGAATATGTTTTGGTATTTTAACTTGTATTCCCCCCCTGAAAACTGAAGAAAACTAGAAAATGTAGGGGTATGAACTCACCTTGAGTGATTTCTTGAAGAGTGGAAGGTTGAAGATGATGAGTTTCAAGGGAATCCCAGGCATTTCCTTATATGGAGGGTTGTTGGAGCAAGTGGCTAGGGTGAAGGGATGTTTGCCTTGGTTTGTGTGATGTGGATAAGGTTGGACCAATGAGAAAGTGACACATAGGAGGCAAGTGGGCACACTTGACCCACTTGTGGTGTAGAATACTCTTCTTATTGTAAAATAATGATTTATAATTAATAAATCCTTGAAAAATAATTAAAATAATAGTTCTGGGGGTTAAAAATGATAAAAATATGAATTTGGTGAAAAAATCCCGTCAAAAAGTCAAAAACGGGCTTAGGAGGCGAAAGTAGTCGAAAACCGGACAATAGGGACCGAACCTGCGAGGTTCGGCTCTTAGGAGTGTGAGAACCGAGAGGGAACCGAGAGTAGGGGGGAAGACCGAAGGTCCGAAGTGGGGGGGGGGGTGCGAGGGTCTCGCATGGGAGCCGAAGTTCAGTCCTCGCTGCTGAGCTTCGGTCTGCTGAGGTTTCGGTCCGAGATGCTTCTGACACTTTCGGTTCTGACACTTTCGGCTCATAAGAGGTTCGGCTCCTAAGAGGGGTTTCGTTTCCTAAGAGGAGTTTCGGTTCCTAAGAGGGGTTTCGGTCCTATATAGCTGTTTTTCGAGAAATCTTTCCGTTTTGCGTGATTTTTGACCAAGTTAAGGGTCGGGATGACCCGGATGACTATAAAAAGTTCGAGAGAGATTTTGGGAGAGATTTGGGAGAGATTTCACATACTTGGAGAGATTTCACATACTTGGAGAGATTTCACATACTTAGAGAGATTTGGGAGAGATTTCACATGCTTGGAGAGATTTGGGAGAGATTTCACATACTTGGAGAGATTTCACATACTTAGAGAGATTTCACATAGTTAGAGAGATTTGGGAGAGATTTCACATACTTGGAGAGATTTAGGAGAGATTTCACATACTTGGAGAGATTTCACATACTTAGAGAGATTTGGGAGAGATTTAATGTCACACCCCCAGCCATCGGCGGAAACACCGGGTGGTGTAACGTTATTCTTCGTATCACAGTTATATAACATACATTGAACAGTACTAAAGAAAATACATACATTTATTGATAACTGAAAGTTACATAACTGTTTTTCTAGAACCTATTACATATTATTCGACTATGGCATACTTCTTAATGAACAGAAAGGTAATAGTAAAACTTCTTCTGTTCGAATACATACCAGCTTTTCAAGTTCCTGAAAACACATGCATTTTAAAATACGTCAACATAAAGTTGGTGAGTCCACAGGTTTTGACTCCATAAAATAATACATTTTCCACATTCAAAAGTATAGTTTTTGAAAGTATCATTTTGACTCTCCATCATTTAGTATGCATATTAGGTATAATAGTTTACTTATCAATTAAGTGTTATACCTAAACATTCCTTAATCCTAAGGTATAAGTAGGGGAAACTTATACTTAACATTACTACTTGTATACGACAAAGTATAATGTTTCTAACAATTTGCTACCATGAGCCTGTAACCGCTGCTATGAAATAATACCTCTGATAGAACACACTCATGATTTACCATTAGAAACAAACACACTCATGATTTACCATGAGAAACAACACCGTACGCTTCATCGACGCCGGAACAATAACAAATAAAAGGATAGTTCATCACTTGCTTTTGGTTGACTGTAGCTAACAGTCACAAGTGGGGTGGTCAACCCGTATACTAATTATACACGACTTCCTCGCTCACACGGGATTAACGGTTACAGTTCAGAGGATTTCCACTAAGATCCCCAATCTTAGTTGATGAATACAATTACTCATGTAGACTTTGACGGCTTCCTATAGCTCTAACAACAAAAGCATCTTTATGTCTAAAACCCTAAGTTACTAGACTATGCTTTTAAACATTACTCCTAACTTCATAATATTTAGGCAGTATAACAACTATATCTTGAAGTAAAACCAGGTTTTATCTTGACCTAAAACCAATAATAACAACATATAACGTTCCTAGTTTTATCTTGACATAAAACTATCAATAACAATACCAAGTTTTATCTTAACATAAAACTAACAATAACAACGTATAACATATCCAGTTTTATCTTGCCATAAAACTATTAATAGCAACATACTTTATAACTTAACATATAAATCTTCCGAATATAACTTCGGAACTATATCGCACACAACATATATATAGAATCTTAAATATAACTCAAGATCTACATTAGTAAATTAACATACTGATAAGTTGATAATAGTTGTATATATTCAAAATATTATATTTAGAACAACTATACCCCGACTATTATAACTATATACTATCATATAGACATAATAATAACATATATATATAATATCTAGCATGCGTTTTCCCCTGAAATATTAGAAAGTGGGGCCGTGAAACTCACACTAGTAGCGTGATTTTATGTTATCTAAGCAAAAACGGTCAGCGTACGAGGTCGTCGGGACTCGGGATGCAAAATGGCCTCCAAAAAACGAGATAGAGAGAAAAGTTTAGGTGTGAGAAGTGTTAAGGTCGAATTTGCTATTTATAGGCTGATTTTTGGCCATTCACGACGTGAACCAAGCATGCTCACGTCGTGAGCTCGATCCTGCTCACTTCGTAGACCCGTCATTTGGTCCCTAGCTTCGGATGGTGTCCCTTTGACTCCTCACGTCGTGAAAAACTCCTTGTTCACGTCGTGAGTTTGGATCTTATCCCCTCTCAGCCTCGTCACACCTTCTAGATCCGAAATGTGGCAGTTTGAGTCCTCACGTCGTGAGTTTTTATGCTCACGTCGTGAGTTCAGTCAAATTAGGGTTTCTGACAGCGATATCTTCGGAAGGCCATAACTTTTGCATACGAACTTCGTTTTTGACGTTCTTTATATCCACGCGTAGGTATTTACGAGTACTACAACTCTCTTTTAGACTTAAATAGCTAATTCTAAGTCTATTTTAAATTCCTCTTATTATAGAGATTTATAGTGTTCTGTTTATCATAACTTCTTCATGCGAAGTCAGATTCAAACATTCTCTATATTTTTGGGATCGTATGGACGTATACTTTGAGTTGTATTATAAACAAGATTCATATTTGTATTAGAATTTATCATGAACTACATAACACTCTTACCACATTACTAGGTTAACATAATCACATTACATGATTGGCATAATCACATGTGATTGTCTATTGACCTATTTTGACTAGTGTTACATTCTCCCCCCGTTAGAATAATTTTGTCCCGAAATTTATCTTATGGATGGGGTTTCGTTAAACAGTTGGGGGTATTTTTCTTTCATCTGATCTTCACGTTCCCAAGTAAATGCAGGTCCTCGCAAAGAGTTCCATCGAACTTTCACTATGGGAATACGACTTTGCTTTAATCGTTTGACTTCTCGATCCATAATCTCAACAGGTTCTTCTACAAAGTTGAGTTTCGTATTGACTTGTATCTCTTCGAGAGGTATAACAAGAGTGTCATCGGAAAGACATCTTTTGAGATTTGATACGTGAAAAACATCGTGCACATTACTTAGCTCTTGAGGCAACTTAAGTTGGTATGCGACGGAACCAATTCTTGCCAGAATTTCAAAAGGTCCTATATGTCGTGGGTTTAGTTTGCCTCGTTTCCCGAATCGAATTACACCTTTCCAAGGAGAGACTTTCAACATTACTTTATCTCCAACTTGGAATTCTACACGCTTACGTCTTACGTCAGCATAGCTCTTTTGACGATCACGTGCAGCCTTTAATCGATCCTTAATTTGCACGATCTTTTCAGTTGTCTCGTGGATTATTTCTGGTCCAGTACGTAAGGTATCGCCTGTACGTTCTCTGGCCATCTGCGTATCTCCAACTTCTGCCCAACACACTGGGGAACGACACTTTTGTCCATAAAGAGCCTGAAATGGTGCAGCCTTGATGCTGGTGTGATGACTATTGTTGTAGGAAAACTCAATTAACGGTAAATGAGTATCCCACGCATTTCCAAAGTCTATTACACAGGCTCGGAGCATATCTTCTAAAGTCTGAATGGTTCTCTCACTCTGACCATCAGTCTGTGGATGGTAAGCGGTACTCATGTCTAGACGTGTTCCTAAGGATTTTTGTAGAGATTGCCAAAATCATGAAGTGAATCTACTATCTCGGTCAGAAATAATAGAATTTGGAACTCCATGCAATCTGACAATTTCCTTAAGATAAACTCTAGTCAGCTTCTCCATCTTGTCGTTCTCCTTAATTGGTAAGAAATGGGCGGACTTAGTCAACCTATCGACTATCACCCAAATAGTGTCGGACCCACTAGGAGTTTTAGGTAACTTAGTGATGAAGTCCATTGATATCTGCTCCCATTTCCATTCAGGTATTTCCGGTTGTTGAAGTAAACCTGAAGGCTTTTGATGTTCTGCCTTTACTCTAGAACAAGTCAAACATTTGCTCACATAAGTAGCAATTTCAGCCTTCATGTTTGGCCACCAATAATGTACTTTTAAATCTAAGTACATTTTCTCAGAACCTGGATGCACGGAATATCTAGACTTGTGGGCTTCTTCTAAGACCAAGTCCCTGACTCCACCGAACCTAGGCGTCCAAACTCGGTTCATAAAGTATTGTATTCCGTCATCTTTTTGTATAAGTTGCTTTTCCATTCCTCGCAAAGCTTCGTTCTTAATGTTTTCTTCTTTTAGAGCCTCAAGCTGAGCTTCTCTAATTTGTGCGGTAAAGTTAGAATGGATAGTTATAGTTAATGCTCGTACTCGTCGGGGTTTAATATATTCTTTCCGGCTCAAGGCATCTGCTACCACGTTTGCCTTTCCGGGATGATAACGAATCTCATATTCGTAATCATTCAACAATTCAACCCATCTTCTTTGTCTCATATTAAGATCTTTTTGGTCGAAGATGTGTTGGAGACTCTTGTGGTCGGTAAAAATAGTACACTTAGTACCGTATAAGTAATGTCTCCAAATTTTTAGTGCAAAAATTACAGCTCCAAATTCAAGATCATGGGTAGTGTAATTATTCTCATGCATCTTAAGTTGTCGTGATGCATAGGCGATAACTTTTCCTCTTTGCATCAACACACATCCCAATCCTTGATTTGACGCGCCGCAGTATACAACAAAATCTTCTGTTCCATCTGGAAGGGATAGGATTGGTGCACTACACAACATTTGCTTCAGTTTTTGAAAAGCAGCTTCTTGTTTGTCTTCTCAGTTGAACTTCGTATTCTTCTGGGTTAGTGCTGTAAGTGGCTTGGCTATTTTGGAGAAATTCTCTATGAATCTACGGTAATAGCCAGCAAGTCCTAGGAATTGACGTACCTTTGTTGGCGTCTTTGGTGCTTCCCAATTCCTGATTGCTTCAACTTTGGATGGGTCAACATGAATTCCTTCGTTGCTAACTACATGACCTAAAAATTGTACTTCTCTAATCCAAAACTCACATTTGGAGAATTTAGCGTACAACTTTTCTTTTCTTAGTAGTTCCAAGATTATTTGCAGGTGTTGACCATCTTCTTCCTTGGTTCGTGAATATATCAATATATCATCGATAAATACGATCACGAATTTATCCAAGTATGGTTTGCAAACACGATTCATGAGATCCATAAACACTGCTGGGGCATTGGTTAATCCAAAAGACATAACTAAGAACTCATAATGACCATAACGTGTTCTAAATGCTGTTTTTGGAATGTCGTCTTCTTGTACTCTGAGTTGATGGTATCCTGATCTAAGATCTATCTTTGAGTAGTAGCTGGATCCTTGCAGTTGATCGAATAAATCATCAATTCTCGGAAGTGGATAACGATTCTTGATCGTTAGCTTGTTTAGCTCCCGATAATCAATACACATTCTAAAGGATCCGTCCTTCTTCTTGACAAACAAGATTGGTGCTCCCCAAGGTGAAAAACTTGGTCGAATAAAGCCTTTTTCAAGAAGCTCTTGTAGTTGGCTAGACAATTCTTGCATTTTAGATGGAGCCAACCGATAAGGAGATTTCGCTACTGGTGTTGCTCCTGGAATTAAATCGATTCGAAACTCGACTTGTCGGACGGGAGGTATTCCAGGTAGATCTTTAGGAAACACGTCAGGGAAATCACATACTTGAGGTATGTCCTTGATTTCTTTTGTCTTTCTCTTCCTATCTACAATGTGGGCTAAGAATGCGCTATATTTCTTATGTAGATATTTCTGGGTCTTAGTACAAGAGATGACTTTGAGGTTCTTCCCAGATTTATCAGCATAGATAATCAGGGCTTCGCCATTTGGTAAGGGTAGTCGTATGGCTTTCTCATGACATAGAATTTCGGCGCGGTGTGAAGATACCAATCCATGCCAATTATGACATCAAAACTACCGATAGACATTGGCATGAGGTTGACGTAAAAAAGGTAGTTATTAAGAGTTAACAGACAGTTTTCTAGGATTTCATGTGTTTTCTCAGTTTGACCGTTAGCGATTTCTACTTCATAGATTTCTTTTAATCTGCTAGACTTATGACTTAACAATTTTCTAAATGTTGAAGTTATAAAACTTCGATCTGCTCCAGAGTCGAAGAGTATAGAAGCATATAAATTATCTATAAGAAACGTACCAGATACGATCGAAGGGTCCTGGATAGCCTCTCTGCTTCCAATCACAAACACCCTACCACGTCCTATGCCTCCCTGACTCCTTAACTTTGGACATTCTTTCTTGATATGTCCAACCTCCCCACACTCGTAGCATTTTCTTCCTTCACCACAGCCTGTCCCATTATTGGTTTGTTGATCGACTGTTGCAGGTGTTGTGCTCCTGCAGTAACTAGCAGTATGCCCCTTTTTCTTGCACTTCATGTAGACAAAACAGTCACCTGGATGATGACGGTTGCACTGATTGCACCATGAAGATTTTGGTTGTGTAGGTACTGCTGTTGTGGCTGCATAATTAGTTACCACTTCTTGTCTTTTCTCAGATGATTGTTTGGGATTCTTCCTATTAAACTTGCGCTTGTTTGTTCTAGATTTGGGAGACTCAGCCTTTGAGACCACTTCTGTTCCTTGGATCTCTGTGAGGGTTAGCTGATGAGCTATCCTCTTGGTGCTGTCATAAGTCGTAGGCTTTGATGCGATCACCATGCCTTTAATTTGCGATGCTAAACCCCAGATATATCGCTCAATCTTTTTATATTCAGGGGTTACAAGTGCTGGACACATTACAGCAAGATCATTAAATCTAGCGGTATAAGCTTTTATCTCTGAACCCTTCATGGTTAGGGTCCACAGTTCTTGTTCCAGTTTATGTATCTCCTCCCTAGGATAATACTCCTCTACTAGCATCATTTTTAGCTCCTCCCATTTCATGGAATTTGCAATATCAATTCCCATGGTATTCACATCGTTGTTCCACCAGGTGAGTGCTGCATCAGCGAAAGTACATGCTGCAAATCGTACTTTACAATCATCTGGACATAAGCTTATTTGAAAGACGGACTCTGTCTTTTCTATCCACCTCGTCAAATTAACTACCCCTTCATTTTCATGAAAGCTTTTTGGCCTGCAATTCATAAAATCTTTGTAGGTACATGTTCTAGTGGTCCCTACATGGCCTTCATTTCTAACTCCATCTCTTGTGACATTAGATAGAGCCGCAACAATTCTTTGAGCTATGATTTCTTCAAGTTGTACTGTACTTATTGAGGGGTTTATTTCTGGTGGTGGTTGGGGTTGTTGTTGTTGTGGTGCTGATGGTCGGTTAGGGTTTAGCCGATTACTCCTTCTAGGCATTTTGTTTTAGTTCCTATTATAAATAATAAGAATTTTATGAGTTTTGTTAATCATTTAATACACGAGTACTAAATACTCTAGTTATTATTCACAGTGTAAAACATAATAGACAACACAATGATTACTGTAACATATGCTTCATATTATTACCAGTGGTTACATCAGTTTATTTAGGTTATAAGAGAAAAGTTTCTATAAACATTGCAAAATTTGCAAGGTTTTCTACATCCTTGCTATAAACTTTCCTCTTTTCGCCTTAACTAGTCTGATTTTCTCTATTTACATAACCACTAGTTGGAGCTTATCTACCAGAAACCTAAGTGATGACCCAGCACGTCAGTGACATTAACCACTTGCTCTTCAAGTGCTTGAGTTCTCTGCTCAAGACTTCCCGTGCGTTCTTCATTTCTTGAGGTTTGATTGTAGAGCTCTAACTCTGCAATCCTGGCATCGTGAGTAATCATGTCATTATAAGCAAAATTTATACGATGATGGACATCCATCACCGATTCCTGATCTCATGTCCTTTGTCCTTCTAGCCTTCACACTCTTCCAGAGAGATGAGTAGCCCTCCCTTCGACAATTTCCATTTTGTCTTCAATTTTGACACTTTTCTCAAACAATTGGGATAAAGTGTTATCTTCAGAAGAATGTGGGAGATGTGGTCGAGATGATTGACCAGTCTCATACATCTTGGCAGCTCTTTCTTCCGCCACCCACCTATCAACGGTTTGTGCGATCCGTGCAGGTTCATCTTGAACTCTATGACTTCCTGAAGATGTCGCCTTCTGACTCTTCTTAATCTTTGGCCATATCAGTATGGATTTACGTGTCGTGCGTTTCATTTTTACTCCTCCTGGAACTTTATGGTAAAGAGTGTTCAGTGGTGGTAAAGACGATGCCACCGATTCTGTCTCCTCCATGGATTCGCTTTCTTCCATTGGATCACTCTCTTCCCATTCGTTGGAGGGTAAAGGTGCTCCATCGTCAGAAGGTATTGGATGAAAGGTGGTTGGATTTATAGGGTAGTAAGGATCGCCTACCATCATGGGGAATGAAATTTCCTCTTCTTCATCCGTAGCCTCGATGATTATCCATTCTCGTGAATATGCCATGTCGAATTCCTATACGTTTTGCATCACCAAGAGTTTTAGTCAATCAAATGTTACTCCCAAATTAAATAGTTCATATGATCTGATCATAATAAAATGTAGTTGCGCACCTACACCTAGTTGTGATAGGATATATGCACATATAAACTTTAGTTGGAATATTTGATCTAAATCCTTGAGATCAAAAACATTCCGGGTATTAAGGTTTATTCTCTTCGCGGGTCTGAGTCTTTACATATGACTTTATATTCTTATTTATTGTATTCATGCTTTAATTATTGTTTGTTACTTCAGGTCTATCTGATAAGGCTCCGGCCAGTCAGGACAGTCGAAAGGGCAGGATCATTTTAGCATATAGCCGTTCTGAAATCCAGCAACCCAAATCGACATGTCTATCCTTGTCACCGCTCCCGTAAGTAGTCCTTCAGTAGAATAATTAATAATACTTTTTATTTATAGGTTAAGGGATATACCTAAACCTAAGAGAGTAAGCCCTAAACTATAGACGTGCTTTCCTAAGAAAGTACTAGTTCACTATAGTTAATAGCTCTGATACCAATTTCTGTCACACCCCCTGCCATCGGCGGAAACACCGGGTAGTGTAACGTTATTCTTCGTATCACAGTTATATAACATACATTGAACAGTACTAAAGAAAATACATACCTTTATTGATAACTGAAAGTTACATAACTGTTTTTCTAGAACCTATTACATATTATCCGACTATGGCATACTTCTTAGTGAACAGAAAGGTAATAGTAAAACTTCTTCTGTTCGAATACATACCAGCTTTTCAAGTTCCTGAAAACACATGCATTTTAAAATACGTCAACATAAAGTTGGTGAGTCCACAGGTTTTGACTCCATAAAATAATACATTTTCCACATTCAAAAGTATAGTTTTTGAAAGTATCATTTTGACTCTCCATCATTTAGTATGTATATTAGGTATAATAGTTTACTTATCAATTAAGTGTTATACCTAAACATTCCTTAATCCTAAGGTATAAGTAGGGGAAACTTATACTTAACATTACTACTTGTATACGACAAAGTATAATGTTTCTAACAATTTGCTACCATGAGCCTGTAACCGCTGCTATGACATAATACCTCTGATAGAACACACTCATGATTTACCATGAGAAACAAACACACTCATGATTTACCATGAGAAACAACACCGTACGCTTCATTGACGCTGGAACAATAACAAATAAAAGGATAGTTCATCACTTGCTTTTGGTTGACTGTAGCTAACAGTCACAAGTGGGGTGGTCAACCCGTATACTAATTATACACGACTTCCTCGCTCACACGGGATTAACGGTTACAGTTCAGAGGATTTCCACTAAGATCCCCAATCTTAGTTGATGAATACAATTACTCATGTAGACTTTGACGGCTTCCTATAGCTCTAACAACAAAAGCATCTTTATGTCTAAAACCCTAAGTTAATAGACTATGCTTTTAAACATTACTCCTAACTTCATAATATTTAGGCAGTATAACAACTATATCTTGAAGTAAAACCAGGTTTTATCTTGACCTAAAACCAATAATAACAACATATAACGTTCCTAGTTTTATCTTGACATAAAACTATCAATAACAATACCAAGTTTTATCTTAACATAAAACTAACAATAACAACGTATAACATATCCAGTTTTATCTTGCCATAAAACTATTAATAGCAGAATACTTTATAACTTAACATATAAATCTTCCGAATATAACTTCGGAACTATATCGCACACAACATATATATAGAATCTTAAATATAACTCAAGATCTACATTAGTAAATTAACATACTGATAAGTTGATAATAGTTGTATATATTCAAAATATTATATTTAGAACAACTATACCCCGACTATTATAACTATATACTATCATATAGACATAATAACAACATATATATAATATCTAGCATGCGTTTTCCCCCGAAATTTTAGAAAGTGGGGCCGTGAAACTCACCCTAGTAGCGTGATTTTATGTTATCTAAGCAAAAACGGTCAGCGTACGAGGTCGTCGGGACTCGGGATGCAAAATGGCCTCCAAAAACGAGATAGAGAGAAAAGTTTAGGTGTGAGAACTGTTAAGGTCGAATTTGCTATTTATAGGCTGATTTTTGGCCATTCACGACGTGAACCAAGCATGCTCACGTCGTGAGCTCGATCCTGCTCACTTCGTAGACCCGCCATTTGGTCCCTAGCTTCGGATGGTGTCCCTTTGACTCCTCACGTCGTGAAAAACTCCTTGTTCACGTCGTGAGTTTGGATCTTATCCCCTCGCAGCCTCGTCACACCTTCTAGATCCAAAATGTGGCAGTTTGAGTCCTCACGTCGTGAGTTTTTATGCTCACGTCGTGAGTTCAGTCAAATTAGGGTTTCTGACACCGATATCTTCGGAAGGCCATAACTTTTGCATACGAACTTCGTTTTTGACGTTCTTTATATCCACGCGTAGGTATTTACGAGTACTACAACTCTATTTTAGACTTAAATAGCTAATTCTAAGTCTATTTTAAATTCCTCTTATTATAGAGATTTATAGTGTTCGGTTTATCATAACTTCTTCATGCGAAGTCAGATTCAAACATTCTCTATATTTTTGGGATCGTATGGACGTATACTTTGAGTTGTATTATAAAGAAGATTCATATTTGTATTAGAATTTATCATGAACTACATAACACTCTTACCACATTACTAGGTTAACATAATCACATTACATGATTGGCATAATCACATGTGATTGTCTATTGACCTATTTTGACTAGTGTTACATTTAACCTTAGCCATTATTATCGCATAATCTCGCAAATGCAAGGTTCGCGAACCCCTTTATGCTTTGTTAATGATCGTTTGAAGTCCCCGAAAGGGTCCTTAGTCGTGTTTTGATGTGTTTAACTCCCTTTTTAAGGTTTTTACATTGTTAACACCTAGATTCTTCGAGACACTTGAATTTTTGACATAAAGATGCACATTTTTATACATAGAATAACTTTTAACATACAAGTACTAGTTAAGTTTGACCGGTTTGACTTGTTGACTTTGACTTTGACTTTGACTTGAATTTGACGGTTGTCACAGACAGGGCTTGTGGAGCTCCCGATTACCATGGGGCTCGGGAACCCATTGTGAGTACCAGATGGTTGGCGGATGTCGCCAACGCATTCCGCACCAACAGATGTCCCGAGGGGGACAAGGTTAGACTTGCGTCCTGTCTTCTGAAGGACAGGGCACGCGACTGGTGGGAGGAGGTTGGGAGAGCCATTGGAGATGACGCTGTTTTGGATGCGATGACCTGAAGTGATTTTTCGACTAGGTTCAGGGACGAGTTTGCACCTGTGATTGAGGTGCAACAGATAGCGAGGGAGTTCCAGGATTTGGAGCAGACGACAGAGACTGTGGCAGTGATCACCGCCAAGTTTAGGGAGAGGACCTTTCTCGTTCCGCAGTATTTGACGGACGAGGAGATGAAGAAGGCCCGATATCATGAGATGTTGCAGAGTGATATCCTCCAGTTCGTGAGCCGCTCCAGCTGCAAGACGCTGGAGTATATGATTGCTAGGGCTCGTAAGAGAGAGAATTATTTAGAGATGGAGAGGAAGAGGAAGCTAGAGTCGGTGTATGGCGGGGAGGGATCGGGAAAAAAGCCCAAGGTAGATTCCCGAGGGAAGGGCCAGCAGGGCCGAGGCCGCTGCGACAAGTGTGGCAGGGGGCACGATGGGCCGGTTAGGGCAGGTAGTTCGGGCTGCTTTAAGTGCGGCCGAACTGGGCATGTGAGTAGGGATTGTACTGCTGCTTTTACCACTACTACCACCACATTATCCGATCTGATTTGCTTTCAGTGCAATCAGAGTAGCCACAAGAGGTCCCAGTGTCCGAGTTTAGCAGCAGCAGGGAAGGTGGCGGCAACCGCCCCTACTACATTGAGGATTACAGATGGCCGTCAGGGTCGGGCAGAGACGCCAGTGGCGAAGAGCAGAGCCTTCCAGTTGACAGCAGAGGAGGCACGTGCAGCTCCTGATGTCATTACAGGTATGTATCTTCTCCTTATCTCTTTATTTGTATTGATCATTGCTTATGTCTATGTGTTTGTTATAGGATCGTTCTTAGTGAAGGGTATATCAGCCTTGGTACTGTTTGATTCTGGTGCCACTCGATCTTTTGTGTCGCTCGCGCTCAACAAGTGATTCGTAGGAGCTCCGGGGGATCTGGATTGCCCACTGGATGTGGAGATAACAGATGACAGGACCGTTAGGGTTGCGAGGGTTCACAGAGGTTGTACACTACATTTATTCAATGAGCAGTTTTTAGTGGATCTGGTTCCTATTCCCCTGTGAGGGAATAAGGTTATAGTGGGTATGGATTGGTTGAGCCCCAATGGGGCAGTGACCGACTGCGAGC
Source organism: Lactuca virosa (assembly GCF_052849685.1). Classification (NCBI taxonomy): domain Eukaryota; kingdom Viridiplantae; phylum Streptophyta; class Magnoliopsida; order Asterales; family Asteraceae; genus Lactuca; species Lactuca virosa. Next base: position 162,726,047 of record NC_136433.1, on the reverse strand, counting down.
AGCAGCTAGTGAGGGTTTGGATTCCTAGTGGGGGAGGGTTAGTGATCCAGGGCGAGAGGCCACAGCGCTGACCGGTTTTATGTTCAGCAGCAAGGGCGAGGCGTTACTTTCAGCAGGGTTGCGCGGGTTATGTCGCCTATGTTATGGATACCCGTGATAAGGGTAAGGCGACAGTAGATGATGTACCGATAGTGCGAGAGTACCCGGATGTATTCCCAGAGGATTTTCCTGGGATACCTTCAGAGAGATAGGTTGAGTTCAGGATTGACCTAGTCCCTGGTGCGGCTCCGATAGCCAAGGCACAATATCGATTGGCTCCTCCCGAGATGCAGGAGTTGTCTACGCAGCTGCAAGAGCTGCTAGACAAAGGATTTATCTGACCGAGTAGTTCGCCATGGGGTGCCCCGATCCTGTTTGTGAGGAAGAAGGACGGGTCGCATCGGATGTGCATAGAATATCGGGAGCTAAATAAGGTAACGGTGAAGAACCATTATCCCCTCCCGATGATTGCTGATTTGTTTGATCAGCTACAGGGTGCATCTTGGTTCTCCAAGATTGATCTGCGATCGGGTTATCACCAGATGCGAGTCAGGGACGAGGATGTGCAGAAGACAGCTTTTAGGACTCGTTATGGTCACTATGAGTTCGTGGTGATGGGCTCACCAATGCTCCAGCCGCGTTCATGCATCTCATGAACCGATTGTGTAGACCGATGCTGGATCGGTCTGTGATCGTTTTCATTGATGATATCTTGGTCTATTCCAAGACTCAGGAGAAACATGAGGAGCACCGAGGAGGGAGAGACTTTTTTCAAAGTTCTCCAAGTGTGAGTTCTGGTTGCGCGAGGTGCAGTTTCTTGGGCATCTTGTCAACCCTAAGGGTATTCTGATCGAACCGGCCAAGATAGAGTCTGTGATGCAGTGGGAGGTTCCGAGGTCTCCAACTGAGATTAAGAGTTTTCTTGGTCTAGCGGGTTATTACCGAAGATTCATCCACGATTTCTCCAAGATCGTTGTTCCTTTAACCCGACTGACCAAGAAGTCGGTGACATTCTGCTGGGGGCCTGAGCAGCAGGCAACCTTCAAGATCCTTAGACAGTAGTTATGTGAGGCATTGATATTGACTCTGCCCGAGGGAGTTGATGATTTTGTGGTTTCCTGTGACGCGTCGATTACAAGTATGGGTGCAGTTTTGATGCAGCGGGGTCATGTGATAGCTTATGCGTCGAGGCAGCTGAAGCCTCACGAGGCTAACTATCTGACGCATGATTTAGAGCTGGGGGTTGTGGTTTTTGCCCTCAAGATTTAGCGGCATTACCTCTACGGGGTCCGTTGTACCATTTACACGAACCACATGAGTTTGAGGTACCTCATGGATCAACTGAATCTGAACATGAGGCAACATCGATGGTTAGATGTGGTAAAGTATTATGATTGTGAGATACTTTACCACCCAGGCAAGGCCAATGTGGTGGCCGATGCCCTAAGCCGCAAGGAGGTGACGGCTCCGATTATAGATATATGTTTGAGGATGATCGTGATTAATCCATTGCTGGAGCAGATTAGAGAGGCGCAGGTTGAGGGCCTGAAGCAGGAGCACCAGAAGTGCGAGCGGATCGTAGGTCGGGTGGCCTCGTTTGATTATGACAACTGAGGGTTGTTGACCCTGCATGTGAGGGTCTGGGTTCCATACTGGGGCGGAGTACGACAGATTCTGATGGATGAGGCCCACAAGTCGAGGTTCTCCATCCATCCCGGGGCGACGAAGATGTACTAGGACCTTCGCACTGATTACTCGTGGCCCTGCATGAAGCAAGACGTTGCTTTGTACGTAGAGCGGTGCTTAACATGCAGCAAGAACAAGGCCAGACATCATGGACCCCACGATAAGATGCAGTCGTTGGACATTCCCTTGTGGAAATGGGAAGATATCATTATGGATTTCATTACCAAGCTTCCCAGGACCGCACGTGGAGTGGATTCGATATGGGTCATCGTGGATCGGTTGACCAAGAGTGCTCATTTTATCCCGATTCAGGAGAGCATATCGGCTGAGAAGCTGGCCGAGATATACGTGCGTGAGATTGTGGCACGATATAGAGTGTCTGTCTCAATGGTGTCAGACCGAGATGTTCGTTTCACTTCTAGGTTTTGGAAGCGGTTCCACGAGGAGATGGGTAATCATCTCCACTTCAGCACCGCCTTCCACCCTCAGACTGATGGACAGAGCGAGAGGACGATACAGACTCTCAAGGACATGCTATGCGCATGTGTCTTGGATTTCGATGGCAGTTGGGATACGTATCTTCCGTTAGCGGAATTTTCGTATAACAACAGTTACCACGCCAGCATAGACCGACCTCCCTTCGAGATGCTCTACGGGAGGAAGTGTAGGACCCCAATCTGTTGGGGCGAGGTCGGTCAGAGAGTCATGGGGAGTACTGGGGTAGTACTCAAGACTACAGAGCGGATCCAGCAGGTCCGGAGCAGGCTTCAGACTGCTCGGAGCCGGCAGAAGAGCTACGCCGACAAGCGGCGTTCAGACTTGGAGTTTCAGGTGGGCGACATGGTCCTCCTGAAGGTGTCACCTTGGAAAGGTGTCATCCAATTCTGAAAGCGCGGCAAGCTGGGCCCCAGGTACATTAGTCCTTTCAGGGTTATAGCCCAGGTGGGCAGAGTGGCATATCGGTTGGATCTATTAGCAGAGCTCAGTCAGATCCACAACACTTTCCATGTTTCGCAGTTGCGGAAGTGCTTAGTGGATGATTCAACGATAGTGCCCTTTTAGGATATTCAGGTTGACGAAAGCCTGAACTACATTAAGAGACCAGTGGCGATTTTGGATCGCGAGACGAAAACCTTGAGGAACAAGGTCGTTTAGCTATTAAAGGTGCAGTGGCAGCACCGCAAGGGTTCAGAGTGGACATGGGAGCCCAAGGAGGAGATGAGGGAGCACTACCTGGAGTTGTTTTCAGATGCAGCAAACTTCGAGGACGAAGTCTAAGACAAGTGGGGTAGAATTGTAACGTCTGGTCCCTGGTATGATTTTAACTCATTTATTTATACATTTAAAGAGAGGAACTCGACGAGTTGGTGGCCCTAACTCGTCGAGTAGAAGGCAGATTATGCTCGGGCTTTGAGCTACCTACTCGACGAGTCAAGAGCCCTTGACTCGACGAGTAGCTCAACCAGAATTAAACCCTAATTTCGGGGTTTTGCACCCTATTTAAGCTCCTTAACCCCCACCCATTAGCCTCATTTACAGCCTCCTTGTCCCAAACCCTAATCCACGAAACCCTAGAGTTTTCTTTGAGAGTGTGAGCCATTTTGAGTGATCTTTGTGTTCTTTTGAAGCTTGTAGAAGAGGAAGAAGATAGAGGGATCAAGAGGGAAGGAGTAGATCCAGAAGGTACACTCCATTTGCTACATTTTCTGGTAATCAAGTTTCTATCTTGGCTATTAGTTCCTTAGATCTATTTACTTCCATTTTATGAGGGTTTTAGTGCAAGAACCTTGGTATTTGGGATTTGGAAGTCCCAATTGACTTATATCTCAGATCTGGGATCTAGGAGGGGTTCCATGGCATAAAGGTGCAAACTTTATGACCATGGAAGTGTTGGATAAGGTGTCTAAGTCCATAACTTATTTGGTATATACTTGACCCGACCCGGCATGGTCCATTTGGGTTGCACTTCACCCGAACTAGTTATGGATAATTTTATGAGAGTTGTATACTTACGATTTATTAATATATTATAAGTTATTATATATTAATATAAAGTCATGTTACTTAATTAGTTTTAATCTTGAATTAATTATGAATTAATTTAGTGATTAAAAGGAAGACTAATTAAATCATGGGCTATTATATTTATATGGTGTGGGCTAACACTCATTTGGAATGGGCTAAGCTTATATGGAAGTCCATGGATGATCCATGGAGCTTTTACCCATGGATCCTTGGAAGAGGAAAAGACATGGGTTATTAGGGTTTCACCCTAACCATGTACACTATATAAACAAGCTTATGTTGCATGAAAAAGACACTAATGTGTGTGTAAGTGTGGTGGCCAAAATCAAGAGTTAGAATACTCTCTCATACATTTTCCAAGTTTGTGGTGATTTGTGATTTCCATTTGAGGCATTCACATTATTGGTGCTTGGCTCTCAAACTCCAAAGAATCAACAATCAACAAAAGGTATGTAATTCATCTAGTTCTTTTATGGTTAAAAGTACCCCATGCCATGCTAGATAGGTTATAAACCTTGGAAAATAATATTTTGCATGTATCTTAGACAAACATAGATCCAAGGTTTAATAGGGTTGCACGTACACTTAGGAAGTGTTAGAATGCTCAAAACCCAACAGAAAGCCCCATGCAAGCTTATAAGCGTTAATATGGCCTTTTTAGCCCTAAGAGGCCATGCTTAGAAGGAAAGCTAGGACCTTTACGTGTCCAACTAATGTTCAAAGCCTAGATCTAGTATAGTGTGCCTTGGCTTAGGGTATTATGGCTTGTGGACCAAGATCTATGTTCTAGAGAGTTAGGGTTTGAGCTAAACCCATTAAGAAGGACTAAGAGCTGGTAAAGTTGGAAAATTTACCCTTAAAAGTGTATTCCCAGTGTGTAGATGAAGTTTGGAGCTTGGATCTGAAGGGTAGGAGCTTAATCCATTGAGATGGATCAATCAGACAGGGGAACTCGGTGAGTCCATAGAGGGACTCGACGAGTTGAGTTGATTTGTCCTGTTTTAGCTTAAGGTAGAACTCGACGAGTTGGTGAAGGGACTCGACGACTTAAATCGGTAGATCGCGACTGTGAGTAGCCTAGGAACTAGACGAGTCAGATCGCGATATCAGATTCTAGGACTCGGCGAGTTGATGGAACAACTCGATGAGTTGGGTCAACCAGAAGGTTGACTTTGACCCAAGTGTTACTTTGACCAGGGGTAAAATGGTCATTTTACCCTAAGAAGGATTATCAGATTTTGATTAAGTGTTATTATGAAATTGATAGATGGGGAGTCGCCGGAGCAGCAATTAGAGATTCCTCACTCGAGTTTTCAGCAGTCAGCCTTGTGAGGTGAGTTTCCTTCAGTAGGAACGGGTCTACGGCACCAAGCCCGGCACGTATATGTGATACGATAGTAGCTGAGTGTGGGCGGGGCCCGAATCTTATAGTAGTCGAGAGTAGGCGGGGCCCGAATCTCGTAGTATTATTTGAGTATAGTTATGTAACTGCTTGATAGGAATAGATATACTTGTTGTCTGTGTGATACTTGTATGCATGTTGGACAGCGGAGTGTGGACGGGGCCCAAATCTCCTAGACAACAGAGTGTGGGCGAGCCTGAATCTCCTAGACAGTGGAGTGTGGGCGGGGCCCGAATATCCTTGGCAGCGGAGTGTGGGCGGGGCCCGAATCTCCTAGATAGCGGAGTGTGGGTGGGGCCCGAATCTCCATGAGAATGGGCGGGGCTCGTATCTACTAGTTGCATGTTATGTGTACGGTATGTGGTAGTTTGGGGAGACTCACTAAGCTTCGTGCTTACAGTTTTCAGTTTTGGTTTCAGGTACTTCCGGTAGTAAGGGGAGGGCTCGGGATGATTGCAGTGCACACACCATTTGTTCAGCCTGGGATGTTTATACTCTGATATTTTGATATACATTGATATGATGTTTGAGATATTATGACATGTGTTTTGGATAACTATGGTTTTGTCAATAATTAAAAACGAAATTTTCGCTTTGTATTTTTGGGATGTTTCAATTATCATGCACGAGCGGCTGCAGGGTTGGTGGAAGTTTCATGAGTGAGTATGTCGGTATAGCAGGCCAGTTGAGGAATGATTAGCCACTCTTGAGAGAGTGAAGATAGGATGTATGTGTATCCTAGTTGTGGGTTTGTTTTCGGTTAGTTTGTGATGATCCATTGAGACAAATATGGGTAGGTGTGGAAGGTAGTATGGGTTTATACTACTGAACAGGACCCATATGCGTAACAAAGAAGTCATAAGCCCCGAGGGTTTAGTCTATCTATAATAGTGTGGCGATATGAATAGTGGCATTTCTGATATATTTTTGGGTCATTTTCAGTATGTTGTTCATGAGAGGATCTGGTTCTAGATCTGGAGCGGGTGGCAAAGATAGGCCATGATTGACTGATGATCAGATACAGGACATGATTGCCGCTGAGGTGGCTACTGCTATCCGGGGATCTATTCCAGAGTTGTTTGGGTCTATCAAGACCACCATGATTGAGTTGTTCAACAATCGCTACGCTGCTCTCACTGAGGTTGCTGCTGTTGCAGCTACCGCAGTTGTTGTTGCTGTGGGAATTGGAGGGGAGAGATCTTTCCAATACCGGGACTTCGACAAAACGAAGTTATTAGGGTGAAAAGTTATACATGGATTGACTTTGTAATGGCTTGACTTGAGAAGACCCCTTGCATGTGGGATTGGAGCCTTGTGACATGAGAGAGAGAGAGAGGGAGACTTGTTAGCACATATATATATATATATATATATATATATATATATATATATATATATATATATATATATATATATATATATATATATAGTGGGTTGCATACCACTAGTAGAGTGTGCTTGAGAGATGTAGTTCATTGTGATTAGTGATTAGGATATTTATGTAGAACTAGATCTAGATCCCTTTTTGTACTCATGACTATGATCGAATACATCTTTTAGCACCCAAATCACAATGTTCATTATGTTCTTACAATTCCACATGTCAAATCAAATGCTCATAAATCACTACATTTGGTATCAGAGCGGGTCTTCGAAGACTGAAGTGATTTTTGAAGAAACGATTCTCGATTTGGCAACAATCAACACAATTTGAACGATCTATGGTGAGTCTCTCGATAATCTCTCTTAACTCTCATAATCTCTTTAAATCGTTCTTACATTATTGATTTTTGATTATTTTGACTCGTTTGGATCAAATTTGTTTCGAGCCCAATTGTTGTTGATCCATTTATCTTTTGTTCATTCCATTCAATTTTCAATCCCAAACCTTATTGAAATCATTTTGAGTCCAATCGTGATTATTACTATTCACTTGTTTTTTTATCAAAAATCAAGCCCAATTTCAATTGTTAGTTACTATTCATGATCCATTCATTGTGTCCAAATTGATTATCATATTACATCTCATTTTCGTCAACTGATTTCTATATCGTATTCATTTACCATCGATTCAAGTTTATACTTGTTTGTGTTAATGATTGATTCCTTGAATCACATCGCATATTGTGGAATCGAGTAACCTAATTAGAATTTGTATCAAAAATCTGTTATATTTGATGATCTGATACACGATTTCTATCATAATCAAGAAATTGAAATCATTGTTGGTTTCTTAGGCACACAAAATCGTGTTCTTTCTACCTCTTTTAATTTGTTGATGTAATCAATTTTGTTAAGATGTTCATCAGTTATTATATGATTATTATAAATCGATCTAGTATGAATGAAATTTAGTTTTCTAAAGTTTCGATGTACGTGATTCTAATACGAAGTGTTTGGTGAAATTCAAGATGATTTGGAATTGAAATTTAATGTACTTATTCTCCATGATATCTTTGCGCTTTAATATTGATGATTAAGTGATGAACAATAGATGATTTTGGATGATATTGGTATTTGATCGGTACCGATGGTGGTGATGATAAAATTCGAAGTTTATGCAAAGATGGTTCGATAATGGATCTTTGACTGAAAATCACGACTATGGAATTAATTCCAAGGTTGATATTGTTTGATAAAGGGTCAGATAAAAGAACTGAATTGTCACAGACGATTCGATAGTCAAAGGCATGTCGAAGATGATGTATTAAAATCAAAATTGAATCTTGACTTTGAAAATTGAACAGAAACGAACGAGATGTCGAAGTGATTAGTCAATTGAAAACTCAACCAATTGCAGATCGAAGTGTACATTGAAGTGTTATTAATCAAAAGGCAGAGATTGAAGCGAAATTTTGAGAACGAAGATCGATTGGGTTTTGATAGTCGAACGAGTTTTGGGTTCATGATCGAAAGCACTTAAACTAAATCGAAATTGGTGTTTCTTGGAATTGGAATTGAACCAGGTCGAACGTGATTTGTGTTTAATAGTCGAAATCAATTTTGAGGTCAATAGTCGAACGCGATTTACTTGGGGTCGAAAATAACTTGTTTGGAGTCAAACGTATTTTGATAGTTCAACGATGCTTATGAGTCGAAATTGGAAATGGGTTAGGAATCGAATCGAGTCGAACATGATTTTGACTGCTGATCCTGCTTTGTTCGCATCTGGAACCAATAGGGGAAGAAGAAGATTCGAAGTTTCACTTCAAGTCGTTGCAGTTTAAAAGATTTGACAGTTTATCCCGAATTTCGATGTGGGGGTAATTTTCTGAGGAGTATGAAAAAATTACAGATTCAGTCCATGAATCTTATGCGAAATGACACTTTATACCCACTTTTGCATTTGGGGAAAAGTATCGCATATGAAGCTGATTTTTCGCATTTGGTCGCTGCAGTATTTGCGAAAATGATAGTTTGCACCCGGTTTTCGATTTTCTTGCAACTCTCACCCAAAAGTCGTAATATTCAGAACTTTTGAAGTTTTTTCCTCGACTTTTCGTGATTGTTTTTCGTACAAGATTTTCGTGGTTTCATTTTCGAGTCAAAGGCGGTCCAGGAAGTGAAGAATTAAAAAATTTGTGATATTTTTTGGATTTTCTCAGATTTGTGGAAAACGTTTATGCTACTTGTCAAAGGGGAGTTTTGCATGGAAAATTCCAAAATTTAGCGATTTCTTATTCCCTTTTGGGTTTTATAATCATATTTCAATTATAAAAAGGGGAAGAGATTTGAATATGATAATTCGAAATTTTTGAATTTTTTCATATTAGGTGAATTTGAAAACCAATGTGACCTTGAGAAAGAAAAGTTTTTGAAGTGATTTAAATTGTAAATTCTGAAGTTATTTGGGTTTTTTTCCCGGTTCATGAAGGGTTTGGACATAATGAATATTTTTGGGGTGTGTTTGTATGCTCAAAGTTGGGTAATTGACTTATGGAGATATGGATACTCCAAATTATCTTTTGATGCTCGGATTGTAATTTCTCACACTCTAGAACCCGAATTGGAAAATCATTGAATAATTGAAGATTTGATGCTCATTTCTACATTTGTCATACTTGAGGATTCGTTTGTGAAGTTGCTCTTTTTGGAGATTGAAGTCGAGTTATCCATTCCTAACTTTGAGGGGGAGAATGTTAGGGTGCAAAGTTATACATGGATTGACTTTGTAATGGCTTGACTTGAGAAGACCCATTTGCATGTGGGATTAGAGCCTTGTGACATGAGAGAGAGAGAGAGAGAGAGAGAGACTTGTTAGCACCTCTATATATAGTGGGTTGCATTCCATTAGTAGAGTATGCTTGAGAGATGTAGTTCATTGTGATTAGTGATTAGGATATTTATGTAGAAATAGATCTAGATCCCTTTTTGTACACATTACTATGATCGAACACATCTTTTAGCACCCAAATCACCATGTTCATTGTGTTCTTACAATTCCGTATGTCAAATCAAATGCTCATAATTCACTAAAGAAGCCCCCGTAGTTTGATGGCGTCAAGGACCCAATTGTAGCAATGATTTGGTTGTCTGATGTGGAGGGTTGTTTCTTCACATGTTCTTTCCCTGTTGTCCAGAAGGTCAAGTGTGCCCTGAACCTTCTCAGGTTGGGGGCGAACGATTGGTGGAGATTTGTAACTGGTACTTACACTCCTAAGTAGAGGGTTTCTGTTACTTGGGATTAGTTCACAGAGATGTTCCGTGCGAGAAACGTTCCCTTGGTGGAGAGGGAGAGGTTGGCTCAGGAGTACTTAGACTTGAGACAGACGAATGATTCGGTGGCAGAGATCACCAAAATGTTTACTGAGAGGGCTCTTTTCTTCCCTGAGTTTGCTGCTTCGGAGCAGGGTCAGATGACTTTGTACTTAAGCATGCTCAAGACGGATATTATGCAGTTCGTGTCCACCCAGCGTTACTCTACCCTCGCCGAGTTTCAGGATGCCATGAGGAGACAGGACATTGAGATAGAGATTCAGACGAGGGAGTTGAGGCCGACTTCCGTTCAGTCACAGCCTGCAGTAAAGCTGTTCAAGCGCGCCGATCACGTTTTGGGGGGCATAGGGGCCACACTTGTGGGAAGTGTGGAAAGGTTCATGAGGGTGTTTTTCGGTCTTCTTCTTTTGCATGCCGCAATTGCGGTAGGGAGGGATACTTTGTGAAATACTGTCGTCAGCAGGCTCCTCTACTGAGCAGTAGGATTTGTTTCCATTGCGAGCAGGTGGGCCATGAAGGCCCAGTGTCCCTTACTTACCGCCAGGCCTGTACAGGCACTAGCTACTGCTACCTATAGGATTACGGATGGACACTAGGGAAGGGCGGAGCCCCCAAGGGCTCAGGGTTGTTCTTTCCAGCTTACGGCAGAGGAGGTCAGGGTAGTGCCAGACGTCGTTACTGATATGTTTCTATATACTATTCTATCAAAATATTTATTTGTGTGCTTATGATTGTATTCCTGCTAGGTACCTTCTTAGTGAACACCTTGTCTGCTCTTGTGCTATCTGATTCGGGTGCAAGTCGGTCTTTCGTATCTCAGTACTCCAGTAATGAATTTGATATGACTCTTCGTGAGGTTGAGTGTCCATTGCAGGTTTCTATCGTCAACGAACACGGAGTTTCTGCATCGTGTGTTTATCCATGTTGTCTCTTGGAGATTTTTGGGGTGCCATATCCGATTGATTTGATTCCTATTCCCATGGGGGATGTGTGTGTGATAGTAGGGATGGGGTGGTTGAGCAGGTTTGGGGCTATGATTGATTGTGAGGTTCAGCGGGTGGTAGTTCGAACCCCAAGTCGAGGAGAACTGGTTATTTATGGAGAGGGTACCAAGACTAGATCAACCTTTTGTTCTGCTGCCAAGGCTCGGCAGTATCTGTAGCACAAATGTATGGGTTATCTTGTATATGTGGTAGACACCGGGGGTGGGACAGAGGTTTTGGTTTTGGATATACATGTTGTTAGAGAGTTTGCTTATTTTCTCCCGGAGAAGGTACCCGGTGTGCCTCCTGAGAGGCAGGTTGAGTTCAGGATCGATTTGCTTCCGGGCACGGCTGCGATTGCTATGGTGTCGTACCGATTGGCACCACCGGAGATGCAGGAGTTGTCTTCTCAGCTTCAGGAGTTGTTGGGCAAGCATTTATTATACCGAGTAGCTTGCCGTGGGGAGCACCGAATTTGTTCGTCAAGAAGAAGGATGGTTCACACCGGATGTGCATTGATTACCAGGAGTTGAACAAATTGACGCTGAAGAACTGTTACCCACTTCCATGGATTGATGACCTCTTCGATCAGTCACAGGGTGCATCTTGGTTCTCCAAGATCGATTTGAGGTCAGGGTGTCATTAGATGACGGTTAGAGAGGAGGACGTAGAGAAGAGCGCGTTTCATACTCGTTATGGTCATTACGAGTTCCTAGTGATGCCGTTTGGGCTCACCAATGCGCTGGCGTAATTTATGGATTTGATGAATCGGGTATGCAGGTTGATGCTCGATCGATCAGTCATTGTTTTTATTGATGATATCTTGGTGAATTCCAAGACCAGGGAGCAGCATGAGGAGCACCTTCGAGAGCTTCTGGGGGTTTTGAGGAAAGAACGGCTGTATGCCAAGTTCTCGAAGTGTGAGTTTTGGTTACGAGAGGTGCAGTTCTTGGGACACCTCGCTAACCAGAACGGGATTCTAGTCGATCCGGCCAAGATTGAGGCAGTTATGCAGTGGGAGATCCCAAAGTCTCCATCTGAGATTAGGAGTTTCTTGGGATTAGTAGGGTATTATCGGAGATTCATTCAGGATTTCTCCAAGATTTATGTACCCCTCACTCATCTGACGAGGAAGGGTGTGGATTTCCGCTACGGGCAGAGCAGCAGGCTGTATTCTAGACCTTGAGATGGAAGTTATGTGAGGCCCCAGTATTGACCCTCCTTGAGGGTGTTGAGGATTTTGTCGTGTATTGTGATGTTGGATTAGATGTCTAAGCCCATAACTATTATTGGTATGTACTTGACCCGAGAGTAGCATGGTCTATTTGGCTTGCATATCATCAGGACAATTTGTTAGGATGGATTCTTGAGAGAAGGTTATATATGATTTTTTAATATATTATAAGTTATAATATATTAATATGAAATCATATGTTTTAATTAGTATTGATCAAGAATTAATTTGGAATTAATTTAGTGAATAAAGGAGACTAATTAAATCTATGGGGACTAATTATGGTAATTAGTTATATTTATATGTGTTGGGCTTATGATCCATGTTGGACCAAGTTAATGTATGGATACATAAAGAGTTGGGCCACATGAACCATGGATCATAACACCCATGGGTATGGATTTGGGTTATACCCATGACCCTTGGAATCCTACATATAAATATGTCCATTCATAGCCAAAAACGCCTAGACTTGTACTTGGAGTCCATGGAGATTCTCTCTCAAGAGCCACCTTTGTTCATGTTGTGTTGTGACTTCATTTGAGGCTTCCACACTATTGGGGCTAAGCTCTTAAGGCCAAATACATCAAGACTTCAAGCTACATAAAAGGTATGTTACCCTAACTAGTATCTTGTATGGTATATGTCAATTGCATGCTAGTTATAGGCTTAATACCTTGGAAACATCATTGCATGTATAATTAGTGAAAACATAGATCCAATGTATTTAGGGTTGTATATGCACCATAGGATGTTGTAGTATATAAAACCCAATATGTGATGCATCCATCACTGGTTTGGGGGCGATGCTTATGCAGCGAGGGAGAGTTATTGCATATGCCTCTAGGAAGCTGAAGCCGCATGAAGGTCGATATTCGATGCATGATCTGGAGTTGGGGGCGGTGGTGTTTGCCCTCAAGATTTGGCGGCATTACCTGTACGGGGTCCAGTGTACCATCTACATGGATCACAAGAGTTTGAGATATCTCATGGATCAACCTAATCTGAACATGAGATTGCATAGGTGGCTTGACGTGGTCAAGGATTATGACTGCGAGATCCTATACCACCTGTGGAAAGCGAATGTGGTCGCTGATGCCTTGAGCCGCAAGTCAGCTAGTTCTGCTGTCGGGAGCCTATGTATGAGGATATCGATTGATTCGCTATTGGTGGGTATGATTAGAGATATCTCATGGATTAACCTAATCTGAACATGAGACATCATAGGTGGCTTGACGTGGTCAAGGACTATGACTGTGAGATCCTATACCACCCAGGGAAAGCGAATGTGGTCGCTGATGCCTTGAGCCACGACGCAGCTAGTTCTGTTGTTGGGAGCCTATGCATGAGGATATCAATTGGTTCTCCATTGTTGGGTATGATTAGAGAGGATCAGGCTAAGGGAGTCAAGAAAGAAAACTGGAAAAAGGAGCGAATCAGAGGTGAGACTGACAGGTTTTCTACCGAAAGCCGTGGATTATTGACCCGGTATGGTCGGGTTTGGGTACCAGATTTTGGTGGGATCAGGTAGGCTGTACTGGAGGAGATACACAATTCCAGGTTTTCGATATACCCTGGAGCCCCCAAGATGGATCAGGATGTGCTACTTAGTTACTGATGGTCGTGCATGATGCGGGAGATAGCCAAGTATGTCGAGAGGTGATTGACCTGTCGAATGTACAAGGCCGAGTACCAGAGGCTGCATGGAAAGTTTCAGCCTTTGGAGGTTCCTATATGGAAATGGGAACAAATCACAATGGACTTTATTACGAAGTTATCTCCGACGGCTAAAGGTTTTGATGCGATTTGGGTGATAGCGGATCTGTTTACCAAGAGTGCCCACTTCTTAGCTATCCATGAGAGCTCGTCGGTCGAGAAATTGCCTGATGTTTATGTGCGAGAGATTTTCCCTCGGCATGGTGTCCTAGTTTCTATCATATCAGATCGGGATGTTCAATTTACCTCGAGGTTTTTGCAGAGGTTCCACGAGGAACTGGGTACGAGGTTGCACTTTAGCACTACTTATCATCCGCAGACAGATAGTCAGAGTGAGCGGACCATTCAGGCGCTCAAGGATATGTTGCGACCTGTGTGATTGATTTCGGTGGGAGTTGGGATTCCTAACTTCCCTAGCTGAGTTGTCATACAACAACAACTTTCACTCCAGTATCGGTGCACCACCATTTGAGCTCCTTCATGGGAGGAAGTTTCGTACCCCAGTTTGTTGGGGAGATGTTGGTCATAGATACATGGGAAAGACTGAGGTAGTCTTTCAGATGACATAGCTTATCCAACAGATTAGGCAGAGATTACAGACATCTCAGATTCGGCAAAAACGTTATGCTGACAGGCGCCGATTAGAGTTGGATTTCCAGGTCAGCGACATGGTGTTACTGAAGGTATCACCCTGGAAGGGCGTAATACGCTTCAAGAAGAGGGGAAAGTCGGGGGCCCGGTATATTGGGCCACTTCGAGTGATTGCCAAGGTTGGCAAGGTAGATTACAGGCTGGATTTCCCTGAGGAGCTCAGTCAGATCCACCACACCTTCCATGTTTCTCAGCTCCGGAAATGTGCAGATGATGATTCAGCAGTGGTTCCTATGGATGATATTCAGGTTGATGTTCTCCTGAACTATGTGGAGAGACCAATGGCGATTTTGGATCGGAAGACGAAGGCCTTGTGCAAAAATGTGGTGTTTTTGGTCACGGTTTAGTGGTAGCATCGGAAGGGTTCCAAGTGGACTTGGGAACCCGAGGCAGAGATACGGTAGCATTACCCCAAGTTGTTCACAGCAACGGACTTCAAGGACGAAGTCTGATTCAAGTAGGGGAGAATTGTAACATTCATAATTCAGGTCAATTACATTTCTAATCCTTATGTGTGAGAATTGTTGCAAATTGGCCCATAGTGCCATTTTTGTAATTTTGGGCAAAGGACGCGTACGTTGGGCGTACATTGCGTACGCATGGCGTACGTGGTAGAATCCCAAACCCTAACTTTTAGGGTTTGGACCCTATTTAAACACCTTTATATCCCCATTAATCTTCCTTTCATCAGCCTCCAGACTCATATTCGACCCTTGCAAAACCCTAATTCGTTTTTTAGCATTCTTGAACCATTGGTGTGTTTTTTGGTGTTCATAGAGGAAGAAGAAGGAAAAGAGAACACTTGGAAGCTTGGAACAACCTTGGATCTGGAAGTTTTGCACCCTCCTACATCTCTAGAAGGTATAAAGTTCATACCTTAAAGCTTATTTGGTTAGATCTAGCTTGTATGATGTTATTATGTGCTTTTTGTCCTCAAGTTATGGTATTCTTGAGTATGGCATGCTCTTGACCAAATATGTGGTCCTTTTGGACGTTTTTCAGTGTCTGGAGTCATAAAAATGTAGTCTTAGACCTTAGTTTCATTCCATGCATGGACTAGATCTGAATTTTGGATAAAAGAGCTTAAGGATTAAGCTCTTAATAGAAGGGTTTGGGTGGAAAGTGCATACGCAGGGCATACACTATGGTACGCTGTGCGTACCAGGTCAATGCCCCGATTCTTGGTCAAGCCTGAGTACACTAAGCGTACAAGCTGGGTACGCCCAACATACTCAGCTGAGTCAACTCGGCTGATTTTGTTGACTTTCGACTTTGACTATATTTTGAGCTAGATTGACCTAAGGGTATTTTGGGTATTTTGATTATAAGTTGAGTTTGGTCATGTTCTAATAAATAGGTAACTGGTAGAGCTAATATTCAGAGCTATGTCCTGTTCAACGATCTGTTCAGACTGAGAGGTGAGTTTTTCTCACTGTACTTGTGGGTCAAAGGCACCAATACCGGCCCACTGAGTTATGTATCCTGGTTTAGAGGATGTTGCTATGTTGTGTTGATCTTTTAGAACTAAGTCCTGGTATTTAAGATGTTGTTATGCGGTAGTGATCTTTAGATCGGCCTTGGAATCTGTTGACTTGCTATATGATTATTTGTTTGTTGAATATATGTTATCTATTATATGTCGACATAGTATGGTTGGGTTGAGACTGTATTGCTTTGTGCGGTTAGTTAACAAATCTGGGGCATTCCAACCGGGAGGTTGTGGGCCAGTGCAATCCAACCTGGAGGGTATGGGCCAGGGTAATCCAATTGGGAGGTTGTGGACCCAGTACGTTATATGTAGGGAAATCCAACAAGGAGGTTGTGGGCCAAGGAAATCCAACTAGGAGGTTGTGGGCCAGGGTAAGCCAACCGGGAGGTTGTGGACCCAGAACACATTATGTATATCTGTTTGGTTGTGTGTGGTTGTTGGGGGAACTCACTAAGCTTTGGCTTATAGTTTTAGTTTATTATTTCAGGTACTTTAGAGGATCAGGGGAAAGAAAATACGTGATTGTGCACATCCTTTTGGTTTTGATTTTAATGATTTGGGACACTCTGATATATGATTTCTACTTATGAGGACAATGTTTTGTAAACAATTGGTTTTGATTTGGGTTTTGTCAGAAAACAATGATTTTACTTGATTTAAAAATAAAAAAATTTGCCTCGATTTTGGGAGGTTACAAATCTAAAACCGTGTAGAGATTTAGGAAGGGAAAATATATAATAGCTCACACATACACATTCCATATGCATTCTCCATTTACAAAGCAATCAAGATTTACAGGTTTGTTTGGAAAGATATTTCTTTCTCCCTCTCTTTTTTTATCTCTCCCTCTCTCTCTCTCTCTCTCTCTCTCTCTCTCTCTCTCTCTCTCTCTTTCTCCCTTCCTCATAATAAGTTTAATACACAAGCAATCATTCTTTAAGTAAAAACAAAAAGGATTTGAAATGGGTTCGATTATGCATGCTACTTAGGTTTCTACATCATCTCATCACGTTTACAATAAAAATCGAAGAAGAAAACAAGGAGTAAGGACATGATAAAAAGAAATGGAGTTTTTTCCATAACTCAGGTGGTTCCATATTCCATGATATCCCATTAAACAACTCTACCGTCACCCCTAATCGGAATCTAGAATAAAAATCAGTTCAAATTCTCCCCCTTTATGTTTCTCTCATGGTCTCATGTGCTCTATGTAACTTCCTCTCCCATTAACATTATGGCTCTTGTATATGTGTGGATTATAAAATCAACTTTTTCTCTTTCTCATTCTGATTTTTAGAGTTACGGATAAGAAGGGCATTAATGCCTTTTGTCTGTCGTGTTTTCATCCAAAAAAGTACGGTTACCAGGAGTACATAATAAAGCTTCTCTAACTATTAGGTATTACCATACATAAATTTATACTTGGGATAAAACTATCATTTTTTAACAAACTTAAGGGTCTTTGTATAAATGTCCATATTTAGATGTTACTAATTAATATGGTACCACCTACTTATCTCAACTGCAACTGAATCTCACGCAGCTTCGTCGCAAACTTATCCCCTCCCCCACGATTAGTATCTTCTCCGACTTGACCCCCACCATCTTCGTAAAAAAAATGTAAATAATGAATTTGAATTTTTGCTTTAAAAAAATCCAGAAAAAATGAAATCAAATCCATAACCCCCCTGTCCCTCGACTTCTTACCTAAATCGAATCTAAAAAGAGAAATATTTTAACAAACCTACGAAAAATCTACTAAACAAACCTCATCAAACCAAAAATACAAAAAAATCTATTGAACAAACATACATTAAACCTAAAATTATAACAAACTCGTATCAAACCAAGAAAATTAAACCCAGAGAAAAAATCCAAATAAATCGGTTAGGTATGAATAAGTTACCAACAAAACGTTTGATTATTAAACAAAGATTCAGAAAATCAAAATCCAGCAAAAAAGATTACAATTTTTTTTACATAAATCAAACCCAAATGATCCATTTATGGTGGTGCTTCATCGGTGGATCTAAGGCTATTCATATCAAAACTAAAATCTTTAGTTATGTGGATTCTTCAAAATTAGAATATAAGAATATGTTTAAGCTTTTATGGTTAAACTATGTTCCCATTCTACAATGATTTCTCAGAAGGTGGAGATAGAGTAAACCAAGAAGAGGGAGGTGGGAGGGATTATCGAAGGATCGATTTTTTTCTGGTGAGTTACATACGTTTGCCACCATGGATAAGGTGGCGGTGTTTGTTGGCGAGATAAGAGAGGAATAGAGTAGCGAGATATATATATATATATATATATATATATATATATATATATATATATATATATATATATATATATATATATATATATATATATATATATAGAGAGAGAGAGAGAGAGAGAGAGAGACGAAGTGCAGTGATAAGTGGTGACCGATAGAATGGATTGGGAAGCAGAGTAAACCGTGACAAAAGAGAGAAATGAGGATGTATTAATAGTCACTAGCGTCCTATCTTAAAACCTTCTATTAATGGGAGGTTATATTTTTACTTATGGTTTTGATTCATCCATTCAAAAATTATTTTTATTTATTTATTATACCTTTTATATTTTAATTAAAGAGTGAGAATCATGATAAAAATATAAGTGTAACAATATTTATTTATAATTGAATGGATAAAAACACAAATAAAATATCAACTTCCTTTATTAACAAGGGTTTAATGATACATGAGATTTAAATGAGTTATACATTTGGTTTATGTGGCTAAGAAAATTAATATTGTTGAAATAGATTGTGTGTACATATGTATATATATATATATATATATATATATATATATATATATATATATATATATATATATATATATATATATATATTGAAACGACAATCTACTCTTAAACTACTCCTTAAATCCACCTATGTCCACGACGGGACTTGAACCCTCAACCTCAAGGAGGGAAGGAAAAAAATATTTAAAGAAAAACAAATGAACAAATTATGATGTACATATATCACTCGTTACCACATATGAATGTCATCAAAGATCTCGTAGTTTGTTCTTCGAATCTTAAGGAGGATGTAATCGGAATCCATCATACACCGTCTATTTTGAGAAACATTAATGGAAATCTCGAGTTTGATGATTGTGGTTGCGACGAACTCAATGGTGGGGAGGCATGAAGATGGTGGTTGCTAGATGGTTTGATAATTTATTGGGTTTAGGGTTTATAAGATGGGAAAGAGATGTATTTAGAGAGTAGATGAGAGAGAATATATATATATATATATATATATATATATATATATATATATATATATATATATATATATATATATATATAGGGGGGTTAAGTTCAAATGAGAACACTATTTAATGTGAGAACGTGAGAACACTACTTTATGTTACTATTCTACTATGAATTTTGTATATATAACGATATGACATTATTCATCAACAAATATACGAACAATCACATATTAATATTCACATTAAAATTTTGCATGTACAACTTTATGACATTATTCATCACCGAATATATGAACAATCACATATTTAACATTCACATTAGAATTTACTAAATTACTATATATATATATATATATATATATATATATATATATATATATATATATATAAATTTTATAGTAGAATAGCAATATAAAATTGAATATATTCATATTATAATTACTACAATACTATACATATTAAATTCATAGTAGAATAGTAACATAAAGTAGTGTTCTGACGTTCTCACATTAAATAGTGTTCTCATTTGAACTTAACCCTATATATATATATATATATATATATATATATATATATATATATATATATATATATATATATAAATGATCATTATAGAACCAAGAGAAACTTATAGAACCATAGAACTAACATTTTAGCCTTTAGATCTGATGACTAATACCTTTGATCAAAAGGGTACACAATAAAAATATGTACCCTTACCCATGGAATCATACCTAAAAGAGCATTTTTTGTATAACTTAATTTTAATCCTATAAATCGGATTTTATAACGTTAATTTAAAAGCATTCTCTCTCCTCTACTTTCTAAATACGTCTCTTTCCCCTCTTATATGCCCTATCCCCAATAAATTATCAAACCATCTAGCAGCCACCATTTTCCTGCCTCACCATCGTTGAGTTCTTCGCAACCACAATCAGCAAACTCGAGATTTCCATTAATGCTTCTCAAAATGGACGATACGTGATGGATTCCGATTACATCTTCCTCAAGATTTGAAGAAGAAACTACGATATCTTTGATGACATTCATATGTGGTAATGAGTGATATATGGACATCATGATTTCTTCATTTTTTTGTTTCAATATTTTTTGCCAACAAATACCCAACACATAGTTAATAAGAAAAAATGGAATACATCGTAATTCTTCATTTTCTTTTCTTTCAATGTTTTTTTGCCGACAATTACTGTTGGATCACTCAATTGTATAGATTTGATGATGCAAAATATATACACTATAGTTATAGTTAGTTAATCTGAAGATATGCTGATGGAAGTTCATATGTCGAAGACTAAAGAACATCCCATGATAACTGAAAGACCCTATAGACTCTATCAGCGCCAAAGGCATGAAGACACCATCTGCTGAAGATTGATCAGTGTGTCTAGACGCTGAACATTATACATTGATGACACACTGATCAGGTGATACGTTGGAACACTCATTAACTGAAGCTGATCTCCATAAGCTGAAGTTGAAGTTGATCTCCAGACGTTGATGTTGATGCCCTGATCAGCGTGACTCTCTGAAGTTGATCATCTGATCAACTTCTGAAGTATTGGTGCTGATATCCAAATCTGGAGAAGATCTGATGTGATACATTCCTTATATACCAGATTAGTTTATATGTAGATTAGATACAATCTCTTGATTGAAGGGCTTCTCTAGAATAAATTAGTATATACAACATTAAGGTGAAACCCAAATGTATGGCTTGGTGTCGTCATTGGCTTTGTGTCAATCGTCATTGTGACAACCCGTTTTCTTGGTGAAAACAAACATTTCTTGGTGAAAGACAATTTGGTGATACTTATGTGTTCTTTATTGTTATTTCTTTTTTATATTCGATATACGAATCTACAAAGGGTTTGGGACTTTCAATTACACGACACACATAATGAATAAGAAAAAATGGAATAGGATTATATCTTGGGATTATTGGATATAGAATTACACAGCGCACATTCACGAACCAAATGATATTTTCAAAACAATATTCACTTAACATTTATATTTAGTGGACGTAGAATAAGTTTCTCATATCTTTCAATCTTTATCCAAATGCTTGGTGATTGTGTGGTTATAGTTTAATGATTTCAATTTACTTTTGAATTTAATAAATCGTTAATCTCACAAATACCTTATTTTATATTAGCAGCTTGCAATGAGAGAATCATGCACATATGTTGATGAAAAGCTTGCAGTGAGGGTAATGCAAGAATTGGATTTGGATGGGCATTAGAAGGAAAAACTCTCATGGCACCATTAATGCCAACCGCTATCATCAACACTATTTTGATTTCTTTTTCACGATTTATATTCATTAATTTTAATGAAAACACGAATCAAGTGTAGCTTTCATAATTTACTAAAATTTATTGATTCGGATTGTTTGTTTTTTTAGTTTCAGTGGTTTACATTTATATACGTCCATTATTGAACATGTTTGAACATGACCAATTTTTTAATTTTTGAAGATAATGTTCATCCATGTAAAGATGATATTCATGTTTGAATATATGTTCATAACTCAACATATACATATGTTCAAACTGACCTACATTCATAATTGAACATGTAAAGATGCATACATTTAATATTCATTTCTGATAGGAACGTCATACATGTTCAATTATAAACATGTATGATTATGACTAATTTATGGGTTTTTGTATGTTTAGTTATGAACATTAATATGACAACAAGTATGTACATATATGTATGTTCATAAATGAACATATACGTATGTTTATAAATACACAAAAATGTATATTATAAGAATCTCCTACTATTTTGGATAGTAATTAATTAGATTTATTATACCATTATTGGCTCAAACTTGATTCAATGGTGAATAAGGTGGTTCTATGGTTCTATGTTGATATCACCTGTATATATATATATATATATATATATATATATATATATATATATATATATATATATATATATATATATATATATATATATATATATATATATATATATATATATATATATATATAGAGAGAGAGAGAGAGAGAGAGAAATGTTCATTAGAAAATGTATGAACCCTAGAAGAAGATGGCATCCAATGAAAGCCTGACAACACATCACAGATAGACAATATGCACACTTCATTTTAAATGCCTTTTTAAGGGTAATGTATACATACATACATACATACATTCATACATACATACATACATACATACATATATATATATATATATATATATATATATATATATATATATATTGTTTGGGAAGCAGACGATACTTGTCAAGACTCAAAACAAATCTGATGCCACTTGGAAAGTTCTGATGACCCTTCTTAGGAAGTAATGTGGATAACACACAAAACTAAAAGCACACAAAGACACAATATTTACGTGGTTCGGTCAATGTGACCTACATCCACGAGCAGGAGGGGAGTATTCTTTATTCACAAAGTTCTCAAACATAGATTACAAGTACAACCAACAAAGATTCGTCCTACTCACTAAGGATACAAAATACAAGACACATGACTTAACATGCCCCCTGTTTATACTTGAGGGATCAGACCTAAAACCCTAATGGGACAAGCCTATTGGCCCATAGCCCCATGAAAGGTGTCAAGCAATGATAATCGTCATGCATCATCTCTGGAACATTCATCCATGTCATACAGCCCATGAGCATTAGCAACACACATGATGGAGCGTCATGGGATGATAGGGTAGGGCCACCAGTCCACATAAAACCAGGTCGGTCGAGCAACCCGACCTGCCTTCCCGGAGCACAAGCATCAACCTAAATGTCGGGTACTAAAGCAAGAGTCACCCTATAAAGCAAGAATCATCGTACATACCCTATAGATCATCTCCACGAAACACGGAAAAAGCAAGACTATCTTAATAGAAAAGGAGGCTCGGCGTCGTAACCTGAAGATTAATGCAAAACCCAAAAGAAGGAGCCAAAAATTGGTCCAAACCTTTGCTGTAAGAACGAACCTTCGCTGAAAGGTAAGGGGGAAATATTATAATCAATTCATATACACCTAAAGCATTAAACATGACTTCTGACTTAGGCATTGGAGGGCAATACCGGGGTTCCACCCTCGGTATGGCTTTCTAACCTGTATTTGTCTCATACCATGCAGCATGCTACTTGGACTGCTCATTGGAGAAAGCCCTGAGAGGGACTGCCACAAGCATTCGGGTAGCTACGTAGCAACATGGGACATAGTGGCGCATCATGATACACATGTGGTGCATTGTGATACACGTGTGGCGCATCATGAACACTAGTGGCGCTTCATCCATCATGGTCGCACATCAAAGTGTATTCCTTAAGCATCTTCAACTTCATGGTAACCATGGACAATCTTGAGCATCATAGAGGACTTTACAGCATACGACTCATCAAGGGATACCTTGTGTAACACCCTATTCTGAATCGTTCCTAATTCAGGGTCATAACCCGAAGATCGGTTATCATAAGGCTTATGGTCTTTGGAAAAGAGAGAACTAGTTACCCCCCCCCTCTTTTAGTGTGGAAAATGTATATTGGACGATTCGGGAGTTCGGTATGTGTTTTGGAGCCCAATGGTATATCGGTAAAGTATCAGTTCAGGCCTTTATGAATTTTGGGTTTAGGTTCGGAAAGTTTTAAGGCAAGAGAGAGTTGATAGAAGTGTAGAGCTTCTCGTTACCTTTCCATGGATACAAGGATCGTCAAAATCGGACTTAGAACAAAGAAGTTATGGATTTCATAAGTTTGGTGGGTTTAAGGCTAAGCCTAGTACACGGGGCGTACATAGGAGTACGTTGGGCGTACTAGGCAGGTTGATCGTGGTTGTTCGAGGGAGTATGTTGGGCGTACCAAGAGTATGCAGGGCATACTCCAGTCTAATGGAAACCCTAAACTAGCGTCTTGGACCCTATTTAAAGTCCTTAACTTGTGTTCAAACCCTATTATGTTCTACCTCCATCAAACCTATGCCCTAATATCGAAACCCTAAGTGTATTTGGTAAGATTTGAGCTTGAAAGTGAGTTTGTTGGTGTTTTGTGGTGAAGAAGAAGAATAGGAACACTTGGAGGTTTCTTAGGAGTAGCTTGATCTTGTAGATCCAGGGTTATCTTCGCCTTAGCAATCCATTTAAGGTAAAAAGCTCTCATCTTGATGATCCTTTGTGCTAGATCCAACTTAGGGTGTTATTTGTGCATTTTTGGGTCTTTTGAGCTAAGGTTGAGCTGTTGATCTACTCCAGAAGCCATGAATGTTAGATCTTAGCTCCATTGAGGTCCCTTGTTCATAAAAATGCAAACTTTATGAAATATATTGTTCCATGCATGTGTTAAGAGCCTTGTTAAGCTTCATTTTTAGAGTTGGGTCCCATTAAGTCATGTATGGATGTAAAGTTGCAAAAATTAAGTATTAACTCACCATTTAGGATAAGATTTGAGAGTTTGGAAAGTGGTCTTAACTGATTAAGTGCTTAATGGAGTGGATTGGTGATCTGGGGAGTACGTTGGCCGTACCCAGCTGGTATGATGCGCGTACTGGCCCCAGAAGGAGTATGCTAAGCATACGAGCTGAGTACGCCATGCGTACTCAGCAGATTGACTTTCGGTTTGACTTCCTTGGGTTTAGGCCATATTTTGGGCTTTGAGGATTTGGGCCTTGTTAGGTCATTGGACTTCTGAATTGGGCCATGGATAGACTATGCACTTTCTTGGGATTAGGTCGATTATGATTTTTGGGCCCAATTTGGAATTTGGGCCTTATTGGGCTTGTGATGCCATTTAAGGAATTTGGGCCTTTTGTGTAGATGGGCTAGGCTTTGGTTTTGGGGGCCAAGTAAGGAAAAGGGTAAAATGGACTTTTAACCTGGATATTGGGCAAGTAGCTTAGATTCTTGATTATGGGTTGAGATCCAATTATTAATTGGATATTATTTGATGATGTTAGCGTGGAGATTTTTCGGAGCAGCAGACCGAGATTTATTTGAGAGATTCAGCAGCCACAGGTGAGTTTCCTCACTGTGTGTAGCGGGTTAAAGGCACCAATGCCGGCCCAGGATTTCATATGTTAGAATGATATTTGTCTGCGTGACTCTTGCATGTGTTATCTGTTATATGTTTACCGGGCAGGGCCCGATGACCATCGTGTATGGTATTTTACTTTGTGATTATTGCATGTGTTTGCATGAATATATGTTATATGTTTATATGTATACCGGGCGGGGCCTTATGACTGACATATCTGTTTACCGAGCGGGGCTCGATGTCGGGCGGGGCCCGATGACGAGCGAGGCCTATTATATGTTTAATATGTATGGTATGTGGTATTTTGGGGAATTCACTAAGCTTTGTGCTTACGATTTTCAGTTTATGTTTTCAGGTACTTCTGGTTCGAAGGGAAGAGCCCAGGATGATTGCAGTGCACACACCACATCATTCCATATTTTTATATTACTCTGATGTACTTGGATGTTATTGATACACTTTGATTCACCATGATTTTATCTTGTTGTTTGGATAACGGATTTATTAATTTAAAAATTGAAATGTTAGTCTTACTTTTTGGGACATTATACATTGGCATATCAAGGAACCAAGTGGCGCATCCTTGCATCTTGATCGTGCATCAGGCACGTAGATGTCGCATATTGATCAAGGGATGGTGTATCTAGACTCCATGTTGGCGTATCCTCTCCATAAAGGCGCATCATCGTCATGAATGGAATATCATGTCACTTGGTGGAATATCCTATCACTTGGTGGCATATCATGCAAAACAAACAAACTTAAACTCTTAAGTGTGCATGCAACCCTAATAAAGATCTATGTTTTCTCTATTGAATCTATAACTATGAACATCAAAGGCAAACCCTAAGAACACTCTGCTATTTTCTAAAATACCAAATTAGGGTTAAGTATCACATACCTTGATTGTTATTATAGCAAATAACAAAGAAACTTTCTTGTTGATCTCTTAGAAGCAAGCACAACAATTGTCGTGCCTCTAATGGAATCACACCCAACACAAGAAAGATGGTGAGAGGAGAGGGGAGAAGAATTTTGTCCAAATCTTCTAATAAGGAAGAGTGCACGAAATTGTGAAAGGCTTAGGTCCTTTATATAGTTGAGATAGCTTGGTGCCAAAGTTAGGGTTTAAGGAAGAAACCCTAAATCCCTTTGCTTGGTGACGAAGCAGCCCATTCCCCTCATTCAAGGGGCTTGGACGAAAACTCTTGGGCTTTGCTAAGTGATTTTTGTCCACCTCATCCAATGAGTTCCTTGGGCTTCTTTCCTCAACTTTCAATAAATAACCAAACAAACCCTGCACTTTTAATTAATCTCATTAATCTCAAAATTAATTCCAATTATTTTTTGATTAATTATTAATTAAATAATATGATTTCTAATTACTATATTATTTTCATAATATATTAATAAATTAATTATTTCAATTTATTACTCAAATAATAAATGAACCTCTCTCTCTCCAAAATCATCATATCCAATTGTTAGGTTTGAGGGCAACCCAAAAGGACTATGCTACTATCAATTCAAGTATATATCAGTTATAGTTTTGGGCTTAGCCACCTAATCCAACAGTCTCCCACTTGGATAAGTTTAATAACTGTAATTGCTAGTATAACTTCTAAACTGATTAGCAAATTGTAGCTTCCAAAAGTCGCTGTCAAACTCTGACCCAGTCAGTTACGTGTCCTAAGATAAGTGATCATATAATCCTCCGTTCTGCAAGATATGATTCGAACATGAGACATGGAACATAACCAATCTCATTGTCCAATACATTGTTTCCCGATTTCTGATTTGTAATGACATAGAACTTCTAATCGAACACATCAATTTAGTCTTGGTCGGGCCTGACAATATAAGCCAACACCAAATCACCGAGGGGCCCAAAGATATTGCTTTTCCTGTTAGGGAAAAAGGAACGGATAAACTTTGACTCATATGCTCTGCATCTTTTACTTATCAAATCAGACATGAAAATATGTTTTATAACATCAAGTTACTGATGCGTTTACGTATTACCAATGTACAACCGACTTGTAAATTACAACTCATATATCTCCGTTTCAAGATCATAAGATATTATCGTCTCAGAATTACTCGTGATTAATTCCATGAAGTAATTCTGTAACATTCGGGATTTTTCCAGGTATTACGATTAATTATCTTAATGAAATGATGAGATTGTTTGGTTGGGCTTTGACCTTTGGGCCTCACGAGTGGGCTGTGGGAATTGCGTACGCGGGGCGTACATTGCCACGTACGCCCAGCATACTCATGAGAATGAACCGCGGAGGCCATACACGTACGCCCAGCGTACGTGTGCAGCTCTATAAACCCTAAAATTTAGGGTTTACTCCCTATATAAAGAACATTACCCCTGTTTGTTCAGCCTCCCTTCACCCATAGCCATCCACCACGAAAACCCTAGCTCATATTTGTGTACCTTTGTGATTTGGAAGCCATTTGAGAGTGTTTGTGTGTTGTGTTAGTGAGAAAGGAAGAAAGGAACTTTAAGAAGAAGCAAGGATCCACCAAGAGCTTGTAGATCCAGGGGATTGACATCACTTCTGACCCTTTTGAGGTATCAAGTTCCTTACTTGGCCATTGTATGATTAGATTTGTTCATTTGGGTATTTTGTGTCACCTTTGGACACCATTGTTGAGAATGCTTGAGTATTGATGGTTTCAAAGAATAAGAACTGTCCTTTTGGACTCTTAGAAGCATCTAAAGTCATAAAAATCGGATCTTGATGGTTAAGCCACAACCATGCAAGTGCTAGTTGGTCTTGAAGCTTGTTAAATGGACCAAAGTCATGTTTTGCCCGCAACTATGCATGCAAGCACATAAACTTTATGACTTTATGGTTTAGGAGGTCTTAAAAGACCTGGATCTACAGTTTGGACGTAAGGACTTACTGGATTAAGTCATGAATTAAGTCCCAAGGAAGATGGCCAGTACGTTGGGCATACTCCCTGGTACGCCGCGCGTTCTGGGTCAACTCCCCGCTTTGGTCAAGTCCAACGTACGTTGGGTGTACGTGCCAAGTACGCCGCGTGTACACATGCAGAGTGGATGTTTTGGGCTTTTGGGCCTTAAGAGATTGGGCCTGGACTTTTGGGCCCCGTAGCCTACTGTGAAGTATAATTTTGGACTTGGGAATCTGGAGCTAGAGTATTGGGCCTATTGGGCCATGATTGGCCCCTTTGGAATTATTATATTAGTACTTGGAACTTTTTGGGCCTAATTGGGGGATAAGGCCCAATTCAGAAATTGGGCAAGTAGTGGGCCCTTAGGGAGTCCTTGATGGGCTGTAGGATGGCTGGGCTTAATAAGCTAGAATTGGGACTTATGAATGTTCCAATTGGACCAAGGGGTAAAATGGTCGTTTTACCCTACGTAGTGTTATAGATTCTTATTGAGTATTATTATGATTATGATAGTCGGGAGTCATCGGAGCAGCTGTTAGAGGTTACTTCCCGCGAGATTCGACAATCAGCTTTACAAGGTGAGTTACCTTCTAGTAGAAGTGGGTCTAAGGCCACAATGTCGGCCCACTAGTAGGAGTTGTTTGTTAGCTAACTGTCTTTGTGATAATTACATGGGTTTGCTATTGTCTGATATGTTTTACATGCTAGTATAATATGATGCTATGAGATTGTGGTAGTAAGGGGAATAGTCCCCGGTTATCGGTCGATAGGGTCGAAGGGGTAGTATAGTACCCAGCTATACTAGACAGTATGATTATGTTATGTTATCATGTGGTAGTAGTAGGGGTGAAATAGTCCCCGTAACCGGTTGAGATAAACCGGAGGGGTAGGTCGAACACCCCGGTATGTCTGACAGGGGTAGGTTAGGCACCCCGGTATGCCTAGCAGGGTAGGTCGGGCACCCAGATATTCCTGACAGTATGTTTATTGTATGGTATGTGGTATGATGGGGGAACTCACTAAGCTTTGTGCTTACAGTTTACAGTTTTGTTTCAGGTACCTCTTCGTCGAAGAGGAAGGAGCCGGCACGGTAGCAGCGCATCACACACACTCGATTTCCGCACTATGATGTCCTTGGGATTGTACTCTGACATATTTATTATTTCATGACATGTTTTTATGACATTTAACTTATGGGATATGAGTTGATATGATATTGATGTTGCTTCTCAGTAAATGGTTTTAATAAATTACTTAATCAAAAACGAAAGTTTTGGTCTAGAAAAATTGGAACGTTACAAGTTGGTATCAGAGCCTTGGTTTGAGGGATTCAGACACACCTTCGGGGGTGTCTGGACTCAAATCGAGGGTTTGAAAGATTTTTACAAGAAAATCTTTTTCTAAAATTAAAATAAAAAGGTTTTGAGAAAGAACAAGGTGTGTTATGCGTGCGACCGGCCGAGCTCAAGTAAGTTTCCCCAAGATACTCATACATGTTATGTTACAATATGATATGCTTATGAGAACTGCATGCTAGATTAGGGCTAAGGATCTAGAAAGGATGACTTGTATGCCTATTATATGTGTATGGGAACTGCATGCTAGATTAGGGCTAAGGATCTAGGAAGATGCCTTATGTGCCTGTTATGTGTGCCTATTGAATTACATGCTAGAACTGATTAGTCAGTAATATGATTGTCGAATAGGACATGCTTGGTATGGTTACTCAATGCTCGAATGCTGCTTGCTTTGTGCTCTTAGGAGTTCTAGTTATCTTTAACTAACTAGTAAACGAATACGTTAAGTTACATATTGCGAGGATTAAATAATTTCATAAGGTTAGGTCTAGCCGTATTTCGCAGCTCTTGTTTGAGTCCAACCGTTGTAGGGTAGGACCTCTCATTCGAAGAATTATCTGGTCTTAGTGATATGTAATGGTATTATTAAGCTAGTTAAGTAAAGGTAGAAGGGATTCCTTATGCAGCTGATGGCGGAGAGTAGGTCGGAGAGTTACCCTACGGTAAGCATAGGATGAGATTAGTGCAGTAACCAATAGTCGTGAAAGGGACTTGGTGAAGTCAAGGCAATCCTTGAGGAAAGTACAGATAGATGTGGAAGGTAGTATGGGCCCGTACTACTGAAAGCAGAGGATCCGTACTCGAGTCAAGGAGGGGCGAGATAGAACCAGGAAACTTGTAGTATGTGAGACCTCCTGAAGTTATGTATGACCCTGACGGTTATGTGTTTTGTTTCAGAATGGTGATGATTACGCGTCATGGAGGAGGAGGTTCAGGATCGGGATCAGGATCAGGATCGGGTTCGGGTTCGGGATCAGGGGCCGAGCCAGTTGATGAGAGGTTACGTGAGTTCATTGCTTCTGAGATCACTAGAGGCATCCTTGAGTTGACCCGGGTGATTTTCGGGTCAATCAAGGAGGGGATTATTGAGTTGATAGAGGATCACCTCAGGGCGTTTAGGAGTGACTGGGCGGCTAGCCAATCAGGGGCGCGAACACTGTCCTATAAGGACTTCAGGGGATGCGGCGCGCCAGACTTCCACGGGATGAAGGACGCCATTGTTACCAAGAGATGGATTGCAGACATGGAGTCTGCTCAGTTGACTAGCTCCTACCCTGAGGGGTCGAAGGTCCGGTATGCTGCTGGATGTTTGAGGGACAGGGCTAGGGATTGGTGGGATTCAGTTGGTGATTCTTTGGGAGCCTCAGTTGTTGAGGCGATGACCTGGTCGGACTTTGTGACTAGGTTTAGGGCTGAGTTTGTGTCGGCGGTGGAGCTTTAGCAGCTGGCCAGAGAGTTTCTTGATATGAGACAGACGACAAAGACGGTGGCAGAGATTACCGCCAAATTCAGAGAGAGGGCTTTACTGTTACCCCAGTATGCAGGAGATGAGGAGATGCGGAGGACCCGCTATCATGATATGTTGAGAGCTGACATTCGGGAGCATGTCAGCTACTCGGCATGCCCGACCCTGGATTCTATGATTGCTAGGGCAAGGGAGAGGGAGATCGACTTGGAGCACATCAGGAAGAGGAAGGAAGAGGAGGGACATGTGACAAGGGTTTCGAGGAAGAAACCCAAGGGATTCGACTCTAAGTCAAAGGGCCATCAGGGTCGGAGCCGCTGCGAAAAGTGCGGCAAGCCGCATGAGGGAGCTTGCAGATTGGGATCATCAGGCTGCTACAAGTGCGGCAAGATGGGGAACTTCAGCAAGGTTTGTACAGCCCCTACCCCCATCATTCCGACATCAGAGTTGTTGTGTTTTCACTGCATCCAGCGAGGCCATAAAAAGGCCAACTGCCCGAGATTGACAGCAGCAACGCCAGTGGCGGTGCCAGCTCCAGCGACCCTGCGGCTCACTGTTGGCCGGAACAGCAAGACAGAGGCTCCAGTGGTGAAGAACTGAGCCTTCCAGCTGACTACCGAGGAGGAACGCGCCGCACCCGATGTGGTGACGGGTATGATTTCTTCTCCCTAGCTTTTATTATACGTTGTCTATGATGTTTATGTGTTATGTTATGTGTTTTGTTTAGGATCGTTCCATGTGAGCAGTATTCCAGTCCAGGTGTTGTTTGATTCGGGTGCTATCCGACCATTTGTCTGTCTTGCACTTAGCAAGAAGTTTCCTTAGTCTTCGGGTATGTTGGATTACCCACTAGAGGTCGAGATTGCTGGCGACCAATCAGTCCGAGCATCAGAGGTTTACAGAGATTGTGTTTTGAGGTTGTTCGAGGAGCGCTACTTGGTAGACTTGGTTCCCATACCTTTGCGTGGGAACAAGGTCATCATCGGTATGGACTGGTTGAGCCCTAATGGGGCTGTGATTGACTGCGCACAGCAGTTGGTACGTGTTAGGACCCTAAGTGGGGGAGAGCTGGTGATTCAGGGTGAGAGGCCACAGCGAGGACCAGCTTTATGTTCAGCAGCGAGGGTTAGGCGCTACCTTCAGCAGGGTTGCACCGGATATGTCGCCTACGTCATGGATACCCGGGAGGAGGGTAAGGTGACTGTGAGTGATGTACCGGTGGTGCGAGAGTACCCGGATGTATTTCCATAGGAGTTGCCTGAAATACCTCTGGAGAGACAGGTGGAGTTTAGGATCGACCTGGTCCCTGGTGCGGCCCCCATTGCCAAGGCACCGTATCGGTTGGCTCCTCCTGAGATGCAGGAGTTGTCTACACATCTGTAGGAGCTGTTAGACAAGGGATTTATCAGACTGAGCAGTTCACCCTGGGGAGCCCCGATTCTGTTCGTGAAGAAGAAGGACGGGTCGCATCGGATGTGTATAGATTACCGGGAGCAGAACAAGGTAACGGTGAAGAACCGTTACCCACTCCTGAGGATTGATGATCTCTTTCACCAGCTACAGGGAGCATCTTGGTTCTCCAAGATAGATTTACGTTCAGGCTACCATCAGATGAGGGTCTGAGACGAGGATGTACAGAAGACTGCATTTCGGACTCGCTATGGCCACTACGAGTTCGTGGTGATGCCCTTCGGGCTCACCAATGCTCATGCCGCATTCATGGACCTCATGAACCGCGTATGCAGACCGATGTTGGATCGGTCTGTGATAGTTTTCGTCGATGACATCTTGGTTTTCTCCAAGACGCGGGAGCAGCATGAGGAACACTTGCGGGAGGTGTTGGATACCCTGAGGAGGGAGAGATTGTATGCCAATTTCTCCAAGTGCGAGTTCTGGTTGCGCGAGGTGCAGTTTCTGGGGCACCTTGTCAACCAGAACGAGATTTTGGTCGATCCAGCCAAAGTAGAGGCCGTGATGAGATGGGAAGTTCCAAAGTCTCCACCTGAGATTCAGAGTTTCCTGGGATTTACGGGCTATTATCGGAGATTCATTCAGCATTTCTCCAAGATAGTCGTACCCCTGACCCGGTTGACGAAGAAAGTCGTTGTCTTTCGTTGCGGGCCTGAGCAGCAGGCAGCATTTGAGACATTAAGACAGAGGCTATGCGAGGCGCTGATCCTCGCCCTGCCAGGGGGCATCGAGGATTTTATAGTATACTGCGATGCGTCCATTTCGGGTATGGGCGCAGTATTGATGCAGAGAGGGCATGTCATCGCCTACGCCTCGAGGCAGCTGAAGCCTCACGAGGCAAACTACCTGACGCATGATTTGGAGTTGGGGGTGGTCGTCTTCGCCCTCAAGATTTGGCGACATTACCTCTATGGGCTCCGTTGTACCATTTACACGGATCACAGGAGTCTGAGGTACCTCATGGATCAGCCGAATCTGAACATAAGGCAGCGTCGGTGGCTAGACGTGGTGAAGGATTACGACTGCGAGATCCTCTACCACCCAGGGAAGGCCAATGTTGTGGCCGATGCTCTTAGCCACAAGGCAGCCCCGATCAGAGACATTTGCCTGCGGATGGCGGTGGTAACTCCACTGTTAGATCAGATGTGAGAGGCCCGACAGGAGGCTATGAAGGAGGAACATCGGAAGAGTGAGCGTATTGCGGGTTAGGTTTCCTCCTTCGACTATGATAGACGAGGGTTGTTGACACCACACCGTAGGGTGTGGGTTCCATATCATCTAGGGGTGTGCCAGGTTTTGATGGAGGAGGCGCATAAATCCCGATTTTCCATTCATCTCGGGACGACGAAGATGTACAGAGATCTTCACCTTGATTACTAGTGGCCCTGCATGAAGCGGGATGTAGCATGGTATGTAGAGCGGTGCCTGACCTGCAGAAAGGTCAAGGCCGAGCACCAGAGGCCACACGGAAAGATGCAGTCGCTAGATATTTCCATGTGGAAATAGGAAGATATTACCATGGATTTCATCACCAAACTTCCCAGGACCGCGCGGGGAGTGGATTCCATATGGGTCGTCGTGGATCGGTTGACCAAGAGTGCCCATTTCATACCGATCCAGGAGAGCATTTAGGCCGAGAAGCTGGCCGACATCTATATTCGAGAGGTTGTAGCCCGACACAGAGTGCCAGTCTCCGTGATTTCAGACAGAGATGTACGGATCACTTCCAGATTCTGGAAGAAATTCCACGACGTGTTGGGTACTCGTCTGCACTTTAGCACAGCTTTTCACCCGCAGACGGATGGTCAGA
This sequence comes from Lactuca virosa, assembly GCF_052849685.1. Taxonomy (NCBI): domain Eukaryota; kingdom Viridiplantae; phylum Streptophyta; class Magnoliopsida; order Asterales; family Asteraceae; genus Lactuca; species Lactuca virosa. The sequence goes on along the minus strand of NC_136433.1, from coordinate 162,691,784 downwards.
GCGAGCGGACCATCCAGACTTTGGAGGATATGCTGCGGGCATGTGTCTTAGAATTTGGTGGTAGCAGGGATGCCTATCTTCCATTGGCTGAGTTCTCCTACAACAACAACTATCACGTGAGTATCGATCATCCTCCCTTCTAGTTGTTGTACGGGAGGAAGTGTAGGACCCCGATGTCACACCCCCAAACGAGACGGCGGAAACGTCCGGGGGTGGATGACTTCATTTGTAGTATCACAACACATGCATCGTAGTAATCAAAGTACAAACAACCATTGTATTTAAAAAGTATAAGTATTTACATGTGTTCATTCACTGTATATTGAAACCCAAAATAGTTATACAAAAGAAGAAGATATGACTCAAAATAGCTCCATCTTCTCAAAAGCTCGGGGAGTACCTGTCTACTGATTCCCTGAGAATACAAGTAATTTGAAAAGAGAGTATCAACATAAAGTTGAGTGAGTGCATAAGTATTTATGTTTGAAAGTATGTTTTTCTGTTTCTTGAATATGTAAATTGTTCCAGAAAATCCTATATTTTTTGCTGTATATGAAAAGTAGTTTTAATCACATAAAACCGTTCTATTTGTAAACCAGTGTTCTGTTATTAAATTCCTTTTTGTATAAACTGTATTAATAAGAGTGTGCCTGGCTTCACCAGCTGTTATTGAATACTGAGATGTAATACTGTAAAAACTGTATCATGGTAAACTGGTACTTTGAAAATGTACTTATGTTTAGTTAATTATACACTAACGTATTGTTATATCTTTTTAATGAGTTATTATAACCATACTGAAACTAGATGCCCTGACCCAACGCTTTGAAGGCGTTGAAAACTGTTGATAACAACTGTCACTCGTAGGCGTGTATGCCCGGCTGTAGCTAGCAGTCTGAGTGCGGGGTTGTCAATCCCAATATAGATCTATACACACATTGTTTCGATCCCCGAATGGAGATTCTAGTTATAATGTCAGGACTTTAACTATGTTGTTTAAATGAACTAAACAACCTGAATCAATTGACTCATAAAAAGCATATAGACGTTACATGTATAATAGTTATGAAAACCCAATCATTCTGAAATGAATGATTGATAGTATGTCCCTGAATTAGTATATGAAAAATGTATACTCTTGATTAGTTTTGAATCAAACCCTTGTTCTTGTAAACTGTGTACTTTAGTATACTTGAATTGTGAATTAATGTTCTATGAATCATAAATTATACCTATTATAATTTATATGTACTTTCTAAATTGATACTAACTGTTCATGAATGCAACCCTTTGCTCAACATGTTACAAAGGGTATTTGAACTGAATGAAATAACTTTTATATTTCTATACATATACAAATATATATATATATATATATATATATATATATATACATATATATATATATATATATATATATATATATATATATATATATAAGTAAAGTTTAAATGACATTCGGACAAATAACCGATACTATAGGCCCACATCCAAACAAGGAAAAGGTACCAAAGTGAGTTATTAGTCCTAAGCATTTTAAACCTTATTTATATAAATATATATACAAATATGATTTCTGGGGAAAAATATAAGTTTATAAAATCATTTAAAAGAAGTTTAATATTTTGAAATACTTTTGGTGACTTGATGTCATTTTAACACAATCTTTGAAACCATTTGATTTGATGATAACTGAAATCCATTTTGATAAGATATTTTGAAACCATTTGTTTATAACACAAAATCTTTGTGTTAGACTTGTATCCCCCCCCCCCCTTAAAACAGTAAAAACTATGAAAATACGGGGGTATGAACTCACCTGTAGTGAGTGATTCGAATGAAAGATCGATATAGGATGCTAAGAATGCCAAGTGAAGTCTTGAGTACAAACGGATCCTATTAAGCATATAATGACACATATATGTGTATAATTAGTGTATATGACAACTAATCATGTAAGGTAAACAACCTTAGGTTCTAGGAAACACTTGGAATGAAGTGTTACAATCACATGTGATTGATGGAAGGGTGTTCACGACCACACTATAAGTGTTTACGGCCATAGAAGAGTTTACGGCCCATGGCTTTATTCTATGAAGGGTTTACGGCCAAGAATTGATCTCATGAAGGGTTTACGGCCATGGTTGAAGGGTTCACGGCCACATCAAGATCTTATGAAGGGTTCACGGCCATGGATGAAGGGTTCACGGCCGTGAACTCTTGAAGATTATGCATTTGGGTGTTTGTTTTATGGTTGGAATTAAGTGTTTATAATGGATAACAAGATGATAGAAGAGATACTCACGTTTTGAAAGCCTTTAGGGGGTTTACGACCCAAGAACAAGTGTGTGTTCTTGGTGTAAAGGATGATGATTTAAAGATCTAAACCAAAAGTTTTGAATTCATGGATGAAATCAAAGAGTTTTTTGTGAATAAGAAGGATATCAAGTAATAAAGGATGAATCACTTATGATTTTGAAGAAAAAGAAGAGTGTTCTTGATGATACTTGAGAGAGTTTTGAGAGTTCTTGACTTGAAGATGTGAGAAATGAAGAAATAATGAAGGAATTTCATATATATGAGGAGGGGTTCACGGCCAACATGGGTTCACGGCCGTGAACCCTAGTTTGCGGCCGTAAACTCCTTGTGAAGGTGTTTCCGGCTCAATTGCAACTCAATGATCTCAAGTCAATCCTTCCTAACACACAATCCTTGAGTGTACTAGGCTTAGAACTCTCAAACAGACCCTTAACAAAGCTAAAAGTTAACATAAACAAGTCTGACTTTTGATTGAATTGATTGGATTTACAAGATAGAAAAATAATGGGATGTTACACCCGATATGTTGGGTTGAGGTTGGACAGCGGGTCATGGGTAGCACCGAAGTGGTGCTCAAGACGATGGAGAGGATTCAGCAGGTTCGGAGCAGGCTTCAGACTGCTCAGAGTTGACATAAAAGTTATGTCGACAAGCGTCATTCACACCTGGAGTTCCAGGTTGGAGATATGGTCCTCCTGAAGGTGTCACCTTGGAAAGGTGTCATCCGATTCAGGAAACGGGGCAAGTTGGGCCCCAGGTACATTGGCCCTTTCAGAGTTACAGCCCGGGTGGGCAAGGTGGCGTATAGGCTGGATCTGCCAGTCGAGCTTAGCCAGATCTACAGTACTTTCCACGTCTCCCAGCTGTGGAAGTGCCTAGTAGAAGACTCTGTGGTGGTGCCTCTCGAGGATATTCAGGTGGACGACAGCGTGAATTACATCGAGCAGCCAATAGCCATTCTATATAGGAAGAGGAAGGCATTGAGGAACAAGGAAGTAGAGCTGGTGAAGGTGCAGTGGCAGCACCGCAAAGGCTCGGAATGGACTTGGGAGCCGGAGGACGAGATGAGAGAGCACTACCCCGAGTTATTTTCAGCAGCAGCAACGGACTTCGAGGACTAAGTCTAATTCAAGTGGGGGAGATTTGTAACATTCGGGATTTTTCCAAGTATTTTGATTAATTATCTTAATGAAATGATGGGAATGTTTGGTTGGGCTTTGACCTTTGGGCCTTACAAGTCGGCTGTGGAAACTGCGTACGCGGGGCGTATATTGCCACGTACGCTCAGCGTACTCGTGACAATGAATCGCGGAGGCCATACACGTACGCCCAGCGTACCAGGAGTACGCCTAGCGTACGTCTGCAGCTCTTTAAACCCTAAAATTTAGGGTTTACTCCCTATATAAAGAACATTACCCCTGTTTGTCCAGCCTCCCTTCACCCATAGCCAGCCACCACAAAAACCCTAGCTCATATTTGTGTACCTTTGTGATTTGGAAGCCATTTGAGAGTGTTTGTGTTTTGTGTTAGTGAGAAAGGAAGAAAGGAACTTGAAGAAGAAGCAACGATCCACCAAGAGCATGTAGATGCAGGGGATTGATATCACTTCAGACCCTTTTGAGGTATCAAGTTCCTTACTTGGCCATTGTATGCTTATATTTGTTCATTTGGGTATTTTATGTCACCTTTGGGCATCATTGTTGAGAATGCTTGAGTATTGAGGGTTTCAGAGCATAAGAGATGTCCTTTTAGACTCTTAGAAGCATCTAAAGACATAAAAATCGGATCTTGATGGTTAAGTCACAACCATGCAAGTGCTAGTTGGTCTTGAAGCTTGTTGATTGGACCAAGGTCATGTTTTGCCCCCAACTATGCATGCAAGCACATAAATTTTATGACTTTATGGTTTAGGAGCTCTTAAAGGACCTGGATCTACAGTTTGGACGTAAGGACTTACTGGATTAAGTCATGAATGAAATCCCAAGGAAGCTGGCCAGTACGCTGGGCGTACTCCCTGGTACACCGCACGTACTGGGTCAACTCCCCATTTTGGTCAAGGCCAGCGTACGCTGGGCGTACGTGCCAAGTACGCCGCATGTACGCGAGCAGAGTGGATGTTTTGGGATTTTGGGCCTTAAGAGATTGGGCTTGGACTTTTGGGGCCCGTAGCCCACTGTGAAGTATAATTTTGGACTTGGGAATCTAGAACTAGAATATTGGGCCTATTAGGCCATGATTGGCCCCTTTGGAATTATTATATTAGGACTTGGAACTTTTTGGGCCCATTTGGGGGATAAGGCCCACTTCAGAAATTGGGCAAGTAGTGGGCCCTTAGGGAGTCCTTGATGGGCCGTAGGATGGGTGGGCTTAATAAGCTAGGATTGGGACTTATGAATGTTCCAATTGGACCAAGGGGTAAAATCACCATTTTACCCTAAGTAGTGTTATAGATTCTGATTGAGTATTATTATGATTATGATAGCTGAGAGTCATCGAAGCAGCTGTTAGAGGTTACTTTTCGTGAGATTCGACACTCAGCTATACGAGGTGAGTTACCTTCCAGTAGAAGTGAGTCTAAGGCCACAATGCTGGCCCACTAGTAGGAGTTGTTTGTTAGATAACTGTCTTTGTGATAATTATCTGGGTTTGCTATTGTCTGGTATGTTTTACATGCTAGTATAATATGATGCTATGAGATTGTGGTAGTAAGGGGAATAGTCCCCGGTTATCGGTCGATAGGGCCGAAGGGGTAGTATAGTACCCAACTATGCTAGACAGTATGATTATGTTATGTTATCATGTGGTAGTAGTATGGGTGAAATAGTCCTTGTAACCGGTTGAGATAAACCGGAGGGGTAGGTCGGACACCCCGGTATGTCTGACAGGGGTAGGTTAGGCACCCCAGTATGCCTAGCAGGGTAGGTAGGGCACCCAAATATGCCTGACAATATGTTTATTGTATGGTATGTGGTATGATGGGGGAACTCACTAAGCTTCGTGCTTACAGTTTACATTTTTGTTTCAGGTACCTCTTCGTCGAAGGGGAAGGAGTCGGCACGGTAGCACGCATCGCACACACTCGATTTCCGCACTATGATGTCCTTGGGATTGTACTCTAACATATTTATTATTTCATGAAATGTTTTTATGACATTTGACTTATGGGATATGAGTTGATATGATATTGATGTTGCTTCTCAGTAAATGGTTTTAATAAATTACTTAATCAAAAACGAAATTTTTGGTCTAGAAAATTGGGATGTTACAAATTCTCTGAGCGTGGGCTAATCCAATACTTAAATCTCCATTTGTAACTACTCATGAACATTGCATCAATACCATTGCTATGTCTAAACCTTTTAGACAATCTACAATTCTATTCATGACAGCCTTAATTCACTACTTACTTCCAAAGTATGAGCGACGATGGAGTTTCGAATAATCAAATTATTCAGGAATTAAAACATGCAAAGTGAAACACAATAATAAACTAATTAACTATGGTCTCAAAACTATTGAATATAAATAAAAATCTTATTATTTAATCTCCATAATGATTATGACTTTATTAATTGTATAATGTTTTGAGTAATCAACTAACCACTTGAGTTAAGCATCAGTCATGCCATGTTATGAACATGCATACCATGCCTCTCTATGGTCCTTCCTCTGTGAACAAATCGACTGGGTACTATTCCAAAGATGCTCATTTCACAATTCCAAATTCTTGTCACTATCTAAAGTGTATTGGAATTCCAACCTTACATGCATTGATTTTCTATGATCTCGAGGCTTCTAAGTCACAGAGACTAAGCCAACGATATTAAAGAATATTCCATTGGAACTTTGTTACTTGAAACAATTCCAAAGTAATGGAGGTTCTAATTCAAAGTACGCTCCTTGAACACTTCTCTTGCATTAAAGTTTCCAATTCACACGTAGACTCAATAATCAACTCTCATTATGGAAACTTTTCCATATTCCTATATGACCACCAATTTTGACCAAGAATCCTCTCAATCTAAAACATGTCACTATGGTCCACCCAAATAATAATATCATACTTCTAACTATCCACAAGCAACGAATCTCTTGGTAAACCTCATAATGTTCTCGACAGTTATTTAATAACTTTAGTCATATAAAATTCTAGTTCTTTTCTCTCACAATGCTCTGAGCATTTGAAAAATTAGAATATTTGCATATATCAAACTTCCTATGTTGAACCATTTCATATATGTCTATGACTAAGTTCTATTAAACCATACAATCTAAACTGTTAGATTTGAAACGAAGTATGAGTGTCCTCTCCCTTAAGTCTATTATAGCGAAACAATTTCCAAACTTTGCAATTTTCAAATTGAAAAACTTTGTTTCCTATGAATAGTATTGTCAACATGTAATACTAGCATAACAGTTATGCTCCTACTAGCTTTGACATGTACCCCGAAATCAACTGGACTTCTAGAAATCAATACTCTTGACTTTCTTATTGAAGTACATATTTATGTTACGCGATGCTTCGATAAGTCTCCAACTAGACTTCTTAAGCTTATACACCTTCATTGGATATCATATGTGTGTGTGTGTGTGTTTAAACCCTTTCATAACTTGTAACTATAAGTATTTGAAAGTTCAAACAATTCCTTGCCATTCCTCACAATTTGAATTATGAAGAGGGATGCCGTAATCAAATTGTGAATTTGAGAATGCAATTAATACAAGCAATATCCATACTGATCTTTATCAGATCCATTAAAAACTATTACCGAAAGTGTTTTCTCATAATCATTCTCATGAATTAGAGGAAAACCTTTGTCACCTAGATTTTATGGTGCATATGTTCCCATCCATGTGAATCTATCATTTCCAACCTATAATCATAAGATAAGGTCTATGGCAAACCAAATTCAAATTTATCTTTCCTTCATGGACTGAACTTCATAATTCTAAATTTCTTTCCCTCTGACAGCTCAAGGGCCTACCAATGCTTCCATGTTGTTAGCAACTCATCCATATTGATCAATGTACCTTCACTAAACAACGCACTTTTTATTTTGCAGTTAAATGAAAAACATAGAACTCATATCATTGCCAACTCAACTAGAAGTGCATAGAAACAATAATGTGTCAACCAAACACGATAGGTTATCAACTTCAGGTCGCATGCTAGTGATAACTAAAAGGTGTATTGTCGGTTGACTCTTGAAACTCTCAAGATCAATACGACTCCCACTGACTTCTTGACATATGAGTTTTTCTCTCAAGGAACTTTCCTTGACAAGCTAAAACAAATATTCAAAAGTTTGTGTGGATTCTCGATAAGAAAAATACTTCACATAATAGGTCTCAGTTTATCCTTTGTTTCTAGATTAACGAAAAACATCACAACTCCAGTTCTATATGTGCTAGAGTAAGGAAACATCTTTACTCCACATATTTCAAAGTGTTTTCAACCTTCTTAGTTAGAAATGAGCCTCAAGATATGATTTGTAGTAACTAGAGTATCACTCTAAGACTTGACTGGAAACGAAGTATGATTTATCTCTTGATTGAACTATTTCAACAATATCTAATTCCTATTCTTAGTCATAAAATTTTACTAAGATGTTCATTGAGGAGTCAATTTTTGATATAAAATCACAATCACTAAAATGATCATAAAACGTGATACCAAAGCATTCTCCTTTCTTCTCAGATAAGAGAATCTTTTATCTTTCTGTCTGACAGATTCTTCTTATTCGTTCTGCTACTCTTTGAATCTTTTCAAAATATCATAATTATGCTTAATCTTATAAACACACCCATATTTACTGAAACATTAGTAAATCATGACGAATAGAATTATCGTTCTTTGTGGTGGATCTGTATAGTCCATATCAACATGCACTAGATCCATTAGTCTTTCACTTGCCTCAAATAAACATGTGATCAATGAATTAGTCATAATTTTCCAATGAACAAGATTCTCATTTACTATACAATGCAACTTGTACAACACCAGGTATCTGTCCAGTTGGTGATGAGAATTCTTTTCACTTGGTCAATTATGACAATACCACAAGCGATATCATAAGAATCAAATCCACAATTAATATTGCTAATATTATAAATATAATCAAAACTTTCATAAATGCCATTGCAAGGAAATGTATAAAATGAGTCAACCAAATAAACCAAAATTTCACTTTTATTGAAAAAAAAAAGAAAATATTGGAACTTGTCATTACAAAGCATAAAATGAAAAACTACATTTCTAGACATCTCCGAAGAGTAACATCGATCTATTAAATTATCCTAACTCCTTATTAGCAGCTCCAAAATCTAATCACCGAACCATATGACTGAAGTCCATTTCCCTAATCAGATTTAGCACACTCTACTTAAGCTTCCTTCTTTCTCTTAGATCCTACAATAACATCGAAATGTGATCATCATATCATGTATTAAGAATCTATGAATAGGGACTTGTTAAGATAATAGAGTTTAGATAATGGATGTACCTGAAATAGAGTCACACAACTTGACTTCACTATCTATGATATCTTTCAGGTACTTTGGGCAGCTTCGCAACCAATGTCCCTTCAATTGGCAATAGAAACATATGGACGCTTTGGGTTTAACACATGGAAATATCTTAGAACTAGCCTTTCTCTTTACCATACAATCAAACAGTTTGACCTCGGCCGGTCCCTTCCATTGGGAAGAGAAATCTTTTCTTGACCACCATTGTCAAAGTCCATGAAAACTATGGAATCATACCCTTTAAGCATCTCTGCTTCTGATGTGCTCTTAAGCATTTCTGCTTCAACAACAATCAACATTTGGGTTAGATCAATTAGGGCCACGTCGATTTTCATCATATGAAAGTTCTCAATGAACTGTTTGTATGACTTTGGAAGCGAAAAAAACAAATCAATGGCTTGCTCCCTTGGGAAAACGACACCCATTCTATCCAACTTGTCAATGTATGATTTCATTTCCAGAACACGTGAACACACAGAATTTCAATCTTGATATCTAGACGCCAATAGGGCTTGAGTAGTTCTGTATCTTTCAACTCGAAGAAAATGTGACATTGGGAGAGTCACTGGAGGGGGAGGTGGAAGAGTTAAAGAAGCATGATGTCCAGTTCCACCATTTCTTGAAGAAGAGAAAACATTTTCACCTTGATTAGAAAGTGGAAGATCATCTTCGAAAGGAAGAGGAAAACTTTTTCCAAAGGAACGATGAAGACCATTATTGTCTTGACTTGAAATCTATAATGGGAGAAAAGAAAATTCAAGTTTGTTGATTTTAATCCTTAATTATTAACCCATAAATTTAAATTAAGGCTAGGATCCATATTTTTTATTCGAACTTTGAAGAGGGATGCCGCAATCAAATTTGAATCTATTTTAGGTAGGTAAGGCTTTTACCAATTTCAATCTTATGAAACTCCTAGATCTTTTGAGATTCATTGAATCTTATCAATGACATGTTTAATCTCAAATTATGCTCTCACTTTTTTGACTGTGATGTCGAGGATCACAAATGAGATGTGAATAACCATGCAAACCCGCTTGACAACCTTGATGTCATTTACCATCTTACATTGATGTGTCGGTTAACCACACATGCTCCATCAACAATGATAATTTTCAAGATGTCCATCATATCTCTTTATGGTCCCTATTAGTGTGTCGGTTAACCACACATGCTCCACTAACGACATATAAATCATGATGTGCGTTTTTCATGGATTAGCATACTTTTCACATTTTTTCTAAAGTAACTAAGAGTGAGAATTTTAATAAAAGGCTTAGTTACTTTCATAGCATCGTAATTATAATGAGAATTAGTGTCCTATCAAACCCATTCGGCTAATGACCCTCCACCATACAAGAGAGCGGTGGGTAAAAATGGATACCCAATGGCGGTCATTTTATAGGTCGCTTCCTTAAACTCCCCTTATAGTATGGCTTCGTGAATGAGCCGTACTAGCGGTTCGACTGACTTAGTCTTATACATATAGTAATAATTAAACTTTTAATTTTACATATAGTATAAGGTGTATTTTAAAACTTTTTTCAAAATACTAGGTTTATATTTAAATTTCAAAATTAAATAATTAATTAAAATTTAAAAAATAAACCAAATAATTATCTATTAATTAAACATTTAATTAATCATGTAGGATTATCTAATTAAATTAATCAAATGATTTAATTTAATCCTCACCCCTAATTTTCGAAAAAATAGGTGTAGGATTTATCTAATTTTATAATTATCCTATTGAATCAGATAAACTAACAATTACCAATATTAGGAAACCCTAACCACATCTACCATTTTCGAAAATTGGCTTGTTTGGGGAGGAAGGTAAGGATTTCAATCCTTACCTTAAAATCGAAAACTTAGGGATCAAGAAACCTTGCCCTAAAATCGATTACTTGGGAGGCAAGGTAAGGGTTTCAACCCTTACCCAATTTTCGAAACGTAGGGTCCAAGAAACCCTAATTTCGAAAGTCTTGGCATAGAGGTTTTAATTGCCATAAACACTAATTTGATCAATTCAACCATTATAACAAATTCAATAGAAAACAAGCCAAGCTCTGATACCACTGATGAGTTTTATGCAAAACAAACAAACTTAAACTCTTAAGTGTGCATGTAACCCTAATACAGATCTATGTTTTCTCTATTGAATCTATAACTATGAACATCAAAAGGAAACCCTAAGAACACTGGGCTATTTTCGAAAATACCAAATTAGGGTTAAGTATTACATACCTTGATTGTTATTGTAGCAAATAACAAAGAAATTTTCTTGTTGATCTCTTAGAAGCAAGCACCACAATTGTCGTGCCTATAATGGAATCACACCCAACACAAGCAAGAGGATGAGAGGAGAGGGGAGAAGAATTTCGTCTAAAGCTTCTAATGAGGAGTAATGTATGAAATTATGAAGGGATTAGGTCATTTATATAACTGAGATAGCTTGGTGCCAAAGCTAGGATTTAAGGAGGAAACCCTAAATCCCTTTGCTTGGTGACCAAGCAGCCCACTCCCCTCATTCAAGGGGCTTGGACAAAAACTCTTGGGCTTGCCCATGTGATTTTTGTCCAGCTCATCCAATGAGGTCCTTGGGCTTCTTTCCTCAACATTTAGTAAATAACCAAACAAACCTTGCACTTTTAATTAATCTAATTAATTCTAATTAATTTTTGATTAATTATTAATTAAATAATACGATTTCTAATTAATATTATTTTCATAATATTTTAAAAATAAATTATTTCAGTTTATTACTCAAATAATAAATCAACATCCCTCTCCAAAATCATCTTGTCCAATTGCTAGGTTTGAGGGCAACCCAAAAGGACTATGCGACTATCAATTAAAGTATATACCAATTATAGTTATGAGCTTAGACACCTAATCCGACAGGTGGCATATCAAGTCACTTGGTGGCATATCAAGTCACTTGGTGACATATCATGTCACTTGGTGGAATATCAAGTCACTTCGTGGCATCTCCTGTCATTTTGGCATATCTTGTCCTTTTGCAGGAGATCCATTCCCTTCTCAGATGATTCATTCCTTTTTCACATGCTCCATGAATTCCAAGTACTCCATTGAACTCAAATGGTCCATACGAATGCTTCAAATGCTCAAGTCACATTTAACACACACACACACACACACACACACACACATATATATATATATATATATATATATATATATATATATATATATATATATATATATAGACACACACATACACACACACGCACACACACGCACACACACACATATATATATATATATATATATATATATATAAAGAGGGTTCACTAGAAAATGCATGAACCCTAAAAGAAGATGACATTCAATGAAAGCATGACAACAGATCACAGATAGACAATACACATACTTCAAATTAAATGCTTGCTAAAGGGTAATTCAGTAAACAATTTGGGGAGATCAGTTATTTTCCTAGGTAATACATTGAAACATGATTGGATTTCAAAATTTGAAATTCCTTAATAAATTAAACTTACTAATTGCGGTTGGCGACTTTGCAATTCAAATCGTTTTATCCAGTTTTTTGATGTTCGTTGTGTTTTCGATATAGAAATACAATTTCTTGGGATATAATTGAATGATGTATATACACATTGAAGAAAGATAGAATAATTTCCAATTTAAAGATGATATTGATGAGTTTTCTAGGTTACATTAAATATATTTGCACAGTGGAATTTCACATAAAAAATGTATGGGCACATGCAACGTAAGGGTCTATGACACTTTCTTATAGTAACATACTATGAAAACCTAATTTAATCTAATTATAATTGAATATCAACTAGATTAGAATACATATCTTCTAGTATACTAACTCTTGAGTTCTTCAAATGCTCCATGGAAAGCAAACATCCAAGAATGTAAATATCTCTAATGGTTCATACCCAAAACCCTAGAACACTATAATTTAAAAGAGAGAGAAGAGAAAGAAGTGAAATTCGTATTTCACCTTCTAGGTATGATAAGTCACAAAATTTTGATGCCCATGGGTTCTATTTATAGTTTAGGTAACTTGCAGATAAATCTCGATTTGAACAATTAAATATTAGATTTAATCTTCAGTTCAAATACCCTTCCTTATCAGCTACCAAGAAGCTTCCATAAACCCTAAAGGCTCTCATAAAACCCACCATGCTTTGTTAGGTTCTAGAATTTCTTCTTTTGTTCAGGGTGCGACCCTCGGCCACGAATGTGCAGGGTGCAGCCCCCGGTGGTACTAGTCTTCCCTCCAAACCTATATCTAACTTTTGTAATCGACACCGACCTCCCAAAGAACAATAACTTTTACGCTTAATTGACTTTCTAAGCCTATATTGTGTGCTCGATACACGTACTTGTTGCCACCTAATCCATTACAACTACTTTTATGCCCTTATAATGTAATCATATTTAGCCTACCATTATCAATTAATCAATAAAGTAAACTACATGTGTCATTTTATGATTGATTGTCATCATTTTAATCTAATTCATGTATATTCTTATAAACCCCAATATATATATATATATATATATATATATATATATATATATATATATATATATATATATATATAGAGAGAGAGAGAGAGAGAGAGAGTGTGTGTGTGTGTGTGTGTGTGTGTGTGTGTTAGGTTCATGTATAAATAATAAGTATTTTGTGCTCATATGGCTAATTCTGGACCAATCAACATCTAAGACAAATTAGTGAAATTGTAAAATTTAAATATAATATTTATCAACCAAATAATTAAATAAGTCTAATTAAGAGCCTAAAATTAAGGAATTTAACCCATATCACATTGTGCCATATGGTTTACTTTCTTCCCCATTTTTCTTTTATTCACCGACAAGACGACAGGCACCAGGACGAAGCACAGAAGATTTGAAGAGTGACAGGATGAAGGACAAAAGATTTGAAGAATGATGACTAGAGATGCACGTCGGACGTCCAGAGTCTAATGTATCTCCTTCTTTGATCCACACGGTGGCTTTTGGGGTACAAGACTCGTCCATGCTCCATCTACTTCATTTTGTAGAAACTTCGATGGCTGCACCAATCTTCTTCACGAAATCCATCGCCTTTTACTATTTAAGAGCTCCATCTTCTTCCTTCCACCTAATCTTCTTCTGTGTTTATGAAATCTGACACCTTTCACTATTTGGCAAGTAATCCAATCCTTTTTTGTATTTTTGTATTAAATGTTCTTTTGTGTTTTTTTGGGGGTTTTTTTTGCTACCGAGATGAATGTTTTGATATATTTAATTTAGTTATCAAGCTAGTATTAGTATACCTTTGATAGTTACTAGATTTTATGATTAGTTTGTGTTAAGTTTTGGTTTTATTATTGATTCTTGCACATCTAAATGAGTAATTTGTGATATTTTTTTGGATTTTCTCGGATTTGTGCAAAACATTTATGCTACTTGTCAAGGGGGAGTTTTGCATGGAAAATTCCAAATTGAGCTCTTTCTTATTACCTTTTGGGTTTTATAATCATATTTCGATTATAAAAAGGGGGAGAGATTTGAATATGAGAATTCGAAAGTTTTGATTTTTTTTCATATTAGGCAAATTTGAAGACCGATGTGACCTTGAGAAAGAAAATTTTATGAAGTGATTTTAATTAGAAACTCTGAAGTGATTTGGGTTTTTTTTTCCGGTTCATGAAGGGTTTGGACATAAGATTTTTTTGGGGTGTGTTTTTATGCTCAAAGTTGGGTAATTAATTTGTGGACTTCTGTATTCTCCAAGTTACCTTTTGATGCTCGGATTGTAATGTCTCACACTCTAGAACCTGGATTGGAAAATCATTGAAGACTTGAAGATATGATGCTCATTTCTACATTTGTCACGCTTGAGGTTTTGTTCATGAAGTTTCTCTTTTTGGAGATTGAAGTTGAGTCATCCATTCCTAACTTTGAGGGGGAGAATGTTAGGGTGCAAAGTTATACATGGATTGACTTTGTGATGACTTGACTTGAGAAGACCCACTTGCTTGTGGGATTGAATCCTTGTGGCATGAGAGAGAGAGAGAGAGAGAGAGAAAGAGAGAAAGAGACTTGTTATCACCTTTATAAATAGTGGGTTGCATACCACTAGTAGAGTGTGCTTGAGAGATGTAGTTCATTGTGATTAATGATTAGGATATTTATATAGAACTAGATCTATATCCCATTTTGAAACTCATTACTATGATCGAATATATCTTTTAGCACCCAAATCACCATGTTCTTTGTGTTCTTACAATTCCGCATGTCAAATCAAATGCTCATAATTCACTACAGATGCATAGAGTATTGTGCTTTGTGGTATATTGCATACTAATTATCTAAAGTAATCAGATGCTTAATATGGTGGATATATTAGTAATAGGGAACACCTTATGCTATTTGTTTATACCTTCAATATTAAGAATTATAAAATTACAACTTTACAAAAACTCCCTTACTGTGCCTTTGTAAACAATAAAACCCAATGGCCCTCTGCCAATTTTTTGCTTTGAAAGATTTCTTACCCTAATATTTAATGGTTAAAAGGGAACCTTTGGTAAATAAAAAAGCTTGAAAATTCAAGACTATGAAGCACATGATGCTCTTATTTTTCAACCTGCTGCAAAATTAAAAATTATTCCATTCAAATGCGCAAATTGGATTTGATCACGTGATGCAATTCCTTTTCTTTGTCTACCATTTTTTCCCTCTGTATTTTCTTCCCTTTCTTTTCTTTCCTTTACTAAATATGTTTATCTTATTCTTACTAAATCTGATCACTTTCTTGTAGAATATGCTTAATTTCTTATATTCTTTTTTCATATTCTTAAAGAATATGGTGACGTTATTGTGGAGTATAATTAATTTCTTATAACTTCATCCGACTAGAATTTTTGTTTATAGTACAAAAATTATTGTTTCATGGATTTTGTTTCTTAAATTTGATATTTGCTTATGTCATTCTTAAAGAATCTGATCACATTTCTTGCAGAATATTCTTAATTTATTATATCATTTTTTTTCACATTCTTACTAAGAATGGATATAATAATCTTTTGAAATAATTTTTGTCTTTGTTTTTCTTGTAGAAGAATGGAATGCAGAATGAAAACTAATTCTTGAATGGAACGCATTGTTATTGAATCCAAAATTGAAACTGATTCTTGAAGCATAAATCGTTAAACTGAAAATGATTCTTGAATAATGGAACATGGAATTGACATTGATTTTGAAGAACGAAATGCAGAATATTATAATGTTTATTTGGATTTGAAATGTTAATCTGTATTGTTAAATTTCGATCTTTAAAGTTCCCTAAATTTTGGTTTGTGCATATTTTTTAAAATGTTGTATATATTCTTGTTTCGTGTTATAAAATGGTTCTTATTTTAATTGTATGTATTCTTGATTATATTGTAATATATTTTTCTTAAAGAATGATATGTTATTGTCTTATATATGAGGTTTATTATTTAAGAATGTTACATCTAAAAAATGTATTTTTTTAAGACCTAAATAATCAAAAAACTATTAAATAAGATCGTGTTCTCAAAAAATGAAAAAGAATCAAAATACACGTCCATATGTGTTGAATCAAGGCGTATTATAAAAATACTTGATTTGTAACACCCGTAGATACGTGCTAGTCAAATAAGCGATAAAACGATATTTTGACAGAAGATTATTTAGAATAAATAATCTTAACCAAAGTTATAGTATATATGACAAAGATTTCGTACATATAAATAACACCCAAATCTGACTTCGTGAGAGGAAGTTATGATTTTTGTAATATTTCAGCGTAACAGTATACGACTCAGAAACCAAAAATGGAATCGGTCGATTATTAGGAAAAACAATCTAAACAAGAGTTGAAGATCTCGTCAATACCTATCTGTAGATATAAAGACAGTCGAGAACGAATGTCATATAAGAGATTTATGAATTTTTAACGGACTTTAACAGTCTAAGTCTGCTAAAAATATTGCTTTAAAAATAAAGTGAAAACTAACGGACGGAGTCTAAACGAAAGTTGTAGATCTCGTTGATATCTACGCATGGATAAAAACCCCATAGAAAACAGAGCTCATGTGAAGAAGATATGAACTTTCTAGGGAACATTAATTCTTCGCGCGTACCCGCGCGCACTCTCACTCCACCCAGAATGTGACACGTGACACCATACAGAAAATGATACGTCCTCACTTCCGACCACATACGGGGCGCGCGGGGGACCAGATGCACAACGTGCAGTCCAAAATCAGCTATAAATAGGAGTTGAAATTCAGTCCATTCTCACACCTTTCAAAATTTTCTCTCTCGATTTCTCTCAATTTTAAGCCCTTTCTCCCTTAAGTTTTTAGTCGGCGGAGCCCTAATGTAACACCTTGTTCTGAATCATTTCCGAATACGGGGTAGTAGGGCTGTAAATGAACTGAACGTTCAACGAACTATTCGTGAACCGTTCGGTGGGAAGTTCGTTTATGTTTGTTTATTTAATAAATGAACGAACATGAACACAAATTCTCGTTCGTTTAGTTAAACGAATGAACATGAACAATGGTCTCGTTCATTCAATTATGTTCGTAGACGTTCGTTTATGTTTTTTGTTTACGTTCGTTCATCTAACTTCCTTTTATGTTCATATATGTTTAATTGTGTTTGATTATATTAATATATCATATGTTCATATATGTTCAATTATGTTTTTTATCTTTGTTCATTTATGTTCGTTCGTTTATGTTCGTTTAACATGTTCATGAACATAAACGAACGAACATGAACAATGTCATTTGTTAAACGAACGAACATGAACAAGAAAACTCGTTCGTTTATCCGTTCGTGTTCGTTTATTTGTTCGGATAACTTAAATGAACGAACATGAACAAGCCTCGTTCATGTTCGATCGGTTCGTTTACAGCCGTACGGGGTGGTGCCCGAACTCCGAGTATCATCAGGCTTAGGGCCTTTGAGGAAAAGAGATTTAAACCCATTTTGGGCGTGGGTAATATAATTTGGATGATCCGGGAGTTCGGTTTGTGCTTTGGACCCAAGGGGTATTTGGGTAAAGTGTCAGTTTGGGCTTTTATTGAAATTGGATTTTAGCTCGGGAAGTTTTAAGGCAAGTATGAGTTGATAGAAGTGAAGAGTTTCTCGTTACCTCTTCATGGATATAAGGATCATCGGAAACGGACTTAAAACGAAGAAGTTATGGCCTTCAGAAGATTCATGGTTTTAGGGTTAAAGCAAGTACACGGGGCGAACACATATATACGCATAGCGTACTAGTGCTAAGGTGGTACGCAGGTCATACCATGGTGTACGATGGGCGTACTAAGTACTTTGGTCACGAATGTTCTTTGAAGTACACATGGCGTACAAGAATTACGCATGGCGTAATTCAGTCAAACCCAAACCCTATTTTAGGGTCTTAGACCTTATTTAAGCTCCTTATCTCATCACCTAACCCTAATATATTCAGCCTCCATCCCTTTAAACCCTAGAATCAAAAAACTAGCCCCCATTTGAGTGGTTTTTGAGCTTTTGGTGGTATTTCATGCTTTTTGGTGTTCATAGAAGAAGAAGGAACTTCTTGGAGAAGTGTGTGATTGCTTGAAGCTTTTGGATCCAGGGTTGTTGCATCTTGATCTACAA
Source organism: Lactuca virosa (assembly GCF_052849685.1). NCBI lineage: Eukaryota > Viridiplantae > Streptophyta > Magnoliopsida > Asterales > Asteraceae > Lactuca > Lactuca virosa. The sequence continues at coordinate 162,673,265 of NC_136433.1, read as the reverse complement.
TTTGGAGGTATAAAGTTTCTATCTTGATGATCTTATATGTTAGATCTAGTTCATGGAGTATTTTGTGCATTTTGGAGTCTTTTGTGATAAAGATGGGTTTTTGATCTACTCCAGAAGCAATGGGTGGTAGATCTTAGCTCCATTTAGTCCCAAGGTTCATAAAAATGCAAGCTTTGTGGTGTATTTTGGTCCATGTAATCATTAAGACCTTTGTTAAGTCCTTATTGAGCTTTCGAGTCCCTTTTTGCCATGCAAGCACGTAAAGTTGCCAACTTTACATGATAAGTAGTCTTATGGAATCAGATCTGAGAATTTGACACTTTGTCTTAACTGATTAAGGACTTATTGGAGTGAAAACTTGGTTGAGGAGTACGCGGGGCGTACTTAAGAGTACGCTCAGCGTAATGCTGAGCTTGTGCATAATGGACTTGTACAGTATGCTTCGAGGGTAAGTACACGGGGCGTACCATTCGGGTATGCTGGGCGTACTCCCCAGTGTGTCGTTTGGGCTTTTTGAGGTTTGGGTCATTGTTGGGTTTTCTTAGTTGGGCCTTGTTGGGCCATTAGACTTCTATGTTTGGCATCTTGTTTCTATCTTTCGGGCTCCTTTGGATTTAGTCCCATGATGGGTTTTGGGCGCCCAATTTGGAAGATTGGGCTATATTGGGCTTTGGAGCATCATTTAGGATTTGGGCCTTGGAAGTAGCTGAGTTGGGCCTTGGATTTGGGCCAAGCGAGTCAAAGGGTAGAATGGTCTTTTACACTAGTTTTGGGCTATGTACCTTAGACTCTTGGTTATGGGTCAGAATTCAAATATTAATTGGATGTTATTTGATATTGATAGCGTGGGGATTTTCCGGACCAGCAGTCAAAGATTCATCCAATTGTTTATCAGCAGATTGAGGTGAGTTTTCTCACTATATCTATGGGTCGAAGGCACCAATGTCGGCCCATTACTTGTTATGTGGAATGCTAGTTGTCTTTGTGATACTTGCCAGGAAGACCTCGGGGGTAGCCTGTGGCATTTGTATGAAAGACCATGGGGGTAGCCCATGGCACTTGGATGTCAGACCATGGGGGAAGCCCATGGAATTTCATGGAAATACCATGGGGGTAGTCCATGGAACTTGGATGTCAGACCATGGGGGTAGCCCATGTCATTTCAAGGAAAAGACCATGGGGGTAGCCCATGGCAAATGTATGTATGGTATGTGGTATTTTGGGGAACTCACTATTCTTTTTGCTTATGGTTTTCAGTTTGTGTTTCAAGTATTTCTGTTTTCAAAGGGAAGAACCCGGGATGATTGCATAACACACACCACTCGATTCCGCATTTCGTGATTCACTCTGATTATTATGATGAATTGATAAAATTTGATTACTTTGGTTTTATGACAATGATATGGTTTACTGTTTCATATACTTAGAAATGAAAAAAAATCGTGTATGTTTTTTGGACGTTACAAGTTGGTATTAGAGCCTTGGTTTGAGGGATTCGGGCACACTCTCGGGTTTGACTAAACTCAAACTAAGGAGTTGGTAATTTTCTTAAAAAGAAAACGAGTTTCTAAAAAGATTTTTGAAAAAGGAAATAAATTTCTCAAAGGATTTTTGTAAAGACAAAAGGGGTGTGATGTGTGCAATCGGTCGAGCTCAAGTAAGCCATTCCAAAGAATACCCATACATGTTTGTTATGATTATATGTTATGGTAATTGCATGCTAGGATGAGGCTAGGGATACTTTTAGGAATTGCATGATAGATTGGCCTGATATGTGATGCCTTGTAGCCTAGTGAGCATTGGATGCTATGCTAGATTGGGAACATATATTGGTATCGGTAATTGCTAAGTGTATGCTTTAAAAATTGTATACGGTTTGGATCATATAGCCCTAGAATGATTGATTTGGCCTTATTTCATGTTCCTCGTTTCGTTGTGGTCCTAGGGTAGAGTCTTTTATTCAACAGACTATTTGATCATGTATTGTGTATAATTTTCATGCATAAGGTAACCGGCTGTGAGAGTAGAAGTTCCTAGCATGAGTTGTAGTATGTGAGTGTGAATATTCATTGCTTATTCTATAGATCATAGTGCTACTGCACGAATGTTGCTTGCTTTGTGCTTTGTTGAACTTTTAAGTGATGTGAGTTAATTATTAAGTGAATATACTAGTCATATGTGATGAAGGTTGAATAATATCATAGTGATGGATTTGACCCTATTGCACAGCTCTCGTTTGAGTCTAACCATTGTAGGGATGAGTCTTTTACTCAAAGGATTATCTGAGTTTTGTTGCATGTGATTGTATTCATGAAGTGGTTAACTGACATTATGGGGAGTTCTTCAACAACTGATGGCAGGGTGAGGTCAGAAACCTAGGAAAGCCTAGGAAGTGATTCATTGGGTTTAGTTGTGTTGTTTATCAAGAATTTGGAGTATCATTTTGAGAAGGTGACTTAGAGGATTTGGGATGATTCTTGAGGAAAGTATGGATAGGTGTGGAAGGTAGTATTGGTCATGTACTACTGAAAGCACAGGATCCATACTCGAATCGGGGAGAGTCTTGGAGAATCTAGGAAGCCTGTGGGAAGTGGAGTTTGGGTATGTTCTGATTATTGGTATGAGTGTTTTGTCTCGGTGTGGTGATGAGAACACTAGGATGAGGTTCTGGTTCTGGTTCAGACTCAGGTGTGGGTACTGAGCTAATTGATGAACGGATACGGGAGTTCATCTCGTCGAAAATTTCCCGCGGTATTCTGGAGCAGACTCTTGTGATCTTGGGTATGGTTAAAAAGGGGATTTGGAGATTTTGGGTGAGCGTCGGGGCGCATTCTATACCGAGATTATGGTTATTGTTGGATCTCACACTCTTTCTTCCATGAGTTCCGTGTTTTTGGGACTCCTGGGTTCTTTGAGGAGAAAGACCCCATTTCCAGTGAGATATGGTTAGCGGGTGTGGCATTCTCGTCCTATTGGTAAATGTTTGTCTTGTTTGAGAGGAAATGATGACGGTAAGGTATCATGACATGTTACGAGATGACATCAGGGAGTTTGTGAGTTGTCAGGGTGCGAGACCCTGAATGATATGATTGCTAGAGGCTCAGGACTCAGGATTCACGTTTGAGAGGCCATCAACGCCAGGGCCGTTGTGCCAAGTGTGGGAGGACTCATGAGGGAGGATGTCGGGAGACAAGCTAAGGATGTTCAATTGTGGTTATATGGGTCATTTTAATCGGGATTGCCTCGTGAGTCGGATCCGATGTGTTTTTGCTGCAAGCAGGTGGGCCACTAGAAGGTCAACTATCCGATGTTGAGGGGTGGAGCAGTGAGTGCACCTGCTCCGGTTACTTTGAGCATCACTGGCGGCTGTGAGGGTCGGGCGGGAGCCCCAACAGCGAAGAGTCGAGCATTGCAGTGTCGGTCAGTGGATGCCAGAGTTTCATCAGATGTTGTTGCGAATATGTTATCTTTTGCTTACTTCTTGATTATTATATTATATCACTTTGGAATTTTCATTGGTTTGGGTGAGCATTATCTTTGGGTTAATTCTCTATTATTATCTGGGTTATATCATCAAGAGTTGTTATATGCCATTATTTTACATGCCAAGAATCTTTAGTGGATCGTATCTTGCTGAGCGGGTTCCAGTTGTTCGGTTGTTGTTCCGGTTCTTCGATGGGGTCAATTTAGGGGTATCGTTTGGAAGGTTTATGGTCGGATTAGCTGGTTATTTCTCCAATGAAGTCATAGTTTAGAAGTGTTAGCATTTTCTCTGGTAGAATCGGCAGCCGTCTATGGAAGGACCTTTAGGTCCAAATCATTACCACCGCTAGGATGGAGCGGTAGCAGGAAGATGGTGGTGCCAATTGCATGAAGTTGTTGGTCATTGGAAGTGGAAGAATAAAATTTCATAATCGCAAGGGTTGAAGATGGTTATTATGTAGAGATCCTTCTGTGGATGGGAAATTGGAATGAAGATTCGCCAGTTCAGAGCAAGGGTTATAGCCATTGTCTCCAGCATAAAGAACTTAAGGATTGGTGTGGTACCATGTGAATTGTTTGGGGTTGTCGGACTTACTAAGATTTCGGGAAGTGTTCATCTGGAATTCAGGTGGTTGCGCGATTATCGAGTTTCGCTAGTAATGGAATGTTAGTCCTGGTAAGCTCTGGTTGTCAACAGTTTGAGTGGTAAGGTTGCGAGATGGATTGGAAATTAATCAAATCTTCAGTCTGGAAGAGTGCATTCGAATCCAAGTGGGGGAGAATCATTTGGTGTAAGGGGTTGCACAAGAAAGGATATTCGTCCTTCATTGCACATCAGTAGTGGCGCGCGCTGGGTATGTGGATGGACTCAAGTCGAGGGTGGTCTTAGAGCCTCTATGCCTATTCTTGTCTGATTAAGGCCTTGGGGTTCAAAGCATAACCCAAACACCTGATTGGGATTCAGTCAGATGAGGGTTTGACTCAGAATGATTGTGGTTTATATGGTAGAGGTGTGGTAATACCATGGACGATGACCATGGTGGGATAGATGTGTCGTAAGACTGTGGGGTGGTCGTAGCATTCACTGGATTGGCAGATGGTATGGAAGTGCTGTAATTCTGCGATAGGATCGTAGCGTTCGCCAGATTGAGGTAGACCATCGTTGGGGTGGTCGTAAGTATGAAGGAGGATTAGCTAGTGTCATGGGCAAAGCGGTCAATAGGGTTGGAGAGCATATATATGTATGAGAATAAGACCATTGGGGTCCGAGGCGGGTTGGGCCTGTGTAGCTCTCGACGGGGTGAGACCTGTGGGCATGGCACGTTCACTGGTATAGACTGGGTGGGACCCATAGGCGAGGCCCGTGTGTCTCTGGCAATGCAGGTGAGACCTGGTAGAGACCGGTTGGGTCAGGAAGTTGGATTATGGTTTTAGTGGGATGATTATATGGCCAAGGAGCGGCATGGTGTGGTGCATAGGCGAGGATAGCCTTATCGGTTGGATTCTCAGGAACCTGGTTGTTGGGCTAGGTGTGAAACGGGTAGTCTCAGCGGTAGTTTGGGGATATTTATATCCCAAATTAGTGATTGGATGCAGTGAATCAGAAGGTTTCGGGTGATATGCAAGTGTTAATCCTTGGATCTCAGGTTATGAGTTATGTATCGAGTTGGCTTTTGGTTGAGAATCTGGTGATTATGTTTCATATTGGTTCCACGTGTGTGGAGGTTAGGCAAGTGACGGGATTTCGGAATTTTAGCAGTATCGTGTTGGATCGGCAGTTTTGGGATCAGTGTTTTTTTCAACACTAGAGGGTTTTAGTCGAAGAGTTGGTATCCAGGAGGGTGGTAAGGAGTGATTTCGAGGACGAAATCTAATTTAAGTGGTGGAGAGTTGGAACAACCTGTTCCAAATCGTTTCCGAATACGGGGTGGTGACCCGAAGACCGAGTATCATCAGGCTTAGGGTCTTTGAGTAAAAGAGATTTAGACCCATTTTGGGCGTGGGTAATGTAATTTGGATGATCTGGGAGTTCGGTTTGTGTTTTGGAGCCAAGTGGTATTTCGGTAAATTTTCAGTTCGGGCTTTTAAGGAAATTGGATTTTAGTTCGGGAAGTTTTAAGGCAAGTATGAGTTGATAGAAGCGTAGATCTTCTCGTTACCTCTTCGTGGATATGAGGATCGTCGGAAACGGACTTATAACAAATAAGTTACGGCCTTCGTAAGATTCATGGTTTTCGGGTTAAAGCAAGTACGCGAAGAAGTTTGGTCGTGAATGTTCACGGAGAGTACCATGGTGTACGATGGGCGTACTAAGCAGTTTGGTCGCGAATGTTCTTTGGAGTACGCATGGCATACAAGAATTACGCATGGCGTAATTCAGTGAGACCCAAACCCTATTATAGGGTCTTGGACCCTATTTAAGCTCCTTATCTCATCACCTAACCCTAATATATTTGGCCTCCATCCCTCTAAACCCTAGAATCGAAACCCTAGCCCCCATTTTAGTGGTTTTTGAGATTTTGGTGGTATTTCATGCTTTTTCGTGTTCATGGAAGAAGGAGGAACTTCTTGGAGATTTTGGTGGCATTGCTTGAAGCTTTTGGGTCCAGGGTTGTTGCATCTTGATCTAAATTTTGGCGGTATAAAGTTTCTATCTTGATGATCTTATTTGTTAGATCTAGTTCATGGAGTATTTTGTGCATTTTGGAGTATTTTATGATAAAGATGGCTTTTTGATCTACTCCAGAAGTAATGGGTGCTAGATCTTAGCTCCATTCAGTCCCATGGTTCAGAAAAATGAAAGCTTTGTGGTGTATTTTGGTCCATGCAATCATTAAGACCTTTGTTAGTCCTTATTGAGTTTTCAAGTCCCTTTTTGCCATGCAAGCACGTAAAGTTGCCAACTTTACGTGATAAGTAGTATTATGGAATCAGATCTGAGAGTTTGACACTTTGTCTTAACCGATTAAGGACTTATTGGAGTGAAAAGGTGGTTGAGGAGTACGTTGGGCGTACTTAAGAGTACGCTCAGCGTAATGATGAGCTTGTACATAATGGACTTGTACAGTATGCTTCGAGGGTTAGTACACGGGGGGTACCATTCGGGTATGTTGGGTGTACTCCCCAGTGTGTCGTTTGGGCTTTTTGAGGTTTGGGCCATTGTTGGGTTTTCTTAGTTGGGCCTCGTTGGGCCATTAGACTTCTATGTTGGGCATCTTTTTTCTATCTTTTGGGCTCCTTTGGATTTAGGCCCATGATGGGTTTTTGGGGCCCAATTTGGAAGATTGGGCCATATTGGGCTTTGGAGCATCATTTAGGATTTGGGCCTTGGAAGTAGCTGAGTTGGGCCTTGGATTTGGGCCAAGCGATTCAAAGGGTATAATGGTCTTTTACCCTGGTTTTGGGCTATGTACCTTAGACTCTTGGTTATGGGTCAGAATTCAAATATTAATTGGATGTTATTTGATATTGATAGCGCGGGGATTTTTTGGACCAGCAGTCAGAGATTCATTCAATTGTTTATCAGCATATTGAGGTGGGTTTTCTCACTATATCTATGGGTCGAAGGCACCAATGTCGGCCCATTACTTGTTATTTGGAATGCTAGTTGTCTTTGTGACACTTGCAAGGAAGACCTCGGGGGCAGCCCGTGGTATTTGTATAAAAGACCATGGGGGTAGCCCATGGCACTTGGATGTCAGACCATGGGGGAAACCCATGGAATTTCAAGGAAAGACCATGGGGGTAGTCCATGGCACTTGGATGTCAGACCATGGGGGTAGCCCATGGCATTTCAGGGAAAAGACCATGGGGGTAGCCCATAGCAAATGTTTGTATGGTATGTGGTATTTTGGGGAACTTGCTAACCTTTATGCTTACGGTTTTCAGTTTATGTTTCAGGTACTTCTATTTTCAAAGGGAATAGCCCAGGATGATTGCAGAACACACACCACTTGATTCTGTATTTCGTGATTCACTCTGATTATTATGATGTATTGATAAAATTTGATTACTTTGGTTTTATGACAACGATGTGGTTTACTGTTTTATATACTTAGAAATGAAAATTTTTTCGTGTATGTTTTTGGGACGTTACACCTGCGGTGTCTGATTGTCGGCAATTAGGAGCTCTCGAGTCAGAGTTCTGCATGCTTAATTCCTAGTTTTCATCAGTATACTCTGTATGTTAAGCTACACTTATTTTATTTAAGTGTAACTTTTAATTATAGTCATAGTCGTTATTATGAACCTATAATTAAGATTTATCAGTGATTCCAAGTCATTATATTGATTGATCTACTTACGAGGATGATGTCTAGGCTGGATTTAGTGAGGTCTTTAAAGTGGGATTTTAAAACAGTATATTCTTTATACCAAATGGACCCTACCTCTTATATGACCCTACCTAGTTGTCTCTTATCAGTTATAGATCAGTAGACATCAGGATTAGTGAGGAATATAGACTATCATTAGTCGCCATAAATATTAGACTGAGACTTAGAGACATTCGTATCTAGGTCATGTTAGAAGAAAAGTCAAGGAGTTTGGCGGAGCGCTGCCGAATTCTCCAGTCACCCACCTAAGTCAAGTGAGTGCATAGTTACTTTCTTTTTACACATAAATACAAGTATTCTTAATGCTTAGTTGCTATGTGTGTTGTCTTTGTTGTGTTTAATGTAGTCGTACAATATGATTGTTACTTGATTTAACCATATATTTATGATATTTAATAATATGATTGGGTAGTGAAGGGCTGTATGAAATAACAAATGAGAGGTTGTGATAAGGTTGTGTGAGATAGTGGTTACGATAGGTTAATGAAAGTCGTGCGAAATAATAAGTCGTGTCTGACATGTCCATCCCAAGGGCTCGGGATGGCTGCATTGCACACACCACATGGATTTCGCACTTGATATTTCACTCTGATTTTATGATATTTTATATACTTGTTTTATTTGGGATGCATGGATGATGTTGGAATACTGTTTTACTTAAATTAAAAATGAAATTTTTGGATCATGTTTTTGGGCTGTTACAAGTTGGTATCAGAGCCTTGGTTTGAGGTATTCGGGTACACTCTCGAGTGTGTCTGAACTCAAACTGAGGATTTGGTAAAGTTATTTTTTTAAGGAAACATATTTTAAGAAAAGGTTTTTCTAAAATAAGAAAGGGTGTGGTGCATGCAATCAGTCGAGCTCAAGTAAGTTTTTCCCAAATTACCCATACATATTATTTGATATGCTTTGATCTGTAAATCTGTGAATCGCATGCTAGTCAGGGTTAAGGATTTGCTCAGTTTTTGCATGATAGAATGCTAGGAGAGATGCCTTTGTATGCCTGTTGTATGAGCCTGTAGACTTGCATGCTAGTACTGATCAATCAGTGATAGGATGGCCTGATTAGGTTATGCTTGGTTCTGATACTTGATGCTTGAATTCTGCTTGCTTTGTGATTTTAGGAGTTCTAACTAGCTTCAGTTAACTAGTAAACAAATATGCTAAGTTACATATTAGGGGAACTAAATAATTTTAGAGGGTTAGATTTTAACTCTATTGCGCAGCTCTTGTTTGAGTCTAAGCGTTGTAGTGTGAGACCTCTCATTCGAAGAATTATCTAGTTTTGTGATGTGTAATTGTATTCATGAGCTAGTTAGAGGAAGTTAGCGGGAGTTCCTTCTGCAGCTGATGGCGGAGAGTGGTATGGAGTTTTCCTAAGGAAAACCTAGGATAAGATCTAGTGTTGGGAGCCTTATCTATCAGGGAAGGTTGTATGGATATAGAGTAACTTGGTTGAGTCAAAGAAATCCCTTAGGAAAGTACGGATAGATGTGGAAGGTAGTATGGGACCGTACTACCGGAAGCAGAGGATCCGTACTCGATTCAAGGAGAGCTGCGATAAAATCAGGGAGCTTGTAGAGTTGTGATTCCCCCGATATGTATTTCGATGTGTGTGTTCTGATGGTTTATATGGTCTATTTCTCAGTATGGTGGTATTGTGGGGGAGACCTATTGGCAGTTCTGGTGCCGGAGAGGGTTCAGGCTCAGGATCTGGACCTGGGAAGCTCAATGAGCAGACTAGTGAGTTTCTCTCGTCAGAGATTACTCGTTGCATTCTCGATCAGACTCTTGTGATCTTTGGCTCGGTCAAGGAGGGTATCACGGAGGTTTCAGATGAGCAATTGATCTCGTTTCATTCTGAGATAATGGCACTAGCAGGAACTCGATCTTTAACATTCAAGGAGTTCCGGGCTTGTGAAGCTCCATATTATTATGGGGTGAAGGACCCCATTGCGAGCAGGCGTTGTTTAGCAGATGTTGTTAACGCTTTCCGCACCAGCCTTTACCCCGAGGGGGACAAGGTCAGATTAGCTTCCTGCCTTATGAAGGACAGGGCACGAGACTAGTGGGAGGAGGTTGGTCGTGCTGTGGGTGATGATGTGGTTGATGAGATGACTTGGGATGATTTTTCGGCCAGGTTCCGAACTAAGTTTGCACCAATTATTGAGGTACAAGAGCTGGCGCGAGAGTTCCAAGTTCTCCGCCAGACAACTGAGACGGTGGCCGAGATCACCGCTATGTTCAGGGAGAGGGCGCTTCTAGTTCCGCAGTATGTGGCGGACGAGGAGATAAAGAAGGCCCGATATCATGAGATGATGAGGAGTGACATTCAGCAGTTTGTTACCCGATCAAACTGCAAGCCGCTGGAGGATATGATAGCTCGAGCCATGGAGAGGGAGATTGACCTGGAGATGGAGAGGAAGAGGAATCCAGATGAGGTTCATACATCATGGGGTTCGGGAAAGAGGCACAAGGTATTGGATTACAGATCGAGGGGCCATCCGGGTCGTAGCCGATGTGGCAAGTTCGGCAGTACGCATGCGGGACCATGGAGGAGTGGTGGTGGTTCTGGCTACTTCAAGTGCGGTCGGACGGGTCATTATAGCAGGGATTGTACTGCTACAACCACTCAGGGATCAGATCTTATTTACTTTCATTGCAATCATAGGGGCCATAAGAAGGCCCAATGTCCGAGTTTGGCTGCAGCAGGACCAGTGTCAGTTGCTGCTTCTGCGACTCTTCGGATGACAGACGGTCGCCAGGGCCGGGGAGATGTACCTGCAACGAAGAGCAGTGCTTTCCAGCTGATGGCAGAGGAGGCGTGTGCAGCTCCCGATGTGGTGACGTGTATGTATCTTCTCTTTATCTCTTTATTTATATTGAATTGCTTGCTTATTTTTATATGTTTTACTTTAGGATTGTTCTTCGTGAACGGTATCTCTGCTTTAGTGTTGTTTGATTTGGGGGCTACCTAATCCTTTGTATCGCTTGTGCTTAGCAAGAGATTTGTTGGAGCTTCGGGGGAGTTGGATTGTGCAAGAGATTTGTTGGAGCTCCGGGGGAGCTGGATTCTCCTCTTGATGTTGATATTGTTGATGATAGGACGGTTCGAGTTGCTAGGGTTCATCAGGGTTGTACCCTTCAATTATTCAGTGAGCAGTATTTGGTTGATCTGGTTCCTATTCCTCTGCGTGGGAACAAGGACATCATGGGTATGGATTGGTTGAGCCCTAATGGGGCATTGATCGACTGTGAGCAACAGTTACTTCAGGCTCGGGCCCCAAGTGGGGGAGAGTTGGTGATTCAGGGTGAAAGACCGTAGCGTGGGCCGATTTTATGTTCTGTAGCGAGGGCCAAACGATATCTTCTTTAGGGTTGCTCGGGTTTTGTTGCCTATGTCATGTATACTCGGGATAAGCGTAAGGCGACCATGGATGAGGTGTTAATTATGCGAGATTACCCGAATGTATTTCCGGAGGATTTTCCTTGGGTGCCTCCGGACAGGCATGCGAAGTTCAGGATTGATCTGGTTCCAGGTGCGGCTCCGATAGCCAAAGAACTGTATTGGTTGGCTCTTCCCGAGATGCAGGAGTTGTCTACCTAGCTACATGAGCTGTTAGACAAGGGATTTATTAGGTCGACCAGTTCGCCTTGGGGAGCACCAATTCTTTTTGTGAAGAAGAAGGATGGGTCTCATCGTATGTGTATCGACTACCGGGAGTTGAATAAGGTCACGGTGAAGAACCGTTATCCACTTCTGAGGATTGATGGTCTTTTCGACCAGCTTCAGGGTGCATCTTGGTTCTCCAAGATTGACTTGCGATCGGGTTATCATCAGATGCGGTTCAGGGATGAGGATGTGCAGAAGACAGCTTTTCGGAATCGATATGGTCATTATGAGTTCGTGGTGATGCCTTTTGGGCTCACCAATGCTCCAGGCGCGTTCATGGATCTCATGAACCACATGTGCAGCCCGATGCTGGATCGGTCTGTGATAGTATTTATTGATGATATCTTGGTTTATTCCAAGACTCTGGAGCATCATGAGGAGCACTTGATGGAAGTGCTAGAGATATTAAGGAGGGAGAGACTTTTCGCAAAGTTCTCTAAGTGCTAGTTCTGGTTGCGCGAGGTGCGGTTTCTGGGGCACCTTGTCAGCCAGAAGGGTATTCTGGTCGATCCGGCCAAGGTCGAGGCCATGCTGCAGTGAGAGGTTCCGAGGTCTCCATCTGAGATTCGTAGTTTTCTTGGTCTGGCTGGTTATTATCGGAGATTCATCCAGGATTTCTCCAAGATCGTTGTTCCATTGACCCGATTGACCAAGAAGTCGGTGACATTTCATTAAGGGCCTGAGTAGCAGGCAGCTTTTGAGACTCTTAGACAGCGGTTGTGTGAGGCGCCGATTCTGACCCTACCTAAGGGTGTTGATGACTTTGTGGTTTATTGCAATTCTTCGATCTACGGTCTGGGGGCAGTTTTGATGCAGTGGGGTCGTGTGATTGCTTATGCTTCGAGGCGGTTGAAGCCTAATGAGGCGAATTATCCGACGCATGATTTGGAGTTGGTGGCCTTGGTTTTTGCCCTCAATATTTGGCGGCATTACCTCTATGTGGTTCGTTGTACTATTTACACGGATCACAAGAGCTTGAGGTATCTGATGGATCAGCCGCATCTGAACATGAGGCAACGTTGATGGTTGGACGTGGTGAAGGATTATGATTGTGAGATCCTTTATCACCCGGGGAAGGCCAATATGGTGGCCAATGCTCTCAGGCGCAAGGCGGTCGTGGCTCTGATCAGAGATATATGCTTGAGGATGACCATTATTACTCCATTGTTGCAGCGGATTCGTGAGGCTCAGGCCGAGGCTATGAAGGAAGAGAACCGGAAGAGTGATTGCATTGTTGGTCAGGTGGCTTCCTTCGATTATGATAGTCGCGGATTGTTGACTCTGCATCGGCGGGTTTGGGTGTCGTATTGGGGCGGTGTACGCTAGGTTTTGATGGAGGAGGCCCACAAGTCGAGGTTCTCCATTCATCCCAGGGCGACAAAGATGTATAGGAATCTTCGTCCTGGATTATTGGTGGCCCTGCATGAAAGGGGATGTGGCATGGTATGTCAAGCGGTGCCTGACTTGCAAGAAAGTCAAGGCCAAGCATCAGCGTCCCCACGGAAAAAATGCAGCCGTTGGAGATGTTGGGTTTTAGTATACTACAACATCCTATGGTGCACATACAACCCTAAATACCTTGGATCTATGTTTTCTCTATTATACATGCAAATGGTTTCCAAGGCATTAAACCTATAACTAGCATGCATTTGACATAAACCATATAATATACTAGTTAGGGAAACATACCTTTTATGTGGCTTGAAGTCTTGATGTATTTGGCCTTAAGAGCTTAGCACCAATAGTATGAAATGCCTCAAATGGAATCACAACACACCTAGGACAAAGGTGGCTCTTGAGAGAGAATTCCATGCACCAAAACACCTCCATATTTCTCTAAGAAAAGAAGTGGTGATTTTGGCTATGGAGTAACCTATTTATATGTAGGATTCCAAGGGTCATGGGTATAACCCATAATCCATACCCATGGGTTTTATGATCCATGGTTCATGTGGCCCAACTCTTTATGTATCCATACATAAACTTGGTCCAACATGGATCATAAGCCCAACACATATAAATATAACTAATTATCATAATTAGTCCCCATAGATTTAATTAGTCTCTTTTGATCACTAAATTAATTCCAAATTAATTCTTGATCGATACTAATTAAAACATATGATTTCATATTAATATATTATAACTTATAATATATTAATAAACCATAAATAACCTTCTCTCAAAAGTCCATCCTAACAAATTGTCCTGATGATATGCAACCCAAATGGACCATGCTACTCTCGGGTCAAGTACATACCAATAATAGTTATGGGCTTAGACATCTAATCCAACAGTCTCCCACTTGGATAAGTCTAAAACTATTATTGCAAGTACGACTTCATAACCCGACTAGCAATCATAACTCTTAAATCCGCTGTCGAACTCTAAACAAATCAATGACGCGTCCATTAGATAAGGGATCATATATTCCTCCATTCTAGATATCATATGGACTAAGACATGGATTATAATCATTCTCTCTGTTCATTTGTTGTTTCCCGATTTTCGATTTATGATGATTGACTGATCGAACAAATCAAATCAGTCCTGGCTTGGCCAAGCACTCACATGTGTCATCGCTAAATCATCGAGGGGCCCACAGATATCGCTTTTATCCCGAAGGTAAAAGGAATGGATAAACTTCGACTCATATGGCTTGTTCTACTACTTGTTGAATCATATACAAAGGCACGTTTTATAACATTGAGTTACCAAATCCGTTTTCGTGCAATCAATGTATAACCAACTTATAGTAACAACTCATATTTCTAGGTTTGAAGAATATAAGATATTATCGTCTCATGATCACTCGTGATAAAATCCATGAAGTGATTCAAATGAGCGCGGGTCGAATCCAATACTCAAAACTTATGAGCACTCATGAGTGTTGTAGCACCACTTTGTCCACCAACTTGGACCTCTACAAACCAACCCATGACAGTCTTGATTCATATCTACTTCCAACATATGACCGACTGTGGATGGTTTGAATAACTTAATCATTCAGGAAGAGCGACTTAGTTATTCTGGAAGTCAAAACATGCAAAGTGAAACACAAGAATAAATGAATCAAATATGGTATCAAACCCTATGAATATAAATAAACACTTTTATTTATCACCATACTGATTACTCATTATTCATTGTTTCGGTTTTATCAACTTTATACTTGAATTAAAAACACTAGTTGTCCCATGCTCCAAGCATGTACACTATGTTTTTCTTAAACAATAGCTTTGCCATACACCAAGTATGCACTCTATGTTTGTCTATGATCCTTACTTTGTGAAATAAACCAATTGAACATAATTTCAATGATTCTAATTTCACACTCCCAAATCCTTATCGAAAAATGTGAGAATTTCAAATTCCTATCATTTATCGAAATCTGTTTAGATTTTAAACTTATATGCGCTGACCCTCCTGTAATGAATATGTACAAAGTCACAAAGACTTGTCAACAGTCATTATAAGGTATTCCAATGGAGATCAACTCCATGGAAACTAAGTCTCATATTCAAAGTACATTGCTTTGGACATGCTTCTTGCATTAAGTTTTCTAATCTTACACAGATAACTTCCACCTATGGAGACAACTCCATATTCTCATTTTGACTATCACTTCTGAATAAGAGATGCCTCTTTTCAGAATATGTCAATATGGTCCTTCCAAAATTAGCACTATACTTCCAACTGTCCCTGAGCAACCAATATTTGGTAAACCTCAGATTGTCCTCGACAATTGCTTAATCATTTTAGTCATATCCAATTCTAGACCTTTTCCCTTCTTAATGCCTCTGGGCATTTGGAAAAATTTAGAAATGACAAATATTATAGCACATGCAATCGATCCTGTACCCAAAGCAAATGGTACACGATTCATGATGTCTCACATAAAGACATGATTATATACCAGTCTTTTGCTACAATATTTTTATTTGCCATGTTTTCAAAATTTGACTATGAAGAGGGATGCCGTAATCATAATCGAATTTTGAGAACGCAATATATAGAATTTCCTTAAGTTGAACCAATCCAACATGAAATTCATATATATATTCTTGACTAAAGATGATTAAGGTCTCAATCTAAGCCTTTACAACTGAAATGAAGTATATCCTCTCCCTTAATTATAGCAAAACAACTTTTTCAATCCCTACAGCCTCACGAATTGAAACTTTTGTTTTCTATAATTAACATTGCTAACTTGCAACACTAACAATAATTATCATGCTCCCACTAACATGATGATTATTAGCATAACACTTATGCTCCCACTAGCTTTGACATGTACTCAGAAATCAGCTGGACTTCTAGAAATCAATACTTTATTGACTTTCTTACCAAAGTTCAGATTTCTGATACGAGATGCTTTGATAAAACTTTATCAAAATCATACAACTTTCCTTAGATAGCATGCATGTGTGTCTAAACAATTTCAGAACTATGAAAAGGGATGTCGTAATCATAGTCTCAATTGTTTAGACCTTTTGCCATCTGCTTCAAATCTACTTGGTGGAAGTGTTTCCTCACCATCATTTTCATGAATCGGAGAGAAACCTTATGACCCTTAGATTTTATGGTGTATGTGTTCTTATCCATGTGAATCGTCAAAACCATAGTCACAAGACAAGGATAATGACAAATCCAAACTCATATGGACTGAACTTATGCAATCTTAACTTCTTGCCACCTGGCAGTACAGGGCCTGCCATTGCTTCCAAGTTGTTATGCAACCAATTGAGAACTTTCAGAACTCCTATTTAACTGGAATGGGCACAGAATATGTCAACACGATAGGTTATAAACCTCAAGTCGTGTGCTAGTGAAGAACCTCAGGTTTTATTCTTGATTAGTTCTTGAAATTCTTTTTAGGATCTTTAAGACTCCCACTATCCTCTTGACATATAAGACTATCTTGCCAAATATTCAAGAGATAGTGCGGATTCTTTATCAAGACAAACACTTCACACAATTGGCCTTAGTTGGTCTTTGTTTTATCCAAAACATCACAACTTACCAATTTCAAATGTACAAGAGTAGGACACTTTTACTCTTACATTTGACAAGTGTTTTAAACCTTTCTTTAAGATATGTCACTCAAGTTACAATCTTGGAGTATGACTCTAAGAATTGTTTTGGAACGAAGTATGACTCATCTTCCTGATCTAACCATTTCAACAATTCATGACTCCTCTTCTTAGTCATAAGAATGCACTAAGATGACCTTTAGAGGACTAATTGTGATATGATTTCTAAAGCATTAAGATGATCACAAACATGATACTAAAGTACTCTCCCATCTTTTCAGATTTGAGAAACTTTTATCTTTCTACCTAATTTGATTCTTCCCATTCGTTCTGCCATACATTGAGACTTTTCCAATGTTTCAGAATTATACTTAAACTTGTAAGTATAACCATATTTACTAAACTTTAGTAAATCAAATAGTCTTAACGAGCTTTGTGGTGGACATGACCAGTGCACAAGAATGTGTACTCGATCCCTTTAGTCCTTCACTTGACTCACACATCCATGTGAACAAGTAATTAGTCTTGATTTTCCAATGCTTGAAAGTTCTCATTCATCATACTATTCAACTTGCATGATTCCAAGTTTCGGTCCAATTGAAACTTGGGTGATGAGGAACTTTCCTGATTTGGTAAATTTAGACACTACCACAAATGAAAGAATCAAATCCATTTTCCAATATTGCTGTCAGTGGAATCATATAAGCAACAATTTTCCATAAATGCCATTGTAAGGATCCTTCAAATAAATAAAATTAAACAATTTTCTTTTATTTTAAAACTTTGCGGAAAAACTTATCCTTACAATCCACATGGAAAATTGTTGTTATCTATTCCTTAGCAATATATCATAACTTCTTAAGCAACTGCTCAAAATTCTGATGCGATCGAAATCCACCTTCGCGATCAGAATCAGCATATACTTCCTTTAAGATTTCTCTCTATTCTTTGATTCTTAAAACGTCAACATGTAATGAGGATCTCAGAATAGAACTTAACAGAGTAAGATAATGGGCTCTACCTGATGTAGAGTCAAACTTATTGACTTTAACATCCTTAGGTAAATTTGGCAGCTTTGCAATCAACGCCCCTTCCTTTGGCAAAATAAACATATGGACCCTTTGGTAATGAGACTATCTCAGACTTAGCCTTTCTCTTTAAAATTTGGTCAACCGGGTTGACTATGGCCAATCCCTTTCCATTGGGAAGAGAATGCTTTTTCTGGATTTCCAGTGTCACCATTGTCACTGTCCATAAATTTTTTTGGAAGTTGATCTTCTATTCAAATTTGCTTTACTGTCGTTCCAAATCATTGCTGATTCAGCAGCACCAAGCAAATAGATATGATCATTAAGGTTCATGTCATAGTCTGTTTCATAGTAGTCCCAAAGGAACTCACTATGTGACTTAGAAAGTGATTGAACATCCAACTTTCTTAAGACTTTGACACCCAACTCTCCCGGCTTGTCAATATGTGACTTCATCTCTAAGATGTGATCACACATAGACCTTGCTTGCCATTAGGGCTTGAGTGACCTTGAACTTGTGGGCTAGGGAGAATAATTGGAGGAGGTGGAGGAAGAGAAGTATGACTTCCATGAGCCAAACTCGGGAAGTCATATTCATTAGGAAAGCTTGGTTTGGGAAGATCATTGTTGTCTAAACCAGACATCAACAATGGGAGAAATTCACGTAAAGTTGATTTAAGTCCTTAATATAACACCCAATATGATATATTAAGGCTAGGACCTAACAAACTATTTTATAACTTGGAAGAGAGATGTCGTAATCCAAGCTATAAAATATTTGAAGGTAGGTGAATGACGATTCACCAATTTCCACCAAGATAAACGAAAT
Source organism: Lactuca virosa (assembly GCF_052849685.1). NCBI lineage: Eukaryota > Viridiplantae > Streptophyta > Magnoliopsida > Asterales > Asteraceae > Lactuca > Lactuca virosa. The sequence continues at coordinate 162,654,885 of NC_136433.1, read as the reverse complement.
ATGTTATTATGTTTTAATTGGTTTTGAAACTCCTAGATTCTTTTGAGATTCATTGAACTTTTCAATGGCATGTTTCAATCTCGAGTGTGCCCTTCAGGTTTTGTGACTGGGATGCCGAGGATCACAAAACAAGGTGTGAAGTAACCATGCAAATATACTTGGTACCCTTAATATTTACCCCTCAATCGATGTACCGGTTAACCACACACGCTCCAACGATACTATGAAAAACATTAAGTTACCCTTTACCTACCTTGTTAAGTCCAGGTTAGTGTGCCGGTTAACCACACACGCTCCACTAACAGCTTAAACAAAGTGCAAAGTGTAATTTCATGGATTAGCACCTTATTCACATTTTCCTAAGTAACTAAGATTGGGAATTTATAAGTGTTTAGTTACTTAGTATTTATCATTATACTTATAATGAAGGGAGAATTATAGTCCTTGTCCTACCTGTTCGGCGAACGACCCTCCATCGGTCAAGGAAGCGGTGAGTGAGAGTGGACACCCATTAAACTGCCATTTTATAGGCAGTAACCTTATACCCCCCTTATAGACCGGCTTCGTGAATGAGGTCTACTAATGGTAAGACGACTTTATCTTATACATATCTATATAATTAAAATTATAATAATAGTATAAGGGTTGAATTTTAAACTTTTCAAATTCTAAGGTCTAGTTTGGAATTAAAGTATACATGGGGGGTAACTTTACAAATTCCAAAACTTGAGGACAAGTTTTGAAACCTTTCAAAACTCTTGGATTTTTCATAACTTATGAGTTTAATTAAGGTTTAATGAAGAAAAAAAATTCAAGTTCCATAACTTGAGGACAAGTTATGGAAGACATTAAATCATTTAATGATGACATTAAAAATAGTGGCTCTTCTATTTTCATAACCTATGAGACTTAATGACACTTTAAAAAGAAAAACTCTTCACTTTCCATATCTTGAGGACAAGTTATGGAGTTCATAAAAACCATTAAGATCAAATATTCCAATTAACACAATAATCAAATAATTTTTCTGTGATCTAGATAAAACTCATAAGTAAAGATAATTCACATCAACAATTTTCAAGAAATTAGATAATCATATAAACTAATACAAATCTTGAAACTTTGACAATTATCCTTTGAAGACTCTTGGAATTCATAACCTAAAGAGTTAATAAATGAGACATTTCACATCCATAACTTATGGAAGTTTCAAAACTCTTAAGATCATAACTTTAAAAAAAACTTTTGAGTTCCAAAATTTTATGACAAAATTTGTAACTCCTTAAAACCATTTAGATCAAACTTTTAAAACAAATAAAATAATCATATCATTCTATCTTTTAATAAATTGACCTAATTCAACTCTTGTAGTAAAGTGACTCAAATTTTATAAATAATTAGTTTTTCATAAAATCAAGTAATTATCATAAAATTTGACAAACTTCATGTTTTTTTTCTTTTTTTTTCCTTCAACTTGAAAAAAAAAATACATTTGCATCAAATATAATAGAAAACAACCCATGGCTCTGATACCACTGTTGGGTTTTAGTATACTACAACTTCCTATGGTGCACATACAACCCTAAATACCTTGGATCTATGTTTTCTCTATTATACATGCAAATGGTTTCCAAGGCATTAAACTTATAACTAGCATGCATTTGACATAAACCATATAATATACTAGTTAGGGAAACATACCTTTTATGTGGCTTGAAGTCTTGATGTATTTGGCCTTAAGAGCTTAGCACCAATAGTATGAAATGCCTCAAATGGAATCACAACACACCTAGGACAAAGGTGGCTCTTGAGAGAGAATTCCATGCACCAAAACACCTCCATATTTCTCTAAGAAAAGAAGTGGTGATTTTGGCTATGGAGTAACCTATTTATATGTAGGAGTCCAAGGGTCATGGGTATAACCCATAATCCATACCCATGGGTTTTATGATCCATGGTTCATGTGGCCCAACTCTTTATGTATCCATACATAAACTTGGTCCAACATGGATCATAAGCCCAACACATATAAATATAACTAATTATCATAATTAGTCCCCATAGATTTAATTAGTCTCTTTTGATCACTAAATTAATTCCAAATTAATTCTTGATCGATACTAATTAAAACATATGATTTCATATTAATATATTATAACTTATAATATATTAATAAACCATAAATAACCTTCTCTCAAAAGTCCATCCTAACAAATTGTCCTGATGATATGCAACCCAAATGGACCATGCTACTCTCGGGTCAAGTACATACCAATAATAATTATGAGCTTAGACATCTAATCCAACAGGAGATTCCCGTATGGAAATGGGAAGACATCACTAAGGATTTTATCACGAAGCTTCCCAGGACTGTGCGCGGAGTGGATTCTATTTGGGTCAACGTGGATTGTTTGACTAAGAGCAAGCATTTCGTTACGATCCACGAGAGTATTTCTGCAGAGAAGTTGGTCGAGATTTATATCAAGGAGGTGGTGGCACGTCATGGGGTGCCGGTATCAGTTCTTTCAGATAGGGATGTTCGCTTTACTTTTAGGTTTTGGAAGCAGTTTTATGACAAGTTGGGAACTCGTCTCCATTTTAGTACAACATTTCATCCAAAAACTGATGGTTAGAGTGAGCGGACTATTCAGACTCTTGAGCATATGTTGCATGCATGCGTGTTGGATTTTGGTGGGGGTTGGGATACGTATCTTCTGTTAGTGGAATTTTCGTATAACAACAGTTATCACGCTAGCATTGATCGACCTCCTTTTGAGATGCTCTACAGGAGGAAATGCAGGACCCGATTTGTTGGGGTGAGGTCGGTCAGTGAGTCATGGGGAGTACTGAGGTGGTACTCAAGACCACTGAGCTAATTTAGCAGGTTCGGAGCAGGCTCCAGACAGCTCAGATTCGGCAGAAGAGTTACGCTGACAGGCGTCGGTCTCATTTGGAGTTTCAAGTGGGAGATATGGTTCTTCTAAAGGTGTCACCATGGAAAGGTGTCATCCGATTCAGGAAGCGGGGCAAGCTGGGCCCTAGGTATATCGGTCCCTTCAGGGTTTTGGCTCGGGTGGGCCGGGTTGCGTATCGTCTAGATCTTCCAGCCGAGCTCATTCATTCATAGCACGTTTCATGTCTCTCAGCTGCGGAAGTGTTTGATGGATGATTCCACAGTTGTACCATTGGAGGATATTCAGGTGGATAACCGTCTGAATTATTTTGAGAGACTGGAGGAAATTTTGGATCAGAAAACGAAGACCTTGAGGAACAAGGTTGTATAACTAGTAAAGGTGCAATGGATGCACCACAAGGGGTCAGAGTGGACTTGGGAGCCCGATGATGAGATGAGAGAGCACTATCCAGATTTGTTCAGAGCAGCGGACTTCGAGGACGAAGTCCGATTCAAGTGGGGGAGAATTGTAACACTTGAATATTGGTAAGTTTCTCTTTTGCCCTTGCATTATTTAAATTGTCCATTTTAGTCCTTGAGTTGTACGCGGAGCATACCACAAGGTACATTAGCGTACAAGCTGTAAAGCGAGTACACGGGGCATAACAAATAGTACGCTTAGCATACTCATGTGAAGGTTTGATCGGGGATCCGGAGGCATACGCTGGGTGTACAGAAGAGTACGCGGGGCGTACGTAATGACTTTTGAAAACTCTAATTTCCGGGGTTGGCCACTATATAATCATCCTTATGGACATGAAATCCTCATTTGTTGAGCCTCCTTTGTCCTCCTAGCCCCATACTCCAAACCCTAACTCCTTAGTTGAGTGTTCTTGAGCTTAGAAGGTCTTTTGGGTGTATTTTTGGTGTTTTGAAGGAAGGAGATCATCTTGAAGCTTCATTGGAAGAGTGAGAGCTTGTAGATCCAGGATATCATCATTATTTGGCACTCATTTGAGGTAAAAAGCTCTGAACTTGTTGTGTCATAGCTTAGATCTAGTTGTAGCATGTTTTTGGTTAACTTTTGGTCCCGTGAGTGAGTTTTGGTGGTTTGATGCAATTCCAGAAGTTGTGAGTTACCCCTCGTTACATTTTTGAGACTTCTAAGTCTTAAAGTTGCCACCTTTAAGGTCTAAATCCATCCATGCATGAGTTTGAGTTCATTTCATGGAAGTAGAATGTTATATTTCGAGTTTGGGCTCATTTAGGGCATGTAAAGTCACCAAGTCAGTGACTTTATGGTTCCAGACACTCTTTGGGACTCAAATCTGTGTTTTGGACCGTTGAGCGTAAGCATTAAGAGCTTAATGGAAAATTTTCTTAATGAAGGAGTATGTTGGGCGTACAAGCCATGCAGCGTGTACGCTTAGCGTACAGCTGAGTACGCGCTGCGTACTCGGTCTGTTTGGGCTTCGCACCTTTTGGGCCTCGGTTGGGCCACTTCTTTGGACCTTGTTGCTTTGGGCCTTATTGGGCCATCTGAAATCAATATTTTGCACTAAGGAAATTATTAGGCTTTAGGGTAAGGCCCATATGGAGGTTTGGGCCCAATTTTCCATATGTGGGCCTTGGAAGAAACATTTGGTTTTAGGCCTTTTGGTTTGTGAATTTGGGCCTTGGTCTTGGATCAAACTAGGTCAGCGGTAAAATGGTCATTTTACCCCAAGTATCGATTATTGGATATAGAATGGAACCTAAGTGTTAATTGGTTGTTATTTTGTACTGATAGCTCGGGGAGTCGTCAGGGCAGCAGCTAGGGATTTCTTTCAGTGAGATTTAGCATTCGAGGTGAGTTTCCTCACTGGGTTTATTAGGTATAAGGCACCAATGACGGCCCTTATTGATTATGACAGGATGTTAGGAGTCTGCGTGACCCTTTCATGTGTTGTGTGCTGCTATGTATACCGGGTGGGGCTCGATGCTGGGCGAGGCCCGATGACTGAAACATATGCTAGTGTTTATGATCATTATATGTGTTATCATGGCTATGTGATATATATTGTATATGTGTAACGGGCGAGGCCCAGTGATAAGAGAGGCCTGAGAATAACAGATCTGTAAACCGAATGGGGCTCGATGCCGGGCGAGGCCTGATGTCCGGTGGGGGCCCAGTGTGTGATTTTGTAAAACGCTGATCTAGGTATCAATCTAAAACACGAGATTAGTGCGGAATCCTAATCAAGTGATAAACACAAAACAATAAACACGAATCAAGAACACAAACATGAATCTTCAATGCACACTATTATTGATTAATAGTCGGGTACATAAGATCAAACGATTTCTCTCTAACTGTTAATGATCTCTAAATCTGTCTCTGATCAAAACCGAATGACTAACTCTCTGATTGTCTAACTCTATTTGTAAGAAATTTGGGGTATAGAAAGGCTTGGAAATTCTAAGAATTGTGGTTTCACTTTCAGATTAAAGTATTTGGGTGGTACTCCCAATCTTTAATTGGATAAGACTCAGAATTGAGAGCAAGAACAGAAAATACGGTTGTTATGAATTTCGTGATCTTTGTTGTGTACCAGGAAAAATGATGACCAAAATGATTAAGTAGTTCATTTTTCTGAAAACTGTCAAGGCAGTTTTCATTGTCCAAAAAACTACTCTAACTGTCAAAACCAGTAACACTCACTAAAACGGGATTATTTATAAAGGTCAAAATGAAGTCAAAAATCGGGTTCATTTACAGAAAATTCAATTTCTAAGGAATTTTTTATATAGCAATATAACTCATATAAAAATTTTCCGCGCTCTACCCCTTGAACCCTACCAGGGGCTGCCGCCCCTTGGACCCCGCTCCTCTGGGGCGCTGCCCCCGGACCCCTGTTCGTTTAGGGGCTTCGCCCCTAAATGACAGTCTACTTTGAATCTTGAATAAACTTAAACAAGTGTGCACTCCGCACCTTCCTTACGTGTTTAATATTCATCAAGATTGAATTTTGGTCAACAAGTCAATCCATTACACTTAAATACACATTGATGACACAAAATCACCAACACTATTCACGGCTAAAAATAACACATTATATACTAATACCTAATTACTAAAGCCCAGCCCAACCGAAAACATCATTAAGCCCACCGAAATCACATGGTGATTTCGGTCCAAGTACCACCGAGATCATAGAGATTTCGGTCCTAAACCGAGAACTCTAAAAGCCTTGAGAAGCAAAGTATAAACCACAAATTTATGTCCTAACAATCTCCCCCTTGGTTTATAGCTTTCTTTTCTTTTCAATCTTACTTGATCTTGACTTCCAGCTCTCTCCTCGATCTCTTCACGACTTGACTACAAGATGTACATATGAATATTCTACATGAATAACTTCATCTTTAGTAGTTGGGCTTCCTTCAAAATTTGACGATTAATACACACTGGGCATAGAGGCTTCTTGTATTGGTTCTTCAAGATCAGCACGTTCAGTTTTAAAATTTCTTCCTTGATAATTACATAGAGTTCGATGCTACTTGATCACTTTAGCATGTTCATAGATAGTAGCAAATTGATTGAGGAGGATTCAATTCAATTCGTCACATAACTTCAAATACAGCTTCACCTTGCTTCTGGGGTTGAAAGGTTGTGTGTTGAAAAATAATCTTCACTTCTTGTTCCTTCGAATGAATATTATTTATCGATCACAGATGTGTCTTGAAAAGTAACCATGACTAAAAGTCCCTGTGGATCACAGATTCATAAAGACTTTTCTCATCACAGTTGTTCAAGGACCCATCCTTGGCTCAGATGGAGACTACTCGTAGTATCTGTGTGAACACGAAGGAACGCACTGCGATTTGTTGAGTATCATAGAACTACTTGTGGCTATTTTTTATATTAGCCCTTGCATATCCTCGATCAAAGATCTCACTACAGTTTTTCAAGTTAACAAGTTAACTTGGCCCTTGGCGAGACGTTCAATGGTTTCAGAATCTCAGCAGAGTGTACCATTCTAGTTCTAGTGAGAGTTAATGAGGAATAACTCACAAAACCATTCCTGCGACAAATGTATCCGAAGACATATTTCCACAGTTTAGCATACACGAGGTCAAGACCCTTGGCGGGACATTCAGCGATAATCGTGCCCTGCGAGGTGCATCGCCCTGGTGCCAATACCGTTAATTCCTTACATGTGGAGAATGTATCGAGAATACATTTGAGTCTCCGCAGTTTTGCATGACAAAAAGAATGTCAAGACCCTGGACGGGATGTTCAGCGATATCTATTTCCTGGTTGGGTGAATCACCCTGGTGCCATGACAGTTCTTAGGTTACATGAACTGACAAGACCGACATGAAGACGTAACTCCCAACCATTGCTCGTTGAATGAAAGGGCGACACCTGTCTTAACAGGGTATGACATGACAATTTGTACAGTTTCATGCCTTCAATTCCTTAAATATAACAGTTCTTAGGAAGATACTGCCAAAACCGACTTAAACATAAAAAATTCCCATCTTCTATCGCTTATTGAGAGTGAGTGCGTACCTTTCGGCTGCGTTGGATTAACCAAGGCAATTAAGATCGGACATCCAGAGCAATTTGTAACAACAAGATCAAGAAACTCAAACAGTTTAGATCTGAAAACCGTCAATTCCTTGTGAGAATAGTGTGAGGTGTAATGTCCGTCAATTCCTTTCCAGGTCTCTTCTCCTTGCTCATCCACGTTTTAAGACAAAGAAATCTTAGAAATAAAAATAAAAATAAAAATAAATAGGATTAAAATAAAAATTAAAATACGCTCAAAAACAATACAATATTTTTGGATTTTTGATTTTTCTGAAAAAGAAATAAAAAACAGAAATAAACATATTTTTGGAATTTTTGAATTTTATGATTTTTGTTTGGTTTTAATTCTCCCCCTAAATTTGTGCATAGAGGAGAAAGAGAAAAAAATATGAACAAATTTAACGAAAACAAAAATAAAATACAAAATGTACAATTTTTTTTTGTCAGTCTTCAAAACGAATCACTTTAAGAAAACTCACAAGCACATCAAAACAAGCTTTTCTAAAAGGTTTTGTAAACAAATCGGCCACATTATTATCAGTGTGGATTTGTTCCAAATGAACAAGTTTACGCTCAAAACAATCTCGTATAAAATGAACTTTAATATCTATGTGCTTGGTTTTAGAATGCTGAACTGGATTTTTAATAATTTGAATAGCAGCATCATTATCACAGAAGATAGGAGTGTTAAGAAAATTCAAACAATAATCCAGCACTTGATGTAATCCCCATTTGTGATCTTTTTTTCCTTTCCCGCAAAGGACACATGCTCTCCATTAAAATTCTGAATGTCATGCAAATGAGAGATGTCTCCTATCATGTGCCTGGAACAGCCACTATCAACATACCGAAGTCTGATGATATTCCTCCGTAGCTGCTCCGGCACAAAGTGCGGGATTAATTGGTTTTGGGAACCCAGTCCATTTTGAAATTGGGTTGACCTTTGCCAACTACGTGTGATACGCGTTCCCAAGTCATATCTTGTTTATCAAACACAGAAAATGAAGAGATGTTAGAATTTTTAGGTGATTTGGGAGTTGGAGCTATTGGTACCCATCTGTAGTCAGGTTTAACCATTTTCTTGTTTAATCGGATGGATGCTTCAGCACTTGTTTTGGAGCTTGAGACCGATCGCTGAGATGACTTCGACCTTACCGATCTTGGTTTGACTGAACTATTTCTCAAATCAGATCTCTTGTCAGACATGACCTTTTTGTTCTTGAGAGCCTGATTTTTGGTCTTGGTAGTATTCCAGTCACCATCACGTGATCTCAAGGAGTTTCTCTTGAAAGATCTTCCTCAAGATACGTTCTGCCTACCTTGGGCATAATAGGGAATATATGCACGATTTTAACAATTTTTAGCAATGTGACCAGGAATTCCACAGTTAAAGGAGGCTTGTCTTTTAAAAGGAATACGTTCAGAACTTGGTCCCTGTCCAACTGAATTTCCACAAGTACCAGCACATTTAACAAATTGTTTCACAACTTTATGTGGCTTAAAATTGTTAGCAACATTATCACAAGCTTTTGAAGCAACAGAAGATAAAATGTTAGTTTTTGAAGAGTTTTCATTAAAACTAGAATTATCTTTGTTTTTCTCGCACCCGTCTTGCACTGTTACTTTCTCTGCACATGAGGTAGAGGCATCAGTATTGTTCACCTCAACACTTTTAGTGGGGCCAGATTCTTCATTCTTAACTGGAATTGATATAGGGGGTTGGCCATATTGGGCAGGTTTTTCTATTTCTATAGTCTCAGAGGCAGGAACACTATGATATCCTAAGCCATCTTTCTGGTTATCTTTCCATTTCAATTGTTTTTCTATCATAGATTCAACTATCTCACTTGACACATCAAATTTCTTAAAGTTAAATTCAGCATCTTTAAATTTAGCTTTTAACGCATCAAGTTCGACAGTTAATTTGGCAATTTCCTCTTTAGCATAACGATCTTGAACACTTTTAATGCTATATTCCTCCTTAATCCTAATTAGATCTTTATTTTGAGCATCTAGTTTTTCTTTAAGAGGCTTGTTTACTTTCTTAATTTCATAGATTTCATTTTTAAGATCAAAAACTTCACTAATTAATAACTCATTTTGCTCACAATATTTATTAACTTTATCTACGTAGGACTGAGAGCATGAGGTTTCACTTACCTCCTTGGTACTAAAAGTGGTGATTGAACTGTTGTAAGAGCTCATTATTTACCAACGGTAAAAATCTAATTGTGCAATTTGATTTTGACCGAAGACCAAGATAAATGCCCTTTGACCGAAAACCTTAAAAGTCAACCATTTAGAACGAGATCCCTAAAAGTCAACCATTTTGATCGAGATCCCTGAAAGTCAACCATTTGACCGAAAACGTTGACCGAGAACTCTGTTTGACCGAGATCGTTAATCGAACACAATGTCAGACCAAAAACTCTGATCTGAAACCCTGTCTGACTGAAAACTAGATGTTTGACCTAGTTGTTGACCGAGAACTCTAGTAGCCGCCGAAATCACTTTGACCTAGCCGAGAACTCAAGTGTGCCGCCGAAATCACCCAGGCTAAACTGAAATCGATGATTCTAATCTCAATTTCCAAATAAATGAAGAACACGATGAACACTTATGAGTAGCAAAGGTGATTTTTCGCCAAAAGGAGACCCAAAAACTTAAAAAAAATTATGGATTGTTTTGAAAACTAATTGATACCAAAACAGCTTTAGCCGTTTTCAAGCTCTGATACCAATTGTAAAACCCCGATCTAGGTATCAATCTAAAACACGAGATTAGTGTGGAATCCTAATCAAGTGATAAACACAAAACAATAAACATGAATCAAGAACACAAACACTAATCTTCAATGCACACTATTATTGATTAATAGTCGGGTACATAAGATCAAACGATTTCTCTCTAATTGTTAATGCTCTCTAAATCTGTCTCTGATCAAAACCGAATGACTAACTCTCTGATTGACTAACTCTACTCACGACTGAAAATAACACATTATATACGAATACCTAATTACTAAAGCCCAGCCCAACCGAAAACATCATTAAGCCCACTGAAAACTCTAAAAGCCAAGATCATAGAGATTTCGGTCCTAAACCGAGAACTCTAAAAGCCTTGAGAAGCAAAGTATAAACCACAAATTTATGTCCTAACAGATTTATTATGTATGGTATGGGGTAGTTTGGGGAACTCACTAAGCTTTGTGCTTACGATTTTCAGTTTATGTTTCAGGTACTTCCGGTTCCAAGGGAAATGGCTCGGGATGACTGCATTGCGTACACCACATGGATTCCGTACTTGCTATTTCACTCTGATTTTATGATATTTGATATACTTGTTTTATTTGGGATGTATGTGTTGGATTAGGTGTCTAAGCCCATAACTATAATTGGTATGTACTTGAATTGATAGCAGCACAGTCCTTTTGGGTTGCCCTCAAACCTAGCAACTGGACAAGGAAATTATGAAAGGAGAGATATTGATTTATTATAAGATTAATAAATTAATATAAATGATTTATTAATATGTTAAGAGATTAATATATTAATTAGAAATCATAAGGTTTAATTAATAGTTAGCAAGAAATTAATTAGAATTAATTTTGGGGTTAATTGTATTAATTATAAAGTGCAGGGACTAGTTTGCAATTATCAAATAGTTGAGTGGAAGGCTCCAGAACCTCCTTGGAAGGAGGTGGACGAAATCCATGGGGGAAACCCTAATGGATTCGTCCAAGGGGCTTGGATAAGGCCTTTGGATTAGCTTAGGCCCCAAGCAAAGGAGTATTAGGGTTTTCCCTAAACCCTAGATCCCTCAGCTATATAAGGAGCCTCCCAGCTCCTAAATTTGGCCACTCCTTCCCTTGTGAAACCCTAGGGCCGATTTTTTGCATACCCTACTCTCTCTCCTTCAAGTTTCCTTCTTGCTAGCTTTTGGGTGTGACTCCATTAGAGGCATTACATTTGTGGTGCTAGGCTTCCAAGAAGATCAAGTTCAAGAGGATTAACAATTGTTTGCTATAACAATTGAAAGGTATGTAATTCTAAAACCCTAGTTTGTTAATTTCGAAAATAGCTTCTCTCCTCTAGGGTTCTTGTTTTGCAATTCAAAGTTATATGTTCAATAGTTAAAACATAGATCCCAAGTAGGTTGCATGTGAACTTAGGAATTGTTTTCTAGTTTATTTGTTTCACCTAAAACCCATCAGTGGTATCAGAGTCATTGTTTGTTTTAAATTGAATTGCTATAATAGTTGAATTGCAAATTAGGGTTTATAGCTATTAAACCCTAAAGGCCAAAATTTTCGATTTTTAGGGTTTTGGTTCAATGGGTTTTCGAAAAATCCTAGCCTCCATGAACCCTAATCGAAATTAGGGTTAGGGTTTTGGAAACCCTAGCCTCCTCCCTTGATTTTCGAAATTTACATGGTAATTTAGGGTTTCTTGTTTTGGGATAATTGTTGCCGTATTGGATAATTGAGAAAAATAAGGAAATTATCATATCCCCATATTTTCGAAATCTAGAAGGGATATGGATTAGGGTTAAATTAATTGTTTAATTTAATTAGATAATCCTTACAAGATTTAATAAATTAGTTAAAAGTTAATTAATAGATAAATATTAAATCTAGTTATTTGGTTTATTTTTAAATTTAAAATTAATGGCTTAATTTTCGAAATTTATAAATAAACCCTAAAGTTTTAAAAAGTTTAAAACACACCTTATATATATATATTATAATTAAAAGTTAAATATTATATAGGTATAAGAATATGGTCAGTCAAATCGCTAGTATGCCTCATTCACGAAGCTAGTCTATAAGGGGGGTATAAGGAAACTGCCTATAAAATGGTAGTTGAATGGGTGTCCACTCTCACCCACCGCTTCCTTGATTAGTGGAGGGTCGTTAGCAGAACGGATTTGATAGGACAACTAAATCTCATTAAAAGTATAATGTTATAAAGAAAGTACTAGAACATTATTTTACAAAAAAATCCCAACTCTAGTTACTTTAGGAAAAATGTGAAAAGTATGCTAATCCATGAAATTGCACATTATGCTTTATTGGTCGTTAGTGGAGCGTGTGTGGATTACCAGCACACTAATAGGCACTAATAAAGAGTAGTAATGGGTATCTCATAATTATCATTTTGGTGGAGCGTGTGTGGTTTACCGGCACATCAATAGTTAATGATAAAGACAATGAGGTTACCAAGCACATTTGCATGGTTATTCACATCTTGTTTGTGATCCTCGGTATCCCAGTCACAAATAGAAGAACATAATCCGAGATTAAAACATGCCATTGAATAGTTTCGATGTATCTCAAAAGGAAGTAGGAATTTCACTTCGTTTATTTCGTCTAATGGTGGAATTGGTGAATCGTCATTCACCTACCTTTATGAAATTTACACTTGGATCTCGGCATCCCATTTCTAAGTTGTGAATCTTCATAGTTGGATCCTAACCTTGATATTATATCTTTGGGTTATTATATTGAGGTATCTTGAAATCTAACTAAAGCTTTCTTTCTTTTCAGATGTCTACTCCTTGAAACACTTCTGCTTCATCATCCTCCAACCACAACTTCTCTTTGCTCAACATTTGCTCCAAATTTGTTATGGATGGCTCTAACTATAACGATTGGATGCGTAACATCAAGATGGCGCTTCGATTTGAGGACAAATAATATGTCCTTGAAAAGGATCTCAAAGAGCTTAATGAGTCTAACGCTACTCCTAAAGAATATGTTGCCTACAAGAAACACTATGATGATGCTACCAAAGTGACATGCATCATGGTCGCAACCATGTCCCCAGAACTGCAAAGGTACTATGAGGACTACCGGCCCGTTGAGATGAACAAGGACCTTATGGAAAAGTACCATAAGCGAGCCCGTCAAGAAAAATTTGAAGTAGTCAAGTCACTCATGGCTTGCAAGATGAAAGAAGGGGAGTCGGTTGTATCTCATGTGCAAAGAATGCAACGCTACATAGAGCGTTTGGTCAAGCTCAACATTCACTTTGATGAGGAATTGGCCATTGACATGGTCTTGAACTCATTACCTGATTGTTATGGTCAGTTTATCCTAACTTACCATTTGAACAACACTGAGCAGACACTGGCCCAATTGCACAACTTGTTGCAGACAGCTGAAGCAGGATGAAGGGTAAAAGTATAGCCTCCGCTCCTGCAAGTGCCCCTGTCTTGGCTATTGGACAGGGAAAGGGGAAAAAGAGGAAAGGTCCTCCTAAGTAAAATTGGAAAAGTAAGGCTCAAGCTGGGTCATCTACAAATGGCCAAAAGGCTAAGCCCAATGCTACCATTCCCCATATTTCTGATCCAAAGGATGCTAATTGCTTTTATTGCAATGACAAAGGGCACTGGAAGAGAAGCTGCCCAAAATATCTGCAGGATATCAAAGATGGCAAACTGAAGCCATCTTCAGCAAGTATTTACACTATTTCTTCTAATAACTCATTATCTTCTCGTTCATGGGTCATTGATACAGGATGTGGTTTTCACATCTGTTCTGATTTGCAGGGGCTAAAAGAAAGTGAGGAGGTGGAGCGAGGGAGGATAAACTTGATCATGGGAAACAGAAAGTCTTCACCAGTAACCAAGATCGGAGTTTATCAACTTTTGCTTAATAATGATGTTAGATTAGACTTATTGAAATGTTGCTATTCGTCTGAGATGACGGGAAACATTATTTCATTTAATGCATTGTTCAGACAAGGTTTTAAGTATTCTTTTAATGATTTGAATGGTTCAATTTCTGTTTATAAGAATGGTGTTTTTGTGTTTGAAGCTTTACCTTGTGATGGTGTGTATGAAACAGTGACTTGTGTTGATAGCTTAGGAAATAGTGTATTTAATATTGACTTGTCTAATAGTGTAGACAAGGCATGCTTGTGGCATTGTCGTCTTGGACACATTAACAAGAAACGCATAGCCAAACTCCAAAAGGATGGAGTGTTGGAATCATTTGACCTAAAATCAGATGATATGTGTGAATCTTGTCTTTTGGGAAAGATGACGAAATCACCATTCACAGGGTCTTGTGAAAGAGGTGAAGGTCTGTTGGACCTCATACATACAGATGTATGTGGGCCCTTCAGATCAACTACAAGGGATGCTAATCGATTCTATGTGACTTTCACTGATGATTATAGCAGATATGGCTATATCTACTTAATCAAACATAAGTCAGAAACCTTTGAAAAGTTCAAGGAGTTTAAACATGAGGTCGAGAATCAATTGGGCAGGAAGATAAAGGTACTTAGATCCGATAGAGGCAGGGAGTATCTTAGTATCGAGTTCAACGACTATCTAAAAGAATGTGGGATAGTCTCACAATTAACTCCTCCTAGGACACCACAGTTAAATGGTGTAGCTGAGAGGCGTAATCGAACCTTGTTAGACATGGTTCGTTCTATGATGAGTCGTGCTTCACTTCCTATTCACTTCTGGGGGTATGCCTTAGAGACAGCCGCCTACATCATCAATCTTGTCCCTACAAAGAAGGTTGCCAAAACACCTCACGAAATGTGGACGGGGAAAGTTCCCTCGTTAGCACATATTAAAGTCTGGGGTTGTGAAGCTTTCGTAAGATGAGAGACTCACGACAAGCTAGCAGCTAGAAGTGAGAAATGTGTTTTCATTGGTTACCCAAAGCAGTCTTTTGGATATTTGTTCTACAGACCTAGTGAAAACGTGGTCTTTGTAGCACGAAGAGGAGTCTTTCTAGAAAGAGAGCTCATATTCAAAGAGTACAGTGGGAGCACCATAGACCTTGAAGAAATTCAAGAGTTGGCCAATGAAGGAACCTTAGATGATACTAGCACTCAACCAGAGGAAACAGTTCCTGTTGAACCAGTTGATAACTCATTACCTCTTCAAAGATCCACTAGGGTGAGTGTGCCACCTGAGTTGTATGGTTTTCATATTACTTCAGATGGTGACACATTCATCAGTGATAAGACACTGGTAAATTTAGATGAACCAGTTACTTACAAGGAAGCAATGGCAGGCCCAGAGGCTTCCAAGTGGAAAGAGGCAATGGACAGTGAGATTAAGTCCATGTATGACAACCAAGTTTGGAATTTAGTTGATAGTGCACCAGGTCGTAAGACAGTTGGGTGCAAATGGATCTTCAAGAAGAAGACAGACATGGATGGAAATGTGCACACATTCAAGGCTCGACTGGTTGCAAAAGGTTTCACTCAAACCCCAGGAGTTGACTATGATGAGACCTTCTCACCAGTAACTAAGATTAAATCTATTAGGATATTGCTCGCCATAGCTGCCTTTCATGACTATGAAATCTGGCAGATGGATGTCAAGACTGCTTTCCTTAACGGGAAGTTGGCTGAGGATGTTTACATGAATCAGCCAGAGGGTTTTGTTGATGCAAAGTTTCCCAATAGAGTGTGCAAGCTTGAGAAATCCATTTATGGATTGAAACAAGCATCTCGCAGCTGGAATCTTTGCTTCCATGAGAAAGTCAAAGAGTTTGGTTTCTCTAGAAGTGAAGATGAGTTTTGTGTGTATATCAAGGCTAGTGGGAGTATAGTAACTTTTCTGGTGTTATATGTCGATGACATATTACTCATTGGTAACGACGTTCCAACCTTGAAAGATGCTAAATCTTGGCTTGGAAAGTGTTTTGCCATGAAAGACCTTGGAGAAGCTGCCTATATTCTTGGGATTAGAATATTGAGAGATAGAAAGAAGAGACTGATTGGACTTAGTCAAAGTACATACTTGGATAAGGTACTAAAGAGGTTTAGTATGGAAAATTCCAAGAAGGGAGAGTTACCTATCCAAAGCAATACCAAATTGAGTAAGACTCAATGCTCGAGTACAGATGAGGAAATAGCAGACATGAGTCGTGTACCTTATGTTTCCGCTGTCGGATCGATCATGTACGCTATGACATGTACTCACCCTAATGTGGCATTTGCTTTGAGCATGGTCAGTCGCTATCAGGGAAACTCGGGTAGAGCTCATTGGATAGCGGTTAAGAATATACTCAAGTATTTGCGAAGGACAAAGGACTAGGTCCTTGTGCTTGGTGGCAATGATACTTTGAGAGTAGATGGTTACAGTGATGCCAGCTTTCAAACGGATAGAGATAACTTATGTTCTCAATCAGGCTGGGTATTTTTACTGAATGGAGGAGCCGTTACTTGGAAAAGTTCCAAGCAAGATACGGTGGCTGATTCTACTTGTGAATCAGAGTACATAGCAGCGAGTGAAGCGTCGAAAGAAGCAGCTTGGTTGAGGAACTTCATCGGAGATCTCGGAGTTGTTCCAACCATCCAGGAGCCTATGGAACTGTTCTGCGATAATGAGGGAGCGGTTGCCTTGACTAAGGAACCCAGAGATCATGGTAAAACCAGGCATATCGACAGAAAATACCATTTCATCAGGCATAGAGTAGAAGAAGGCCATCTTGTAGTAAAGAGGGTGTCATCTGAAGATAACCCAGCAGACCCCCTCACAAAGAGTCTGAGTAGGGCTAAGCATATTCAGCATGCTCAGAGCATAGGACTGAAAGATGATATTAGTTTTAGTAGTTAGATTAGTTTAGTTCAGAAACTTGTTACAAAGTAAATGTAATTGACTTTTGGTGATTAAATAATAAAGTATTATTTATGAGTTTGTTTACTGCCTTTTGTCAATTGTTTATTATTGTGTTTCATATTTTGCATGTTTTTACTTCCCGAATAATATGATTATTCAAACTCCACAGTCGCTCGTACTTTTGGAAGTAAGTAGTGAATTAAGACTGTCGTGAATTGGATTGCAGATTGTCTAAGGATAGACATGGCAATCGAATTGCTGTAATGTTCATGAGTACTCAGAAATTGAGATTTGAGTATTGGATAAACCCTCGCTCAGAGTATCACTTCATGGAATTCATCACGAGTAATACTGAGACGATAATATCTTATAATCTTGAAACAAAGATATATGAGTTGTAATTTACAAAGTCGGTTATACATTGGTGATACGAAAACGCATCAGTAACTTGGTGTTATAAAACGTATTGTCATGTATAATTTGATGAGTAAAAGATACAATCATATGAGTCAACGTTTATTCGTTCCTTTTGCCCTAACCATAAAAGCGATATCTGTGGGCCCCTCGATGATTTGGTGTTGACTTATGTACTGGGCCCAGCCAGGACTAAATTGATGTGTTCAATTAGAAGTCCTACATCATCACAAATCAGAAATCGGGAAACATAGATTCTGGACAAAAAGATTGATTACATTCCATGTCTTATGTCTGGGGATATCTTGCAGAACGAAGGATTATATGATCACTTATCTAAGGACACGTAACTGACTGGGTCAGAGTTCAGCAGCAGCTTTTGGAAGCTACAATTTGCTGGTCAAATTTAGAAGGCATACTAGCAATTAGTTACAGACTTATCCAAGTGGGAGACTGTTGGATTAGGTGTCTAAGCCCATAACTATAATTGGTATGTACTTGAATTGATAGCAGCACAGTCCTTTTGGGTTGCCCTCAAACCTAGCAACTGGACAAGGAAATTATGAAAGGAGAGATATTGATGTATTATAAGATTAATAAATTAATATAAATGATTTATTAATATGTGAAAAGATTAATATATTAATTAGAAATCATAAGGTTTAATTAATAGTTAGCCAAAAATTAATTAGAATTAATTTTGGGGTTAATTATATTAATTATAAAGTGCAGGGACTAGTTTGCAATTATCAAATAATTGAGTGGAAGGCTCCAGAACCTCCTTGGAAGGAGGTGGACGAAATCCATGGGGGAAACCCTAATGGATTCGTCCAAGGGGCTTGGATAAGGCCTTTGGATTAGCTTAGGCCCCGAGCAAAGGAGTATTAGGGTTTTCCCTAAACCCTAGATCCCTCAGCTAAATAAGGAGCCTCCCAGCTACTAAATTCGGCCACTCCTTCCCTTGTGAAACCCTAGGGCCGATTTTTGCATACCCTACTCTCTCTCCTTCAAGTTTCCTTATTGCTAGCTTTTGGGTGTGACTCCATTAGAGGCATTACATTTGTGGTGCTAGGCTTCCAAGAAGATCAAGTTCAAGAGGATTAACAATTGTTTGCTATAACAATTGAAAGGTATGTAATTCTAAAACCCTAGTTTGTTAATTTCGAAAATAGCCTCTCTCCTCTAGGGTTCTTGTTTTGCAATTCAAAGTTATATGTTCAATAGTTAAAACATAGATCCAAAGTAGGTTGCATGTGAACTTAGGAATTGTTTTCTAGTTTATTTGTTTCACCTAAAACCCATCAGTATGGATGATGTTGGAATACTGTTTTACTTAAATTAAAAATGAAATTTTTGGATCACGTTTTTGGGATGTTAGATTTGTACTGTTGGGCCTATCCCAAGTACGTTTTGTATCGTCATGCTTATTCCAAGTACTTTTGTACTGCGGTACCCATCCCAAGTACTTTTGTGTCGTGCTTATTCCAAGTACTTTTGTACTGTCATGCTTATTCCAAGTTCTTTTGTATTGTTGTGCTTATCCCAAGTACTTTCGTACTTCCGTGCTTATCCCAAGTACTTTTGTACTGCCATGCTTAACCAAAATAACATTGTATTGTCGTGTTGTCATGTTTACCCAAAGTGTTATCATACTGTCGCGCCTAATCATCTAGGAATTATAGTTGTCTGCCAATAAAGGTCCTTTAAGAAATATCCCTCAAGATCATCATGTTAGGATTACTAATTGGGAATAATGTGAATGAGGTAATTGGGTTATTTGAATGTTGAAGAATATATAATCAAATATTATAATATTGTGGGTTGAAAACCCTATGTGCTCACCAGGTTTTCCAACCTGACCCACTCAGTTTCCTTGTATCACAGGTAGTGATATGAAGATACTGATAGATAATGTAATTATCTGCTGAGAGATTCAAGGAGATGTAGATCTTTAGTATATTGAGACTTTGTAAGTCTCCGTTTATGCTTATGTATTTTGTATCAATTATGACATCCCAAGCTTTGAAAATATAAAATCTTCTGAAATGCCTTGATTTTGATATTATATCATGTCAATGATATTTTTGGTTCAATTCCGCAATAACAAACGTTTAAAATAAGCATAAACTAAAAGTTTTAAAAAGACCGTGAAATTGGGGATGTCACATGATTTAATTTAAATGTGTTGTTTTCTTATTATTTAACTTTACTTGATTAATTCCCAAAAATGTAGATAATTGTCATTTCTCTCTCATTAATAAAATTTCACATTGCCCTTATAATTAATAATTGTAACTATAGAGTACATATTGATAACATGTACCCTAAGATCACATCTATTTATTCTTTTTAATCTAATGGTCAAAAATTGGTCATACATTTATACAATATTTGTGATTCACATTTGATCCTAACCCTATATATATATATATATATATATATATATATATATATATATATATATATATATATATATATATATATATATATAAGAGGTGGCAGAAACTGACACGACACGAAACCTGACACGAAATCGACACAAAATAAACGGGTTGACACGACACGCCACGAAAAATAAACGACTAAGGTTAAGGTTGAGAATTTCAATTTGAATATGACTAAAAAACAACTCGTTTATATGTAAGTTTTCTGAATATTTTAAATAAACTAGAAAGATCAAAAACCAAAACAGTATGTAAAAGAAAACCTCTGGGTTGCCTCGTTTTTTAACATCCGGAATTCCAGGTATCATGTTTTTATTATTTAGTTTGTGTCAAGAAGAGGGACTCGACGAGTTGACGCCTAGACTCGTCGAGTAGGATCGCGATTGCTGACTGGATTTAATGAATGGACTCGACGAGTCGGCAAGTTGACTCGACGAGTCCGCGCTGTGGACAAAAACCCTAAATCCTCGGGCATGTGCCCTATTTAAGGGATCTTATGGCCCTCATTTGTAGCCACCTTCACCCTTGAGAGCACCAGAGAACCTGAGAGCTTTGTGAGTGAGAAAAGAAGCCATTTTCATCATTTCTAGTGTGATTTTGCAGGAAAGAAGGAAGGAGGGCAAGCTAGGCAGATTGAGGAGCTCAGATCTACTACCATTTGATCAGAAGAGGTTGTTGGAGGTATAAATCTATGCTCATTCTCGTGTATATGGTTATCTACTTGAATTTAGGGTTTTCTTATGCCTTCTTTAGCTTGGATTCGAAGCATATGAGGTCCCAAGGTGGAATTCTTCTTAGATCTGGACCTTAAGAGGTCCAGAGAGTCCTAACTATTCTGCTTTATGCTATTCCTTTGGAGATATGAACCTAGGTTGCCATTTTAGAAGCTATTTCACCAAAAGAAGCCCTATGAGTGTTGCATGAGTGTAAAGGTTGGACCTTGACGTGATTATTGTGTATTGGAAGGTCAGATCTATAGGTTAGAGAAGCAGATCTGACCTCAGAAGGTCTTTTGAGTGTTGCCATTGAGGGAACTCGCCGAGTCCATAAGGGGACTCGACGAGTCGAGTCGGGTTGCCCCGCGTTTTGTGACCAGTGGTAACCCGTCGAGTGAAAGGTTAACTCGACGAGTCGAGTGAGGATTTATGAGGATTAAGAGGACACGCATGGACTCGCCGAGTCACACGAGTGCACTCGACGAGTTTGGTCAAAGTTCGACCGTTGACTAGAGTTGACTTCAGTTGACCGTAGGGTTTTGGTCAAGCTGGTTCAAGAGAGGTCGGGGAGGGGTAGAATGGTCTTCTACCCATTCTTTAGAAATGAGGACAAGAGAAAGTATTGATTAGAGATGTTATTATGTTGATAGGAGGAGGCTAGGTCGGGTTATCGAGCACGAGAGGTTATCCGACATTGTACGAGGTGAGTCTTCTCACTATACTTTACCTAGAGTGGTAATTATGTGTGACCGAAAGGTCTTATGTGCTATGATGAGTATGTGATGTATGTTGTTATATGATATGTACGTTCTATGTTATGTTATGAGTATTATGATATGGACCGGAAGGTCAACGGTGTATGGGCCGGAAGGTCAAGATGATACGGACCGGAAGGTCATAGAAGTGGGACCGGAAGTTCCATCAGGGTTATGGGACGGAAGTCCCCTGAGACACACGGACTGGAAGGTCTTGTAGAGCTATAGCCTCGAGTGACGTAGGTGCGTATGTGGTATTTTGGGGAACTCACTAAGCATTTATGCTTACCGTTTATGTGATATGTGTTTCAGGTACCAACGAGGATCGCGGGAAGGCACCGACATGATCTGTACACATTGATGGAGTTTTATGTATTTGAGATCTTGGGATTGTTTTATTTGGAGGACATGTGTTACATTGGATTTTGATACTTATTATGAATGAAATTATGTTTTAAAAATGAAAAAAAAAATTGTGTTGGAAATTTACGTTGTTACAAATTGGTATCAGAGCCTTGGTTTGAGGGATTCGGATGCACCTTCGGGTGTATTTGAACTCAAACTGAGGATTTGAGAAAGTTTTTCATAAAAGAAACAATTTTTCTAAAAAATAAACGAATGTGAGGAAAGCGGAAAGAAGCAGTGTGTACGATCAGCCAGCGCCCGAACGGTGATTTCCTAAAATACCCTTACATTATGTGTTATGAGATATGATATGATATGTTATGCATGCTAGAGTAGGCTAAGTATTCCTATTAGGACTAGAGTGGCCTGATTTGTGATGCCTTAGCCTAGGAAATTACTGCTGCTATGAAATGCTTCGAGAGTGAGTAGGTAGCAGTGAGGAGCTTATGAGAAGTCTACCGAAGGGTAGCCTATGCTTAGCGATATGTAGAGTACTTGTGATCTGGGACCCTAGGAGGAGGACTTGGAATGAATGTTGATGCGGTGTGGAAGGTAGTATAGGGCCCGTACTACTGAAAGCACCGGGTCAGTGTGCAGTTCACGTAAGAATCCTTAGGGTACTAGGGAACAAGTAGGGTTGAGTTATCGAGTGCGAGTATACTCGAGTGAGTCCCTGATATTTTTATGTCATATTTCAGATACATCATGGTTGGGACACGTCACAGACCAGAGACCAGCGGCGTGAGTGACGAGGAGCTTCGTCAGATGATCCACGATGAGGTAGTTGCGGCTATCCGAGCAGAGATACCGGAGATGTTTGGGTCTATTAAGACCACGTTGATTGAGACATTCGATGAGCGGTACGCCGCGGTTACTGAGGCTGCAGCTACGGCAGCTGTTGCTGCTGCTAGACCTCAGGGGGTGACTCGTTGTTGTTCCGGGAATTCAGCAACACGAAGCCACCAGAGTTTGATGGGACACAGGACCCGATTGCTGCGATGAGGTGGATTTCTGATATTGAGGGATGCTTCTACACCTGTTCGTGTCCGGAGCATCTGAGGGTACGGTTCGCTCTGAACCAGCTCCGCTTGGGAGCGAAGGATTGGTGGAAGTTTGTGACGGCAAACTTCACTCTTGCAGAGATCTCAGAGATGACCTGGGAGAGGTTCACCACCATGTTCAGAGACGAGTATGTTCCCCCAGTGGAGAGGGAACGGTTGGCACAGGAGTTCTTGTCCCTCAAATAGGGGACGGAGTCCGTGACTGTGATTACACGGATGTTCCACGAGAGGGCGTTGTTTTGCCCTGAGCACGTGTTGTCTGAGCAGGCACGCATGAGTCAGTATTTGAGCATTCAAAGGAGGGACATTCGGGAGTTCGTGGCGAACTCGACTTACCGGACATTTGCAGAGCTCAGGCAAATGCCCGGAAGAGGGAGATTGAGCTAGAGACTCGGGCCAGGGAGGAGGCCGAGTCTCAGAGGAGGGACAGGCGACCGGTACAGGTACAGCCGGCAGCCAAGCGGGCTAAGCCCGCTGATACGAGATCTGGAGGCCAGAAGGGCCGCACTTGTGGGAAGTGCGGCAAGGGACATGATGGAGTGTGTCGAGCGGGTGCTTGCTACAAATGTGGCAAGGAGGGGCATATAGCCAAGGACTGCCCCAAGGGATTTATGGTTTGCTTTCATTGCAACCAGACGGGTCACCGGAGGGCCGAGTGCCTACAGCTGTTACAGGGATCAGCGCAGGGATCTGCCCCTGCTACTACACGAGCTATTGAGGG
Organism: Lactuca virosa; assembly: GCF_052849685.1. Lineage (NCBI taxonomy): Eukaryota > Viridiplantae > Streptophyta > Magnoliopsida > Asterales > Asteraceae > Lactuca > Lactuca virosa. The sequence continues at coordinate 162,631,309 of NC_136433.1, read as the reverse complement.
TCGGCCAGCGAAGGCCTAGGCACCGAAGGCTCGCGGGAGAGCCTTCCAGTTGACAGCGGAGGAGGTCCGCGCAGCGCCCGATGTCGTGGCTGGTATGTATTCTTTCATTTATTTATGTTGAGTTAAGATATTGTGCTTATATTATGATATGCATAGGTACTTTTCTTGTGAGTTCTGTACCTGCTTTGGTGTTATTTGACTCGGGTGCGAGTCGATCATTTGTGTCGTTAGCATTTAGTCAGCACATCAGTATTCGACGAGAGGCATTGAGTCGACCTTTGCGAGTTTCCATAGCTGACGAGCGAGCGGTGTATGCTACTGATGTGATTCGAGGATGTGTACTCGAGATCTTCGGTGTTGAGTTCCTGATAGATCTGGTCCCGATTGCGATGGGGGACGTTTGCGTTATAGTGGGCATGGATTGGTTGAGCCGATTTGGGGCGGTTATAGACTGCGAGCGGCAGATGGTGTCGATACGAGACCCTAGTGGGGGAGTGCTGACTGTATATGGCGAGGGTACCCGATGTGGGTCAGCATTTTGTTCGGCTGCCAGAGCGAGACAGAGTTTACAGCAGGGCTGCAGCGGGTTTGTAGCTTATGTGATGGATACACGAGTGGCCACAGAGAGGCCGAGTTCGGTTGATGATGTTCCGATAGTGCGTGAGTTCCCGGATTTTTTTCCTGAGGAGTTGCCGGGTTTGCCTCCCAAGAGGCAGGTGGAGTTCCGCATCGATTTGGTTCTGGGGGCAGCGCCTATCGCCAAGGCGCCTTATCGCCTTGCGCTGCCAGAGATGCAGGAGTTATCCTCGCAGCTTCAGGAGCTGCTGGGGAAGGGGTTTATTCGACCGAGTAGCTCGCCGTGGGGAGCGTCGATCCTTTTTGTCAATAAAAAGGATGGTTCACATCGTATGTGCATTGATTACCGGGAGTTGAACAAGTTGACGGTCAAGAACCGTTACCCCTTACCAAGGATCGATGATCTGTTCGATCAGTTACAGGGAGCGTCTTGGTTCTCCAAGATAGATTTGAGGTCTGGATATCATCAGATGAGAGTGCGGGATGAGGATATCCAGAAGACGGCATTCAGGACTCGTTATGGGGATTACGAGTTCGTGGTGATGCCTTTTGGGCTCACCAATGCACCGGCAGCGTTCATGGATCTCATGAACAGGGTGTGCAGGCCGATGTTGGATCGATCGGTGATCGTGTTCATCGATGATATTCTAGTGTATTCGAGATCCCGAGAGCAGCATGAGGAGCATTTGAGGGAGATCCTTGGGGTTTTGAGATCGGAGAGGCTTTACGCCAAATTCTCCAAGTGTGATTTCTGGTTACGAGAGGTCCAGTTCTTGGGGCATCTCGTTAATCAGAATGGGATATTGGTCGATCCGGTCAAGATTGAGGCGGTGATGAGTTGGGAGGTGCTGAGATCCCCCACCGAGATCAGGAGTTTTCTGGGGTTGGCCGGCTACTATCGGAGATTTATCAAGGATTTCTCCAAGATTGTCGTGCCACTCACTAGGTTGACCCAGAAGGGTGTTGCTTTTACGTGGGGTCCAGAGCAGCAGACCTCGTTTGAGACTCTTCGCCAGAAGCTGTGCGAAGCCCCGGTGTTAGCCCTTCCAGAGGGAATGGAGGATTTCGTGGTATATTGTGACGCATCGATATCAGGTTTGGGTGCGGTGCTTATGCAGAGAGGGCACGTGATAGCGTACGCATCGAGGCAGCTGAAGCCTCATGAGACGAGGTATCCCACCCACGATTTGGAGTTGGGGGTCGTGGTGTTCGCCCTCAAGATATGGCGTCATTATTTGTATGGGGTTCGGTGTATCATATACACGGACCACAAGAGTTTGAAGTACTTGATGGATCAGCCCAACCTGAACATGCGCCAGAGGAGATGGTTGGATGTGGTAAAGGATTATGAATGCGAGATCCTGTACCACCCGGGCAAGGCTAACGTTGTAGCCGATGCCCTGAGCCGTAGGGCGGAGAGTGCCCCGATACGAGATATTTATATGAGGATGACGGTGATGACTCCGGTGTTGGATACCATCCGAGAGGCCCAGGCAGAGGCGGTGAGACCGGAGAACCGCAAGAGAGAGCGGGTGATTGGGCAGGTATCTGAGTTTGTTACAGATAGCCGAGGGCTTATGACCTTTCAGGGTCGGATTTGGGTGTCGTTTGCGGGCGGGGCACATACCATCCTGATGGAGGAGGCGCACAGATCGAGGTTCTCGATCCATCCCGGGGCCACTAAAATGTATTTGGACCTAAAAAGAGATTATTGGTGGCCCTATATGAAGAGGGATGTTACGTGGTTTGTTGAGAGGTGCTTGACTTGTCGCAGGGTTAAGGCCGAGCACTAGCGTCCGCATGGCAAGTTGCAGCCACTTGAGGTTCCCCAGTGGAAGTGGGAACAGATTTCTATGGATTTCATCACCAAATTGCCGCGGACCGCGAGGGGTGTCGATGCAATCTGGGTGGTCGTTGACCGGCTGACAAAGAGCACTCACTTCCTTGTTATCAGTGAGAGCTCTTCCGCAGAGAGACTGACAGATATGTATGTGAGAGAGGTGGTATCGCGGCATGGAATACCGATCTCGATTGTGTCAGATCGAGATGTATGTTTCACTTCCAGATTCTGGAAGAAATTCCATGAAGAGTTGGGTACGAGGTTGCATTTCAGCACCGCTTACCACCCACAGACGGATGGACAGAGTGAGCGGACGATTCAGACGCTCGAGGACATGCTTCGAGCATGTGTGTTGGACTTCAGAGGAAGTTGGGACACGTACTTACCATTGGCTGAGTTTTCCTATAACAATAGCCACCATTCGAGTATTGGTATGCCTCCCTTCTAGTTGTTGTATAGGAGGAGGTGTCGGACTCCCATCTGCTGGGGAGAGGTAGGGCAGCGAGTGATGGGTAGCACTGAGATAGTGCTCCAGACGACTGAGCAGATACAGCAGGTCAGACAAAGGTTGCTAATAGCTCAGAGTCGCCAGAAAAGTTATGCGGATAGGCGACGATCCGAGCTCGAGTTTCAGGTTGGTGACTTCGTACTCATGAAGGTATCTCCTTGGAAAGGAGTGATCCGATTCAGGAAGAGGGGCAAGTTGGGGCCCCGGTACATTGGTCCTTTCACGGTGACTGCGAGGGTGGGCAGGGTAGCGTATCGTTTAGAGCTACCTGCGGAGTTGAGCCAGATACATGATACCTTCCACGTGTCTCATTTGAGGAAGTGTATAGCCGACGAGTCGGCGGTAGTGCCACTAGAGGATATTCAGGTGGATGCGAGCCTGAATTATGTTGATAGGCCGATCGCGATCCTGGATCAGAGGATCAAGGTTCTAAGGAACAAGGAGGTGCCCCTGGTTCAGGTCCAGTGGCAACATCGGAGAGGGTCCGAGCTGACTTAGGAGCCGGAGTTGGAGATGCGGGAGCAACATCCAGAGTTGTTTGCAGAGCGAGACTTCGAGGGCGAAGTCTGATTCTAGTGGGGGAGAATTGTAACATCCAGAATTCCAGGTATCATATTTTTATTATTTAGTTTGTGTCAAGAAGAGGGACTCGACGAGTTGACACCTAGACTCGTCGAGTAGGATTGCGATTGCTGACTGGATTTAATGAATGGACTCGACGAGTCGGCAAGTTGACTCGACGAGTCCGCGCTGTGGACAGAAACCCTAAATCCTCGGGCCTGTGCCCTATTTAAGGGATCTTATGGCCCTCATTTGCGGCCACCTTCACCCTTGAGAGCACTAGAGAACCTGAGAGCTTTGTGAGTGAGAAAAGAAGCCATTTTCATCATTTCTAGTGTGATTTTGCAAGAAAGAAGGAAGGAGGGCAAGCCAGGCAGATTGAGGAGCTCGGATCTACTACCATTTGATCAGAAGAGGCTGCTAGAGGTATAAATCTATGCTCATTCTCGTGTATATGGTGATCTACTTGAATTTAGGGTTTTCTTATGCCTTCTTTAGCTTGGATTCGAAGCATATGAGGTCCCAAGGTGGAATTCTTCTTAGATCTGGACCTTAAGAGGTCCAGAGAGTCCTAACTATCCTGCTTTATGTTATTCCTTTGGAGATATGAACCTAGGTTGCCATTTTAGAAGCTATTTCACCAAAAGAAGCCCTATGAGTGTTGCATGAGTGTAAAGGTTGGACCTTTACGTGATTATTGTGTATTGGAAGGTCAGATCTATAGGTTAGAGAAGCAGATTTGACCTCGGAAGGTCTTTTGAGTGTTGCCATGGAGGGAACTCGCCGAGTCCATAAGGGGACTCGACGAGTCGAATCGGGTTGCCCCACGTTTTGTGACCAGTGGTAACCCGTCGAGTGAAAGGCTAACTCGACGAGTCGAGTGAGGATTTATGAGGATTAAGAGGAAACGCATGGACTCGCCAAGTCACACGAGTGCACTCGACGAGTTTGGTCAAAGTTCGACCGTTGACTAGAGTTGACTTCAGTTGACCTTAGGGTTTTGGTCAAGCTGGTTCAAGAGAGGTCGGGGAGGGGTAGAATGGTCTTCTACCCATTCTTTAGAAATGAGGACAAGAGAAAGTATTGATTAGAGATGTTATTATGTTGATAGGATGAGGCTAGGTCGGGTTATCGAGCACGAGAGGTTATCTGACATCGTACGAGGTGAGTCTTCTCACTATACTTTACCTAGAGTGGTAATTATGTGTGATCGGAAGGTCTTATGTGCTATGATGAATATGTGATGTATGTTGTTATATGATATGTATGTGCTATGTTATGTTATGAGTATTATGATATGGACCGGAAGGTCAACGGTGTATGGGCCGGAAGGTCAAGATGATACGGACCGGAAGGTCATAGAAGTGGGACAGGAAGGTCTATCAGGGTTATGGGACGGAATTCCCCTAAGACACACGGACTGGAAGGTCTTGTAGAGCTATAGCCTTGAGTGGCGTATGTGCGTATGTGGTATTTTGGGGAACTCACTAAGCATTTATGCTTACCGTTTATGTAATATGTGTTTCAGGTACCAGCGATGATCGCGAGAAGGCGCCGGCGTGATCTGTACACATTGATGGAGTTTTATGTATTTGAGATATTGGGATTGTTTTATTTGGAGGACATGTGTTACATTGGATTTTGATACTTATTATGAATGAAATTATGTTTTAAAAATGAAAAAAATTGTGTTGGAAATTTACGTTGTTACAGTTTTGTAACGTGAAATACACTTAGCCGTCTTAGTCAAGACTTTCATTTTCAGTTTTTTTGTTATCGCCCAACTTACACAGTCCCCTCGACCATTCCTCCTCCTCATGATCCCTCCCTTCTCCTTCCAACTCATATTCATTCCATTTTGCTCTCTAAACTTACTATAAATTTAGTCATTCCGCCTCCTAACTATTACATTTCCTTTACACCCATCCAAATCATACTCTTTCAACATGTTTAATATTTCAACTCACATGCCACGTCACATGTTAAGGTATACCCTTAACCCAAAACCTGACACGAAAATAAACGGGTTAAAACAACACGTTAATTAAACGGGTCAGGTTAGGTCAAGCTCTCTCAACCCGTTTACTGTTTTGACACGACACGTTTGCCAGGACTAACATATATATATATATATATATATATATATATATATATATATATATATATATATATATATATATATATATATATAGAGAGAGAGAGAGAGAGAGAGAGAGAGAGGGAAAAGTTCAATAGAGAACCATTATTAATCAAGGAACCAAGGAACCAATCTAAAGCATCGGAATTTATAGCGATCAACAGCAAAATAAAGGGTTGTAGGCTTTTACAATGGATGCACATGCACCGGATTATAACAAAACTCACTTCCTTTTTTTGTTTAATTTTTTTTAGGCCATGTTTATTATCGAAAAAATAATAATATACCATTGTTCATGATTTTTCGTCCTTTTTCCATACAGATTCATACTGATATACAAAAAATGAATTTTTTTTCAAAAAAACTCACTTCATTTTTTTGTTTTTTGAAAAGTTAAGGTCTATTTTTTATCGAAAGAATTTAATAAATATATCAAAATTCATATTTTTTGGTACTCTTTAAACATAGATTCATATTGATGTAAAAAATGAATTTTCAGTTCAAATTCACATTGTGAAACTGGTCAGATTCACATTGCGAATCTACTCAAATTCACATTGCAAATCTACTCAGATTCACAGTGTGAATAATAGTAAATCAAATTCACATTGTGAATTCTGAAAACTAAATTATATACAGTTCAGATTCACAATGTGAATAAATCTATTTGTTAATTTTACAAAACTAATTTATTAGTAATCAAAACGTTAGAATATTATAAAATTACATGAAAATATATTCGATTCATATGTAAATTTCATTAAATTAATTTGTGAATGATCAAAGAGTTGAAATAGTAAGTCAGATTCACATTTTGAATGTTAGAATTGAAATATTTACAGTTCAGATTCACAGTGTGAATCTGAACTGACCGAGTTTTTTTTTCTATGTTGATGTTAACTAATAGAGGACACAAAATTGAGATTTTTGGTAGTTAGTTTTTTTTTGGATAAAAATAATAAATATTGAAAAAAACAAACAAAACGAATGAGTTTTTTTCAGAAAAAAAAAAGTTTTTTTTATATATATCAACATGGATCTCTATGGAAATAGGACGAAAAATCGTGAACAACGGTATTTTTATTTTTTTTTTGGATAAAAAACATGGCCTAAAAAAAATTTAACGAAAAAAAGAGGTGTGGTTTTTGGTAAAGAGGTGGGTGTTTTTGGTATAATTCAGTGTATGTGCGTCCAATGTACAAGCGTACATCTATTCCCTTGGTCGTTGATCATTATGATTTTCGACGCTCACGATTGGTTCCTTGGTTCCTTGTTAATAATGGTTCTCTATTGAACTTCATCATATATATATATATATATATATATATATATATATATATATATATATCATTTACCTATATGCGAGACTCTTTTGGATGATAACATTATGCACGTCACTGAGGAGCTTATTCTCGTCACCTGCTTGCCTGCCTTCTTCAAACTTGATAGGGAGTCCAACAAACGACACCGTTTCCTGATAAGAGGTGTTTGCTTGCTTACTTTCGGTGACTTGAAGGTTGATTTTTTTTTCTTGACGGTGGTGTTTCCATCAAAGCAGCTTGCCACCTCCTACATAATTTGAAGCGCCTATGCAACGTGCCTCGATGCTTCTGATTCCATTTGCCGACTCACCCTCTATTAAGAGCTTCACTGCCTCCTCTTTGCCGCCTCATATAGCCGACTCATCTCTCTTTTCCTTCAAATAGTGTACTCACCCGTCAATACGAGTTTGGTTTCGCCCTAATCCTGGTCATCTGAATTCGCTTGGCCGACAAATCAAAAGAAAAAGAAGGCGTCGCCTCAAGAGGAACACCATATAGAGTTAAAAGGTTTTTTAGTTTTTTTTTTCTAATTAGGGCATATGACCTGCTACCCCATAGTCGCTCAAAAAAAAGATTGGTAGGTCGCTTCTTGCTATAGTGTAGATGACGAGTTCCTTTCTCTTATATTTTCTCTTTTCAAATCTCCTCCATTCATGCTCTATGTTTTTTTAATTTTGCAATGAGGTGTTTTGTTGGATGGTGATTGGGGATTTGAGGGGTACGCCTAATTGATCTTTATGCTTTTGGAGTTTGTCGGATGACGGCAATTTAATTGGGTATAAATGAATTACAAGTATGTCTTTCTCTCTTTTTTTTTCTCTTTCTCTCAACTTATTTTTCACTCATATGAGTAATTCTATCATTTTTTCAGTTCATGTACTTTGGTTTTGGGGGTACGCTTAGTTTTTCCTTGGGTCCAATAAGAAGTGAGTTATCATCCATTCTCCGGCCACCTCCGGTTTCCCTCAGAACTACTTCACCGGCTTGCCCGCCTCATGCTTCGCTCCGCCTTCCGATGATATCTCCACCTCCTCTTATCTTTAACGGTGATTCGTCCTCTTTTTCCCATACTCTTAAGTTTGATGCCACCTCTTACTTCGTTTTGCGACCCTTGGTCACCGCCTGCTACTTCCCTTTATCCATATCTACTCGTTTTAGAGTAAATCAAGGACTGTAAAATTTCAATTCTTTAGCGCAACCTCTCCCTTCGAGCTACAAACCAACTCTTCTACAGAGAGTCAGAGGAAGAGAAAAGAGAAGAATGTAAGAGAAGCTTCAAAGATGAGATAGCATTAGACACCCAATTAATTTAATTGGATCAAACATAAGCATGAGATATCGAATACATTTTTCACGTGGGAAGCAGGATGTGGTGTCTTTATACCAGGAAGGCAGGAAGTGGTGAGGTGCAGTTCTTAGGGCACATCGTCAACCAGAGGGGTATATTGGTCGACCTGGCCAAGATTGAGGCTGTGATGCGATGGAGGTCCCAAGGACCCCATCTAAGATTCGGAGCTTCTTGGGTCTTGCGGGGTATTATCGAATATTTATCCAGGATTTCTCCAAGACTGCAGTGCCTTTGACCCGCCTGACGAAGAAGAATGTTACTTTTCGTTGAGGGCTTGATCAGCAGTTGGCTTTTGAGCCTCTGAGACATAGATTGTGCGAGGCCCTAATTCTCGTGCTTCCCGAGGGTAAGGATGAATGTGTGGTTTATTGTGATGCCTCCATTTAAGGGTTGGGAGCTTTTCTTATGCAAATGGGTCATGTGATTACTTACGCTTCAAGGCAGTTGAAGCCTCATGAGGCGAATTACCCTACGCACGATTTGGAGTTGGGGTTGTGGTTTTTTTCCTAAAGATTTGGAGGCACTATCTGCATTGGGTTAGGTGTACTATCTACACCGACCACAAGAGTTTGAGGTATCTCATGGATCAGCCGAATATGAATATGCGACAATAGAAATGGCTGGATGTGGTAAAGGAATATGATTGCGAGATCCTGTACCACCCTGTGAAGGCCAATGTGGTAGCCGGTGCTTTTGAGCCGTAAGGCCGTGAGTTCTCCTATCATGGATATTTGCTTGAGGATAGTGTTACTTCGCCCTTGTTAGATTTGATCAAAAAGGCTCAAGTGGAGGGATTGAAAAAAGAGAATTGGAAGGTTGAGCGAATTAGAGGGAAGATTCCTTTGTTTTTCAGAGACAGTCAGGAATTGTTGACTCTGTGTGGTAGAGTCTGGGTTCCGACTACTGGTAGGGTGAGACAGAGACTTCTAGAGGAGGCTCATAAGTCAAAATTCTCAATCCATACGGGGGCCACAAAGATGTATCGGGATCTGAAGTTGAGTTATTGTTGGCCCTGTATGAAAAGGGAGATAACATGATTCATAGAGCGGTGCTTGACTTGCAGGAAAGTCAAGGCCGAAAATTAGAGATCCCACAGCAAGATGCAATTGTTACCCATTCTCATGTGGAAGTGGAAAGAGATTACCATGGATTTCATCACAAAGCTACCAAGGACGGCTCGTGGAGTTGATTCTATTTGGGTCATTTTTGATAGATTGACCAAGAGTGCACATTTCATACCGATTGTCGAGAGTATATATGTTGAGAAGCTAGCTGACATCTATATTCGGGAAGTGGTGGTTCGGCATGGACTGCCAGTTTCGGTGGTTTTGGACCGGGATTTTCATTTCACTTTTAGATTTTGGAAGAAGTTTCATGAGGAGTTAGGTACTCAGTTGCATTTTGGTATAACATACCACCCCCAAACGGACGGTCAGAGCGAGTGGACGATTCAGACGCTCGAAGATATGCTCCGGGAATGTGTTTTAGATTTTGGAGGAAGTTGGGATACTTACCTTCCACTGGTCGAGTTCTCCTACAACAATAATTATCATGCCAGTATTGACCGACCACCTTTTCAGATGTTGTATGGGAGGAGGTGCAGGTCCCCGGTTTACTAGGTGGAGGTCGGGCATCGGGTCATGGGGAGTACTGAGGTGGTACTCATGACCACTGAGTTGATTCAACAGGTGCGCGACAGGTTATGAGTCGTGCAAAGTCGGCAAAAGAGTTATGTAAATCGGTGACGTTTGGACCTCGAGTTCCAGGTGGGGAACATGGTGCTTCTGAAGGTGTCACCTTGGAAATGTGTCATCCGATTTTGGAAGCGAGGCAAACTGGACCCCAGATTTATTAGTCCCTTCAGGATTTCCGCCCGGGTGGGCAAGGTTGCATACCGGGTGGATTTTCCTGACGAGCTCAGCTAGATCCACAACACCTTCCGTGTTTCTTAGCTTCGGAAGTGTGTGGACGATGAGTCCGCTATATCAATGGTTAATGAGAGTACTCTATAAATTAATCCATTTAGCTTTGATTTTTATTCTCATTAGAATCATTAACTTTCTTTAATTTGATGTTTCAAAATTATTCTTACGTTCTCACAATACTTATCATTCTTATATAATTTAGGGCGTGTTCGGCACGCAGCTTTTGGGAGCTTCTGACTTCTAAATTTTTAAAAAACGCTCGTAAAAAAGAAAAAGCATTGTTCGTGTTCGACGACACGAACGTTTAACTTTTAGCCTAAACAAAACACTCCAAGATCAAAAGCTACATGAAGAAGCTTTCAACAAAATGTTCCAAAATTAAACGCTACCAACTATCAAAAGCTTCTTCATGTAGCTTTTGATCTTGGAGTGTTTTGTTTAGGCTTCTTCCTAATAAGATGTGTTTGCTTGCTTACCTTCGGTGACTTGAAGGTTGATTTTTTTTTCTTGACGGTGGCGTTTCCATCAAAGCAGCTTGCCACCTCCTACATAATTTGAAGCGCCTATGCAACGTGCCTCGATGCTTCTGATTCCATTTGCCGACTCACCCTCTATTAAGAGCTTCACTGCCTCCTCTTTGCCGCCTCATATAGCCGACTCATCTCTCTTTTCCTTCAAATAGTGTACTCACCCGTCAATACGAGTTTGGTTTCGCCCTAATCCTGGTCATCTGAATTCGCTTGGCCGACAAATCAAAAGAAAAAGAAGGCGTCGCCTCAAGAGGAACACCATATAGAGTTAAAAGGTTTTTTAGTTTTTTTTTTCTAATTAGGGCATATGACCTGCTACCCCATAGTCGCTCAAAAAAAAGATTGGTAGGTCGCTTCTTGCTATAGTGTAGATGACGAGTTCCTTTCTCTTATATTTTCTCTTTTCAAATCTCCTCCATTCATGCTCTATGTTTTTTTAATTTTGCAATGAGGTGTTTTGTTGGATGGTGATTGGGGATTTGAGGGGTACGCCTAATTGATCTTTATGATTTTGGAGTTTGTCGGATGACGGCAATTTAATTGGGTATAAATGAATTACAAGTATGTCTTTCTCTCTTTTTTTTTCTCTTTCTCTCAACTTATTTTTCACTCATATGAGTAATTCTATCATTTTTTCAGTTCATGTACTTTGGTTTTGGGGGTACGCTTAGTTTTTCCTTGGGTCCAATAAGAAGTGAGTTATCATCCATTCTCCGGCCACCTCCGGTTTCCCTCAGAACTACTTCACCGGCTTGCCCGCCTCATGCTTCGCTCCGCCTTCCGATGATATCTCCACCTCCTCTTATCTTTAACGGTGATTCGTCCTCTCTTTTCCCATACTCTTAAGTTTGATGCCACCTTTTACTTCGTTTTGCGACCCTTGGTCACCGCCTGCTACTTCCCTTTATCCATATCTACTCGTTTTAGAGTAAATCAAGGACTGTAAAATTTCAATTCTTTAGCGCAACCTCTCCCTTCGAGCTACAAACCAACTCTTCTACAGAGAGTCAGAGGAAGAGAAAAGAGAAGAATGTAAGAGAAGCTTCAAAGATGAGATAGCATTAGACACCCAATTAATTTAATTGGATCAAACATAAGCATGAGATATCGAAGACATTTTTCACGTGGGAAGCAGGATGTGGTGTCTTTATACCAGGAAGGCAGGAAGTGGTGAGGTGCAGTTCTTAGGGCACATCGTCAACCAGAGGGGTATATTGGTCGACCTGGCCAAGGTTGAGGCTGTGATGCGATGGAGGTCCCAAGGACCCCATCTAAGATTCGGAGCTTCTTGGGTCTTGCGGGGTATTATCGAATATTTATCCAGGATTTCTCCAAGACTGCAGTGCCTTTGACCCGCCTGACGAAGAAGAATGTTACTTTTCGTTGAGGGCTTGATCAGCAGTTGGCTTTTGAGCCTCTGAGACATAGATTGTGCGAGGCCCTAATTCTCGTGCTTCCCGAGGGTAAGGATGAATGTGTGGTTTATTGTGATGCCTCCATTTAAGGGTTGGGAGCTTTTCTTATGCAAATGGGTCATGTGATTACTTACGCTTCAAGGCAGTTGAAGCCTCATGAGGCGAATTACCCTACGCACGATTTGGAGTTGGGGTTGTGGTTTTTTTCCTAAAGATTTGGAGGCACTATCTGTATTGGGTTAGGTGTACTATCTACACCGACCACAAGAGTTTGAGGTATCTCATGGATCAGCCGAATATGAATATGCGACAATAGAAATGGCTGGATGTGGTAAAGGAATATGATTGCGAGATCCTGTACCACCCTGTGAAGGCCAATGTGGTAGCCGGTGCTTTTGAGCCGTAAGGCCGTGAGTTCTCCTATCATGGATATTTGCTTGAGGATAGTGTTACTTCGCCCTTGTTAGATTTGATCAAAAAGGCTCAAGTGGAGGGATTGAAAAAAGAGAATTGGAAGGTTGAGCGAATTAGAGGGAAGATTCCTTTGTTTTTCAGAGACAGTCAGGAATTGTTGACTCTGTGTGGTAGAGTCTGGGTTCCGACTACTGGTAGGGTGAGACAGAGACTTCTGGAGGAGGCTCATAAGTCAAAATTCTCAATCCATACGGGGGCCACAAAGATGTATCGGGATCTGAAGTTGAGTTATTGTTGGCCCTGTATGAAAAGGGAGATAACATGATTCATAGAGCGGTGCTTGACTTGCAGGAAAGTCAAGGCCGAAAATTAGAGATCCCACAGCAAGATGCAATTGTTACCCATTCTCATGTGGAAGTGGAAAGAGATTACCATGGATTTCATCACAAAGCTACCAAGGACGGCTCGTGGAGTTGATTCTATTTGGGTCATTTTTGATAGATTGACCAAGAGTGCACATTTCATACCGATTGTCGAGAGTATATATGTTGAGAAGCTAGCTGACATCTATATTCGGGAAGTGGTGGTTCGGCATGGACTGCCAGTTTCGGTGGTTTTGGACCGGGATTTTCATTTCACTTTTAGATTTTGGAAGAAGTTTCATGAGGAGTTAGGTACTCAGTTGCATTTTGGTATAACATACCACCCCCAAACGGACGGTCAGAGCGAGTGGACGATTCAGACGCTCGAAGATATGCTCCGGGAATGTGTTTTAGATTTTGGAGGAAGTTGGGATACTTACCTTCCACTGGTCGAGTTCTCCTACAACAATAATTATCATGCCAGTATTGACCGACCACCTTTTCAGATGTTGTATGGGAGGAGGTGCAGGTCCCCGGTTTACTAGGTGGAGGTCGGGCATCGGGTCATGGGGAGTACTGAGGTGGTACTCATGACCACTGAGTTGATTCAACAGGTGCGCGACAGGTTATGAGTCGTGCAAAGTCGGCAAAAGAGTTATGTAAATCGGTGACGTTTGGACCTCGAGTTCCAGGTGGGGAACATGGTGCTTCTGAAGGTGTCACCTTGGAAATGTGTCATCCGATTTTGGAAGCGAGGCAAACTGGACCCCAGATTTATTAGTCCCTTCAGGATTTCCGCTCGGGTGGGCAAGGTTGCATACCGGGTGGATTTTCCTGACGAGCTCAGCTAGATCCACAACACCTTCCGTGTTTCTTAGCTTCGGAAGTGTGTGGACGATGAGTCCGCTATATCAATGGTTAATGAGAGTACTCTATAAATTAATCCATTTAGCTTTGATTTTTATTCTCATTAGAATCGTTAACTTTCTTTAATTTGATGTTTCAAAATTATTCTTACGTTCTCACAATACTTATCATTCTTATATAATTTAGGGCGTGTTCGGCACGCAGTTTTTGGGAGCTTCTGACTTCTAAATTTTTAAAAAACGCTCGTAAAAAAGAAAAAGCATTGTTCGTGTTCGACGACACGAACGTTTAACTTTTAGCCTAAACAAAACACTCCAAGATCAAAAGCTACATGAAGAAGCTTTCAACAAAATGTTCCAAAATTAAACGCTACCAACTATCAAAAGCTACACGAACGTTTAACTTTTAGCCACACGATTAGCAAGTGACCAAAACGCAAGCAAAGTACAGTAATAACAAGGAGAAAAACGAATATAATAGAGAGATCTAACAAAAGTGAGACATACTCCGGTCAATCCATCTACAACACACCTTCCAGGTTCTATATTTGAACCAAACATATGACTGAGTAATAACCTCATCAACAGTTTTTAAAAGATTGGTATTTAATGCCTTGAAAGTCTTAAAGTAACTTGTTTTCCAAATAAACCATAAAAGGCCATAGAACACCACAATAACTCTTTTCCTTTTCCTTGGATAGTTCCCCTAAGTAGCTGCAAAATTGAGAAATTCTTTCACGCTATCAAAGTGAGGGACTTGTATTCAACACTATTTTAGAATCCAAGACCGATATCAAAGACAAAATAAAGATGATGAAAATAACAAACACATTTACAAACTTGAATTTATAGGAATTAAGTCACATAATTTCTCCCTTTTTATACTTTATAATAATCAAATTAAAATAAATATTTATTCAGTTAGAATAAAGAAATTATCAAAGGATATACTTTTAGACTTTTAGTGGCTTTAAAAACAAAAAGTAGGGTTAATGGGGTACGGCCCAAGACAAGTTCAACCGGTTGAGGCCCGGTTCGAAGCCCAGTTATTAACCTTTTTGTCTTTTTGTACAATACAATCTACAAAGGTTGATCACTTAATATAAATATTTCAAAAAACTCAAAAACCCTAAAAGTAATATACGGACCCCACCTCCTTCCTTTTCTTCCCGCCAAAGTCATAAACCCTCCTCTTCCCGTCGGCGAGACACACCACCACCAAAGCACACACAACACCGTCGATCACTGCCGCATTCCTTCCGAAAAAAATACATTGACTGGTAATTTTGTTTTTAGATTTTGATTTCGTTCAAGTAAAATAGTTACGTTGATGAATACTGGAGAAAATTGAAGTCACTGATATATCAATCTCGACTATCTGCATTGCTGAAGAGGATTATTATATATTCAACTCGGATTTCCGTTAATATTTTCGACAGAAATCGACGATAGTTACTACGTTTTATGAATGATAATACTTTGATCACTAACATCGAAAAAACTAGAAGTTGAATATATCTTCACCTGGTTTCATTGCCAATAGATAATTACTGATTTTTGTTTGGTGCAGATATGGAAGGCGAGAGACGAGTGCTGGTGATAGGTGGAACAGACTCCCCTCTTTCTTCAGCTTCTGTCTTTGAATTCTCCATAGCTTCTCATCCTCACCTCCTCAAGATTGATCCTTCTGCTCTTTCGAAGCTATCTTTGTCTCCGCCTTCTGGTCATAAATTTCAGCTATTTCTTCCCGATTTTCTTACCCCTGAGGAAGCCAGAGCTTCCATTCTTGTCCTCCTGTCCAAGCACTTACGTGGTGGATCCGGATCAGGATCCGGATCCGGGTGTTTCTCCTCATCTTCTGCTTCTCAGATAGCCGATATCCTGAATAATAATACTCAAACCCTAACTCTCGACCTTGATGATGACATTCATATTTCAAAAGCTTGCTGGACAGATATTACTTCTATTGGCATCTCCACTCTCCTGGACTACACCGCTTCCTCATTAACCAAAGTTGCTGATGCTGTTGCAGCCTTATCTTGTGAGGCCTTGAAGGCCGACACCTGCAGTGTTTTTAATCTGTTCATGGATTCTGGTGATGTACTGTATGACAAAGATAGAGCTGCTGTCGCTAGTGATTTAAAGGTTTTGCTAAATGGATCCAAATTACACAGTGATCTTCAATTTGACCAAGTTAATAAGATTCCCATCATCCATGGGCATTTGAGGTCTCTCTGCAAATCAATCAACACTTCAACTCGGATTGAACTGAATTCTATCCCATTAGTAACTGGAGGTGTCAGCGAGTATTTGGTCACACTCTTCTCTCCTCTAGCTTTTGCTCTTCAGGATCTTGGTGAGAGTAGTTTTCTCCGAGCAGAGGCTTTGATGAAAAACAACTTATTCCCTTGTTTG
Organism: Lactuca virosa; assembly: GCF_052849685.1. Taxonomy (NCBI): domain Eukaryota; kingdom Viridiplantae; phylum Streptophyta; class Magnoliopsida; order Asterales; family Asteraceae; genus Lactuca; species Lactuca virosa. The sequence continues at coordinate 162,615,090 of NC_136433.1, read as the reverse complement.
GTTGATATTTTCAATGATAATTGCCCTGATCTTGAAGAGTTGAGAGACTCCATTATGCATTTTGTAGTACTCAAGATGGATAAAAGATACACCGAATCCTTGCATGAAATCTATGTTTTGTCTGAGTTTGTGAGTAAGATCCTTTGTTGGGAAGCAGCAGTTTCTTTTATATCATTGGAGGGGAATGAGCTTATAAAATCACAAAACGATATAGATGGAGGAAATTCGAAATCTGGTAAAAAGGACAAGAGAAAGAAGATTATGGGAAAAGGAACAAGTGTTTTGATTCAGTTTATAAAGGATAGATTACTGTATAATATCACTAGCAAGATAACTGGTAGTGATGATTCAGATCTGATAAAGAAAGTGGCATACAGTTTCCTCTCTTTATTGAACTTAAAAGACCCTGACTTTAAGCATCTAAGACAGAAAATGAAAGAAGTTGTTGACAGCAATGAGAAAAGACGGCTTCCCAAGATCCCCAAGGTAATAAGAATCAAGTTATATACAATACATATTACATAGAAACATCTCATTTATATAAATTGACAAGATATTTGTTTGTTAACATATCTTTTAAACTTTTTAGGGTACTCGTGATTTTGCAAACGAACACATGGCTGCAAGAGAGAAAACATCCACAACCATTGTCAACGTGTTCAAGAGACATGGTGCTATGGGTCTTGAGACACCTTCATTTGAATTAAGAGAAACTCTTACAGAAAAATATGGGGAAGATTCAAAGTTGATGTATCATCTAGATGACCAGGTGAAATATGAAATATGAAATATCATTTATTAGTTAATGGTTATGAATTTATAATAATCAATCATTCATCATTGATTTTTTTGTGTTTGATTTGTTAGGGTGGAGAGCTTTTAACTCTTCGGTATGACCTAACAGTTCCATTTGCTAGATATGTTGCTATGAATGGTCTCACAAAATACAAAGCATACCAAATTGGAAGAGTGGATAGAAGGGATAATCCATCTAAAGTAAGACTCCGTGAATTCTATCAAGGTGATTTTAACATTTCGGGTGATGAATCAATAGAAGCTGATTTTGAAGTTGTTAAAGTCTTGATTGAAGTGTTGGATGAGATCGATATTGGTGATTACATGGTAAGTTTTCTGTAGAGATATATTTTATTGTTGTAACTTTTTAATGAGTTATAATTTCCTCTTATTGTATTTGTCTCCTATCTTTACATTTTTTTTTTCTTATTTTTGGTTCAGATAAAGATGAATCATCGAAAGTTGTTAGATGGAATGTTGGAAATATGTGGTGTGCCTAATCAAAAATTACGAACCATTTGTTCAAGTATTGACAAATTAGACAAACAATCATTTGAAGAAATTAAAAAGGAAATGGTACGCAAAATTAATTTACTCCCCATATATAGTCCTTGTAGTTTACCAAAGTCACAACTTTAGTCCGAATTCTGAAGTCATTTTATATTGGTCAAGGACCATTAATTTGGATTAAACTTGCCATTTTGGAAAACTACAGGGACCAAATATGTAACTTTCTCTAATTTTTTTCTTACTGGTTAGATTGAAGAGAAGGGGTTGGATGCTGAGACAGTGGAGAAAATTGGTGCGTACGTGGTGGTGCTAAAAGGAGACCCTTTGAAATTCCTATCACAACTCAAGAACGAAGGAAGCGAGTTTCTGAAAAATGATTCAGCAAACGAAGCATTGAAGGATTTGGAGAAGCTATTTGAATATCTGGAGAAGAGAAAATGTATTGAGAAAGTGGTGTTTGATTTGAGTTTAGCGAGAGGGCTTGATTATTACACAGGAGTTATATTTGAAGCTGTTTTGAAAGAGGGGCCCACAGATGGTTGTTCGATTGCTGGTGGTGGACGTTTTGACAATCTGATTGGGATGTTTGGTACAAAACACGTGGCAGCAGTTGGTGTTGGTATTGGAATAGATCGCATACTCACTATAATGGAACAACTCCCGAAACATGACAACCAGGTAAATAAAAACTTAAAAAGCGTTATGAGGAAGTTACATTTTATGTCCTTGAGTATTTCATATATTTTCAATTTTGGTCCCAAAAATATAGTTGTTTTCCTTGTAGGGGTGAAATTGTGGATGGTGTGATTTGTAATGGTTGTGTTGTGTTGTGTAGGAAATCCGGGGGGTTGAAACGGAAATATTGGTGAGCGTATTGGGGGATGACAAGTCATTAGCAATTGAGTTAGTGGATATGTGTTGGGCAGCAAAACTGAAAGCAGACTACATTGTGAATAAGAGGCTGACTAAACATTTTGATATTGCGAAACAGTTTCGGATCCCATGGATGGTGATTGTAGGTCAGCATGAAATCGATAAAGGAATTGTTACCATCACAAATAAGCAGGCGAACGTATCAAAACAAGTTGTTATGTGCGATTTTGTGGAGGAACTTATCACACTCATCAACACCACCATCTTGTTATAGTTTATTTTAAGATAAAAAAAAACAATTACCCTATTAAATCATGTCTTAATATTTTCCACTTATTTGACTAAATCATGTCTTAATATTTTCCACTTATTGGTATATAGTTGGTTACAAATACAACACAAATTATAATAATTTGGTATTGAAGGGTTCAAATGCTCACTCTAGTAAAACAATATTATTGGTTGACAATTGATATAACTGTTATTACAAATTTTTTTTTTTAGTTTAATGAAATATATTACATATTTATCATATAATATTGAATCATTATTCATTATGTCTATTGTGTCATTTTACAATTCTCAAATAAATTATTTTACAATTCTCAGCTAAATTACTGGTTAATTTCATCAAAGCTAGTCTTTCATACATAGTCTTAATGTAAGATCTCGACAAATTAGCCAACTTCCAACAAAAAAGAAGATTAAAAAATTGAAAACTATGACTGATTAGGCTAGAGGGAGTCATCAATTTTGTCACTTACTTTCATGTTATGTAGACGCCACATCATCTTTATCACACTATATAAAAATGTTGTCATTTAGAAGGGATGGTTTACCGCACTTTGTATTTATAGAGTGTGGAAATTTTAAAAAATAAAACAAAATAAGTAGCTTGGTGATCAAAGCAATCAAACGAAGAGAGAGACCCGGCAGAAATGTGTCGAGTTGTGCTGCCGAGCACTCATTGCCGAGCTTGAGGCGCGGTGTGCGCCTAGTCTACATTGGATGTGTCGACCTCCTCGCCGAACGACTCCCTATAGCCTTAGTGAACAAAAAAAGATGTTTTTCATTTCCTGGTTTTATGATTTTGTATGTTTTTTATCAATTTGTATTCAAAATCAATCACAATACAAATATATATTTTACTGGAGTTAAATTAATTTTGCAAAAATATACATAAGAAGCCCGATTATCCAAAACATCGCAATCCAGTTACAAAGGATACTTCTTTTCCCATCTAAAATCGGATAAAAACTGATCCAGATGGATCAGAGCGAATCTTTTTTTCATTTTTCACGTAAAAACCTGAACCGGAATAGATCGAATAAAACTCAATCTTTGTGCAACTTTACTAACAAGGGAACAAGATAATAATGAGGACCGGCCTTTTTCAGACTGACACCCACCAAAAAATTATTTTGTACTAATAAAGGCACAATATAAATATAATAGGGAAAATGTCAATCTAGTCATACAAATTTTTCCTGTTTGTTTTAAATAGTCGCTTTTTTTGTACTCTAGAGGAATGTACTCCATATTTGTGTGTTTAAAATATCATTATTGAGGAAATCAACGGGTAAGTTGTAACTTTTTGTCCGGTCACCAAAAACTACTCCCACGTAGGCGAAGTTGGTGTCATGTCAACAAAATAAGATTGTCGTGTAATCCATTAAATTCAAATCTATTTAAATTAGAAATACCTCCTTTCTTTTCCGTTCCTTTCAAACAAAAACTTTTGTATTTTATACATTCTTCATGACAACAACATATATCAATATCGATCTTCATTTTCAAGGAGTGTTCAGCAACAAACCATTTTGCTACTTTGAGAGTACACGTCATGTTTTCGAGAATGTCAATTCTGCATGTATGGACCTTAAAGAATGTGTTGCTTTTCTTGAAAGATTTACACAAAAGAAGTGTGTGAAGTTGTATTATTGTATGCCAGATATTGAATTCATTGAAGGTTTAAGATTGATTTCTAATGAACTTAAATATGTTGAGTTCATTAACATTACTTATCAGTGTGAAGTCCAACTGTCGATGTACATGGACCATTTTGTTACTAATTTACATGTATTGTCTGATGAATTTGCTTGTTATGAGGAAAACCATTCGAGTGTATCAGATATGTCAGGAAAATGGAGGACGATCTTGACCTATCCGACTTTATCACTCCAATGAACAAGAGAAACATGGAAGGAGTTACATATGGAGGGGTAACGCGGGAAATCAAAATGAGGCTGACACAAGTGTTGATTCATATAATAATGTCGTGGATGATGATTTAGATGATAATATCCCAAATGTTGATGTTAAAACAAGGTCCAATGAATTTGTACCCTGGAAGAAGCAATTTCATGTACTAGGTATGAGATTTACTAATCCTAAACAACTGAAGCACATGCTTTGCAATTATGATATTGTCAATGGGTATCAATTGTTGTAACGCCTGTGTTTCGGGGCTAAGCATTAGTAGATGATGTAATAGTCTAGGTCAACCATTGTAACTCATTTTAAAGTAATAAAGATTAATTACTTGAATATTATGTGAATTATGTGCTTTTGTGTGCTTATTACTTGTTTATAATAATATAATAAATAAATGACAAAAATAAGCGTCAAAAATAAAATGTTAGATAAGACCGATATCGATAAAGAAAGTTGTAGTGGTCGTGACAAGGATTCCGGACAGGCAGACATATAAAGAACGCCGAAATCCGAGTTATAACGAAGAAGTTATGGTCTGTCGAAGTTTCGCGACAGAACCAGCACGACACTACATGACGTAAATAGTGAATTTACGATAGAGGACTTTTTAGCCCTAACAATCTGAACGAAAGTCATAGTGTTCGTTAAACCGAGAGCGTGCATCAAAAGAACGCCCAAATCTGACCTCGTATGAGGAAGTTATGATTTTTCTAAGTTTCGGAACGGTAGTGCATAGCCCGAAGTTCGAATAGTAGATCGGTTGATTGTTGGCCGACACAACCCAAACGAGAATCGAAGATCTCGTTAATAGTAGCGTAACAATAAAAAAACAGACGAAAACGGACGTCGGATGAAGAAGTTACGAATTTTTAACGGACCAATCCTGTCCCGGCCTGTTAAAAATTAAACTTTGAAAATAAAGTCAAAATTAGCCGACGGAGTCTAAACGAAAGTTGTAGAGTGCGGTCCCGCCTAAGCGTGGATATAAAGAACGTCGAAAACGGAGCTCGTACGCGGAAGTTACGAATTTTAGAAGACGAACATGGAATTTGCGAAGCTGGTGCGAAGGGCTACGCCCCGCGTAGTCCGAGGACGCCCAGCGTCCGAGTACGCCTCGAGTACCAAGGCTCGTACGCCCAGCGGTCTGCTGTCTTGTGCAGTCTGAAGTTGTCCACGATGCACCACCGAAGTTGCGACACGCGTCCACTACGCCCAGCGTACTCCGAGGAGTACGCCCAACGTTCCGAGGGGAGGGCGCCTATAAAAGGCATGCGAGGGCATCCGGAAAATGCACACATTTCTCACATCTTTCTCTCACTACTTTCTCTCTCTAGCCTCCCTAAACCCCCCCCCCCCTCCCCAAAGGAAGCCCCGGAGAGCCCAAACTCCAAGAAAAAGAGTTTTTCGGTTTGAAACTCTGCCCGCGAGGAGCCCTGTTTTCAAGCAAACTTTCCGGTTTCGTCAAAGAAAATTATTTTAAGAAGCGAAGTGTTGTCCGATTTACTTCTTATCAAGTGAGTGTATAGTCACTTTCATCTTACACATAGATATGAAGTATTTTATATAAATTATGTGCTATGTGTGTGTGTGTGTATATATATATATATATATATATATATATATATATATATATATGTGTGTGTGTGTGTGTGTGTGTGTGTGTGTGTGTGTTATCTGTTTACCTGAGATGTTCGCTGGATGAAAGATCTATACTTCTTTCTTTCAGATCTGAAACCTTTTCCTTCAGATCTACACTTTCTCATCTCAGATCTAAACTTTTTCTTCAAGATCTAAACCGTATACTTTGAGATCTATGTTGGATGAAAGATCTGAACTTCTTTCCTTCAGATCTGAACTTTTTCTTCAGATTTAGACCGTATATGTATTTTATGCTTTGAAAGTTATGTTGGATGAAAGATGTAAACATTATTTTTCAGATCTAGACTGTATATGTATTTTATGCTTTGAAAGTTATGTTGGATGAAAGATGTAAGCTTTGTTTTACAGATCTGGACCATGTATGTATTTTATATCTACAAATATGTTGGGTAGAACATGGGTAGATGAAATAGATGATGTGTGATAAAATGATGAGAGGCTTCGATGTTTACGATGTTTAAGATGAACCAGTCGTCTAGCGGAGTATAGATGACGACCACGGACTTTTCTTGGCAGTCCAGTGGAACACTAGCAGGCTCGCAACCTGTAGGTGTTTTTTTGAAGATGTACTCCATCCCCCCCCCCTCCATGGTTGCCTTACGGACACATATGGTTGAGGAATCCCCTTAGCAGTAGTGCCCATCCCGATGAAATTCCTTAGGATATGTCCCTTATAATAGATGCTTTAGGGACGTAAAGTGAGGATAACGGGAACGGGTACTCGGGTTAGTGATTTGATGAAAATAAATAATGAACTTATTATTGTGGGTTGAAAACCCTATATGTTCACCAGGCTCCCCATCCTGACCCACTCGGTTTTCTTGTATTACAGGTAGTGGCAAAAGCATAGTTGGATGACTTGACGAGAGATTATGGATTTGAGGTCAGATTGTGTTTTGTGGCCTAAGATGTTTATTTTTTTTTTTGGTTTATGCTTATGGTCTGTATCGATGATTGACATCCCGAGTTTTTGTAATATAATGAAAATACATTTCTTTAAGAAATGCTTTGATAAATTTATATCATATTTTGTTTTGGGAACAAATTCCGCAATACTTTTCTTAAGAAGTTACTCTGATTTTTATTAAAAAACATAAACGAAATCGGTCTTTTCTGGCCGTAAAAATGGGGATGTCACAATTGTGTTATAAAAAATGGCAGTAAATGACTCTTGGTTAAGTGTTGTTGTGGTGATTATATCTTTAGACTCTGGGCATCATGGATGAGTGAAGAGCAATCATTTCAAATCAAATTTCTTATTATTGATCATAATTGTGCTAGAAATTTCAAACATGGTTCAACTGTTAAGTATAAATATATTGGTAGTCATTTCACTATATAAGTTCTTGAGAAAGATAAATTCAATGTTAGGATACTAAGGGAAGATGTGAAAAATTAATTTGGAATATAAGTTAGGAGAGCCAAGCAACATGCAGTATCCCTTATTGAAGGTACCATGGTAGAACATTATGCAAGTTTGTGGTCTTATGATGAGGAGATCAGAAGGTCTAATCCAGACTTAACTCTAAAGTTGTCTACTAACTCTATGCTAGAAACACACCCACCCCAAAAATCACAACCTACAAGCTTATCTTGAACTTCTTCACAAAAGATAGCTTCTCTCTAGCTGCCATGAACTCTTAATTTATCTATATCTTCATATTTTCGACTTCACTTGTGTCTCCATTGCAAGTAGTTCATAGTCGGTTGGGATATCTAGGGTCCAACTCGTGGAAACCACCGTATGAGAAGCTGGTTGATGATGTTATTGTGGATTGTATTCAAGAATAAAGACGAAGGAAGAACCTAACTAGGGTTTGTCCGCTTTATAAAGGGGACCACATGACACGGAAGCTAACTTGGAGAAGTGTGCTACAATGTATCTTATGTGGACCTCCACTTCAACAACAAGTATTCTACGTTGGCATCCACATCATCAAAAAATTTCATATGTGGTCTGGTTACCTATCATACAAGGTTAAGAGACTTTTTTAACCAGTAAAATAAGACTACATTTCCCTTAGAGTACCAAAAAAATGACTTTTTAAAACAAACAAGAAAATTTTGTAGGGCTAAATTGACGTTTTCCTAATATAATATACAAAATAACAACTATATTTTCATTATTTTGTATATATATATATATATATATATATATATATATATATATATATATATATATATATTCAATGGAAGCTTCCAAAGTTTGACAATTTTTAATGTCGGCCATATCGACCTGCTATAGCAGCCAGTTGCCACAATAGAAAATTTTGTTAATTGGTTTTAGCGAAAATTTCTAACACTAAGGTGGTGGTGGTGGCGGCGGCAGTGATGGGGTAATGGCGAAGGTAAGTCAATGATTGCAATAGTTGTGTGTGTGTTTGTGAGGGTGAGGCTTGGGGGTGAGTGGGTAAAAGGTGGGGTTGGCAGTGGCGGTGTTGGGGCTTAGGAGTGGGTGGGTGGTGTTGAGAGAGGTGGCATGAGAGTTGGTGTGCATTTTATATTTTAGAAAAATTTAGACTTAGAAAATATAGAAAACAATAATTATCATTTTTCTAAAATTTTCTAAGTTCTTTGTAGAAAATTTTCATTTTTTGTGAAAATTTTAGATAAAATGTTGAAGTAAAAGCGTTTCCTATTGTGACCCTTCTTTAACCTGAGGACATAATATAGTGGTCGACCCAACAAAATAGACAGAATATAAATATAGTGGCTTTTATATGTATTTTCCCTATGCAAAAGGCCCATTTACATGATCAAATCATCAGTATTTCAAATAAGAAATCGAGCTGATTTCTTAGTGGACTTGGTTTCTATTTCTATCTCATACTTACAAAACCTCATCATCTTGTTGATATATCGACTCATCTTCAATAGGCAACGATGGCGGTGTTCCTGGCGGAATGGCGGCGGCACCATTTTCTCCGGCGCACACGCAAAGAGCCTCAGCTTCACGAAGAACACCATCCACCTCGATTTGACCGGACAATTCATTGATGTATTGTAAAAGTGTGTCAAATCCCATTTTCTCTCCCATAATCTTGGCTCGATTCCGTTTCAAGATTGCTATACAGATGTAAAGATGAAGATGCTCACTTGGATAATGAGTCCATAATACCTCCCATAATCTCAATAATTTATCGTATTCAAACTCCCTGAAATTCATTCGATAAATAACTAATAATAATTTTTTCATCATTGTAAATTTATATAACTGAATTTTCTATTTTACTTATTGTTGTAAGAAAAAGTTTGACTTGCCTTTTGAATTGTATAAGAATCCATCGGAAACAAAAGAAACAATTCAAGCAATCTTTCTGCTTGAAATAATTGTGCAACGGGCTGTCTAACAATTCCACAAGCTGTGATATTGAAGAATCAAAATTGTCAGAAAATAACAATGTACTTTTTTTTTAAAGTAGGATGCTATAATTGGTTAGAGATTCTTCAAAGTACAATGCTTAAATAGGACAAAAAAAACACAGAGAAAGGAAAGAGAAAGAGAACCTTTGAGAGTGCAAAGAGTTGGGAGTGCATGCCATTCTGGTCACGGTTGAAATTTGGTCCAAGGCGTTCCATTAAAGAAACAAAACACCAAAATGATTCCGATTCATCTTCCATGATGAATAATATTGGTGATAGGAGATCACTCATACCCTAAACAACATGTATAATATAATATGTATTGCTTTTATTTTTATTTATTAAATTAAATAATAAAACAATAACATATTTCACATTTTTATCTATTAAGTCGTTCTTTTTGTATTAAGTCAAAAAGGATTGAATGAGAGTAAATGACAATTACCTGACAATAACCAAGGTCAAAATTGTAAAATGAGTAGGTCACCAGTATGTTGTGCAAAAGATCCACATTAGGGTTTTCATCTCCTTCATAAAACGGATGTGATCTGTCCGTCCTTACCTTGTAAAAAAGATTAAAATTAAATAAAATCGTGTAAGTAATTTAAAAAATATAAAAGGTCTTTTATCGCATATTATAAAATAAATATTAGGGTGTGATGAATCTGTAGTTATACCACATCCTTTTCGATTAAACTCTTCCTGTCTCTAAATTTTGAAAATCTTTTTGCCTGCTCTGGAAAAATGCTCTGCACAATATAAGTTTTTGAAAAAAATAAATTATATTTCTTAATTAATTGGGCCTAAAAAAATATAAAATTGAGCACAAACCTGCCATTGGTTTCTAATAATTTCATATTCTGACTTTTTCACAGCCATAAAATGTTGTCTTTCTGTATATGTAGAGTCATATGCATAATATCCCAATAATATTGGCCAAATCTGCATCATGTGTTGTAAAAATTAAAATTAAAATACATACCTGATTATAACTACTTCCAATTTTATTTTATTTACTTATTAGGACACTGTACTTTGGAAAATATAAAAATCTACCCAATTATATTCTAATTCGATGATATTGCTATAAATGGGTAGATTTTTCAAAGTATAATGATGTAATAGGAAGAAATGAAAGTAGAAAGCTCTAGTAAAGTAAATATCACTGTAAGTGGGTGGATTTTTCAAAGTATAATCCTGTGAAACAAATGAATAAAAGTATGTTGCCAATTTTTGCATACCTCTTTTCGTAAACTGTGCTCCACTCCACCATAGAATATTCTCTTTTTCAAAGCGTTTAAATCCTCAACTCGGCCTTCAGAATCCAAAAACGTAGCCCACTGCACAAATATGTGGAATTAGGGAAGGAATGGAATGGAATGGTTCATTCCATTTTCCATAGGAATGTAAGAAACCTGTTTGTTCACTCGATGGAATGGAATGGAATGGACCAATCCTGAGGGAATGGGGATGGAATGAAAAATTGCAATACACCTCATTTTATTAATTGCTATTGACAAAAAAAAGTATAGAACTTCATATTATTTTATTTAACGAAAAAAAATATCATTTTATTGTAACTTATCTGGTGTTTCACGAGCTTTTATTATGTTTAGTTTTTTAAATTTGTAGATAAACATTCATTAACAATAATCTACTCCATTCCTACATTTTTCATTCCATTCCATCCAACCAAACAGACCCTATGCTTTACTAGAAGATTCAAAATGGTATGCAAAAGCAAATGTTACCTCTTCATGTCCCAAAGAAGGCTGCCTTGGTTTTCCCCATACCAGTGATGTTTTATCAAGCTGCCAAAAGATTTAAAAAAGCAACAGGACCCAAATGAATACCATAATTTTACTTGTAATGATGATAATGAGCAATAGTTGACTACATTATATAACATGTATTTAGATCTTTATTCTAGAAATGGATGTTAATGTTACCTCAAAAGGGTCAGAGGGTATAGGAGCTTCAATGGAGGCTATTTCCTGAGGTCTTTCTTGGTTATTCTTCTTGTTTTCATTAGTTCCAGTGTCATCAAAGAGGCTTTCACGAAATAATTGGGAGGTTGTTTCTCGTGCAAATCTTGTCACAAGGGAGAATTTTTCCAAAACCTGAATTGAAATATCACGTTTATGCCTACTACCACCATCTTCGAGTCTTTCTTGATTATCACTGAAGGGCGAATCGGTAAATGAAGATGAAGATAAAGCTCTTGGAAGTTCCATTGAAGATAAAATTCTCTGTTCGAGACATTAAATATAAGAAATCCAAGATATACCCTTACATACATGATGAAAGTAGAAAAGATTGGCTTGAAACCAAAAGTTTCACCTGAAGAGGATCTTGAAAGTTATTTACAAGAAACACATTTGTATCTTCTGCAGACCTGTGGTGATAATTGACTTAAAATCATATACTAGAAGGGTAATCATGTAAAAAAAAAAAATTGTTTCATTAAAAATTACAGGTGAGTTATATTGCATAAATACAAATACCAACCTGGCAATAAAAACATGTTGCTTAACTGTAGCAATAAACTCTCGTAGTCCTCCATTATAGAAGTAAAGGGGAGGATACGCGAGGCCTGAATAAAGTTCCAATCATGGTAAACTTAACTACTATAATAATATTTACTAACATAACATAATAATTTTATATGTAATTAATATTAATAAAAAAAATGGACCAAATATGGTGCAAAAGAATGCATGGGCATACCAGATGAGAGAACAACAATAACATATTGCCAGCCAATAGCTGGAGTGTGCCTACGAATTGATCGGATATCAGCAAAAGACACTGCTCTTATGGTATACAAATTTTTATCTGCATAAAGAAACAATTTCATAAGATCATTAATTTGGTAATAGTGGATAAAAATCTAATGAGGTATGTGATTAGATGTTCTAACCTCTCTCTGAGAGTCTAGCATTTGAGGTTTGCCCTGTATAAGGTATCCATGACTGTTATGAAACAAAGAACTGAATCTTACAATCATAACAAAATATCCAACAAACATATATCATAAACAAATAAACATTAATTTTACAACAATAGAACATTACCATAAATAATAAAGAATCTTGCTTAATCAACTTCAAACGCCCGCTGATCCTTACTGTGGCATATTGACTTGGATGAATTGTCACGTGATCCTTCATGTATACTGTTTCTGCATTTTCTGGGTCAATGGGATTGTTTTGATTACTAGTATCATTCCCAGCCATGATTGAGGAGCCCTGAGACATAAACCTAAATCAATTTTGCATCTGTAGCTTTTCAATTAGGTCAATCATGTTCATAAAAATAAATAGATAACACTCGTCTTGTATCACCAGATAACCAAGAAATCGAAAGATCACCACGTTCAGGTTGTACTACTGCAGGCATTACCAAACTTATGCGTTTAATTTGCTAAACTGATGAATATCTTCATGGTCGTATTATGTTTTAAAAAACTCAAAGGCAAGCATCAATAGATTCAAGTTTAGTTTTATTCGATTGTAAGCAACAAATACAAATGAATGCAAGTCGTTCAGGAGCTACATAAATGTAAATACCGCGCGATAGATTTCAAATTAGATCAACTCTACACCAAAAAGACCCCAAATGCAGAGGTTTTTTGCTAAAAGTTGAGACACGAACGCGTGGAACAATCATCAAACCTGATTGAACGCTTATGAACTACTATTAACGATAATGTTCTCGGGAGCCCTAAATTACACACGAACGAAAACTCAAGTGCAAACAAACTCCGCCATTATAAGCTTCCAAATTAATTCAATGGAAAATTACAATTACAAGCCGAATTATTCAAATTTAACGATAAAAAAGGGAGTGCAACCATAGATAAATAAAAAATCGGGTAAGTTGTGTATTGCTTACTTGTTGGGACGCGGCAGCGTAATCAGCGTCGTCCGCCAAATCATGAATCTCCGTTTCATCCATCGCCGCCGGTGGTATAGGGAAATACGGGGATTTGTCAGCTGATTTTTTTTTGGATTTTGGGGATTGAGACAGAGAAAAAAAGGGGAGAATCGAGACCTGCTAACAATTTCAGGATGTTTGGATAGAGAGATTCCGCCTAACTTGCAAATAACGGCAACTATTCCCGAAATTTACAAAATTTGTCCGTGAACTTTCAGTTAAAGTTATCTTTAACCCCTAAACTTTAAAGAATCTAATGATTGGTACATCGACTTATTGACTCTTGACTCGATTCTTGCCGATTTGAGCCAGGTTTGTTGAAAGTTGATTTTAGCCTTTCAACTTCGAAATTAAGATTTGTCTAAATAACTACGACCCATCTATCTATTATTTTGAAATAACTGTCACGCATCTAAAAAAATTCCTAGATTTCTATATATTTTTTTTTTTAACGGCAGATTTTTATATGTTTATATGAGTATTTTTTAATGTGTTTAGAAAACAAATATAAGAACCATTAATTATAAAAATATTATCATGATTAAATTTGAAATGCATTAATTATATAGAATATTCTCCATAATTAACATATTTCATATTTTTGAATGAAAAATATTTCATACAATTAATGAATTTCACATTTAATTATGTTAATATTTTTCATAATTAATGTTTCTTATGTGTGTCTTATATTATGAGAACTAAAAAAACGTATGAACTTGCGAACTCATAATTAATTCATCATTTTTCAAAATAAAAAACATCAATTTTCTCCAAATGGTACGTCTAAGCCATATCTAGGCTCAAAAAAAATTGACAATTTTTTTATTTATTTTCGAAGTTTGCATGTATGCACAATCAGCAGTCATATGAACTGCTGATGAGCACAATCAATAATCATATGGACTGCGGATGTGCACAATCAGCAGTCATATGGACTACTGATGAGCAATGTTGTTGATTGTCCTCTCCTAAGAGGTTTTCTCCATTGATGTCTGTTTTTAATTTCCACCACCATTTAGAGAGAATAGTTAAGTTGAAATTTCTCAAGCAACCTATACCGAGACCTCCAAAGCATTTTGGAGACACCACCTTTTGTCATGCAACCCAATTGATATTCTTTTTTGAATCATCTCCTCCCCACAAGAAAGTCCTCCTCACACCTTCCAATTTTCAAATAACTTTTTTCGGAGCTTTAAAGATAGAAAAATGGTATAGAGGTAAACTTTCAAGGACCGATTTCGTAAGAGTCAAGCGACCTCCAAATGAGAGATTTTTAACTTTCCACTTGTTCAATCTAGTGTTAAATCTCTTAACAATCAGGTTCCAACTTTTACTAAGTTTCATGATATTATTAAGAATATACAAACCACAACTGTGAAAGTCAAAAATATACATGCCTAGTTGAGATGTGATATGATTTCATTGCAATTCCTAAGACACAATCTAATATATTGTTGTATCGAGTAGTTGAATCATAGTCTCTTACATTAAAAAAGGTTGCATGTGTAGCATCACCAACTATGTTAAATTCCCCCAATCCATATATGATGTGTGAACATTAACAATTATGGACCATAATTAGTAGTTATATATGGATAAAGCGGGCATGATATACATATGGTGATGTTCATGGATTGAAACAAATGTTGTGGAATTATTTTTTGATATTCATGGATCGAAATCTAGGGGTGTATGTGGTTTTCGGGGACTTTAATGTTGTTAGATACGCATCATGATTGGGTTACGTGCTCTCTCAGTCGGTTGCGACTACTTTTAATAATTTTTTTGGAGGCTAATATGATTGATATTCCCATGATAGGTAGACGGTTTACGTGTGTAGATAGCAATGGAGAAAAAATAAAGCATGTTGGAGTTTCTAATTTTTGAAGACTTAAGTGATCGTTTTCCTAATTTATCTGTTATGGTTCTGGATATGTTGTGGTCTGATCATTGCCCCCATTATGTTAAAGAACCAAGAAAGTGATTACAGGCCTACGACCTTCAAATTGTTTAATTATTGGTTGGATATGGAGGAGTTTGATGTTGTTGTTCGACATGCTATGATTGATTTCCAAGGAAGAGAAAGAGAAAGCAAGTGTGTTTATTTCAAAAATAAGTTAAAAATTATCAAAGGAAGAATGAAGCAGTGGAAAGCTTCAATGCGGGCAGAAAAAGTTGGTCAAAAGAATGATTTGATGCAAATCTTTGGTGTTATTGATAATAATATTGATGTAGGGATCATCTCCATTGAATGTTCTAATGGGAGGTGGAATATACTTAAAAATATTAGTGATATTGAGGCTTGTGAAATGGAAGATGTGTTACAGAAGTCGAGAATAAAATGAGGTGTGGAAGGTGATGAAAATTCAAAGTTTTTTTTTCACGGGTTTCTCAAGAAGAGAAGGAGGGAGATGATGATTTGTGGTGTTTTAGTGGATAGAGTTTGCCTTTCAGATCTAGGGGCTGTGAAGCAAAAATTTTTCAACTATTATGCTAAGAGATTTAAGCCATTTGATGGGGTTCATATACTTCACTGTAGTCCTGGGTTTAAAGCCTTAGAGGTTTCATTTTCTATTGAGATGGAGCTGTGGTTTTCTGAAACCAAAGTTACGTCTACAGTT
Organism: Lactuca virosa; assembly: GCF_052849685.1. Classification (NCBI taxonomy): domain Eukaryota; kingdom Viridiplantae; phylum Streptophyta; class Magnoliopsida; order Asterales; family Asteraceae; genus Lactuca; species Lactuca virosa. The sequence goes on along the minus strand of NC_136433.1, from coordinate 162,599,116 downwards.
TGTTCATGTGGCAGTGATCAAGCTCTATGTTCTGATGGTTTTTCCTTTCGGGTTTTCAAAAAGTATTGGGACTTGTTAACAAATGATGTGTTCGACTTTGTGCAAGAGTTTTGTGATACAAGGTTGATTCCTAATTATAGTGATTCCTCCTCTATTACTCTCATTCCGAAGTTGGATAGTCTAATTAGTGTTAAGGATTATAGGCCTATTAGGTTAATTGGCTTGAATTATAAAATTATTGCTAGTTTTTAGCTAATAGGTTGGCAGTGGTTGTGGGTAATGTTGTAAGCACGAAACATATTGCTTTCATTAAGGGTTGCCAAATCATTGATGATTCGTTGATGGTGAATGGAATAGTTGATTAGATGCGCAAAAAATGATGTTTTTAAAGTTGACTTTAAAAAAGCTTATGATTCTTTAAGCCGTGATTATTTAGATCAGGTGATGTCTTTCATGGGGTTTAGAGTCGTTTGGAGGGGGTGGATTAGAGTTTGTCTGCAGTCTGCTAGATCTTTAGTTTCTATGAATGGAAGTTTGACTACAAATTTTTCATTTGGGTCATGGGTTGAGACAAGGAGACCGTTGTATCCTTTCATCTTTATTATAACTATGGAGGGTTTACATGTAGCTATGGAGCATGTAGTATTACATAGGGTTTTTAGAGGTGTTCATATTGGGGAGAACTACATGCTTATTTCTTATATTTTTTATGCAGATGATACATTTTTATGGGTGAATGAGACGTGGAAAACATAAAAAAATCTTATTACTTGGCTTACGGTTTGAAAATAAACCTCTAAAAGTCTAATCTTCTTGGAGTGGGGGTTGACTTAGCAATACTCAACCTATTGCAACTATCACTGGATGTGGGGCGTCAACCCTTCCCTTTGTGTATCTTGGGTTGCCAGTCGATGATCTCATATCTAGATCGAACGGCTGGAAAGTGGTCGTGGATCGTTTCAAAAAACGTCTTTCGAAGTGGAAACTTAAAATGCTTTCTATAGGGGGTCGTCTTACATTGATTAAGTCAGTTCTTGAGAGTTTGGGGATCTACTACATGTCGTTGTTTAGACTTCTAGTTGGTGTTTCTTAATCTTTGGAGTCTACCTGAGCTAGATTCTTTTTGGGGTGCAGAACCATATGAACAGACGTTGAGCTGTGTGAAGTAGGATATTATTTTAAAATCTATAGGTAATGTGGGTTTAAATGTTGGGAATTTGCCATCTTTTAATTTTGCTTTGTTATATAAGTGGAGGTTGCCTTTTTTAATGATTTTAACTCTCTTTGGGTTAGAGTCATTAAAGCTTGTTATGGGTTGCTGGGTGGATTTGATAAGGATTATGCTAGAAGTGGGAGAAGGGGGTATGGACTAGGATTTTGGGCGTGATTAATCAGTTGCATGATATGGAAATTGTTTCGTTGTCTTCTATGAGTAGAGTTGTGGGGAATGAGGGGGATACAAATTTTTGGACAAATTTGTGGTGTAGAAACGAACCCTTTCAAAATCTTTTTCTTATATTGTTCGCTCTTACGGACAATCAAAATGCGGTTGACAAAGGCTTTTGGTTTATGCAAAATTGGAGATTTTCTTGGAGACGTGATATTTGGGGCGGTGAATAGAGCACTTAAATCTTTACTTTGATGTCTTTGTTGGAGGAGGTCACCATCACTGATTCTTTGGATAGATGAAGGTGTGATTTGGAGTCGTCAGGTGATTTCACAGTCAGATCAATGTGACAACAGATTGATAGTGTGGTTCTCCCAATTGTTTACATACCTATTAGGTGGAATAGGTTTGTTCCTATAAAGGTCAAGTCTTTTGTTTGGCGGTTAGTTCGTGATCGTCTTCTTACTCGAGTGAACTTGGATAAAAGAGGGATTGAGGTTGACTAAACTCAATGTCCTATTTGTTCTTGCCATTTGGAAGATGTCGATCATATATTCTTCTCTTGTGATTTAGCTCGTGAGATATGGAAAAGAATGCAGGTTTTGATAGAATTGGATATTCTTTTATTTTTTGAACATCACATATATGTGTTTCAATGGATTGATTTACATACGGTGGTCCAGTTCAAACGGAAAATCTTTGAATCGGTTTTTATGATACTTTTTTAGGGTTTTGTGGTTTTGCAGAAATGTTATGGTATTCCGACAACAATATATAAAACTACCATGTTTGGTAATATTATAGCTTTTGCATTTAAACGGTTTTGCAATAGAAATACTAACGCCAATCATACCTAGATTGTGTGGGTCAAAAACCCGCTCATGGTATTTTGAACTTTTATTTAAAATTTATGTAGTTAAAAAAATATATATGATGAGTTACAACAATGGTTAATTAAAGAGCCTAACAAAACTAGGTTAAATACTCTACTAATCTACTTTAATAATTTTTTTTGTTGTATGTTAAACTTTTATTCATTTTACCACATGTCATTTTGTGGTTGTTTTAAATTAAATTTTTCCACATGTTATTATATTTTTTTCTATTTTATTAAATTCCACATTATATTTAAATATAATAATTGTAATAATATAATAATAAATGGATATCAATTTCATTAATGTAGTTTCCTTTTAATTTCAAAATTCTTAAATTGAAATCAAATTATTTCCTTTGTTTATTTATCTAAATTAAATGTGAGCATTTTAATTTCAATAATTCAATATTTTCTCATTTTTCTTATAAATTTAAACTTTTTAATGCAATTTTCCTTCTAGTTTTAAAATTCATAAATTAAAGCCTAACTATTTATTTGTTTGTTTATTTACATTATTTGTTTAAATTTAAAAATGAAATGAACATTTCAATTTCTATAATTCAATATTTTTTTTATTTGTTTTATAAATTCAAACTTTTAAATGTTTAGACATTCATATTTAACCTTTTTTAATAAACTTATGTAGTATACGAGTCTCACAACTAGTTTTCTACTCTAATAAATCAAAATCCATTTTGCCACATGTTAATCTCATGAATTTTGATACTTATCATTTTATGTTATTTTTGAAATAAATAATATTCACTTGTTAGTTTCTGTTTTTTTTTTCAATTTTTAAAATTAAAAAACCAGATAATACTTATATTTATATATATTATTATATATATTATGTATTAATGTAATGAATCTATGTAATCTATTAAATGTAAAGAATGTAGTAATAAATTACAATAAATGTTTTTTTTTTTGAAACTTTATTTTAAAAAATAGTTAATTTTTATATTTAACTTTTTTTAATCAATTCATATAATATATGAATCTTACCCTTAATAATTGAACTACAATATCATTGTTGGGATCTCAAGCCCTTTATAGTTCTACGGCCTTAATGTTTCACATAATTTGTCAATACTCCGTTTATATGTACCTTATAAACTCGTGTTTCTAAAAGCAAAATCAATATTTTCTATAGAGAAGGTAACATTGAAATTATTTTTCTATTGTCTTAAAAGCTAAATGACGACACATCAAATTAACTATAAACTACAGACATTCTATAAATTAAAACAAAAAAAAAAATTGAAATAAACTTCAAAATTCCAAACCGTCTTAATATTAAAAAAAATAAAAATAATAAAAAACTCATGGCCTTCTATACTAAGAGAAAAAAGTTACTCACAAAAGAATAAATCTGGACTGTCAGAAAATTAACGGTGCAGATTTAAGCTCTCTTTTTTTCTTTTTGTTAAAAATAGGAATGGCAACAATCATTTTCTTGCAATATAGAATTGCCAATATGGGAATATGCATGAATATTTTTTCATAATTTAGTTTTAGTCCATAAACTTTGCAGAATAAAAATTTAGACCACCAACTCTTAGATAAGTGACAGAAAGATTGTGTGGTATAGCGTAGAAAGATTGTATGGTATAACATAGTAATATATAAGTTCTTTTAGGTAGTATTTTTTTTAGATGAAAAATCTGATATATTTAAAATCTAAGCCTTTATATATTGAGAAGTTGGTATGTTTGTGGTTTGTTTTTATGTGAATGAGGTGTTAGTTGGAAGTTTGTATACCTTATGATTTATAACTAGGGTGTAAACGAACCAAACGAACACAAATGATGGTCTATTCATGTTTGTTCGTTTAAGTTAGCCGAACAAACGAACGAACACAAACGGATAAAAAACGAGTTTTCTTGTTCATGTTCGTTTGTTTAATAAATTACACTGTCCACGTTCCTTTTGTTTATGTTCGTAAACATGCTGAACGAACATAAACGAATGAAGATAAACAAACATAATTAAACATATAATATTGTAATGTAATCAAACACAATTGAACACATATGAATATAAAATAACTTAAATGAATGAACATAAACAGACATTCGCAAACATAATTGAACGAACGAGACCATTGTTCATGTTCGTTCGTTTAACTAAACGAACGAGAATTTGTGTTTATGTTAGTTCATTTATTAAATGAACGAACATAAACGAACTTTCTGTCGAACAGTTCACGAACAATTCGTTGAACGTTCATTTTGTTTAGAGCCCTACTTATGACATTGTTAGGGTCTGTTTGATATGCGTCTGACCGAGTTGGGTCAGACGTTTTTTGCTGACTCGGTCAGACAAACTTGTTTGTTAAGCGATTTATTGATGTCTGACTGGGTAAGAGATATCTGAATGAAAAAGATATGAGATATCTCCTGACTGAGAAAGATTCCAAACGTGCCCTTGCCCTACGTTCAAGTTTCAACGCCTCCATCTCGTTTTTTTTCTCTTTCAACTATTGACGATTTGAGACTCACCCACCACCGATCGACGCTGCACTTCTACCAATCGAAGATCTCTTCTAATCAGGTATGATTTCTATCTTCTTAGTTTCGTTTTTCATATATATATCCGATTTTTCCTGTTGTGTTCTGATTTCTTGTTGTTCTCTTCTGATTTGTTGTTCATTCTGATTTCTTGTTGTTTCTCTTCCGATTTGTTGTTTCTTTTTCGATTTGTTGTTAATTCCAATTTCTTGCCTTTGTCTGCCCTTGCCATGTGTTCTGATTTGCTATCCAATTTGATTTTTCTGCTTGAGAAGTTATAAGTCTGATGCAGATTGTTAAATCTAATGTTGTATTGCGTTTTTTTTTTCTCTATTCACATTGAGATTCTTAAATTTGATGCAGATTTTTTTTTACGTAGAAATCTAGTGCATAATTTTTGTTTGAAAGAGAAATATGGTGCAAAATTTGCATTATGATATTTGTTAAGCTAAGTGATATGTTATCTTGCTTGTTGACTTTTTTGATTTGCTAGTTAGTTGATTGATTTGCTAGTCATGCTTTAATTTGTTGGATTCAAACTTAGAACATCATAGCTTTTGCAAAGATGTTTTTGCTGTTGAATACATAGATATATATATTTGTTAAATGCTGATTTTGCTGTTAAATGTTCATTTTTGCTGATTTTTGTTGTTGAATGTTGATTTTGAAGTTCACTTTTTATGGAATGGTTTCTAATTGATGTTAAGATCTTTTATGTCCATAAACAAACGATTTTGATTGATGTTAAGATACATATTTTTTCTGTTGAATATTGATTTTGCTCATAAACAAACGACTGCTTTATGATTGATGTTAAGATCTTCTATGTCCTTTTGAATTGAGTTGATTTTTGGTGGCCGATATGGAGATAAGGATGGAATGGTGTAGGTAAGGGGTTTTATGGATGGATGGGGTTATGGTGGAGGTTCAAGATGGGTGATAATAGAGGTTAAAGTACGGTGAAGAAGATGATGATGCAGTGATAGTGACGTGAAGAAGATGAGGGTAAAATTGTCATTTTTCCTAAGTCAGCACATTCAGTCAGATGTACAATCAAACAACATGGTTTCTTAATCAGTCAGAATTTCTTACCCAGACAGACCTTTCCCAGTCAGCACTTTCTCAGTCAGAAACTATCAAACGGGACCTTAGTGTTCAAGTTGTCAAGCATAATCGATGGAATTTACATTGTTGCGTTCACATTTTCGAATCTTTTAAAGTCTAAGGACTAAGTTTGTACTTATCTCCAAACTTATGTCCGAAATAGGAATATCTTAAAGTTAGTGCATTATAGAATCTTTGCGGACCCTCACTTTTTAATCACCTTCTTCTTCTTCTTTCCATCTCTCTAATTCTCTTCCGGCGAGTCCGAGCGAGAGAGTGAGAGAGAGAGACATACAAACACTGTAACACAAATCCAGAATTTCCATATATTTTGGAAACACCATCGGAAAATATGGAGTTCAAGGATCGGAAAACTTTGCCAGTTTCCAAATCTGGTAACGACGACGACCGTCGAAATGTCTCCTCTCCGATGACCAGAACCGGCGTTTACGCCGCCGTCTCTTACATGGCTTGTGCAGGTTCTCTTTCTCTCTCTCTCTAGAATCAAACTCCATTTTCATTTTCAGAACATTTACGAAGGTTAATGAATAACGATGCATTTCATGGATATCGGTGTGTTCGTATTATCGCACACGAAATTCACAGAATGAAAGTGGATCTGTAAAGTGGATCCACTGATTATGGTGTAACAGTTTATGTGTGTCGTGAGGTTCTAAGAACCATTCATGGTGCGACATGGTTAAAACACTGTATGATCTGATGTATATCTTACCTAAACTATTTGACCATAAGTTAATTAAATATTTAAAATATATTTCATTATAGAGAATATTAATAAGATAATTTAAAATAGTTAAATATTGGACTCTTTTAGGTGGAAAGAGCAATAGCATTATTGGGTTTTGCCATTTGGTGCAAATTCCCTCACTTTTGGAATATTATCCGGTAGTTCATAATTTTCTACATAAGTACCTTACTATTTATGTCCCCAAAAATCTTTCCGATACATTAGTTATCAGCAATTGATTAAACAGTTATTGTTGTATTTGAAAAATATTTTAGATAAATCAGTACAGTAATTAATTAAACAATTTTCTTAAAATGCATGTTATACAGTAATTAATTAAATAATTTTCTTAAAATATATGTTGTATGGTACTAGCTAAAAAATTAGGTGTTAACTTATAAAAAGTAACGTTTGATAAAAAACTAACTGATAAAGTAATAGAAGATATAACAACGTAAAAATACATTTAGATAAATATCTTTTTATAATTAATTAATAGTATATTTAAAATTTAAAAATTTCTAAAAAACCTAGTCTAAACTTTTTAAAATATTATTTAATATTTTTTTTGAAAACCAGTTAACATGTTAGTTATCATCGTACAACGAATGAGAAACTAAACCTTTTTGTATGTTATTTTAAAATGATAGTAATTTATAAGGTAGATTATAAGTTACTTTTTATAACAACCTAAAAAGGTTTGAAAATTAGTTAGTTTACAAAAAAATGTTATCTACTCTAATAAATGAATGTTTTTTTTTTCCATATGTCATACTCTCATTCAATTTGTCAAATATCATTTTGTGGTTATTTTGAATTAATTTTTTTTCACATGTCATTTTATGAGTTTTTTTCTATTTTATTAAATTCAATATAATATTTTAATATAATAATTGCAATAAATGTAATAATAAATTAATATCAGTTTCATTAATGAACTTACATTTTAATTTCAAAATTCTCAAATTAAAGTTCATTAGTTTCTTTTGTTTATTTATTTAAATTATTTGTTTAAATTTAAATATATAAAAAACATTTCAATTATAATAATTCATTGTTTTTTCTTATTTTCTTATAAATTTAAAGTTATTAAATATTTTGACCTATATATTTAATTTTTTTTAAATTAACCTATGTAATATATGAGTCTCACAACTATTGTATTAATAGATATGAAAAATTTTCGCAAAATTGTTTGAAATCTCATCGTGCGATTAAAAATATAGAACTGTGTTTTTGAATTTGACATTTGTTTCCATTTGGAATATTTTTTGGAAAAATTGTTTTATTAAAATATATTATTCAATTAAATATAGGAAAGAGAATCACAAGCATTCTTGTCTGATGTGTGTTTGTGGCCATGATACATGCAATATTGTACCAGCTGGTGGTTTTTAAGTACGAATTTTCTGTTACATGTACTTCAAAGATATCTTTTTTGACACAAAGGTGGGTGTTTGGAGCATTAATTGCCAAAAAGATACACATATCTTAATGCTATAAAGGTTGACAGAAAATATCAAAAGCCTTTAACTTAGTGTTACTTTTAGTTTGATAATGAAATTCGAAAATTAATTTAAAATGGAGTTACAAGTTTACGTTTATAATAATGTGGATTAATTTGGTTCTTCCCATTTTATTAAAACCCAATGAAGTTAGAAAAAATGACAACCAACTTTGTTTATATCTTTTTCAGTAGTGTAAAAAAGTTTATTAGTCATGTCCTTAAACATCTACAAATAGTCAATTACCCAAAGGCATCATAGTTGTTTGATTTAATTAACAATAAAACACTTTAGTTTACTACATTTTTGTATTATTTTTAAACGATTAATATCATAAATATGTAACCAAGTTCTATCAAAAGATAAGATAAGTAAGTTGGACTTTTGTCTATAAAATATCATTAAAATAAGGGTATTTTGTGAACAAAATATTCAATTTTCTTACCTTATGTCATTTTTTTAAATCGTTGTATTTTGTGAAAAAAGAAAAAACAAGTTATTCATTGCTCATTTACGAAATTAGTTTTTTTTTTTTATAAAAAAAAAACTGTGACTAATTTTGACCATATCTTTATGTTGATTTTGCAGTTCTTTTGATCATGTTCAATAAAGCCGCTCTTTCATCATATAAATTTCCATGTGCCAATGTTATTACTCTTTTCCAGGTTCCCCTCATCAACTTAGTCCTTTATTTTGACCTCGAAAGGTCAAACTTAGTAATTTTCAAATCCAAATTTTATGTATGTACATCGTAGATAACAATTTTTCTCGATACATAACAATTATTATAAAGCCATCAATTTTAACAATTTATAGAGTTATACAGTATAATATTTTTCAAACATAAATTGTTATGTATGGAGAAAAACTATTATGTACGAATCAGATCTCTAATTATATTTTCTTTCTGTTTTAGTTCACCACAAACCCAACTACAAATTATTTCCCTATTATTATAAAGCCATCAATTTTGACTATTAAAAAGTCAATGTTTACTCATGCTAATTTTTTTTACGTTTGTTGTAGATGATATGTTCTTCAATCCTTCTTTATGCATTAAGATGTAGAAAAATCATTTCTTTCAGAGGTGATAGTGAAATCCCAAGCACAAAAAACATTCCAGGGATTTTCATACCATCAAATACATTGATCAAAACTCTTCCTCTAGCAATCTCGTATTTACTTTACATGGTATATTACGGTACCCTTGCATGTTCTACTTTTTACCACATATTTTATTTTCTTTGTCTGATATGTTTTTCGTTTATATGTGAAAGTTGGTTTCAATGGAATCTGTTCGTGGTGTAAGTGTGCCCATGTACACAACACTTAGAAGAACGACTGTTGCATTTACAATGATCGTAGAATATGTTTTGGCTCGACAAAAATATTCTATATATGTTATTGGCAGGTACGTTATTAATTTCATGACATAAACAAGTTTAACCATAGTTTATATACAACTCATTGTTGCAAAAAAAGGCTTATGTGTTGTGCAAAAAATTAACGAAATCTTGCATATGCTTATATAATAGTGGAGTCCCACATCTTTTATATGATAAAAGAGATAATGACTTAAAAGTGTAATATATTTTTCGATTTGTACACATTTAGTCAGTGGGTTTTTTTTGTCCACATTTTCCCCTTTAACTTGTTTAACTGTACAGATTCAGTCATTATGACCGGCTACTCAAGGTAAGCTAGAAAAAATGACTTAATATGGTAATATATTTCTCATTTTGTAGACATTTAGTCCTTAATATTTTTTTGCACATTTAGTCCTTAATATTTTTTTGTTGCAAAATAAGTCTTTGTTGTTTTTATACACATTCAGTACTTATGAATGATTTCGTTAGGTTTTTTTCATGACATCCTACATAGGACAATAATTAATGAGACGTTTTGGGGTGTTCATGCTTATGACCAATGTGGCCTCGATTGATTGGTGTTTAGGTCTTGTGTTCTGAACGTCGTAACTTCTTCATACGATCTCAGATTTTAACAATCTTTATATCTACACGTTCGTATTTAAGTCTACTATAATTTTTGTTTAGATTACCCCGTTAAAAAATAATATATTTTTACTTACGATTTTATAAAAAAAATGTTCATACATACATTCATAAAGAACGCATGTATATAAAGATCATAAGTAAAAATATATTGCTTTTTAACGGGAGTAATCTAAACGAAAGTTATAGTAGACTTAAATACGAACATGTGGATATAAAGATCGTTAAAATATGAGATCTTATGAAGAAGTTATGACGTTCAAAACACAACAAATACAAACGCATTGATATAAAGATCGTTAAAATCCGAGATCGTATGAAGAAATTATGACGTTCAGAACACAAGACCTAAGCAACCTAGCAGCTGAGGTCGTGGTGACCATAAGCATCAACAGCCTCGGACACCCCATTAATGATTGTCTCACTTAGGATGCCGTGAAAAAAACCTAAAGAAACTGGTCATAAGTATTGAATGTGTACAAAAACAACAAAAACTTATTTTGTAACAAAAAAATATGAAGGACTAAATGTGCAAAAAAATATTAAGGACTAAATGTGTATAAAGTGAGAAATATATTATCCTATTAATTCATTTTTTTTAGCTTACCTGGAGTCATAAGGACTGAATGTGCATAGTTAAACAAGTTGCAGTGGAAAATGTAGACAAAAAAAATCAATGACCAAATATGTATAAATCGAAAAATATATTATCCTTTTAAGTCACTATCCCATGATAGAACTAGGAATGTACAAGAATTCGTCATGGGTCTTTAAACAGCCATGGCCCAATTAAGTCATTACCCTTTTAAGTCATTATTTTAAAGGGAAATCTCAAGAAAAATCCAAATATTTTACTATAATTTACGAATAAGTCTCAATATAAATTTTTTATGAAAAAATATGATTACCGGTAAAAATAACAATTTGAAACTTTTTTCCTGTTCACAAGTTTCATTGTTGACATGGTTCCATTAATCCTATTATTTTACCATAACTTACGAACAAATCTCAAACTAAAATTATGTGATGATTTTGTCCGTTTCTCCATGTAACATACATTTTATCGATTTTATTTTCTGTCTATTAAAACTATTATATTTTTTTATTTTGATTAAATTAATGATTCACAGGACAATACAAAAAATTGAGTTCCATAACCTACCAACCTACCCAGAGACAAAAAAAAATAATAATAAGTACATAAGAACATTGATTTATATTATAAAAGGGTATGAGGAATAGTAATTAAAGCTTTTTGAAATTAATAATATTATAATTTCTCAAAAAATAATAATATCTTTTTAGAATAACAATTACAATTTTTAGAAATTAACAATATCATGTAATTATTTTGGCTCCATGTTGACTATACAATTTTCATATGTTATCATGATGTAAAACTTTTATTTAATCAAATACATTATATTTTTTTTAACGGACACAAAAAATAACATAATGTTTTTTTTTGAACATTGGGAGATAATCTGTTCAGTTTTATGAGCTTTAAAGACAAATTTGGCTAATCAATACCATGTTTTTATAATTGAATTTTTTTAACCAAATTCTAGCAAGTCGTAAAGCCAAAATCGCTTAACTCGTTATTATGCCCACCTCAAGAGGTTCACAAAACCACGTCCAAACGATCCTTTAATCCTGAGCCCTAGACCAATATTCATAACCGGTCTCCGATCTAGTCATGAAAATATAGAGCCCGTGTAATTGAGACACTATAAACGGCTATAACTTATTTTTAAACAATTATTTTAAGAAAATCTAAAAACGAAATTGTAAAAAATAATTCACTAAATGACAAAAAGGCTACAAAATATAGCTTTTTAACGTATTTGGTTTCGAAAAGAATTAAATGGTCGGATCGTCAAGCTTTATACGATCGTGACCAAACTTTTTATTCGGTTTTGTGTCGAGGTTGGCCCAAATCGGCTAAATGGTCCTTATGATCTCATGATAAACAAAATGTGTTATTTATACCATGTGTTCATATATATATATATATATATATATATATATATATATATATATATATATATATATATATATATATATATATATATATATATATATATATATATATATATAAAGTTGTAAGAATCTAGAGATTAGTGGTTTTATAGCGTAGGTTTTTTTATCAAATCACTTGATTTCAGTGTAGGAATAATCATACTCGGTGCCTTTGTAGCTGGAGCTCGAGATTTATCATTTGATTCCTATGCCTATGCCATTGTTTTTTCTGCAAACATTTGTACTGCAATATATCTAGCTTCAATAGCGCGAATAGGTACAACTGTATTTTCACATTGACACCTCGTTCTTGGATACCTTTGTAACATGAATTCTTGCTTTTATCAGGAAAATCTAGCGGCCTCAATAGCTTCGGCCTTATGTGGTGCAATGGTAAGGCCCTCCTGACTCCAAGAAAAAGAACCCGATATATTTTGACTTTAGAATTATAAACTACTTTAAGTCAACATAAAATTTCTTCTATTTTTGTATTTTATATCAAAAACAATTTTTTCATCTTTGTATGTTTACTCCAGTAAGAAGGTGTGAATCCATATGTGAGATTACATGTTCAAGGATGGAATATTGGACATCACCTTTGATACTCTTAAGAGTATTATAATTGATTATGTTACACATGGATTAGTATCCTTTAACACATACTGAAGTTTTTATCATTTACAGGGTTAATATGTACTCCAATCTTGTTACTATGGACATGGGCCTGCGGTGATCTTCAACTCACCGCAAACTTCTCTTACTTGTCATCTCCTGGATTTCAGGTGTGAGTTTTTAAAGTTAAATTAACAGTATATGTAAATCCATATGATTATTTAAACTTTATTTAGTCTTCAAGTGTTATTATATAGGTTGTCATGCTTTTGTCATGCGTCATGGCTTTCTTGTTGAATTATGCGGTTTTCTTGAACACAACTTTAAACTCGGCTGTTACACAAACAATATGTGGAAACTTAAAGGTGCATAATATAATATTAATTACATATTATCTATTTTAGAGTTTAGGGTTAAGAATTTAGTGTTGTATTTGATACAAATAATGAAATTTGTAGGATCTTTTCACAATCGGACTTGGGTGGCTTCTCTTTGGCGGTCTTCCATTTGATTTGGTATATAACCACACTTTATCGAATTTAGAAACAAAAGAATCTTACAGTTGATCTATTTTATGTTTTTTTGTTGAATTTAATCAGTTGAATGTGGTTGGCCAATCTCTCGGGTTTCTTGGATCTTGTACCTATGCATTTTGCAAAATCAAAGGGTTGTAACCCGATAGAAGAAGGATAATTATGTGTAAAAAAGGTAATCATATTCATATTTCTTATACATTATGTTTTGGTAGATTTGTGTTAAAAAATAGTAAGTTTATGATTTTTTACATGATTTTGGATATTAGTTAACAACCCAAATCAATGTATATTCTATGAAAATGGAATTTATATGTAAAAATTTGATGACAATATGTGAACTAATTAAGGTTGCTTTTGTTTGAAACAGGTTCGTTTGTAGCTTCACATAATAGACAATTTTGTTGGATCAAAAGCCAAGTGCGGATATATCTTGTTCCTTGTTAGTTTGCCTCTTATCAACTCATTTGTTTAGATATTGTTTTTGTTGTGAATGATTGTTTTTTATCCAACAAATCTTAATTATTTAATTTTCCCAGCCCTTAGTTGTTTACACATGTTTGACTTGATTTAACTTTTTATACTTTCGGTTCATTCAACACTTATTCTTCACTATTATCATACAAGAGTGTCTTGTAAACTATACATGATCATATGTTCTTTGTCTATAAACTTGAAACTCAAAATTTCAAGCATGAAATCATTTCTTTCGGTAAGAAATTTTGTGTTATGAGAAAATAAGAATATGAAGTTAAATAGATTAAAGGTAATTAAAACAAGGATAAATATGTTTGTCATTATCTTTTAAGAAAATTTTAAAACTTAAATTTTTGGTTTTTGAATAAATTTTGCGAAAAAGAATTGTATTTATGATTAATTACTAGCAGATTATGTTGCATGTTCCTTTTGGTAATTAGTAGTCATCTCAGTGGCACCTCTCGCAGTCTGCAAAGTTGTAGTTCGCTCCTCGAACTTGGCAATTAGCCTGCCAGTGATCCGATTCACGATACCAAACAATTCTTCCTGCGAAATCTGTAAAACCTCCACGGTAATCATCTCCCGTATCTGATCAACAGTCAACCCCGGCCTATCCTGACCATCAACGTCTGATCTTGAACCAGATCCCATTGTGAACTTCATACTAGAAACGAACCAAAATGCATCAGAAATGCCAAAATACACCTATAATCACAACCATTCTAGACATACGAACCCTCGGGGTCTGTGACTTCCTTGAGACGCATACGGGTCCTGTGATTTCAGTAGTATGGGCCCATACTACCTTCCACACATACATGTATTTGTCTCAACGATCTTCATAACCATCCAAACATATACAAACAACTAGGATACACATACATCCTATCCTTGCCCCTCTCAAGAGCGGCTAAACATTCCAAAACTGGTTGGCTATGTCCATAGTCACTCATAGTGATACTCCCAACACCTTCTAAAAAGCACAGCATGAGCACTACATACTACCTAGGCTATCCTAGGATCCACATCTCACCCTGTCATCAACTATCGAACGACCCCCATTGGCGTCAGTTAACTACTGCATGAATACCATCACATGCAACATAACTTAAATAATCTTAGATTAAAAGATTTAACCCTACAACGGTTGGACTCAGAGAAGAGTTGCGCAATAGGACCAAATCCTTCACTCTAAAATTATTTAACCCATGAAGCATGTGACTTAACGTATTCAATTAATAGTTAATTCACACCCGAAATAGTCCTACAATAATAAGCAAGAAAACTCTATAGGAAATAAGGCATCATACATCAGACAATTCTATCATGCAATTCCTGAAGATCCCTATCCTACAACTAGCATGTTGTTTTACAATATCATAACAAATAACAGTGTGGTAACTTGGGGTATACTTACTGGCTCCAGCTGATTGTACACATCACATCCTTCTTTGGTTACTTTTGAAAACAATTTTAAAAATCATTTTTTTAACTTTTGCAATTCCTTAGTTTGAGACTGGATTCACACGGGTGTTCCTTCAATTTGCTCAAACCAAGGCTCTGTACCAACTTGTAACATCTCAAAAATCACAACAAATTTAAACTTTTTAAAACAACTCATTTTCTCAAAAGAAATTTTTACATAACCATTGTTTTCAAAACATTATTCAAAATCAGAGTATCCCAAGATCCAATCAACATAAAACCAAGGATGTGTACGGTCACACCTTCACGTTGCCACGATCCTCAGAAGTACCTGCAGCCACAAACTAAAAATGTAAGCCAAATCTTATTGAGTTTCCCCAAATTACCACCATACAACATATAATCAAACAGATAATGGGTCCACAACCTCCTGGTTGGATTACCCATGGCCCACAACCTAATGGTTGGGATGCCCCAGCCCACAACCTTATGGTTGGAATGCCTAATACATAACGGGTCCACAACCTCCTGGTTGGATTACCCCCGGCCTACAACCTCCCGGTTGTAATGCCTCGTCCTACAACCTTGTAATTGGAATGTCCTGGTCTGTTGACTTACAGCATAAAGAAGTACAATCTAAACCCCACCATACCATGTCGACATGCACATAACAACTAACATATATCTAACAACAGATAATCAAATAACCAATTAACCGACTAACAGGCAGATCTATAGATTACTACTATATGGCAACATCCTATATACCAGGATATATAACCAAATGGGCCGGTATTGGTGCCTTCGACCCACAAGAACAATGAGGAAACTCACTTCACAGTCTGACAAATAGTTGATCAATACACTGCTCTAGATACCGGCTCAACCCAAATTCCTAAATGTCCAAAACATTACCCAATCTAAATTAATAACATTTTCCTAAAATACCCTTGGTCAAAACTGATCAAAATCAACAAGTAAATAGAGTCAACACAACTGAGTCAACTCAGCCGAGTCAACTCAGTCGATTCGACTTAGGCTTCATACGCAGGGCGTACCAGCTGTCTGAGGCGTCATGGCCAGATCTGCGTACGCACAGTGTACCCTTCGGTACGTCCAACGTACGCATCAGTCCCCTTCTTAACCTATTAAGAGCTTATTTCTCCGACTTAACACGTCCAACTGCAGATCCAGGGCTAAAATACCATCAAGAGTCATAAAGTTTTCAACTTTATGACTTTGCATGTTCATTAAGTGCTTAATACACAAAATCTCAAAATCTTAATGCCTTAAGACCTTCTATAGCATGCATGGAGTAAAACTAAGCATCAAGACCACATTTTTATGACTCAAGACCCCTCATAAGGTCTGAAAGGATGACTTATTGGGTTAAGATCATGTCATGCTCAAGAATCACCATATTTGGGGCCAAAAATGCCCTAAATGAAGAAATGGCTAGATCTACAAGATAGAGTGATCAAATTATGAACTTTTTACCTCCTTGAGGTTGCTAGCAAGTGGGGAATCCCAGATCTAAGTTGCTTTCAAGCTTCAAGGTCCTTGCACCAACTTCTTCTTCTCATCATCGGGATGTTGCAATTAAGGTGGATTGCACCTGATCCCACCTCAGCTTGGAAGGAGAACGAAACATTTATTTATAAGGGGTGTGGATACCTTCCTTATCACAACGCGTTTTAAAGCCGTGAGGGCAGTAAATCCCATAAGAACTTTGCAGTTAAGCGTACCCGAGTGAGAGCAATCCAGGGATGGGTGACCCCCTGGGAAGTTTTCGTGTCGGGAGCCCAAAGCGGACAATATTGTGATAAGTGACAGAGGAGGATGTTACAAACAAAATGCGGCACAACATGGTGTGTGCGATGCGATTATCCCGAGCCCTTCCCCTTCGACCCGAAAGTACCTGAAACATAAACTGAAAACCGTAAGCATGAAGATTAGTGAGACCCCAAAATACCTCATACCATACATATCAAACATACAATGGGCCATGCCAAACAACCATCGGGCCCCGTCCGGCATCGAACCCCGCTCGGAACAAATCAGTCAGAACATGAGATGGGCCCTGCCCATCACATTCATTAGGCCCCGCCTGACATCAGGCCCCGCCTGAAATTCATATAGACACATAAACACAAGCAAGAATCACTAAGACAAATAATATACAATACAACCATCAAGCCTCGCCTGGTATCGGACCCCGCTCGGTATACATATCACATACTATATATGTAAGAGTCATACAGATGACTAGAATCCTAATAAATCATGGGCCGACATTAGCGCCTTTGACCCGTCAAGCACAGTGAGGAGACTGTCCTCAAACTGCTGAAATAACCAGATAAATGCTCAGACTGTTGATCCGGGAAACCTCCGTACTAAATATCATCAAATAATATCCTAATTAATAAGCAGGTCATAAACCATAACAGAGCCTCACCCAATGACACCCAAAAGCTTAATATTGCCCAAATTCCTAAATGATGCCCAAAGCCCATTATGGGCCCAAATCCAAGAAGGCCCAAGGCCTAACTATGGCCCAAAGTCAAAAAGACTAGTGGCCCAACAAGGCCCAAAACCCTAATAGTCCAAAAATGGCCCAAACTCAAAAGTCAACAAAAGTCAATGGCTGCTGAGAACGCCCGACGTACTCAGACTTACGCCCAGCGTATGCCATCTTTGGCCAGTACGCGCGACTTACGAGCTAGGTACGCCCAGCGTACTCCACAGCCAACCCATATCACCATTAAGTGCTTAATCTGTTAAGCCACTATGTCGAATTCTCAGATCTGGTCCTAAATAATGTCTTAACACGTATAGTTGGCAACTTTACTCCTTTGCATGTCTTAATGGGACCCAATACTCAATAAAAGCCATAATAAGAACCCTAAATCATGCATGGTCCACTATAACTCATCAAGATTGCATTTTTATGAACAAGAGACCTCAAAAATGCTAAGATCTATCATCCTTTTCTTCTGGAGTAGCTCATACTCTCATGCATGACTTAAAGAACCATAAAAAGCACAAAAACAAGCCCTAACTAGATCTAACAAAATGAACCATCAAGTTAAGAGCTTTATACCTCAAATATCTTTCCAAGTTGATGATGATTATGGATCCACAAGTTCAAGCCACACCAATGCAACTTCCAAGAGTTCACTTTCCTTCAAAATCACCAAAAAACACCCTCAAAGTTCACTTCTAAGCTTAAAACATTCAAAGGGCAATTAGGGTTTCGTTCTTAGGGTTTGGAGAGGTGGAGGCTGGTTACAAGAGAGTCTAGGAGCAACTTAAGGTGTTTAAATAGGGCACAAACCCTAAAAATTAGGGTTTGCCCCAGCCGACCGTACGCCCTGCTTACTCCCACGTACGCCCCGCGTACGTGGGTGCCTCTGAGACCAAACCAACGAGCCAGTACGCCCAACGTACTCGGCTAGGGACCAATTTTGCAAGGATTTTTAAAATGAAGGCTAAAAGGAAAAATACCCGAAATGCAAATGTTACAATCATTGTAACAAAAAAAATGGAATAAGAGATTATTTATAATTGATTATTTCAGGTAATTGATTGCCAAACATTTTGAAATTTAAAATCTCTATTAATAATTCTTATTTTAAAAGGCTTAGAATAAGATTTAAATTTAAATATAAAATAATAGAAAACGATATATGTCATTTTTAAAGAGTATGAGAAAAGAAATTAAAATTTATAAAAAAAATGACAAGTCGCAAGTTAAATATTTTTTTTATTAGAAGATATACACACATTTCATAATTAGTTAACGAGTGTGTGTGTTAGACGTTAAAAAATATATATATTTTTGAAATGTAAACCTTTTTCATTCAATCCTTTTTTAGCAACACATTATATAAGAGTCTTCTCTAATAAATGAATGTTTTTTTTTTGTCACTTGTCACTCTCTCATTCAATTTGCCAAATGTCACTTTGTAGTTATTTTGAATTATTTTTTTTCCACATGTCATTTTATTATATTTTCTATTTTATTAAATTCCACATAATATTTTGATGTAATATTTGCAATAAATGTAGTAATAAATGGATATCAATTCCATTAATAAACTTACCTTTTAATTTCAAAATTCTCAAAATTAAAGCTCATTAGTTTCTTTTATTTATTTAAATTATTTGTTTAAATTTAAAAGATAAAAAAACATTTCCATTATAATAATTCATTATTTTTCTTATTTTCTTAAAAAATCAAAGTTCTTAAATATTTTGACACTAGGTGTGAGACCCGTGTATTACACGGGTTTATTAAAAATAAAAATTTAATATCAATATATAAACATGAAATATTTTATAAAGTAATACTTTACATAGAAAATGTAATCTTTTGGAACATTTGCAAAATAAATTAAATCGTTTTGAGTATTTATGAGAATTTATTATCAAATAAATATTTTCAAAAGAAATTAAATCGTTTGTAGTATTTATGAGAATTTATTATCAAATAAATATTTGCAAAAGAAATTAAATCGTTTGGAGTATTTATGAGAATTTATTATCAAATTAATAGAATGATTTTATTTCCTTATAGAACTCATTACAATTTTATGGAATTTTATTTTAAGAAAATAGAAATCCCTAAAAAATGACAAGTGGAAAATAAAAATTCTAAAACTCTCACAAAATAACAAATGTCAAAATGAAGGAGAAGATGACATGTGGCAAAAAAAACCTTCATTTATTAGATAGAATTTTTATTTAGTTTTTTTTTAATTAACTCATGTAATACATGGGTCTCACAACTAGTGTTGTAATATACTCCATCTCTAAAATCATTTTACTAAAAATTTGCTTACAAATAACAAATTATCATTATGTTAATATATTGTGACAAGACAAGAGCATTGCATACCAAACGAGGTGCAAAGAAAGAGACGGTATCTAGCAGCGAAGGTTCAGGAAATTGATTTTAGATATCTTAAACTTAGATTTAGACAAAATTGCAAAAATGTTTCTATGATTGTCAAAATTATGTGGTTTTGATCCAAAAAAAATTTTTGGTGCGGAAGTGATCCAATTTTGGATACCTTGTGCGTTTTTAGTCAAAAAAATGTTAATTTTAATAGTTTAATTGTTAATCTTTTTAAAATGACAATTTTACCTTCAATGACCATTTTTGCAACCTAAATTTTTATATTTTTATTTTATTATTATATATTAATTCTTTTTCTAATTCCTTTTTGTTGGATTACTTTTTTTAGTGTATTATTCTATATTAATGAATATTATTTTTAATACATAATATTTATATATTAATAAATATTAATTTATTGGAGTATTAGTTATATTTAGTTGATTATTTTTTAATTTCTTTTTAATAGATTATTTCTTTTTTATTGGATTATTATATATTAATAAATATTATTTTAAATATATAATATTTATATATGAAAAGTATTACTTTATTTGATTATTAATCTCTTTTAATTTATTTTTTATTAGATTAATTATTTTTATTAGATTAAATATTTTTATTAGATTATAGTTTATTAATAATTATTGTTTTTAATATATAATATTTATTTGTCAATAAATATTATTTTGTTGGATTACTATTTTTTTAACTGTTTTCTTTATTAATCTAAATCAAAAACCAAAAAAATCTCATCCATCCCACATCTCCTAATTTATTTTTAATATTTGAAAGATAACATATTTTTGACAACACCACCACCATCACCCAGTTTGACATTAATGAGATATGTGGGATTTTTTTAAATAAATTAGGATTGTGGTGGTGGTGTAAAAAAAAAGAATTAATCCAATAAAAATGAAATTAAAAAAAAAATTAACTAAAGGAAATTACTAGTCTAAATAAAACAACTCATTTTCATCATATCCGTCTTTAAAATCTTCCCCTTCTTCGTCTTCCTCCCTAAATCCCTCATTCTCGTCGTCATATATCTGGCCATACATATTTGTAGTTGAGGCTAGACACAGTCGTTATACACTAGTTACAGTAAAGGGTGACTCAAAACGCTCTTCAACCTGAAAGATTTCATAAGCTTTCATTGCCTCAATGACTTCAAATACCCCTATTGGTTTTGACTTGATAACCAACCATTTATCTTTTGTCTCCTTTATCACTGAAATGTATGGTGTATAAACACTTGTTCTGCTTGTGATACCTAACAAAAGGGCCGTTAGTTTGAAGTCGAGGGTTGGGTTTGACATCAACCAACTTGTTTTTGTTGACTATTACATCGTCTTTGTTATCAAACCAGCTATAATTAAACAATACAACAGTTGATGGCTCACTGTCATAATATTCAATCTCTAAGATCTATTGTAATATGTCGTAGTAGTTCGACTCTTGTTCGACATTATACGTCTCCCTCATCACACATACTCAAAGCTTATTCGCCACACGATCTTCACCATATTATTTGGATTGATTTTTTTTTTTGGACAGCACCATCACCATCCTAATTTATTTTAAAAAATCTCACCAATCCCGCCATTTTCGGACTAGGTGATAGTGGTGGTGTTGTCCAAAATATGTTATCTTTCAGATATTTAAAGTAAATTAGGAGATGTGGGGTGGGTGAGATTTGTTTTTTAGGTTTTTTGATTTAAAATAATAAAGAAAACAATTAAAACAAATTAAAAACAATTAAAAAATAGTAATCCAATAAAATAATATTTTATAATATATATATATATATATATATATATATATATATTATTCAAAATAATAATTATTAATAAATTATAATCCAATGAAAAAGAAATTAATAATCCAATAAAGTAATATTGTTTAATATATAAATATTATATATTTAAAATAACATTTATTAATATACAATAATCCAATAAAAGGAAATAGTTTATTTAAAAGAAATTAAAAAAGAATTATTTAAATGTAACTAATAATCCAATAAAATAATATTTATTAATATATAAATATTATATATTAAACATAATATTGATTAATATATAATAATACAATAAAATAAGTAATGCAATCAAAAGTAATTAAAAAAAATTAATGTATAATAGTTGAATAAAGACAAAATTGCAAGAATGGTCCCTATGGTATGTCAAAACTTGCAAGTTTGGTCCAAACAAGTTTGGACTCGCAATGGTCGTCAAAAAGTTTCATTTTGTTGCGATTTTGGTCGATTTTGATTTGATTTTTTATAAAATGACGATTTTGCCATTGGTATTTTCTTTTTTCAGTTTTTTTATTAGAAAAATCTAAAAAAGAAAAGAAAAAAGAAAATATTCATCTCTCTCTCTCTCTCTCTCCAACAATTAAAAAAATAAAACTAAAATACCCCATTTCCTTCTTCCCCGTCTCTCTTCTTCTCTTACAACAAAACATAAACAATTTTTAGATGCCTCTCATCGGAAGCCAACGCATTACCGGAGTTGCCACCCTCATCAGAGCCTCTCTCTCTCTCTCTCTCTCTCTCTCTCTCTCTCTCTTTCTCAGATTTATGTTACCGGAGGTAGGCTCGTAATCGGACCTCCGTCGAAAACCACTAGACCTCAGCCCACCATAATCGTACCTGCAATCTGTCGGAGACGATCTGTATCTCTCTCATCATCGACGAAACCCTTAGTAAAACCATAGCCTCCAATGTCACCAACCGGAGCGGCTCTACAAACCCTAGTAGAGATGGCGACTTGTGATTTTTGGCACCACAATCGACAAACACCACCATATCAGGTCTGGTTTCGAACATCTCTAACCACCTCCCCATTATCGAATATGTAAGAAAGATGGTGAGAGAGGTAACGTTCAACCTTAGATCTGTGAGAGAGAGAATAAGAAGACAAATCACGTTTCAGATCCGACGAGTTTAGGGTTTAAGATGTGACAAGTTAGATTGTGTTCCACCTCAGATCTTTGAATCGAATTTTAGGTTTTATGTGTGTGTGACAACTGGAAAATTTTGGAACAAGCAAGGTCTAAGATGTATCTATGTATAATGTAAAACCACATCATAACTTTGTTGCAATAAAACTTTGAAAGCTAAAAGGGCATTAATTGTATAAGTAAATATATATGCTTGAAAATCATACTTGTAATTAACCTTTGAAAAGTCAACAAGCTAGAATAAATCAAGGATTGGACCATTTCATTTAGGAGATTTCGGCCTAGGACCCCACCACATGGGATTTCGGTTTGCATAGGCCGAAATCACATGTGATTTCGGTTTGCACAAGACCGAAATCACCATGTGATTTCGGTTGGAGCATGGGCCGAAATCTCATGTGCCTTGGATGTTTTCTATTGAGTTTTCTATTGGGTTCTCCATGGGTTTTCGGTGGTAAGGACAAAAGTAAGGACAGGTTGACTTGGTGACTTGATATTTTATCATTTCCAATACCAAAACATAACCCAACAGTATTCCAAGCATTTAACCAACAGATAACTAAGCACATATCACTTCGCTTTTTCCCCTTATACTCGACAAAAATCACTTCACAAACCATTCTCTCATTTTTCAGCCCCTTTCATTCTTCCTTCATTTTCCTCTCAAATAACTAAGTCCAAGGCTTCCAATTATTAAATCTCCAAGTTCATTCTTAGTATTTTGGTAAGATTTTCTTGTTAATTTAGTGTTTTTATACACTTTCATGTTAGTTTCATCCTATTTACATACATTACTATGTGTTAAAACTCTTAGGATAATATCACCTTCAAAGAGTTCATCAACCACATTCAAGTGTTTAGTCTTGGAAATCTTCACACCATCTCATCAAACAACTCACAAATCCACTGAAGGTGAGTTCATACCCCCATATTTTTGAGATTTCATGTTTGTGAGGGAAGGGGGGGGGGGGGGAATACAAGTCAAAATTGTTTATCACACAAATACTTGCATGTTTCATCTTTATGTTAAAGTATAAGCCATTATTTGCATAAGATGTGATTATTACTAGCTTTTGTACAAATATTTGTGATATATTAGTTTTTAAATGCAAAACTAACAAAAACAAAACATGATGTATGTTATAAAAATCATGAGAAGAATTATGATTTGTAAAACTACAAGGTTTTTGGAAGCTTTTTACATAAATATAGATTTTCTAACAAAAAGGAGTACATTTTAGTTATTTCACTATTTGGTGGGTTACAACCCAAAAATATGAAGTTTGACCTTATATTTTGAAACTAAACAAGATGATTACTATGTATTTATATAAATGATTATATAAATGTTCTTGACAAACAAACATGATAAACTATAATTGGTATAGTTTGAGAGTCACAAAACTACTCTATCATTTCAAAAGAAACATATAATTATTTAAAGGTATAATTATTTCATTTACAAGAAAACGAAATTTCAGTACAATAGACGTTAACCGGTTGATACTGGTTGTGAGACATTTGGCTTCACAGTACATACCAGAGTACACAACTAAGACTTGCATTATAACTAAAGTCTCTTGTAGGGAGAGCATGTGTGACATCCCCAAATTTCTCGGCCAGAAAAGATCGATTTCGTTTATGATTTTTAAAATAAAATCAGAGTAATCTTTCAAAAAGGTGTTGCGGAATTTGTTCCCAGAAAAACATGATATATACGTTATCAAAGCATTTCCGAAGAAATGTACTTTTATTCATTTTAAAACATTTGGGATGTCATCGTTAATATAGACCAAAAGCATAAACAGAACTTCCATTCATTTACACTAGTGATTTACATCTCCTTTAATCTCTCAGTGTAAAGCAGCTTCGTATCGACACCTGTGATACAAGTAAGCTTGAGTGGGTCAGGTTGGGAAACCTGGTGAGTACATAAGGTTTTCAACCCATAATAATATAATTATTATATTTAATCATCAAACAATCAACCCACTTACCCATCCCCATTATCTTATTTATTCTTAAGGATCTACCCTAATAATCATCTAACCTTCATTTATTCATTCCTAAGGATTGACCTAAGGAATAGGCACGAAGTCCATCGCTGCCAGGGTTTATATCAAATAAGGCAACCATCGGGGTGACAACACTGCTTTCCTCAGCAATTTCTGTCAAATAAGCAAACATCGGGATCACAACACTGTTTTCCTCAGCAATTTATGTCAAATAGGCATGAAGTCACATCGTCGCCAGGGTATATACAACAGGCACTAAGTCCATAGTTGCCAGGGTTTAGGCACCAAGTCTGCATGGTCGCCAGGGTTTAGGCACTAAGTCTGCATAGTCGCCATGGTTTATCCAACGGGTGCTAAGTCCATAGCTCATTTATCGACAATATTATTTTTGGAAATCCACCCGAAATACATGTCAATGGGTTTTTAGAGTACACCGGGTGAACACGTCGTTCACAACACCTACAGGTTGCGAGCCTGCTAGTGTTCCACAGACCGTCTAGAATAGTCCATGGTTGTCATCCATACTCTGCTAGATGACGGGGCCAACGTTTGGGTAAAGGATTTTCTCACTTTTCACCTCTCACCCTCATCTCATGATCTATATCGCCTTTCATCTCATCTTCCAACTCATTTTTCATCACACACCAACTATTTTATCTACCCATGTTTTACCCCAACATATTTGTAGATATAAAATACATATACAGTTTAAATCATTTAAAACGTATATAAAACCGATCATCCAGCATAGACAACAAGTATTCAGATAATATGCATACATAGCACGTAATTTTATATAAAATACTTCATATCTATGTGTAAGATGAAAGTAACTATGCACTCACATTAGTAGCGTGAGTTGATAGAATCTAACTAGAAACGGTCGGCGGTTCGTGATTGTCGGGCTCGGAACGCGGAAAGGCCTCAACAAACGAAAGACAGAGAGAAAAGAATTGGTGTAAGGAATGAAAGGGTCTAACTTGCTATTTATAGGTTGTTTTTGGCCCATTCACGTCGTGAACATGATATGTTCACGTCGCGAACCTCCATGAGCCATCCCATAGTGTTAACACGTGTTTTCTAGCCCCGATTAGTGTCCCTGACACGTTTCACGTCGTGAACTTCATGTGCACGTCGTGACTTAAGGCGGCTAGGGTTTCAGCCACGTGTCATGCTCTCAACAGCTGCATCTTCGGAAGGCCATAACTTTTGCATACGAGCTCCGTTTTCGACGTTCTTTATATCCACGCGAAGGTGGAGACGTACTATACAACTTTGATTTAGAAACATAAGGCTAAAAAGTAATCTATCATAAACTCACTTTTTACGATTCCCGGTGTCGTGCCGGTTTTGTCGCGAAACTTCGACAGATCATAACTTCTTCGTTATAACTCGGATTTCAACATTCTTTATATGCACGGAAACCTTGTGACATATACTAAAACTTAGTTAAGATTATTTATTCTAAATAATAATCTATAAAAAAAATCATTTTTTGATGTTTATCGTCTCTAAATTGACTAGCCCTGATCTATGGGCGTTACAGTTATCTCCCCCTTAGGATGATTACGTCCCGGAATCATCAACAAAACAAGGCTTGTATAATGACTCCATGCATTATATTTTCATCCTAGGTAATAACTGTAACTTCTATGTTACTTCGAATGAGTATCTAACTCTTGGACTTCTTGACTGCAGGCGGTGCTCAATCTTGCACCTGATCTCTATCTCGCGTTGGACTTTCAATCGTAATCCTCGAGTAAAAAAATTAAATCCTTATTGAAGACTCCTTCTTCTTCTTAAAAGACTTAAGATAAGTCCTTTCCTTTATTTATCGTAATAGACCAATGGGTCATGTTCTAACGACTTCTCGTCCTGTGATGCAACGCTTAGACTCAGCTCTCTTAGAGTCAAATTCCAGAATGGAATATACCTTCCTTAATATTCTAATGTGATATAATCACTTTCTAGCATGTAGAACTTCTAGCATCAAGCTTCTTACATTAACAGTGATCACAACACTTCTATTGATCGCTTCGATTATCTTTCACTTCAATCTTCTGACTTAAGTCGGATGTTACATCGATCTTGGTTCTCTGAACCGTGTAACATACTCGTCTTTGTCGGAATCGATTTGATATGACCAGTAGGGTTGGAATATAAATCATCTTCTTAGTCATTACCGAAACAATGGTAATGACAAACTTGAACAAAACATAATCAATTACTAGCTTCTTGGTAACCTTGTGACTTTCCCTGATCCAAGTGCGAGTCCTGTGCTTCTGGTAGTATATGCATCTACTACCTTTCACACCTACTCATACTCGTCCCAAGCATTGTCTCGCAGTCCCAAGTCCTAAAAGCACAAAACAATTTAACACATATGAATGTGTCCAAATAATCATAAAAATTTCCCTAGACTCTACTAGGACTTCTTCCATGCGTATCTTCAATCATCAATTCTGCTTCGACTCGGTTGGTGATGGAAATTCTAGACCATGGGATAACTTTATGGATTATACCAAAAATCCTTTCTTTCTGCCAATCGAAAGTGTACTTCTCCTGTACTAGACGTATTATTTATTAGATACATTCTAAAGGCAAGATACCTCTCTTACGATATCTTCCAATAAGCGTCATTCACTATTGCAAGCCTCCTCGTTTCCTCCGTTTACTAAGTCTATCAAGGTTCGCATCACTTCCTTAACTTTTGCCATTGTGATAGGTTCGAGTGCAGGTGCAACGACCGATGCATGACCCATCACATTCTTAGGCTTAGGTTGTCGTCTTCCTCGGATATTTCCTAGTATGTCTTGACCATGACGTTTTGTACACCCTAGTAGACGTTCGGTGTACCGAGGCGAGAATTTAATATAGGAAAGTTTTATTTACGATAGACGTATAAATCTCCTTATTACTCCGAAAAGTTACATGTCAGTTCTAATACCATAATTAAAGGTTTAGAAATTTGAACACATAAAGTTTCCAGATCCGGTCGGCAACAGACCATAGATCCGATCAAACAATAGCATCCTAAAGCGTAGGCATCTTATAGCATAAATCATTTAGTACATAAAAGCAATTTAGGCATCTAATCCTAAAGTAAGCTAGTGCCCGTATCTATTCAGGCATGCATCCTAAAATATATTAGACACACTCCTCACGATCATCGCTTAGCATTCTAAGTTTAAGTCTAGAAATAAATCCTTACTCCTAGTTACCTTAAACTAATGCTCTGATACCAACTGTGACATCCCCAAATTTCTCGGCCAGAAAAGACCGATTTGGTTTATGTTTTTTAAAATAAAATCAGAGTAATCTTTCAAAAAGGTGTTGCGGAATTTGTTCCCAGAAAAACATGATATATACGTTATCAAAGCATTTCCGAAGAAATGTATTTTTATTCATTTTAAAACATTGGGGATGTCATCGTCAATATAGACCAAAAGCATAAACAGAACTTGCATTCATTTACACTAGTGATTTACATCTCCTTTAATCTCTAAGTGTAAAGCAGCTTCGTATCGACACCTGTGATACAAGTAAGGTTGAGTGGGTCAGGTTGGGAAACCTGGTGAGTACATAGGGTTTTCAACCCACAATAATATAATTATTATATTTAATCATCAAACAATAAATCCAATTACCCATCCCCATTATCTTATTTATTCTTAAGGATCTACCCTAAGAATTATCTAACCTTCATTTATTCATTCCTAAGGATTGACCTAAGGAATAACCACGAAGTCCATCGCTGCCAGGGTTTATATCAAATAAGGCAACCATCGGGGTGACAACACTGCTTTCCTCAGCAATTTCTGTCAAATAAGCAAACATCGGGGTGACAACACTGCTTTCCTCAGCAATTTATGTCAAATAGGCACGAAGTCACATCGTCGTCAGGGTTCATACAACAGGCACTAAGTCCATAGTTGCCAGGGTTTAGGCACCAAGTCTGCATGGTCCCCAGGGTTTAGGCACTAAGTCTGCATAGTCGCCATGGTTTATCCAACGGGTGCTAAGTCCATAGCTCATTTATCGACAATATTATTTTCGGAAATCCACCCGAAATACATGTCAATGGGTTTTTAGAGTACACCGGGTGAACACGTCGTTCACAACACCTACAGGTTGCGAGCCTGCTAGTGTTCCACAGACCGTCTAGAATAGTCCATGCTTGTCATCCATACTCTGCTAGATGACGGGGCCAACGTTTGGGTAAAGGATTTTCTCACTTTTCACCTCTCACCCTCATCTCATGATCTATATCGCCTTTCATCTCATCTTCCAACTCATTTTTCATCACACACCAACTATTTTATCTGCCCATGTTTTACCCCAACATATTTGTAGGTATAAAATACATATACAGTTTAAATCATTTAAAACGTATATAAAACCGATCATCCAGCATAGACAACAAGTATTCAGATAATATGCATACATAGCACGTAATTTTATATAAAATACTTCATATCTATGTGTAAGATGAAAGTAACTATGCACTCACATTAGTAGCGTGAGTTGATAGAATCTAACTAGAAACGGTCGGCGGTTCGTGATTGTCGGGCTCGGAACGCGGAACGGCCTCAACAAACGAGAGAGAGAGAGAAAAGAATTGGTGTAAGGAATGAAAGGGTCTAACTTGCTATTATAGGTTGTTTTTGGCCCATTCACGTCGTGAACATGATATGTTCACGTCGCGAACCTCCATGAGTCCTCCCATAGTGTTAACACGTGTTTTCTAGCCCCGATTAGTGTCCCTGACACGTTTCACGTCGTGAACTTCATGTTCACGTCGTTACTTAAGGCGGCTAGGGTTTCAGCCACGTGTCATGCTCTCAACAGCTGCATCTTCGGAAGGCCATAACTTTTGCATACGAGCTCCGTTTTCGACGTTCTTTATATCCACGTGAAGGTGGAGACGTACTCTACAACTTTCATTTAGAAACATAAGGCTAAAAAGTAATCTATCATAAACTCACTTTTTACGATTCCCGGTGTCGTGCCGGTTTTGTCGCGAAACTTCGACAGATCATAACTTCTTCGTTATAACTCGGATTTCAACATTCTTTATATGCACGGAAACCTTGTGACATATACTACAACTTAGTTAAGATTATTTATTCTAAATAATAATCTATAAAAAAATCATTTTTTGATGCTTATCGTCTCTAAATTGACTAGCCCTGATCTACGGGCGTTATAATTATCTCCCCCTTAGGATGATTACGTCTCGGAATCATCAACAAAACAAGGCTTGTATAATGACTCCATGCATTATCTCTTCATCCTAGGTAATAACTGTAACTTCTATGTTACTTCGAATGAGTATCTAACTCTTGGACTTCTTGACTGCAGGCGGTGCTCAATCTTGCACCTGCTCTCTATCTCGCGTTGGACTTTCAATCGTAACCCTCGAGTAAAAAAATTAAATCCTTATTGAAGTCTCCTTCTTCTTCTTAAAAGACTTAAGATAAGTTCTTTCCTTTATTTATCATAATAGACCAATGGGTCATGTTCTAACGACTTCTCGTCCTGTGATGCAACGCTTAGACTCAGGTCTCTTAGAGTCAAATTCCAGAATGGAATATACCTTCCTTAATATTCTAATGTGATATAATCACTTTCTAGCATGTAGAACTTCTAGCTGCAAGCTTCTTACATTAACAGTGATCACAACACTTCTATTGATCGCTTCGATTATCTTTCACTTCAATCTTCTGACTTAAGTCGGATGTTACATCGATCTTGGTTCTCTGAACCGTGTAACATAGTCGTCTTTGTCGGAATCGATTTGATATGACCAGTAGGGTTGGAATATAAATAATCTTCTTAGTCATTACCGAAACAATGGTAATGACAAACTTGAACAAAACATAATCAATTAATAGCTTCTTGGTAACCTTGTGACTTTCCCTGATCCAAGTGCGAGTCCTGTGCTTCTGGTAGTATATGCATCTACTACCTTTCACACCTACTCATACTCGTCCCAAGAATTGTCTCGCAGTCCCAAGTCCTAAAAGCACAAAACAATTTAACACATATGAATGTGTCCAAATAATCATAAAAATTTCCCTAGACTCTACTAGGACTTCTTCCATGCGTATCTTCAATCATCAATTCTGCTTCGACTCGGTTGGTGATGGAAATTCCAGACCATGGGATAACTTTATGGATTATACCAAAAATCCTTTCTTTCTGCCAATCGAAAGTGTACTTCTCCTGTACTAGACATATTATTTATTAGATACATTCTAAAGGCAAGATACCTCTCTTACGATATCTTCCAATAAGCGTCATTCACTATTGCAAGCCTCCTCGTTTCCTCCGTTTACTCAGTCTATCATGGTTCGCATCACTTCCTGAACTTCTGCCATTGTGATAGGTTCGAGTGCAGGTGCAACGACCGATGCATGATCCATCACATTCTTAGGCTTAGGTTGTCGTCTTCCTCGGATATTTCCTAGTATGTCTTGACCATGACGTTTTGTACACCCTAGCAGACGTTCGGTGTACCGAGGCGAGAATTTAAGATAGGAAAGTTTTATTTACGATAGACGTATAAATCTCCTTATTACTCCGAAAAGTTACATGTCAGTTCTAATACCATAATTAAAGGTTTAGAAATCTGAACACATAAAGTTTCCAGATCCGGTCGGCAACAGACCATAGATCCGATCAAACAATAGCATCCTAAAGCATATAAGGCATCTTATAGCATAAATCATTTAGTACATAAAAGCAATTCAGGCATCTAATCCTAAAGTAAGCTAGTGCCCGTATCTATTCAGGCATGCATCCTAAAATATATTAGACACACTCCTCACGATCATCGCTTAGCATTCTAAGTTTAAGTCTAGAAATAAATCCTTACTCTTAGTTAGCTTAAACTAATGCTCTGATACCAACTGTGACATCCCCAAATTTCTCGGCCAGAAAAGACCGATTTGGTTTATGTTTTTTAAAATAAAATCAGAGTAATCTTTCAAAAAGGTGTTGCGGAATTTGTTCCCAGAAAAACATGATATATACGTTATCAAAGCATTTCCGAAGAAATGTATTTTTATTCATTTTAAAACATTTGGGATGTCATCGTCAATATAGACCAAAAGCATAAACAGAACTTCCATTCATTTACACTAGTGATTTACATCTCCTTTAATCTCTCAGTGTAAAGCAGCTTCGTATCGACACCTGTGATACAAGTAAGCTTGAGTGGGTCAGGTTGGGAAACCTGGTGAGTACATAGGGTTTTCAACCCACAATAATATAATTATTATATTTAATCATCAAACAATTACCCATCCCCAGTATCTTATTTATTCTTAAGGATCTACCCTAATAATCATCTAACCTTCATTTATTCATTCCTAAGGATTGACCTAAGGAATAACCACGAAGTCCATCGCTGCCAGGGTTTATATCAAATAAGGCAACCATCGGGGTGACAACACTGCTTTCCTCAGCAATTTCTGTTAAATAACCAAACATCGGGGTGACAACACTGCTTTCCTCAGCAATTTATGTCAAATAGGCACGAAGTCACATCGTCGTCAGGGTTCATACAACAGGCACTAAGTCCATAGTTGCCAGGGTTTAGGCACCAAGTCTGCATGGTCCCCAGGGTTTAGGCACTAAGTCTGCATAGTCGCCATGGTTTATCCAACGGGTGCTAAGTCCATAGCTCATTTATCGACAGTATTATTTTCGGAAATACACCCGAAATACATGTCAATGGGTTTTTAGAGTACACCGGGTGAACACGTCGTTCACAACACCTACAGGTTGCGAGCCTGCTAGTGTTCCACAGTCCGTCTAGAATAGTCCATGGTTGTCATCCATACTCTGCTAGATGACGGGGCCAACGTTTGGGTAAAGGATTTTCTCACTTTTCACCTCTCACCCTCATCTCATGATCTATATCGCCTTTCATCTCATCTTCCAACTCATTTTTCATCACACACCAACTATTTTATCTACCCATGTTTTACCCCAACATATTTGTAGATATAAAATACATATACAGTTTAAATCATTTAAAACGTATATAAAATCGATCATCCAGCATAGACAACAAGTATTCAGATAATATGCATACATAGCATGTAATTTTATATAAAATACTTCATATCTATGTGTAAGATGAAAGTAACTATGCACTCACATTAGTAGCGTGAGTTGATAGAATCTAACTAGAAACGGTCGGCGGTTCGTGATTGTCGGGCTCGGAACGCGGAACGGCCTCAACAAACGAGAGAGAGAGAGAAAAGAATTGGTGTAAGGAATGAAAGGGTCTAACTTGCTATTTATAGGTTGTTTTTGGCTCATTCACGTCGTGAACATGATATGTTCACGTCGTGAACCTCCATGAGTCATCCCGTAGTGTTAACACGTGTTTTCTAGCCCCGATTAGTGTCCCTGACACGTTTCACGTCGTGAACTTCATGTTCACGTCGTGACTTATGGCGGCTAGGGTTTCAGCCACGTGTCATGCTCTCAACAGCTGCATCTTCGGAAGGCCATAACTTTTGCATACGAGCTCCCTTTTCGACGTTCTTTATATCCACGCGAAGGTGGAGACGTACTCTACAACTTTAATTTAGAAACATAAGGCTAAAAAGTAATCTATCATAAACTCACTTTTTACGATTCCCGGTGTCGTGCCGGTTTTGTCGCGAAACTTCGACAGATCATAACTTCTTCGTTATAACTCGGATTTCAACATTCTTTATATGCACGGAAACCTTGTGACATATACTACAACTTAGTTAAGATTATTTATTCTAAATAATAATCTATAAAAAAATCATTTTTTGATGCTTATCGTCTCGAAATTGACTAGCTCTGATCTACGGGCGTTACAATTATCTCCCCCTTAGGATGATTACGTCCCGGAATCATCAACAAAACAAGGCTTGTATAATGACTCCATGCATTATCTCTTCATCCTAGTTAATAACTGTAACTTCTATGTTACTTCGATTGAGTATTTAACTCTTGGACTTCTTGACTGCAGGCGGTGCTCAATCTTGCACCTGCTCTCTATCTCGCGTTGGACTTTCAATCGTAACCCTCGAGTAAAAAAATTAAATCCTTATTGAAGTCTCCTTCTTCTTCTTAAAAGACTTAAGATAAGTTCTTTCCTTTATTTATCGTAATAGACCAATGAGTCATGTTCTAACGACTTCTCGTCCTGTGATGCAACGCTTAGACTCAGGTCTCTTAGAGTCAAATTCCAGAATGGAATATACCTTCCTTAATATTCTAATGTGATATAATCACTTTCTAGCATGTAGAACTTCTAGCTGCAAGCTTCTTACATTAACAGTGATCACAACACTTCTATTGATCGCTTCGATTATCTTTCACTTCAATCTTCTGACTTAAGTCGGATGTTACATCGATCTTGGTTCTCTGAACCGTGTAACATACTCGTCTTTGTCGGAATCGATTTGATATGACCAGTAGGGTTGGAATATAAATCATCTTCTTAGTCATTACCGAAACAATGGTAATGACAAACTTGAACAAAACCGAATCAATTACTAGCTTCTTGGTAACCTTGTGACTTTCCCTGATCCAAGTGCGAGTCCTGTGCTTTTGGTAGTATATGCATCTACTACCTTTCACACCTACTCATACTCGTCCCAAGCATTGTCTCGCAGTCCCAAGTCCTAAAAGCACAAAACAATTTAACACATATGAATGTGTCCAAATAATCATAAAAATTTCCCTAGACTCTACTAGGACTTCTTCCATGCGTATCTTCAATCATCAATTATGCTTCGACTCGGTTGGTGATGGAAATTCCAGACCATGGGATAACTTTAAGGATTATACCAAAAATCCTTTCTTTCTGCCAATCGAAAGTGTACTTCTCCTGTACTAGACGTATTATTTATTAAATACATTCTAAAGGCAAGATACCTCTCTTACGATATCTTCCAATAAGCGTCATTCACTATTGCAAGCCTCCTTGTTTCCTCCGTTTACTCAGTCTATCATGGTTAGCTTCACTTCCTGAACTTCTGCCATTGTGATAGGTTCGAGTGCAGGTGCAACGACCGATGCATGACCCATCACATTCTTAGGCTTAGGTTGTCGTCTTTCTCGGATATTTCCTAGTATGTCTTGACCATGATGTTTTGTACACCCTAGCAGACGTTCGGTGTACCGAGGCGAGAATTTAAGATAGGAAAGTTTTATTTACGATAGACGTATAAATCTCCTTTTTACTCCGAAAAGTTACATGTCAGTTCTAATACCATAATTAGAGGTTTAGAAATCTGAACACATAAAGTTTCCAGATCCGGTCGGCAACAGACCATAGATCCGATCAAACAATAGCATCCTAAAGCATATAAGGCATCTTATAGCATAAATCATTTAGTACATAAAAGCAATTTAGGCATCTAATCCTAAAGTAAGCTAGTGCCCGTATCTATTCAGGCATGCATCCAAAAATATATTAGACACATTCCTCACGATCATCGCTTAGCATTCTAAGTTTAAGTCTAGAAATAAATCCTTACTCCTAGTTAGCTTAAACTAATGCTCTGATACCAACTGTGACATCCCCAAATTTCTCGGCCAGAAAAGACCGATTTGGTTTATGTTTTTTAAAATAAAATCAGAGTAATCTTTCAAAAAGGTGTTGCGGAATTTGTTCCCAGAAAAACATGATATATACGTTATCAAAGCATTTCCGAAGAAATGTATTTTTATTCATTTTAAAACATTTGGGATGTCATCGTCAATATAGACCAACAGCATAAACAGAACTTGCATTCATTTACACTAGTGATTTACATCTCCTTTAATCTCTCAGTGTAAAGCAGCTTCGTATCGACACCTGTGATACAAGTAAGCTTGAGTGGGTCAGGTTGGGAAACCTGGTGAGTACATAAGGTTTTCAACCCACAATAATATAATTATTATATTTAATCATCAAACAATAAACCCAATTACATATCCCCATTATCTTATTTATTCTTAAGGATCTACCCTAAGAATTATCTAACCTTCATTTATTCATTCCTAAGGATTGACCTAAGGAATAACCACGAAGTCCATCGCTGCCAGGGTTTATATCAAATAAGGCAACCATCGGGGTGACAACACTGCTTTCCTCAGCAATTTCTGTTAAATAACCAAACATCGGGGTGACAACACTGCTTTCCTCAGCAATTTATGTCAAATAGGCACGAAGTCACATCGTCGTCCGGGTTCATACAACAGGCACTAAGTCCATAGTTGCCAGGGTTTAGGCACCAAGTCTGCATGGTCCCCAGGGTTTAGGCACTAAGTCTGCATAGTCGTCAGGATTTATCCAACGGGTGCTAAGTCCATAGCTCATTTATCGACAATATTATTTTCGGAAATACACCCGAAATACATGTCAATGGGTTTTTAGAGTACACCGGGTGAACACGTCGTTCACAACACCTACAGGTTGCGAGCCTGCTAGTGTTCCACAGACCGCCTAGAATAGTCCATGGTTGTCATCCATACTCTGCTAGATGACGGGGCCAACGTTTGGGTAAAGGATTTTCTCACTTTTCACCTCTCACCCTCATCTCATGATCTATATCGCCTTTCATCTCATCTTCCAACTCATTTTTCATCACACACCAACTATTTTATCTACCCATGTTTTACCCCAACATATTTGTAGATATAAAATACATATACAGTTTAAATCATTTAAAACGTATATAAAATCGATCATCCAGCATAGACAACAAGTATTCAGATAATATGCATACATAGCATGTAATTTTATATAAAATACTTCATATCTATGTGTAAGATGAAAGTAACTATGCACTCACATTAGTAGCGTGAGTTGATAGAATCTAAATAGAAACGGTCGGCGGTTCGTGATTGTCGGGCTCGGAACGCGGAACGGCCTCAACAAACGAGAGAGAGAGAGAGAGAGAGAGAAAAGAATTGTTGTAAGGAATGAAAGGGTATAACTTGCTATTTATAGGTTGTTTTTGGCCCATTCACGTCGTGAACATGATATGTTCACGTCGTGAACCTCCATGAGTCATCCCGTAGTGTTAACACGTGTTTTCTAGCCCCGATTAGTGTCCCTGACACGTTTCACATCGTGAACTTCATATTCACGTCGTGACTTAAGGCGGCTAGGGTTTCAGCCACGTGTCATGCTCTCAACAGCTGCATCTTCGGAAGGCCATAACTTTTACATACGAGCTCCGTTTTCGACGTTCTTTATATCCTCGCGAAGGTGGAGACGTACTCTACAACTTTCATTTAGTAACATAAGGCTAAAAAGTAATCTATCATAAACTCACTTTTTACGATTCCCGGTGTCGTGCCGGTTTTGTCGCTAAACTTCGACATGTCATAACTTCTTCGTTATAACTCGGATTTCAGCATTCTTTATATGCACGGAAAAACCTTGTGACATATACTACAACTTAGTTAAGATTATTTATTCTAAATAATAATCTATAAAAAAAATCATTTTTTGATGCTTATCTTCTCTAAATTGACTAGCCCTGATCTACGGGCGTTACAATTATCTCCCCCTTAGGATGATTACGTTCCTGAATCATCAACAAAACAAGGCTTGTATAATGACTCCATGCTTTATCTCTTCATCCTAGTTAATAACTGTAACTTCTATGTTACTTCGATTGAGTATTTAACTCTTGGACTTCTTGACTGCAGGCGGTGCTCAATCTTGCACCCGCTCTCTATCTCTCGTTGGACTTTCAATCGTAACCCTCGAGTAAAAAAATTAAATCCTTATTGAAGACTCCTTCTTCTTCTTAAAAGACTTAAGATAAGTTCTTTCCTTTATTTATCGTAATAGACCAATGGGTCATGTTCTAACGACTTCTCTTCCTGTGATGCAACGCTTAGACTCAGGTCTCTTAGAGTCAAATTCCAGAATGGAATATACCTTCCTTAATATTCTAATGTGATATAATCACTTTCTAGCATGTAGAACTTCTAGCTGCAAGCTTCTTACATTAACAGTGATCACAACACTTCTATTGATCGCTTCGATTATCTTTCACTTCAATCTTCTGACTTAAGTCGGATGTTACATCGATCTTGGTTCTCTGAACCGTGTAACATACTCGTCTTTGTCGGAATCGATTTGATATGACCAGTAGGGTTGGAATATAAATCATCTTCTTAGTCATTACCGAAACAATGGTAATGACAAACTTGAACAAAACATAATCAATTACTAGCTTCTTGGTAACCTTGTGACTTTCCCTGATCCAAGTGCGAGTCCTATGCCTCTAATAGTATATGCATCTACTACCTTTCACACCTACTCATACTCGTCCCAAGCATTGTCTCGCAGTCCCAAGTCCTAAAAGCACAAAACAATTTAACACATATGAATGTGTCCAAATAATCATAAAAATTTCCCTAGACTCTACTAGGACTTCTTCCATGCGTATCTTCAATCATCAATTATGCTTCGACTCGGTTGGTGATGGAAATTCCAGACCATGGGATAACTTTATGGATTATACCAAAAATCCTTTCTTTCTGCCAATCGAAAGTGTACTTCTCTTGTACTAGACGTATTATTTATTAGATACATTCTAAACGCAAAATACCTCTCTTACGATATCTTCCAATAAGCGTCATTCACTATTGCAAGCCTCCTCGTTTCCTCCGTTTACTCAGTCTATCATGGTTCGCATCACTTCCTGAACTTCTGCCATTGTGATAGGTTCGAGTGTAGGTGCAACGACCGATGCATAACCCATCACATTCTTAGGCATAGTTTGTCGTCTTTCTCAGATATTTCCTAGTATTTCTTGACCATGACGTTTTGTACACCCTAGCAGACGTTCGGTGTACCGAGGCGAGAATTTAAGATAGGAAAGTTTTATTTACGATAGACGTATAAATCTCCTTATTACTCCGAAAAGTTACATGTCAGTTCTAATACCATAATTAAAGGTTTAGAAATCTGAACACATAAAGTTTCCAGATCCGGTCGGCAACAGACCATAGATCCGATCAAACAATAGCATCCTAAAGCATATAAGGCATCTTATAGCATAAATCATTTAGTACATAAAAGCAATTTAGGCATCTAATCCTAAAGTAAGCTAGTGCCCGTATCTATTCAGGCATGCATCCAAAAATATATTAGACACATTCCTCACGATCATCGCTTAGCATTCTAAGTTTAAATCTAGAAATAAATCCTTACTCCTAGTTAGCTTAAACTAATGCTCTGATACCAACTGTGACATCCCCAAATTTCTCTGCCAGAAAAGACCGATTTGGTTTATGTTTTTTTAAAATAAAATCAGAGTAATCTTTCAAAAAGGTGTTGCGGAATTTGTTCCCAGAAAAACATGATATATACGTTATCAAAGCATTTCCGAAGAAATGTATTTTTATTCATTTTAAAACATTTGGCATGTCATCGTCAATATAGACCAAAAGCATAAACAGAACTTACATTCATTTACACTAGTGATTTACATCTCCTTTAATCTCTCAGTGTAAAGCAGCTTCGTATCGACACCTGTGATATATGTAAGCTTGAGTGGGTCAGGTTGGGAAACCTGGTGAGTACATAGGGTTTTCAACCCACAATAATATAATTATTATATTTAATCATCAAACAATCAACCCACTTACCCATCCCCATTATCTTATTTATTCTTAAGGATCTACCCTAAGAATCATCTAACCTTCATTTATTCATTCCTAAGGATTGACCTAAGGAATAGGCACGAATTCCATCGCTTCCAGGGTTTATATCAAATAAGGCAACCATCGGGGTGACAACACTGCTTTCCTCAACAATTTCTGTCAAATAAGCAAACATTGGGGTGACAACACTGTTTTCCTCAGCAATTTATGTCAAATAGGCACGAAGTCACATCGTCGCCAGGGTATATACAACAGGCACTAAGTCCATAGTTGCCAGGGTTTAGGCACCAAGTCTGCATGGTCGCCAGGGTTTAGGCACTAAGTCTACATAGTCGCCAGGGTTTATCCAACGGGTGCTAAGTCCATAGCTCATTTATCGACAGTATTATTTTCGGAAATCCACCCGAAATACATGTCAATGTTTTTTAGTACACCGGGTGAACACGTTGTTCAAAACACCTACCGGTTGCGAGCCTGCTAGTGTTCCACAGTCCGTCTAGAATAGTCCATGGTTGTCATCCATACTCTGCTAGATGACGGGGCCAACGTTTGGGTAAAGGATTTTCTCACTTTTCACCTCTCACCCTCATCTCATGATCTATATCGCCTTTCATCTCATCTTCCAACTCATTTTTCATCACACACCAACTATTTTATCTACCCATGTTTTACCCCAACATATTTGTAGATATAAAATACATATACAGTTTAAATCATTTAAAACGTATATAAAATCGATCATCCAGCATAGACAACAAGTATTCAGATAATATGCACACATAGCACATAATTTTATATAAAATACTTCATATCTATGTGTAAGATGAAAGTAACTATGCACTCACATTAGTAGCATGAGTTGATAGAATCTAACTAGAAACGGTCGGCGGTTCGTGATTGTCGGGCTCGGAACGCGGAACGGCCTCAACAAACGAGAGAGAGAGTGAAAAGAATTGGTGTAAGGAATGAAAGGGTCTAACTTGCTAGTTATAGGTTGTTTTCGGCCCATTCACGTCGTGAACATGATATGTTCACGTCGTGAACCTCCATGAGTCATCCCGTAGTGTTAACACATGTTTTCTAGCCCCGATTAGTGTCCCTGACACGTTTCACATCGTGAACTTCATATTCACGTCGTGACTTAAGGCGGCTAGGGTTTCAGCCACGTGTCATGCTCTCAACAGCTGCATCTTCGGAAGGCCATAACTTTTGCATACGAGCTCCGTTTTCGACGTTCTTTATATCCACGCGAAGGTGGAGACGTACTCTACAACTCTCATTTAGAAACATAAGGCTAAAAAGTACTCTATCATAAACTCACTTTTTACGATTCCCGGTGTCGTGCCGGTTTTGTCGCGAAACTTCGACATGTCTTAACTTCTTCGTTATAACTCGGATTTCAGCATTCTTTATATGCACGGAAACCTTGTGACATA
Organism: Lactuca virosa; assembly: GCF_052849685.1. Lineage (NCBI taxonomy): Eukaryota > Viridiplantae > Streptophyta > Magnoliopsida > Asterales > Asteraceae > Lactuca > Lactuca virosa. The sequence goes on along the minus strand of NC_136433.1, from coordinate 162,557,922 downwards.
TACTACAACTTAGTTAAGATTATTTATTCTAAATAATCATATATAAAAAATCATTTTTTGATGCTTATCGTCTCGAAATTGACTAGCCCTGATCTACGGGCGTTACAGCGTGACACTTGTGTATAGATCTATACAGAATTAACAACCCCACACCTAAACTGTTAGCTACAGTTAAACCGGCAGGTCTGGGGTGACAAATGGCGTAAACAGTTCCGACGTCCGAAGCTCGTCGTTCAGGCAACTAGTCGCATTAGTATGGTTATGATAACTCACATGGAGTATTAACAAAACATTGGGTTTATGGGCTAGCATACACTCAAAAAGATTCACAAAATGATAAATCTTACTAATACTACTTTTCATTACAACATTACTTACACTTTTGTCTTGGGTTAAGACTTACGACGAGGATAACATACATTCAAGTAGTTTTATATAAAGATAAAACTTACTAATACTTTTTTCCAGTGCAACATTACTTACATTTTTAGTCTTTGCATTCAAGAATTAGAGTTCATCTTAAAGAAAATATTGGATTTTCTGGAAGTATACACTACCATTTTACACGAAACAGTTACAAGAATCTTTCTCATACAAAACGCTTATGAACTCACCAACTTAATTGTTGACGCTTTCCAAAATCACTTGTATTCTCAGGAAATCAGTAAACATGTAACCACATAAGATTTTGGGTCGATGGGACGTCGTCGCATCACGTTATTTATTTTGTTATATGCATTTTGTTATCATGTAAACAATGTTTTGAGCACAATGTAAACTTATTAAATATTCAATACAATGGTTTTAATGCTTTGATAGCTACTATTCAACTGTTATGATACTGTGAATGAAGTCATCCGCCCCCAGACGTTTCCGCCGTTCTGGTTTGGGGGTGTGACAGATTGGTATCTAAGCATTGTTTATAGTGAACTAAGTATATAAAACCATGTAAGATATACAACTATAAATACAATGGGGCTAAAACACTCTGATTAAAAGTATACTTTTAAAATATAAGTATTTTATAAAAAGTATACATACAAGCATGCATACTAGAAACAGTGTCATAATAAGAACCATATAAAAAGTATTTAGAGGAGTTAAACTCTACGATTAAGCCTAGGCAGTTATGTAATCATATATGGGATAAATATAGCCTGATCAACTATATTTATACGAGATATGACCAACATGTGTTTAGGAATGGTCGTGGTGGGCAACTAATCTAAAACTTACCAACCCTATACACAAAGAAACTATAAAAATCAAACATAAAGTCTAAAATACTATAGGAGTATTTTAGGATACCATAGAACCGTATACCTAGACCCTTTATGTGTCTCCTATACTCCTACCCTCGCACAGACCAGATGGCTGAATTTCACCACGAAGACCCCTACTATCCTCTTGTCGTAGCCAACGGATGGATCGAGGAGGATCCAGAAGAGAATCGTGAAGAGTACCAGGAGAAGGATTACGAGGAGGATACATCCCCACAATGGGCAAACCAACTGCAAGCATGGGCTAGAGAAGACAGCCGACGATCCATATTCAACATGCGCCTTCTACCCTATACTCCGGACCCCAACACCCCCCACAAATCATGCACTACCTCTGAATATCCCACGAGTAGCTTGCTCAGATACTCGGGCTTAGGCTCTCCATCACAAGGTAATGGAGATCGGTGGCAAAGCCGGAATGCGACGGTACGAATCCAACACATCCACAAGAAACGAGCACACCACTCGGATACCATACTAAACCTACAAGCGGGCCAGGAGAACAATACATACCGCCTACAAGCTAGGGAAGTCCAAGCAGAAACATAGAGAGAAGGAGGCCACTCGCGAGAGGTGTGAGATGGAGGGGCATCTTGTGCATCGTTTTGGGATATGATAGGCTAGTATAGCCTAGTGGATTAATGGTTACAATTACTCACCATATGAGTTAGGTTTATTGCATCGTTCATCACCACTAATGGTAGTAAATCAAGTGAGGTACGCCCTCCACAACCAACGTAACCTGAACCAACTTAATATTTTGACATATATATTCAATTTTGATAACTTAACGTTCGTACAATACCTACTACTACTCACTGCCATAAGTACATTACACGGTCGAAACATTTGGCGTACAACAAAACATGTAGTTTATATGCGTATAAACATAAATGTAGACGGGATACAACTAACGACGACCATAATTACTTACGAACTCGTTTCATACCATACGATAGAATCATGCTATCACGCGGAAGTAGCAGCCGCCATGACGTAACTTAGCGCTCACAACACCAACGAAAACGGGAACAGTGCCAACGTTTCCAATCACGGTGACAACCAAGGAAACCAACGAGTGTGTTCCTGCAAAGGCACCCCATATTACAAACCTAAGAACTCCTACAACAATGGAGGAGTACTACCCAAGAAGCAAAATATATGGAACAAGGAAAAGGGTCGTCCGACTCAAGGGCCTGCCAAGAAACAACAAATTGTGGTCGTCCATGCCATCACCGCCCCTACTGCCCCTACACCGGCCAAGCAATACGCCGGAACACTTCCAAAATGCGACAAGTGCAACCTCCATCACAACGGAGCCTGCCGGAAAATGCATTGCAACAATTGCAACAAGAAGGGGCACACCACCCGTTTCTGTAGGACATCCACCCAACAAAACACCCAAGCCGCAACTACTAGGGTGAGCAAGGATTGATACGGGTGTGGGGAGGTGGGGCATTTCAAAAGGGAGTGCCCAAAGACTAAAAGCAAAAAGGTCAGCAGCGTCGGAGGATTTCCAACCACGGGACATGAGGAAGCTACAGGGAACCCCGCTGTGATTACTGGTACGTTTCCTCCACAAATAACTCATATGCATATATACTTTACAATAGGGGTGAGGAGAGGAGACTCGTGAGTCCCAAGGTATAAAGGCATACTCAAACAAAAACCTCAAACATTCACAAAATATTCCCGGTGGAAATAACTAGGGGAAAGAACTAAAGCCACCAACAACTCATACCTAGGATGCACTCTAATTCTAAGCAAACATTTCATCATATCTCTAAAACAATCTATCCCATCTCGTCAATTCCCACGTACTGATCATATACAATGATCTTACGAGATCTAGCCTAAAGGATCAATATAAACAACAAACTGACGACGTTGCTTCGGAAATTCCCTGGCAGCAAACGAGAATCAATAAAGACATCAAATGAGGGGAATGGAATAAGTTTCACCACGAACCTCCGTTCGTAAAAACCACAAGACAGTTAAGTCACGGGTAGTTATCTAGATAATTGTGCCTAGCAGTGGTCTCACACCATGGGGTATTTACCCCCAGACTCACCCTATCCGACAATATAACACCAGACATACCTAGTAGTAGTCTATTACCGATACACTTTATTAGGCAGTCTACGAAGTTCCCTCAATTACTTCGTGAAAGGAAACGCTGACACATGAAGCTCGTCCGATCACTTCACAAAAGAAACGATGACTCCAAAGCTCTTTCAAAATAAAAAGTATGGGGAAATACTAATAAAGTACTCCCGTACGCTCCCGTAACCGACACATAATAGTGTCAAAAAAAGACTTTGTACATGATAGTACTTCTGACATATTATAGTACCCAGGTATGAGTAGGACTCGTACCCCAGAACATAATAATACCATGACTCAAGTAGCACCCGAGACACAAAGCTTTGAAAAAGACTTCGTACGTAAAATGTACTTCTGTACGTAGGGCGTACTCCACCGATCATCAATCTCAGCACACACGTACTCTTAATAAGAGGCCACCCAATGTCCACACTTAATTGAACTAAACATCCCCTTTTAAGTCTTATCTCATCACTAGGCAAAACTACAATGCTTATAATCAATTTTCAATACCATCTCCGTTTAGGAAACGCTAACTAGTGTATAGTTAACACAAAGTTTTAGGTATTAATTTACTTTTTTTTTTAGAAATTATACTTCTATTATTATTATTAGTATCACGTAATAATATCATATATATACATCTTAACACATATAGAACCATAACTGGTTCGCACATTGTATATCATCAAATATATATCTAACACATATTTCAGGCAACGCATATAACTGACATATAACTTTCAACAAATATTTAAAATTTTAATTAATACTTGTATTAAAATCATGTTAATGAAAGTAACTATGCACTCACTTGGATAGTTAGTGGGAATTAACTATTATCGTGTCTTCAAACTCAGCACTGATTGCCAACTACTATTCTCATAATCGGCGTCGTAACACACTTCTTTAATCTACGATTCACCACTCGAACGTTCAAAATTTTACTCGAAGAAATACAAGACTTTGGGCTATTTATACGTGGTTGTGATATGTTCCAACATACCGACCAATATGATTTCTTAATCTATAATCTCAATCTTGATAATCAAACTAAATAGTTGATGTCAATCTAACTATGATAAAAAAAATGTTTTGTTTAAATCATGTATTTATACTTTAATTTGAACCGCCTTCCTTCGAATCATTGATATCGCTTAAAGCCCAAAAGTTGACACGTTACCTTTGTATATATCCAGAATTAATCTCCGAATTCCCTTTATCAATACGTATCTCTTTTTTTTTTTACTATGTGAACACCTCATTTATTTTGGATGTTCTAATCCACACATCATATGCATGTCTATATTTCAATCCATTTTCACCACATTTACATATACACGTATAGAACTTTAACAAAAATTCAAATTATATATGTATATATTAATAATCATTTAATCACATACTTTGTAAACTGACAAATATAATATACATATATCAATTTTCTTTTACCATGACTTTAATAACTATTTCTGTACGTACATATATATTATTATTTAATATATCATAATCTCCATATATATATACGTATAAACGTTTAGTTTTAACAAATAATTAATTCCTTTGTTTATTATTTATTTAATATATCATATATAAAACAACTAGTTTGATTAATATTATCTTACGATACATTAAAGTTACTCACCGATCGCTAACGTCGTAAAATATATATGGATAATTATAATCGAAAAATGGGTGTAACACAAAAATACCGTTTCACTACTTTGGTTTATCATTGGATGTATTTATATAACCCGTAACGCGTACAACGAACAATTATCTTATTCGAGGATTTTATTTATTTAATAAAATGAATATTTATTATTATTATCCCTTTAAGGTCTAGCCCTAACTCATGGGCGTTACAATTCTCCCCCACTTAGGATGATTTCGTCCCCGAAATCACAAACTCGGTGAATATATGTGATCACCGCCTCTTGCTTTCAGTTTTTTTTTTTTTTTTTTTTTTTCAAGTCCTTGACATCAAAACCGAAGCCGAGTTGCCTTTCACACTTTTACCCCAATGGTTGGTTCTCCTCACTTGGATCTGAACTCCCATTTGTTGCTACTCACAACCGATCAAAGCCCTAACTGGCTCTGCGTATACGACTTGCAGTTCCCTTTCTTCTTAGAATAAACTGTTGATTTTCATATCAAAGACCTTAACATTCCCAATGTAGTATCGCTGCTTGTGCCCACAATGTGTGATCTTCTTGCATAATGCGAACACAAATTGTTAAAGATCATACCTAGCATGTAGTTTTCTACCGATGTATAAGATGGTGTCACTAACGTATTAGAAATTATTAGCAACAACGACGGTTGTTGAACTCAATATTATCCCCACCTTTTCTCTGGGACGATTAATCTTATCGCGTTCCAACGGATCCTCTTAACCATATCTAAAGTATTTTGAAACAGACGCACAACAATCATCCTTATGCGTCTTTTCACCCTCTCCTCAAAATTCACAACTCATATGACTTGTTAAACAAACTCTTGGACCTTTTAGTTGATGGCGATTCTCAAACTTGCACTCGTTCTTCATTCTTTATTGGACCTTCGGTCCTAATCTCCGAGTTAAAAACTCAATTCTCATTGCAGACTCCTACTCCTTAAATTTGGGTCATGGACTCATCCCAAGATAAGGTCTTTACTTTGGCTACATCAACAAGTCAAGTGGCCACATTTTAATGACCTTCCAATGCATAATGCAACAGATTCACAACGAACTAGACTCTTACCTCTAAGAGGCAAATACTATCATGGAACAAACCTTCCTTCGTGTTCTAATGTAATATAATCTCGTCATAGCCGGTAGTATTTCTAGCTACAGGAACCTCAGTCTTAATGAATATTGTAATTCTTCTGTTGATCCCCTCAATTATCTTCTCCTTCAATCTTTTTACTAAAGTTGGTCACTACACATGACATGGTTCTCTGAACCAATCAACTCACTTCGTAGATTTATATTATTCATATTTGACTCTTTATGACTACTAGGGTATAAACAAAAATTATCTTCTTAGTCATCACCGAAACGAAGGTAATGATGAAAACAGACAAAACAAAATCAACTACGAGTGCCTTAGTAACCTTGTGACTCTTCATGATCCAAGTGCGAGTCATGTGCTTCGGGTAGTATATGCCTCTACTACCTTTCACACCTACTCATACTCGTCCCAAGAATTGTCTCGCAGTCCCCAACCATACAAAAAGATCACAAAGCAACTTATCACACATGAGTGTGTTCAAACAAGCACATACAACAATTTCTCCTAGACTCAACAAGGGATTTCGAGTCTCTATCAAGAACATCTTGGCTTTCCTAGACTCACTTTTTAGAACCCTTCTCACGCATATGCTTAATTGAGCATATTCTCATACTTTTCGTAGGTCCCTAGGAATTTCACTTCTGAACATTTCATAAAAATTCTTTCTCAGTTAGTGTCCAGTCTACAAGACACACTAAACCATAATATACTCTAGCGGTAAGGAGACAAATGTTCTCCAACTACTTGTATTATTTTCAAACTCATGCAAGTCACCATGGATATCATTCCATTTCTTCATTTAATCATCCTTCCATGACATCATCATTAATCTTAGAAGGTTTGCTTCTCATCTGTATATCTTTCATGTCTAGTTCATAAGAGTCAATCCTAGGAAGTCTGCATTTTAGTTGTATCTCAACATGTTAAACTAGCTTCAACTTCATTCTCTGTCGTTCCTGACAACAACATCTCTTATGGTGCAATACTATGGGTGTATTGCTTCTTCAGCTAAGTATTCTACCTTACTTAGACAAGTAAGTCACTGAGCATTTCACAACCAAATGACTCATTTCACCACCCTAATCATGTATGTTAAAGTCAACTTAACACACCACGAAACTTCATAAGGATGAGTTAGAAGTCGATTGTCACTCTGTATATTTAAATACTAAGTCTGAGCATCATGTATAAGGTACAAATCAGCTCTTACTACACCACTCGAACTGCATACTACATCACAACGTTAGACAAGGTATTGGCCTATTGATTCTGAAAACTCTGTTAGCCTTTCCTTTAATCTTCATTGAATTCTTCTAAATCTTGCACAACATCAATTTCGATATTGTCGATGTATTCATCACCATCTCTAGTTCTTTTGAATCCGTAAGCAATTTTCGCTTCAATCTAGTCAGTGGTGGAATTGCCAAGCGGTGGGACAACTTCATGGACTACACCATAGTTTTATCTTCCCGCCAGTTGAAAGTGTACTTCACGTGTATAATACTCATCCAATGTTACTATCATCAAACGTACTCTAAAGGTACAATACCGCTCTATAGGTATTAACACACTATTTACGGTATCACTTGGTAGGTATTATTTTACAATATCACTCGATTGGTTTATTTACAATGTTATCGATGTCAACTATCATAAGTATCCTTATCACCTCGAAAAGTTACATGCCAGTTCTAATACAATACTTAAACGTTTAGAATCCTGAACACATAAAATTTCCTCTTCCAAATCAAGGTCAGCAACAGACCTTAAACTTCCTCAAGTAATAGCAATATAGGTAAGAAACCTAAAGCAAGCTATATTATTTATCATTTAGCACATAATAGCATATAATGCATCTCTCCTAAATTATGCTAGTGTACACTCTAGCAAGTAAGTTATTCAACCTAAATAAAGTTATAAAACGATTCTATTAGCACATAATATTAATTAAGGCATATATCCTCAAACATTTTAGTGCTTGTGTCTATTTAATATTAATTTAGGTATTCAACCTAAAGTATACTAGACACACATCTCACCATCATCACTTAGCAATCTAAGTTTAAGTCTAGAAATCCTCACAATTCCTAGTTCGCTTAAACTAATGCTCTAATACCAACTGTGACATCCCCAATTTTCAGAAGCGAAAAAAAATTCTTTACGCTTTAAAAATCATAATATCTTTTATTGCGGAAAATCCCAGTATATTAAAACAATTTGAGTACAAAATATTCTCTCAAAATAATACAACTCTTAGGATCTCATAACTGATACACAACATATGTTACAGCGTAAAGACCTAGCGGTCCTGAACTCTATTGCATGTCTTCTCTCAGCATCATACTCGAGTCTTCAGTAGTCTTACACTGCTACCTGTGATGCATATAAATTGAGTGGTTCAGGTTGGGAAACCTGGTGAGATACATAGGGTTTTCAATCCCACAATGTGATAATAATGTATATCTCAAACCTGCAAAACCACCATTATCCTTAACACAGATATATCATATCTCTAAAACAATCTATCCCATCTCGTCAATTCCCACGTACTGATCCTATACAATGATCTTACGAGATCTAGCCTAAAGGATCAATATAAACAACAAACTGACGACGCTGCTTCGGAAATTCCCTGGCAGCAAACAAGAATCAATAAAGACATCAAATGAGGGGAATGGAATAAGTTTCACCACGAACCTCCGTTCGTAAAAACCACAAGCCAGTTAAGTCAAGGGTAGTTATCTAGATAACTGTGTCTAACAGTGGTCAGACACCATGGGGTATTTACCCCCAGACTCGCCCTATCCGGCAATATAACACCAGACATACCTAGTAGTAGTCTATTACCGACACACTTTATTAGGCAGTCTACGAAGTTCCCTCAATTACTTCGTGAAAGGAAACGCTGACACATGAAGCTCGTCCGATCACTTCATAAAAGAAACGATGACTCCAAAGCTCTTTCAAAATAAAAAGTATGGGGAAATACTAATAGAGTACTCCCGTATGCTCCCGTAACCGACACATAATAGTGTCAAAAAAAGACTTTGTACATGATAGTACTTCTGGCATATTATAGTACCCAGGTATGAGTAGGACTCGTACCCCAGAACATAATAATACCATGACACAAGTAGCACCCGAGACACAGAGCTTTGAAAAAGACTTCGTACGTAAAATGTACTTCTGTACGTAGGACGTACTCCACCGATCATCAATCTCAGCACACACGTACTCTTAATAAGAGGCCACCCAATGTCCACACTTAATTGAACTAAACATCCCCTTTTAAGTCTTATCCCATCACTAGGCAAAACTACAATGCTTATAATCAATTTTCAATACCATCTCCGTTTAGGAAACGCTAACTAGTGTATAGTTAACACAAAGTTTTAGGTATTAATTTACTTTTTTTTTTAGAAATTATACTTCTATTATTATTATTAGTATCACGTAATAATATCATATATATACATCTTAACACATATAGAACCATAACTGGTTCGCACATTGTATATCATCAAATATATATCTAACACATATTTCAGGCAACGCATATAACTGACATATAACTTTCAACAAATATTTAAAATTTTAATTAATACTTGTATTAAAATCATGTTAATGAAAGTAACTATGCACTCACTTGGATAGTTAGTGGGAATTAACTATTATCGTGTCTTCAAACTCAGCACTGATTGCCAACTACTATTCTCATAATCGGCGTCGTAACACACTTCTTTAATCTACGATTCACCACTCAAACGTTCAAAATTTTACTCGAAGAAATACAAGACTTTGGGCTATTTATACGTGGTTGTGATATGTTCCAACATACCGAGCAATATGATTTCTTAATCTATAATCTCAATCTTGATAATCAAACTAAATAGTTGATGTCAATCTAACTATGATAAAAAAGATGTTTTGTTTAGATCATGTATTTATATTCTAATTTGAACCGCCTTCCTTCGAATCATTGATATCGCTTAAAGCCCAAAAGTTGACACGTTACCTTCGTATATATCCAGAATTAATCTCCAAATTCCCTTTATCAACACGTATCTCTTTTTTTTTACTATGTGAACACCTCATTTATTTTGGATGTTCTAATCCACACGTCATATGCATGTCTATATTTCAATCCATTTTCACCACATTTACATATACACGTATAGAACTTTAACAAAAATTCAAATTATATATGTATATATTAATAATCATTTAATCACATACTTTGTAAACTGACAAATATAATATACATATATCAATTTTCTTTTACCATGACTTTAATAAGTATTTCTGTACGTACATATACAAGACATATGTATATATATTATTATTTAATATATCATAATCTTCAACAATCTCCATATATATACGTATAAACGTTTAGTTTTAACAAATAATTAATTCCTTTGTTTATTATTTATTTAATATATCATATATAAAACAACTAGTTTGATTAATATTATCTTACGATACATTAAAGTTACTCACCGATCGATAACGTCGTAAAATATATATGGATAATTATCATCGAAAAACGGGTGTAACACAAAAATACCGTTTCACTACTCGGGTTCATCCTTGGATGTATTTATATAACCCGTAACGCGTACAACGAACAATTATCTTATTCGAGTATTTTACTTATTTAATAAAATGAATATTTATTATTATTATTATCCCTTTAAGGTCTAGCCCTAACTCATGGGCGTTACATATACCAATATCTAGTGTTATGAAAAGGTCGTTCAACTTAACTTACCAAATAATGAAACCCTGGCCACCTATGACGATAAACCCGACACAAACCTCCGAATCATCCCTTACGTCACGGCTCAGAAGTACCTATACAAGAGGTACCACGCCTACCTTAGGCCACGATAGGAATATGAATCAAGAAGTGAAGGACTGATAACCCCCTACCCCGAATCGACGACCTGTTCAACTAACTTTAAAGAATGAGCTATTTCATAGAAAGTTGGTCCAACGTCGGGATACCATCAGCTCAGAGTTCCGGAGAAAGAGCTTCCCGAGACAACTCAAGACTTATAAGGTTAACTACACCACGCTCGACCACAAACTAGGAGCCGTGGTGTCTGCCCTAAAAGATCTGGGGACACTGCCTTTACGACACAAAGTGTACCATCTTCACAGGTCATAAAAGTCTACGACACATCCTCAATCAAAAAGAGCTTAACATGAGACAACGACGATGGGTGGAACTGCTAAATGAATACGAATGTGAAATTCGTTATCATCCGGGAAAGGCCAACATAGTAGCAGACACCCTAAGTCGGAAAGAATACTCGGGCCGCCAAGTAAAATCATTGACCATGACCATCCATTCACACCTGTCCGCACAAATTAAGGAGGCGCAATTAGAAGCCTTGAAAACCGAGAGCGTCGCAGGAGAGGCCTTACAGGGAATGGATGAAAATTTTGAAGTTAAGGATGACGGAGCTTATTATCTCATGAATCGAATCTGGACACCGAAATTCGGCGGGTACAGAGACGTTGTCATGAACGAGGTTCACAAGACAAAATTCTCCGTTCATCCCAGTCCAGAAAAGATGTATCTGGATCTAAAGAAACTTTATTGGTGGCCAAACATGAAGTCAGAGATCGCTACCTATGCGGGCAAGTGCCTGACTTGTGCCAAGGTCAAGGCAGAATATCAAAAGCCCTCGGGTTTGCTTCAGCAACCAGATATACCCGAGTGGAAGTGGGAGCGGATAACCCTGGACTTCATAACCAATTTTCCCAAGACGGCGGGTGGACTTGACACCATTTGGGTGATCGTTGACAGGTTAACCAAATCCGCACACTTCCTACCAATAAAGGAGACCGACAAGATGGAGAAGCTCACAAGGACGTACATTAAATAAATTGTACGACTACATGGTGTGCCAATATCTATAATCTCCGACAGAGATAGTAGATTTACCTCACAATTTTGGCAATCACTCCAAAAGTCCTTGGGAACGAAACTCGATATGAGTACAACATATCACCCTCAAACATACGGTCAAAGTGAAAGAACCATACAGACGCTAGAAGACATGTTGAGAGTTTGTGTGATAGACTTTGGTAAGGACTGGGATACCTATATACCACTCATAGATTTCTCATACAATAACAGTTATCACACTAGCATCAAAGTCGCGTCATTCGAAGCTCTTTATGGGCGCAAGTGTAGACCACCTCTGTGTTGGGCTGAGGTGGGTGACACACAACTTGCGAAAAGACAAGTGCTTGATAGGACAGTCACCGGTCCAGAGATCATACGAGAAACTACTGAAAAGATCGTTTAGATCCGTGAACGATTAAAAGCATCCCGGGATCGACAAAAGAGCTATGCTGATAAGCGACGAAAACCCTTGGAATTCCATGTTGGTGACCGTGTTCTGCTGAAGGTCTCACCCTGGAAGGGAATGATACGTTTTGGCAAACGTGGAAAGCTAAATCCAAGGTATATTGGGCCATTCGAGATCCTTGCTAGAATCGGCCCGATGGCTTACAAACCTCGACTACCACAAGAACTCAGTAACATACACCCTACCTTCCACGTATCCAACCTAAATAAGTGCTTGTCCGACGAAACTCTTGTAGTCCCACTCGATGAAATCGAGGTAAACAAAAGTATACACTTCATAGAGAAACCTGTGGAAATCATGGACAGGGAGATCAAGAGAACGAAACAAAGCCGTATACCAATAGTGAAGGTCCATCGGAACGCCAAGCGAGGGCCTGAATTCACTTAGAAGCGGGAAGATTAGATGAAACAGAAATACCCACAACTCTTCCTCTAGTTGCAAGAACCTGTCCAAGATGCAAATTTCGGGACGAAATTCCCTCTAACGAGGGGATGATGTGACAACTGGAAAATTTTGGAACAAGCAAGGTCTAAGATGTATCTATGTATAATGTAAAACCACATCATAACTTTGTTGCAATAAAACTTTGAAAGCCAAAAGGGCATTAATTGTATAAGTAAATATATATGCTTGAAAATCATACTTGTAATTAACCTTTGAAAAGTCAACAAGCTAGAATAAATCAAGGATTGGACCATTTCATTTAGGAGATTTCGGCCTAGGACCCCACCACATGGGATTTCGGTTTGCATAGGCCGAAATCACATGTGATTTCGGTTTGCACAAGACCAAAATCACCATATGATTTCGGTTGGAGCATGGGCCAAAATCTCATGTGCCTTGGATGTTTTCTATTGAGTTTTCTATTGGGTTCTCCATGAGTTTTCGGTGGGAGGGACAAAAGTAAGGAAAGGTTGACATGGTGACTTGATATTTTATCATTTCCAATACCAAAACATTACACAACAGTATTCCAAGCATTTAACCAGCAGATAACTAAGCACATATCACTTCACCTTTTCCCCTTATACTCGATAGAAATCACTCCACAAACCATTCTCTCATTTTCAGCCCCCTTTCATTCTTCCTTTATTTTCCTCTCAAAGAACCAAGTCCAAGGCTTCCAAGGATTAAATCTCCAAGTTCATTTTTTGTATTTTGGTAAGCTTTTCTTGTTAATCTAGTGTTTTTATACACTTTCATGTTAGTTTCATCCTATTTACACACATTACTATGTGTTAAAACTCTTAGGATAATATCACCTTCAAAGAGTTCATCAACCACATTCAAGTGTTTAGGCTTGGAAATCTTCACACCATCTCATCAAACAACTCACAAATCCACTCAAGGTGAGTTCATACCCCCATATTTTCGAGATTTTCATGTTTTAGGGGGGGGGGGGGAATACAAGTCAAAATTGTTTATCACACAAATACTTGCATGTTTCATCTTTATGTTAAAGTATAAGCCATTATTTGCATAAGATCTTATTATTACTAGCTTTTGTCAAATATTTGTGATATATTAGTTTTCAAATGATAAACTAACAAAAACAAAACATGATCTATGTTATAAAAATCATGAAAAAAATTATGATTTGTAAAACTACAAGGTTTTTGGAAGCTTTTTACCAAAATATAGCTTTTCTAACAAAAAGGAGTACATTTTAGTTATTTCACTATTTTGTGGGTTACAACCAAAAAAATATGAAGTTTGACCTTATATTTTGAAACTAAACAAGATGATTACTATGTATTTATATAAATGATTATATAAATATTTTTGACAAACAAACATGATAAACTATAATTGGTATAGTCTCGGAGTCACAAAACTACTCTATCATTTCAAAAGAAACATATAATTATTTAAAGGTATAATTATTTCATTTACAAGAAAACGAATTTTCAGTACAATAGACGTAAACCGGTTGATACTGGTTGTGAGACATTTGGCTTCACAGTACCTATCAGGGTACACAACTAAGAGCTGCATTATAACCAGAGTCTCTTGTAGGGAGAGCGTGACACTTGTGTATAGATCTATACATGATTGACAACCCCACACCTAAACTGTTAGCTACAGTTAAACCGGCAGGTCGGGGGTGACAAATCTCGTAAACATTTCCGAGGTCCGAAGCTCGTCGTTCAGGCAACTAGTTGCATTAGTATGGTTATGATAACTAACATGGAGTATTAACAAAACACTGGTTATATGGGCTAGCGTACACTCAAAAAGATTCACAAAATGATAAATCTTACTAATACTACTTTTCAGTACAACATTACTTACACTTTTGTCTTGGGTTAAAACTTACGACAAGGATAACATACATTCAAGTAGTTTTATATAAAGATAAAACTTACTAATACTATTTTCCAGTACAACATTACTTACATTTTTAGTCTTTGCATTCAAGAATTAGAGTTCATCTTAAAGAAAATATTGGATTTTCTGGAAGTATACACTACCATTTTACACGAAACACTTACAAGAATCTTTCTCATACAAAACGCTTATGAACTCACCAACTTAATTGTTGACGCTTTCCAAAATCACTTGTATTCTCAGGAAATTAGTAAAAAGGTAACCACAGAAGTTTTTGGGTGGATGGGACGTCGTCGCATCACATTATTTATTTTGTTATATGCATTTTGGTATCATGTAAATAATGTTTTGAGCACAATGTAAACTTATTAAATATTCAATACAATGGTTGTAATGCTTTGATCGCTACTATTCAATTGTTATGATATTGTGTATGAAGTCATCCGCCCCCAGACGTTTCCGTTGTTCTGGTTTGGGGGTGTGACAGTGTGTGTGTGTGTGTGTTTAATATCTGTGTGTGTGTGTGTCTGTTTGTGTTGAATTTTTTGAAAAATCATGTCAGATGGCGTTCAACCTCACATCTTTGAATCTGATCTAATTTTGTGTGTGTGTTCACCGGATCTAACTTTGTGTATGGTTTTTGTTTATGTGATGATTTTTTAGTGGAGATGATGTGGAAATTTTAGATGTAGATGGATGTGGCATACGGTGTTAGTGGCGGACTGTGGTGGTGAAGATGTTCTTGAGTGTTCTTGAATCTATGAATATGTTCTTGGGTTTTTATCAAACAGAGAGAGAGAGAGAGAGATGTATTTCTTTTTTATTTTTATTTAAATAAATAAAAAAAATGAAAAAGCAAAAACCAACGGCAAAATCATCTTTATAAAAAATTTCAAACAAAATTAGACCAAACTCGTAACAAAATGAAACTGTTAGACCACCTTTGCAAGTCCAAACTTGTTTGGACCAAACTTGCTAGTTTTGACATACCACAAGGATCATTCTTGCAATTTTGTCTTGAATAAAATAAAAAAGAAGAGATGTAGAAATGTTCCTTCTAGTTTGGTAGCAGAAATGGTCCCTAATGGTAAAATTATCATTTTAAAAAAGTTAACAACCAAACTGTTAAAGTTAAAATTTTTGGACCAAAAACGCAAAAGATATCCAAAATTAGATCATTTTGAACCATAAAATATTTTTGGACCAAAAAACACATAGTTTTGACAACCATATCTACCTTTTTGCAATCATGTCTTAGATTTATAAGAAACCAGGTTATAAACCAGTGTACTACACGATTGACAAATCAAAATAACGTAGAAAATATTAAAAATAGGGATCATTTTAAAATTTTATAATATATCACATTCCTAATTTTTTTGCTAAATTTTGAATTCAAATTAATTTTTAGATTTTATTAGGATTTATTATTCCTTAATTGAAAATTGAAAATTTTAAACTCTTTAAAATATGAAATTTATATAAAATGAAACAAAAAATAAAAATACTAAAAAATGACATACGATATCATTGTGTTTAAAAAGATGACATGTAGCAAATTTATGTTTTGCTTATTAGGATATGTAGATATTATAATTAATTGATAAAAATAAAGATTTAAAATGATTATAAACTAAATTAAAATGCTAAAGGTAAAAGATTTGAGCAAATATGATAATTTGATAGTTTATAAAATATAAATATGATATTTAGAAATTATATTTTACTCATATAATACTTTTAATCTTTAAAAATAAAGGAATAAACATGTTAATCTACCTATCTTATTAAACAAAACCTAATAATGACATCCGTCGTTATTATATAATGTTTATTTGCCACATGACAAACTTCTAAATTATTTTTATATATTCTCGAAATTAAATCAGAAATCCCAAAATATTAATTTTAAATAATTCAAAAATCCACTTATTTTGATAACAATATCAACTAACGTTCAAATTTTCTAACACAAATCTTATCCTAATTTGAAAATCATATTCTATTTCAAAAACTTTTTAAAATCTATGCTAAATTATTATTTTTATTTTATTTATCAAATTAATTCATGATTACTTACAATCGAGAATACAATGCATTTATTATAGTTTTTTTGTCTATATAAATTTTTTTTTATCAAATCGGTCATGATTGTCATATGTTATAACCTTAAAATGAAATTCAACTAAATTGGTATGTAAGAAAGTTTTATTTCATTGGTGACATAACATCATTTTCCAAGACTTCAAGAGTTTTTTAATAAGAAAATTTCCAAGATTTTATTAAAATATTACACAATATATTATAGATAAAAATATCCATATACTACATTTTAGAGAGAATAAAATTTATGTTATATTATACTAAAAAAGGCTTTGTTAAACTTAAAACAGTGGTCTTTTTTCCGGCCCTTTAACACACCAGAGTCCACAGTCCACAGTCAATACCCACTGGGCTTCAGCCTTCACGTTTCAGCCGAACAACCAAGAAAGCAAGAGGAGCAGGCGAAGCCCACCAAGGGTAGCCCAAGCCTGACCCAAATGATAATAAAGTGGAGCCTCAAAGGCTCAAAAGTTCCTTTTGGAAATTACCTTGTTTATTTTATTTATTTATTTATTATAAATTTAATCTACTCTTACTACTTCTATTCTATACTTCTATAATCTATTCTATCTAAATCTCAAGCTTGATTTGACTATTCAACCTCAAAAATGAGACAACAGTGATCTCTTTGGGCTAGAATTCCTTTGACATTATTAAACTATTTCTGTATTTCATTGTGCTAAAGGTTTAACACTTTTTATTTCGCTAATTGTATATTTTGAAGGTAACATATATTTGTTAACCGAATTTATATGGTTTCTATCAGGTGTAAAATTGGAATGTTGCATATACATATGTTTCTGAAACTTTTTCTACTTAAATATGTAATGAAAAGATACGGTCTTCCATTTTCTTTTTACTTGACTTAAATTAAGATCATTAAATAAGATTATCAAATTATACTATACTTTGAAACACTATTGAGCTAATTTCCAAAAAAGACTAGACACGCATATGCCCTAATTGATATGCATGTGGTTGAAAGTTGAAACATGAAACATGCCCATCCCCACATTACAAATTTACAATGTCCTTCGGTTTTTTTTTTTTTTTTTTTTTGGCCCACTTTGATCCTAATTTCATGCCAACATGCAATTATGATAAGAAATAAAAAAGAGCTTTTTTTTCACTTTCCCAATAAGCCAGATCTATTTTCACCCAAAGTTCAATTTTACTTATTTAAATCGATAAGAATGTAGCAATTGGATTTTGTTGGTACAAAACTAATTGTTAATTGTCCTTATATAATTGTTATTCTTTTCTAACTCCTATCTACCTTTTATAATATTCAACCGTTTCTATATCCCCTATTCTAATAAATAAGTATAATCATGCCACGTGTCAGTCTCTTAGACCCCAACAATTTAGTTTTCCCGCTTTTTTTTATTAAGCCCTATTTACGTAAATGCCCTTTACTTCAAATCAAATGATCCAGTTGCAATAAATCCATAAAAATCCGGAAAACCTGCACTCAAAATATGCAACCAATCAATTTAAATGAATAAAAGATTTGAAAATAATATGAAAAAATCGGTTCTTCAAATTTGAAATGAGAAAAACCCGATTTAATATGGCAGTCTGTTTAATGTGATTAGAAAATTAAATAAATTGCAGTGATTAAATCCCAAAAAATCTGCACCGATTTATCAAATTCCGAAATATATACAATTATACCATTTATACGCTTATTTTGTTTTCAGGATTCTGCTCCATAGAATTCTTTGAAAACGTTATTCTTCTTGAGTTTTTCTTCAATCATTCCTGTCGGTACCAGGTTTACTGCATAATCTTTTTCCGCCCTGTTAATTTTGCAACGCTTCCATAAACACAAATCAGGTTAGTGTTTTCAAATTTATTTGTAGTATTTATTTAACATTATGAGTAATCTTCTTCTTCTTTTTTTTCTTATTCTTCTTAATCATCTTCTTCTTCTACCTCTTCAGTTAAAAATACGATGGCAACAATAAGTGATATCTTTATAAAAAAAAAGAGTTAGATTCAGATCCAAAGCTTTAACAATTCGAGTGACTTTATATTTTTTGGCTAAACGTTTTCATTGTTTTGTTGTTACTGTGAACCTAATTATATCATTGTACTTTTAATTTACATTGCTATAATAACGATGGCAACAATAAGTGATATGTTTGTAAAAAAAAAAAATAGTCGGATTCAGATCCAAAGTTTTAACAATTCCAGTATGTTTTGTTTTTTTGGCTGTTAAGTTTTCTTTGTTTTGCTGTTACTGTGGACCTAATTATAGCATTGTACTTACAATTTACATTGCTATAATCTTTAATTTTGTATAAAGATACTCCAGTAGGCCGGACATTCGGTATTCATATTTATCATTTATTTTCATGTTTATTTGTATTCCATTTAATTATAAAAAGTTTTATTGAATCTGAAAAGTTATATCATATTATTTGATAT
This sequence comes from Lactuca virosa, assembly GCF_052849685.1. Classification (NCBI taxonomy): domain Eukaryota; kingdom Viridiplantae; phylum Streptophyta; class Magnoliopsida; order Asterales; family Asteraceae; genus Lactuca; species Lactuca virosa. The sequence continues at coordinate 162,538,521 of NC_136433.1, read as the reverse complement.
ATTTGAACTTTGCTTATAAAATTTTTTATTGAATCTGAAAAGTTATATCATATTATTTGATATATTTGTACTTTGCTCAAATATAACGTTTTTTAACATAATACATTAATATACAGATTACTTAAAAAACATTGTGAACATATAAGATTTGTTTTGAAAAAACAATGAAATGAATAATTGGTTATTCGCATGTGCTAAATTATAATTGCATATATTATTTTACAAAAATGCTATTTGCTTACAATTCTATATGGTTTAAATTTTCTTGCACCAAATTTAATATAGGGAATAAAGTTTACCTAAAAAACATTGAACAGATAGATGAAAAATCACATATCAAGGTTCGGGTGCTTAAAATTTGAAACTTTGTCAAAAATGATAAAGTTTGTTCAATTGAAATAATGTTAATGGACGAGGAGGTTTGTCAAAAATACTTCATTTAATATTACATATGCTACAACAAAAAAATAATTTGTATTTATTTTATTTAACAGGGTACACAATACCATGGTCGTGTCTTCAATCAGAATTTCTCCATATTTCGTCATCTTTTAAAGGAAGATGAAACTTATATCATTCTAAAACCCAATATGGCTACTGTTATTAATGATTTTAGTTATACAGGTCATAAACAAACTTTAACTTTAGATTGGAAAAGTATCATAAAAAATTGTGATGATTTCTCGGGTCCGGTAAATGGATTTAAGTTTGTTGATTTTAATTCTATCATAGAACAAACATGTCCAAGAGACACATTTTTTGGTAAGTTAATTAATTTTATTTTAATCATTTTTTATCACTTGTGTTCTTGGTTATACATTTTAGTATTTAAATATTTTAATATCAATGCAATACTTTATCTTGTGTTATTTCTTGTGTAGATGTTATTGGACAGATTGTGTCATTTAGGCATCTTGATACTTCAAATCCTTTAGCATCCAAGCATTATATAAAACTCACTCTTAGCAACCTAGAGTGAGTTTATATTTTTTAATTTCTTTATTATCTTTAATTAATCACAATTTAATATTAATAATTAATTTTATTGTTTATTTAGTTCTGTACATCTGAAGGTTACTATTTTTGGAGCTCAAGCATATCAGATTTCAGAATACCTAAAAAATAACCCCACGGTTAATTGTGTTGTTATAGTGATGCAGTTTTTGAAGCTTAACATTTAGAATGGTTTGTATTCACTCTTTATATATACATGTTTATAGTTATTGTTTTTCTATAATTTTTATTAATTTCCTATACTATTTTTTACAGGAATTGGTGAAGCTAAAAGTCATTTTGAAGTAACGAAATTGTTCATAAATTCTGACATTTTCGAAATTAATGAATTTAATAAAAAGTTAGTTTCCAATTGTTTTTTATTTTGTTATAATGTATTTTAACTTAAACTAACACAAATGCTAATATTTTTGAAATTAATTTAAACATTACAGATTGAAAGATGACAATGTCGGTATTTCTGAAAAAAACATAACTACACTTCAAAGCTATTCTTCTTCATATACAGATGACTTTAAAGGCAATTTTCCATTAAAACCAGTTTGTGAGATCACCGAACCACTTAAGGTATGTTGCATTATTTGATATGTTTTAAATTTTATTTTTGCAGAATTTATTTTAATAACTTTTACATTTTATTTGATACAGGAAATGAAATTTTTATTAGTTGCTTCCATTGTTAATATAAGGCAGAATCTACCATGATATTATGAAGCATGCAACAAATGTGGAAAAAAAATAACCCATGTTCCAAAAGCCAATCATTCGTATACCGACCCTGAAAAAATTTCAGAAACTATTGTTGTCGAGTGTACAAATCCAAGTTGCAAAAAATCGGATTTTCATACAGTTATAAAGTAAACACATATTTATTTATATTAATTGATTCAATCTTTCAACAAAATTAACAATGACCTAATTTTTTTATTTTAGGTATATAATTCCAATCAACGTACAAGATTGTACTGGCACCATTAGATTGACTCTTTTTGATAGGGAAGCAAAGAAGCTGTTAAATACAAGTGCATACGAGTTGAAAAATATACATGAAGCGGTGTATTATTCATAACTTATAATCAGAAAACATTTAATTTTTTTTTTTTTAATTTATTAAAATTCATCTTACAGGCCGGAGACAGTGATGGATTATTTCCAATGCAACTTAACGTGTTGAAAAACCGCAAGTTTTGTTTTCTTGTAGATATTATAGAATACAATGTCAACAATTATAATAATATCTACACCGTTCTCAAAGTTACAGAAGATATGTCCATTGTTTCTGAATTGGAAAGTAAAATAGAACTTATGGTACATAACCTTTTACTGTTAAACATTTATATTTTTATACTATTTAAATACATAACGATTAACATATTTCCATTTTATTTTCTAGATTGTTCAATCTGTCTCCTTAAATCAAGTGCCATTTGGAATCAGATGATGTTGTACAGACTGTTCAAAAGGTTTTCTAATTCCTTTTATTAACTTTTATTTATATTAAATTGTTCCAATTAAATATTTATTTTTAAAAAAAAAATTAGGATGTTATCTCACAAATAGATGAAAGTTTTACACCCTCAACAGTTGATAAATCAACTGTAACAAGTCCTAGCAAAATATCAACTGATTTGAAGCGCAATCTTCAAGAAATTTATGACGTTGATTCTAGAGATGATTTAAGTTCAACTAAGGCTAAAAGAAAATCAATCGGAGAGGAAACTCCACTCTTAATTCCAAAATTGGAGAAGTGAGTTGGTTTTGGTTATTACACACATTTAATATATTTTGGGAACTTTATTTGGTTTTAAAGATATTTTGATTGTTTGGTATGATTTCTATTTTTGGATATTTAGGATGCCAATTACTATTGGTTTTGGATATGTTTGGATATTTTTATTCTTTTAAAGTAGACAACTGATTTGGTTTTGGTTTTAACACAAATTTAATATATTTTGATGTTCATTTGCTTTTAAAGATATTTTGTCTTTTTCGTATTATTTTTATTTTTGGATATTTAGGATGTAAAAAATTATTGGTTTATTGACGTATTAATGTATTATCAAAATACATAATTTTGCAGTACAAGTTCATGATATCAAAATTACCATTAATAATTGTTATGTTATCTAATTGTAAGTTGAAGGGGCAACCTCGGTATAAATGTTGTGTTCCACTACATTTTATCTTATTTAGTGAAAATACAAGTCTTTAGTTTATGTATACAGTTTTAAAATTAGTAAGTTTTAGACTAATTTACATTTTTGTTTCCTGATTTTAGTTGAATTGTCGATTTTGGTCCCAAAAAAATATGAGTTGCAGTTTTTCTCCTTATTTTATTTTAGTATTTCATAATATTTTGGTCATTGGTCATCTATGTTAAGAGCGTATGAGTTGTTATTGTCCATATTTTGGTATAAATATTTTTATTCTCTTAAAAGGAATTTCGTATGAGTTATTATTGTCCATGTTTTGGTATAAATATTTTTATTTAATGATGATGCTGATGAATATTGATGATAGTAAAACATTATACGGTGAATTTTAAGTAAACGTAAAAATGCCAAGTGATTGGTTATTACATTATGAAATTAGCAATAGTATTTTTCTTCCAATTCAAGGGCATATATGAAGTCAACGACAACTTTTAAGTCTTGCATCATTCTCTCAGATTTGGACAACTGAATATCGTCCTTTTTGGTTAACAAGTATTATCATATTGCAAGTGTTGCATAATACACATCCTTTTATCATTCGTTTAATAAAATTTTTAATTTTAGCGCTTATTAAATTCATTTTGATTATGGCATAAATAATATCAAAACATGTATAAAGTTTGTTGAATATCAAAATACATATCAATAATAAATAATATTTGTTGAATATATATAATTGTAATTTATAATATATATAATTGTAATTTATATAATTCTTTATTAATATATTCTATTTTTTAGGTTTTTTGTAGTTAGTTAAGATCGATTTCAAATATTGTTTCATAATTTTCTGTAATCCCTTATTAAATGCATATCCTATATTCAAATTAAATTGATTTGTAATCTATTAAATCCCATAAAATCTGGAACAAAAATTTATCCAATAAAAATTCAACAACAATACTTTCAAAAAATCTCGGAGTATATTGTGAAGATATGATATTATGTGAATAAGTTTTTATATATAAATATACCTCAGAACATGAAATCAATCGTTTTGAAAATCTTCATTCGTCTTCTTTTTCTTTCAATTGCATCTGCGGATATTCTTTCGTCAAAGGTACATCAATCTGCTTCATAGAAGTTGTATTCCTCATTTCAGTTCACACGTCAACTGCTTTTCATTTATACGCGCTCTTACTTCCTGCAAGATCTCCATATTCATATATCAGGTTAGTCTTTTTAGTTAATATTAGATTGGTTTCTGTATGGATTTATTGTTGAACATTGAAAGTCAATCGATTTAGTGCATCACTGTTCCATACTCATTTGCAACTAAATGTTGTAATGAAATTGAATTCCAATTCCAACCAAACTAAAGAAAAACATCGATCAAAAGGCATATTGAATAAGAAAATATTATGTACCTTGTAAAGTTCCATCAAGTTCTTAAAGCTCTAAACTTTTGAAACAAGGTTTTTGAATCTCTTCATCTGTTTGATATCAGCAAATACTGTAAGAAAAAAAGTGTTATCTCTTTTGAAACAGAAATACCTGATTAAAGAACTGTTTCTACATTGCTGTTATGAGTTACATATTCATATTATTGGTAAATAAATTTAAGTATGTTGCTATAAGGGGTGAAGAAATGTAAATATAATGTTGAAAAAGAGTAAAGTATGTTGTTATTTTGTGCAATAAGTATGAGATTTTGGTGTAATTAAGGAATATACCTGATACCCTTGCCAAGGAAGTCTACCACGGTGTAGAAATACAAGTATATATGCAAGAGATTCTAAATCATCTCTTCTACTTGCTGTTCTTCCTAAATGTGCATGCACACTAGCATATCTAACTGTTCCCCTGTTACAACATACCAAAACATTTATTAAAAAAACAATATAATATGAAATGAAGGGTTTGGTTTAATTAGTTAGGAGAATGAGATTTCACCTAAACATGTCAGGCCTTTGATCGTAGTCAACATGTTGACCATTTGTACTTTCTCTCCACTTTGTTGCTGTATTTGATAGATATCATCATATCAATGAATGTGTTAATGGAAAATGAGATGTAATAGAAAACCCATGAAAGGAATTGGATGAAATGACTTACCTAGCCCTAAGTCAACAAGAAATAGTTTCTTCTCTTGAGCTGTTGATGG